>NW_026251235.1:1392282-2784565 GCF_024521655.1 Durotheca rogersii | reverse complement strand
TACCTTAAATAACCTACTTATACCGATCGAAGAGTAATAAAGCCTAGGAACTTAACATATAATCGCTCTCCTAAGTAAAGGAGGAAAGAAGTTATCTTTATATGGTTATTAAACCGGTAGCCTATATACGAAATTAATACCTTAAATCATAATATTAATAGATACGTTCCTCCTCTATCTCTTACCTTAAAAGAAAGCATATTTCTATAGATTATTAACGCCGATTAACGCGTTCTTATATTTAAATAAGTTATCCTTTGCGTTTATCGTTAGGAATCCGGGATATTAATATCTTAATATTACGTAATTATTATATTTTAACATAGATATATTTTAGTATTTAAAAGGAAAGTAAGGAAAGTAATTCATATTAGTAAAAGTAAAAGAAAAAGAAAAGGAAAGGAAAGGAATACGCGTTTAAAAATAAGCCAGAAGTAACGTATACCCGCCGATTAATACCTCTCTTTTCCTCTTTACCCTCTTACCCTATCCTTTACTTATTAGTTACTAAGAAAACTAAAAACTTACTTACTTTCCGACCCCCGGAAAGTAGCGATTTTCGAGTTTATTATAGATAATAACTCCTCCCCCGTTACCCGTATTATAAGCGGGTATACGGCCTAGCTTAAATCCTTTACTAAAGGGGGGTTATAATCTATTCTTACCCGTAGGTAGGTAAACCGCTCGTCCCGAAATTTATAACGTATCCCGTTAATAAAAAAGAGATAAACGCCGTAGGAATACCCGAAGATACGATCGGAGGCTAAGGATCGGTAGGAAAAGAATAGCTATATACCCGCGTACTTAACGGTATCGGAAGAGGCGAGCCGGCGTTCGTAGTACTAATAAGATATCTCGTTAGGTATCCTATATTATTAAACGAATAAACTAACGACGTAACGAAGGTCCGTCGCTAGTCGACGGAAATACTCGTTAACTAATCCCTTATTATTAATCTTTATAAATAACGTCCGGCGGTAAAAGGATTAAACGTAACGAGCGAGGAATATAACGTAGCTCTAGAAGTAGGTAACCTCTTAAAAGTCCTTACTTATAATCTCCTATGCGATATACCGGCCGGCCGCCGGCTTATTTAGAAAATAAAACTAAACGTTACGAATTATCTTATTATTAATTAATATAGCCCTCGATTAATAAATCCTATTAATATTAAGAGCTATATACCTAGCGTTATTAGTTTATTATCCGAATTCCTTCGATACTTCGGAACTACCGGCCGATAATTACTTTCGGGCTTTGGTCTAGCGGGCGGGAATACGGGGCGTACGGTACCTATTAAGGCTTAGGGATTAACCGATTAACGTCCCGGAACTCTTTAGTAAAGGATAAGCGGCGGAAGAATTCGTCGGGTTACTTATTTATTAGGTTTACCGGCGGCGGTATCGACTTAACCCGTTAATACGTTACGGCCTTTTTCTTATCCTTTTTAGCCTTCTTAAACGCCCCGGTAATCTCCTCGTCGGTAATCCCCGTAGCCTTTAGTTATTCGAATAGCTTAAGGGCGGTCGCTTAGTTTAGTTTAAGGAGTTACTTCTAAATAATAGGATCTATCGTATATATATATATAAAAGAAAAAGAGATAGGAACGACGAAATTATAAATCTAGAATTAAGAAAAATCGAAAAACGAATTAAAACGAAAATAAAGGACCTAGGGAAAGGAAGAAAAGAAGTAGATCGGAACCGTAAAATAACGAGAAATAAGAAGGAAGGTCGGACGAGAACGAAAGAGTCGAATACGTTACCTAGGTCGTAAGTACCGTACTTAGAAGAGTTTCGATAGTACTTACCTTAGCTTACGTTTAATTACGAATCTACGAACGTACGTACTTATTACTTTACTAAGAATATATAATAAGAAATTATAAACTAACGCGTCTTTTATTATAGCTCTATACGTATACGGGAAAACGCGCTTTCCTAAAGCGCTAACCGTAAAGGTATATCTAACTATATCGTTAATACGTTTCCCTCCCTCCTTCTTTTTTTCCTCTTTAGGTATTTTATTTCGAAACCCTCTCCCCTATAATTATTATATTCCTATTAATTTCTAGCCTACCTTTCTTATTATTAATTTAAATTCTTATTTTTACCTTTAACTTATTATCTTTTCTTTCCCTTCCTTTAATTCTTTTTTTTTATTTTTATTATATCTTCCCTCCGTTCCGCCGGAATCCCCCTTTTCTTCTTCCTTCCCTCCGTCTATAGAAACGTACGTCGCGCCGATCTAACCGACTTAATTAAACTCCTACGGGAGATTTATAGTAATAAAGATAATTAAAGTAATATAAAGGAGTATTAGCTTAATATTCTAAATAATTACGATTCGGGGAAGGGTTTAATCGAATTAGGATCCGATATAACCTAGGCCTTCCGGCTATTTATTAATCGACCCCGAACCATAAACTAATAGCTATAGAAATAAACGAAGGTAGCCTTAGTTAACTCTTTCGTTTACGTCGCCCGTTACGACTACCTTACTAACGAGGATATCCGCGCCTTCCATACCATAACTAATTACGACCTCGAAGGTAGAAAGGCGGCCTTCGAAGTAAACCCGTATTAAACGATAAGCTATCGATCGATAGGATCGTTCGATTTCCTTACCCGCTAATACCTCTTCGATAATCCCGCCTTTATTTTAATCTTTACGATTTATACGGACCTAGCAAACCCCGAACGAATTATTACCGACCCTACGAAGTTCTCCTAAGCCTACTTCGCCGTAGCGTTATATCTCCCTAAGCTCTAGAAATTATATAGTTTTAATATAGTTAAAAACGGCGCCCTCGATCGGGCGGCGTACGCGCTCGGCTAGTTATAACGAACCTAGGAAAACGATAGCCTCGAGCCCGGTATAACCTCTTAGTCTACTTATTATATCGCGTTAATAAACTAATAAAATAGCTTTAGTTATGGATTTTAAAGCGGTATTCTACCGTATCTTATCTTTAAACGACCGATCGAAGTCGCGCGTTAAGCCTAAGAGAATAAGGGCCTTAATTTCCTTAATACTATAAAAGAATACGCCGAAGTAATAAAGTAATTTTATAGCGTTCGAATTTTAAAGGAAAGGGTAAGTATCGTTAAGCGTCTTCGGTAAGCCGTAAATTATTAAAAGCGAATTAACCTTATTAACGCTATAACATCCGCTTAAAGTACGCCGATCGGCGAGCCCCCTAGCCGTAAATCCTTCGTTCGGTTTATCGTATAAGCCGAAGTCCGTCGTTCCTTTATAACCTTAATACTTAATCCCCCTTACTTCCTTATATTAACGGATATAAACCTCCGCTATAATAACCTCGTTAAGGTTATAACGCGCCCCCTTCCTCCCCCCGGACTAGAAAGGATTAAGGCTTTTTAATCGGGGGAAACCTCTATACCGTATAAATAGAAAGGAAATACCTAATTAACCCTTAGGACGCGTCCGCTTCCCTACCATCCCTTTAACTAAGAAGGCTAGGACGAAACTAAGAAGAAGATAGCCGAAATAAAGAAGGAAAACGCCGATCGGGCTAGATCGGCGAGGGTAAACCGGGCTAAGTTAGCCGTAAAGTAATAAAAGGGCTCCCTTATAATATTAAACGAGAAGTTAAAGGCGCGGCCGTAATAATTAAATAATAGCCGGAGGAATGGAGTTTCGCGGTAGTTTTTAAGGAAAGATATTAATCGGGACTTACCGTACTATCCTTTTTAGTTTAATTATTCCTTACGGTATAATTAAACTAAGGAGGTTATAGTAATACGGTAAGATATACCTTTTTAATATATTACGTAATACGTTACGATAAGCCTTATACCTATATAGAATAACCATAGCTCCCGTAAGTACGGGACATACCATACTTATCATTTAATTTATTACTTAGCTAGATTATTATCTTTATTATTTTTACCTTAATTAAAGATTCGTTTTTATTATTAGATTCGTCGTTCTTCGATTAATATATCTATTTTAATTATAAGCGCTTAAGTTACTTCGTCGTACCGCTATAGCCGAATAAGTAACTTTTACGTTTTACCCCTTTTCTCCCCTTACCTCTTATACCTTCGGGCTAGCGACTACTATATCTCTACGACCAAGGGGCATAGCTAAAATACGATAACTACATTAAATTCCTTACCTCTCGATTAATATAGCGATACTAGTTTCACCTATCTTGGACCATCGTACGTACTATAATCTTCGATAGAATGCACTTTCGAGTAAACCTATCCGGGTCTCCAGTAGCGCGTACGCTCTGCTCTTCCTTAGTAAGTTTTTAGTTTTCTTAATAACTAATAAGTAAAGGATAGGATAAAAGGGTAAAAAGGAAAAGAGAGATATTAATCGGCGGATATACGTTACTTCTAGCTTATTTTTAAACGCGTATTTCTTTTCTTTCCTTTTTTTCTTTTACTTTTATTAATATAAATTACTTTCCTTACTTTTCCTTTAAATATTAAAATATACCTATGTTAAAATATAATAGTTACGTAATATTAGGATATTAATATCCCGGATTCCTAACGATAAACGCAAAGGATAACTTATCTAAGTATAGGAACGCGTTAATCGGCGTTAATAATCTATAGAAACATACTTTCTTTTAAAGTAAGAAATAAAGGAGGACGTATTTATTAATATTATAATTTAAGGTATTAATTTCGTATATAAGCTACCGGCTTAATAACTATATAGGGATAACTTCTTTCCTCCCTTACTTAAGAGAGCGATTATATATTAAGCTCTTAGGCTTTATTATTCTTCGATCGGTATAAGTAGGTTATTTTAAAGTACTATAGCCTTATCGTATTATAATAAGAGGGTTATTTATTAAGTCGGGTCGATCTTCTTAGTCCGGGTTTATCGTTAAGTATAACTTCGTATCCTTTAAGCTTTTTATTTAGTATTTCTATTATAATTCGTACCTTATCGTTCGAGGCTAATCATTTTTCCTTTTCGTCGTCGATTACCGAGGGCATAAGCTCTAGGCCTCCTTTAGCTTAGGGATCGTTAGTAATCGTCGATTCTTAGTTCTTATATTTAATTAGTAATAAGCGTATAATTTATTCGTCCTCCTTCGGGTTCTCTAGCTCTTAAAACCCGTTAATATCTTAAATAAATTTCCGTAGTTTATAGCCTAAAACCGGGTATAATAGCGTAACTTTATTCGGTTCTTTAAGCTTATAATAACTATAGCCTAAATCTTCGGCGATTAGGTACGATTCCTTTTAGTAATACTTTAGTTTTACGGCTATCGACTTATCTATATATCGTAACGTATCGTATAATAATACGAAATCGTCGGCTTTTAGGGGCTCTTTTCGTATCCGGTAAGCGTTCTTTTCGTCTTAATACCGGGTAGCTTCTTTATATTTAACCGCTAAAACCTTAGCTACGGTTAATATATTTTTTTAACGTCTTTTAATTAATCGTACGCGTATAACTAAAAGCGATTCTCGGTCCGGGATATTCTTTTAGTTTATAATACGTTAGGTTAGGATAACGGTTTTTATCGGAATAATAGCCTTACGCTTATATATTAATTCGTATAACGACATTTCGTATAAGCGCGTCGAGGTCTTATCTATTTATATAATTACCTTTAATAGGTTCGTTTATTCCCGATCGCTACCGTTTATATCTTTTATAAGGCCTCCGTAAATTATTTTATACCTAACCTCGATTATACCTTAGGATTACGGGAAATAAATAATACCGACTTTAACTTTAATACCGATTAGCTTTATTACTTTACGGACCTCCTTTTTATTCTCGGAATTATTATTATACTTAATTACTAGGGGTATACCGTACTATAGAAATATCTATTCCTAGAGGAACTTAGCGATCGTTTTAGAATTTATTTTTTTAATAGCTCGGGCTTCGAGAAAGCCGGATAGTTCGTTTCGTACTTCGATTATTACGATAAATCTATTATCTATTAGTATATATTATACGTTTATTACCTAGTAAGTAAGAACGTTAATTAGTTCGTTATATAAAGCGGGGTCGACTTTCCGGGTATTATTTCCTTTTTAGTATCTAGGATACGATTTAACTTTTCGGGCGACGTATTCGAATATACCGCGCTAGTAGTATAGTTTAGCTATCCGATCGTAAGTCGAAGTACGTTCCCTATAACTAAAATCCTCGTAGTAATCCTTAATTATAGCTTTACGTAATTTCTCTTAATCGATAATTCGTCGTATGCCTTTATACTTTTCGGGCTTCCTCTATAGGATATCCTCCGAAACGACGTATTTAAGCGCTTCCTTCTTAAACCGAATCTATCGCTTTTAGTACCTTATTAATCGGTTATTTCTTAATCGGTTAGGTAGTTAAAATCGCGTAAGAAACGTTATTATTTCTTACGACTTTATCGATTATTCTTCCGACGGTTATAATAATAAGGCTTTATCGCTAAATTACTTAACGACGTTAAGTAATACGACTATATTCGCGTATATTATATTAAGCTATATATTAATAAAGTCCTTTATATCGCCTTCCTATTAATCGTCGTCGTCGTTACTTAAGCCGCTAGGTTTATATAAGAAATCGTTCGTAGCGGAATATCTTTTACCGGGTATATATTAAATATCGAAGCTAAATATCTTAATATAAGCTATTTACTTAGTAAGGATAGCGCCCGGGAAACTAAAGAATCCGTCGTTAAGCTAGGCGATTAATACTTTAGCGTCGGTTTTAAATACGAAGTAAATGCCGTAAAGGTAGTTTCGAAGCCGTCGTAGGAACTTAACGATTCCTAAGTACTTTCGTTTCGTAGCGTCGTAATTTAACTCCGCCCCTCTTTAAATCCCTGACTCGTATCTCGAAGGTTTAAAGTTACTTTTATCGTTATCCTAACTTAATACGTAGCCTTAATCGTCTTTTAATGCGTCGATTTTTACTCGGATTAGTTATTCGATAATATAATTTAAAATAATTAATACCGGTACGTTAATAAGAGTAATTTTAAGCGAATTTATAGCATATTATTAATCGATACCTTAGATAAAGTATACTTCCTTACGTATTAATATTAGGAAAGGTTTAGCGACTATGGTATAATAATCGATCCATATTCTAAAGAAAACCGTAATACCGATAAAAGACCTTACTTCGTTTATATTCTTATATAACTTTTATTTTAAGATCTTAACTATCTTCGCTTCCGAGGGTTTCCTACCGTTTATACCGTATAAATATCCGACGATTACCGTACTACCTTTATATTAAGTAGATTTAACGGCGTTAATAGTAGTACCGATTAATTCGAAGTTTAGGAGAACGGCGTCGATATTCTCTAAGTACTTTAGGATAAAGCGTCGTATTCTTAGAAAAGCCTCCTAGTTATCGTATCTCGATACTAGCCCTTTAATATTAACGTCGTTAAAGAAGGACTCGTACTTAGTAGGGATTAAATCGTAAAGAATTCGTATAACGGCTCGGAGAAAAGCGGTAATTAAGTTCGTCGCGCCTTATAATAGAGTCGTTATACGTAAAAGGCTAATAAAAGTAACGAACGTAGTTAGGTTACGGCTCGTTTCCGCTAGCGTTACCTAGTCGTACCTAGAAAAAAAGTCGACGATTATAAGGATTAAATATATAGCGAATTCTTAGGTAAAGGAGTCTTTATTTCGGGGTAGGAAGGCGTCGCGAATAGTCTAGGCGTTAAGTTTTATCGTAAAGTTAATAAGTCGTAAATTACTATCTTTCTTTTCGACTACGAATTACGTATTTCGATAAGGACCGTAACTCTCTTCTAGGATTCCGTTCTTTAATCGTATACGTAAGACTTCGATTATTCGTTCCTTAAGAGGTATTAGGATAAGAATACCCTTAGCCTATTAAGCGTTATATAGTACCGTCTTAATCTTATAATCGGGATAAACCTTAGGTCGGATTTTCTTAATTTTAAAGAAATTCTAAGCTAAGGTTATCTTTCTTCGGTATAGGATCTTAATAAGTACGTCTTTCTCTTAATCGGTTAATTCCGTATCTAATAAACCTACTTTAATAGCGTTAAGTCATTCCGTTATTAATCTAATACCTCGGGGGTTACTAGCGAATCTTAATATAATATTCTCATAAGGTTTATCGCGTTATAATATATCTAATGGCTCGTACTTCGACTTAACTTCCCTTATTACTTAATCCTTTTAATCGAATATTCCTAGCGGTATCTAACCGTCTAACGATACGTTATCTACGGGCTAAACTTTACGCGACTTAGGCTTATATATAGTATTAATTAAAAACGTACGTTTAGCTTAGTAAGTTAATTCCGAAATAAAGGCTAGGTTTCGCTTATATTATTTCGATTCTTACGTCGTATATCGAATTACCTTCGTAACGGCTTTACTAAAGACGTAAAGGAATTTTTCGTCGCTTAATCTAGCGATCGCTTTATTTCCCTTATCTAAACTAAGTTTAAGGACCGACGAATCCTTAGCTTCGGAGATAAGTATTACCTTTATATCGTCGTTATAAAGGCGGATATAATTAATTTTAACTTAAAGGCTAACGTCGGTCTCTAGGTACTCGGCTAGGAACGCGTTTTTAGGCCTATATACGTCATTAAAGCGGCCTAGGGTATTAATGGTATTTAGTTTTCCTAATCGCCGAATATAAGGCTTAGTAGCGTATCGCTTCTTAAGTTAATAGCGAGAGGGATTATTATCCGGGCCGGGTTAAAGTTAACGGTTCCTATAAAGGTACTTCTATCGAATTCGAGTTTTATACGGAACTAAAAAATAAAGTTTATATTAAGTAATAAGGGATAATTAACGAACCTATCTTTAACGACGTAAATCGGTAAGCGAAGGTAGTAATCGGTAAGCTAAATAAAACCGTCGATTATTCCTATATATAAGGTTTTTATAAAGGATTTAAAACCTCGTTATATCGCCTTAGTACCGGTTATAAGGAAACGCTACTTCTTTATATAGCTTTTTACGATTATATTAAACTACGCCTTTATATCGATTACCGTAAATACGAAAGCTTCGTTCCCGTTAGGTCTTACGTTAATTACTAGCTTAGGAAAAGGCCGGATATAGTTTTTAATATCCTTTGCGATAATAGAATTTACCGCTATTTTACTCGAAGGATTAGTAAACGAGGCGGTAGTTTACGGTACGCTAGGTATCTTAACGCTTTTTTCCCGATCCTTTTATACTTATTCCTTTATAATTTTAATAACCTTAAGCTAACCTTCGTTAATCTTTATAGCGCGTATCGTAAGGTACTTAATTACTTATTCCGAAAATCCGGGTATGAATTTAATTAGGTCGTCCTACGAAACCTCGAAGCGTTTCCTATTATTCTTATTAATCTTATTTAGTTAAAACTTTTTTAATAGCTCGTTAATAGTCTTCGCTTTCTTAGCTAAGTCGTTCGTATTCGAAGTAACGTTCTTACCGGCTTTAGTCGGTTTACGCTTAGGCTATAACGATAAGACTTTTATATTCTTTTAATCGGGTACTTTTCTTTCGATATACTCGCCGTTAGGACCTTTAGCTCGCTTAATTACGTTAACTTCGACTAAGTCCGTTTTAATGATACCCTTATAATAATAGATACCTTCGTCGTCGATAAGACCCTTAGTTTAATTATAACCTAAGATCCCCGTCTCGTATAATTCGTAGTTATATTTACGTTCGATTATTTAAATAACGTTAATTTCCGATATAGCTCTTATTATTTCTTCTTACTTTAATATTACTTTCTCGTTCTTAAAGTATCGTAGGTTAAGGAATATAAGCTTTAGTTTTTCGGCTAGGTAGTAATATATTATCTTACGTACCTACTTTAGAGATTCCTTATTTTAATATACGTAAAATAGGATATAATAAGCGATCGGTTCTTTTTTACGCTTAGCTTAGATAATAATCGATTCTAGGACTAGCGTTAATTTTAGCTTATCCGGGTTTCCGTTCTCGAGGTAGTATAATTATTTATTACTCCTATAATAGAACCGATTCTAGGTTATATTTATTAGTAACGGGTAGCGGCTATAGTTATAAAGCCGATCGAAAGTATTATAAAATTAATATTCGAATTCCTTATAGTTATTCGTTTAAGTTAGTAAAATCCTATTACGTATGCCTCGGTAGTCTAGTATAGTATTACGTTTAGAGCTTATTAAGATCCTTTCGTTAATTTATAGGTTATAAAGACTTAAGTTCCGAACCGCGTTTACTAGGAACGGGTTTTCTTATTAATATTATTAATCGGCGTTATACGTATCCCTAGGATTATAAGAGCTACTATCCTAACGATAGTTCTACGAAGTTATCTTTATCTTTAGAGCGTTAAATCGGTCGTAGAGGGCCTATATACTAGCTTTTTAACTAGTACTTAGGTAGCCGTAAGAGGGTCTAGGCTACGAGGAAGGCGGTAGTAGAGGTATCTAGAGGCTAGGAATCGCTAATCGTTAAATTATTTACATTATAAGCTTCTCGGGTTTTTCGAAAGTTACCGTTTTTTATTATCGTCGTTCTTCGGCTTAGGTTCTATCGGTAATTTATATTACTATACGACGTTCCGCTTACTTATAGAGCTAGGTATAAAGAGTCCGGTAGTCGATATTTCCGATCTTATTATAGTTATAGTCTTCCGTTTTATAGAACTTTATAATTAAGGATATCCGGAATTTATCGGTTAGGTATCCTACTTTTTAAAGAAGCTTTCCGTTATCGTTTACGAGCTTGGAAAGACGTTTATAGTTTATAAGATACGTAAAAATCGCCTTAAGATCGTTAATTACGTTACTTCGTTTTAGCTATACGAGTTTACGTTTAACGTTAACTTAACTTAGTTTATCGGTAATCTTAAAACGGTACTTTAGGACTATAACGATAACTCTTTAGATCGTTTAATCCTTTATAACGTCGTTAATACGCTCTCTAATAATCTTAGTCGTAATTTATTCGCCGATTTTCTTAATTTTATTATCGTCGCTTATACGGTAGCGGTTAAATAATCGATCTACCTTTTTTAGCTATTAGGTTATGTTATATTCGTTAAACTTAAGCCTAGGGTAATCGGTAGGATTAAGGAATCTAATAGTTAATATTACGATAATCGGGGTAGCTATCGGTATATTTTAATTACTAAAGGCTCCGTTATTATTATTTTAAGATAATACTATAGGGATTAGCGGGATAAGTATAGAGCCGTAAGTAAGGGGTAGCTAAGTAAGAGTTTTATCGTCGTCGTTTTCTTCTTCGGGCGGATATAAAGGCGGAAAGTTAATATCGACTCTTAAGGTCTTTATTAATGGTTTAATCTTCGCTACTTCGGGTCCTAACGGCGATTTATTCCGTTTCTTAGCTACGGATTCCGTTTAATTTATCGGTACGAGGTATAAAATAAAAAGGGGGGTAATAAGATTCTTATTATCTAATATAAGGATAAAGGTATAATAATTATTATTTATATCTTAATACTTTTCCTTTAATATAGGTATATTATTACTTATTATATTATTCCGATCGATAAGGTCTAGGTATTATACGAGCTTCTTTAATCGGCTAACGCCTAATTAAAGTACGATACGTATTCCTTAGATTAATAGTTTAATTATTATAAATAAATCGACGATAATTTCTTTTATTAAGGTTTAGAATTCTTAACGTATAACTTTCGTTAAGGTAATACGTATAAGAGATAAATCCCGAGTAAAGAATCGCGCTAGATACGATACCGGTTATAGCCATGGGCCGGTTTCGATTTAACTAGGGTTATTTAATGGTATTAACGGTATTACCGCTAGGCGCCGTTTTACGCCTATATTAGTACTTCTTATTATATTAGCTATTAATTAGTAATATAAGGCTAGCCTATATATAGGTATACCTATTAGCTCGACTTTAGTTCCGTTTCCCTAATCCTTTATATTTACGTAATTCTATTAATATTAATTCCTAGTTCTCTTTAAAACTATCGGTTATTAATAGCTATTAATTTATTAATCCTATCTATGTTATTAATATAAATATCTATATTATATCGTATATTATATCGTCGAATCGCTACGCTTAGGTATCTTAAAATACCTTTAGTATAATAAGTTATTAGTATTTATATATTTAGTTTATATCGAATAATAGGTTTAGAGGGAAAAAGAAGCTATCGTAAGGTCGGTTAAGGTATAATTATTATTAGCTTTTATCCGCCTTTAATATTAATAAAGGAATAGCGGGTCGTATAGGTTATCGTAATTTATATTAAGGCGTTCGTACGTTTAGTTTATATAGTAGATAGATAATTATAAGGGGCTGCCTTAATCGCTATAAGCTTTATTTATTTGTACGAGATATATTATGCTATTAGCGGTTCGAGGAAGCGGTTAATATCGAGGGCTAAGTATTATCCCTAGTAGCGGTAATATTATAACGAAAGTTCTCCTAGGTTTTACGGGTTCTTCCGTATAGTAAATAAATAACTATACGAGGGATGTCTTAATCGATATAAACGTAGTTTAGTCGTCGTATTATATCGTAGTATTAATAGCTTATTAGCGTTATAAGTATTAAGGGCTAGGTAATATCCTAGCGGCTATGGTATCGTTATAAAAGTTCCCGGCCTTATACGTACCTTCTTATAGTAAATAAATAACTATAAGACGGGATACTTTATTTAACGTAAAACGCGGACTACTTCGCGGGTTAAACGGCGGCGCCGACGGCGATCGGTATCCTTTAAATCCTAATAGCGTAATAAAAACTCCGTAAATTAAGGATTAAGGGGTCGAAAAAGTTATAAGGTAGTCGCTACTAAGGAGGAGTAAAGCGTACGCGATATTAGAGACCCGGATAGGTTTATTCGAAAGTATATTTTATCGAAGACTATAATACGTACGATGGTCCAGGATAAATAAAACTAATATCGCTATATTAATCGAGAAATAAGGAATTTAATGTAATTATCGTATCTTAGTTATACCCCTTAGTCGTAGAGATATAATAGTCGCTAGCCCGAAGGTATAAGAGGTAAGGGGAGAAAAGGAATAAAACGTAAAAGTTACTTATTCGGCTATAACGGTACGACGAAGTAACTTAAGCGCTTATAATTAAAATAAATGTATTAATCGGAAAACGACGAATCTAATGGCAAAAACGAATCTTTAATTAAGGTAAAAATAATAAAGATAGTAATCTAGCTAGGTAATGAATTAGATAATAAGTATAGCATGTCCCGTACTTACGGGAGCTATGGTTACTCTATATAGGCATAAGGCCTATCGTAGCGTATTACGTAATGCATTAAGAGGGCATGTCTTACCGTACCACTACAGTAGTTACGAATATATTTACTACGTTGCTTAAGAAGTTAATAAATTAAACGAAGAGGTTAACGCTATCCTACCGTAATAATAAATAAAGGAATATCCTTCCTAAAGGCTATTTACGGAAGGACGATTATACTTTAATTCGCTTTAATACCGGAATTATCGCCTACGGCTAACTCGTATAGGAACTACGCGAGAAAAGAACGCTTTATTATAAGTACCCGAATAATTTCGCGACTTCGTTCTTATTATAACTAAGGAAGCGGAATAACGGTTTCCCGACCGGTAATTATAGGATTATGTTATCGAGCTTCGTTTAAGAACTACTTCCCCGTAAGGACCCTTATACGCTATAAATAAGCGATAATTAGAAGCTTTAAAACCTTAGCTCGATAAAATAATAGCTATAGGAAGAATCCGGAAATCTAAAGCCTTATACGGCGTATTTATAATATTCGTAAATAAAAAAAACCTTAACGTACTAAGACCGGTAGCTAACTATCGGGGGTTAAATAAAATTATAATATCCGTCCGATATCCTATCCCGCTAATTAATAAACTATAAAACCTATTCTAAATAACGCGATGGCTTATTAAAATTAATCTAAAGTCGGGCTTTTATATAGTACGAATTAAGGAAGGCGACGAATAAAAAACCGCCTTCCGTACGCGTTATAGGCTATATAAATATACCGTTATACCTATAAAACTAATTAACGCCCCCGCTACCTTTTAGGCTATAATAAATTATATCTTTCGCGACCTTTTAAATATAAAGGTTATCGCCTACCTAAACGACGTCTTAGTTTATACCGATACGTTAAAAGAATATAATAAATTAATTAAGGAAGTCTTAAAACGGCTTATAGAAAATCATCTAGTAATAGCCTTAAAGAAATATACCTAGCGAACGTAAGAAGTTAAGTTCTTAAGGTATAATATAAGCCTTAAGGGTATTACTATATCGAAAGATAAAATAAAAGCTATTCTTAACTAACGTATCCTAACTATACTTAAGGACTCGTAAAGCTTTATTAGGTTCGCTAACTTTTACCGTAAATTCATACGTAACTTCTCGGGTATAGCTAGACTAATTACTAACGCTAATAAAGGAAACCGTAAGCTATGGAAATGGGAAATCGAAATAAAAAAGGCCTTCTAGGAATTAAAAGAAACCTTTACGAAGGCCCCGGTACTTATATATTTCGATCCTAATCGAGTCTTAATCGTTAAAGCTAACGCTTCGGACTTTATCGTTTCGGCTATCCTCTCGTAAAAAAACGATAAAGGAAAACTAAAACTAATAGCCTTTTTCTTAAAACGACTTACCTTAACGGAAATAAATTATAAAATATATAATAAGGAATTACTAGTAATCGTCGACGCATTCGAGAAGTAGCGATATTATTTCGAAGATACTTAGCATTAAATAGAAGTATACTTAGATTACTAGAACCTAACGTACTTTATTACGACGAAAGTACTAAATCGACGATAAGCCCGCTAAGCTTAATAGTTCTTTTCGTATTATTTTATAATATACTACCGCTTAAGGAAGTAAAACGAAAAGGCTAATATTTTATTTAAATTATTATAATATCGCCTTAAAAAAGGAGGAGCTAAGGATTAGTTAATAGCGACGGTCCTATAAGAAAAGCATTTTTTAAAAATTTTAGGCTTACTAATTATTATACTTTCTAGCGTACGACTAAATAATATTCCGATACCCGCCTAGATCTAAAAGTTCGTAAAACGAGTTAAGAATATAGCCGAATAAGACCCGGAATACTAGGCTTAGTTAATTAAATAATCCGGTAAAGAAATAAAGCTTTATAAGGGCCTTTTTTATCGACGAAATCGTTTATAAGTACCTAAGAACTTATAATAAGAAGTAGTTAGATCCGAATACGATATGAAGGTAGCGGGATATATAGATATAAATAAAACTATAAAACTTATTACCCGAAACTTCTAGTGGCTTAATCTAGAAGTAATAGTTAGGGAATTTATAAGAGGATATCGTAAATGCTAATAGAATAAGGTACCTCGGTATATCCCGTTCGGATTATTATAGCTTATGGAACTATATTACCGATTATAGTAAATAATCGCGATAAACTTTATTATAGATTTACCGATATTTAACGGTTATAATTTTATATGGGTTATTATAAATCCCTTTATTAAAATAACGTACTTTATCCCGTTAAAAAAGGACGGTAAAAAAGCCGAAAACCTAATACCTATCTTTATTCGTAACTATTAGCGGCTATATGGGATTCCCTTAGATATTATTTCCGACTAGGACTTACGGTTTACCTCCTATATCTAAAAGAATATTTTAAAGCTCCTCGGAGTTAAGCCTAGAATAAGTATTACTTTCTATCCTTAAACGGATAGATAAACGGAAAGACTTAATTAAATCTTAAAAGCATACCTACGCGTCTTCGTAAATTACGAAATAAACGATTAGGAAAGCTTACTCCTTACTACCGAATTTACTTATAATAATACTACTTCGATAGCTACCGGTATATTATCCTTTTACGTTAATTACGGATAGTACTTAATAATATATAATCCCTTATTAGGTACCCCTAAGAATCTAGGAAGTAATTTCTATATTTATTAAATAACTAGGATATATAACGAGGCTAAGTAATACTTAGAAAAAGTACGGTAGTAGATAAAAAAATAAATAAATAAATATAAAAAGGAAGAACCTCCCCTAGAAGTAAGGTAGCTCGTTATATTAAATACCCGTAATATTAAAACTAAACGCCTTATTAAAAAGATAGATAAGAAGATACTCGGCCCCTTCAAGATCTAGAAGGTCGTTTCGCTTATTACCGTAACCTTAACGCTCCCGAAAGGCTAGCGTATTTATAGTACCTTTTACGTATTCCTTATTAAACCTTACCGCGTTAGTAATTAAGAATTACTTAACCTTAATTAGGTCCTACGAGAGGTAGCCCCGATCGAGGTAGAAGATTACGAGGTAAATAAAGTACTAGATTCCGCTAGGACCGGAGAAGTCGTTAGGTACTTAATAAAGTAAGAAGGCTAGCCGGTTAAGCGCTACTAAACTTAGGAACCATAGAAATACTTTACTACCGAAGGAACGAAAGAAGCCGTTAAGTTATTCCATTAATAAAACCCTAATAAACCTATTAACTATCGAGCCTAGGTACTTAACCTACGCTTAAAGACGAGCTTTTCCGAAGAAGGGAGATAATATTATACGGAAATAAAACCCTATACTAATAATTAGGTTATACGGATTAAGAGAATAATATCGGGTAGCAAGGCCGTTACCTCGGCGACGTATTAAAAAAGGTCTTAGATAAGCCCCGGATAGCTTCGGCATTAAGGTACTTAGGTACTAAGGTACGGAGGTACCCCTGGAATATATTAGGACGAGATAGGGACTAGGAAACCTAAGAAGGGATAAGGACCTAAGAGACCCCCTATAGAATTATTAGTTGAATTAAATCTATTCTAAGTACATCCCCTTGTCATACTAAATCCTGACGTTGAAATTAGTAGAAAGGATCTTACCTGTAAGATCAGGGCGATACATTGAGAGCCTCTGTACTGTTCTTCTTCGAAAGATAGAGTAAGTACTTACTATGAGTCTATTAACACGTTTATCACGAAGAGGCCTCGGGAGAGGCCAATAGAAAATACTCACCATATCAAATGTGGCCTGCTTCAGATCGTCGGAAACCTCGAATGGTCGGCCATCCGCCTGCCGTGTCTTGACGGCCCATAACTCCACCAGGTTAACGGTATGTTAGTGTATTGTACGCGCAGACACAGAGTTGAGGAACTGGCTCGTTATGGTGGAAGACCAAATGTTGCGCTGGTCCTTGAACTTGTCGTGGGAGGGCATGGAGATCGTCCCCTCAGGGAACAGGATGCCGACCCAGCCAGACAGATAGTCGCCGCGATCGAATTCACGCGCGCGCCGCGTCGACATGTCGATCAACTCCTGGATGTCGGCGACGACGACGATGGGTTTCAAGAACGGCGAGAGGAATACTTGGCAGACAGGGCTTCCCAGCTCCGCCGCCTTTGTCGAGAACCACCGAAACCCTTCGCCCGTTTCTTCCGAGTACCGCACGAAGTCGAACGCATCGCCAAAGAACTTCCACTGCGATCTTGCAGTGTACGGAATACCCGGAATCAGCTTTGACAAGCCCTCCCAGTACAATAACGTCAAAAGCACGATGAATATCGCAGTAGCGATGGTACCAGGGTTTTGGGATATGATGTCCCCGAAGCTACCGAACTTTTCGCTAGCATTAGTAGCTGCAGCCATATTCGACTCTACGTAAGGACGCTAGGGAAGCTGAAGGTAGAAGCTGAAAGGTCTACTTTCTTCTGGTTAATATTTAGATATGTCACATACTAATTGAACCAGCCCTTATATGCCTACATACCGCAAAGCGTATCGTAGGCGTCTACGTTTTACGTGACAAGATAATATTGGCTTTCTCTCTCTAAAACTGCTAGTAGCTGCCCTGGACCAGATAACTAAAGGTATGGGATGCTATTCATGTTGCCACAAAAGGTAACCCATCCATTGGGGGCAAAAGATTGCGGTGGGAAGTGATCATTTCGCGGCACTGTTGAGCTGGAAGGCCACAAGAAATTCCCCGGGCATTTGGCGGGTATGCATAGACTACTTGTAAATTGCCAGTTCTTATTCGAGATACTCTGGTTCGGAGGCTTCGCCGAATCAGCAATGGTAACCTAGATAGTGGCCGGTGTACGAACGCCTCCAACTAGAAAACTCATGCATGATAATTATGCAGTACAATGCAGTCATATTCATGCTTTGTCTCTCAGGACCAGTCCCGGCTCGTCTCTTAGAACTAAAGAGAGGCCCAAGATTATAGGCAATGACGACTGTCACGAGATGCAAGAAAAAACAAAGGGTGGTGGAGAAGAGAGGTGGCATGGAATTCCTATGCTGAGTTTGCTCGACACTGTCTCAGATACATATCGCCCATAGACTGGCAGAATCTTACATCTCAAGTGCTCAAGTCTGTCTGTTACATAAAGATGGAGGCTGAGCAACACTTCAGTCTAGTCACGCACGTCTGACGTGTCCGGTGTGATAATAGTGAGAACCTCTCCACTAAGGCTAGCCTACACAGCCTCGAAGGCAATCTTCTTGAACGGGAACCCCTTCTTGAAAGTGTCTAGCACCTCCTGGATGCCGTGGAGCGATTTTGTGCAGCCCCTTGTTCGAAGCCTCCACCATGTATTATCCGCCTAAAGGCTGTGGGAGAACTCTTGCCATATTCTCGGCGCTTCCCTTGCCGAACCCCATCTTCTCCTCGATGCTCTCGGGGACCTATTTAGGCGCGATTAGGGTGGGGTGGGCGACGAACGGCCTCTGCTTGGACTTGTAGGAAACCTGGTAGGTCGTGGCGTTTTGGCCCACGGCCATGTAGATGACGCCCTTGCCGAGTTCGGCGGCCACATCCTCGCGAATAGTGGGTGGTTTACAGTCAAAGCTGTGCGGGGAGCAGGCGGTGACGATCCGGAAGCCGACCGCCTTGCCCAGCTGGATGACGTTGCTGCCGCAAACCGAGCTGCCGCCCCAGATTGAGATCGCCATGTTGAGGGTTTTCAACGCTGAGGGCACCCATTTTCTCATTGTAAACCACGAACCGGTGTGTTTGATATTATTTGACGCCGTGAATTTCCTGCTTTGCCGCCGGCCGCTATCCTGACGTACTGCACCGCATTCCCTCGGGACCGAATACAGCAGTTTACTGCATAACAGAAGTGATCCCTTGCCGAGGGGCTAGGCGGTCTGAACCGCAACGGGGTGCGGCACCCATGGGGTAACAAGTAAACAGCTGGTGAGAGACAGGTTGGTCGGAACAATGCGGTGTAGTATATACGAAATTCACTCGTTACGTTGTGTATTATCATATAACTGCAACGTGGTAGCATTATCGGGTAGGTCTCGACCTCTCTCCATCGCCTTCTCCAGCGCCTACCACATCGTTCCAGGAGATCATCGCGTCCGAAACTCCGAAGACGGTGGCGCCGTTAGCTTCGGAGCTCGCTGCGTATTATGTGGGAAACAGGGGGGGTTGCCGATCATGGGAAGGTCGTCGGAAGTTGAAAATTGAAAATAAATAAAAGAAAAAGAAACAAAGAATTATAATCGTAATTCTCTTGATAGGTTTGGTATACTTTCAGGCTCCCGGCCGCCACCAAGTCCGAAACTGCATACGGCGAACGTAGGTGTGTAGGCATAAATTAATATGTGGCTAGTGCGAGAAATGTTCGCCTATAGAGACAACTTTTAACGAGGCGAAGAACAGGGTCGGTGATGAGCTCCCTCATAGAAGCTCTGTTTGCTGCTTTGCGCGCTTCTCAACCCGTAGCATCCACCACGTTCCCATAAGCCGCCTTCGAAAGGCAGTCAAATCACGGATTCAGGCAACCTAGTTGACCTGACTCTTTTTACAGTGTTGATATTCATACGACAAAAATATACGGGGAACGATGAAAGAGGACCTGGCATATCACGGTGTGGCGGGCCAACGGCCGAGAATACCGTGGCTCAAGGTGTTGAGGGAAACTGGGTATGTGACTTCTGAGATGCTGTCACGACTACAGAGGCTCCGGCACCAAGGACGACCCGTACCTAGTTACATTCATGGACAGTGACCCTCGCGATCCGATGCAGTTCCCTCCATGGCTGCGGTGGACGTTATGCCTTACCGCTGGCTACGTGACGTTCTCTGTCGCCTTCATTTCCAGCGGGTACACCAGCGGCGTACGAGATATCTCTATAGACCTCGAGGCCAGCCCCGAGTTGGTGACTCTCGGCCTAAGCTTGTTCCTCATCGGTTTCGCTCTGGGGCCGTTCGTCTGGGGGCCTACTTCGGGTACGCATGGGGCTGACCCACCCTCCCCCTTTTTGTCCCCTTTCCCTCAAATCTTTATTCCCGTGGCCCCTATTTTCAAAGCAGACAACAAATAATACCGAACTAGAATTATTCGGACGTCAACCCACCCATGTTATCTCGACGGTTTTGCATGTGGTTCTCAACACTGCCATCTGCTTCTCTCCAAGTGTATGGGTTTTGCCCATGCTCCGCCTGCTGTCTGGCGCGTTCGGCGCTGCGCCCCTGACGAATTCTGGAGGCATCATTGCCGACACTTTCCCCCCTAAAGAGCGTGGTCTCACCATAACCGTGTATGCACTTGTGCCGCTCGTCGCTCCGGTACTCGGCCCGCTCATTGACGAATATGTGGCCGGCACTCTCGGTTGGCGTTGGCTAATGGGGATTATAGCTCTTTTGTCTACCTACGCTCTAGCTATATCGCTGCCCCTGTTGCCCGAGACGTACACGCCTGTGATACTTCGGAAGCGGGCTTCGAATCTCGGTGCAGTTACGGGCAACACGTATATATCGGTTACGGCTAGGAATGGCGGCAGCGCTGTTAGCTTTAACAAGTCGTTGGCAACAACACTATCGAGGCCATTTCACTTGGCGATTCGTGAGCCTATCGTTCTCGCTATGGCTTTGTATCAAGCAGTCGTGTTTGGGACTCTCTACCTTACGTTTGCAGCGTTTCCGATAGTGTATACCGATCTCCGCGGGCGGCCCCCGGAGAGCAGCGGCCTCTCCTTTATTGGGATTCTAATAGGCATACTCTTCTCGATAATCAGCTTTGGGATAATGATAAGTATGTCGAGCTGGTAGACAAGCTTGGAGCTCAGTCGGCCCCGCCAGAGACTCGTCTGCCTGGCTGCTGCATTGGTGGCGTATCCATTGTCATCGGGTTGTTCTGGTTTTCCGGGACCGCCAACCCCGACATACACTGGGTGGTTAATACTTTAGCGGGCGTCTCATTCGGCTTCGGCATCATCCTCGCCACAATCAGTTCGACGAACTATCTGGTGGACTCATATGCAATATTCGCCACGTCAGCATTAATGGTCTTTATATGCGCAAGGGCGATATGTGGAGCTGGGTTTCCGTTACTTGTAAGGACTCTGTTCGCAAACCTAGGTGTCTTTTGGGGTATATCCGTTCCGGCCATTCTCGCTCTTCTCTGCGCACCTAAACCCTTCGTCTTTTATTTGTATGGACCTGCAATCAAAGCCAGGTGCAAATACGCTGATGAGGCAGAGAGGGTCTTACGGCAGGCTAGAAGGGGCATGGATGAGGGAACGCGATTGTTAGACTAAAATATATGTTAAGAAAGAATCGACATTTGACACATTTAAATGAATTGCGCTCCTGTGGCGACAATACTCCATAAAGAAGACGCGATTGAGAAAAATAGCAGTTTGAAAAAGAGCAATAAGCCTCTATATTCTAAGGTCCACCCCTACCCCTTTTTGTGCCCCTTTTCTTACCCCTTTTCAGCGCCAAGAAATAACATCGCAATAGCCAATACAAGTACACACTTCTCTACCGACACACCCGTCAACCTCGTTTATCCGGATGCGTACACACTAACCACCGCTATTCTACGAAAATACACAATTATTTATTCTGCCGGGTCATGACGGCCATGGCCATAACAAAAATTCGGGCCCCTCATAACCAAACAGGCGTGTCGAGCATGGTTGCCAAGCAGCTCATGACGTCCCTCAACCGCGCGATGGCACCCCGGCCCTGCCCCATTCCCGACATCGCCTCCGACATGCACATCTCTATGAAGTGCGTCGTGACGTTCATGCCGAGGATGCCTGCCCCTTCTACCGCCGACTTCTTGCTGACGCGGCAGCTCTCGGACAGACCTAGGGTGCTCTCGATCTCATCGAGCAGCTGCGTCGCTACCTGCAGCACCAGCTTGATCTGGGAATCTCCGAACTGGTATAGCGGCGCGCCACCGATTGTAAGGTCGCTCCATATCGGGTTATTGTGCCGGAATTCCGACTCTGTAAAGCGGATGTAGTCGTATATTTCGTTGTATAGCACGAGGTATAGCTGTAGGAGCCGTAGGTAGTTCGCGATGAGCTGTAGGGCCGCAGGCTTGTCCGCTCCGCGCATGCGGCGAAGGGATGGCTCCGAAGAAGAGGGCGGAGGCGAGGCACACTCGATTGGCGGGTGAGGTCTCGGGTCCGCAAAGGTCTGGTGGAACCCAAACAGTCGGTGATAATTACCGTCCTCGGTGTGGCTAATATTGTCAATGGCAGAGTTACGCCGGCGAGCGGGCGCCGCTCTAGTCTGGAAATTCGGTACAGAATCATCGGAAAAGAAGCACCGAAGGAACTTAAGAAACCCGATGGCTGCCTGCAGCACCTTACCGGCCAGCTCCGTCGGGAACGCATCCGAAGAGCCAGTCACCGACCGGCCATTCTGCTCATCGGAGCAGTATGTAGTCTCAAGTTCGTACATAACACTACCAAGCTCCATCAGTCTTGGCATGAGCGCAGATGGGTTCTGTGGCGCGGCTAAGTTCACCAACTTGCCCAAGCTTGGAATGAAATTCTCCATAGTTGTGCCATTAGGTCTCAGGATGGGTCCGCTGGGCTGCCTTTTCCCCTGGCTGTTGTTCGTTGACATTATTCGGCCTCGATTAAGGGCCTTCGGGCCAGCCGATGGCATTGAAATGCCTGTGATGTCCCAAGGCACGGTGTCGACTCCGGAATCACCTAATTGCTCCATATCCACACTCGGCCAAGACGAGGAATGGTCGAAAGCTGTGCTACTAGCAGCCGACCAATCCCCTAAAGTTGAAGAATCAAAGTCGGCACTCGGGGAATCGCCGTAAAGCATGCTGAAGAAGGTATCATTGTCGAACCCATCCTTGAGATTGCCACGGCTGGTGACATGGCCGGCTCGAGCTGATGATATCGACGAGTGCCGTTCACTGGGGCGACTGGGCTGGGGGCGAAGGGTTAGGCCGGGATTCCCGTTCGACTCGCTCCTCCGGAAGGCTACTGGCGTATGTCGTCCGTTATCCCTCCTTACTGTCTCATATGTAGGACCCCGTAGGATACGAGGGCGCCCTGAGGGTAGAGGACGCCCGAAACTACAAGGCCTCTTCGCTTTGTCACATCGCTGGCACGTCACGGTTAACTCTGATCGCACGCATTTGAGTTTCTGCGCACGACATCTGTCGCAGGCCCTTGGTCCATCAGCATGGAAAATAGAAGCGTCGGCGTAAGAGGGGTAGCTCTTACAGTCTTCTATTTTGTTGTGCATCTAGCGAGCCGGCGGCAGCGAGGTTGTTCATGATGACTGCTGCGGTGCGATATTATCTAGCCGAAATGTGAAGCGTTCAGCATTACGACGGTAGCCAGGTTGGTCTCGTCTTGGACAAGGTCAAAAGCTGGGCTTCGAGCCGTTAACTAAGCCGAAAATCTTGAGAAGCATAGATCGGAAATCCCCAACCCCACGATACTTGGCCACCTGGCCCTTTAGCAACAGGTAGTGAGTGTCTTGGCGACATTTCCGTCGAACTAGACAGGAATACACATGGGGTGTGTTTCCGATTAATGGGTATGCGAAAAAAACATCTGGTGAAGCCCTACCTTAACGAGACCATGAACTCTACCACCCACTCAAGGTAAGTTGCTGTAGAACGAAGCAAGTTGCTAAGGAGCTCAGTTCCTGGCGGAGAGCTGCGAGCCCGTGATGGGGACGCGCAGACAGATACCTACCACAAGCAATACATATGTAGTACGGTGCTATCAAGCGAGAACAGAAAGGCGTATTTTGTCCTAGTAGCGCCCGTGGCGAGCACACAAACCCGTCCTAAACATATGTGGCCCGGAGTATTTACTAAGCCTCCATACCCCCATCTTCAGGGAGAGTTCTATCTCACTTGAACTCCTGTGTCCACTTCGATTAACTACAGATACACTGGACCCAGGCCTAGGGTCACGGGGCGGTTCTTGTGGAAAATTCGTAACACGCGCCAGTGCATCGTTTATCTGCGATGAAAGTGACGGTGCTCTATATGCGGATATCACCACTGCGAATTTCATCGTCTACGTAGACTGGCTAAAGCTATGTAAAATCATAGTGGGTATGCATAGAGACAGTTCTCTTCGACGTAATATCATATATTGCCGTGATATTGGAAACGCATTCTATCGCGGCGGTAGGCGGGCACTGCTTGTAGTGTTCTGTGTCGTTCGTGATAGTCAATTACTTTAAGTTCGGAGTACGGGGAATCTTGTGTATGCAGGTGGCATATCGCGCAAGTCCACATCCAAGCCGTGTAAGACATCCCGGAAGATGGCTCCGGTTTCCTATCCACGGTGTCGCTTTTTCGCCCAACTCGATGCACAATTATTAACCCGCCTCGCTGACCGTGGACTAAACAAGCCCGTTCCATTAAAGTAGCTAACAAATCAAATGAATAGTTTGTGACTCCCTGAAGGGCATCCGAGGTACTGGCCGACAATGTATTAATTGGACAACTCTTCAAGTAAAGCGAATTTAAGTCAGTAGTTATATAATCCATAGCAGTATGGATGTTCTTTTTATCATAGTGAAATGTGTCTTGGTTACGTTGTTGTACAGCATTCCGGGGGACTATCCGGTGGCCGTTCGGCATTACCTAGTAGATCCAGCATCCACGGTGCTGGGACATCACTACTGAAGGTATTGACTCAGGAGTCAAATCGTTAAAACTGCTTGAAGTCGCCATATCGTCTCCGCTTCTTCTGGCGGTATTTCCTATAATATATGTCACGTAGAGAGCCACCTATAAGTTAGGTTACCGCTTCACGAGCCACCCCTCCACGGGCTACTTAAATTAAGTATTACCTAGTAACTATTACGTTAATAATTAAAGCTATTTATATTACTAAAATTAATTAAAACCTTTTAATTCCGGCGTTATAACCTCGATATAATCCTCCGTTTACGATACTTCGTTTTTAGGCGTTTCTAGCGCTATTTTAATCTCTCTAGGTACCTCCTTATTACTTACCTCGTCTTTATATACTACCCTACTTCTTAACGACCTTTTTACCCGCCGTATATCCGCTATACGGACGAAGCGCTTCCCTAGCGCTAGGTATACCTTCTTCCGTGTCTTAGTAATGGCCCTATCGTTTTTAACGATCTTATATTAAAGCTAGGTTTTAAGAGTCGCGATCTTATTAGCCTACCGGTCGAAGGTACCGTTAGTTTTCCGAATGAATAACCGCTAAGATACGACCTTAGCCTTAGAACTAATAAGGATAAACCGTTAAGTAATATTTCGTAATTCCTAGCCGTTTAAAGGTATATTAACGTACTTTAGAGCTAATAACGTTAGAAAATTAGGTATTTTCGGCCTTTCGATAGCTTCCGATGCTTCCGATCGTTTCGGCCGAGATCTAGGAATACCCTTATCCTTTATAACTACGAATCTCGACGATAACGGCTTCTTACGGTTTCTAGGATAAATCCTAAAGGTCCTCTAAGCTCCTTTAATAATTCGAGAAGTTATTATATCGATCCTAGCCTATCGGTATACCTTTAATATATCGACCTTAGTAAGGCATAGGTTTAGATTCGTACTTTAGCTTTTCCTAAGGAGGCTTTTAAGCCGTTTTTTTAATAACCCGAATATTTCGATATTTAAAACCTATACGACGTAACTATAGTAAGGCTAGTAAAAGACGAGCTATATTTTATTTTAAAGATAATACGTAAGAAAGGCGTCGTAGGTATGCGATTTATAGCCGTCGTAGATTAAGACGACTTATTTATTACCGAAACGGACCCGAATATAAGGAATAAAGATACTGTAGTAGTGCGGTGGATCTAGGCCACGTAGCCTTTTCGATGTATATTTATATGGGTCGCGTACTTATATTTTCATTAGCTAGACTTAGACCTATAGATATTACAGCCTATAGCCATTTACTCGTTTCTTACTATGCCTTTCTAGCTATCCTCCTTTGCCGTTTCTAGTCTCCTTTCCCAGCTGCCGTTTTTAGCTGGCCGATTAACCGATTATAGCTATTTATAGCTGTAATCTTAGTTGATCGGCACTGGGCTAGTTGTTAGTAGTTGGGTAGCCCTTTTCGTGCCTCCGTTAGCGTGCCTACGCTGCTCCTGTTCAGTGGCGACTACCTAGTAGCTCGTTCTCACCTCAGCCTTAGGAGTGACCTTTTGCGACCGTTTTTGCAGTCATTAGGTTCAGGATTCGTCGATCAGGAGATTCCCTGTTTTTTCAGTTAATTAGGAGCTATTTTCGTGGCTCCAGAGCCGTTTTCGTAGCTTTCGGATTAAGCCTTTTTAGGTTAGGATTAACGGGAGGGTAGATAACCATAGCGACCATTAATAACCACGCCCTCCCATCAGCTTTTAATTAGCTTACCTGAAAGCTCGTTCGCCGATTAGTGGATCTATCCTATCCTCGTTTCTTAGTTATCTCTTTTAAAGGAGCTATGCCCGTTTTTATCTGGTCTCGTCTTCGTTTTTCAGTGCCTAGATAGCCGTTTTCTCGCCCTTAGTTAATCTGACAAAGTTACCGCTACTACCTCCTTTTTATAATAACCTCGTACGCGCTTGAAGGCATCCGTTCTTTACCGATTAGTTTATTTTAATTGCAAGAGGCTTGCCGATAGCTCCGATCGCCTTTGTTTTATCCCTGCTAGCTAGTTACGGTACCTGGGGAGGTTTCTCCTTAACCGATAAGGTGCTACGATGCCTTTAATTGCTATACGAAGATACCGATAGACCTTATACCTACGAACCTGATCGGGGAACCTACCGATTAGCGCGAGAGACCTATAAACGATACCGAAACGAACGAATTAAATAGAATATTGAATAAGAAAGCCTAGGAAAAAAAAAAAAAACAGTTATAAGTCACAGTCGGAAATAGTTATGATAATGCCCGGAGACTCCTCTTGTCGCCCTTACCGATATGTGGTTGGTAGGAAGAGCCTAGAGAGCCCCTAGAACTACGTATAGGGGAGGGATCGAGGGTCAAGGGAAGCCCGGTAGATGCTGCCGGACGAATAATAGTTAGAAACGGAAATAGTCGGGTATGAATAGGATATATTAGTTAGTTTATAGGATTAGGATTAGTTGAAAGGATCGGCAAAAGACAGCCATGGACGAGAAGGACGGAGATTACGTTGTATCGTATGGGATTGTTTCTTTGTTTTTTACGGGAGCTACGCTTGTTTTACCTGCCCGTTGCAGTTCCTGTTTTCCTGACTGTTGATCCCTGTTGTTTCTTGGTGGCCTTTAATGGAACTGGCTTGCTCCTAGTTGATTAGGGTTGATTAGGAATAGGTTGATTAGGTCAGTTTATAGGTTATAGCTCCGCTAGCCTAGTTCTTGTTATCAGATCTTTCCTGTTTCCTGTTGATCGTTGATTGAACTGGCTTAGCTCCTAGTTGGTAGCGATTGAATAGGTTCGGGATTGATCAGGAATTAGGTTTAGGATTAGGCACGGCTGTAGTTAGTTACCTACCCCACCACCCACTTGTTGCTGTTGCAATCGCCTAGTTGACCTGTTTCTTCCTAACTTATCCTGTTAGCCTTTGATTGAACTGGCTAGCTTTTAGTTGATTAGGGTTAATCGGGATTAGGTTATTTAGGATTAATAGGAAACGAGAGCTACCGTACCTGTTATATTGGGAGTTTAATTACTCCTTGCGGATTAATTGAACTGGGGAGGCTGTAGTAGTGCGGTGGATCTAGGCTACGTAGCCTTTTCGATGTATATTTATATAGGTCGCGTACTTATATTTTCATTAGCTAGACTTAGACCTATAGATATTACAGCCTATAATCATTTATTCGTTTCTTACTATGCCTTTCTAGCTATCCTCCTTTGCCGTTTCTAGTCTCCTTTCCTAGCTGCCGTTTTTAGCTAGCCGATTAATCGATTATAGCTATTTATAGCTGTGATCTTAGTTGATCGGTACTAGGCTAGTTATTAGTAGTTAGGTAGCCCTTTTCGTGCCTCCGTTAGCGTGCCTACGCTGCTCCTGTTCAATACCTATAAGCTAACCTAACGCGATATTATTATTAATCTATCCTTTAAGTAACGCCTAGAATCGCTAATCCTTTTAAAGATTATAAGAATCGTTAGGAAACTATTAAGCCTAAACATCGATACCTTTAAAAAGTATTAAAAAAGGAAGAGGCTTTCTACCGAAGCCTATATATTTAAGAGTAGTAATCCATTAATCTTTTTCGACGCCTTTTTTAAGTACTACATAGGTATTAACTTCGGAAATTATCTAGTAGTTATCGGTAACGCCTTATACGATATTTATTTCGTCGGCGTTAAAAAAGCGTTTGGGGGGAATAGCTAATAATTCGGGAGCTTTTAATCGGTTAAAAAAGAGGTTAATATTTACCGCCGTAGCGCCCTTAATCCGCTTATAATCGACGATCTTAGCCGTAGAAGCCTTAACCTCCGGGTTTCGCTTTAAAAAACGGTAATGCTAATGCTTCCCTAGCTTTTTAGAGCCGCCGTCGGGATTTAATAAGCGTTCGGCTATAAACCTAAATTAAATAAAAGCCGGCGCGAAGCCTAACCTAGCCTACGAAATAACCTAACGAATTAATTTAACTTTTAAGATCGGTAATAAAGCCTACCGATTCTTATTTAGCTCTTATTTCGTTAATTTACCGGCGAAACGGCGCGATAGGTAAGAACGAGGGACGCTATATAAACGGGTAACTTATCGGATACTAGTACCGTATATTACCTTCCGAATAACGGCTTACGTACGGATTTACTATTCTTTTAAAGATACTATTTTAATTAATAAGAAATTAGGAAGAGATTAATAGCAAAAGGAATTACTAAAGATTAAAACTAACCGAGAAATTATAGGTTATTTAAGTAAGGCCGTCGCGTTAAAAGGCGCGTTCGTAGGTCCTAACGCGGTAGTCCGTGAAGGGGTGGCCCGTGAAGGGGTGCCCTAGCTTACATGGCTCCCTACTTCTTCCCTGGTTGCTCGCTTACTTAACCTAGCTCCCAGCTCCCTACTGTCTATATATAGGTAGCTCGCATCTCCTTTATTCATTTCCTTCCTTCTTAGATAGAGTCAATTCACCTTCTTCTTCCCACATTCCGTTGCTCCCAGTAGAGCAACCCCAGTACCTACGTAGCTCTCCCGATCTACGTAATGATATATTAATTGCTTAAAATCAGAAGTTGCAGATTAAACACCCATGAATAGGATCTACCGTTGTAAGGGTGAGGGTTTCATCTGTGAGTAGCTGCAGCTAGTCAACTCTAGGAGGAACCTAAGTGAGTGACTTTCAGTTACGAACAACAAATAGAACAACGGTATTACAGAGCAAATATATAATATGTGGTTGGTAGTTACTCATCTCGTGTACTTACTACTCGGATTATTCTTATCATCGACCTTCTTTTTCAGCGAGTGGGAGTGATGAATATGCGTCTTGTTCACTCGTGATCCAATCCCTCTTCCCTAGCACATTGTAATCGGCATAATGCCTTCATGAGAATCATTATTCCCGCACTGAGTCTCACATTCAACATAATAGAACCGCAACAAATATATAGAGTCAATATTGAGATTCCAGCACCAACGCACCCAGTCTCAATAGAAGATAAATTCCTCTCAAAGCAGCCCCTGCGGGTATCGTAGGAAAGCACATCAACTTCTCTTCTCTTCAGGGATTTAGTACAATAGAATAATACCGTGAGTAGGGTGTAAATCAACCAAATAAAGAGACAGAGGACCGTTGACTGATTGTAGGAGGCGTATAGCATTGGAACGGAGATAGGGAATCAGCCGACAGGACCTCAGGTGATCTGTATAGCCTGACCCAACCAAGGGCAAGAGACAGCATGTCCAGCAACAAACTGTCGGCTCAAGTAGCCATACGGCTCGGAGTCAGTGTATATCCCGATTTCAGCGAAGTCGTGGAGCGATGTGGTAAGGAAAAGGTTCTCACCTCTAGGCGATCAGACTCGGGGCAATCGGAATCGGACTTTAGGCTTGCGCCATCGCCTGCGCTGGGACACCTGTTCATTTTCTCTCGGTTGGGAGCTTGGGTTAGTTCGAAACGGAGTTACACATGTAGCTTTCAGCCTTTCTTTTAAATGTCCCCTTTGGAGGATATTCCGTCCCTTAACCTGTTACCCCTTTTACGCATCTCCACTTCCACGCCAAGTCTCACACAAGGAGGAATAGGCAACATTATCGACACAATAAGACGACAAGAAATCAGAGAATCGCGCGAAAATAATATCGACAATGCCTCACGCAGACGGCAACCAACCCGGCGCCGACGGCGGTAAAGTAAGAATCGCAATCATTGGCGGAGGTATCGTGGGCGTAGTCACCGCCCTAGGCCTCCTCAAGCGTGACATGGACGTGCAGTTGTACGAACAAGCACGGAGTTTCCGAGAAATAGGCCCCGGCCTCACCTTCAGCGCTAACGCCCAGAGGTGCATGGAGATGCTGGACCCGAACGTTCTAGCTGCTATGAAGGCTGTGTCCACCAAGAATGAGAGCCTTTACTACAACTACGTGGACGGTTACCACCGCGCGAGCGACGACCCGAGCGACATGCGCGAAGAGCAGCTGTTCCAGCTCTTTGCGGGAGAGACGGGTTTCGACGCATGCCATCGAGCCCACTTCCTCGATGAGCTCACCAAGTTCGTACCTCCAGGCATCGTACAATTCCAGAAGCGACTCGACACGTACGTGGTAGGTAGGCGTTGGCGATGAGCCGATTACGCTGAGGTTCGAAGACGGAACGAACGCAAGTGCAGACGTAGGTAAGTATATATCCCTTTCTAGCCAGTCTAGGTGTCTGGGTCGCCGCCAGTGCAGTAGAAATCGACTTACACACCGCAACAGTGATCGGATGCGACGGCATTAGGTCGCGCGTGCGGGAGCTGCTCCTGGGCAAGGACAACCCAGCCTCGTCGCCGCGATACGCGCACCAGGTGGCCTTCCGTGGGCTGATCCAGATGGACAAGGCGGTGGCGGCGCTGGGCCACGATAAGGCACACAACCAGTGCATGCACATGGGGCCGCGGGGCCACGTGCTCAACTTCCCCGTCGCGCAGCACACGCTCATGAACGTCGTCGTGTTCGCCGACGATGACGACGAGTGGCGCCACGAGAAGCTGACGGCCCCCGCCTCCAAGGACGAGGTCGTCCGCCACTTCCGCGACTGGGGCCCCGCCGTCCGCGCCATCGCCGGCCTCCTCGACGACAACCTCGACAAGTGGGCCATCTTCGACACCTACGAGCACCCGGCGCCGGTGTACGCGAGCGGGCGCGGGCATGGGGGTTGAGGACGGGCTCGCGCTCGCGACCGTGCTAGGACAGGCGATAGCGACGCTGCGAGTAGCGAGCACTACGAGCAAGGACACCGTCTTGAGCGCTGCCCTCTCCGCGTACGATACCGCGCGGCACGAGCGCGGCCAGTGGTTGGTGCGGAGCTCGCGCGAAGTGTCGCGGACCTACGAGTGGGCGAATCCGGACTGCGGGAGCGACCCGGTGAAGTGCCTGAAGGGTATCGAGCGGCGCGCCCACAAGATCTGGTACTTAGATATCGAGGGTATGTTGCGTGATGTTCGCGAGGAGTACGATAGGCTGGTGCTAGCTTCCGGTAGATCATGAAACCCCAAAGGTCTACGGAGTGCATTTAGATAGGGTCTAGGTGAAGGGATACTCGTGGATTTTGCTACCAACATATTCGATGCTTCCAGCTGCTTCTTGCGTCCACTCAGACTCCCTGAGAAGGAAGAACACGAGTTGCAGCAATAGCTACCTATATAACATATGATTGCAGTGACTGTTGGATGTGATCTACGGCAAGCGTGATTTCGCTATTCTAACTTGGAGACCAATTATTGCCTTACTACAATTGTGACGACCGTAAGTTCTCGATCAGGTTCTCCTTTACCAAGGCCAGAATCCTCTCGCCAAAGGCTCGGTCGTAGAACGCCTCATTGTACACGAGGCGAAACGCAAGCTTTCCCTTGAAAATCCACCCAAAGATGTACAGATGGCGGGACACCACTTCGATGCCAACCCCAATATCAGTCACCTCGATGAAACCGGCCGTACTTGCGTGTATCGGCTTCGCCAACGCCTGAGCGTTTGGTACGTAGGATAATTCCAGACCGCTTGGCGGCGGATCGGGCGGTGGTATGTTCTCCAGTATGCCTTTCATGACTAGCGCGTACTGTCGGCGGGAACATAAGAGCTCCGGAGTGTCCCCGTCACGATATTCGGTCTCATACTGCTTTGCGTTTTGCAGCCATGTCTGGTCAGCAGACACTTTCACGAAATACGCCGCCGTGTACAGTCCGCTAGCCCCTGATAAGCCGTTGTAGGGACTCCGTAGATGTGGTCGCATGCTGTGGCGGAGGGTGCTGCTATGATGCTTCTGCTTCGAAGATGGGGATGCGATGGAATATGCTGTGGCAGTGACAGAAGCGTGTATAGCAGCCTCTAGGCTTATTCTGAGATGACGACACCCAGTTTCAAGCTCCACTGTTGTGTTCTGGGAGATTCTGAGACGGATACTGCGGGTGCCTCCAGGGAGCAGTCCAGGCTCGCCCTCGAATGGTACCTCAAGGGACCCTATATTGTTCCCTAAGGTTCGGATATACTGGCCTGCTGCGGCTTCGATATCTGGCGATGTAGCGTGTGGCAGTTCAAGCGCTTCTTCAACACTAGGCACAAACCTTGCGGGCTCGTCACCCCACGGTAGACCAAGGGGTTTCTTCCTTCAGCGACTCGATAACCGCATTAAAGAACGCGTTAAGGAGGTGAAACGCCCCAACCCCGTCAGTCCGCCAATGTGATAAGTATAGGACAAGAGAGGAGCTCTCCTGCAAGTAGTAGAGAGTAGCAAAGCGCGTTGGTTTCAGGTTGGCGATAACATCGTCAAGGTTGATGCCCGTCTCCACGTAAACAAAGATCTCGTCCGCCCATTGCTCGAGTCCCACTAAGCTCGGCACACGGTACTCTAGGACTCCGTCGTCGGCGACAGTGGCAATGGAAGGGTGACGGAAGCGGAGAAGCTTCCATCCGTCGCGAAGCGCGCGAGATAGAGACTTTGGCTCAACTTGGGCGACAAAGGTCGCCGTGGCCGATATCGACCATACATCTTTTCCTAAAATCTTGCCCGCATCTCCTATACATTTGATCAATGCTTCGTTCTCGCCGATGGGGCGTTGCCATTGCCCCGGTCGTGTCTCTTCCCAAGCCATTAGGATAATGAGAGAGAGTACATCTGTCGCGTAGGTTGGAAAGGCTCAGTGTCTAGGATCCGCGGGATCTGCCTAGGTATATAGAAGCCGACTAATGACGAATGTCTTTTCGATTCCCCGGTATCTAAATCATAACTCTTTAAGCCACATCTTGTCATACTCGGCCAACACGATCGGAGACCGAAAGGGGGAGGGGGTGAACATGCGGGTGGACAGCATGCAAGGGTCATAAGACGATCGTGATCCTAACTCAACTAACACATACACCTCTGCCGTGTGAACTCGACATCCTAAGAGTGGTAGAGACTATACTACTCATTTGAAACCTATCACAAATGCGGGACACACTCATCCTGGGCAGCATGCGGGCAGTCAAGGCGCGCGGTCCAGATGACATCTTCGTCGACCCTGAAGCGCCCGTGCCCACGGTACGTCCCGGCTACCTTCTGATCAAAGTCTTCAGCGTCGCCCTCAACCCGACAGACTGGAAACGGGCCGCCATCCCCCAAGGATAGGTGCCGCACACCATAGGGTGCGATGTCGCCGGCCGGGTGGCAGCGTGCGGCGAGCAGGTCGGCCAGGACTTACACAACCCCGGGGACCGCGTCGCCGGCCTCTGCTACGGCATGAAGCCGGGTGACCCCACGAGCGGCGCCTTCGGTGAGTACGCGCTGCTCGAGCACACGCTCTCGCTGCGCATCCCGAACCACGTCAGCGACGCCGAGGCAGCTACTCTCCCCGTCGGCATTACCTTCGCCGGTCTAGGTACGTTACGCTGTGACCACCCACCCGCGCCGCGACCCGCGACAACCTGCTCTATGCGCTCGACTGCGCCGCGGAGGGCGCCAGCTTCCAGATCTGCGCCGACGCCCTCACTTCACGCCCCGGCGTCGCGAGCTACACTGCTACCCTGCCCGTCGGCGATAAGTTCCCTAGGCACGACGTACAGCATGGGTGGACTTCGGGGTACATCGGTGGGTTATTCTCCTTACACCAGGTCGTATCGGAGTGAATCGGATGCTTACTTTTTGTCGGTGTATAGCATTCGGAGAGGTAACCAACTTCACTAAAGATCTCCGACCGACGAGCACGGTCGACGTTGATTTCGCAGCGCGATTTTGGAGACTGGTCGACGAGTTGCTGCTACAAGATCGCCTCCGACTGGGCCCTCTGGTCCGTCAACGCCAAGGGGAACTATCTGAGGTGCCTGATGGGTTGAGCGAACTAAGAGCTGGCCGGGTCGGCGCTGGCAAGCTCGTATATACGGTTACTTGAATATTGACCCTGGTCTAGGGGATGGGTGATCGAAGGCGCCCTGCGATCGATGACGATTCGTGACACTATATCATCGCTGTAATCACCGATCCGAACTACTCGGACTTTATAAAGTGGCCTACGACTCGGCCCGTATATGAACTTAGGTGATACGAGTTTGTGTTGACGAGATAATAGACGCAAAGGGGCGTAGGGACGTTCGGGGTGGCGCCGAAATATTCGGACATACATGAGTACATTAATATAACACCGCGATATCCTCCCGAAGTGATGTGCTACCTGCCATAACTATCGGTGCTTTACATATTAGACATGACATACTGTCGCCATAGATGCATATCAGTTTACGAACTCGGTGTTCTCTGCTTTTCTTCGACAACTTGATCTCGAAGTAACCATGCAGAGATCCGATACAAGTTTGCGGTCCCGATTAAAGAGGCATTTGCAATGCCAGTGACTGTGCAAACACACCTAGAAGATCACAAGTTGGTAGGAGTAAGGAGTTCGTTCATAGACTGCCGAACGACAGTGCGAGTTTTCGAGAGACCCGGCTAGGGCTAAGGAGCGAACCCCAGCTATGCCATTCACTAATACGATCAGCCCCTAGATGACGGCTAATGCATACGTGACATATTTATGTAGTTAAGGATGTCGTAGTTGGCAAATAGTCGAAACGTGAGGAGACCGCCGTGACTGTAACACCCTTCTTACATCACGTAACTGAGAGTAAGCTCTAGGCCAATGTCCATCTTGTACGAAGATCAGGTCAACACGGTCGAAATACAGGTATGAGGGCTGTATGTATCGTGGTTGAATCACGAAAAGAACATGAAGAATACTACGACTTGGTAGATAGTTTGCATTATTCGCGACTACCTCACGTAACAAATCATCGAAAGAGAAAAGCTTTCTAAACCAGACCAGTGCCGCAGAGGAAATCCAATCAAACTAGTCTTCCCATGCATCCGTATGTCATCTATCTCAGTCCTTCTTCCCTAGCTGGCTTCTCTCTAGGATGAGCCCGGCAAAATCACTTATCGAAGCGCTCTGAAGGATCTCGAAGGTGGACACCTTGGCCTTGGCCACGGTGGCGAGCCAGTTGCGCAGCTCGACCGCAACGAGCGAATCGACGCCGTGCGAGGCCATTGATGTGCCCGGGTCCAGGTGCTCAGCCGAGATGCTGAAGATGCCCGCGAGCCGCTCCGCGAGGGCTGACACAACCGCTGTCCCCTCTGCTGCCTCAAGGCCCCGCATCAACATCCTCGTCGGGCTGGTAGCGGCCGCTTCTGTTTCTGCCGCTGACGCGGACGTGGCGGAGCCCCGAGGGCTGGCCAGGCGTAAGGTACCGAAACGCGGATCCATTCGGATGAAGGCGCTCTCCGGCATCCGCTCCCAAGGCATGAGGCCAACGATGATCTGAGCACCATCCGGCCGGGCTGGCGAGACACGCTGCGTTACTGCGTCCCCAATGATGCGCAGTATCGTGTCCATGTCACACGAGATACTCCCTAGGGACTCGACGCGGGCCTGGACGCTATTGCCGGAACTATGGGCGGCCACGTAGCCGGCGTCTGTTACGGCGCTCAGGTCGATGCTCGTGGCTGGCTGGCCGGACGCGGCGCGGTGACGCGCCAGGATATCCTCGAAGGTGTTTCCGGCGGCATAGTTGGCTTGTGATACGTTGCCCATCACGCCGGCCACAGAAGAAAGCATGACGAAGAACGACAGGCTCGGTAGATGATTATGTAGGTTGATGCTGCTGCGAACCTTTGTCTGTATGGCAAGCTGCCATTGTTCAAATGTCATGCGTTCGAAAATCGAGTCCTGAAAATAGAAGATTCTCATTAGCATGCTGATGGGTAAGGTGTAATAGACGAGGCAGCAAATTAAATTCTTACAGCGAGGACCATCGCCCCGTTAATGACACCTTTGAATGGCGGTAGTGACATAAACGAGCAGTATGCGAGGAGACTGAGAAGACTCTCCTCGTCCGAGACGTCGCAGTTCCGTATATGGATTCTGCAGCCCTCCTTTTTTGCCGCCGAAACGAGTTGCGCAGCTTCGGGATGTGACTCGGCGTTCCGCGACACGAGAACGATGTTCTTCGCTCCGTTCTCTGCCATCCATAATGAGATTTCCCGCCCAATTCCTCCCAGGCCACCTGCAATGAGATAAGTCGCGTCTGGGTTCGCGAACGACAGAGGGATTGGACGAGGAATAACCTGTATAATTGGAACTCGGGGTTCAGTTTCTCAACGGATAACCAGAAAAGAGGATTGTTTGGCGAGGGAACTTACGTTGACTTGGTCTCCTTCGCGCGGAACCAGCACCAGCTTGCCGACGTTCAACCCGCTCTGTATCTGCCGCATCGCATTTTCCATGTTGGATATGGAATATCGCTCGATTGGGTGCATAGGATGGCTGTCTCGGGCTTTCATCCTCTCTTGGCAGATTTGGACGCCCTCCGTAAGTGCCGAGTGAGTGAGTGCGCCGCTATACTCGTTAAGTTGCAATAAATCGACGCCCGAATACGACGCACATCGACCAAAGGGTGCTGTATTAAGACTCCTGGCAGCCTCGATATCAACCTTGCCAATCTCAACGAAGCGACCAAACCGCGCAACGGAGGACCAGGTAGCGTTAAGCATAGATCCAGAGAGTGAGTTGAGAACCACGTCAACGCCCTTTCCTCCCGTCGCCTTCCGTATGGCTGCCGCAAAGCTTATGTCTCTGCTCGAGAAGATATCTGCATAGTCGATGCCGTAGTTTTCATAGAGTAAATCTCTTTTCTCCTCGGAGCTACAGGTGACGAACACCTTGGCCCCGACGTGCTGAGCTACAACAACAGCCGCTTGCCCGGTGCCCCCAGCGGCGGCATGGATGAGAACAGACTCGCCTTTTCGAAGTCTCCCAACGTGTACGAGGGAGTGATAAGCGGTCGCATACGCAACCGGGATCGCAGCCCCGTCTTCCCAAGAAATGAAGTCCGGGATCTTTGCGACGCCTGTCCAGTAAGCCCAGCTCGTACTGGCGAATCGCCCCTTGGATAGCGCACAAACCCTATCGCCAACCCTCAGGCCACTTTGTTCCGTACCCGGTCCCAGCCGGGTCACAATCCCGGCGCAGTCGTGTCCTGTTAGTGTGTCGTCTAGTTGGCCCAGCGCGGTCATGACATCTCGGAAGTTGAGTCCAAAGGCTTTTGCCTCTATTTCCACCATCCCGGCTGGAACATCGCCGGAAATCTCATCCGCTTCCGTGAAGCAGACATTTCTCAACGTACCCTTGCTTGACGTCGTCCACACGAGGGGGTGCCCGGGTTGGTGGAAGGGCTGGCGCTGAGGTTCTAGGCCCACGCCATTGAAGACATTGTCCTTCTCTGCGTAAATTCGCGAAACGTGAAGTGTCGAGTCCTTCACCGCGTATTCCCACTCTATATTGCCAAGTTCCCTGCTGTAATCAAACGACTCCCTCAGCACATGGAGAACGAACGGGATCTTGTCTTCTGACCATCTATCGCCGTAGCTCTCAAAGTCAAGTGCGACGTATCTGTTGGCTAAATATTCTTGACGAAGAGTCCGTAACAAGCCTTGCAACGGCCCATAGGCCGGGTTGTGGGAATCTATAATACCACCGCAGCTTAGCCAGAAGACTCCTCGACAGTTGGTAAGAATGCTCTGTAAGTTTTCGAACGAATCCCTGCCGATTCCGTCTAAGAATGGCCCGTTCATCTCGGCTGTGAATATGCAGACCTTATCTTGAACCGATTTCACCTGGCTTAGGCTCTCCACCGAAGGCACGATGCCTGTATGTTCTCGAATCGCCCCCGAAAGCTGGGCTGCCCATGATTTCGAATCTTGATCGGTATACAAAACGGAAATCAGCGATGGGTATGATGGTGTCGCCGCAGCGGTCGTCATTATGACGCTAAAACTCTGGAACCGGCTTTCATCAAAGTCTCCAATGTCGAAATCGATTCCTGAGAACCCTGCCTCCCTTAACACCTCATTCCAGATTGTTAGGGGCGCATTTGGGCTGTATCGTCGGTAAGGCTCCTCGCCCAGCCACCATCCAGGGAGCGTGCCGAATATTAGCTGCACACCAAGCTGTTCTTGCGTCGTCTCGATGAGCAAGAGTTTCCCCCCGGGTTTTAGGAGCTTTCGGACATGGCTCATGGTCTTGTATAGGCTCTTCGTCGCATGGAGGACCATAGAAGCTACAATAAGATCATAGCTGCCAGGGACAAATGCCTGCTCGGCAGGATCTGATTCGATATCGAGCTTGGCGAAGTCCAAAATTCCCTCCCACGCAGCCAGCTTCTGCTTAGCGGCCTCAAAGAAGCCTGCGGAGATGTCGGTGAACGTATAACGATCAAGCAAGGACCCTGAGCCATCTCCACGAGAACCAAAGGCCTCGAGAACAGTTTTTGTCGCGCCACCCGTACCTGCGCCTATTTCTAGGACCTTGGCCCCGGGGTTCTTAACGGCGAAAAGTTCCACCACCTGACTCAAGTGACGATATGTACGATCCCGCAGTCGGGGCTGCTCCATGTAATACTGGTTCAGGAGGTTCCCCTCCATCATCATCTCAAGCGGCGGAATTTCTCCTCTGATTATGCTCGCTAGCTGCCGGCCAACCCTGACCACAAGCTTACCGCTGGTGTATTCGGCACTGAGCTCATCATTAAGCATCTTCTTCATGCCTTTAGAAGTCTTAGACCAAGCTTTGGATCCCGGACTCAAAGACCCACTAGTCCCGAGGGAGACAATGTGTACCATCCAGTCGTAGAGAATCTTGTGATGAGGAGCCCATTTGTTCCTGTCCTCGTTCTGGAGCTCGGTCACAGTGTCGTATATGAAGTGGTATGCTGACCGTAGAAGCTTGTTCTCGAAGTCTGCTTCGTGATCGCTCAAGGGGATTTTCATGGACTCTTTGACGGATGCCGGTATTCGATGTTGTATATCTATCTCCCAACGGGTCTGGGAGCGGATGGGGAATTCTGGTTGGTCAGTTGCATCATCCAGATCAATTACGACCCCTTGGTAGTGAAAGTCATCCATTCGGAGGAATGATGACGAAGATGAAATCAAGCTGTCGGCGCTAGAGACAGCAATGTTAGACAAAAGCCCACGAATGTCTGAGTGTCGTATCTCCATGAATGCTTTCAGCCTGCTTCCAGCCTCTCCGCTAAGTCCGCTGTCTGGTACAAATATTGAACCGATTTTTTTAGGGAGAAACATGTAGCCGTGTGTCGACTCTTTCGGTAGTCCTAGGAGCGAGGTTTGAATTATTGCATCTAATGTCGTGGGATGGATGATGTAGTTCGACTTTCCTGAGGCTACCTCTGGTATGGATATATTTGATATCGTCTTATTGCCCACCACGCGAACATTCTGTACGTTTCGGAATTCCGGCCCGTATTCGAGTTTCATCCCCCTCAGCATAGTATAAAGAGACGCTGAGTTCATCTCTCGTATCTTTGCCCCCGGCTCTAAGAACGCGTCTTCTCTGGGGATATCCGCCTCACGATACAGCGGGGATTTGTTGATGACGTACGGCTCAACCGACACGAACCCATGACAGTTCTTAATCCAAGAGCCGCCGGCATCTACTGAGCCAACCTCAAACTCATACCAGCCTCTGTGGTCTAGTTCAGTCTCACTACAGGGGTGGAGCCGAGTATGTGTTTCCACGCCGGTCGAGGACTCTGGGATAGCCAGGGCCTTGATAAAATTGACGTCTCTCAAGCGGTATCCACTGCTTGGTGACGACGTATCCGTGACAAGCCGCACGGCCTCTATCGCCATGATTATGTAGCCAGCTCCAGGGAAAATGACACTCGAGTCAACCTGGTGATCAACTAGCCACGGCAGGTCCGAAATGCGTAGGAAGTTTCTCCAGATAGGAGTCAGTCCGGTCGTACCTGAGATGGGAACGCCGAGAAGTTCATGCGGGGGGTATTTCTTAAATCGTGTCTCCCTACTTGTTCGCGGTTCCATCCAGTATCGTGTGCCATGGTTCCATGGGTACGTCGGCAGGTCGGGAGTGAAGTGAACTTCCCCGCCAAGTGGTGCGTTCACGCTCTTTAAGTTTACCGGATATCCTCTCGCCAGTAGCTCGCATGCGAGATCCTGCATAGTATCGATGGCATTGGTCGATCGCTTGAGACACGAGACATATCCAACCTTTCTGCCGTTGAGTATCTGCCGTATCGGGCCTGCTAGGGTGCTGTGTGCTCCAACTTCCACAACAGTATCCACGTTAGCATCAGAACTGTACATGCTTTCGAAAGCCTCGCTAAAGCGGACGGGCCTCAAAAGATTAAGAGCCCAATGTTCTGGGGTCAGAGTATCGAGTGTAATAACTCCTCCCGTTACAGGAGATGCAAAGACAACACTACTATCGCAGTTTGGAGACCGAGATATAACGGAGCGCAGCCTATCGACATATTCCTGGGCCATGGGTAACATGTGGTGAGAGTGGTAAGCCAGGGGGACCTTGAGCCTCCTAGCAAAGAGCCCGTCGTTCTCCAGTCGAGACGCCACCTCGTCGAGGTCTGGCAGGTCTCCAGACAGCGTGACACTATCCGGGCTGTTAATACAGGCAACCACAACACATCCGCCCGCAGTTGTGGCTTTCAAGTACTGTTCCGCTTTATCCAGACCGACTCCAGCTGCAAGCATTCCCCCAGCGAGCGAGGACTTTTTCTGGTACTTGAGGGCGAGTTCTCCGCGGAAATAGACCGCACCAAGGGCCTCCTCAAAGGACAACGCATCGACGGCATATGCAGCAGCGATCTCGCCGCTCGAATGACTAGTGACCGCTGAGGGAGTGACCCCCCACGATTTGAGGAGGTCCACTAAGCAAAGCTGAAGCGCGACACTTATGGGTTGAGAAAGATTGATCTCTGCCACACGGGTGGACTTCTCATCACGCATGAGCTCATCTAGAAACTATCAGCGTCCGTCTTTGAGGAGTCCTGCGAGGATCTACACACCGTAAAGAGACCATGTAGCGCCATAGTCGTAGAAGGTATTAGCCGCCTTATGGATTGACGCGGCAAAGACTGGGTAGGTAGAGATAAGCTCGCGTCCCATCGCATACCACTGAGCTCCTTGTCCATTGAAGACGAATCCCAGGCGAGGACGCCTCGCCGCTTGCGACGGCACGAACGTTGGCTTCTCAAGGCGCTCAGCCAGCTCTTCCAAGCTGCTAGCTCTGACCGCAACCGCCCAGGGAAGACGCGAGCGACGCTCGGATAGCGTGTAGGCCAAGTCACGAGCGGATAACCCGCGACCATGTTCGAGGGATTGACGGAGGTACACGGCCAAGTTTCTCATACTCTCTTTACACGAACGGGCATCTTTGGCGCTAATAACGTAAATCCGTTGGCTTTCGGAAACCTTTGATCCATTTTTGTGATAATTGTGGCCGTTGAGTCCCTTCACTCCGTTAGCCCCGCCGGTCCCATTCATATGAGGGCGCGCCGGAGGCCATCCCTCGAGGATGACATGAGCATTGGTCCCGCCGTAACCGAAGTTGTTAATTGAAGCTCGGAAAGGCATCCCCTGCGGCCACTTGGTGAGGTGGGTCGGAACCTGGGGGATTCGCTGAATAAGTGACTATGTAAGGACGGCTCGGGTCGAATAGCTCGAACTCACCTGCAAGTGCCATCCATCCAAGTCGATTTCCGGATTCGTTTCCTTGTAGTTGAGGTTGGGTGGTATGAGGCCATGCTTGAAGGCGAAGGCCGTTTTGATGATTGCGGCTAGGCCGCTCACCGGCTCGGTATGGCCAATGTTAGTCTTGACTGAGCCAACAATTACCTTACCATCCCTTCTACTCTTGCCAAATGTGTCAGCGATGGCCTCAGCTTCGATAGTATCGCCGGCTTTCGTCCCTGTCATGTGGGCTTCTACATAAGCGGTTTCGGAGAGATCAAGACCAGCACGCTCATAGCAATCACGTATCAGGTCGACCTGGGCCGTTAAAGAAGGCGTCGTTATCGTAGTGGTCTTTCCATCTTGGTTTATGCCGCTTTCCCGAACGACGGCGTGGATATGATCCCCATCTTTTATGGCAGCATCGAGCGACTTCAGGATCAGCGCCGCGACGCCTTCTCCACGCCCGTACCCCTGAGCTCGCGTGTCCCAGGCGTAACATCTACCATCCGTTGCGAGCATTCTTTCTCGACGTAAGCGACACGTATCACAAAAGAGAAGCGGGGATAGACATACCCTAAGGCGGTCATGGAGATGAATAGGTCCTGGTTCAGCATTAAGCTAGATGCTCCAATTATCGACATGTTTGATTCTCCCGAATGGATTGTCTGGCATCCCTGGTGAAGCGCTACCAGTGCTGATGAACAAGCGGTGTCGATCGTCAAGCTGGCGCCCCTCAAATCGTAAAAGTGAGATATCCGGTTTGCTATCATGGTTGTCCAATTGCTCGACAGAAACGGCGCGGATATCAACTCGGGGTCTTTAGTTTGGATGCCCTGGTAGTCTCTTGCGAAGCATCCCGCGAATACCGAAGTATTCGACCCCATCAGCGTCTCGAGCGGCACACCAGCTACAGTTTCTAGTCAGTTACAACGTAGCCTCGGGCCTAGGGAAATACCAACCATCCTCTGTCGCTTCGTAAACGCTCTCAAGCAAGAGTCTTATCTGAGGGTCCATGGCCTAGCAAGAATCTTAAGTTCAACGAGAAGTTCGCGGTGGGGTGGTGGGCAGAACTAACAGTCGCGATATCAGTCGGTAAGTTGAAAAAGCCGGCATCGAATTGCGCCACATCTTCCTTCAGAAAGTGTCCGCCGACCACATGGCTCTATTTTCCATATCAGCGGACAGTCCGGATAAGAGCTGTATGCCCCGCGAACGACGTACCCTGCCAATCGCCTCTGAGTTCGCATCATACAGTGACTTTACGTCGAAGCGGTCTGATGGGATAGGTGACCAGCCGTCCTTACCGGCAGCGCAAAGGTCCCAGAGTTTTGAGGGGTTCGATGCTCCTCCGGGAAATCTGCAGGCCATGCCCACGATGGCAATCGGCCGGCTCAGCTTCGAGGAATGCCCATTGATAGTAGCCATGATTTCTCACTGCAAGAAAAGTGATGTTAACGAAGAGTCGTATAACCTAGCATTCGTAGAGTCGAACCGAACTTGGCGTAATATGAGGATATATAATGCTGTTAGATCGATCAGCTCATAGTGGGATGCGAGAGGCACAATGATTTGAACGCAACAGTTAGTATATTTCACAAGATATAAACGGCGAGTTGGATGAGGGTGAGAGCAGAGTGATAGTTCATCATTTGCGTCAACATCCGCATAACTACCGGCAGCCAGAGCCGACCGAAGAGGAGACTAACCGCGCCCAACGTTTCAAACTGCGACACGAATTAGAATGTATATTCTGATACTTGGATCTCTTGCTGCGCACATAAGCCGGAGAAACCTGGGCTCAGACGGACGAAGCTCCCTTGGGGATTTTTGTCATCCGGGGTATGACAACAAGAGCTAGTGACGTTGCCTGGTTCGGGGAGCGAATAACTCCTGGAATTCCGGATGCTTGTCGGAAATCTCCGACATAGGCAGCATGTAGGCGGTATGCATGGAACCGGAGAGGCGGCGCTGCGTCCAAGTCCATTCGGAGAATTTTGTTCGGCCTTTGAGTCGGGACTCTCCCTATTCGGCGGATTCCTACTCCACGCCGAACAAGTCGTCAGGTGCATCGCCGAGGATCTCAGACATGTGCTTGAGACATATTCGGGCGCCGCTCTATCACATCGTCCGCGGACGGAACTACCCAGCGCTCCTCGAGAGGCGACAGAGGGGTCAAACGCATGACGGGTGGAATCTCCCCTGCACCTAATAAACATTAGCACAGACCGTAGCAAGTAGACGAGAGCAACAATATCCTAGATATCTAGCCACCCACATTGATCCAGTGTCGACCTCGAACTTACACTTGATTCGTATTGGTGGTGCGCCTGAGGACAATTATCTCTACTAGTAGGCAGTCATGGCTCAAGAACCCCTCCGCGTTGCCCTGAATCCTTTGGATCATCTACCTCCGCCGACTTACGCCAGCGGTGTCTTGTACCTGCGTCTCCGAGGAACATCGAGCTTCGAGAAGGTTTTTGATTTTCTTCGCGAAGCATTACACAGGACTTTTGTCCAGCTGCCGTGGCTCGGCGGTAAAGTGCACCCAGTCTCGACAGGCACCCCGGGGACTCTAGAGATCCGTCATCACCCGGTGCATCCAGACGGGCCACGACCATACCAACTCAGGTTCAATAAGCTAGATTGCTTCGAGACGTATACGGATCTACGAGAGTCCGCATTTCATCCTGGAATATTCGAGGATGAAGATTTGACCTACGCGCCTTTCCTAGCGGATCTCACGAACGGCACGGAGGTGTTTATAGCACAAGCCAACTTTATCTCCGGCGGCTGCATCCTCACAGCAGCGTTATGCCACGTTGTGTCAGACGGCATGGGGCTCAATCAGGTGTGCAAAATCTGGGCCGCCAACTGCCAAGATGTGCAGGCAGGAAATGCGTTGCTGGTGAAGCCGGCGCCCGAGATTTCCGACCACGGCATACTAGAACGGATATGGGCTGAAGCGCGAGCCCTAAGATCAGAGCAGCAGATACCCCTAAAGACCTGGACACTACTCGGTCTTGACCCCCCTGAAGGTAGCCGGGAATCGACCAAGACCAACGGATTGCGGAAGAATAAACGGGCGCGCACGGCGGACACTAGTAGCTCCAGAGGTTACATGAAGTCGTACATTTTCTACATGTCGCCGGAAAGCGTCACAACGTTGCGGAAAGAATGCGCCAATGAGCCCGGTGCGGGCGGCGTGTCTGTCAACGACGCGATCTCCGCGCTGGTCTGGCGCTGTCTGCTCAAAGCGAGGGTGGCGGCCAGAAAAGCTCTGGGCGCGGGGACCGCGAGCGGAGACAACCACCACCCTGGCGACGGCGAGGACGAGGAAGACATGGTCCTCGACTTGCCTTTCGACGGGCGATCCTACTTTCCGGACTCGGTGCCGTCGAACTATATGGGTAACTTCAGCCTGATCAACCGCGTCAGACTCCAGCAGTCACAGCTGGTGGCGCCCTCATCAAGCATCGGCTCAGTCGCACGGGCGATCCGCCAGATCGCGAGCGAAGCCACCAGCGACGCGATCATGAACGCCTACACGCTGGTCAAGACGGCGCGGGAGCGCAGAGCGATCAACCTGCAGAACTTGAATATTGACAGCAACGGGCTCATGATCACGTCGCTAATAGCGTTGGAGATAACCAGGTGCTGCTTCGGCGACGAGCTGTTCGAGAACGACGGCTACCCCGAGGCGATGCGCACGCTCATGGGCACAATCAACAAGACCTTCCGATACTGCGTCATCCTGCCGAAGAAGCGGCACGGCGGCGTCGAGTTCGTGGCCAACTTACTAGACGACGAGGCGGATCTCTTACTCAAAGACGAGGAATTTGAACGGTTCGCGGTGTTCGTGGCATAGCGAAGAAATAGTGGAGGGTAGAGGAAATTTCAAGAACGCAATGCCACGCGTCTACGCGCGCGCGTCTGAGGCATCGCTCGTAACTGTGCGTAACATGTGTAACAGGCGTGAGGTGACGCGGCTACAACTAGGTATATAGGTACATCGCGCCTAGCAAGCCGCTATTATATTAAACCGCCTTACTGATTGCGCCTGTAAGTAACCGTCAGCTCTCTATTTTTCCTCTTTCAAGACCCGTGTGATAATAAGCAGAGAGATGGTGATGCGATACTACCTAGGTATAGGTATTCAGAACCCAATAACGCGAAGTGGATATGGGTCCTTTCTTTGCACACTTGCACTGATGCATAGGTAGGTACATATCTCGCAACCCGACCCTCTCTCACCATGATCTCACGATCTCTCGAGAAATTCATAGCGAGCGGGGTTTACCTGAGCGTATCTGTGAGAGAAGAAATAGGTACCTACTCATAGGTAAGTATGTAATATTCTTCCGCGTTAAAGCTTTTTTTCCCCCTGCCCTCACCAGGTCTTTCCCAAGCTCATGCCTCCTATCTCACTAACGCCAGCTTGATGGTTGAGGTAGCAAGTAGAGACAGCCGGATAAACAGTACTACCTAAGGTAATATCACTTCATAATCACCAATACCCCCCTAATATACCTACTCTCAAAGGAAATCTATTCCGTCCTATTCCATCCTTAAAGAAACAATTTCCATATTGGGATATTGTTTATATAGTAACTACCTATATTGCGTTTCGAGTTTAATCTACTCGCATGTAATTCTGGAAATACTTTTAGTAGATTGTAGTTATTTTTTAACGGTTGAAGTAGTCCCCGACGTACCTACTAACCGTCCCCTCCGTACGGTACCTCTTGATACCTACCTATCTCTATTACCACACGCTAATTGATCACGCGTTCTCGCCCTTGGCGACAGCCCCTTACATGCTTTACTTGCTATTCAAGATGCTGATGGATTACCATGATGGATCGTTAATTGGTGTGTGTGACGCATAAACCAAGACATGTAGGCCAAACGTTACCAATTAAGTACCTGCGTAACCATTTCCATAGGTACATAAGCCTAGTGAGTGGCGGCTGGTAATATTTATCGTTACTCGTAGGTGTGCCATCCGATTGGTGGTGTGTGCCTCGGAGGTACCTCCTAAGGCTGACTTAACTAGGCATCCGGCTGCCTATAGACCTCCTCCTCCTCCATCATCTTACCGTTATATACGAGTAACAGCGTCCCGGCGATTTAATTAATACCTATTTAGGCAGCCGACTTCGCCCCCTCTTCCTCTCCCTCTTCTCCTTCTTCTTCTTCTTTTCCTTTATAACATCCTCCGTTGCTCTAATTCTCAACACCTCCTCCTCGTTTCGCTTGCTTCCCCGGCTACAGGATTCTCTTCTCTTCGCCCCCTGTCGCTATACTAGAACGAACCGCCCACCATGGTTTCGCTGAGCGGTAGCGTCTTCTCCGAAACGCTCCAGGAGATCACCAACACCAAGCTTGAGGAATTGTCAAAACGACGGTCCGACTTCGAGACGACGAGGTCCGAAGTCCTTGCGAAGCTACAAAATGAAAGCCAGCCCATCCAGCGTCTTCATATCCTCAACCAGGGGGTCCGCACCTGCTACGGCCTGCGGTTGGGTGGCGTTACAAAACCGGCGTCTTCTGAGCTGGAAATTGAACTGAAGAATCTGGACAACTTCCTGATCCAGGCTAAATGCGACCCCTCCTTGTCGGCCAAGATAACCCGTGCCTGGGAAGAATCGCTGTTGCGCCACCTCGACATGCAATCTTTAAAATACCAGTATGCGTCTCTCTATGCTCAACTCGTCACCGAGTGGCTATCCACCGAAAAGTCGACGGGAGGCGACGAGGTTGACGTCGCCACATCCGAAGGGTTCGAGGATGTTGCCGACTCTCTGAAGCGAGACTTTCGAAGTGAATGGGAGAGCTCAGTGTTTGAGCCCGCCCCAGTCGATGAGGAGAGGCTTCGGGAGTATCTCGGCCGTCTATTTAGCATCGAGGATGAGGAGATATCAAGCAGCCCCAAGGCTCTTAAAACCCTAAGGGAAAGCGTCGCCATATTTGAGCACAACATGGCGTCTCCGAACCAGTTCGACACAACGACCTTGCAATGGGTCATTGATGGCCTACTGACGTCGGACCTTCTCCCAGACGAGAAGCGTGAGGTACTAAAGGATTTTAAGAAAGACGACATCATCCTATCCGAAATTGTCGATGTTTTGAACATGAGAATATCGTCGTTCACCTCGTGGTCGTGGGGACCACACGTACCCCTGGAGCAACGACGGAAAATCAGCGGCGTGTACGACATCTTCATGGTTGAAGACCTTCTCCAAGCTATTTTCCTACAATACATCGGCGTGAAGTGGTCCGTATTCTTGAAAGGGGCCTTCAAGGGGTTCCAGCAGACGTCCGGCGCCTGGAAGTCCTGCTCCAAGCCGATACCCAGGGTCGACGTAATGCGAAGAGCCTACTATCTGGGCCCGGAGAACCGAAGACGCTGGGTTCAAGATCTGAGAGCCACCGTCTATCGCAAATACTACTTCGTAGCCGGTTTGCTAGATCATCACTCACAGCGAAGCGAGACCGTAGACGGTGAGGCGCAGGCGGAATACCAAACACACGTCGCACCTATGTCGGCCCCTGCCCCTGCCTTTGGGATGCCGGCGGGTTCATCCCACGCAGGCCAATTTAGACAAGCGGTTACGGCTTCATCCCACGCGGGCCTATTTGGAAAACAGAACTCGGTTTTGTACAACGAGCAATTCGTCGGTGATGCAAATATAAACGACTACCACATTGATGATGACGAGGACGGATCCGATACTAAACAGCCGATGCAGTCACACCAACGGTTATTGCGCCTCTTATCAACCGAGATTGCTATTAACACCAAGCTGTACGGAGAGATTACCGCATTTCACTCCGTCTTTGAGGACTGGAACACCCTCCTCCCGCACCAGACCATACTGACCGTCTTATCCTTCCTTGGTGTCTCGAAAACGTGGCTCGCCTTTTTCAAAAAGTTCCTCGGAGCGCCTCTGAAGTTCCTCGAGGACGACCCTTCGGTTGCTACGCGGAACCGACGTCGTGGCACACCCACCTCCCACGTCCTCAGCGACGTCTTTCGAGAGTCGATTCTGTTCTGCCTCGATTTCGCCGTCAACAAGTCCACCGATGGAGCGTTACTCTTCCGCATGCATGACGACTTTTGGTTCTGGTCTCGGGACCACTCCGTCGCCGTAACGGCGTGGAAGTCGGTGACTGAATTCGCCGGCGTTACTGGTACTCGCATTAACAATTTGAAATCGGGCACAGTACGAATCCCGACAGACACAAGCGCTGTGGTAGAGATCGATAAGTCGCTTCCGAGAGGCGACATCCGCTGGGGTCTCCTCAGCCTCTCGGCAAAGTCTGGGAAGTTTGAGATTGATCAGACCCTGGTGGACAAGTACATCGTGGACCTGCGCAAACAACTCGGAGACAAGCGAGGTAGCATCATATCCTTCATCCAGGCGTGGAATACCTACGTCGCCACCTTTTTCCAAACCAACTTTGGGAAGCCGGCAAATTGCTTCGGGTTAGATCACGTCGCGCAGATTCTCGCGACACACGAGCGCATCCAGCGCGAAGTCTTCTCGGCCTCGTCGTCCCTAACCTCGGGCAGCTCTGGCGCGACCGACATCGTCCAGTACCTGCAGGGGCTCATACGAGAGCGCTTCGGCATCTCGGACATCCCGGACGCGTACTTCTTCTTCCCGATGGAGCTCGGGGGGCTTGACCTGAAGAGCCCGTTCATCTCGACCCTGCAGGTGCACAACACGGTGCTGCGGAACCCAGCGGGGGCGCTCGATAAGTTCCTCGAGGCCGAGCGCGACGCGTACGACGCGCTCAAGGCCAAGTTCGAGAAGGGCGGCCACCTCGCGCGCAGCACCAAGCAGAACTGGGACGCGGACCTGCGCATCGACCCGGACACCTTCATGAGCTTTGACGAGTACGCGCGCTACCGCGAGGACATAGGCTACGCGTTCAGCGGCAACCTGCTCGACGTGTACCTCGACCTGACGAAGGTGCCGCGGGAGGAGGACACGCTGACGCCGAGCGCGGCGCTCATGAACGGGATCCGCGCGCTCGCGAGCCGGAACGCGAAGAAGGGCATCCACGCGGACTGGAGCGGCATGGAGCCGTACTGGAAGTGGATCGCCCAGCTGTACGGGCCGGAGGTGATTGACCGCTTCGGCGGCTTAAGCATCGTCGAGCCGGGGCTGCTGCCGACGGGGATGGTGAGCATATTTCGGGAGAAGCGGGTCAAGTGGCAGGGCTAGAGGATGGTGCGGAGATACCATCGATATGCTGTCTACTTATAAAGGGGATCTCATAAAGGGGATATTATCTATCGAGATTACAGTGCTGCCGTGCTCGCCCACATCGATCCGTGTAGCGAGCACGGGAAAGGCCGGCCTTATTATGTATGGTATCAAGTAGTTCTACGAGATTTTGAACTCGATCCAAGACGTCCTACAAACACGTGAATAGACCCCGTCTAGCGGGAACTCTTTTAGTATATGTAAGTCTAGTACCTGCTGCTAAGCGCTCTCCGGACCTGTCCCCAACCCCCCCGAGTATCCCCCGCGGCCTGGGAAGCGCCCTCCTAGGGCTCGACCCGAAACACGTCCGGCACCTCGATGCCCAGGAAGAGCTTCATGGTAGCGATGGCGGCCAGGCCGCGCTTCATCAAGAACGGGTGGCAGGTGCAGAGCCACAGCCGGTGGGCGTCGAGGTACGGGGGGATCTCGGTCGTCTGGGTGCCGGGCTCGCCCTTGACGAGACACCGGCACGCGCCCGCGGCCCCCATCAGGCCGTGGCGGAAGACGAACCGTTCCCCGCTCTCGAAGCACAGCCCGCGGCACCCCGTCTCGGGGTTGTGGATGATGATGTGAGGCTCGTCTTCCATTATCCTGCCCGTCTGGATGAAGAACACGACCTCCGGGTCGTCCTCCGGCTTCGGCCGCGGGTAGGGGGTCGCTGGGCTTGAGGACATCGGTCCGAGAGTGTTAGTTATTGGTTCGGTGCTTAGCTTACGTTGTTATTGGTTTGCTTTTGTGGTGAGCGATGGTTTTAGCACTAGTTACATCGGACATGGCCTAGAGGTGTCGCGCGCTATATAAGCATCGGAGAACAATGGCATAGAGGTAGAATTAATGAATGCTTTGTTATACGACAAGGGAAAATACAGTCGGAGGGTGACATCTATCGGAGACAAAGAGAGGGCAAGAATGGGTCGTCTGTGGCTTAGGGTTCCGGCCGAGTAAGTCAGCTGAAAAGAAAGCAACGGGCGGCCCTCTTTACCGTTTGGAAAGTGATCTTTCTCAGTCTTGTCGCCTGCTTTGTTGATGAGATGTTGCAGGTAACCCTAGCCTCTTGTATCCATGGCAACCGCTAAAGCCGGGAAGGCGAGGTGCCATCTATCTAGAGCATTGTAGGCCCATTCATCAAGCCACCCCATCGGCCAGAATTCTGTATTGTCATGATCAAGAGTCATGTGTAGGTCGAGGTCGTTAAGGAGATCAAAAAAGGGGCTGCCCCAGTGGGCCCCGGCGTGAACTCCAACTGAGATTCAATCTCACATACGGCATCGAAGCAGCATCTAGGTTCATCGTTGATATTGCTTGGGAGGCATAGCCATGCTCTGGGAAGGTAGAGGGCGTAGACGTACCCGTTTACGAGATGCCTAGGAGTCGACTTTGTTCTTTCAGGAAGCCTTTTCGTTGAACGATGAAGAAGCCAGACTCTCACTCCCACATGGTCGAGATCCCCGTATTGTCTCCTCTCCATCATATCTCACTCCTCCTCACCAACGCCAGCGATAGGGATCTGTTTACCCCATCGATACTAAAGCCCTCCTCGCGTTGAGCCACTAACTCTAGTAGTTTCTGCCACACTCGCTGCCGTGATCGTCATCCCCTGCCTCTTCCCCGCCGCCACACATTTCCCGCTAAAACGACCGACCAGTCTCATTATTATCCCCCGTTTGAGGTCTCGATATTTTCGATATGCCTGCGCCTCTTCGTGTATATCTTCGATGCCTAAATCGTGCTGCTTAGCTAAGTTGTTAGCCATTTAGTTCTCAACCCCCAGCGTTATATGTGAGGGGATAAGGAGGCCCGAGTCTTTCCTATCTTTAGAGTCATCTCGATCATTACTATACCCAGAATAGTAGTCAGATGTCTCAAGGATGTACTTATAATTAGCTACCAATAGTGTTTACAGCTTCAGAGGAATTAGAAAGTCTCCCAAGGAGACCGCATCATGGTCGAACCAAGGATCTTCTTTGCTACTGATCTTCCTCTCAACGACGTGTACGATCAGGGTAAGCTCCAAGAGACGATTAGTATTCTGGGTGATGTAGTTGAGTATTTTCCCAGGTTTATTCTTAACTTCATTGTGGGGTTCGCCTCGAAACCTTGGGTCTTCGAGGACGCGTGAAAAGGCGCGCTGCCAAATATTATCCTCTTGGGTGTGGTTATGTATGTCGGGCCTCTAGGTGCTAGAGAGAAGGTCCAGAAGCGTCTGTTCAGATCAGCTCGGTAGACGTACTTTGAAATTACGTCGGGAATTTGGAAGTGATCTCGAGAAGTCTTTTAAAAATGAAATGCACATCCGGGTACTTTCGTCACTCTCTAACTCGTCGGGACCGTCAAGTAAAACCAGTGCCTGGAATGGGTGTGCGGACTAGACTCTAATACAACACCTCAGACACCTTTTAACGATCACCGTATTCTACTCTTGAGTTTCTCCCAACCTTTCTTGAATAGTATTCCGGTCGATTTTGGTCTTGTTCGGTTTCAGGAGATCCATGATGCTGCGCATCAGCTCGGGTCGCTGGCTAAGGAATTGGAGAAGGGTTTCTTAAAACGTAATAGGCGCCCATTTCCGTTGGTTTTTGGACCCGCGATTTGCAATGATAAGTCTGTCAAGATAGCTTTCTATATTGCCGGTTTTCGAGGCTTGATGGGGGAGCCTCTCTCGTATTGGGGGAAGGGGGCGGTTGAGTAGTTGAAGGGACCCTCGAAGCCACCTCGGAGTTAAATGGCCTAGCACCCCTTCCGAGCCTGTGTCAACTCCCCCACCTGGTAATACCGTGAAGCCGGTAGTCTTTACAACATAAGAAGAGTTTTGACAAGCCACGAAGAGCGACATGATCTTACGAGTGATTTTATAGGGCAGACAGTGTTAGACAAGCCGCCACCGTGACTGAGAGCTGTGCGGCTTGTTAGCGATAATGGCAACAGACAGACCCCGGGGGTCTTAACACGAACGTGCCTGCTCTTCGGTTGCACGTCAGCGACACGGCGGGGCCTCATTTTGCCTTTTCGCTGACCGGGTTCCTATGATGCTACTGCCTATTCAATGAGCAATATCGCACCCAGATCCCTCGGGTGGGCTGTCGGGGGAGCGGCTATTATGTTGTCTTGCCCATATTACAGGCTCGGCGTAGCGTTCAACTTCTAGGCCCGCCGGTGCGGATGATCGAACTAATCGATCATGTGCAAACTATTCACTGCGCTTCGCTGGCTCGCCGAGGCCTCTTGCTTCCGCGCGGACTTTGATGACTTAATTCCATGATTCCACGTCACCTTTGAGTGTCGTTGATGCACAGAAGTGTTGGGTTCTCAACGTCAACAGGACAAGATTCATTGTGGTAGGCCACCCTATGGGTGATACGATCTATGACTGTACGGCCTGAACCAACGGTTGCTTAAGTACCTACTCATACTTGAATAGCATGCCTGGCAGCTGTCACACAGAGATGAAGCAACCAATTAAGTCTCCGGTGGGTTTCCAGACCATCGTTCTTTTGGGATCTTCCTTCGACTTGATTGGCTATATCTTCTTTTCACCCCACCCTAAGAAAGCCCCACTCACCACGCTGACAGCTGGCCATCCCACCTCGACATGCCTATACCCAGTGTACGGCCGCGGAAAGGGGTGCGTTGAGGTACCTATTTTCATGACGTCACCTCCCATCTAACTGCGTAACCGGGTCACAGACGAGACGGGATTGGATTATAGCTGGCGATTTAACCCGTCGAAATTCGTCCGCCATTGCTCGGGGCAGATGGTCGATGTGGAGGCGAGGAGACAGCTAGCTAGCCATGGCGACCAGATCGCCACAAATGCTCCAAGCCAGCCTCACTTGCATCCGCCACCTCACCACTTCCAGCGCCCGCAAAATGGCCGCGGCACCGAGAGACATCACCATCGTGGGCGGCGGCATCATAGGATGCTGCACCGCTTACTACCTGACCCGGCACCCGTCCTATTCCCCCGACCTGCACCGCATCACCCTCCTAGAAGCCTCCTCCAGCAGCGCCGGTGGCCGCACCGCCGACAGCATCCAGGACCCCGCCACCCTAGCCGACCCCGCCACCGCGCCGAAGAGGAATCCCGCACACGAGGGCATCGCTGGTGGCGCGAGCGGCAAGGCCGCGGGCCTGCTCGCCCTGTGGGCGTTCCCCAGGAACATCGTGCCGCTGAGCTTCCACCTCCACGACGAGCTAGCGAGGGAATACGGCGGAGACAAGAGGTGGGGGTATAGGCGGTGTTACGCCAGTCAGATCGATTGCCGGCCGCGTCTACCCAGCGGCGCAGCAGACGCAGGAGGCCCTACCGACGCGGAGTCCGTCGGTGGCGCCGCGGAGCCGGCGTCCAGAGGGCTTCACAAGGACCACAAGAAAGACCGCAGCGCGCTGCGGAAGCTGGGCGTGCCCGCCGACCTCGACTGGGTGGACAGCGAGGCGCTCGCCGCGTACGAAGGCATGGGCACCCCGGACAACACAGCGCAGGTGCACCCGGAGCTGTTCACGCGCAGCATGGCGCAGCTGGCCGAGGAGAAGGGCGTGGCCATCGTCACGGGCGCCAAGGTCACGGCGATCAACAAGACCGCCGGCGGCGACGCCGTGAGCAGCGTGACGTACACGAGGGACGGCAAGGAAGAGACGGTCGCCGCGACGGACTGCATCGTCGCCGCGGGGCCGTGGACCCGGACCCTGCTGCCGGAGATCCCGGTGACGGCGGCCCGCGTCCACAGTGTCGTCATCAAGACGCCGAAGCCCTTCTCACCCTACGCGCTCTTCACGTCGATCCGGCTCCCGCCGGGGTTCCCCGCGCCGACGCCGGCGAACATCCCGGGGGCTGCGAGGGCCGCGCCGCCGCCGCTGCGCGGAGAACGGATCGTCGAGCCCGAGATCTACCCGCGGCCGGACGGGACGGCGTACGCGTGCGGGCCCCCGGACGCCGTGGCCGAGCTGCCGCCGATGTCGACGGGCGTCGCGGTCGACGTCGCGCGGTGCGACGACATCCTGCGGCAGGTGCGCGGGATCAGCGGCGAGCTGGGCCCGGCGGGGGAGGGGGAGGGGGGACGACAGGGGGCGGCGGTGCTCGCGAGGCAGGCCTGCTACCTGCCGCAGGGCGGGCCGTGGATCGGCAAGGCGGGGCCGACGAGGGGCCTCGTCGTCGCCGCGGGCCACACGTGCTGGGGCATCCAGAACGCGCCGGCGACGGGTAAGCTTGTTAGTGAGATCATATTCGACGGCGAAACGCGGAGCGCGCGGCTCGGCGGGTGCGATCCCGCACTTGTCCTGTGAGGCCTGCTGCCAATACCCTGCCCGGGTGAAATGGGTCGTAGTTTGCGCACCGGCACCAGGCCCAGGCGTCGTGTCAGCTATGTAGATAAGACAGTCTATACAATTCACCCTTGGGACGTTAGACATTTCCTATTGCTCCCGGCCCTGAGCCATAATATCTGCCTACAGGCGGAACATGCGAATTTTCGTATCTGTGTGCCTCTTGCAAGCTCTCTTAGTCTACGATATCAACAATAATCCCCAGCCTATTAGCTCGCAGGCTCCGCGACAATCGTACCCCGCCTATGTAGTCGCGCATGATTCCTCTCGGCTCCTTTTCGCTCCTCTCACAGATCCGCCCTCGCCTCCTCACCGGCCCAAGCGCGGCGTATGAGCTCGCGGATGGGCTCCCTCTCGATGGGGCGCGGGTTCCAGTAGGGATTGCTGACGGCGATGTCGGCGGCCTTGTCGATGTCCTCCTCTTTCATGCCGAAGGCGCGGAGGCTGCGCTCGACGTTGAGCTTGCGCAGGAGCGCGTTGAGGCCGGCGATGGCGTCGCCGTCGCCGTCGGGCAGCGCCGCCGCCAGCGCCGCCAGCGCCCCCGGCACCCGCGGCGCGTTGTACGCCAGCGCGTGCGGCAGCACCGCCGTGTGGGTCTCGGCGTGCGGCAGCCCGAAGCTGCCCCCCAGCGTGTGGCACAGCTTGTGGTGCACCGACATGCCGACGCTGCCGAGGCACGTGCCGGACAGCCAGGCGCCGTAGAGGGCCTCGGACCGGGCGGCGCGCGACGCGGGGTCGGCGGCGAGCGCAGGCAGGGCGCTCGCCAGCGCGCGCACGCCCTCCTGCGCGAGCAGGTTGATGACGGGGTTGCGGTTGCGCGCGTACAGGGCCTCGACGGCGTGGGCGATGGCGTTGACGCCGCTCGTCGCGGTGAGCGCGGCGGGCAGGGTCAGGGTGAGGTCGACGTCGTAGACGACGGCGCGCGGCAGGATGGCCGGGTCGGCCCGCGTCGTCTTGCGGCCGCCGTCGGTCTCGCCCAGGATCGGCGTCACCTCGCTGCCGGCGTACGTCGTCGGCACCGTCAGGTGGAACAGCCCCGCGCGCACGCTCAGCGCCTTGCCCAGCCCCACCGTGCTGCCGCCGCCGATCGACACGATGCAGTCGGCGCCCGACGCCCGCAGCTGTGCCAGCGCGCGCTCTGTGACCTCGACCGGCGTGTGCATCGTCGCCTCGGCGAAGCTGCCGGCGACCGCGTCGCTCCCGAGGATACCCTTGAGCAGGTCGAGGTGGCCCACCTGCTGCGGCGTGCTGAGCAGGAAGGGTTTCGAGACCTTGGCGCGCGCCAGCTCCTCCGGGATCTTCTTGATGGTGCCGCTCCCGAAGACGACGCGCGCGGGGTTCGCGGTGTACTCGAAGTTGTCCATGCTGAAAGTGCGGGTGGCTGCTCGGCTCGACTACGGAGGCGCGCGGGGCAGCGATTCCAGAATATGGCAGTGGTTTACGGGGTTAAAGAGTAGCTACCGGGGGTTTATAGCGAGACACAATTCCAGAATCGCTCCGGATAGATCTGCATAGGTAGGCATTGTTTTAAATCTTTCCCGCAGCGGGCCAAAGAGTCCCGCAGGCTCCTCCGTAACAGGTCACTTTTCCCACCCGTCTCAAGTGCCGACGCTCTGTGACGCAGCAGTTCGGCTTCGCTAAGCGTGTGCAAAGGAGTCGTTCCCCGCACCGGTAGCAGAGAACCGGCCTTGGGGTCTGGCGGCCACGCCATTACTCTAGGCTTATGGATATTAGTAGGGAACCCACCGTGACTAGGGAGCGAGTTAGTTCCGGCCTACGCACGAGGGATCGGGGAGAGGAGAAGCAAGGCGTGGTGAGGGGGACAGAAGGAGAAGAGCAGGAGAAGAGGGACGACTCGGAGGATGTATCCGAGGCCTTACACAATCTGGTATACCTTAGGTAGTTAGAAAGATTTGCCAGGGCCATGATATATGCCTGCTCGGGACCAAGCAACGAAGGTTGATTGCTACGACAAGCACTTGTCTGTCAACTTGCCAGGGCGGTGCGATTGAAGGGGATTGAAGGAGGAATAAAACCAAAACAAACTCACGTCAAACAAGAAGAAACCAGTTAACACTCACTACCGGCCAATATGAGTAGATATCACCTACCTACCTATCTACCTATATACAGGCAAGTATCCATAGAGGCTGCATACCGACTCGGCAGTATGGGACTGGGACCTGTCAACGCCTAAGTCATCAAGGCATCATAAATATGAACTTGGAATAGAAAAGCAAAGAGAAGAGACACGTACCCAACATAAAACCGGCAATGAGAAGGAAAAGACATGGGAATGCGTCGATCAGGTCGGGCTGGCTGGCGCAATTGTTGCTATTTTTAATCAGGTTAGCGCCGCCAGGTCCAACCACGGCCACGACGATGCGCCGGGATCCACCATTTTCCAAGGCCAACAACGACGCTCCGTCCCTCGGGCAACGACGTTACCGCCCGTAAACAGTTCCTGTCACTTTGCCTGTAACCTCTTTACTGCCACCCACACCACACACACATGCACACTCTTTTCGATGCCACACCATCCGTACTTCACTTCTCTTCACATTCCTGCGAGGTCAGTTCTACATATTGGCGGCCCGCGAAGAGAGCGTCGACATCGCAGCCGATCAGGATTTACCGTTCGAGACATCCCGAGCCAGCACCTTCGCCGCATCGACGGAAAGCATACACCGCTGCCGACCTCACCGACATTCACCGCCCGTCGTGTACTTGACTGCGTCTGTATACATCACCATCGCCTTTTTCTTTTTTTTCGTAGAAATTGGGGAGGATGCCTGCGGCCACAGATGGCCCGGCGGTGGCACTGTCGTGTAGGTCCCCTACGGTCGAAGTTGGGTAGACGGCAGCCCGAGACGCTAACAGGCAGTGCCGACAAGTCGCCAACAACTTTTGGGGCAAAGATGATGCCGGTGTAGGACCGCTTCTCGACCGCATGGCTTCTGCGAAGCAGACCAGCGATGAACTGAGATCCTTTTATAGTGGTGCGTCCTTCCCGCCCGTCCTCCCCACCGGCACAACCATGGCTAACCAAACTCGTTCCCGCTGCGCCAGCCCGCGCGAGTATCGAAGATGAGTACGCCCGCAAGCTCATGGCGCTTTGCCGGAAACCTCTCGGGTCGCACGAGATGGGCAGTCTCAAGGTCTCGCTGGATACGGTACGAGGAGAGGTCGAGTGCATGGCAAAGCAGCATGCCACTATCGCCTCCCAGATGAAGACCGAGCTGGAGGAGCCGCTGGCGGCCTTCGCCGGGGGGATGAAGGAGAGGCGGAAGATTGTGCAAAATACTGTAGAGAAGCTTCTTAAGGTGAAGATCCAGCAGACGAACGCTGTCAACAAGGTGGGTCTGGTCCGAAGAAGACGAGGAGGCGACGTAGCGCGCTCGGAACCCCGCGAAAGCTGACACCAGATAGACCCGCGACCGTTACGAGCAGGACTGCCTGAAGATCAAGGGCTATCTCGCCCAGGGACACATGGTCATGGGCCAGGAGGAGAGGAAGAACAAGGCCAGGCTGGAGAAGACGCAGATCAGTCTGGCGGCGACCAACGCCGACTACGAGAATGCGGTCAAGGTTCTGGAAGACACGACCGCCAGGTGGAACAGGGAATGGAAGTCCGCGGCCGACAGGTTCCAAGACCTCGAGGAGGAGAGACTGGATTTCACTAAGAGTAGCTTGTGGTCATTCGCTAATATCGCTTCGACCGTTTGCGTTAGCGACGATGCGTCGTGCGAGAAGATCCGCCTCTCGCTCGAGAAGATGGACGTCGAGAAGGACATCACCCACTTCATCACCGAGAAGGGCACCGGCCAGGAAATTCCCGACCCCCCCAAGTACATCAACTTCTGCCGAGGAGACGTCGAGGACCACCATTCGGAAACTGACGACGACGAGAACTACTCGGTGGCACAATTCCCGCGAAGCATCAATCCCGCCTTCCGCACGTCTTCGCCCCAGCCGTCTACGCTCGAATCGCACCACGATCCCAATTCTTCCTTCGCCAGGGGCTCGACACACCAGGAGTCCCCGGCATCATCCAGCAAGGACCTGGTCGTCACGCAACAAAAGGTTTCGGCCTCCCTCCCCCCCCAGCAGGACCGAAGGCAGGGAAACAGATTACAGAAGCAGATCCCTCAAAGCATCAACCCCGGCTACCGCGCCCCTTCGCCGCAGCCCTCTACCTTTGAGTCTCATCACGATCCGGACTCCGCGCTTGCCCGAGACCTACAACACTACGATCCCAATTTGGGCGCCCGCGACGCTCGTGATGTTTTCCCAGAAATTCCCAGGAATGTCCCTCGCGACGTTGCCCGAGGCTTCCCTCGAGATGTACAACGCCACGAACCGAGCTCATCCATCCCCCGCGAGATGCCGCGAGATGCCATTCGGGAAGCTCCTCGGGACGCTATGCAACGTTACGAGGCCGCTCCCATTCCCCGTGACATGCCTCGAGACGCGTCTAGAGACCTTGGCCGAGATATGCCGCGGGAGGCCCCCCGGGAGACTCCCAAGGATGCCCCCCGAGATATCTCACAGGACGTTCCTCGCGATACCATGACTCGCGATATACAACGTTACGATCCCAATTCAATCTCTCGTGATGTTGTCCGCGGCCTTCCTAGAGACATCTCTCGAGACATTTCTAGGGACGTTGTTTCTAGAGATGTACCTAGGGAGGCCATTAGAGATATACCTAGAGAAGTCCCGAGAGATATGCCTATGGATATCTCTAGAGAGGTTACCAGGGAGATTCCGAGAGAGGTTCCTAGAGAGATCCTCAGGGAAAGCCCCAGAGAGGTTCCCAGAGATGTTCTTAGAGAGACTCCTAGAGACAGTCTCAGAGATATTCCTAGAGATGTCCCTCGGGACGTCCCCAGAGAGGCTCCCCGGGAGGTATCTCGAGACTTACAGCGCTATGACCCGAAAAACTCACTTACCAGGGCTCAACGCGATCGGCGTTATGACCCCAACCCTCCTGCTCCTCGTGACCTACAACGGCACGATCCCATCTCTCCTGTCACGCGGGACTTCCCACGTAGTGAACCGCCAGCCGTCACTGATAGGGAGCCCGTCACACCGGCAGAAGAATCTCCAAGCCCTGCTGTCGCTCCACAAGATCGGCGGAAGGGAAGTGTGGTGGCACCGCAATATGATACCTCTCAATTTGCGGCCGTCCCCCACGACCCATACCCGATGGATGGGATGACTATGTTATGCCGCACGGACGGCATGAATTCAGCGACGAGCTCGAACTTGTCCGCGCGGCCCTCTAGCCGTGACGAGCACAGCGATTACTCCAACCCAACATCGCTCTCTAGTCAGGAACCGCCGACCGGCAAAGTATCGCCTGTGAAGCAGGAGCCCGTGGCGGCAGCCCAACCAGAGAAGCAGGTCTTCAAGAAGAAGAGTGGCTTTTTCCAGAGCCGCAGTCCGTTCCGGAGGAAGAGCATCAAGGAATCCCAGGCGCCGCCGGTGGTGTCGAACAGAAACACCTGGGCCCCTGTGTCGTCCCAGAACACCATTTCCCGGCGTTCCCAGGCTTTTCAGTCAGAGCCTAAGACCCCGATCACAGATCTCGCGGAAAAGACAGCAAGCCCCGAGCCCATCGAGGCGAATGCAAGCCTAGCATTGAACATCGGGCAGAACGTATTCCCCGTTGCGAATACGGACAAGCGCAGCAAGGCTGCCGACAGCAGTCCGACGCAGAAGGACGAGCCCGATCCAATTGCCCTCGCCTTGGCGGAGCTAAAAGGAGTAACCGGCCACAAACAATCCGCGGGCCGGATCTCGGCTGATCACTACCACGGCATCGTCACCCCGGTGCCCGAGAGACAGCCGGCCCAGCCCCAGCCCCAGCCCCAGCCTCAGGCCCAACCGCAGGTTCAGAGCCAGGCCCTAACTCGTACGGTGCACAACAGGGCGAATAGCGACATGGCCGCTGGCCTAAGAGGCACGCCGCCGCCATCCTATGACCAACAAGTGCAAAGACTAGGGGTTCCGCCCCCAGCGGTGACGTCCAAGGCTATGCAGGAGGCGTCGCGAAAGTATGTGGAGCAGACCAGAGATATGTTCGGCTCGAAACGCCCCGGGTCCAGCGCATACAACAATAGCTCGTCATCGTTTAGCAACAGCGCGCCGGCTCGCCCGACGACCCGAGGTAGCGACATGCCCCGCGCCGCATCGCCTGCGCCCACTCGCAGTGCGTCCCCACACACGGGAGCGGCTCCGGATTCGCGCCAGAGCTACCGGTCGGCTTCCCCGAACCCGTACAGCGGCGGCCAGCCGCAGCAGATGCCGTCGCAGCAGCGGCACTCACAATCGCCGCGGACCAGCATGTCGACGAAACGTAACTCGGACCAGGGGTCCTACTACCGGCACCACTCTCCGAGCGGCTCAATGCGCACGAAATCGCCGTCCCCGATCCCGTACCGAGGCGACTACAGCCGTCCGACCAGTAGGGCTGGCGAGATGGCGATGCAGCTCGCGCCGGTCGGCGGCGGGATGGGGCCAGGATCGGCGGACGGATCGGCGTACGGCGGATCGATGCGAGGAAGAGGAAGCGGCCGGCCCGGCACGAGCGCGAGCTCGCGGGCCATGACATTCTACGACCCGAGGGACCCGGTGGCAGAGAGTACGCGCCAACGCAGCAAGAGCGTGGCGGACCCAAGTCGGCAGTACACGCCGGACGGGCGGGCAATCATTCATTACGGTCAGTTCCTAACCTGGTTTTTCCAACTTCCCCCTTCCCCCTTCCCCTCATATCGAGTCGTAGTAGCTGACATGACCTTCCCCTCACCAGCCCGAGCCTTATATATGTACCAGGCTGCGATCCCGGAGGAGCTCGGATTCGCTAAGGGCGATATCCTGGCTGTACTCCGACACCAGGACGACGGATGGTGGGAGGCTGAGATCCACTCAGGCAATGGTGCAGGCAGAGGCGGGCTAGTGCCTAGTAATTATCTGCAGCCCTGCTAGACGCCCAGAGGAACGGCTGTCTGGCTGTACCTGATTTCTTCTCTTCTCTTTTCCCTTCTTTTCTTTCGTGACGAGACTAAGAATAACACTTTCCCAGACTTTTCGTGGAGGTCAACATCCCACCTACCCCCAACGTAAGGTAGGCATGCAATATGCAATACGGGTGGCGCATCTGAGATGTTTGAGATGTAAGACATGCGGATACGTGGCGGGCCTTGGGGGGATAGGAAGGCTTTTGGGGGGAGGGAGGAGGGGGGAGAATGTGGGGAGGGGGGACGAAAAAGGGTGGCATAGTGAGGAGGAAGGTGAGGCGGCTAGGTAAGGCCGGTGTCGTATCCTTGTTGTTTTTCTATCCATATATCTACTCGCTCTTCGCGTTGCCTATCATCCTCCTCGCCGCCGGGTCCGAAGGCGAAGATATGCACGAACGGGTTCAAACACGAGACTGCTTCCTCTTAATATAAAGGCATATATGCATAAGAACTGGGGCCCCCTTAATGACTGACGGCAGGAAATTGGACGTGGCGGTCAGGACGGGTGGAGTATGGAAGCGTGGTGAGAAGAAACCCGGTCGAAGACAGAGGACAATGTGCGGAGAAGCCATTGGTAGTCGACGGTTCTCCATCCACACGAATAGGATGTCAACGCAAAAATTGGCCCATGGGAGCAGATGGGCGTCCAAATGCAGCGCTACGTGAACGAGAATGACTTGGCGCAACTTGACGCAAAACTTGGCGTAACGACGTCGCCCACGGCGCATCGGTCGCCGACAAGCCCCGTGGGTCGGCCACTTGACGACGGGGGAGCCAATCCGCGTCAAAGCACATCGCCAGCCCGAATCGGGCAAAACTGAACACCACCCGCCATATTACCACAACAACAATCGCACTCAGTTAACAACCAGAATCGGCGCCGCCAGCACTCATCTCTGCCAGTCCCCTCGTCGTCCGGACGTCTCGCCACACCGCTTCTACTGACGCTCCTTCGCTCGCCAATACCAGCGGCACTCGCTGCAGCAAGCCCAGTAAGGCGAAACCCTGCACCGGTCCGGCACACGACGGATCAGCAGCCTGAGCGCCCGCTGCATGGCGCCTCTATCTTCTCGCAACTTGGAAATATGGTCAGTCCGCCCAATTGCGTTTTGGTCTATGTAGCTGCGGCTGGCTGCGTCTCTGCAGGCAGGCTATCCCCCTGCCCCCCTCCCCACGCCTGTCCTCGGGCTGAGAAGCTTAGCATCGGGTCCGTAGCATCGAGTCCGTAGCAGCGTGACTGACAATCATCCCTCTCCGGTCGCCGCAGGACTACGTGAAGGACTCGTACCGAGTTGCGACGTCCTCGACCGCCAAGAAGACCTACCTTGGCACCGCCCTGTTCCTCGCCACGTCGCTGGCGCTACTGTGCGTCGCGGCGCTGGCCTATCCCGTCTTCTACTACAACTATGTCCCGAAGAAGGTCATATCCCTGCCGATACACCTGCAATACAAGTACGACATACCTCCTTTTTTTCCCCCTTGTTTCTAGTCTTGGCAGTGACTTTTTGCATGTGCCCGCCGTAAGACAACCGTAACATAGACCCCGTAAGATGGCTAATACCCTTGCCGGCTACGCCCCGGCTTGGCTGGTTCCCACAGCTCCGGCCCGAACCCGTATGGCGTCACCTCGCTGTCGTCGAGCCTGATGCGCGAACAGGCGTACGACGTGTCGGTCGAGCTGACGGTGCCGCGGTCGCCGCCGAACCTCGAGAAGGGCAACTTCATGGTGGCGCTGTTCGCACTCAGGTCGCAGCCCGAGAACCCGGCCTTCTCGCTGTCGCCGTCGGCCGCAGAGCTGTCCGCCGATGACCTCTACCGGCACGTTCGCCAGCCCGGAAATGTCGCCTTCGCGGCGCGGCGGCCGACGCTGATCCCCTACGCGGACCCGCTCGTGTCGACGACGTCGCGTGTCCTACTCCTCCTCTACTACGTCCTGTACCCGGCGGCGTCGGAGCGGACGACGCTCGTCGTGCCCATGGGCGAGCTCGTCGAGTTCCGGAACGCGCTGCCTCTGTCGCTGCTAGTCGACGTGCAGGCCGGGCAGACACTGCAGGTATACGAGGCGCGGGTGACGCTGGTGGCGCGGCTGTCGGGCGTCCGTTGGGCCATGTTCCACCACCGCGTGATCTCCTTCGCCGTCGGCACGGCCATCTTCTGGGTTGGCGAGATGCTATCGATGCTGCTGGCGTGGCTGCTCCTGGGTCGCTGGCTCTCGGGCCCCAGACCCGGACAACTCGGCGGCGGCGGCGGCGGCGGCAGCGACATCGATACAGACGACGATAACGACGACTACGAAAAGTACGACCCCTGGCCAGTCGCGCCACCCCCGCCTTTGTCTCCCGAGGAAGCAGCAGCCGCTTCTGCCTTTTTCAGGGGCGGGGTGGAGCAGACAGAAGGCAGGCAAAGGGGGGAGGGGGCAGAAGCAGAGGCGGAGTCGGAAGCAGATCCAGGAGTCAAGAAAGAGGAGGAGGAAGACGAGGGCGAGGACGAAAAAGACAGCGGTGGCAAGGGCAAGGGCAAGGGCAAGCGTGAGGCCGAAGAGCAGCGTTCACAGACACAAGCGGTAGACTACGTCAAAACAGAGGACGACGAGGAAGAACTGGGGGTCGGGACTAGCTTAAGCCACAGGCAAGAGAAAGGGAGCCTACGTAAGCGGCCGTCATGGGGAAGCCAGTCTTGAGTGCCGCGTCTCGACGGCCCGGGTGGGTAGGGGAGCATCGTAGTGCCCCCCTGAAGGGTTACTTAGGAGACGTAAAAAGGCCTCAGGCCGATAGTCATCACTATCCTTTTCTGTTTTTCGACTGATTTGACCAACCAGATAGATATCCTGCCGTGTTCGGCCTGGGAGCTCCCTCTAGCTCTAATAATTCATCAGGAGACATGACCAGAGAGACAGTGGCAAAGATGACATCACTCACGCGCGCCCCGGCGTAGTGGATGATCAGAAGGTCGGCCAGAAAAACTACTACATATGCGTGCGCCATGCATTCACTACCTCCTAACCACACTATCACTGGTGGTTGAATTCCAGGGGAGTCCGGTGCTCTAGGCACCTAATATGTACACAGGATAGATACCTATCAGGTCCTCTTTCAAGCTTCTACACGTACGGTCATTTTGTTCACCAGGAGCCGCTTGTCAACTCATCGCCCGCCGCCACTGTGGGGCACCCTAGCTGCCTACCTGTTTAGGTGCATACCTACGTACCGAGTATATGTGTCTAGAATGCATCAAGCACTCACCACGGCTTCAATACATGCACAAATTATTTGGACGTTACAACAGGGCATCCGCCGAATCCACCCGACACAGACGTATAAGTATTTCATACACACAGACAACGCCGGCGCACACGCACACATACAGCACACCTACATACAACACACGACACACGCACATACACATACCTACAACCTACACACGCACACCTACACGCCCAGGCCCAGCACGAGATCCTCCGCTGGGCTTCATTGTTCTCGAAGGACGGACGACAACGGCCCAGCCGCGGTCGGCCCAGCCGTAGCCCGGGTAGTATCCCCCCTCTCCCCCCTGCGGAGCATGCGGAATTCCCAACCCGATCTCCACGCACATCAGATTCGTACATTGGGCGAAGGGCACATGGGTAGACATATAGGTAGACACACATGCACATCGACGACGCATACCTAGCAGACTCGCGAGCGCACACGCATATACACTACACTACACGCATACATCCGTACCTATCCGGCCAGCATAGTGTGGCCACCCCCGGTCTAGGCTGATTCTGCACCGCACCCGCTTCACGCACACACGCTTGCACTCTCGCCATACCTACATATTCACCTCCTCTCCTTCTTCTCTCCCTCCTTCTCTCCCTCCTCTTCCTCTCACCTCCTTTCCCTCCTCTCCCCTCCTCCTCCACCTCTAGTTCCCATCTGCTCGAGCGAAGCCGTGGTTCGGCATCGATCGACTCCGGAGCCGAAAGGGAGCGAGAAGAAGAAGAAAAAAAAAGACCAAGACTGGAGAACTAACCAACTCTTTACTTTTGCTTGTCTGCCACGATCCATCTCGGTGTGCACGATAGAATTAGAGCAGATGCCAACGGGATATCGGATTCGTGGCTGACGAGGTAGTTATTGCGCTTGCCGACGGGTCGTAGAGACCACATAACCCCCCCTCTCCGCCCAAGTCTCTGGACACACCGCTAAGAAGAGGAGAGTGCGTGAACAAGCCGCTTATTTTTTTTTTCCCACTGCAAGCTGCATCCTAGGACAAGTCACCACTCGTCCGCTTCACATTCGTTGCTGTGGAGCTCTCGACTTTTCCTCCGACCGCCACTGTCTTCTCTCGAGCCGCAACAAACAAGTTCTAGTCTACCTCTTTTTTTTCCCAGTGCACGTTAATCATCGTCGACCGCTACCAGCAGAGGGGACAGACAATAAATCATCACAACCCAATTTTACGCGGGAATAGAGACAGCGATCTCGGGTCTCCTCCCCACCGCCCCGCTCGCCCCCTCTCCTCTTGTCTTGCCCGGCGTTATATATCCAACACCGGTTCACGATGCCCTGTTTCAAGGGCATCGCCGTTAGCATTCATGCTAATTCGGCCCCGCTCCCCGAATACGGCATGCAGAAGCAGTCTCGCCTCTCTCGCATCAGCACCTACATACCTGTTCCGCAGCCCCAGCTGAATCCCGAGACCTCGAAGCACGAAGCGGCCAAGTTCGCAATCTCCGTCACGCTGCTCACGCCTGGTCACCCTATCCCCTATACCACCCCGAAACCGACACCAGACAACCCCCATCCGAGACCCCTCTACGCGGGACCGCTACCGTCGTCCAGCTCCGACCCTTCAAGACATGCCAACGCGATCACGCCCTACATTCCCATGACGAATTCCGAGAACGAGACCATCGCAGCTTACATTTATTTCGATGGGCGGGCGAAAGAGGAGGTAGCTACCCTGCTGCGCCCGGGAGAAGAAACATGGGTCAATAGTCGTTGGGTTCAGGTGCCCGAGGGAGAAGGAGGCGGGCTTGCCGAGCGCGAGTTCCTCTTTCGCGAAGTCGGCCTGGAGAGGTGGCTCAACGGCCTCGACCTCAAGGGCCACGACGCCGCCGAGAAGGTGGAAAAGCGGAGGCAGAAGTTCGAGAGGCGCCACCGTCGCCACAAATCTATGCCCCATGGCGACGGGGATTCGGAGAAGATTACCCGAACTCGGGATACCCTCACGTACGGCGCCGAAGGCCAGTCGCCTCTGGGAAGCCCGGGCGACTCGGATGACGACTCGATGTCCGACGACGACGAGCCGCCCGAGGCCACGGGCCAGATCAAGGTGGCCATGTTCCGCGTAATTGCGTCGGGGGAGATCAAGAAAGGGGAGTACTCGCCGCAGTTCGACGCCCACGATGACGATGACGAGAGCGACAACGGGAACAAGGCAGGCAGCAACGGGGCAATCGACGCCGATGTTGAGCACACCACTAGTTTTGCTAAACCCAAGTCTCTCGATCCCAAGACGATCAGTACTCAGACCGTCACGGGCATCGACGGGCCCGACAAGCCCTATGCCGTATTTACCTTCTTCTACCGTGGCCAACGTGCGTAGCTGCCAACGTGCGTAGCGATCACCCGGCGCTAACATTGGTCTCTAGGTCAATTGTCCAAAATGGGGCTGTACCCGGGTCCTAAGAGCGACCAGAAGACGCCAGGCACCAAGCGACGGTCGACTCAATTGGACTTCTCGGGGCTCAGCCCCCTCAAGTCTACCGGCACCGTGGGCTTCTCTGCATTCCGAGACCAGGAAGCGGAAGCCGCCAAGAGGCGCAAGGCTCGAAAAAGGAGCAACGGCCATAATGGCAACCTGATGGACGAGGATAGCGACGACGACGACGACGACGACGACGGTGACGATGACATAGTCCCCCTTTCCAAGATGGAAGACGACGATAAGATCCTCAAGACCCATCTAGCACCAGACGATGCCAAGGTTACCGGCGAGCTGCAAGCGGGTATAGACCGAATTCGCGTATGACACCTCTCTCTCTCTCTCTCTCTCTCCTTTTCATCTCCGTATAATATAACTGACGGCCATTCCAAACCAGCTCAAACGACAACACTCGGCAGACCCCGAAAGCGTGGATGCGTCGGGGTCTCGGAAGTCGCTAGGCGCAGCCGTCAATATTGGATCGGCAACGCCGACGGATGCTTCCTCAACCAGCCAACCGGTGTCAAACTCAGTCGCCAACTTACTTTCGCAAGCTTTCAACGGCGAATCTAGCATAGGGAGCCCCCTCAAAAAGCATCGAGCAGATGAGGAGCCGCAAGATCGTTCCATCAACTTCCCGGCCGCCCTAGGTGACGTGCTAGGCAGAGCTACTGCGGATCAACAGAAGAAAGAAGCGCACTCTACGGTTAAGCACGACTCGGATGAGGAGCTTTAGAGCCACCCTTCTCTCACTACATGGCCCGGGGTTCTCGGGGGCTTCTTTTTTCCTTTTCCTCTTATTCCCAGAGAATTCCTGTAAACCGAAAATCCCGGACTCGTCGGCTAGAGGACGACGACTAGTAACGGAGCTACAGGTGGCGAGGCACAATACGATCTAGGTACGGGAACCGGTACGGGAGTAAAGATAAAATAGGAGGAGCAAAGGCATGAGTTAAAAATAAAAATTAAAAAAAAAGGAAATTACGGAGGCAGCTCGGGTGAGGAGGTTAGACCTGGTTGGAGTGCATCCAAACATACCAGCAACAAGTCGCCAATCTGTGTGCAATGGGTCCTCCTACTCCGTCTCCGACTAGCAAGCCTACATACGGGACATCTAGAGCTGTCGGCGGGACTGCCGGGCCTAGAGAGCGGCGTTGGACACACAATAGTCGGGTCGGATTTGGATTGCTAGATGGACCTACACCTCGCGGAAGTATGGAAAGTGAATCCGGTCTAGGCCCCTCTTATTCTATCCGCAATCCGGTGGATTTCCTTTTCTTTTTTTTTATAGAGAGAGAACAAAAGAAAATACCCCCGAATGAAGAGAGAGAGAATGTGCGTGCGTCCGGGACAGAGCATGGTGGAGAGGAGCAAGAGGAGCAAGAGGAGACGGGGAGGAAGGGTGAGAGGGGGAGGGGGTGAGAGGAAGAAAGAGAGAGATGGAGTGAGAAGAAAGAGAGAGAGTGAGAGTCGGCTCTGTCAACCAACGCAGGAGCAGCAACCCGGAATGAGGTTGGACGCATGTCGATGTGTGTATGTGAGCTGTGTGCGTGAGACGTATATGATGAATATGTGTTTATGCCAGCGTATTCGGTTTCACTGGCTCGGGTTTACCTTAGCTCACCTCGCTCGCGGTAATGATAGCCTATAATGACAGTATCGACGACGCCCGTAGATGTGTGGCTCTCCTCAGGCCGGTGCCGGCTAACTGACTGGGCCTCGTGATATGGGGGCACGCGAGGCGGGAGGGGAGGTATCCAGGAGGTTGTCTCTGACGAGAGGTGGTATGCAGATAGACAGTGGACCTGCGAGTATGTAGGCGTATGCACATGGCTAAAAGCCCTTAGCATATCGGTTAAAATCAACGAAAAAGAGGCATCGTTTAAGTGCATATGTAGGCCGTTGATTTCGCAGAGGGTAATGGTTGGATGAGAGCAGCTGTCGACCAATTTCTCAGCTTGTGCAACTTAGCTGCGAGGCCGTTCTCTGGTCGACGTGTTTTTTTTCGTAACCTTTTCGCGGGAGGCGGAATTGCGTACCCACCACCTTTGCCTACGCCCCAACCCCCTTCACAGGCTGAGGCTTATCGACGATGGTCCTGTCCGAGACGGGCCCGCCGCAGCTGTCGGCGGCCGCTGCGGACGGAGCAGAGCACGAGCAGGGGGTGCCGGCCTCGGCCCCGGCCCCAGGCGCCGACGAACCGCGGAAAGCAGGCGGCGGAAGGGCTGCAGAGAGAGGAAACCCGCTCGATGCCGACTTCGCAGCGTTCGCGCGCGCCGCGCTCGACCGCTGGCATGTCCCCGGCGTCGCGGTTGCCGTCCTCGACGGGGACCAGATATGGGCTGAGGTTAGCCACCCACCTTACCTACCAACCTATCTGCCCACCCTTTTTTTTCTTTCCTACCTATAGAAGGATCCTACCTATAGAAGGATCCTACCTATAGAAGGATTTACGATGGTCGGGGGACGGAATTCGGAGGCTGGGGCGAGAGGATCCGGCGTAGATTAGGAACGCGGGTTCGAGTTAGACGATCTAGAGAAGACGGACACGTCTACATTTTGGGTTATCTTCAAGTGTATATAAAGGGCTAAGACTCCTCGGCGCTATTGTCTCCATCCTTGTATCAGTACTGAACTGAAGATATCTACACATTGGGAATATTCACCCCCCATTTCCTCCTTACCACGAAGCTAACCAGACCCCCTTCGCATCCCCCCCCGCGACGCAGGGCTACGGCGTCGCCGACCTTGCCTCCGGCGCCCCCGTGACGCCGGACACGCTCTTCTACGGCGGCAGCACGACGAAGGCGTTCACAGCCGCAGCCGCCGCGCAGCTGATCGCGTCGGGGAACCACAGTTTTGTCGACAGCGGCGGGGCGGCCACGCCGCTGAGCTGGCAGACGCCGCTCGCGCGGCTGTTCGAGGGCACCGACGACTTCGCGCTGGGCGCGGGCTACGAGTGGGCGGCGGCGCACCTCACGCTCGAGGACGCGCTGTCGCACCGCACGGGGTTCCCGCGGCACGACAAGGCGCTGCCGCGGTGGCGCCGCGACGACGGCGGCGACGACGGCGAGCGCCACCGCGCCACCGTCGGCGACGTCGCGCGCAGCCTGCGCCACCTGCCCATGGTGGCCGAGCCCCGCGCCGGCTGGCGCTACTGCAACCTCATGTACATGGTGGTGGCGCACGCGATCCAGCGGCTGACGGGCGGCCGCTGGCTCGGCGACACCCTGCGCGAGCAGATCTGGGCGCCGCTCGGCATGGACCGCACGTACTTCAGCATCGAGGAGGCGCTGCGGGCGGAGGCCGCCGGAGACGTCGCCGTGGCGCGGGGCTACTACTGGGACTACCTCGGGGCGCGGCGGGCGGCGGAAGGGGAAGGGGCCGGCTTCGCGGCGGTGCCGTTCGCGAACCTCGACCTGGCGAGCGGGGCGGGCGGCGTCGTGAGCAGCGCGGCGGACTACGCGCGGTGGATGCGGTGCGTGGCAGGGGGCACCCTGCCGCTGCCGCCCACGGCGCACGCGGCGCTGGGGCAGCCGCGCGTGCCGATGCCGCCGGATGCGCGGCTCGCGTTCGACGCCGCGCCGGCCTACGCGCTCGGCTGGGCCGCCGCCACGTACCGCGGCCGCCGCGCACTCGCACACTCGGGCGGCATGGAGGCCTACGGCGCCGAGCTCTGCGTCTTCCCCGACCTCGGCTACGGCGTCGTCGTCCTCGGCAACACCGCCATCACCGCCAACATCGCCGGCCGCGAGCTCGCCTGGCGGCTCATCGACGCCCGGCTCGGCGTGCCCGGGGCGGAGCGGTTCGATTGGGTGGGCTTGTGAGTTTTTTTTTTCCTTCCTTCCTCTTTCTTTCCTTTCCTGTGCTCCTCCGTCGTTCTCCCTTTTTCGGGGTCGAGGGAGTTTGCTTTCACTATCGTCAGAGACAGACGGGGAGAAGGTTGGGTGGTCCTGCGGTGCTGACGCTATGAGGGCAGGGGCAATCTGTCGATCGAGAAGCAGCTCGGGCTGGCGGAGAAGGCGGCCGAGACGCTGTACCCGACGCGCGCGAACCCGCCACTGCCGCGGGCGCTGCCGCTGGCGGACTACGTCGGGACGTACTTCCACCCAGGATACCAGTACATCCGGGTCGAGCTAGGCGAGGGGGGCCAGGAGGGCGAGCTGAAGGCGGTCCGCGACGACATGGAGTGGCAGATGACGTTGGCGTTCCGGCACGTGTCGGGCGAGTTCTGGGCGGTGGTCATCGACATGCTGAACGCGCCCAACATGCTCAACGGGCAGCTGGCGCGCGCCGAGTTCCTCGTGGGCGTGGGCGGCACCGCGGACGCGCTGCGCGTCGAGTTTCTCGAGGACGGGAGCGAGGGCGTCATCGTCTTTGATAGGGTCGCACAACCTGCCAAGGCGGATGCCTAGGGTCTACGGCAGAGCCATACTGATACATACATAGGCGTTAGAGAGAGAGATCAGCGCGGGGAGATCGACGCTGCCTATGCGGTAGATCAAGTGGAGAGAAGAACAACGGCACTCTTCCTGTAGGTGATCAGTAACAATACGCACGACCGCCCCGTCCGCCTATCGCATGGGGTTGTGTCAGATGTTGTGCTACTCGGCATCAACAGACACGGGAGACCGAGCCCCAAGCCCACGAGGAATTGTGATATCTGATCGAAACATCCCAAGTGGTTCCAGACAAAGGCATCCGGACGAGGTCTCTCGCGAGGCTTCGATTGGAGCACCCGCATGTCTAAGATGTGCTGTTGCCGAAGGCTTCTACAGCTCGTACACGTCACAAGAAACAACACGGGTCCGAATCGATGATGTGTCTTATCATTTGCGCCACCTCTGCTACCTAATCTCTGTACAACTGCCTGCTGACCTACCTATCGCCATGTGGGCAAATGGATGATGGGGTCACACCGGTCCCCAACAAGCAACCATGTCCGCTGCGTAGCCTAGGTAAGAGTTAGCGATGGCGGGCTGGCATCTCTGGCGTTTCCACAACAACAAAGGGCTCCGGACGACAGAGGTCGCTTTCTGCATCAGACTGTTGAGCTTGATGGCATTTGAATCCACATGGGGGACTTCAGTTGGCAGTTCTTAGAAGTGTTTGGATCATCATTTGACAGAAGGGGGCGAAGAGACATGACGAGGAGAGAAGAACGAACAGAACTTACACTGCAGAATCCGTCCCCGCCCAGCTGTAGTAAGCACAGCCGCTGGTAGTTATTCACATGAGCACGTTCCCAGGAGGTGTGATTTCTCCCTCGAAATACATATATATATGGGTAGGGATATATATGTATGTGATCAGAAGGTAGGTGGGAAGAGAAAAAAGAGCGAGATTTAAATAGGTATAAAGACAACCAAAAATATCGAATAAATAGGCTGCTAGTTCCCCGCCGAGACCCAAAGACGAGATTTTCCCGGTGAATAAGTCACGTGGACATTCTAGGTCTGTGGCGTCATAGGCGGGTACACAGGTACCTGGAGAGGCGCGGAATATGGCAGTGTATTACATAATGGAGCCAATTGACTTCCCCCCCAATTGGCGCGGGTTGGACCGGACTGGCCTTTGCCGGGACAAACCTTAACTTCCACATCCTCTTATCCCTCTGCCGTCTGCTACAGCAGGAGACCGAGACGACAACCAACGCGAAACCCCCCCCCGAGGCCCATCTCCACTCTACCCAGCCCAGAGCCGCGGCCCTCATCCCATTATTACCGCAGCTGAACAGGCGATAGAAACGCCGGATTGCGTGAGGGAAAACCCTCATCGGACACGAGCAGTACCGAAAGAAAGAAGAGAGCGAGAGCGCCGGTCCTAACAGGACAGCGATTCCCACAGCTGTGACCGCCGCCACCACAGCCAACGCCTCTCCCTCCACCCCATCGGAGCCACGGCGCCACTCGAAACCACAACCATGGCCGCCCTCCGACCTATCAGCAGCACCAGCAGCGGCAGCACTGCTGCTGCGATTGTGCGACGCACCTTCAATCTCCCGCACCAGCCGAGCCGAAGCTTCGCCGTTACCTCCCGCGCCCCGTCCTCGCACCACGGCCCGCAGTTCGACCCGCCGACCGGCTGGCTGTTTGGCGTCAAGCCCGGCGAGAAATACCAGAAGGAAGGTTGGGAAGGTCCCTTCTTCTACGGGTTCTGCGGCAGCTTCGCGCTCGCCATCGTCGCGTATGCCTACAAGCCGGACACCTCGTGAGTCTCTCTTTACCGTTACCCTCTTTCTACGCAAGGGGAAGCGAACACGGGTAGAGGTAGGTGTGTTGTTGGGGGGCCGAGGGGGGAGGCCGAGTCCACCAACGCGGGATATCGGAGTACGGGAGGCGACACGCGCATCGACGCATACGTACATACGCACACACATACACATATATATACACGCAGCACATTTGGCTTACGTCTGCTTTGCAGGATACAAACATGGGCATTAGAGGAGGCGCGACGACGATTAGAAGCCGAAGGCATCCTGGAGGATCCCGAGAAGAAGCAGTGAGGCTTCGACTAATCCCGTCCCCCTCCGCAGAGCATGAACGTGGTGGCCACCTACCAGAAGGCAGAAAAGGCAGGATCGCCTGGTTGTGGAAATTGTTTGCGCGAAACTCGGGATGTCCGCGATGCAATAGATAAGACCTGATATGTACACGACGTCTGACTTATCTTTGCTTGCTTTTTCCCTCCCCCTCCCCCTCCCCCTCTCGTTCACCCACCTCATCTCTCTCCCTCTCTCTCTTTATCTCTACCACTTCCGCTGTTCATATATCGCCCCTCGTCCTTCCGACGAGAGAGGCGCCATCATCGATTAGAGAAACCGCCATAGACGGACCGCTTCGGCCCCTATCCGGTAGAGGGGGGGTTCGCGATCTACTTATACAGCGCCAATGAGCTCCTTCTTGCCACGCACCGTGAATGTGTCCCGCATACTTCGCCGATTAGGGGAGAGGTGTCGAGTATCGACCCGCTCGTCCTAACAGATCCGGGGGGCAGGAATACATGATCACGCTTTGAAGTTCTTTATACTTCCCCTTGTTTTAATAATTAGGCCATGCAAACGAGTACGCCGTCACGCCGATTATGCCGTCTATGCCCAACTAGCTCTCTCTCCGGACAGGCCCGAGCCAGATTCGTCCTTCTCCCTTCTTTTATTTCCCCTTGCTGCCTACACGCCGGGAACCCCCCCGTCCCATCCCCGTGCCCTCCAAACCCACGTCACTTGCCCTGCCCTACTGACACGAGTACCCTCTCTTCCTTCCCCTCTTCTCTCACTAGCAGATGTAGCTCCACTCATGCTCCTCGTCGCCGTACTGCCTCGCCTCGATCCAGTTCTTCATGCGCAGCGCGACCTCGCCCGACTCCTCGTGCTCGGCGAGGCCGCAGTCGACGATCTGGCCGCCCCAGGCGATCTTGCGGACGGGGCTGACGATGGCGGCGGTGCCGGAGCCGAAGACCTCGAGAAGCCGGCCGTCGGCCGAGGCGGCCTGTAGCTGGGGCATGGTGATCTTGCGCTCGGAGACGAGCCAGCCCTCGGGGGCGAGCTTCTCGCGGGCGAGGGCGAGGATGGAGTCGCGCGTGACGCCCTCGAGGATGGTGCCGTCGAGCGGGGCGGTGAGCAGCTCCTTCTGCCCCGTCTCGGCGTCGCGCAGGGCGACGAACAGGTTCATGGTGCCGACCTCGGTGACGTACTCCTCGGGGCCGAAGAGCCAGAGGTTCTGCTGGTAGCCGCGCGAGGCGGCCTCGAGCTGGGGCACGACGCAGGGGGCGTAGTTGGCGCCGAGCTTCTTGTCGCCGACGCCGCCGGGCCAGGCGCGGACGGCGTAGTCGGTGGCCTCGAGCGAGACGGCCTTGAAGCCGGTCGGGTAGTAGGGCCCGACGGGCGAGGCGATGAGGAAGAGCAGCGCGGAGCCGGGCGGGCTGATGCCGAGGGTGCGCTGGGTGCCGATGAGCGTGGGGCGCAGGTAGAGGGAGTAGCCGCGCTCGCGGGGGATGAAGCGCTGCTCGAGCACGGCGAAGCGGGCGACGAGCTCGATGAGGGCGGTGGGCGAGAAGGTGGGCAGTGCGATGCGCGCGGCGGACTTGTTGAGGCGCTCCATGTTCTTGTCCGGGCGGAAGAGGCGGATGCGGTCCTGGGCGTCGCGGTACGCCTTCATCCCCTCAAAGCACTCGAAGGCGTAGTGGAAGACGCAGGTGGCCGGGTCGAGCGACAGGTTCTGGTACGGCTGGATCGACGGCGCGAGCCAGCCGTCAGCCTGCGTCCACTCGACCGTCAACATGTGATCTAGCAAACCAATTAGCCGATAGATACCTTCTCTCTTTCCCCCCCTCTCTCTCTCCCCATCTCAACTGTTAATTACACCGGTGGACGGGGCCTGCGCGTCCTCCCCTCGCGCCGCCCCGGGGGTTGCAAGTAGGGCTGTCGAACCTGTGAATTCGCGCCCGAAGACGAGTTGCGACGGGTCCTTGGGCGTCTTGGGCGACGTCGTCTTGGTGGTGGTTAGCCGCGAAGGGTCCAGGTCAAGCGGCTTGGAGGCCGAGGCGGCCACGGGCTTGATGCTGTACCATCGACCCCTCGCCGCGCCGGCCATTGGCGGGGCGCGGCACGTGGCGCAAGCTCGGAAGGCCCGCGCGCTACGCGGCAGGACCTGACGAAGCATCGTTTACGAGAGGGAATTACAGCCCGGAGGAGAGAGGGAGAGAGATCGCAAGTCGCAGAACCTTGGTCTTACGCAGGCGCCGAGAAGGGGGGGGCGAAAAAGAAGGGAAAGAGAAAACGGGCGCTGGTGGCTAGGGCCCAGGTCTAGGGAGTTCGGCGAACGGGATCGGAGAGGAAACGCGCTATCTACGTCCGAGAGGGAGGGGCGAGAGATTCAAAGAGAGCAGCTCATCGCCAGGAAGAGAGGGAGAGAGAGGCGCAATTTCCCGAGCGGAACAAGGAGGAAAAATGAAGGGTCCTCTGATCCCTTGCCCGGCCTGGTTAGAAAAAAGAGGGACACGGGGCGCTCGGCAACGGCGAGTAACAGCAAAGCTGGGGTTTACCCGGTTAGCCCAATGGAAGACGGAAGTGAAAGGGGTGCTAGGGCGATGATGGCTTCGCTATCTTTCTACTATGACTACTGCGAGGGCTTGTTGCGGTGTCGGAAGGGAGGGGGGAGAGATTGTCAGGGTAGAGGAGTAGTCCAGTCCAATCAGTGGCGTCGGGTATACTTGGTTCGGGACGAGTTTGCTGCCGCATGTAGCCACGGATAGCCAGGACCTGGACCCGAGGGAGCGCAACGCGAGTACCGATGCGGCGGGGCCAATGGAATGTGCGGATGTGTGCGATATCGAGGGGGGCGAGAGGGACGATGCAGGACGAGAAGTAAACAATAAAGATAGGTTCAATCACATAAAAGAGAAGACAAAGGCCGTCCGGGTGATAGAGAGGGCTTCAGCCTAGGCTTGTTAGAGGGGGGATGCGAGTTACGGGGTTCGCTACGTCAGCAGGATGCGGCTGGGCCGGAGCGGACGTATGTGGCTTCTCGCGCGTCGGTACGTAAGCCACTTTGAGCCACGTTGCGGCTTAGCATCTAGGTATACTCAGACAGGCAGGGGACCCCTGAGCCCACTTCCCACTTCCATTATGCAGATACCCAACACTCTATGATCGCCCTCAGATCACCTCATAATTTCTATACGCCTATCACCTATATACATACCTCACCTTGATCATTCTCCACCATCACTTCCACCACCACCACGCTGATATCCTGTGCTCTGCTGAACGCAACTCCAAGCTAACCCGCCCGACATCCAGCACACTATCACGGCCACCCAGCTCGTCGCCCGCATACCACCAACAGCCCACTCGCCCCCCCCCCCCTTCTCCTCGACTGAGATTGCCTGGAGAGAGCTCGACCGCCCGATCGATCCGCGACGAGGAGGAGGACGCCTTATCTACCCGGCCTACCGGAGAACCAAAACAGGGAAGAGGAGGCACTGGGTCGCAGACCCATGTTCGCCTCTCCCCCCGAGCCGTGCCGCGCCGCGATATGACGGTCGTCACCTGCCACGATACCAGCCGTTGTCGCCAGCCATGTTCTCCTCCTTAAAGGGCTTCTCCTCCAACATCAACTCCCACTACACCGTGTCGCAGACCGTCACCTCCACCGCCGGCCCCTGGAAGATATACGATGCCAAGAAGAAGTCCACCGGCAAGACCTACTCCGTCTTCGTCTTCGAGCGCAAGTCGCTGGAGTCGCATGGTGAGCCTCTCCAGGTCCAAGTTTCGGTTCCAGTTCCCCCTTTGAGCTCGATTGCTACGTATTCCAGAACGGTCGGGCCGTAGACAAACCAAGCATGTGTGTGATAGATATCGTAACCCCTGGGCTAACCGGTGTTCGGCAGTGAGTTCTCTCGGTCGATCTGGCGCCGCCGCCTTTAAGCGCACAATCGAAGAGGTGAGTGAGCATGCCCGCCTAGAGATGGACCTATCATATATGTATACATACGCCCATATGTATACCACCTGCTAACCAATCCAACCCCACCTATAGGTAACGGAACGCCTGAAGAAGGAAGCCTCGTCGCTCGCCCGATTGCGTCACCCGAGCATACTAGAACTGGTCGAGCCCGTCGAGGAAACAAGAGGGGGTCTCCAATTCGTCACCGAAGCCGTGACGGCCTCGTTGGCGAGCCTCTTGCAGGAGAAGGATGAGCAGGAGAGGGTCGGCGGCGTCGGCGGCCGCTCCAGTCGGTACGTCACCGAAGACTCGGACGGCGTCAGGCGCAGGCGCGAGATAGAGATCGACGAGCTCGAGATCCAGAAGGGCCTGCTCCAGATCAGCAAGGCCCTCGAGTTCCTCCACGAAAATGCCGGCCTCGTCCACGCAAATCTCACGCCGGATGCCGTGCTCATCAACTCCAAGGTGGGTCATCTCGGTCTTATACGAGCAGCTGTTTGAGATTGACACCCCAGCAGTCCGATTGGAAGGTCAGCGGCCTCGCGTTCTGTAGTCCGCCAGAGGGCTCGACCAAGGCCACCTCCGTCCCGCCCATCAGCCTCTCCGAAGTTCTCAACCTGGATCCTCGACTGCCTCGATACGTGCAGATCAACCTCGACTACACCTCCCCCGACTTCGTCCTCGACAACAACCTCACCACCTCGGCCGACATGTTTTCGTTGGGGCTGCTATGCGTCGCGTTGTACAACTCGCCTCACAAATCCCCTATAGAGAGCAGCGGGAGCATATCGGCCTACAAGAGGATATTCACCTCGTCCTCGACAGTGCCGTCCACCGGCAACGGGTTTCTGTCGAAGCGGCCGCTCCCGAGGGATCTGTCGGCACACGTTCTGCCACGGCTCATTACCAGGCGTCCCGCGCAGCGAATGACGGCTCGAGAATTCCAGGAGAGCGAGTTCTTCGACAACATACTCGTGTCGACCATCCGATTCCTCGACGCCTTCCCCGCCAAGACAGCGAACGAGAAGGCCCAGTTCATGCGAGGGCTCAACAAGGTCCTGCCGTCGTTCCCAAAGTCGGTGATGGAGAAGAAGGTGCTCCCGGCGCTGCTGGAGGAGCTGAAGGACAAGGACCTCCTGTCGCTCATCCTCCAGAACGTCTTCAAGATCGTCGACCTGCTGCCGTCGTCGCGGCGCGCGTTCGGGGAAAAGGTGCGGCCGAGGCTGACGGAGATCTTCGTCGCCAACGCGAAACAAGCACAAGAGAAAGACCCGGCTAGGGACGCGGGACTGATGGTTGTGCTGGAAAATGCCAGCCAGATCGCCGAGAACACCTCGGGCAAGGAGTTCAAAGACGGTAGGTGTATATTCTCGTCCGCGCGAACCATGTGCAATTTGCTGGATTCCTACTAACGGCGTTGTCTAGATGTATTGCCTATCATATTGGCAGCTATTGAGTCGCCGACGCCTTCGCTCGTCGACGCCGCTCTACGGAGTCTACCAGTCGTCTTGCCCGTTCTAGATTTCAGTACCATCAAGAACGAGCTCTTCCCCATCATCGCCACCGTATTCAGTAAAACTAACAGTTTAGCCATCAAAGTCCGTGGGTGCCGAGCTTTCGTCATCCTCTGCGGCGGCTCAAACGATTCCTTGTCAGCAGACGACGGGCTCGATGGTCTTTCCGGAAAGAAGAGGACGTCGTCGTCGTCGACCGCTCTCGACAAGTATACGATGCAGGAGAAGATCATTCCGCTCATCAAGGCCATAAAAACTAAGGAGCCTGCCGTCATGCTCGCGGCTCTGGACGTTCTGCGCGTCGTAGGCGAAAATGCGGATACCGACTTTGTAGCCATGGACATCCTGCCTATCCTGTGGAGTATGAGCCTAGGGCCCCTGCTCAACCTCAAGCAATTCCAGTCTTTCATGGATTTGATAAAGTCTCTTTCCAGGAAGGTCGAGGATGAGCAAGTGAAGAAATTACAGGAGCTCTCCGTTACGGGCAACGGAGTCAGGGCGGCGACCCCCAGCGACGATTTTATCGGCTTCGGAGGAGTTACCGGCACGACCTTCGATTCTACGAACGGGGCAACGGAGGACGATTTCGAACGGCTCGTCAAGGGAAAGTCGGCACCGTCGACGAGCGACCCCATGGATGCGAGTTGGGATTCGGCTCCGGCAGCCGCGCCAGTCGTGTCGCCGCCGACCAAATCACCTCAATTTTCGTGGTCAACCCCGAGTCCTACTAGCACCGCCGCTCCTCCTTCACAGTTCGGTGCCACCAAAGCGTCAACCCCGTTCCGAACAGTGACGCCCGATCTCAACCAAATAGCCGCCCTAACCCCTACCTCCACCCAATTCTCACAGCCTCTGCAGCCAACTACGAGTCAGGTATCTAGACATTCGACCGGACCACAGAGCTCCTCCACGGCCACCTGGTCTACGGCGACGGCCGCGGCACCAATAGCAAACCCTTGGGCATCGAACTCGGCCAGCCTAGCGTCGCCAACCGCCTCATCATTCGGCAGCGTGGCCTCGGGGATAGGCAACCTGAACCTCGGAGGAGTTCAGCCACCAAGGCCTATGTTTAACCAACCCTCCCCCTCTTCTTCTTTCTCCCTCCCACCGCCGCCGTCCGGCGGAACCGGAACGCCGGCTTCCTCGGGATTCAGCTTACCCCCACCTCCCGGGGGAGCGCAGCGGTCGAACCCGACCTTGTCATCGTTCGGCCAGCAGTCATCCGGTGGCGGTATCGGCAGCAGCTTTGGCGGCATATCGTCGCCGCCCGGGAGCATGAACAGCATGATGAGCTCGGGCATGGGGATAGGGATGGCAGGAGGTCTCAACAAGAACCCGATCAGCATGAACGGGATGAACAGCATGAACAGCATGATGGGCGGTGGCATGGGTGCGGCAAATTCCCCACCCCAGCTCCAGCCCCCGCAGCAGCAACCACCCCAGAAGTCGGGCCTCTCCAAGTACGAGAGCCTGCTGTAGGCGCAGTCGCCCCGGACGACGGGCGCAGCTCACAAGTAGAACCGGCATTCCTGGGTGAAGAGTAAGGGGCGCAAAGCGTTATGCGGTGCGTAATAACTTGAGGTTCGATAGTCTGGCTACCGTGCTAGAGAGTAGCATGTGCGTCGCAATAATGAAGCCGGGGAGGCGAGTATGACGCAGACGGGACGACGTTCGGGAGAATAACAAGAGGATATCGCGAGCGGGTTGGGGTCTCCCTAGCCGGACAGGGGAGTTTGTCCAAAGGTGCTCTGAGAGTAAAAGCGAACCAGTAGGGAAAAGTCGGTAAGGGGCAGATGAACGTAAAAGGATGCATGGACGGGAGGAGGCAGAGATAACTACATAGACGGAGAGGTAATGAGGCACAGATAGTTGGAGGTCGGACAAGTACCGCAGACAGACACGTTTTCTGAGAAGAAAAGAAGCGGAGGGAAGCGAGTTGTTCTAGGACTACGCGGAGGACGAGGTGGATACGTCTATATCTATATCTATATGTGCATATATAATACGGTTACGAGTACGCAATGGTTACGGAACCGCTAAACTTAACGTAACCTGTTCTATTCCGTCTCGCTCCTCGACCCGGTGTTCCCGCACCGACTCCTTTTTGGAAGTTATTGATCGAGGAGAGATGCATATTGTAGGTGCGTTGTACGTCCCTAGCTAGGTACATCTGCCTAAGCAATACAGGTACATGCGTCGCAGTCTGTAGGTAAGCCCAACACCAGCAGAGAACCGGAGGCGCGGCTGGACAGCGAGCTGCGCTACCAGGGCAGCCACCGGTGCGAACGCCGTCGCCGCCGCTGTTGAGCGCGTGCTTGCGTGTGCGCGAGTCAGAGAAGGCAGACGCAGACGCAGCCAGGCAGCCGGCGATCGGTCGATGACGCTGGGTTCCTTGGCAGCCTCGTACGAGCGCGACACGGGCTTCGCGCCCTTCATCACCGTCCGTCGCAGTCACGCACACAGGCCCTGCCGGGTCCCTGGCGGGGAGGAACTTGCGCTGCGCTGACGGGCGGGCGGGCTAGGATGGCGGACGATCGGTAACCCGGGCGTCAGGCCTCTACGCCTATGTAGGTAGGTAGGTATGTAGGTATTGCTCTACGCTCGCACACGGGGCAGCCAATCTTACCTTCCCGGCGACACACACTGTACCCACAGCAGAACGCCATCGAATGCGCACGTACTGTCTCGAGAGATGTCACTTTCTCGCTCTTTGCGGCATTAGCAAGTCCCAGTTGTATTAGTAGCGCGCAGTCGGGTTATCCCGTCCGGTCTGCCAGTCCTAGCCTTACATGTCCGCCCTGTTCGCCTGTATGTCTAACCCTGGACCGTCCGTCCCGTTCCGTCCGTCTGCCCGAGCCGACCAAGGAAAGCGTCAAAGCAGCTCCCCTCTCCCGCCCGTCGCAGACGCGAGGCTGGTTGGTCCTCGCCTTGCCTTGTCTTGTCTCGCCGTTCTCTCGCGCCCGTGGCATGGACATGCCCCCCCCCTCCAGGTCCCTACCCGCGTAGAGGGCGAGGCGACGCGGCGAAGAAGCGTTCAACTCGACGTTCGTTCTCGTGCCTGCTCTCTTCTCAACAGTTTCCCTTGCCCTTTTCCTAGCATGCAACAGATTGACCATGTCAACCCCCCCTCCCCCAACCTCCCGTCGAAACACTCCAGAGCCGGTTTTCCTCGTCGTTCCCCCCTTTTCGTTCCTCCATATCTAGACAAGTCGGGGTCGTGTTTGGCGCCCATCTGAGACAGATACACCGCCCGCGTGTGAACTCGTGTTGCTCCGAGTCTTCTTCTTCCGTGTTGGTACGGAGATCCAGGCGAGATAGATGCGAGGGGTTCTCTTCTCGTTTCCCGTTGAGAGGGGGGCAAGAGGGGAGGAAAAGAAGGAAAAGAAAAAAATAAGTCCTCGGCGGCGACAGCGGTGGTGGTGACCGCCTACCTCTTAAGAGTATTTCGTGCTGGAACGCCGCGGTGAGGCCGCGAGAGTAAGTCGGATGGAGGAGGGATCGATCAAGTAGCGGTAACCTTCGTAGTCGATCGGCCCGAGACCTATTCTGCGGGAACCGCCTCGGGAAAAACTTACATCCTATAAACGCCGTGCTGTGAAGGAACAAGCAAAGAAGCAGCCAGAAAAAAAACGAGTTACACCCTCTTCCTTAACGCCGCCGTATTGCGAGGAATAAGTACCTAGTTGGCACGGTCGGGCGATATATATGTCGTAACGTAGAAACCCTGCGCCCCCGTAGGCCGCTCTATCGGAGGGAGAATCTCGTGCTCGCGCCGGCGGCGGCGGGGCCGCGGCCGGGCTCGGGCTTGACGACGGTGAAGACGTGGCGGCTCGTGTAGCCGTCCTCGAGGCGGATGTCGACGGTCTGGCCGGGAGGCACCATGTCGTGGCGCAGGTCCCAGCCGGCGCGGCGGCACAGCTCGGCGACGACCACGTCGCAGTCGCCGAGCAGGTCGATGTCGAAGTTGACGTGGCCGACGGGCGTGCGCGAGATGTAGATCTGCGGGATGTGCGGCGGCAGGTACGGCACCACCTCGGACACCGGCGCCACCTTGAGCGACGTCCCGATCACGATCACCAGGTCCACCAGGTCGCGGTCGTGCTTAACCAGCCGGCGGGTGAACTCGTCGGGCAGCGGCTCTCCGAAGAAGGTGATGTCGGGCTTCATCACCCCGGCCGCTGGCATGTCGTAGCGCTCGTCGTCGTCGTCGTCGTCGTCGATCGAGTCGTCGAAATCGTCGTTGTTAGACCGCCTCCGTCGGGGCTTCCGGCCCGCCGTCGTCTTGCTGTTGTAGGATCGCTTGCGTTTCACCGATCCGCTGCCGCTGCCGCCGCTGCGCAGCGCGAGGATGCACTTGGAGCAGCGGGGTATGTTGCCGGCCTTGATGTCGGCGAAGATGCTGTCGCCGGGAACCTTGTAGCCACACTTCTGACATGTAGCTGTGGCGAAGGAGCCGTGACACTGCACAAGCTTGTCGGGGCGGATGCCGGCGTTCGCCTCGAGGTTATCGATGTTCTGCGAATAGTTGGTCAACAGCTTCCCCTTCTCCTGGAGCTTGGCGATGAAGGCGTGCGTCGGCGAGAAGAGGCCCTTGGTATCGGGCAGGATATCCCTCGCGACGGAGTAGAAGATGGTGGGATCGTCGCGGAAGACGTCGATGTTGAAGACTTCCTGAGGGTCGTTTATGCCCAAGCCGAGCTTCTCGAGCTGCGAGTAGAGGCCTGTGTTCTTAGACCGGAAGTCGGGGATGCCGAGCGAGGTCGAGATGCCGGCTCCCGTCAAGACGATGATGTTGCGCGATCGCTTGAGCAGGGCGACGGCATCATCAACCGTGTTATACTGGAGAATCTTGGCGCGCTTAGCCAGCTCACGCGTCAGGGCCAAGGTCAGCAAGCCGTAGTAAGACTCATCAGGGTGACCGTCGAGAAAAGCAGGCGGCCGGATCCCGAACGCGGTGAGGAGCTTCTTGGCCGTGACGGTGCCCGCCTCGACGGTCTGCTTGCAAAACTCCTGGGGCCCAACGATTCGCAGCTGTTGGCGATATTGTACGGCCTGCTCGGGGGTGCAAGCGTCAACTGCAGATCGGTTAGAAAGCTAGGCAAGATGACGATAACGGGCAGACGGAATGGGGTAGGCGGTTACCATCGTCAAAGAACCTATCTTCAGCGATGTCTTCGATAACATCCTCAAAGAGCGACTCGGTTTCCCACGAGTCGCCCAGGTCGTTGACGCGTTCCTCGAGTTCATTACGGGGCTGGCTTGGCGGTTGGATAGCCAACTGGCCAGCTTTCTCGTCGTCGGCAACCTCTTCAACTCGGACTCGGGGTGACGAAGACGACTTGACGGCCACGTCTTGGCGAGCCTTTCGAACAGCACGTTTTCCCTTCATTGTGGTTGCCGAGGGTTGTGCGACAATTGAAGAACAAGGCAGGTTATGTGCGTGTTGTGGGTGTGGGTGTGGGTGTGGATGAGAGGGGACAAGGGAGGGAAAAGAGAGAGAGAGAGAGAGAGAGATGAGTCGATTGGGCAAAGGTGGCTGAATCAACAAATCGGAGTTGGGTTTTTTTTAGATGAGAAATGTATGGATGGATTGGAGGGAAGTTTTGGCTGGAATTACTGACTAGGCAAGCCCGACCACTTGTTGCCGATCATCAGTCACTCAGTCAGTCAATAAATCCGTCCCTTCATTCATCAATCCGGCAACCAGTCGAATCAATCGCCAGAGAGCAACTAGGTTGATTGAGCCGTTCTGGAGACGATTGAACAGATGAGCTTGTTGTTGGATTCTGCAGATGGTTAACTCGCCGTGCAAGTGAAGGAAAGAGAAGAGGGTGAGAGAGGGTGTGCGAGAGAGGAGGTTGGGTTGGGTTGAAATCTCCAACTAGGAAATAGTCCTAGATTGAGTCTAGGTGACGGCACGTGTTGTGTGGTGTTGTGTGGTGTTGTGCCGTGTCGTCGCTATTATGCGCTGTGGTATGTGGGTGCGCGCATCGTTGTGTTGTGTTGTTGTGTTCTGTTGTTATGTTGTGCGGGAGAGGAAGGGGGAGAGGAAAAAGAGAGAAGGATGAAGAAGAGAAAAAGATGTGTTTGTATAATATAAGCAGGTATCCCCACGTGTGATGCTTGGTGTTATGTTGGCCGGGTGGGCGAATAGCAGAGCAGGGGGGAGTGAATGTGTGAATTAAGAACGAGAGAGAGAGAAGCAAAAGAGAGCAGGATGTGTGCGGTGGGTTCGTGCGTTGGTGCGTACGTGTGTGTGCGTGTGTGCGAATTGTGAACATCTCTAGAGAGGAGGGATGGAGGAATGGGAACAAGTAGAAGGGAACAACAGCATGTAGGAGATGATGAAGCAACATCTAGCAATTGCTGCACTCTGAATGCTGTCGCCACTCAAACTTCTACTGAGGATGGTGATGATGACAATGACAATGACGACGATAACAACTACAGGGAGAAACACTAAAGGGAACGGCGGAGGCTTACCGAAGAGACAGGGCAGCCTATCAATGGTTTAGTAATTGCGAGTGTTGGCCGAGAGAGAGAGAGAAGAGTGAGAGAAAAAAGAGAAGAGAGACAGAGAGGCGGAGGAATGATTACAGTTGCATAGAAGGAAGCGATGGAGACAGAAATAGAGGCAGGTCGCGGGATGAATTCCACCCACAAGCTGAGTTTAGTTAGGCCAGGCGACGTCGGGGATTTCGTAGGGTTGTTGCGAAGGTTGTTGTTGGGAGCGAAAGTGTTGCGAAAGTGTGGTTGCGAAGGGAAGAGGGAGGGGAGACGAGGAAATGGGATAGAAGAAGAGAAATGAGAGGAGAGATACAAGAATGAAATGATGGTAGTAGTAATAATAATACTGATAATAATAATAATGGCAATGAGAATGATGGGAATAAAAACCCTCTCGACAAGGCAGGGCAAGAATATTTACTTACTAGCAACGGGGGCAGGTACGGCATATACCTATGCTACGGTGACAGTTATGCGTTGTGGGCGGGTATATATATTTGTCGTAGGAGGTAAGTGTGTGCGAGAAGCGTGCCAAAACGGAGAGAAAAGGAGAGGGATGAAAATTGACTGATCATCCATCGGGGTTACGCCCAGGATATTGTCATGGGGAGAAGAAGGGGGAAAAAACGAGAGAGGGAGGGAAATACAGCGAGAGAAATGACCTGCCTGGGCGAGGGAGCCTCTCACACACTGACTCTGAAACTCAAGATGGATAAAAGTCTCGACTAACCAAACATCATCATGGCGATTATTATCATAAGCGAGCTCCTCATAGGCCGCCCGCAACGCAACGCAACAATAATGTGTATATGTATATACCTAGTATGTATATACCTAGTATGTATATACCTAGTATGTATATACCTAGTATGTATATACCTACCTGTATGTGATATGTGTATGCAGGTATATGTGCATGCGTATAGAATCAAAGTAATCAAAGCGCGCTGCCTCAGGCACTGAAACCCAACCTGATCACCACCCGTCGGCGATCGCAGATGGGTAAGGCGAGAACGTACCGCTACCCGCCTCGCTCCCCCCTCCTCCATTGCTACATAGCCCTGCCTTAACGCATCTCGCCTCCTCGTAAAAGCAATGATTACGGCGGTGATTATTCCACTACCACCCCCCACCTCCCACGCAGGCAGCCACGCCCACCTGAGGGAAGAATCTACCTACCTCCCGCGAAAACGAGCGACGAGGAGGGAAGAGAGCAAAGTCGAGAAACTCGTCTAGCCAACTCGGATAACCGTTACCTGCCCGCGTCCTCTACGTCCATATACCTATCGTTGCGTCCCCGGCTTCGGTTTCGAAAAGAGCGTACGGTCATCGTTGGCGCAAGACACGTACGGGCGCGGCGTCGGATAGATACATGCCTCCTCCCCTCTGCTCTCGTCGCGAGGTCCAAGTATCTATCTATCTATCTATCTATCCGCCTCCCCCGTCGGCCCCGGCCTTTTCTCCTTCTCTCGTCTCCTCTACGGTCGCCTTTTGTCTAGGCAGGTATTTCCCGCCCTGCTTTCCTCCTTGCTTATGCCGCTGGAGTCACCCGGCGTTTACGCGGGATTAATTGTCGCTATCTTGCTCCGCGCGAACTCTTGGCCGCGTACCCGAGCCCACCAAAACTAATCTCGTAGCCCGCGTTATCGGCGAGTTCACCTAACGATCCTTCTTAGCTCGCTCACGGCCAGTGTTGGTGCGGTATCCATGTGTCGGGCATCGTCGCGCACGAGGGACAGTTTCCATCGCCCGGTCCTCCCCGAGAGAGACGAGGAGAGAGAGACGGACAGAGAGAGAGAAAGAGAGAACTCGTACTTGAGTTGGTAACCACTCCTTCTCCTTCTCCTACTCGGACCCGTCGAACCCTAGAAAGAGAGTCCCGAAAATCAGGGTTTGCAGCCGGCGTGACTCCAAGCGAGCGAGAAATGATTCAGAAACTGCGTTATCATATCATCTACGAGGCGGCGCCCTGCTCATTGGGCAACTGACCGGGCTCAACAGAGCAGAATCCCCACAACTCCGTATCACCCTCCTCCTGCTCCTCACGAAATGCCTACCCAGTTGCTACCCGTGGTGCCGTTCCGCTCACGCCCGGTTCTTGGTTAGGGTGCAAACCTGGTTTGCTAGTCTTGCTCTTACCGACCTCGACTACGAGACGGCCACGAAATCGACGATAGTTCACCACCACTACTACTACTACCCCCTGCCCCCCCAACTCTCAGCCACCGCTTTACCCAACCTGGATCTTGGTTGTGTCAGAACCCCGCGATGGACCGTCACAGTAGTGAATCAGCAATCAGCGCCAATGTCCCTACCCACTGCCTCCTATAGTAATCCCGCTCCCTCCTGCTACCTGATCCCTTTGAGACATATAATCGCCTTGACTCACCTCCCCCCCCCCCCTTCTCTCTTTCTTTTTCTCTCTGCCCCCTTTGTAGCCCTAAAGCCAACGATAAGGCGAGAACTCGTCGACTTTCGGTTGCTACCTCGGAAAAAGAAGAGGTTTCCACGAATTGCCTAATTGGGAAAGTGCATGAGCGATCAAAGCACAAAACTTGGAGCTTTTTTTTTTTTCACTTCTCTTCCCCTCTCCTCCGAAGCCGAACACAGGAGAATCACAAGAGACAGGTCAACAAACAAGTGACACGTGGTTGAGAATTCAGTCAGTTAAGTGGTTGCGTACATTGCTGCACCCCACATAGAAAACATCCCATGAACACGGCAGGAGTTGACTTGTACAGCTTTCAGAGGCGGCGAGTGTTTCCCCCTCAAGACCGATCGATTCCTTGGTTGCACATCTGGCTTCGCGTCTACTCGGTCGGGATACATCTCGTAGACGTCCTCTTCTGGTCGGCCCGTAGTTGTAGCCGTGTTGGTGGTGGTTAGAGTAGGGAAGGCGAGTTGCCTGTTCGTTTTGCTGCAGCTCGTCCATCACCTGACTCCCCAACGGGTGCAGAGCCATTCGCAGCTGGGTAGGGCACAGCAGGTAACCATCGTCCTGCCCAGGACCTTTAACCCGCGCTGATAGATATCCGAAGAAACTAGGCTGCCGACGCCTAAGTCTCGTCGCATTATCGCTGTCTTGTGGCTGGCTAGCCCATTGTCATCCATCCGCCGATAACTTGGACGGGGCCTGGCGGCTAAGGGGGTCATGGCGCAAAAGGGGGTCCGGTTGGCCGATGTTCCAGCAACTCGCCAGAAACGCCAGCATGCTTGGATTTACCAATATGCGTCGCATAACACCCTAAGGAGGCCTGCTCGACTCTATAATAAGATGCTCTTCCAATTCTCGGTTGCCTCTCCTGCTCTGGGGTTCCCCACCCGGCTTTCCACCCAGCTTCTTCTCTTAGCTGCATATGCATGTTCCGGGGACAGAGCACGCTTGATGCATCTATCCAGGCACCCCAATACCTACCTCTTTTCTCGTCGAGATCCCCAATCCGTCGACAACCCCTATTCTTGATAGGCCCGCATCCCTCCTACCAGCATCTTCTCGGTCCCCTCCCCTCCTCTCTCCACTCGCTCTTCATCACAAGCGTGTGTGTGTGTGTGTGTGTGTGTGTGTGTGTGGTGTGTGTGTGTCGCATCCACCCAACCGATTCTTATACACATATTAGGTGCGCGTTCTGCGCACGCCGCAGGGGTCTCGGAGTGGCAGCATGTCACCATGCGCATGCATCTATGCACGTATGTGCATATAGGTAGGTAGGTATATAGGCTCTGACGCACCGACGAGAAGGGCAAGATGGGAACAAAGAAAGCAGACTGCATCCCGAAGATGACGATGGGGTAACTCCCGGGGTCGATCAGCACGGCACGCATTCATATACCTTACCTACTTACTTGTATATCCGTACGTTGCATTCTCCAATTGCCATACCGACTCGTTCCCTACATACCTATCCACTTGAGCTGCCTCCGAGACATTGGTAATATGTATGTGTATACACCTACATACGTACAATCTATCTTCATCCCGTCCCTCAGAAGCAGAAGCAGAAGAAGAAGAAGGCCCTCTCCTTACTCCCTAGACAGCCTATACAGGGACGCCCATTCCGCCTATTCTCAATCGCGATGCACACATCCCTATACCCGTCCACCCTATTCCTAGCGCCTGTCACATCCCTACTCTCTTTCCCCGTCCGTTTCTGCTCGACCGCCCCCAATCCGTCCCACGCTGGCCTGCCTCCGCGCTCACCTATATCCTCTCGTGTGCAAGTAAGCATACGCGGGTCCGCGCAACGACTCCGACTCCGACTCCTCCGCGCCTGCACTTGTGTATGTGTACTTAACCTGTCAGCCTTCATAGGTGCCTACATACCTAGACCTAGCCCCCACCCTCTCAGCCTTGTCTTGCCTCCGCGATGGACGGCACCTACGTTCTCGCGCGCTGCGGTCTCTGCCCCCCTTCTTTCACTCTCTCCTCGTCCCTCTCTCTCTCTCTCTCTCTCTGGGTCAACAGCAGCAGAATCGAGAGAACTACTACTAGCCGCTCCAGGGCAGCAATGGATGCCTGAGGTAAGGTAACCAGGTATTTATGTGTGCATACGCCCACCACGCCTACGCTCAGATACATACATACACACATATAAGTGTATATATATATATCCACGCCTAACGTAGGTACGAACGTTCCCGCCTTACGCCACGGGCGTCCGCTGGCGTCAATATATTATACAGCTAGTTATACAATAATGCGTTGCCACTCGTACCGTAGGCAGTCCTCCCTCGCCATCACTCTCCGTACTGCCCAAGTCCTTCGATAGGTAGTATCTCTTCTGTCGTCCATTTCTCTCTCCCCGCCCTCCTCCATACACCCACATGCCGATATATACATATATACATACACATACTCCGTGGCGAAACTCCCTCGACATCTGCCTTGGACACAGTATTTATTCGTTCTATCTCTATGCACGGAATACCCTCCTTCATAGTCTCGTATGTACCGTCCTCTAACCTCTTCCCCCCGTCCACACACACTCACACATTCACACTCTCACACGCTCACGCAGTCACACACCTTCTCATCCACAACTTCTTCATTCTATACGTAAACTCCTATGGGGGAGGGGAAAAAAAAGGGGGGGATATTCGCGTTTGTTGCCGTTTTTGTTCTTGGTGTGTGTGCCTAGAACATTTAAAATCCAGACCTGTAAGCTCGAAACCTCTCCTCGATGACAGGCAGGAAAGGGGTACATGAGAAAAAGGTCAAAACGAGAGGCGACGAAACAGAAAAACTCGGGTTAATGCGATCCCGTAAACGCCATCACCACGCCCCGTTACACCCGAAAATATCTCTATGGTTCTTGGTAGCTCTCCCTCCCTCCCTCCCCCTCTATCCGCACCTTCGGCCCCAAACGGTGCGAGCCCGGCTTCGCAAAGCACAGTACTCATCAACGATAAAGGGTATTTAGGTTGCATCTCGCCATATCCATGCTTCGTAGTTGGGCCGTTGGGCACCATGTCCCAGTGGTAAAACCCTGCCGAGAGACGGTCAGCGCGGGAGAAGTAGCTCCCATAGTAGCAAATGTAGTAGTAGTTTCCCGTTGTTCTCGGTCCTGAGAAGACATCGATTAAAGATTATAGTACAAAGGTGCCCCTCGGATACTCTACTGGCTCTACGCGCATGCCCTCGTTGCCTCCGCGTCTCTTCAGGTTTGGTCGCAGTCGAGGTAGTCGAGGCAGGGCTGATCTAGACAAAGAAAAAAACACCTCTTGCACTGCCTAAGAAGCAGGCTTCTGCTTTTGAGGGGGTTGTGGGATATTGAGCCGTGGTACGTGGGGTGGGATAGGCTCCTCCATCTCCATGGGTTCTTCCGTCAAGATAGGTACCGGCTCCAGCTCGCTGTTCTCGCGAGTCTGGAGAGGCGATGGCGCTGGGCGAGGGGGCGGTTGTGAAAAGTCGCGATCGCCAGCCCTCTCGATCGGAGACCAACCGGCTGCCACACTTCCGGCGATAATCCCGGCCATAACCGTAGGGGCCCCTAACGCCGAATTGGACCGGGACCGGACGGACCTGGATCGCCGTCTCGAGTCGGGCGTCGGCGCCGGAGAAGGGTTGCTAAAACTGTCCTCGCGTGTCGGAGTCTGCGGTATCCTCACCGAGTTCGATCGAGAGTGAGATGGGCTCCTCATCTTGGCTACCAGAGTCTCGCGAGGATGCTTCACGGCAAACCTCAAATTGTTCAAGCGGCCACCCTTGAATCTCTTAAGAAGCGCGAGTTCGTTCCTAACATCGGATAGGACCTCCGGGTAGGCGTTGAACCGTTCTTCATCAGATACCGTCAATCCGGGAATACGGCGTTTCTTCTTCAGAGACGCAGGAATGCACTTTCTGATAAACTCATCCGGGATGAGGCGAATTACCATGCCTATAGGGATAGAAATTACGCCGATAACGATTGCGCATGCCCACTGGGGGGCGGTCTGCGGAGGATCGAGAAGGGAGATGCTGAAGGGAGTACCGCCGACAAAAATGATGAGCACCTGAGCGCCGCACATGGCGACATTGATTCCGATGAAGAACCAATTTTGCAGCAAGCCTTCGAATATGTTGAATTGGTTATCCAAACGACGGTTGCTGCCATGCTGTTAGCGACCCAAACTCGACCAAGTCCCGCTAGATGTGCCTGTACTTACTTCCACTGGTTGAAGATTTGCATCCAGACGAATGTGTTGAAAACCAGGGTGTCACGCCGAGTGAACTCGCCCGGCTCAACTATACCGATCGTATTTCCGGCATAGTAGAGCACGAAGGTAACCGCCAGCTGGTAAATTGCTTGCCCGATGATCATCTTCCACATCGTGATCGAGATAATGCTAGACCCCCTAGGTTCCGGTTTCCGATTCAAAACGCTGTCCTGGGGAGGGTCGGTGGCAAGAGCGAGAGCCGCCAGAGTATCCATGATCAAATTAACCCATAGAAGCTGGACGGCAGTCAGAACGGAGCCCTCATCGCTGCTAGACACAGCCGTGACAAATGTCAACACGACGGCAGTGATGTTGACCGTCAGCTGAAACTGCAGGAATCGCTTAACAGCATCATTGACAGCACGACCCCACTTCAAGGCTTTGACGATGCTGGTGAAGTTGTCGTCCATGAGAATAATAGCAGATGCCTCCTTTGCCACCTCCGTACCCGCGATACCCATGGAAAATCCGACGTCGGCCAGCTTGAGGGCGGGCGCGTCGTTCGTACCGTCTCCCGTAACAGCGACCGTCTCGCCCATGTCCTTAAGCCGACGCACGAGAATACGCTTGTCCTCGGGGCTAGAACGGGCGAGCACCTGGAGGCGGGGGATGATTTCGTTCTGATGGTACTTGCTGAGATTACGGAATTCGGGCCCCTCCATGACAAGTCCGTCCGGTTGTAATATACCGCATTCCCTTGCGATAGCTTGGGCCGTGAGCTTGTTGTCGCCGGTAACCATACGCACCACTACCCCGGCTCTTTGGCACTGCTTGACAGCCTCGGGAACTCCGTCGCGCAGGGGATCCTGGATGCCGACCATTCCGATAAATGTCATCTTATTGAATACGTCCTCAAAAACGACCTCGTTACGTTCCCCCTCGACGCGTCTAGCGCCCCGCGGAGGCCACCTATCAAAGTCGCGGTAGGCGATTCCAATAGTGCGTAGTGATCTTGACGCAAAGTTCTCGATAAGGCCTTTGACGGTTTCCGAGCCATCTTTAGTGAGAGGGGTAGTCGAAGTATCCTGAGTAGGGTCCCGGAACATCGTGGTGCATTTCCCGAGCACGATCTCAGACGCCCCCTTCACATACAGACGAGATCCACCGTTCTCGAGCTGAACGATGACACCCATGCATTTCCGGCCAGAATCGAAGGGGATAAGCTGCAGAGTCTTCACATTCGATCGTTCCTCGGCCACCGGGCCCATACCCAGATGGGCCTTAGCCAATTCGAGTAACGCAGTCTCCGTTTTAGATCCGATGAACGTCTTCACGCCGTCAAGCTCGCCCTCGAAAGCAGTCGAGTTGATCGCGATAGACTTTAGCAGGATCTCCCGGACACCCTTGCTGAGAGAGCTGGCAAATTCCTTTTCCGATTGCTCCTCGCCGTCGGACTTCCCGCTTCCAAACCGGTGGGACGTACCGATGGTCGCTGCCACAACCTTCATCTTGTTCTGGGTCAACGTACCCGTCTTGTCGGAGCAGATCGTCGTCGCATTCCCCATAACCTCACAGGCCTTCAGGTGGCGCACCAGGTTGTTGTCCTTGATCATGCGGGTCGTGGCAAAGGCTAGCGCTAACGTAACAGCGAGCGGCAAGCCTTCGGGTACCGCGACGACAATGATAGTGACTACAACTATGAAGATGTCGATAAACTGCTGGCCTTTTTGAGACGGTGTCATCTGCCAGTTGCTGGGAAGTCGGACCAGGAACATGATGAAGAGTACAACGAACAGCAGCAGGCCGGAAGCGCCTCCGAGCTTCGCGATATATTCGGCAATGACGTTCAGCTTCGACTGGAGCGGCGTGATCTCGGGGTCCTCGTTCAGGGACACCATCGTCTTACCGTAGCTCGAGTAGATACCGGTCGACGTGGCCAGGAACGTCCCCACACCTTCCATAACTCGACCTCCTGACTGGATAAACGGGTCGAGCTTTCTCGTATCCTCGCCGTTCTCGATCGCAGCGAAAACCTCATCGCCGGGTCTCTTGCGAATAATGTCCGACTCGCCCGTAGCTTGCGATTCGTCACACTTCACGTCAAAGCCCTGGATGAGAATGCCGTCGACGGGGATTAAATCGCCGGGTTCCAGGTGGACAACGTCTCCGGCTAGGAGGTCAAAGACAGATATCTCGATAGTCTTCCCTGATCGGACCACCTTCACAGCCCGATCCTGCTTCTTCCTGTTAAGTTTCGCAAACTGTCTTTCCTTCTGCCAGTCGTTCAAAGATCCGACCAGTACGACGATGACGATGGCTGCGATGATGGCTACGCCCTCAATCCATTCGACAGATGGCTCTCCTTCTACGTGCTCGCCACCGAACGTTTGGTAGAGACCAACAGCGAGCGACACCACAGCGGCGACAGAAAGTAGGATGAGGACCTTGTCATTGTAAGTAATCCATACCAGTTGCAGGAAACTCTTGCCCTTCTTTTCAGGAAGTCGGTTATCCCCGTAGACTCGTTTCCTGTCGAAGAAAGACTCGTCGGACTCGGAGTGGTGGTGGGTTCCCACTTGAGCAACCGGCTTCTGTGGACTATCCGACCCTTCGCTAACCAGCTTGGCCGGTGATTTGCCAATCGCCTCCTCGAATGAGACTTCACCGGCCAGGCGCTTCTCATCCAGACTCAAACCCGTTTCCCGATTGGTACGAAGGCCCTTTTCCATACCAGTAAGACCACCCAGCTGATAAAACGCGGAGAGATTCTTCGGGTTGAACATCTTCGTAAGCTGCCCAGGGCTGAATGCGAAAGGGTTATTCTCCACGTGGAAGTCGGCATCCTTTCCTTGGTCCGGCTTCAAGGCGCTCTCGTCCTTCATGATCTTTTCGTTGTCGACGGGAGTTTTCGTTGTCCCATTCTTATCGCCGTTCCACGAGCCAGTAACGGTCTCACCCTGAGAGGAACCGATGGAACGCGACCCATCGTCGCTATCGACGGAATTTTGCCTGGAGCGATGGGTATTCGGCACGGAAAGAAAGGCCTGGCCTTTCTCGTTCCCCCGCGAGGCGACCGGACTAGAAACATTGTGGGGACTCGTCGGCCGGCTGTCTCTGACACTATCGAAGGAATTCGCCTGCCGGGCATCTACTCTGGTGCTTGCCGTAGACTGCTGAGACGCGGGAGCGGAGCCGGCTTTCTCAGATATCCAACTCGAAGTCAGCGCGGTTGGGCTTACCGACTCGTCTGGCGGCGACACGGGCGAATGCTGCAGACCGATATTCGCAGGCTCGGTGTCGTTCGTCGTGTCAATGGTTATAGTAGGACTACAAGTAAGAAGTTAGGAACCCCGAAGCATGCCCGAGATGGATGCTCGGCTGCAATTGGCCACGGCCTGTTTTATCGGTTCTGCCGGGGTAGACTTACGCTCTCGCCCTGCGTGGCGCCCCTTCGGGCCCATCCTTGCTAGGATCGGACATGATGCTATGTGCCGACGGTATAGGCAATTTTTGGGAGATTGAGGAATCAGAACATCTATCTCGGGAGAGCAGTCGAGCTCAAAGGCCGTCTTGCGATGGAGGGCCGAGATGTGAGTAAAGGAGCAATATGCAACCACAAAACGTCCATCGACGGAAGGCAAAAACGGCGAGGTTGGCGGGACGAGGAGAGGAATTGTCTTAGGCTCCAGCGAACTAAAAGGGATATATTCGAAGGACGTGTCGCGCAGAAAGCTTCGCAAGCCGAAGTTTCGCGAATTGCCCCCCCGCTCGGGCAGGGGCGCAGTGAAGTCTACGGTACGCTAGGGCCGCGTTCCCAAACTTGGAGCCCGGGCGCGTCGCAATCCGAAGACAAGGCCGCAGCGAAGGCGAGGGGGAAAAAAAAAACCTTATGGGGTCGGGGCCGCGGTATGTAAGCGAAACGTATTGTCCTCGGAATGGCACTCGGGGGTCTCCTTGGTGAGGAATGGCTGACGGCGGTCGACGGGCCCAGACGTAGGTTCGCAGGTGTACGCGTGTCGGAACGATAAGTTAACTCAGGCGTAGAGAAACTACAACGACAGCGCGTAGGCAAGAAGCTACGGTGTTCCGGAGTTGCTTGGAGGATACGTCGAGGACTCAGGGCGGCATAGGAGGTAGAGGCCGTCTATTAGGGTGAATAGGGGGCGTGTACGTCTGAAGTCCGGGCTTTCGAAAGGCGGCACTGTACTGCTCTAGACTCGCAGGGGGAGGGAGAAGAGAAAAGGAGGCTGATCCCACACCACAAGGCAGAGTCGGTATGTATGTATAAGATGGCTGCTGTGCCGGTGCTGGTTACACGTCCTCCGACGTCAGACCCTAGCAATGATTGACACAGTAGGGCAGCGAACGGGGGCCGAGGAGCAGCAGGAGGCGACCCTCGTAGGCGTGACTCTCTCCCGTCTGCGGCAGAGAGGAAGAGGGAGAGATGGAGACGAATCCACCTTCTGAGAGCCTCCGCAGGGGCGGGCGGGTTCCGGAGATGCCAAATCGAAGGGACAAGATGAAATGGGTATCGGCGAAGGGAATACGGGATCGCAGTCAACCCGATACCTCTCTGACGGACTAGAAGGAGTGACGAAGTTGGTTGCCGGCTGGGGGGTGTGGGAAGAGAGCAGAGATGAGGAAGAGGGAAGAGGATCGAAGGGAGGTTGCAGTATACAGCGAGCGATGCACCTGGTAAAAGGGACGTACAGATATGCATGTAGGAGAGACCGTACGGGGGTACCTACCCAAACCCGAATGGCACCAATGGCATATGAGTAGGTAGGAGGTACCTAATAGCCGTCTGTGTACCTACATACCCAGGCATGTACCTGGCTAAGGCACCCACCCCTACTAGCCTTAGGTACCTACCTAAAGCACCTAAAGCACCTAGGTAGGCTAGTAAAGGTTAGGTGCCTGCCTTAGTACCTACGTTCGACGCCTGAATGCCAGGTATCTAGCATCCAGTTACAGGGAGTATCGGTACCTAACACAACCTTAAGTACCTTAGGTACCTAATCATTAGGCTCACATTTAGGCGGTTCACTTACGCACCTATAACGCCTATATGTACTCCCCTACTTTACCTAAGTACCACCTACATGGCTACCCAAAATACGTTCCCAAGGTACCCCCTACCTACACCATCATCTAGGGACATCAGCATTTTGAATTGAATACGATTCAACCTCGAGTCGAACCAGGTGAATACAGACCCATGTAGAGAAGGGAGAAGGGAGAAGAGAGAACGTGTAGAGATAAGAGATACCTGTATATTCAAGGTCTTACATGTAAAAGAGCTTGTCGTCCCCGAGTAGGGTAGTATTTCTCTAAGTACACACGCTCCCTGCTACCGATCCTGTTCACAACCTGGCCCTGGAGAACCCGCGCCGCCTGTCGGTCTCGGTAACTTACGTACACAATCACACTCCAATAATACCACACACCTACTATATACTCATACAAAGGGCATACGAAGGGAGGGGGGAAAACACCATGCAAACGCCACAAGGGGGATTATAGAAAGGGCGCCTCAGCCGATAGTCATATCATCATCATTTTTTTCGAGCCCGCTAGCAACTATTACTAGCCGACGAGGAGCAAGCTTTCTGTGCTCTCTCCGACGGGCATTCGAGCTTCCTCTCCCCACGCCAGTCTTGGTTCTTGTTCCTCCTCACTGACGAGAAAACACGCAACCGTCGGCGGATTGGAGGCGCTCGACAAAGCAACCCCCCGTCTGCCAAGGGGGGCAGTGCAGTGGTAATATCGGGTCAAGCGCCAGCTTTTTCCCACCTCACCTCCACCACTTCCACCACTTTTCCCGCAGGCGTCTCCCCGATCTGCGCGCACCCTACATATGAGTAAGTACTCATAGATGCACTATATATCCAGCGATGGTACCCTCGCTCGGAAGGGAGGGAGGGGCGGAAGAAACGAGGTAAACAAAGAACCTTTTCAGAGAGGAGTTTACCGAGACGGAGGCCGAGTGAGGTGAGAGGAATATCCAGCCCAAACTCTTTCTTACCCGGCCGGTCCCGTAACGGAATGCTTGCCCGTGTGCCTACGAGTACGTAGAGCTCTCTCTCTCTCCTCCACCGGCGCATACGAACTCGAGCATAAACGAGTCGTATCGTAGCAAAAATACCACAGAGTGGTGGAATCAAGTTGACGGTTTCATTTCAGAACAGCAATTGGGCCCCAAACCGGACCTGGCCCCTTAGAAACCGGGACAAAACGCCACGTCTAACTCATGTAACCCGTCTATCTACACATACACATACACGCACAACTGTGAGGTTATTACTACCGCATTACCTAATTAAACGAGTGTGCGTATGGTGTGTGTGTGTGTGTGTGTGCCTCCATGGTCGTTTACATACCTACTACGTAAGGCAGTTAGACATCTCCACCGCCTGTCCTTTTTAATCCTCCCCATCGCTATAGTAGAATGCGTCACTTTCCCTCCAATCCTGCATATGTGCATGCAAGCACACGAGTATGCCGCAATGGGGACACGCAGGTCTCTGCTGAACCCTCTCTCGCCGCTGGAAACCTGTTTTCGAGGGACACGTCGCCGTCGAACGTTCCGAGGAAGCCTGAAGGATACCCAATTAGATAGATCGATTGGCGGTATTATGGACTTGACCCTTTAGAGCCTATTCGGAGTGGTGTTAGACATCATCACCTCCCGAACTTATACAGACCTATGAGTAAAGTCACGTCAAAAAGTCAGGTCAGGTTCGTGGCGGATCTGGGTCCGCAGCCAAGACAAGGTAACCCCGGAAGCACGTTGTTCTCAAATACCACACCACATAGGGTTAGTTTCCATCTCTCCCCTGTCACTCTCTCTCTCCTCCTTCTCTCCGATATAGTCTTGGTGGAAATGCTGAAACCGGGCGGTTCGAAGGGACGGCAGTCTACACATACGTGTAGTGCGAGAGTCTCTAGCCACGTATGGTACCTATATGCGCACAACTAGGACCTCCCCATTCACGCAGACAACCCGGGTGATGCCTATGAATATACACTGAGATACACGTCACTCAGCCCAGAATCACAGTTAGCAAGGCCGAGCCAACGTCCGGTTGCGAACTTCGGGACAGACCATGCCATGCGATAACCCCCAACGACATCTGCCCAATCTGACAACCTCGCTGTCACAGGTGAGAACTGCCGACAATACTACTACGCACCTATGTACATGGGAACTAGAATGCCACCAATCGCGTATATGAACTTTTATATACGCAGGCATATATATATATATATACATGTACATATACCTACTACAAGACTACCGGGCCACACCAACCCACGTGAGATTGGGCGCGGCGTCGCGTTGGACAGCGTGAATCGCTCCCTCGCGAGCGCTTTTTGTTTCTCCGCCGAGAGCGATTTTAGTTCCTCGAACGCTGATAGGCGTGGGGGAATTTGCAGTTGGGTATAAACCGGCTATCCTCTCCTAAGCGTATACCCGAACCCCTCAGGGCTGTATATCCCACGGCATCCGATTCACAGACGGGGACATATATACCTTAATCCCGGAGGCAAGAAATCTGCAAGCCAAAGGAAGAGGAAAACACCGAAGCTAGTACCCGCTCACCTAAGAGAAGAAGGGAGGGGGGGGATAATAGCAATAATAACCTCTTCATCTCAACAAGATAAGCAATATCAACGGGACAATTATAGGTAGGTACTACACGGCGTACATACACGCATACCTGGGTATATAATATGTGCTACGTAGTATATATCTTCTCCCCCGGTTCTATCCCAGACGGCCGATGTTAGCCTACTCATAGTCGGCGCATGGATTTCGCATGTGAAAATATGGAGAACGGGTCGCCATCCAGCGACGCGTCCCGCGTCTCCGCGACTTACACGTATAGGACGGCTTGTAATCTCGGGCATGGCTGCCTGTTCTCGACGCTCATTTACACGCGCGCAATGCCGTGCAATCTCTCTCGATATCGCCAAGTCGTCGGGTCACCCATATGAGTAAACTAACAACCTTCTTCCCGGAACCGCGGCGTATCATCCATCGTGCTCTCTCTCATCGTAGAAAGGAGGTAGGCATATGTACGGGTATGTAGCACAAAGGTATACCTACCTATGTACACAACACGGCAAGGGACAGACGGTCCCGGCGTCAATGCGTGTTTACATTGTATGTAGGTACACATATGCGGAACTACCCAAGCTACCTGTTAGTCCAGGCGGTCTGCCCTCCCCCGGTCCGGCGTTGTGGTTGCCAACGCCAGGTCCGGACCGGATATTCCTTCGCTAACAGCCAGGATCTCACTAGGATAGCCCAGCTGGGCGCAAAGTCTCGTGGGTCTACATATATATCCATGTAAGTAAGGGGCACGTAGAGAGCAAATGCCATTACGTACGGCGTGGTGAAGGGGATAAGAGGATGTTGTAGTAAGCACCACGGGCGTGGGGAGACCGAGGAATTATACCTAGGAATCCCAAGCTGCCGGCGTCGTCATATTCCAAACCAAGAGACAATCCGTCAGCTTCAAGCCTACATAAATATATATATATCTGCATGTTGTGATGTGTGCGTATATGCACGCAAGCGCCTTGGGTATTCTCGACGCTCGATAGTAGCTTTTATACCCCGGCCAAGAGCTCGTGCGTCCCTTTTTTTGGAAGCGCGTATTTGCGGCTCAGTTAATTCCTGCAGCATGAGTAACGTCGAGATTGTCATCTCATCTTCGTTCTCTTGGTCTGCTCAGCTATTTGCTTACTAGCCGTCGTACATACATACCTACATACATATATACAGACGCCGTGTCTCAACTCACTCTCGACTTCTCAACTCGGCGACGTGTCCTGGCATGGATTTGCTTGTCTCCGTCTACAACGTACCTATATATCTCCAAACAGGGAGGGCAGGGAGGGGGGAGAGGGGGTACAACGTATTTGAAGGACGGGTGGAAATAGAGGAACGGCATGGATGGCGGGAGATGAACTGGGGACACGGAGTAATGAAATAACAATCAAATAAACCCAATAAAAATAAAACCGATATTCTAGATTCGACAGGCTATTTAGCCATCCGCGGAATCGTGTAACCAACTTCGTCTAAGCAACGGGTTATTGTGTTGTTATCTACCTACGTATTGCATGCCCAATTTTGCGAGCTCGTACATATGCGGCCATCGACAGATGCAGGTGTATTGTGATCGGAATCGCACCCATCTCAGCCCGCGCCGTCGTCATGTAACCCGGAACGGTGCGCGCAAAGCTGTTCCGTGCCACCTGCATGCTGCATCTTCTCCTATCCCGCCCATCACTAATGCCGTGCCGCTATTGCAACCGCCTCGAGATTTACCATCCATCCGTCAGAGGCGTATGGATATGAGTTTTCTTTTTTTTTCGTCCTTTTTCCCTCCCTTTTTCCCTCCCTTTACAAAGTATTCTAAGCTCAGGATCTCACACCACCTCATGGCTCTTACACCTCTTATCACTCTCTTCTTCCCCCCGTCACATCATATCACTTTCCTCCTCCTTATCCCTCCTGCCTCTTCGTGTACCTACATAAGAAAACTCCGCAAACGAATGTCACATCTGGCCATCCGACTCTCCTACCCGACAGCCCCTCCCCCAGGGGGCCAGCCGGAGACAGAACCGGAAAAAATAAAGACTCAGAGTCGTCGTCGGCGAAGGTGGCACCGGCGCTTTGAAACATACACGCTCGGATACTCTAACTACCCGTGAGGCTGTGCACTCACCGCATATGCCTTTGCATAGTATGTGCGTACGTGTGTAGGCCAGTAAGGTCGCATCTGCTGTACACAAACACGACACCGCATCCCGTACAACGTACATCACCACCCACCACGGGACCTAGCTTACCTGCCAGCTCGATGCCATAGGTTGATGGCCGCCTCGAGTCCACGTCCTTCTTCCCAACCTCGCCTTCTCCCGCTCCTGAAACCATCTGCTCCATACGCCGACTACCTTAGGTACCCTACTAGGTTCCTTGGCTGGGGGGTACGTAACCGTCCCCTTTTGACTTGTCCGGAGGTCTAGTCTATTAGCTCTCGGGCCTTTTGAAGGAGACGGCGAGAAAGAGAGGAGGAGACAGACGATAACTGCTGAGGCCACCACCGATGTGGCTATAGCCAGCTAACAGTCACTACCGCCGCACCATAACTAGCCACCGGTGCTATTCCGTCGGGCAGTTGGCTCGCCGCCGGTCCTCTCTGCCCTAGCTAGGAGGACTCGAAGTTGCCAGAGCAGAACAGCGAATAATACCGACGCCAGACGCAGCAGCAGCCAAGACGGGGGGGGGGGGCGCCCAGCGAAAAGGAACAAACGGAGAACGAACGAACGGCAAAGCTCCGCCAGCCAACCGACCAACCCAACGGACGGGACAGCTGCTCTCACCTTTACTCAGCGCCCAGCTCTCCCCATCATCCAGCAGCGATTCTCTACGCATCATCGATCCCGCTGGGGCCCGCCTAGCCCCATGCGTCCTAGGCCGCCGACGTGTGCCGAAGAGGCAATATCTTCTGCCAACCTGTGCGCAGATACCAGGGAAGGGCTGGTGCCTACGCAACACCCACAACGCCTGGGCGCTGAACAAGCAAGCTCCCTGCGCTAGTCAGGGTTTGCTGGGTAGCTCCGGTGGGTGCGTGGCAGTGCTCGATAGCGTCGTGCCCCCGTTCGCTCTCGTCCGTTCCCTCCCCCTTTTGATTTGCTGGGAGCCGGGGAGGGGAGGGGGAACGACGTCGTGGTAAGTCCGCCGCGGGCGCCCAAATACTATACACATAGGTACATGCTTGCATACATAGCTACGTAGGACATGCGGGATGCACATGGCACGGTAACCAAGTCGACCGGGCCCAATCCAGAGCCACCTGTCCCAGTCGTGGCCATCGCGCTGGCCTGGGCTCCTCCCTCGTGGCCTTTTTTTTTTTTTTTTTTTGCCGCGGCCAGGGAAGGGGAAGCCCTCTCGCCGTCGTCGATCCCGTCCTGTCGACGTAGCGTCGCTCTCATCGCGACGTCTAGCCTCTCCACCTACCTGACGTGGTTGCCCGCCGCCGGGGAGGGCTGGTTGGCTGGCGCCGCGCTGGCTAACCGCCCGGACACGCGAATAGCAGCTGCTATCACGCCTCGATCGTACGCCCGCCCCCGTCTTGCTCCCCAGCCAGCCAGCCGACTCGTTCACCCTATACGCCACAAACGGACGAGCCGTCGGGAAGAAAGAACAACAACAAACACACCAGGGGCACCTCTCCTCCCTCCTCCGCTGACCGCTCTCTGGCCTCGTCGCCTCGCGTAGGCACGCACGCACGCAGCCGCCTGCTCCCCAGACAAGCAGGGCGCGCCGCCAGAAGGCGAGGGGGGCACGGCCTAGCCGTGACGGCGAGGCGAGACAGCCCGCGCAGGCGGCGGAGGGAGCAGGGCTCGCTAGCCAGCGGGCCCTGGCGACAGCAGCGCAGCGCAGCGTGTCCCTGGGCGGCCTCGTCGCCGCGCGGCGCGCCGACGCAGGGACGCGCGCGCTCGCCCGCGCCGGCGGCCTCCCCCCCCAGCTGCGCCAATCGAACTCACCCGACGCGGCGGCGGGACCGGACTACTGGCGGCGGCGACGCGCCCGGGCGGGGCTTGGCTCCGCGGCTAGCCTCGCGCGCCCGCGGCGGTGATAGGGCGGGCGGAGGGGCAGGGCCGCCTGACCGAGCGCGTGGGTAAGCGGGCTCGGTGGGCGGGTAGGCAGGTAGGCAGGCAGGCAGGCAGCGGGGAGTAGGTAAGACTGCCAGAGAGGCAAAATCGCGCTCGGTGTCCCCCTTTTTTTTCGATTTTCTTGCTTTCTTTTTTTGGCGCTCGCCCCTTGGCAGTCCTGGTTCATCTACGTCTACGCCTAGGCTAGGCGAGCGCGCGGCGAGGCTACGCGGGGAGAGCAGGCAGCGGGGGGACCAGAAGCTGCCGGCGCGGCGATCTGCCGCTGGCCTGGGCCGTCGGGAGTTGCGCTGGTAGCGCCTCGTCCCTGGCTTTTCTCCCTTCGCCTACGTGCTGCCTGCTGCCTGCCTGCTGCCTGCCTGCCTGCCTCCCCCGGTCTATGCTGCTACCCCGTAGCCCTAGTTTCTGGGGCGCGCGCGGTCGGCCGAGTCGGGGGGTGGGAGGGGTAAGCACCGCGCATAGCCATCCCGAAACACGCGCATGCGGGCGAGATATAAGCCGCGCCTATGGAGCTCGCGTTCATTCGCCCGCGGATGTGCGGTTCCCCTCGGACGCCGGGCGGCCGGGTCTGGAGGGGAGGGGGAAAGGGGGCGGAGCAAGAGAAGGCGAGAAAAAAAAAGATGGGGAGAAGGGAGCGAGTACGCGTGCGCTCGCAGATAGCCCTCTGCCGTCTTACCTCACTCGCCTCCTCACAGACCTTACGCGAGCGTGCCTTGGTGGACGATCCCCCGCGCCATCCTGCCGTCGTCGTCACCATGGCGTCTACGCAGGCGGGCAAGATGGGATGGGATAGGATAGGCAGGTAGCTAGTTAGCGAACGGGATAAGACGCATTGGCCTAGAATGTCTGGGCGGTGCGAGTGTAAGTCGGTCCCGGCGGCGGGAATGGCCCAAAGAGGGAGGGGGTGAGCGAGAGACAGGGGGCGACGGGGGCAGTGTAAAAAGGAGATCGGAGGATCACCTGTCTAATCAGCGCATTTCGCCGCGGCTTTCCGCAGCCTTTGCTTCCCTGCGCGCTTCGGCCTTTTTTTCTGGCGATCGCGGCGCCAACCGCTCAGGTAGGTCGTCTGGGTGTGTGCCATGTCTATCGCGATCGCGCCGACTACGTTACGTGCCGCCGGTCATGGATCGGTCGATTTCGAACGAGTTGTTGTGTCGACCGAGGTGGAACAGAGCTAGAGAAGGGGGATACCGACGACCTAGCGGACCCTATCGGCCGTCCCAGTGACAGAATCGCTGGTGCTTGTGTATTATTCCCTAGACGCCGGCCGTCTCTTTGCGTAACCCCTAGGACCACTAGCCGGTCATCTCCTCGAGCTTCCTGTTCCAGGCCTCCCTCTCTTCCTACCGAGATGGCTTGACTCCTGTGTATCTTTCCCTCGTGCGTGACGCTCCATACCCGCCCGGCCGCTCGCCTCCCTATCTCCCTATCTCCCCACGCCCTTAGCGTTTGTCAGACCGCAAGACGCCACTCGCGCAGCTATCCGTGGCGGCAAGGGGAAAACCAAGTCTCAGGCGAAGCCACCGATTTAGAAGCCGGCTGCACCACGCCACGCGACGAAGAGCGCCGATGCTAAGACCGAGGTGCCTACGTGCGTGGGCTGGCAGGATGCGGTGTCCCGGGGCAGCTTCAGCGAGCCCTGTCGGGCCCTCCCGACCGCCCCAAACCGACGCGTCAGTAGTAGACTGCCCGCGTGGCCCTGCCCGCGGCCAGAGAGCAGCGGTTGCGCGCGTCGCTTACACAGCCTGCTTAGTATGTAGTAGATTAGTATACATAGGCAGAGAGACAGGGGCGGATGGAGCGGGAGCTAGATATCGCTGGAGAGAAATAATCTCCTTACTCGTCTCCCGACCGCCCACGCGTCCGCACGCACGCACGCGGGTTGGTTGCGTTGTTGTCGCCGTACGAGCTCGTCGTCGGCCAGTCGATTCACGATGTCCTCGACGATACCTCACCGCTCCTCCTGGAAGTCCTACGAGGCGCGTCGTGAGGCGCACCGAGCCAGATGTTGATTAATCAACAGTTCAGTTTCTACCGCTCCGTGGCTCCGGGGAGGAGCGCCACCCACCAAGTGGCTTCTCAGGCTCTACCATACGAACGTACGTGTCTCTTATGAACCCCTCTACCTCTCTCGCCTTGGTAATACGGCATGTATATATCACATCTCACGACAGCCTATCGTATCTCGTATGGCATCGCGTGATATATGTCGTACCTACATGTATTACTTGTCAACGCCAATCGCATCATGTCTGGCGGCTGGGAGTATGTGAATGAAACAGCCTCGTATCTATGGCTGCTATAACCGCCGGCCTTAGTAGCCAGCAATGACCTGGGCGTGCTATATGGATTCGTTGGATCCACGCATCTAATAAGTATCTTGGCGTGTCCGTAGATAGGTAGCTAGGGGGTCTAGGGTAGATATGTAGAGACACGTAGGGAGGCGGTTAAAGACATACCTAGGGTAATCTAGGTAACAGTAGTTACCTACAACACGTACAGAATTGTAAACTCAAGTAAATCAGTACTTTTGTTTTGGGGGTTACCTCAATTTGCCCTCGTGGAAAGCTGAAGTTGTAAGATGGACGGATAGATAAGACAGGCATCTCGATCCGGGGCGGTGTCCTAGATCTAGACGTCGCCTCTCTACCCGACCCGCCTACCGCCCGAGGTCCACGTGTCTAACATGCACCATCAGCTTCCCCCACTTCTCCTCTCCCTCCCTTCCTTGTCCCGGGCCGTCAAACCCAAAGCGCGGTGCGACGGCGACCCGTGCGATGCCCTCCCACAGTCGTCCGACGACGGTGTCGCGGAGCTCGGGGCCGGTCTGCCCGAAATCCGGGAAGGCGTTGGCCTCGAGGAGCCAGGCGGTGCCCGCGGCGTCGGCCAGGAAGTCGAGGCCGAAGACCTCGAACGCGGCGGCCACCGGCCGGAAGTGCGTCGGCATCCCGCGCGCCGCCGCCTCGAACAGCTCCCCGCTCGCCTCGCAGATCTGCGCGAACAGGGACTCGCCTAGGTTGGCGTCCCCGCCCGCTGAGCCCCCGCCCATCACGTCCCAGAACCGCCGCACCGTGCCCTCGTCGACGGAGCGCTGTAGGCACGTGTTCGTGAGATGGGCCTCGAGGTCGATGTGCCCATTGCTATTCTCTCCTCTGGCGGCAACTTCGCCGTCACTGATAGTCGTAGTTGTAGTCGCAGCGGCGGCGGCGAGGGACGTGTGGCCCGGCGGTGTGTACGGCTTCGCGGCGAACAGCGCGAGCATCTCGTGGAACACGTATACGTCGAGACGGCCGACGCACACGACGTAGGCGCGGATGTGAAACTTGCGGTTGCCGGTGCCTGGCAGTAGCAGCGGGTGGTCGATGTACGGCTGTGCTACGAAGTGCCGTAGGTGCGACGTCGTGATGCCGTTGCCAGTCTCGTCATCATCGCTCCCGTCGTCGTCTTGGTTAACACTGCGGATGCCACTGCCATCTTCATCGTCATCACCTTCCTCGCCCTCTTCCCACTCCTCGAAGATCGCCTGTAACTCGTCCACCGTACTGAAAATCCGGATGCCCTGGCCCCTATCGCTCATACTCGGCTTCAAGATCCACCACTCCTTTTCTCTCCTCTTTGCCTCCTGACCCTCCTCCGCTCCCTCCTCCACCCTCTCATTCCTCTCCAAACTCGCCCGCAGGTCGAACGCTTCGACGAGTGCGTCGTCGAGGAACTCGGCGTAGTCGAGCTCAAACGTCTCGCTGCGCCGCACGTGGGTTGCAAGCGCAGACCCGGGCCGCTTCGCGATCCACTGCTCCACCGTCGCCCACAGAAAGTGCTTCCGGATCACCGCCTTGCGCAGCGCGTAGCAGTTCACCAGCCGCGCTCCTCTCTCGGTCTCGCCGTTCGCCCCCGTTCCCGCGGGCTCGTGCTCGTAATAGTCCCAGTCCACCGCCTCGTACGGCGTGATCTGCAGCACGCGGGCGCCTGGCGTGCCGCCGTCTGGTAAAATTCTGTCGAGTGGGATTGGCTCGCCCGGCGGTGCGACGTCGGCGGGCGGCGGTGGTAGCAACGTGTACACTTCGGGGGGGAAAACCTTGCGCAGGGCGGCCAAGATGAGGGGCTGGAGGTAAGGATCCTCGTAGGCGACGAGGGCGTAGAAGTGCTGCGCGGGACGGCGCGTCAATGCCGTCGACTCGGAGGCCGCCGCTGTTGCCGTTGTTGTTGTCATCGTCGTCACCTGAAGGTCCGACGAAGTAGGCCTAGAGAAGAAAAAAAGGTGTCATAAGAATGGGTTCTGCGTTTTGAAAGAACCTACATACGGAAGCGAGCAGAACCGCAACACGTATATATAAGTATATATGCATAGATACAGCGCACGCACCCGACGTACGGGCAACGTTGAATAGCCTCTCTCTCTGCCCTTCTCTGCACCGTCGGGGCTCACCTTGTATGGTATGGAGGCCTAGGAGATACCGGTCTTGTCTATTTTGCGCGCTCGGTCACGCGAACCCCAATGGTAGTCGTCTATGATGCTGCCGTCCCCGTCTAGAACCAGAAGCAAATGCAATAGGCTCAACTCACAATTTCAACTCCTCTCCATGTTGTTGTGTGGCGGCGTTCCAGAAATTGGCCTTCATCGGCGTGACACTGCGCGAGACGGGCGGGTTAGAATCGGCAGTCCGCGCGGACGGAGACGGGGGTCGGTTCGTCGAACAGATAAACCTACCTCGTGAAGCCTTCCTTTACTGCCCACCCGTCATTCCCCGGAGGCGCCTCCTCGACGCTCTTGTAGACATCCGCGAATCTCGGCAGCCACTTAAAATGTCTGTGCACGTATCGTGCTTGGTCCTCCTCGTCGGCGTCGCCGTTCTCCCTGGAGCCGGGATCCCGAGATGCCCTCGATTCCTCGCCTTCGCGTATCCTCTCCTCTTCCTCGTCCTCGTCCCCGATGCTGCCCTCGACCTCCTCGAAGCAAGGCCCGCTCTCGCCCCAATAGTTCTGCAGCATGTTGGTAAATAGGGTCTTGCGGTGTTCGATGCCCTCGATCAGCGGCACGTTGACGGTGTATAGGTCGACGCTCTTGTCCGTCGGCCACTGCGCGTGCAGCTTCTCGATGACGCGCACGCTATGCCGGCTGGCGGCGTCGATGATGGCGGGGTCGTGGTTGCGGTTGAAGAAGGCGTAGCTCAGAGCAATGGCCTTCCTCCGGCACACGGCGGCCTCAAGGGCGCCGCCTATGGTGCCGGAGCTCAGGGCGAAGACGGCGGTGGTGTTGCGGCCGTAGTTAGGGCCGGACACGACGAGGTCGACGGGCCCCTTGTCCTGGAACAGGTGGTACAGGCCGATCTGGGCGCAGCTGGCGGGGGTGCCGTCGACGAGGACCCATTCCTCCTCGTCCTTGTTCTTGGTGGGCCGGGTGTAGGTGGTGCCCTGGGCCTGGTGGGCGGCGCTGGGAGAGGGATCGAACGTCTCGGACGGGCGGTAGTACAGCGGCTTCACCGTCTGGCCGATCATGTGGGCCTTACCGATCCAGGAACGCTGGGTATGCGGCAGACACACGGAGACGGTGTGGCCCTGCTTCTGGAGCTCGCGGACGAGGCTGTGCACGTACGGAGACGAGGTTGGTGACGGCGGGCCATCGTCGTTGGTGACGAGGATGTGCATGGCGGAGGTGACGGTGGTATCTAGTTAGGGTTGGGCGGTTCTGTCCCAGCGGGATGGGACCATGCAAAAATTCCCCCGCGGGCGTAACTGGGGGTTGGGCTCGCTGGTGGTGTGCGGTGTGGTGTGGTGCAGTGCGGTGCGGTGCGGTGTGGTATGGTGTGGTGTGGTGTGGTGTATTATGTGTGAGTGTGAGTGTGAGTGAGTGAGTGTGTGTGTGTGTCTCGAGGGAACGGATCGAATTCGAGTCGGAGAGGGGCAGATCCAGATACCTGCTAATAATGAGGTATCCCGTCTATCGCAAGGTACGTACAAGCCAGGGCAACGCACTAGAGATTTAGCGGGGGAGGGGCAAGTCCTGCACTATTCTCGGGCCCTAGCAGGTACCTAGATAGGTACCTAGATCCGTACGCGGCACTCTCGCTACCGCGAGCCGCCATGACGTGATATGGCACAACAGTATCGGATAGGCACCTCCTCTCATGGTGCCTACATAACCCAAGGTAGAGGGACCTCTTCAAGAGATGTATATGAAAGAGGTGCCTAGGCACCTGATGTTAGGAGGTAGTTATTTGGTATTACTTGAGGATATGCTCAGGTAGAGAGGGATAGGTAGACATATCCACCTCCGCTACCATCAGCTGTCTGTCAACCGCGGAGCCCTCTCTATCTACGTCCCACGTCCTATCTACGACCACCAAACACATACGAGGTAGGCTGCCAAACATAACAAACATATCCCGTTTCCATAGCAAAAGCGACAGCAACAGCAATAGCACGAAACAAACAAGAAAGGACGGTTTCCAGGTGTATCCAGGTGCCAGTCCTGAGGTCGGGGTGTTAGGCTATATATCTGAGCTGGCAGGTATATATTTTCGACATCCAACCTCCCATCCTCTCCCTCCCCTGTCTACTACGCTCAAAACGATCTCACTCAGCATAGCACCGAGGCGGCGACGTCCCCTTCGTCAATATGCTATATACCGGTCGATTCATTCTGAGGCAAGCTATACTATCTAGGTTGATTCCCCCTGGTCCCTTTTTTGCTACCCATCATTAGTCTGGGCTAAACACCCCTAAGCCCGAAGAACACCTATATAGGTAGAGGGGGGAGGGGGGGGAGGGATCTCTTATCAACCTGACCTGGCCCCCTAAGTTCCGGGTGATCAAGGTCTTGCCGTCCCGTCGTAACGCCTGACGCCTGGCAGAGTCGAGCTTCCCATTCCGGACCGTTGCTCTACCGTCTCCCTGCCAGCCGGAGTCACAACAAAAGGAGATGTGTGTGCGAGAAAAAAAAAAAAAGGCGCCAAGGAGATAATACAGAGAAACTGAGGCACGATAATCCCCAAACCTCGTTGAGTCACCATCCTGAATGTCCCCGTCCTCGCTTAGCGGTAGGTAGATCTAGACTAGGCGCGCTGGCGCTTCGAAGCCTCGTTGGAGCCGGGAAGCGCCTCGCCTTCCCGCTTCAGACTGCGCGATGCCGCTCGGCTCTTAGAGCGACGCCAGCCGTCGAACGGGCTACGCGGCTTCGCGGCGGCAGCGGCCTTCTTCACCGGGGATTCTTCGACACGAGCCTTGTCCCCGCTGCGCGTAGTTCGAGTGGTCGTGGGAGGCGAGGCCGGCGCGAACCGAGGCGCCTCTGGCGTGCCCGGCTTCGCAGAGTTTCGGCCCGTAGGGGTAACCGGCGTATCCGTCTCTTCGTCCTGGATATTGGCGGGGGCGCGGTCCTCGATATCGGTCTCGGCCTCTTCATCCTCCGGGGTCGTCTTGACGGTTTCCTTGCCCTTCTGCTTGGATGGGAAGAGCAGGCGAGGCTTGATCGACGAGCGCGTGAAGGGAGACGCGCCAGACATCACCTCGACGTCCTCGTCTTCCACCTCGATATCTGGTTGGCTCGTCGAGTCGACATCGTCGCTCGAAGCAAACTTGCGGAAGAACTTCTTGCCTCGGCTGCGAGACGTCAATGGTTAGCAGGGTGCAGGGCTATGATTAGATCGCGATAGGCACTTACAATACGGAGACGATACCGTCTGATCGTCGCACGGCCTCCTCGATGGTCTGCTTGCCTTCGCCTGGGATGGTGATCTGCATCTGTCGGCCACGCTTCTTAGACGGTTCGGAAGCGGCTAGAGCTGCGGCGTTGTCGTCGTAAAAAGGGTTGTCCGAGGTGGCACCGACCTCAGGAATACGATCGCGAGTGTCGGTGAAGATCTCGATGGGCTCCTCGACCTCCTCGGCTCGGAAGCTCTCTAGCGAGAGGCCGGTGTACTTCTTGGTCTTTCTCTTCTTAGGAGAGGGGACGATGTCCGGCTCAGCAAAGAGGCTGCGCGCGATGGCGCGAACGTTGGCCTTGGACTTCTCGTCCGGCTGCTTCTGGGGCGTCTTGACAGGAGTAGGAAGCATGGCGGCGGATCGAGACGAAGTCGCGTTGGCCTTGGGCTTCTGCTGACTCGAATGGCCGATTCCGAGAGACTCGGCGGCATTAGCGGCGCCCTCCGTAGTCAGGGCACTCGAGGCGCGTCGAACCGAGTCCATGGCGGGCAGACGTCGTTTCTGGGGGGAGGCGATGGGGGTAGAAAACGTGTCAGCGTTAGCCGAAGCGGTTCGTCGCGAGGCGCGGGTGGGGTTGTGGTGGGAGGAGGCGCGCGGAGAAGGGGTGCGGTCATTTGAGCGCTGGCGTGCCGAAATGCGGGCTGACTTTCGGGGAGAGAAGGGCTCCCAGGCATCTCCGTAACCGTGTTTGGGAGTACCTGGAGTGTGTACCCTGCCCGGCGGCGAAGGAGTCGATACGGCAAAGGATGCCATCGCCTTTCGGTTGCTTGTTGTTAGGCAGCGGCCTTTGTTCTCTCCTTCCTTTCTGCTTGCCGGCTTGTCGAGGCCGGTCATGCAATGGTGCAACGAGCAACGAGCGCAGGACTACCGTCGTATTGTCTTGTAGCTTGTCGAATCCTAGGCCAAACTCGCGTCTAGAGCTTTTGATTCATCCAACTAGTATAGTTGCTTCTCGGTGCTGTCATCCAACTGGACCCGGACGTGCCTAATTCTGACTGCTAACGAGCCCAAGCCTGATAATGCCTTAGGAGTAGATGGATTGGCGGCCTTAAGAGCAGGTTCAGGGAGGAGGCCAGGAAGGGCAATGTATAAATGAAATCGAGGTTAGAAAGAGAGTGCGCAGCGGCGTATTTCTGTGTCTTGTCCGTAATGCTGATGGATCGGATGCCTCAACCTGATCCCGATCTTGGGGTTCCGATTGGATTGGCGGTTTACGCAAATGCCGAATAATGAAAACTTGTTAGACGCGTAGAAGGTTATCTGAGCAGCGACAAGGAGCCAGAACAACAACCTCAGAAGGGTGGTGGGCAAGGAGCGCAGGGAAACAATACGTCGTCGCTCCGGCGGAATGAAGTTGTAGTGGGAATTTTAATCAAAATGGGTAGGTTAGGGGGGGACGGGATGAAATGGTGGCAGGACACAAGTGAAGCGCCAAGGAAGGGGAGAGAGGATGAGAGAGGGAAGAGGAAAATCGGGCGTGGCTGGGCTGGCTGGGCTGGCTAGAGAGAGAGAGAGAGGACAGGATGCGCGACAGGGAGGGAGAGGGGGAAAAGACAGTGAATTGCACTGTGCAAAAAGTGGCTGCAAAAACGTGTGATTGGCAGCAATAACGGATTTATTATCAACAGCCCCCAGCCAGGCCCCACTCCGTTTGCAATGCACACCAGGCGAGAAGTACCCAGCTGGGAAAGGTACAGGCAGAAGTGCGGTCGATTCGCCCTGCAACTAAGTACCGACTCCAGGGCGGAGTACCGGCTGAAATTTGAGCGGGACCAGGTACATACAGGAGTACCTGGGAAATGTACTTTCTGGCTGGTGACTCTAGGACGGTGTGCATACAGTTACATACGGTGCACTAGATGCCAGGCTAAGATGACAGACGAAATGTGTAGGCACATACACGCATGAACCAAATACGCGAGACAGACGCGTGATGCCATCCCGTCTTTCGCTGTTTACGCGTCACAGATCGCAGCTCCGCAGACGGGTTGAGTGGTAGGTGCCCTATGGACAGGATAGCAGCCGGCCAATTGGCCAATTTGCAGCCAGCGCACCGCCATCCCCACAACACGGAAAACACTCACATGCTGTAATTAACGCCCCCTACTGCCTATTCCCTCTCCAAAGACAACGCGTGGAAAGGAAAGGAAAATAAAAACACCAATGAGCAAGGCCTCTTTCAAGCGGCCAATACATACGGTGGTACATAGGTATATGCCTACATGACTACATGCACTCTCTCTCGTCTGAGGTTTAAGTCGAAGGCCTGGCTAGAGTCATAGAGAAATACCGGCCTGACGATAATCTAGAATCCGGCTGGATAGAGAAAAAGATAGGCAGAAAAGGAGAAGAGGAAAAGGGGAATAGGTAAAGAGTGGTAGCAGAGCAGCGCCGAGCTCGCACGCAAACGTAATCTAAGGCGCCTACAGTTAGGTTAGTTGGCGGTTCGTTTCGTCCAGTCATCATTCTCGAAACCCCCGCAAAGCAATTAAACGAAGTGACGTCTTCCAGACATTTACCTGCCTACGTACCGCCCTGCCTGATTTGTTAGGCCGGTACGTACCGCGCCTACCGACCTACCGCCCCTCTACTAGACTCCTAATTCCCCTACCCCTCGGACGAGGGCATCTAACCGTCTACCGCGAAATCACACACACCTACCTGCCTGCCTGTGCACGGCCACGATGTCCGACCAGCTCGACGACTACGACTCGGCCTCGGAGCACGAGGACGTGTTCGCGTCGCCGTCGAGCCAGCCGCGGAAGCCCCGCGCGCGCGCGAAGCAGCAGCAGCACCAGCACGACGTGGTAGCGCGTCCCAAGACGCCGTCGGACCCGCCGCCGGGCCCGCGGTACGCGGACGCGGACGCGCAGGACGGGCGCGAGGCCGCGCTGCGGCGCGAGCTGGCCGGCGTGCGCAGCATCAACGAGCTGATCGAGGGCGTCGTCGGCACGCTCGAGCGGGCCAAGGGCAACATGCAGGTGCGTTGCGTCCCCCCCTCCCATCTCCCCTCTACCCTCCACCCCCGCGCTAACCCCCCGCGTGCGCAGACCGTGTCCGCCACCGTCAGCACCGCCTCGACCCTCCTCAACACCTGGACGCGCATCCTGTCGCAGACCGAGCACAGCCAGCGGCTCCTGCTGGACCCGGCCTGGCGCGGCGCCAGCCACGACCTGGCCGCCGCCGAGGCCGACGCGCTCGCCCGCCAGCGCGAGGCCGAGCGCCGCGCCGCCGCCGTCGCCGACGAGGAGGAGCGCCGTCGCGCCGCCGAGCTCCTGCGCCGCCGCGCCGACGACGACGCCCCCGCCCCCGCCCGCGGCGTCGCCAGGGCCCCCCGCGCTAGAGCCGGCCGGGGCAGCCGGGGCTCCAGGGGCGTCGGCGGTAGGGCCGGTGCTAGCACCGGCGCTGCCAGTCGGCCGCCCTCGGCCGCGGGGACGAGCGCGTCTGGCGCCGCGGGCGCCCGCGGTGCGTCGGAGATCGGGAGGGGGTTCTTGCGCGGGAAGTCAAGGGGTCCGCGGGGTTACTAGGGTGGAGGCGAAGAGGGGAGGAAGGGAGAGGAACCGAGCTCTGCATCGGGGAGAGGAGGAGGGGAGGGGAGGGACGCGGGCCTATCGACAACAAACATATACATCATGCAGTCGACGGCATGGACCTGGCAGAGCGGTGTCTGTGGGAGAGTGGATGGGTCTTCACTACCTGCTTAACTTATGTACGCATGGCTAGACGGCAATAGAGACGACAACGACGACGATGACAGATACGATGATACCCGGATCCAAACTCTGGCATCCCGCATACACTACCAAAACTTTCTATATGCGCCCCCGCGTTCCCCGTATCTTACAAGTACGGGACGCTTTCGTCCCAGAGGCCCCCGTAAGCTAACGCAAAACCTTCCCGGCACAGAGAGATAGCTACCACTATCTTAAGCCCCTCTTTCTCCCTCCGTCCTCGCATCCGTCTCATCACTTCTTCTTGAAGAAATCGCTCATCTTCCGCATCCCCACGGTGTTCACCTTGCGCAGGTCGCGCACGCCGCGCGACTCGCCGGCGCGCCGCCGCCGCTCCTCCTCCTCCTTCCGGCGCTTGCGCTCCTCGCGGTCCGCCCGCTCGCCCTCGTCAAGCCCCCGCTTGCGCGAGTAGTCGCCCGCCGCCGCCCGCGCCTCCGCCGCCTCCTGCCGCAGCTGCGTGATCCGCGCCAGGTACGCGTCCAGCGGCCCGAAGTCGACTTGCGCTGCTGCTGCTTCCTCCGCTTCTACGATCGCTACCTCGGTGGCGGTGGCGCCGGTGGTCAGGCCGCTGAGCTTGAGCCGCAGCGCCGCCGCGTGCGATGGCGCGACGTACCGCGCGCAGATGAAGTCGAAGGCTGTCCGTAGCCGCTGCAGCTTGATGATTTCCTCAGACGCTTGCATTGACGGCATTAGTTGGGTTGCCGACTCCTCGGGTACTGAGGTGGCTGCTGTGGAGGCTTCCGAAGTCAAGCTTCGGGTAGTGTCTGCGGTCGATGCGGAGGACTGGCTATCTGCGGGCTCCACTTTGGGTGTGAACGCTTCGGAAGCGCGGGTTGGCGTTGAACTCTCTGGTTGTGATGCTTGTGTCTGGGGTGGCTGTGAGGCGGACTCTGCCGCGATCGCCTCCCTCTTCATGCCCATTACCGGCGCTTCGAGGACCTTGGTCACGAACTTGTCCTCCACGCTCTTAGGTAGGGGCTGCTCGCTCATCTTTCGGGCCTTAGCCAGCACCACGGAGAAGAACTTGTCCATGTTGAACCGGAATTGGACCTCGTCGCCTACCGGGACGGTGTCGCAGACGGCGGCCATCCGCGATTCTAGCAGCTTGAGCGTACTGCCGCATCTCAGCATCTTGTTGAAGTGTGGCCAGATCTCGGGGAACTTCTCGAAGTAGGTGAAGTACTCCTCGCTGGCCACGAAGAGTCGCCTCTCGGCGCCATTATTGTTGCTCGGTTCGGAGAGCGCGGGGAGTAGCAGAAATATAGGATCTATGGGCGTCGCAACGTATAGGTTGGCGCCCTTCGTAATATACGCGCCCAGTTCGGCGCCATCGTCAGCCGTCTTCTCGCAGACCTCGTCGGTGTGGCTGCATTGTATCAACCAACTCCGTGGCGTCGACTTGGGGGCATCGATGCTCGTGAATTCGTGGGTGCCAGTCTCGGGACATACGAGGTATCTCGCTGGCGTCGCGGATCTCGGGTTCAGCAGAGAGACTATCTTCGCGTCCCGAGAGACCTTAGTAGGGAGGATGAAGAGCTTGGGCGGATTGGTAGACTCGGCGGGCAGGGCGTATCGTGAGGTGCTGCTGCTGTTGTCCGAGGTAGCAGTCGAAGCCGACTTTTTCGTCGAAGCGGCCGACGCGCTCGCCTTTGATCTGGTGGTCCTGGCCATGTTCTTTCGCCTAGAAGTGCTACCAGTAGAGTGTACGTAGGGTTAAGGACTAAGGATCTTCTGTCGTCGGGCGACGCCCAATTGGAGTTGGTACGGTGGGCTGGGCATACGACAGGTAAGTGATGGGTGCTGGAAGGATTGTCGCCGATAGCAATCTGCACAGGTTGCCTATAGTATAGTGGTTGAGTGTCAATGGTCAAGCCCGCCGCATCGGTAAGGCGACGAGAGAGGAGACTAGAACATAGGTAGAAAGCGTTGCTCGCACACCTCGATGTACCAATACAGGTATTTAGATGCCCTAGGTACCTAAAGCTCTACATACCTTAGGTACCTAGGCAAGTACATAACGCATTGAACCCCGGTCGTGACTTCAGTTCCGGCCATCGACATCTGCTTCGTTAGCACCTGCCCCCTGTCGACGCGTCGGTCGGATACGGCAGTCGCGTCGGGCTATATTTAAAGCACCTCTAGTCTTGAGACGCGTCTCCACACGGCCAATCAACGTGTTCCACCTCCCTCCCAGTCCCACCTCCCGGCCCTTATCGATACCGCGTACCGGGGTACTTAAGTAGACAGCCACTTTGCTAAGCGCTCGACGGTAGGCGGTACTTCGGCCATCCCACGGGCTCCAACCTGTAACGGCCACACCCTGCGGATACCCTTGGGTAACTTACACCAACTCATTTCTTCCTCTCCCTCTTCGACACCACATCGACCAGCACGTTTCACTCCAGTAAATTTCCGCCCTCCCGCGAGGATTGCATATATTCATGCTACGACGGCCACCTTGGATTTGCATAGAATTGCCCGTTATCCGCAGAAATTCCCACGCCCATGCTGTCGACGCCGAGCTCTCGACGAGCCATCCACCGCCAATTCCCCCTTGACTCCCCTCGCCGCCTCGCCATATTGGCTGGATGATATAAGATACCTTACCCGTACCTTGTCCGCGCCGCTGCTAGACCGACGACCCCTGCATGTTTCGGATCCCAAGTCGCTCGAGTTTGTGTTTACCATGTTCGCCAGTAGGTCAAGACCTGTGTCTGTTTCTGACGGCTTCAACGTTACTTCACTTTCTTACCCGATGGCAGGACCCGGCGCTGAGTCCGAGGCGCAATGGCCCCCGCGATCCCCTCACGATGTCCTTCTGAGCACGCCCAGCGGCCGCGCACGGCTGCGACGCCTGGCCGAGCAAACGTCGCCGTCGCCGTCGCCGTCGCGGAGACCGCGACAAGCACCCGCCCAGTTTAATCGATCTAGTAACTCTCTGCGCGACGACGTCGACGCCATGGATCTGGATGACGAAGACGACGAGGACGAGGAGATGCTGCAATTGAAGCTGCAGGCGATCCAGGCGAAGCTCAAGCTGAAGAAGCTACAGAGTGCCAAGGCTAAGAAGGCGCTAGGGGGGGGTACGGCTCCCCCGAGGTCTGGAAATACACCCATACCAGACATCCCTCTAGTAGGCAGGGCGCAGTCCCGAGCGGAACCGTCGCGTGCCGAAGCCCGCTTGCGATCGCAGTCCCAACCCGATATCCATGTCCCCGCGTCGCCGGTGAGGAGAGCGCCGACGGCACAGAACGATAACTCTCCTAGCAGAGTACGTCTGGGCATCGATAAGGGCATCAAAGCCAAGGACGTCTCGTTGAAGAGGGCACCGAGTTTTAGGCGGACCGAGAGCCAGGCCAGCACACACGGGGGTTATCTACGAAGAGCCCACACCCCCTCTCTTCCCAATACAGAGCAGCCGACGAGGCAAGAGCGGCCGTTGACTTTCAGCGAGAGACTAGCCGCGGCGAGATCAGACGAGGCAAGCCGACAGGAGAGACGGGAAAGGATAGAGCAAGTTAGGAGCAAAGCTTTCGAGCTCGGTAGAGAGGAGATGGAGCAGTTCAAGAGCAAAGCTACCGAGATTCCTGACGCCCCGCTACAGCCGGAACAGTACAGCCGTGAAGAGGTGATGGCTGGTCCTCGGATCCAACGTAGCAATACGATGCCGAGTCTGAGCCGGTCGCGAGGAACTAGCCATGAGTCCAGTTCGCAAGCAGAGACGTCCGCGCCCAAGAAAGCGGCCCCTTCAGAAGTGCCCGAGGAAGACGCCGCCGGATTCGAGCCGTACTCGAGCGTCCATCTCTCGAAGCGTGTGATACCCCATTCGGTCCTCACGCGGAACCTGACGGGCAAGAAGACATATGTACTCAAGGACTTGTTAAAACATGTCAAGGCCCCTGATTTCCAATTACCTGAAATCGAGCAAGACATTGTCATCTTTGGGATTCTAGCCTCTAAATCGGAGCCGCGTTCGCACAAGCCGACCAATAACGCGAGGGAGAAAGAAACACACGACCCGTCCAGGGGCAAGTATATGGTCCTCCAGCTCGTCGATCTTCAGTGGGAGGTCGAACTCTTCTTATTCAACTCGGGCTTTGACCGGTTCTGGAAGCTGACGCCTGGCACCCTTCTCGCCGTCCTTAATCCTGCAATTATGCCGCCACCACCGGGTCGTACCGATACGGGCCGGTTTAGCCTAGTGATCAATAGCGATCAGGACACCATCCTCGAGGTCGGCACTTCGCGGGATCTCGGGTTCTGCAAGAGTCTCAAGAAGGACGGCGAGTATTGCAACAGCTGGGTCAACCGCAAGCGCACCGAGTTCTGCGAGTTCCACATGAACACGGCACTATCGAGACACCGACAGGCGAGGCAAGACATCAACGCATTTAACACAGGGCTCGGGCCCAGATCGAAAAGGGATAACGACGACCCCTTCGGAAAGAGGAGGCCGAACTCGTACCAACAACAGGACCGGGAGCAGAATGCCAACAACCCGACGAAATTTGGCAACGGGAGCTTCGACCGCGAATCGCGGAGCCAGTGGTTCATTTCCAAGCCTAGTGCCGCGTCGATGCTCGACAACGAAGTGTTGGGCGGGCAAGTTGCGAGCCGCGTCGAACGCAGCGAGGCGTTGCGGCGCCGGCTCGCCACCGAGGAGAAGGAGCGGGAGCTGATGAAGAAGCTGGGGAAGATGGGGTCCGGTGCCGGGAAGGAGTATATGCAAAGAGGGGGGGGCGTCGCCGCGACAGGTAGAAGCGGTAGCTCCATGACAACTCGCGGCGCGCAACTCAACGATGACGAGGAGCAGCCAAGGCAAGATATAGACGCTAAGGCCCTGGGCTTAGTCGCGGAGAAGGGTAGAGAGCCCCGGATGCATCTGAGCCCCATCAAGCGCAAGCGCGCACAAAGCGCCATCTCGACGTCGTCGGGTTCCGGCTTCCCGGCGGGGACATCTTTTTCCTCCTCTTCCTCCTTCTCCTCTCACACTACTAACAGCAGGACGACTAAGCCGTTAGGCTGGGGCGGCAATCTCAGAGAGAAGCTGGGCCGCATGAAAGACGGCGAGACGCTGCGGCCGAGTAGCAGCGCGACGCAGTACCAGCACCAGCAGCCCGATAGCAGCGCGATCCACAACACCACCAACGATAGCCACTGCAGCAGCAGCAGCTTCACGACGGGAGGAGGCCGAGACGCGGCAGACGATCCCAGTAGCAGCGGGAGCGGGAGCGCTCGGCCCCCAGCGCGCAAGAAGACCCGGTTCGTGACCGAGAAGGGGATCCGGGAGGCCGGGCGCGAAAGCCTCGGCACGGACCTGCTCCTGGGCTCATCTACGGCGTCCGGCTACGGCGACAACGACAACTCGAAACCCGGCCCCGGCGCGGGGAGCAGCAAAAAAGACGCGAGCGCGAGCGCGCGGACGCGGATGAGACGCCAGGTGGTGGTCTTCGACGACGACAATGAGGAGGAGCTGGAGATCCTTGGTATGGTGTAGCTCGAACCGAAAACCACGGCCTCTGGTGTTTTAACGTACCTGATTTGCTCATGTTGAGGTATTTGATTCCTGCCCTCCCCCGCCGAACAGAGACATCCATGACCACGACGGACACGGACACGGACACGGACGCGACCCTAGACGACGACATCTCGCCCGAGGCGCTGGCCAAGATCCTGACCGAGATATCGATCGAGGTGGCGATGGCCATCGAGCTGTGCCACAAGAAGAACAAGAGGAGGAGGAGGAGAAGGAAAGAAGGCGCGGGCAAAGAAGAAGGCGGCAGTGGCGGCGGCGGGAAGACCGGCAAGAGCGGGAAAGGCGCCCACAAAGCTACTGCGGAATTCTTCCGCCACCACCGCTACATACCACCAAACGCCCGGCCGAGGGGCTCCGACGGATGACGGGTGGACGGGACGGGACGGGACGGCATAGAGGGCGGTGCGCGGGGGTAGACAAGGGAGGGAAATACGATAGAAGGAGTCAAGGAGTTCGGAAGAGGCGAGGCAGCGCGGGATCAGGAGACACGGCGACGGGGCCATTATACCATCCATCCATCCACATATACCATACCCATGTAACTAACCAACGCACTGTTGTACCAAGCCCCAGCCCAGCCGGCGCGAAAGGGGGGGCCCCGGGCGGAGTCAAGCTGCGGGGGCACATGTTTTAATGTCTGATGATGAATACGCAAGCAAATCGACCGACGGATCGGGCCCGACCCGTGTGCGTGTGCGTGTGTGTGTGTCGGTGTGTGAAGTAGGGGATAGGGCGGGCTCGTGGTCGATGTCCGCAGGTCCCTTCCCGGGGATGTCCCGTCTCCCCTTTCCCGTGCCTCCTAGGCTTGACATCCGCGTAGACGCACGCATGAGAGAACCGATGTGTATGTGTATATATACCCATATACTAGATAGTAAGACTTGATCGACATAGCCCGCACGCGCTCAGAGTCCAGTGAAGTTTTGGGGAAACATGCCTCTCGACGGTGACCTAGCGCTGGTGTAGTCGTTGACACGGCACGGAGAGAGATGCAAGGAGAGGGAGAGTAGTATATTGACCATCTGCCCGCCTACCTACCTGCCCCGTCTAGCCTACTCCCCAGTAGCTAAGGAGCTCGACATGTTGCTAGCTGATCAGAGATCTTCCTTTCTCATGAGTCTGCCTACTTGACCGACCGGCTGGTTGGAAGGCTCCTGTATCCTACCGCAACTTGAGCAGAACCCGAGGTGAGTGGAAAAGGAAGAATCGGCCTCTGAGCAGGTTTCTGATGCTTTGGTTTCCCCTGCCGGCTCCTCTATTCTTCTCTTCTCTTCCGACTCTAACCACCTTGCTTGAACCGACCCGAGGATACTAGAGAATACCCCGTGTGGCTCTGTCTGTAGAATCGCCTGTGTCTCTAGACAAAGCCCCAGTCCCTCTCTGGCTTGATCTCTACTTTCATTTATTCTCCTTCGATCCCCCCAAGCTCTTCACTTACTTTTTCTTATATCTTGTTGCTTATTCTCTCTTCTTCCTGTGGAATTGTCGTGGTTTTGCGAAAGAAAAGCCACCTGTATCCATCTACTACGCTTGGCCTCGCAAGAGGATACGCAAGGAGGAAATGAAATACGAGAGCAGTAAGGAACGAAATAGCGGGAGCGGCACGGGAGGGACGTGTCATGGCCTACAGTCTAGGTCCCCGCTGCTTGCTTTTTCTATTATATACCTTCTAAACTTTCTTCCGTTCAATATTCTCCTTCCTAAAAAGAGCGTAATCTGTCGTCCCTAGACTGCCTCGCAGCGCCCTCCTTATATCGAGGCCTCGGTCATCAAACGTGATGTGGGATTGAAGTTAGAACGAAACGTGGTGAGAGCCATTCGTGTACGCTCCCCCTCCCCCTGAGCGGAGAAAAGTAGCTGACCTGTTATTCTTCCACCTCGTCCTTAACGTCTTCAACTTCTAGCACTTGGTCCCCGGATGGTTCCTCCTTGATGGTCTCTTTTAGTATGGGCTCGCCGGCTGTGTTTGTGGCGAGCGTCTTGGTCACTTCTACCGCGTTATCTTCCTCTGCGGTCTCCTTCGGCTTGGCATCGGCTGCCTTGACCTCTGGCGCCCGCTCCGCCTCGGCTTCCACCTTCTTCTGCTCAAGTCGCGGCGCTTCCAAGTTTGGCTCCTCACTCTTAGACTTCTCGGGCTTGGGCTCCGCAGATTTAATTTCTTCTGGCTTGGTCTCTGCGGTTGATGGTAACTTTTCCGGTTCAGAAACGTCCACTTGCACGTTGCCTTCTTCGTCGATGCTCCATAAGGTGCGAGTGAGCGAGAAGGTTAGAAGGGGCTTGTCATTGGCCGCAGACGTAGGCCCAGTCTCCGCGGCGACGCTTGAGCTCACAACCTTAGCAGGGGCTCGTCTCTGAGGACCTCGCGCGCGGCCTTTCCTCGCGTCCGATAGCGGGGCCGTTTCCTTTTCCTCGACTTGTTCCTGGGGCTTGTCTTCCTCCTTCTTAGGGGCCTGCGGGCCTAGCCGTAGACGGTTGTTGAGATCTGACAAGAATCCTGCCTGCAAAGCAGCGATCTTCCCTCCGGCAGGCCTCGCCGGTACCGCGGGCTTCTGCTTCGCTACCGGCTCGGGCTCCTTAGGCTCTGAGGATGGCCTCGAAGGGCGAGCGGGAATTTGAGGTTTCGGGCGGCTAGGAATGACTGGTCTTGGTGCAGACTCCTCTCCCGGTTCCTGCTTCTTAAGACCGACCGAGACGGCGGGTTTCTGTGTCGCTTCCTCGGTGGCCGGCTTCGCCACCTCTTCTTCGTGAGGTTCTTCGGCGGTCTGTGGAGCGGAGACTGTCGTGGTGAACTGTAGAGAATCGGGAGTATCCTCCCAGACGTCTCGACTCGGGAACCGGCGGGCAAGTCCAGGCCGACTGGCAGCCCCCTTGGCTAGGTGCGATTGGTTCTCGACTCGCGAGGCGGCCTTCTGCTGGCGGTGCAGAAAGCTGTCTGGGGTAATCGCTTCCTTCTCGGCGAGTTCCTCTTGTCTCCGAGCGAAGGCTTGAGCCGGGGTCTCTCCGTCTCGTGGGGGCACGTCCGCGACGTGAGCTTGTTCTCTCTGACGAGCTTCTAGTATCTCCGGCGTTGAGACTTCTGCAGTGGAGTACACAGAATTAGGGGGATCCTCCCAGATGTCTCGACTCGGGAATCTCTGGCGGGGTTCCTGTGTTTTGTCGGTCTGGGCCGGAGGCTTTTTGCTGCTCTTGTCATCCTCCGGGAAAAGAGGCTCGTACTCTTCGACATCTTCTAAAGGGGTAGAGCGGATCTCGGGCAGTGGAGGGCTGTAAATGCTCGTTGGTCTGCTGGCGGAGCGACTTCCGGGCTCCTCCATATCGTATACGCTCCCGTGCCGATCTGGCGGAGGCTCGATAGCGGGTTGGAGTTGGTAGGGCGACGTGTCCTTGGCTACTTCGTCGGAGGCTAGAATTGGCTGTGCGTATACTTCCTCAGTGCGCTCGCCTTCGGCGCCGGTCTCATCACCAAATTTAACGGATCCCGTACGCCGACTGGGCTCGTCTACGTGAATGACGTCGTCGTCGCCGAGTACGTTAGCATTGTCGGCAGCCACCTCGGTCGCCGAGGAGCCAGACGTCAAGGAGATTGTGCCTTGCTTGGGAGAGGAAGACGGAGGTCGCGGAGACGCAATGCGCGACGCATACTCCTCAGCGGCTTGAAAGCCGACCTGTTCGCTCGGAGTCCCAATGTATTCGGCATAATCACCTATTACAATCGGTTAGAAGCACTCCAAAGTTCTCTGGCAGTCTGCGTTACCGAAACCAGCACCGCGACTGGCCGTATCCCGGACGATCTTGTTCAGGTCCTCGCTGCTCATAGCGTAGTCGCGTACGCGGCCGTGGAGAGGGTTGTAGCGCTCCTTCTGAAGTATTTCGGGGTGTTTCTCATAGTATGCTTTGTCGAGCTTGTCGGTGGACGTAACACCATGTCCGTGGAGCCCGTAGACGTCGGACGGAAGATCGCCGAACCCGCCTCGGGAAGCCGCCCTAGCGTGATGTCGGGCGGCTTTTGCCGGGTCCGGGGAGGGAGCTTGGACATCGCCGGCGTTGGCCAGCATAGGGACCCTCCGCCCGATCTCGGGAATCCCGTGCTCGTCCTCGATATAGGAATCGCTCTGGTGGGAGAGCTGGCTCGCGGTACTCGGTTTCTTCCTGAGGGTCATACCCGCCTGGGTCTGGTCCTCGTGGGACGGACGCCCGATGCCAAACGCGGCAGCTCTTTCGGAATCTGTACGGGTAACGGCGGCAACGCGCTGCTTGGCGCTCTGGGCGGGCATGGTCGGCTTCGGAGCATGAAGCTTGAGGTCCTCGCCGACGGTGCGGGTTTGCTCGGGGGAACCGGACGACCGACGGGGAGCTTCCAAGGCGGCGCCCAGCTCCTCGATCGCAACAGCATATTCCCGACCTTCCTCACCCACGCTAGGCATCTCGACGCTAGTGGAACGTTCCAACTCGTGGCCTAGGCGAGTAGCGCTCAGCCGATGGGGATCGGGGCTCTTCGAAGCAAAGGCGCCTTCGTTCAACGGTGAGGGAGCAAAACGGTCTGGGTTGGGGGAGACGGAGCGATTGAAGCGGCGAGTAGGACGAGGGGGAATGACGGGCCCGGAGGCTGTACTGTCGTTCTCCCCTGTCTTTGCCGGACGGGGAGGGATAGCCGGAACGGATGACATGGTGGCGGCAGACATGCTGAACAAAGAAGGAAATGCAGAGGTGTTGGTTAGCTCGGGTGCTCGAAACGATTGCAATTCACGTGCGGTGGGTGACAGTGTGGCCTAAAATAGCAGTCGACGAAAGGAAGTGTCAGCAACGAGAAGCGAGGAATGAATGGAAAGCTTGAAGACGATCTAGAGGGAGCTAAGGAAGGGGGGGGGGGAAGGGGATGGCGACGAGGGCAAAGTCGAGGAGAAAAACTTATAAGTGGCATATGTACATGTGTGTAGAAGCTGGGTCGGTTTACCTGCCTTTGGTGATAAATTTAGCTGCCGTACGCGGAAAGGTTTTACTAGAAGAACCCACACGCACACGAGCTTCTCTTCCCTCTTCCTCGGGCAGCTGCTTTTCTCGTACGGGCCCCCCTCATATATTGTAGGGTATGTAGGTAGGTGTAGGTGTGTGTAGGGAGGGACTTGGGGGTTCCGCATACAACGTACCGCATAAAGCACAAAACACAGGAATTGCTGGTCGAGGCGGTTGGATGATTTGGCAGCAGGCCCAGCTCGGCCAATTCAGCCAATTCCACAGCAGGAGACTTGTCGGGTGATAGTTGGATAGACTGGACCTGACTGGCCGGATGTGGACCGTGGGTGTGGGATATGCAGATTCGATATATCGAAATGCCTGTGAGAAGGGGACGGTCGACCGGTTTTCTATGATTTGGCACGGCCTAGTCGTCGGCACCAGTTCCTGGTCTCCTCCTCGGTCTCCATGTAGTTAGCTCCCGATCGCGGTTATCATGCGGTGAGGCAGCCGAGACGATAGGAACAGGACAGAATCGTTACTGTTGGCACGCAAGGAGGGGTGGGGCAGGAAAAAAAATGAGACGGACAGCTGGTTAGCTAGCTAGCTCTAGCTAGCAAGCTGTAGCAGGTAATAATAATGACAGTAAGAGGAATCATGCGAAGGTATTGGTGTCGTGATAAGCTAGCCATGTGCGTGCAGATGCATCCCAGCACGTATGAGCACCAGAGGCGTCTGGATCGGTGTGCCGTGTATGTTATATGCAGGCATGCAGGTATCACGGTATAGTGGGCGATGTGGGTGAGACACTGCAAACAGACTTGTCGTCCCTCTTCTCCCCCTCTAGCTTCTACCTCCTCTGTGATATAGGTATGTGAAAGGGGGAGGCGGACCGGTCAAGGCCACGACCTTCTCTTACAACACTCGCTCACTCGCTCGCTCTTCTCGACACGGGAAAACGGAAAAGGAGGGAAGGGGAGGGACAGCGACGAAGCACGGGCGAATGCTAAGTGGACCGGCAAAGACCATGTATGCTAAAGTGTATCGCGAGGGGGTTCCCCCCAAGCCGCCAGGGAGCAAGACGGGCGATTCTTGTCTGGGTCGGCGACTTACTTGGATCTTCGTCAGCTGATTGGCCGGCGTGCAGAGGGAGGACCGGGGCAGGCCAGGTAAGGTTGGGTCAGCAGGATTGCCTCGATCTCGATTGGCAACGGATAGCGCTCTTCTGGGTGCTGGTCGTCGCTCGAGTTCGTCTCGCCGTCTTCTCGTATGTATTTATAGTCGAAAAGAGGAGAGAGATGTGGTCTTCTCGAAACCAAAGAAAAATCTTGACCTTGCCAGGAAATCTTGACCTTGCCAGGGGACCGGATTCGCCCGCGGGTGATGTAAGTAGGTAAGTGTCGATGGCAGGATTTATCCAGCCGTCACCCACAAATTAATGCGCAAAATGCAACAAAGGGGGTTCTCGCAATTGCTCCTTCTGTCTTGGAGCTAGGACTCGAGAGGGGTGGTGGAGGTCGAAGGTACGTAGGAGGTGTAATGTTATATAACACCTAGGTGCAAATCGGTGCGTATGCTAGTATAAGGGCAGCTCAGCGTTCGACTCAGGTCCGGCTCGACTGGGGAGCCTACTTAGGTAACTGGGCCGTTGTAGCGTTATACCGGCAGTGCTGCCGTCGGGAGTCGTGATGATGAGACTGAAGATATATGAGTACGCATGGGACTGGATAGGCGGGCGGTTAGGAAGGACTCCCGACTTATATATACCTACCTGTTAGATCAGGTACCTACCTCCTACATGTACCTACATACATGGCTAAGGTACCTGGGTGTATATATCTAGGTACCTCAGGTAGATACCTTCTCTGTGCGGACTGTGGTCGGTATCGTGAGATTCACCTTGCGTTTCCCCTCCTCCTGTCTCCAGAGCCTCCATCCTCTCTAACCAACGGCTCTCCCTGCGCGTAGCTACAGGTGCTGTACCGCGCCGGTACCTCAGCTGCCTACCTTGTCTACGCACATACATACGGATACGTCTATGTACCTACCTTTATCCCCTTTCCGTATCACCCATAAACCATGTAAATGAGGGGTACCGTTTCCGGCTTGATGCATATTGCCTTACATGCCTAGATTTGGTCCTATACAACCCAAATCCGAAACACGAAATTCGATGGGACGCCAATGCCTGACATCCAGAAAGTTATTCCTCGTCGAGCGATGCGTGTAGGTGTCCGAAAAGCCTCGCAACGTAACCATTCCAGCACGACATCGCAATTACCTCTCTCGACAGCGGTTCTCCTCCTCTTACCAGGTACCTATTTCTACATAATACGCGCGGAGGTGTCCAGAGGAGGTAGGTAGGTGGGTACTTTGAACCGTCGGTTTAGGAATACAGACAGGAACGGAGCCAGACGCCTCCTAGCGATCGATCTACTGACGCTACGCATGACTTGGTGTGATCTGCAATGTCGCTCGCAAGGCACCGCGACACATGCTGAGACTTCTCGAACGGCTCCTTGTTGTCGTCTCCCACCCTCGTCCCGAAAATTCCCAACGGGCGCGACTATCCAGGTAGTACATGCAGATCGCTGTCCCAGGTTTCTTCACCCCCTGCGGGAAACCTGCGGGAAAGGTGGAGTTGACGCATTTCACGCATCGTTGTCTTCGGCCTCGTCTTCGGGCGAGAGAGAGTTGCCCCAGAATTCGAATCGTCACGGAGGCGAGTCTATCGCTCGCCACTTAGGGGAATGGTCTCTCGCCGGGTTTGTTAAAGTGACCATGTGGGACGTATTTACTCACCACTGTGTTGATCACGGCCTTAGAGGATGCAGGTAGGTACAGGTAGATAAGCTAACATAGCGAAGACTACCAAGTAGCGCTGTTAGGAATCGAACCTATCCTTCGTTAAGTAACCTACTGATCTCAGGTATTCATGGTCAATACGAGGGAAGTATAGGCTCAGGTACCCACATCTGACAGCTTCCCAAATCGCCCTGGTATGAGTACGCCCTGGGCCGGCAATGCGTTTGCAGGTTGGGTAAGGCGTGCTCCCTCGATCGCCTCAAGTGCCTGATCATTACGTATGTTCGGTGATTCGTCCCACTGCCTTAGATATCTCACCTAACTTTTCCACGTAGCCCCTATGAAAAAGTAGGAGACGTCCTACCTGCCGGGGGTTACCATCTCCTCCCATGATAGCCGAGCTATCCCTAGATCCTACATGCGATATTCCCATTACAAATTAGGAGGTAGCATCCGCCTGCTAGCATATCTGCAACGCCCATGTCCGCATAGTCGCACTTTAATGCCGACAGGAAAGGCGAGGCAAGGTGGGTTGGGTGACAGCAATGACGGCATCGCGTCACATCTCATCCTCCGCGATCTTAGCCTTACCTACCTCGCTTTACCACTTGCCTATCTAGGGACCTGTGTATACATGATGGACGCTATATAAACCACCCAGCGTTGAATCAAACAGAGCAGATGGCCTTCCCCATGTCCGAGAAAGAGGAGCTATGTCGGTTACCTGATCCGATCTAGACTCTCTCCGGGGCCTCCTCCCGGGCCTCCCCCCAGCCATCCCGAGCCCAAAAAACTTTAACCGGAAAGGCGGGTCCGATCTAACTACGTAAGCAGTTGAGGGGGGGAGGTTAGGTAATTGTGAGGCAGGCTGGCTGGCCTCCATGCGCAGGTCTAGATAGAGAGCAGGTAGACTTAAGAGGCCGCTCTAACAGAGGTTCGCTCGAGTCTAGAAGGGGGGAGCACGCAATCGACCCTGAGGGATCCGGGCCTTGGGCACCGGCCTGTCTGTACCTCCTCGGCCCGCTCGAACCCTGCGGATCACTGGGGAGCCTAATTCAGCTCTCTTCTCGAACGAAGGTTGGCTGTGTAGGGGCTTAAGCAGCTACTATCGTAAAACCTGGTAGCTGGCTAGCAATCTCGCTTAAATGTACTTCTATAGGTAGGCACGGCACAGAAGGCCAGCCCATACTCCAGGTAGGCGAATGGCGTAGATATCTTACCCACGTACCTATACCACTATAGACTCCGGCGCCTGGGAAGGGGAGAATGAGCAAAGTGGGAGAAGATATTGAGTCGAGCCCTGAGAGTCGAGGGATAATACATAGGAAGGGGGTAGACGAGTCCATACTATCATCATCTCGGGGGGCACCTACACATACACACACACACCAAGAGAGAGAGAGAGAGATGAAACCGTGGTTTTTATTTTCCCCTTTCCTGTCTACTTCCATTTCGTTTAAAACGACACCAGCACCGGACCAGACTGGGGTATCGTTTTTTTTTTTTTCCATTCTGGACGCGGGCTTACAGGACACGGGGTCAAGAACAATCAGCAGCCATATTGCTCGCGTCATATTCCGGTACGCCGTACCCCTGAACCGAGTCAAAATAAGGACGAAAAGATAATGCCAACGTCCATTTCACCCCTCTACACCAGTAAAAGGGAGCGGGCGAACCGAGGTCCAAATCAGTACTCCGTTCCTAAGAAATAGCCTCCCTCGTCTTCATTCCTCTTTCCTGCCTCTCTCCACCTTCTTCTTTCCTCGTCGTGCGCACAGATTCGGAGACTCGTCAATCACACATTATCCTCTCCTCTCACCCCTCTCCGTGGGAAGCGAGGCCAATTCGTGTACGGCCGTCCCTGAACTCGAGGTGGTCGGCTCGCCCCGCCGTACCGCCAGCCGCTAGCTAGATCATACGATCATCTGGGCCACGCCGGCGCCGCCTAGGGTCTTGCTGCCGACGAAGGCCTGGCCCTTGATACCAGCAAGGGCATAGCAGAGGGCGGTGATGGTGAGGACGACGGCGGCGGCGATCAGGCTACTGGCGGTGACGGCGAGGCTGACCCATTGGATGATGGCCATGACGCCGTAGGTAGCGGCACGCATGTAGTTGGTCGAGACCTTGCGGATGGCGGCATCGAACGCGGCCGAGGTAGGGCAGATTCGGAGCAGGAGGGGAACCTCGATGAAGAGGATGATGAAGAAGGACACGCTGCGGCGCAGGTCAGCTTCCCCGGCGGGGGGTTTCCACGGCTCGCGACCACGACCATCGTCATCGGGATCGGGGTAAACTTACAGGGCGAAGATGGCAAAGATGATGAGAAGGAAATGAAAGAGGTTAAAGAGGTTGGCGATGCCCAGCGCAAAGCACAGGATCATGGACAGGATGCCGAGCCTATAGGAATGCCGAGCGACGAGTTAGCTAGCTGTTCACGGCGGAGAGGAGACAGTGAGGACGATCTGATTTCTATCGACTCTGCTGGGCTCGGCCGGCGTTTCGGCGCATGGTATAAGAAATGATAGCATATGATAGGCCCTTTGGTATGATCGGTAGTCGCAAAGAATACCCTAGCGGTCCCCGAAACCGAAAAGTGGCGGAGGATGAGAATGTTTACTTGGGGGGGGGCTCACCATTGTCCATAGATACCTAATTACGCTGTCATCAGTGATCTCGGCCTCGCCTATCGCTTGGAGTTGAATCGGCAAAGGGCCACCTACTGAAGTTCCTCGTCGCAAACTCTTCCTTGAGCGACATGTTGAGTGGAAGAAGTGTGGCTAGTCTTGGACTGCTGATACTAGACAAGGGGTTGTCGTCGAGGTAAAACAGAAGCCGAGGGCGGCAAGGACGGACAGACTAATGGGGACGGCGTGGGCGGTCGATAATGCGGATGCGATGGCGTGGTGGGATCTAGAGGCAAAGGTGTTCGTTACTGGGCCTCGTCGGTCGTACTCGTACTAGCAGCAGCTCTTTTTTCTTCTTTTGTTCTCGCAACGAAGCGTCTCGGACGTTCGGATGTTAGGCGGGAGGTCGTGCGGGTGCGGATGCGTGTATGGGTAAGTGTACGGAGATGCGTATGGGCGAGAGGACAGCGAAACAGGAGAGCGTCACTAGGAGGCTGAGGTTGTTGGTGGTTGGGAGATGATGGGGAGGTTTTGTGTCTGCGAGGTCGAATCCCAGGTGATGATGGACGGATGGAGGAGGTACATACGCACCTACCTAACGGTCTGACAAGTGTACGTAGGAAGCAGGCTTGGAGGGGGTTGTGCTAGTAGAGGTACCTGAAGGTACCTATCGTATATAAGTTGGGTTTGTACAGATGTATACAAGAACAAGCAGAGCAGAACCATGGAGCAGAAACGAACCAATTGGGACGGGCCAGGGAAGCTGGAGTGGGTCATGCTACTGTCATTGTCCAGCAACTTGTCGCCCGCTGTTATCCCATATTGATGTAGCCACAGGTACCTCTAGATACACGGGCAGCATCGCATAGAAAAGGGCCTCTCATGTGGATGAGCCTTACCTAGGTACCTTAGGTACCTAGCCAAGGGATGCGTAAGCCACACTGAGCAACGTCAGCGTTCTGCCGGGAGCCAATCACCTCTTCTAAGGATACCTAATAGGCACTCATCTTAGGTTACCTGCCTGCCGGTAAGGTACCTCTAAGCCTCGTATCCAGGTACCCAACTCAGGTAGCTTAGGTGAGTGACGTTCGCATGCTTCCTGCGAATTCTCACGATACCTACCCACGAAACACCCCGGATAGAAGAGGATAGCGCATAACTCGTTATCCATAGTATCCCCCGCCCGTCTCTCTGGATCCGGGCCACGAAGTGCAGACTCCCGCTGCCATGTACGGCCCCCGGCCACGCGTGCTAAGTCCCTGTAGATGCGACGCCAGAGTGCCGGTAGCCGACTAGGTCCACTCTCCTCCCTCTCTGGCCCCTTTTCGTTCGTTGGTCCTTCGTCTGCTATATGCTACGCTATAGGCGCCCGTCCGGTGAGCGGTCGCGCATCCCGTCTCCCTCACTGCGGTCCCTTGGTTCCCCTGCCTATATCTACCTACGTACACACGCACATACGTGTGCCTCTAGTATGCCATTGGCACCTAGGCGGATCACCTGCGGTGCGTGCTTCTCCTTCGTCCCAGTAAGCTTACGCGTCCTGTCGCCGCTGTCGGGACATAATGAAGCTGCCTAAGTACCTAGTTGCCAACGTTGTGCCTGTGCGATCACTGCCTGCTAGGCAACGAAACACTCACATACAGACGTACCTAGGTATAGGTACTCATATATCTACATAACCGACGATCTGCGGCGGGATCGCAACTACACGTCACGAGTGACAGGGTAGGAAAGCACCCGAATTTCTGGAACCATGTGTGGTTTGCGGCTAGTGATCGAGATCGTCCTATGAGGAGACATAGACGCATTCTTATAGAGTGTCATCGATATAGTAGGTATGGCTTGCAACATCCCAAGTCTTCGCCGACAATACGGCTCTTATTATTATCTCACATCTCATCCCATAAAATACATAGCTCCATCTTCATCCTAGTTACCATTACCACAATTACCGTAAGCACCTCCGCACTCATCCTGCCCCTTTCCCCCTTCGTCTTACCCCCACTCCCCTCCCCCCCTTTAATCACAAGACAAACTCCACGTCGAGCCCTCCGGCCGCGAACCCGTCCGCCCGCTCCGAGATCACTACTTCAACCGGCCGCACGGGCTCCAGCACGTGCACCGGCAGCACGCCGTCGTTCTTCCGCGGGACCTCGATCGGCCCTCCGTCCGGCGCCCTCGCGTCGAACTGCAGCACCACGAGCGCGACGAGCGCCAGGATCTCGTTCGTCGCGAAGTGGCGCCCGGGGCACAGCGTCTTGCCGCCGCCGAAGGCCCGGAACGCGGCGGGGTGGACCTTGTTCTTGTTCCTCTTCTTCGCCTCCGCCTCCGGGCCCTCCAGGAACCGCCGGTGGTCGAACGCGGCCGCGTCCGCGCCCCAGATCCGCGCGTCCGCGTGCATCACGCCGCCGGCGACCTGCACGACCGCGCCGCGCCGCAGCCAGTGCCGCCCGGCGAGCAGCGTGTCCTCGCGCACGAGCCGCGTCGAGTACGTGTCGGAGCCGAGCCGCAGGCACTCGCGGTACGTCGCGGCGAGCGCGGGGCAGCGGTCGCGCAGCGCCGCGATGCTGAGGCGCCGCCGGCTCCCGCCCCCTTCTTCCTCGGCCGGCTCCAGCGCCGCCTCCACCTCGCGCCGCGCCGCCGCCAGCAGCGCCGCGTCGGCGTACGCGTGCGCCAGCACCCAGAACGCCGTCGTGGTCGCGTTGACGATGCCGGCGAACAGGAACGACAGCTCCTCGCGCGCGACCGCGCCCAGCGCCCAGCCGTGCGCCAGCGCGATCGCCACGCGCCGCCGCACGATCGCCGAGCAGCCCGGCCCGTCCTCCGCCTCGTCGCCCGTGAGGTGCTCCCCGCGCGCGAGGTACGTCTCGAGCGCCGCGACGAGCCGCTCGCGCCCGGCGTGCGCGCGCCGCGCCGTCGCCGCCGGCCACACGCCCGCCAGCAGCCCGCCCAGCCCGCCGTCGAAGTCCCAGAACGCGTCCGCCAGCGACGCGTCCGCCGCCACCGGGTTCCGCGCCCCGTACAGCGAGCGCGCCGTCGAGCGCGTCACGAGCCCGCGGACCCACGCCAGCAGGTCGGCGCGCGCGGCGGCGGGGCGGTGCGGCGGGTCGAGCGCGGTGGCCCGCCACGTGCCGATCTCGTCGCGCAGGTCCCGCGCCGCGCGCAGGCTCAGCCGCCCGAGGTACGCGCCGGGCGCCAGCTGCGCCGTCACCATGTCCTGGATGTCGGTGAGGAAGCCCCTCGCGCGCGGGGGGCCGGCGGCGGCGGTGGTCGCGGGCAGGTCGAGGTCGTCGTCGATGCGGCGCCGCGCGATCGCGACCGAGGCCGCGTCGAGCCCGAGCACGCGCCGCGTGAGCTCCGGGACGAGCGGCAGGAACGACAGCGCGCGCGGCGCCCGCTGCACCGCCGCCGCCAGGCCTGGGTCCGTCACGATGTACAGCCGCGACCCGGGCACGGGCAGCGTGAAGATCGGCAGGTCCGGGCGGCGGATGCTGGCGCGCGCGTGAGCGAGAGCCGGGGAGATGGGATGGGTGGTTGGGAGGAAAGGGGAAAAGGAGGGGGTGGGGGGACGTGGAGATAGAGGACTCACCCTAGGTTCTTCACGTATCTGCCGCCGAATATCGCCATTCCGAGTACGTGGCCCACGAGCGGGACGGCGGGCGCCACGACCTCGGGCTCGCGGGGGTCGAGCTTGCGCGAGGAAAGGTACAGCGCGAAGGCGTACAGCGCGGTTAGCGCGAGGAGGATCCCCGCAGCTGATGGCGGCCACCACGACTCCAGTGGGAGGAGGTTTGCGAAGGCCATGGCGTGGATGGATAGATACGTGGGTAAAAGTGTCGGTCTAGTCTCCGAGTTGTCGGTTGGTTGCTCGAAAAGGGCACTTCGGCGCGTTTATGGATGATGGACGATCCGGGTGATGCGCATTTATCTGGCTTCTCTTGGGGGGAATGCGGATTCAGACGGGTTCATAGCGTGCCTTCTAGACACGGATGGTGGTTGGCACTTATAAGACGGAAAGTGAGTCAGTCAATCACCTCTCACACCTATGGCTTTGCATTAGCCATTATATGCATCGGCACCGACGCGGCTCATTAAACGTAGGTAGGTAATCGGTCCTAGCTGCTCAGCAGGCGGAATGGACTCGGCGACTAGTGAGGGTCAAGATCGAATAGAACCGCAACTCTTTCTCAGCGATGTGATCGTGTACATGTAGCGTGGCCTTTTGTGAGAAATCGCTGCCGCAAGAGAAACTTCTCAGGCTGCGTTTTCGCCTCGTAACAATATCACAAAGGCGTAGCCAATGAAGAATGGAAGAAACGTGCAGGCAGGTTACTTACAGACAGGTGATGCAATGCTACCTACGATGTGCCCGGTAGTTCGGATTCTCTTGGATCTTTAGGCTATTAAATTAATGTATAAGGTACTCCGGTTCCCGTCGTCTCGAGGCCGAGGTGATCGATAGTTAGTTGATCCTGGGGAGAGTGCCGATTTAGCCACGGAAAAAAAAAGACAGGTATTCTTCTTATTCTATAAGTAGACGTCGTTTTGCGAGTGCTGATCTCCCTGATCTCTCCATCCTAACGTGACATCGACAAGGGTCCCCGCAACGGCAACCACTTCGAGCCAGCGCGTCGGCGAGCCAATTAGACATGGGGAATTGAGCAGCGTGAGTTGGCTTACGGCTGGCCTTTCGTGCTGCCAGTACGGTGCCTCGCCAGGGGTAAGTCATCCCGGAGGGGGAAGAAGAAGACGTATATCTAGAAATAGGTGGCGGGAGCAGACCTAAATATATGTATTAGGATACCAGCGCTACGACATCTACCTACTCTTCTACGTAACAAAACCTTGTCGTAAGTTCCAATGCCGGGGTCGTGTGCATAGATTTAAGCCACCAAACCACTACCAAGATAACCGCCGTTGTCGTCGTCGGAATAAATAGAGGGCGATAAGGGGAAAATAACAGAGTAGCAAAGCGGCGACTCCGAGTTGCCCCCTCTATTCACACCCCCAAACTCACCGGGTGGTAGCCATGTGCCTAGCTTAGTTTTAAGGCAGTTGGCGTGAAATGTGCTGGGTGGCGAGGTATAGTTTTCCATCGCTTACTTACTTTGTAACAGGTCCCCGGTGGTCGAGTTGTAGGCCCTGGAGCTGGCAGGGTAGGCGGCCTTATTAGGAGGCGACTTGGGTGGCGATAGGGGTGTTCTTGTCTGCGCGAGGACAGTAAACAGTGACTAGGCGGAACACAGCCGTTGACCATGCACGAGACGATAGGATACTATGGAGTTAGTTGGGCTGGTGTTGTCCACACGAGCGACACAGAGCGGCGTATGAGGGCCTTGATGCTACATATGAACTAGTCAGCAGAAAGAAGCAGGCATATCTGTTGTCAGCGACGAGCACTCTTCATTAGGTGGCGCAAAATACTGGGAGCTGCCCGCTGATATCAGTCTCTAATAGCCCACTAGAAGAGACCCCTTTGGTAGCAGTAGGCGTGGGCGCCCTCGGCCTCGGAGGGTGTCGTAGCTGACAGGCGATAAGACTATGTACTAGGTATGCGCTAGAAACAAAGTCTGGACAGCGACATGAAAAAGAGCGAGAGACAGAAAGAGACGAAAGAAACGAAAAGAGATGCATCGTCGGCGTCAAGTTCCCAGCCTTCGAGCTTCGCCGTAGACCACATTCCCGAGAGAGAGACTTCGCAGGATCGTGAATCATAACAGCGCGCGAACACGACAAGTGTGTCGATCGCCGAAGAAGGGAAGTCTATCATAATTCCTTTTTTTTATAAGAAACAGCAACATCTTTTTTGTGTTCGCTTTGCCGGGCTTACGCCAGGGGCTGCACGACGAGCTCGCGACTCATCCGCTGGTGCAGCTCGTCGTAGTCTTCTTCCCCCGGGTTGTCCTGAACCCACTCGTCGAGACGACTGCGCCTCCGCCAGGCGGCGCGCACCGGCGAGTCGTTGCTCAGGTCTCTGAATACCTGGCGGTGCATCGGTGGCACGCGCCGCGACTGCGCGACGTCTGACAGGTATGCGCCGTCGCCGGTTTCGATGAACGACGTGCTGCCCGCCTGTCGCAGATACGAGAGGTCACGCGCGGGCCAGACGTTATTCCTGAACACTGGCCACGGGCTGCTCTTCGCCGTGATCTCCATGAGCGTTCCAGATAGGCCTACAAACAGCGTCGGCGAATCGTCGGCAGGTGAGGCCACCGAGTAGACCGGGGAGCTATCTCCGGCAGGGGGTAGGAGCCACATATTGAAGTTGGGCCGATAGTAGTCCAGTCTCGAGAGAGCGTGCCATCGGCAAGGCCGGCCGCCGATGTGATCACACGGCGCCCGATTTTCGGGAAAGGGTGGCTCGCTTATGATGGTGGGGGGCCGTGGAGTTGGGTAGGGCCTATCGTTGCCGCAGGGGAGAGAATCCGTATGGTAGTAGCCCTTATGCCAGCGGTAGTCGAATACTTTGAGCACGGGCGCGTACGCGCTGCCCGCGACAAACCTCTCGAGGCCGCGGGAGAGCAGGGCGTTGATCGGTGTCGAGATATCGAAGTTGTCCTGATAGAGCCTGTCGTACGGCGACGGCGTGCGAAGATCCTGGAGCCGAATCGTGCCGTCGTCCCAGGAGCTGAGGAGAGCAGACCCGCCCCTACCCACCACGGAACTCGTATCGAGAGGCAAAAGTGCCCTAACTGTTCTCGGCTTGGCACTTCCTGCATCATAGTCGGCAGTGCTCATTTTGGCTGCCGCTACGCGCACGATCCCCGTCGGGGTGAATCGGAGGTGCTGAAGCGGATTGTAGCTCTTGTTCAGAGCGATGGCGAGAGTCTCCGGATCGGTGAACTTGACAGATCGGATGAACTCAAAATCACACGAAGGATCGACGCTGTCCTTTAGGGATATGGCTTGTGAAGACGCAATGTAGGGCGCCTCCCCCATATGAGAGACATTCTCGTCGCCAGGTCCATCGAAAGTAGTTTGTTGATGGGGGGTGAGAGGGTAGGCTATGATGTTCTCCTTAGTTGCGGCGGCAAGCAGCCCCTGGGAGTAGTTGACATCGAACGACTGGATTTGCTTCTGAAGTATGATGTCGTTGGCGGGCGTCTTCGTCGGGCGGAAGTGAAGGAGGGTGCGCCCAAAGCTCTGGGGGTCCATGGATAGGAGGCGGAGATGCCCGTTGGCCCTGCCCACTAGCACTTGGGGGTTGTCCCCTTGGCTGCAGTTGTATCTGCTGTCCTTGAGGATAGACACGCATGTGACGTCGTCCTTGCCGGACCGGTAGCCGACTGATGCGCCCTTCTTACCGAGCCACTCGTCGGCCTCGGCCTCGGTGCGAGTGTGTCGTATCAAAGCAAAGATGTCCTCGCCGGCGCCCCAAAAGACGAGGTCCTGCGCGACGGCGCCGGTACGCCAGTGGTGGGCGTCGACTATCACGTTGCCGGGGATCGACTGGGTGGCGTGGTGTCGGTCGAAGCCCCGTCTCCGTTTCCCCGGAGGCACGAGAGCGTCGACGGCAAAGGCGCGTCTGTCCCAGTCTCTGGCTTGACAGATCAAGGATCGGGCTCGGTTCTTCCACTCGTCTGGCGAGTCGACGTTTAAGACCCTGAAAGTGGGAAACCGTGAGATGACGAATATACGCCAGCCACACTCCGAGATGAGCTCATAGAGGCCCCTGCAGGTTGCTGCTAGACGGGTAACACTCCTGGCGGTGTCGAGATACGAGATCAAGATGTAGAAAACATCAGTGGGCAGGGTTGCGAGACCTGGGGGCTCCCGGATGCTGAGAGAACCCATGTTGCCGGGCTGCGAGATGGGAAGGGGGAGACTGCGGAGCTTGTAATATGTGAGACCGCGAGCTGGGAAGATTGGAGGGATTTCAGGATCGGGACGAAAGTAGGACATGGGCCAGGTATTTATCGTCCGGGGCGATTGATGCCTGGTGTTGCGGCGTCTGCCTCGCATCCTCGTCTTCTTTTCCCCCCTCTAGTTCTATTTATTTATATATTTATCTCAGATTCCGCCTCACCCCCGGGTTCTTTTTGCTGTTCAGGAGCCGGCAGGTCGAGGGTTACATTTATGACGTCTGCTTCTGGTACCGGTCTCGCTCGGGGAATGTGATAAGTAATTTTCTTCTGAAATTTCCCGGGTGGGATGAAAGGGAGCGGGATGTATAGGAGGTCGGGTAAGACGCAGTAGATGCCGTGGCGTAGCCGCTGGCAAACGAGGTAGGTGACCGGCAGGTGGGAGGCAGGATGTGTATGGGACGTAGTCGTGGAGGAGTCCGCAGCGGGTGTGGATGTGCGTCGGTCGGGAGGAGATTGGCCGACGCTATCCACGGATGAGACGGCGAGAAAGCGGGACTGCGAATGGACTCAGGTCAGGGGTCTGCAGAGCCTGCAGGTCTGGGTAAGTCCCGGCCAGCGTTGCGACTCGTTGGCGCCCCTTGTCCTTAGTTGCCGGTCAGCGGGTCTCGGAGGCGAATGGACAACCATGTAAGAAGCTGCTGCAAGAAGGGTACTTTGAAGCTGAGAACCATGTCTTGGTACTGCTGGATTCTGTAGGTAGATAGTTGGGTGAGAGTATCTTTAGTTGTTGCACTTATCATATATATATGAGTACATATATACGTAGGTATACAGGGATGGGAATAGGAGCCTGCCGGTAGCCATGTAGGAGGTAGTACTGTAGTAAGTAGACACCCACTATAGAGAGTTTAGACAGTTGCAAATATAGGGGATCTAGTGGGCTTATAGTAATAGTAGGAGGTAGGTATCCCATATTCTTAGACAGGCCTGGGCGTGTATGGTGTGTTCCATTGAGGCAACTCCATCGAAACATCAAAGAGGCACAGAATCTAATGTAGGTACCTTGCCCTTGGCAAGGAGCTGATGGTGAGATAGTGCGAGATACTTCCATCGCGTCCCAAAAAAATTTCATCGAGGTGGGATCCGGGACAGGTCGTGGTGCAGCCGCTACTTAATCGATGCCTCCATCAGGTCTTAGGCGGTTAGAATGCGTAGAAGTAGGTAGAGCGATTCTAGGGCAGGTTGGTTGTTCCTTGAGGCTTTATCGCGTATATAGTTAGCTCGCACGCCCAGCCGGTTGCTCCATCGCGAATCTAGCTGGAGAGAGTTAGCAAGGTAGGCGAAGCAACCGCCTAACCTGCTAAGACAACCCGCCTATCTCTGCTCTCTCGTTTCGCCGTAGGTACGGTATACCTGCCTGCCTAGGGTAGTATGGCGATGGAACCCGAGGTTCCACATTACCTAGATACCTAGTCAGATAGGCGCATATTGATGCCATTCCTTAGCCTTGGAGCCGTCGAATCACCCGGGAGGTATCTAGGAGGTCGGTGTATAATGAATGCATGTGTACCTATGTCTGTGTATGTCTGTGCGAATATGCCTGTAGGCACGTAAGTCTGTATAGGCAACTTGGGAACATCTGTGATCTGCTTCGAGACCTACATATATTGAAGATCTTCCGCTCCGCTTTGCCGCTTCTGCAGTTGTCTGCCTGCTCCAATTCCAGCCGAGTCTTGCCTAGCGGCCCCTCCCCCCCCAATCTCGCGACCTGTACGTATCCCCATCTCCGTGTGTCTAGACGGTTGCGTAGAAACGCCACGGAGAACTTCAGGCCCATCAGCGTAATCCAAATGGCCGGCCGCCGTCGCACTACTTGCATGACACATCCATCGGTATGCGGTGGCATGTGGTGTAGATGGGACCGTCTGCGTATAGACAGAAGTCTACATAGCAGGTGGCTTATGTACTCCATACTCGACGCTTTGAAGCTGCCCCATAGGTATAGCATCGAATGCCGTCTGTGTGCACACTGCACATGGCCGGGTCTCGATCTTCCCTGTTTTTTATCGTGGTGCAACGCCCTCTGCATGATTGAGTCTTCTTCTTCGGCCCATCGGTCAGTAGGGCAGGCGTAGGCACCTAGGTAAGATACGAGGTCGATACCATGCAGATACGTAGGTGCTGGGCGGGAGGCAGGTATATGCCTAGTCGATATACAGGCTCCTCCCTACGGCAGGTTGTAAGGTAGATGGATGTGCGTGTGTGATGGTGCGCCTCGCAACCCTCAGAAGGCCCACCACGTTGTAGGTGGCATTCGTCATGCTGCTTAGAACTGCATTAGCCATGCTGATGATGTGGATTATATGTGGACATGTGTGGACATGTGTGGATATGCTAGATGATCATCATCACCGTCCATGGACACGCGGGTGGAAGATAGATACACTACGTAGTACGTATCTTTTACGAGACGAGCCATCTTGTACGTCTCATTCGCCTGATGGATGCTACCGCGATCCCCGACAGGGTCGTAGAGCCAACAAAGATTTTTGTCTCGGGAATACGACATGCCACATGTTATCGCCAGGCTTATCGAAGAGAGAATAAGCAGGTAGGTTGAAGTACCGAACCGAGCGTCGATCTACGGCGGGTAGGGGGACTTGGTCTGGCTGCGGTGGGTAGGACAAGCCCGTCAGCCTATATGCATCCGTCGAAGCGCAGAAGCGAGATGGGCCTGTATTGTTGATTCGGAGACGAAGGGAAGGCGAGTCAGATCTCGATAATGAGCTCTGATCTGAGAAATCCCCGGGAAAATATGAGGTTATCGGACGAGTTGGCTAAGTAGGTATTTCTTAAGGGAATATTCTTACGTATGAACATTTGAGAGGGGCAACTTCTCCGCTTACTTACATGAAGTGGGTGGAAGCGGTCAACCGCGAAGTCGCGTAGTTGCATTCCTATGCGTTTATGTGATATATGGGTATGCCTATGCAATAAGAGTGCCCGATAAGCAAACCAAGCCGGCCTTGTCAATAACCTTCCACAGACAGCCTCATCTCCAACTCTATATTGTACACCCTTTTCCTGTCGCACTCTCCCACGCCCCCTTGAATGCTCATAGCCAACTAACCTTCCTTTCCCTCACCATCCGAGTACCGGCAATAAATACTTCAATTTCAGATACGAACTCCTTATCCCCGTCCCGCTGAACCTCGAGACGAAGACGACGATCCGTTCGAGGAGGGAGCTGGGAATAGAGTAAAAAAAGATACATGTACATGTCGAGATCGAAACTCATGTGACAATGGGTGTACTGCTCTTTGCAATCGGTCCATGATTTGCTCTCCTGCAACCTTCTTCGGGATCCTTGCACTGAGTCTGCATGGGCTTTCGGCCCGTGTCCCCTGGACACCGGACAACGACACCACCACCATCATTATCTTCAGGTAGGAGAGAGAGGCACACACAGAGAGAGCATCTTAGAAGTACCGACGCTGCCAACGCCGATGCTGATAGCATCACCTCCCCTCCCAGCGCTATGGCTACGCCCGAGAGCGTCGCCGACCTGTGCCTCCCAGCCGCCTGCTTGATCGCGGCCCTCGTCCTCCTCTACCGCTATGTGATATACCCCGCCGCCTTGTCGCCACTTGCCAGGGTGCCGGCCGCCCACTGGTCCTGCTCGTTTTCGCCCGCGTGGATCCTGTGGGCGCGATTCGACAGCCGCGAGAACCACACGCTGCACGCCGCGCACCGACGGCTGGGGCCGGTCGTCCGCGTTGGCCCGAGCGAGCTGAGCGTCGACAGCGTCGACGCTGTCAAGACCATCTACCAGGGCGGCTTCGACAAGCACCCGTGGTATTCCGTCTTCGATAACTACGGGTGAGTGAGCGAGTCGTCTGCCGCTAGGACTAGGACACACACACACACACACAGAGAGAGAGAGAGAGAGAGAGGAGGGGGCGAGCGAGAACACGCCAGACCAAAGCAGCAGTCTTGTAGAACGAGTACTCCGTCCATACGCACACGGAACCGTAGTATATGTGCATACATACAGGCATTCGTGCTCACGTACGAATCCGACCCGGGCTAAGCCGCAGCGCAACAGGGTCCCCTGCACGTTCTCCGCCGGCCAGGCGAAGTCGCACTCGCTGCGGAAGCGCATGGTGTCGCACGTGTATTCCAAATCGTACCTGCACACGTCGCCGGCGCTCGCCGCTCAGGCCCGCGCCATCGTCAACGGCCGGCTGCTGCCGGCGCTGCGCGGCGCGGCGCGGGGCGTCGACGTGCACTCGCTCTTCTGCGCCGCCGCCATGGACTTCATCGCCGCGTACTGCTTTGGCGTGCGCCGCGCCACCGACTTCATCCGCTGCCGCGCCCGCCGCGAGCACTGGCTCGCCCTGTACACGACGCGCAAGGGCTACGGCTTCTTCGCCCAGGAGCTGCCCGCGCTCGAGCGCGCGCTCGGCCGGCTCCGCCTCGCCCCGACCCCGTCCTGGGTCCGCGCCGCCAACCGCGAGCTCGAGGCCTGGTGCCGGGCCATGAGCGACGCTGCGCTGCGCTGCCTCGACGACGAGGACCGCTCCGCCGCCCCATCCTCCGCCGGCACCGCTGACGACCCCGTTGTCGTGCGCGCGCTGCGCGCCGGCATCGCCAAGGAGGCCCGGACGCGCGGCCCGGCTTCCCCGCTCTACGCCACCGCCGTCCAGCAGCGCGACCTCTCCGTCGCCTCCGAGACCCTCGACCACATCCTCGCGGGCCAGGAGACGACCGGGGTCGCGCTGACGTACCTCTCGTGGCACCTCTCGCAGTCGCCCGCACTCCAGCGCGAGCTGCGCGCCGAGCTGCTCTCGCTCGCGCCGAACATGCGGATCCCTGACGGCGGCCGACGGGACAGGGTCGCGCTCCCGGACCCGAAGCAGCTCGACGCGCTGCCAATCCTGCACGCCGTCATCACCGAGACGGTGCGGCGGTACGCCCCCGCAGGCGGCCCCGAGCCCCGGGTCACGCCCGCGCCCTCGTGCCGCATCGGCCCGTACGAGGTCCCTGCCGGCGTCCGGGTCTCGGCTTCCGCGTACAACCTCCACCGCAACGAGGCCGCGTTCCCCGACCCCGAGACCTGGGACCATACGCGGTGGCTGCGGGCGGGCGCCGCTGCCGCTGCGGAACTCAACGGCGACCGCGGGGATGGTGACGGCGACGGGGAGAAGAACATCTATCGCCACTTCTGGGGCTTCTCCAGCGGTGGGCGAATGTGTCTCGGCTCGAACTTTGCGATGCACGGTTAGTGATCTTTTCTCCCATTTCTCCCCCCCCCCCCCCCCCTCCTTTTTCCACCCCTACGATCTCCTATAAACACGCACCTATCGACATCGCCATTCCCCCCACCCCCGATACAGAACCAAGCAAGGTAAAACCAAAGAATCGAGCACTCGTCGTTGCCCATCGGACTAATCGTCGGGTTGCGCGCACGAACAAAACTCCGCCAGACATGAAACTCATCGTCGCCGCCATCTACTCCAACTACGTGAGCCGTGTCGTCGACGACACCGGCATCGAGCAGACCGACGCGTACACGGGACACCCCCGCGGCAACGCGCTGTACCTCGCCTTCGAGCGGGTCGTCTGATGCCGCGGCGCCGGGAGATGGGGGGCTGGTAGGTGGCGTGGGTAAAGGTAGGTGGGTAGGTAGGCAAGGGCTGGTCTGGCGAGCGCACTCGTCGTCTCTCTGCTCTCGACGGAACCACGACGTTCCTTCCTTGGCCATCTGCTTAGGTTGGCTACAGTGGAACAGGCAGTAGGGCCGTGGCGTGCTATGAAAGGGGTGTTTACGCGTCTCGTGGCGCACCTAAACTATTGGATATGCGGGCTGCTTCTGTATAGGATCCACGTTGCGCCCCGTCTCACCACCGAACACATACTATGTCTCGTGTCACTCGCGGAGGTGCTCTCTCTCTCTCCTTTGACTATGGCTTCCCCAGTGAAACGGAAGGAGGACAGTGCACTGGTCGCGCCGTGTAGGAGCCCTCTGGCCTTCTTCCCACTTGCTCGCCTCGCCTGGCCCCTCTTCGGACGTCTTTTCGGGAACACCGCACTCTCTAATTGTCGCATAAAACGTAGACGCCTACATCCTACGAGTTGTGGTAGGTATGTTAGCGTATAAGGGCTGATCCCGTGCGAACATTAACATATAATTATACATCGTATATAGAATCACTAGCGACACGAGGTCGTGGCTCACCTTTCCCGAATGCTAAACTGTGCCTAAGTGTGTCTGGCAATGATATCTATCTATCTATAGCTACATTTATCTACATAACGCGTGGATAGATGGGTAGGTGATCATAGCACCCATACCACCATCCACTCCGTCGCGTTTCTCCTTTTCACGTTCACCTCCGCGGCCATCGTAACCGTGTCGTCCCCTTTTCCTTCTCTTCCTTCTTAGCGAGACCTCATCCAAGGCTTTCTCCCTTCGGTCGTATCCCGTGGACGCTTCCGACCGGTCGTCATCCTCGACCGAAAAGTAGAATGCCGGGATCGCAATGACGAATCAATCTTGATCTCGGAACCTTCCCTCTTCCTTGCTTCTCCCTTCACGCCGGAATCCCTTCCCACCGAAAAGGGTATGTGTGTTATGCATGTGTATTTGGGGGGTGTGGGTGTAGGGCTTGAGCGTATGCGGGGAGTAAATCAATCCAGCTACTACATGTATGCCTCCTATCCATCGTAGAGGCGAGTGCCATCTCCTTCTCTCTCTTTCTTCGTACAGCAGGGTCTCTTCACAAATTATTCAAGGCTGCGCCATCCTATAGGAGCGTCCTGAGTTTCTTCCTCTTTCTTAATAGCCCGCCATCACGGTAGAATAGTGCGACCACGCGAGGTCTCGTGAGTGCTTCAGCAAGACATCCTCGGTCAGAGGCAGGTGTAAGATACGCTCGTGTTCCATCTGAGCAATAGTGTTAATAACGCCACGTCTAAAACGAGTAGAAATCTGAAGTTCTTACCTCTCCTGCCTTCGCCATCCCAGTTACTACCTTGGCAACTTCTGCCGCCATGTCTGTCAAGGCAGCATACTCCGTGATACCAGCTTCAGGTGCATTGCCATGCATGGCCGGCAAACCTTCAAGGAGCGCGTTGACCAGACTAGGCGGCGGGTGTTCGCTCCGTCGGAGATAGCCCATCAACTGGAGGAACGCCTTGTAGACCTCGCCGCCGACGTTCCATTCGGGAACTTGCGAATGATGACCCTCAAATCGCTGGAGAAGATCCGCTAGAGCATCATAGTCGCGCTCGATGATGGTGGTCGGGGCCACCTCTTTGATGAAAGTCCGGTGAGCTTCGGCCCACGATTCTGCCTGAAGCAGGCATTGCACCTCGGCGGTAGAATCCTTCTTGACGCCTCGCATAAACAGCGCCTTCGCATGCCAGATCCACCGCTTTGGGATCTTAAAGTCCACGGCGAGTTTCTTGAAGCTGCTCGAATCCTCGCTTCCGATCTGGTCGGCATGTCTGCAGAGATGATCTTGGATGATTTTAGAGCGCGCATCGGGGTCGGTGAGATGCAGCCAAACGAAGGTAGCCTCAAGCCAGCTGCCCTCATTCGTCAGCTGAGCAGCAAAGGAGGCCGTGGCGGCGTCGGCCTTTTCGGCCGCGTCCTTGCCGAAAGAGACCCGACCAGTGGAAGTTAATGCTTGTCCTAACTGCCAGCATAGTCGGTAGTCCAAAGGGGAGAGCTGCGAGTTTTCCGGCCGCAATACAGCTTCCAGGTCCACCTGGTCGTGAGAATACAACCGTAATAAACCCCAGAGCAAGTCTTCCCGTTGATCCTGATTCGGATCGTTCCAGATACTCTTGATGCCGTGCTCCGCGAACCAGGTAGAAGGCGGTAGTTCTCTATCCTGCTTCACATCCTCCTTATATCGTTCGACTGCATCCGCAATGCCATCTGCCGTAGAAATTCCGTACCAGAGCCTTAGCCCGAAGGCTTGCTGCCAGTTAAGACCAAACCTCTGCGAAATGAGGAACGATCCGGCGCGATTCTCTAGCGCGCCCTTAGTCCCGTCGCAGACGCATACGTTTCCGCTGAGCATTTCGTAGAGCGCGCGAATCGGCTCGGAATATTCGGAGAGGACATTTGCACCCTGCCATTCTTTCATCTGGTCCTTCACGTCCTTCTTGACATCGTCGTTTGTCCCGATGAGAGCAACCAGCGTGGCCAGCCGAAAATTCCTCCCGTCGAGAAGGTGTTTGCAGGCTTCAGCCACCCGGTGGCCAGAAAGGGAGGCCAAAGTTTTCTCCTCGCTCGACCCAGCCATAGCAATCGCCTTGTTGGTTTGCTCCTCCACCATTTGTTCCCAGAATCGGGACAAATTCTCGCGGCGAAGCTTCTCTTGAGCGTAAGGGTCGCTCTGCAGCTCCGCGGGAATCTTCAGGTTGTCGAATAGCACACTTGCGAGTTCCCAGACCAGTCTCTCGTGCTCTTCGGCCGAATTTTTACCGCCACTCCGGAGCGAAAATTCCTTCATAGTCGTCTTCGGGTTCAATCTCACAGCCGGAATGTTACCCTCCAGATAAATCTGCACCAGTTTCGTGTGAGCATCGATGGCTTTGGCCGACATCTAGTTAGAGCGGGTTAGCAATACTGCTATAAATGGCACGCGATACTAACATACCTCGTTCGCGAACTTGGCGATCCGAATATCCTGGGACTCCGAGACGATACCACCTTTAAGCACAGTCATCAAACCGTTTCTTTCGGAGACGCGACTCGACCTTCCAAATAGTGAGTTGCTGGGGATAGCGGAGAAGACGAGCGTGCCGCTTGGACCCCAGCTGGGTCGCATGGTGTCATGCCAAGTTCGGTCCTTGTCATCCATCTCACTTTCATCGAGGTGCTTCGTAACTCGCTTATATGGCCACTAGATCGATAGTGTTTTCTTAGTGAATGCAACGTCTTATTAATTCAACTACATACAGATTCCATGAACGCCACCCATCGGTTGCGACTGATCAATATGGGAAGGGATTGGGATTAGTAACAAACCTTGACGCCTTTTGGCCGAACCGAGGCCTGGAGATACTCAGCCGGGGCCCTCGCCTTCTCAAATAGCGAATTCATTAGATCGATACTCGTGGCAAAGCCTCTGGCATCCGATACGGCGCGTTTCTTCGTTGGGGACTTCTCTGGAGCGGACTCGTTCGTCGCTCGGTAATTGTCGGTGTCATTAATGCTTTTCAAGCGTGCCCTATCCCGTTTTTGGGGGCTGATTGTCTTGCTAAGCATATCCATCCAGTCGTCTCCGGACGCGACCTGAACTTTCATGGGCGTCGCTGTCCCTTTAATGGCTCGCATCCGGGCTCTCATGATACCCGCGGGGGTCTCCGGTACAGCATCTGGCTGGGATCCGTCGAGTGAGCTATCTTCCTGCTCCACGGCGAGATGGCGTCTGAGGGAAGCACTCGCATCTTCGGCCTCGGACATCGCATATTCGTCGTCCGTATTGTCTTGTTCCATAGGGACAAGAGCATTGGACGTAGAACCCGTGGAGCGATTAGCTAAAAAAGACGGCTGAGCTCTCGCAACTTCAGTTATGCTCGCCTTGTCGTCAACATAAGAATTACCGCCGTCGAACGAGCCAGGAAGAGCCGGATAGATCGGCTTACTTTCAGACGCATCCTGGTCAGTAGGGGCGGCGTTTCCTGCGTCGACCGATAGAATTGCTGGCTCATCCTCGTTCGAGGTGAAGACGGGAAGGCCCCTGGGGGGGCCAGGCTCAGTAACTTCGTCTTCATCCGAGTCATCGAGGCCGTATGTTGTAAAATGCTCGACGGAGAAGGTCCACTCGCCAGTTTCCGCGTTATAATTCTCCAGCTTAGTGTCCGGAATTCTCTTGAGGCGCTCGACGTGTTTTCCTAACGAGATTGACTTCCCCTTCCTCGAAGCACGAGGCCACGAGTTCTCGAGGTTGATTAAGGCGGGGACGTTCAAGCCTTTTCCGACCGGTGGCTTCTTCGCGGCGTTGGGGTATACGGTGGCGGTTCGAGGGATTAGGATGACGATGTTGTCAAAGATGTTATCAATATCGACCGAGGTTAAGTCGACAGGCACCTTGAATTTGACGAAGCCGACGTTTTCGCGTCCCACCGTAAAATCGGATACCTTCTGCCGCTGGACTCTGTTCATATCCTGGATCTGCTCCTTGGTTGGGGACATCCAATAGTCACCAGGCTCTCCGTCGGTCGGAGTGGCTGCCGAGCTCTGAGGTTGCGGTGACGCCGTCTCCTCTTCGTGCACGACTGCCAACTCTTTACCCTTCACTTGCTCGACTTCAGGGGCGGACGAAGAATTTGACTTGGATCCATTAACACCAGCGTTCTTCGGCCGAACGTAGCCAAGCTGTTCCGCGCTGGGGGTGGAGTTGGCTGTGCCGTTTGCAGGCTCCCCGCATCCATTCGCGTCGACGTTGCTGGTATCGAAGCTGACGCGCTTTGTTAGCTTCCGGGAGCTGTTCGGGGTGTCGGGCAAGAGTTTGTCCTTCGTAGGGGTTGAGAACAAATCGCTGCGCAAGTCTTTGTTAATAACGAGTTTCTTGACACTGTTATTGCCGTAGAGCCTCGAACCGGAGCTAGCGGAAAAGGCGCCCGGGGCCAAAAGACTATCCTCAACATTGAAGGTCCGTCGAAGGTTGCTCGACGAGACGCTCTTGGCAAGAGAACTGCCGGTACTCCGAGACAAGCTTCCGCCCATAAGGCTCTGTGACAGTGTACCTGGAGTGCTAGCCGAGCTCGCAGGACTGTTCGGGGTACCGTAGGTGCTGTAAGAGAAGCCGAATCCGCGTTTCTGCGGCGTTATAAGCCGAGTGGCAGACGCCGGATTGAGCTTATAGTAGGGGAGAATAGAGGGCCGTCTCGACTGCTTCTTGCCCGTCGGCGTCGCAAGAGGACCTGGGTCGGCGATCTCATTTCTGCCGAGGTTAGCAAACAGAGAGCCGTACGCCGACGGGTCATTAATGCTCGCAGTCAGGGACGCTGTAGACTGGTTGGCTTGCGAGTTTCCGAAGAAAGAACCCCCTAGAGTGTTTTGCGGCTGCTGCTGCGCGGTCGACGATCCAAACAGTGAACCCTGCGGCTGGTTGTTCTGGTTCGCGCCGAATAAGCCACCGCCACTCGGTTGCGTAGTGCTCCCAAACATAGAGGGCTTCTGCGGTTGGTTCTGGCCCAGAGAACCGAACAAGCCGCCGCCTTGCTGCGGCTGCTGTTGGTTCTGGTTAGACTGGCCTAGACCACCGAACAAGCTGTTGCCGTTATTGGTATTCTGGGCTGTGCCGGCGTTACCGAACATCCCCAGACCGGTGGCCGGTTTGTTACCAAAGATGCCAGTTGCAGCTTGGTTGTTGTTCGGCTGACCAAAGGCGCTCGTAGTGTTGCTCGAGGGACCAAATAGACCACCTCCAGTTCCGCCGGTGTTGGTATTGGTTCCGAACGCATTTGTGCCTGCCGGCTTTTGCTGATTGCCGCCGAACAAAGAACCAGTCTGTGCTTGGTTCTGGGCGCCGAAGCCGCCGCCGCCGCCGCCAAACGCGTTGCTAGTGTTCTGCTGGTTTGCGTTTCCAAACAGACCGCCGCCAGGGTTCTGGGTAGCGTTAGTGTTGCTCCCGAAGAGGCCGCCGCCGGAGGGGGCGCTGCCACCAAAACCGCCGGCATTGCTGCCGAAGGTGCTACCAGCAGCATTGCTATTCGTGTTGCCGAAGCTGAAGCCCGGTTTCTGTTGGTTTGTGTTCCCAAATAACGAGCTCCCCGTGTTGGCGCCGGTTGATCCGAAACCAGAGTTAGCGTTCCCGGCATTACCAAAGCCACCGCCTCCGGATCCGAACAAGCCACCGGCCTGCGCTGGCTGAGTCGTCGTGGTACTGCCAAATACCCCGCCAGTAGTTGCTGGCTTGCTTCCAAATAAACCGCCACCGCCGGTGGAACCAGAACCGAACCCACCGGCGGTGTTGGAGTTGTTCTGGCCAAAGGTGTTAGACGAAGCATTGCCGAACAGCCCGCCTCCGGCAGTCGTGTTTGTCGGATTCGAGCCGCCGAACGCATTCGACGTCTGATTGCCCGAGCCGAACCCGCCGAAATTCGAACCAACACCAAAAGTTCCAGTGCCAGACGTGCCCCCGAAACGGCGACCACTAGCGTAGTCAGCTAATCTTAACTCTTCAGCGGACCACTTCTTGTAAGGGTCCTGGAACAAGATGTTTTGGAAGGAGTTTTGCGCGTTAGTAGCAGCACTCTCCTTCTCTACCAGAGGCTGGAAATTCGTGATGGCGCCGGTACCGGGGGGATCGCCCACGGGTCCCAAGGCCGTGCTAGTAGGGGCATTCGCCGCGCCGCCGAAGCTGCCAAAGTTCGTCGAAGCAGTGGTGTTGTTGTTGTTGGAGGTGCCTCCAAATAGTCCCCCAGTCGTGCCCGTGTTCGACGACCCAAAGGCAGGTTTGTTGCTGTTGTTGTTACTTCCGAAGATAGAGCCGCTAGTGCCACCGCCGCCGAAAGGACTGGGCGCCGAGGTGGTATTGTTGGAGCCGAAACTACCAAATGCGCCCGAGGTTGCAGTAGTAGAGGCACCAAATAGGCCGCCGGTCGTGGCCGTGCCGCTGAAGGCAGGCTTCGAGCCGAAGGCGCCGGTGTTGCTGGCCGATCCAAATCCGCCTGGAAGAAATACGTTAGCATATACTGGCTGAAGATGGTGGCCTCGCGGCAAGGCAAAGGACTGTGTGCGATGAGAGGGCGGAGCGGCACGCACCGGTGTTACTGCCGAACGCCGATGTGTTTCCAGAGCCGAAGAGGCCGCCCCCGGTGGTGTTGCTGGGGGCACCAAAGCCACCAGGGTTGTTATTTGCGCCGAAGCCTTTCGCAGCCGTGCCGGGTTAGTCGAGTGCTGGCCAAGGTAGAGGGCGGGAGGACTCGAGATGCGCTAACGAAAGGAGGCAATACGTACCTGGGTTACTCGCGGTGTTGTTGGCCCCGAAGCTGCCAAAGGTGTTGTTAGGGGTATTGTTGGTGTTGCTGCCGAAGCCGTTACCGCTGCCGAACCCTCCGAAGTTCGACATGACGGCGGCTGTGGATACGAGGAGATAGGTTTAGGTCAAGGGTAAGGCACGCGACTGTGTGTGGTGCCGGACAAAGGGGGCGCGTCTGACGCGTGCGTTGAGGTCAGAGGGAACAAGTACGAGATTAAATAGAGAGAGACATGGAAGAGCGGGCGGTCGGTCGTCGAAAGGACGGTCGGAGGATATATCGAAGGGCGATGGATGATGCGCCGGGAAGTATCGCGAACGAGGATGGTACTTTTTTTTTTCCCCCTTCTGCGATGCGCGGCGATGGGGAATATGATGGGAGACTGGAAGGAAGGAGAATAGACCAATTCCTACCCAGCCAAGGCTGTGGGAGGGGGAGAATAAGCGGTGGCGAAGAGGATGGAAGAAGAGGAAAAGGAAGGGAGTCGATGGTGAAGAATGACCTTTCGGGGCGAGGTCGACACCAGACGGAGAGGATGGAAAAAGAAGAGTCTCTCTCGTTGGAGGAGTTGTGTGAGTAGTGTAGAGGTGACGGGTCGGGATCAGCTTGGGGGAGAGATTTAGTAAGGCGGAAAGAATGGACATGGTTGGGTTGACAGGGCCGCCTCTGGGCGCGGCCAATGAGACTGCCCCAGGACGGAAAAGTAGTGGGGTCTCGGGTTGACTGCCTTCGCAACGAGATATCCTTCTAGCGGGATATATCCGTTTAACGGGCGCCACACTTCCACTCTGCGTAGCAGCCTAGGAAGTCGTGTCACACCAGGCTAAACCCCAGCGTCAGGTGGTCATCTGGTGACTAAGAAAAGTTGGTCACTTGCTCTGCAGGCCACCGTCGAATTTGTCTGACTCCGTGTAGGAGCAGGTACCTACGGGCGTCACACACATTGGCGATGGAGGTAAGTACCTAACATAAGTACCTAATGTGCCTGTAGATCTCTGCCAAGAATATACGGCCTTCGATATTGCGATATTTCCACCACAACTCCTACCACACATACACAGGTGGAATTCTCACACAACCTTGTTCTCATGCGAACTGCTGTGGGTTGTACCTGTTAGGGTTTTCTGGATGAGTATGTTTCTAGAAATAGACAAACACACGTAGGTGTGGTTGAAGCAAACCTGTACGAGGGTTTGCCGGCTAGGGGGAGGAAGAGGCGTCGAGGATATATACCTTATTTCAGCCTACCAGATGTAGGCCTCCATTCATTCCACCATCGAGATCCCCCGTCCCTGACGCACATGCAGAGAAGAAGAGCTCGCCGTCTGCCGCCACCGAGAAACGGAAACGTGGTGGGCAAGAAAACATCCACCACATGTCGACAGGTGAAAGATGCTTTCGAGGACTGGCCTATATACATATGTATGCTTACCTACATATTCGGCCTCTGAATGGTGCTAATACTAGGTACACACATATCCATGCTTACAGAAGGTAGAATTCAACCACTGGGTACCTATACCTCCTAATGCACCTATATATGCATGGATGCATTAGGTACATATACGCTTCCGCTGGTGTGTTCATGTTATTTATGTTTAGGTAGTTATTCGTTCTGTACGGCGCGCCTTTGTACCTTCTCACGTACCTGATGTACGTATGGGCCTGCCATACGGTACGGAGAGGTACACAACCTCAGGCGGACGGGCGGGATCCAACCAGGCGGACGTGACAGCTAGAATCTGCCATTAGCCAATCAGCGCGAGTTCCCCAGGCAACCTGGTAGGCGGTCAGGATCCATTCCATTCCCGCCAGCTCACCTCGCCTGGCACTCCGTCGCGTTCACTGCCTGCCATTCAATACCTCCAATACCCGTACATAGTGAGACCGGCAGAGGAGAAAAGGGCGCAAACCAGGAAAAGTCTCCCAAGGCCAGAATACAATTTGCCTACCTCTTGTTTACTTGCTCCGTCTCTTCTCGCCGCCGCTTGGATATTTCATTTGTTGGTGCAGCAGCAATACTCGACTGATTATATGCCATCCGAACCCTGCCCGATCCCCCCGAACGACGCCCGCTTCACCCTTTTCTTCCCTCCTTCACATACCGCGTCTGCGCCTGCGCCTGCGCCTGCGCTATCCACCTGCGCGACTCAACTCCAGCCGCCACCGTCAGTATCGGAATCCCCGCCTCGATATCCAGCTAGACAGACAGACCGACAGCATACACAGCCCCTAAGACTACCCGCTGTACCGCGCTCTTAACCCCATTGCGCGTGCGAGATAGACCGTGCTCCGAGGCGAGCACACGCGGCAGGCGTATATAAGCAGACGGAGGGAGGCATGAACAACTACGCAAGCAATAGCATGAACGACTTCCCGGGGCCTAGCATGCACGGCGCCTCGGCGCGCTCCGGATCGAGGCCGGGCCAGCGGTACGCGCAACCGATACGAAACGCCGAGCACGCGGAGCCCTGGGACCAGATCAGCGAAGAACACCGGAACGAGATCAACGATTGTGTGAGTGGCATGTTCCTCTCCGTCACACCTGCCCACCTACCTACCGCTGTCTACACACGCATACAGATAGGACAGGACAGGACGGGGCAATGCCCCCCCAATTCCCTTCGTCCCCCCCCCCCCCTCCCCTCCCCTTTCCACTTGCGAGGGACGGGCGAGGTAGAGGCACCAGCTAACTCGAATGGGCGAGAAAATTCTTAGTTCCACCTCTTCGACATGAACAAGGACGAGCAGCTCGACTTCAGCGAATTCAGATACGCGCTGCAGGCGCTCGGCTTCTCGAACCTGTCGCGCTCGGATCTCATCGCCGCCTTCAAGACGACGGCGCGGCCGCGAGCCGGCTGGACGCCCCTGCCCCCGATGCCGAATCAGCCGCCGCCGAGCGCCGCGCCGGGCGTGGTCGACCTGCGGATGTCGCGCGAGGGCTTCCAGACCGTGGCCGCGCGGTACGTGGCCGCGCGCGACCCGCGAGAAGAGCTGCTTAAGACGTTCGCTCTTTTCGACCGGGGCGAGAAGGGCTTCATCACGGTCGACGACCTGCGCTCCGTCGTCAAGGAGCTCGGCGAGGACGTCCCCGACAACGAGCTCCACAGCATGATCGAGCAGTTCGACGTCGAGGCCAAGGGCGGCGTAAGTCGCGAGGAGTTCCTGGGCATCTTCGATCGGTGACCCTAATCGGGAACAGCCAAAAAGAGAACGATGCGGATGCGCAAGGGTGGGAGAGGGAGACAAAGGGGGGGCTAATAAGAGAAAGCGGCACGGAAATGAAAGTGTGTTTACAAACTACGGACCTCCCCGGCTAAGGGGATTAGAAATACGGCGCATCTATCCCCCCCCCGGAATAGACTCGGACAGCAAGGTTCCTCGCATACGTCCCTCTGCGATTAATACCACCCCATCGCATAGGAACACCGAGGGGGGGGCAAACCAAGCGGCAAGCCGAGAGGGGAGAGCGCGTGCACGCTGATCCGGGAGGGTATGCGGCAGCAATAACAAGAGCGCGAGGAGGGAGAAGAGCAGCGGCTTGAGGGGGATGCTGCGCGAAGCTAGTCCGTCGAACCGAGACGACGCGAGCGGGGGTTCGATGTGTTGCCACCGCGCGAGTAGAAGAAGGGAAAAACCAGGAGGCCGCACGGGGCGAACCAAATACATGAGCGAAGGAAGAGAGAAAGAAGAGGGGGAGCACTAAAACCAGTGGTCCGAGAGAGAACCAGCAGTTCCCGCAAGAGATACCCAACACCTACCTACCTATATATCTTCATCCCTCACCCCTATACCACCGCATATGCATGCGCTCCACACGCATTCCGGCTCCGGGCACCTCCGCTCCGCCCCCCTCCCTCATTTGTTTCCCCCTCTCCCTACCTCTCCGCCCGGCCAACGCGGCGCGGCTCCATGCACAACAACCGCCGCGTTCGTCCGGTGTCTTCCCCCTGCTGCGCATGCATATTCACTTACTCACGTATACACAACCTACGGACTCACTGACGCACGTCTCTCTCCCTCTCTCTCTCTCGGTCGGCGGTAAGAACCAGGGGCGCACGCGGCAGCGGAGCACGGCGGGCGGCGGGCGGCGGAATAAACGTGTACTTTGAATAGGGGCTGGCATTCGGCGTTGGCGTTGTGTAATTATATACCCCCCCCCTTTTTCTGCGCGCGACCGACCGCCCCCTCGCCGTCCGGGGTGGGGGGGCGTCACGGGGTGGCGAGGCTCCCATCGCGCGGGAATCAAGCCCGTCAATACATCATCCATATACGAGTGAAATGCGTAACCAGCGCCCCCCTCCCCCCAGGAGAGTTTTTTTTTTTCTTTTCTCGTGTATAGCGACTAGCAACAAGCAGACATCCGGTTCTCTGCGTTACCGCGTCGCGAGTTGTGTATACGTGTATAAACATGACAGAGGCAGTCCGAGACTATTCCTGTAGCACTCGGGGACGGGTGGAGGAAAGGGGGTGGTATCGCGCGGCGCAGACTCAGTCGTGCGCGAGAGAATAAGGAGAAAAGGAGGGTTTCATAACAAAAAAAATTTCATAATAATAAAACGAAGCAAGGAAAAGGAGCAGGAGATGAAATCGCCATGCGACCCCGTTGCGCGCGGGTGCAGAACAGAAGACTTAAAAATTTTTTAACATGAAAAAAGCTAAACGCGTGATTAAGCACTAGTAATAATGGTAGATATAAGAGTAAGTAAGAGTAGGAGTAGTAGTAGTAGCAACAGCGGTAGCGGTAGCAGAAGGCAACAGCAGTTCTTTGTGTAGCAGGTATGTAGGTACGGTAAAGGGTTGGTTAGGAGGTAGGTAAAAAGGTTCAGTTTAATTCCCCTAGGTGGGTAGTAAAACAGGGGGGGCATCGTGGGCGCCCAGGTCGGGGCGGCCCCCGTCCTTCCTCTTCCCCTTTGTCGTCTGTCCTCCCTTCTCCTTTCTTCGTTCCTCGCCCTTCTCGGACCCTTCTAACCCTTCCTTACCATTCTCTTACCTCGCAATTCCACCCCCCCACTCCTCCCGCCTTTTTGCCCATCTTTGTAATGTCCCCCAATTTAACGATAGAAAGCGAAAAGTAAAACTATAAAACAAACATGGTCTAGAACTGGATGAGATCTTGCCCCTGACCGTTGTTCGGCTGCTGAGGTGACCGCGTCGCGAACGGGTTGCTCCCCCCTCCGTACCCGCCAAAACCGACGGGCCCGGTGGCGGCCGGCATCTGCGGCGCGCCGTACGACACCGTCGGCATTCCGGTAAACTGCTGGCGGAGGAACGGGTTGTTGCCCGTCGCATCGGCCGTGAGTTTGTGCGCACCGGCACCTGCCGAGTTGACGAAAGTACCCGGCGCCGTGTGCTGAGCGGGGATACGTAGCTCGCCCGTGTTTCCGAAGGTGTCCATGCCGTCGCCGCTAGCGAGAAGCGCGTTAAGCTTCTGCTCGTGCTCGCTAAGTTGTCGGGGGGGCTGCTGGTTCGGGTTGAAAGAAGGTTGGAGCTGTAGTTGGGGTTGGGGTTGGGGTTGGGGAGAGAACGCCTGAAGCGACTTCTGCTCGGGAAGGCTTTGTAGGCTGCTAAGGCTGGGAATTAATGAGGCCTTGGCTGTCTGCGGCCGTGTGAAGTTGTTATTGTTGTTATTAGTAGCGAAGGGGTTATTCGAGCCAGTCGGCATGGGCCTAAGCGCTGACTGAGCCTGATTATTAGATGCCCACGGATTGTTGCTACCGGGCTGGAGAGTCGGTTCTGGGGAGGCGGTAGGCTGGGGGTGCTGGAATTGGGGCTGGCCGGCGTAGGGGTTATATCCGGTAGGCTGCATCTGGAACGGTTGCAGCTGCGGTTGGAGGTGGTTCGGCTGTTGCCCGTAGGGGTCGTACATGCCTGTCTGCTGAGGGTTGAAGCCGTTGTTGTAGCCGTTCGTGTAGCCATTGGCAGGATATCCGGTGTATGTGTTGTTAACGTATCCGGTCGGTTGCGGCTGCGTCATCTGGCTCTGGTCGATGGGGTTGCCGAGCCAGTCGACATTGCTTCCCTGTTGGTAACCCATGTTGAGGCCGGTCGGGTGCGTGTTGGGTTGCGCCGGGCTGTCATCGAATAGCGACTTGGCATTGCTCTCTTCCAATTCCCGCTTTCGCCGTTCGTCCTCCTCCTTGCTGAGCTTGATAGCTTTGGCTAGGTCGTCGTCCTCCTCCTCCACCCCTTGACGGCTCTCGCGCTTCCTCCGGTCCTCCTCTTCCTGGTATTTGCTAGCCTCCAAGGCCAGCTTGTATTCGGCATCTTCCTCGTCGTCGCTGTATTGCCTGGGTCTGTGGCGCCCGTGCTGCGCCGCGGCGGTCGGACCATCGGGATACTCATCGATGCCGGTCACCCGAGACTTCCATGCTGCCCGACCGGCGCGTTCGGCGCGCAATCGTTCCTCGTCCAAGAGCAGAGCCGTCAACTCCTTCGCGGCCACCCGGACTGTATCCTCGTGAGCAATAGCGCAATCTCAGGTCGGATCGATATCACAAACCATTTTGTCCGACGTCGCGGCCCTCCTCGTCGACATAAACAAATTCCCGCAGGGTCTTGATGATGTAGATGTTCTTTCGCGCCCAGGTAACGACCAACTCGGAGCCCTCGTGCAGACAGTAATCTAGAACTTTGAGGGCTTTGAGGACGTGTCGCCAGTTCTTACCCTTGTCGTTGAGACGCTTGTCGAGCATATCAACAATGTCGTAGAACTCGGTGGACCTAGGAAATATGTTAGACTCGAGCTGTCAGGGACTTGAGCCGTTCTCATCGGGGGCCATACGAATTGAAGCTTAATTGCGCGATCTCGGTCATCTGGCTCCCGGTCGGGCCCCACGGGTCGTTACTCGTCGCTACAGAAACGGAGTCAGCATTGGGGACGCAGCGACGCGCAGGCCAAGCAGGTGACGGGTTGCAGCGGGCGAATAGGGGATGTGCAGCACGTACCTTCGCGCACTTTGACCTGGACGCTCGAGTAGCCCTTGGTGACATTTTTGACACTCCTCATAACCTTCGACATCTTGGCGGTATTTGTGCGGACGAGACGGGCAAGCTAGACAGACGCGACGATGACAAAAGTGAGAGTGACGGAAACCGAAGAAGAGCAGGCGTTGGGTGATGAGACGGATGGTACGATATGGCTGGACGGGTTGCCGGGTGGTGGTGACGTCGGGGGGTCGGTATTGGAGTCGGCGCAATCGCTCGAGGCGCAATCCAACCGGTGGATTATCTCTCAGCACCTGAGGCCCACCGAGCTACGGTGGCGGGCGACGAAACGGGCGGCGCTCGCGCGGGACTCGTCTCAAGCTACGCAGGGAATCGGAGCCAACGCCGACGTGCGAGTCTTCACCTGCCACTGAGAAATGGAGGCGACAAGACGAGCCAGCAAGGCCTCCCACTACCTGCCGGGACGGCGTGGCGGATGCACTAACTGGCCTAGCAGCGTGGATAGGAGGGTGACGACGATGGCGATAAAGGGGATTTACGGGGCGAGGGAGACCGGGGGGGAGGGAAAGCTGAAGAAGGTGGCTGGCGGCAGTCGGTCTCGTTGGCCGCCTGGACGGCTGGCTGGCTAGCGGTTTGATCGCAGGAATGAATGAGAGTGAATAGCGGCAGCGGCAGCAGCACGGAGCAGATGGGTTAAGATGGACGGAGGGAGAATCAGTTGGACGGATGGCTTTGATTGATCGAGTGATGAACTGAGCAGAAAGTTGGTCTGGGAGGGGGGGGGAGAAGTCCACGTCCTCTGCAAGCCAGGGACGGGCTGGGCTGGGCGCCGGGCTGGTTGGCTAGGTCGGTTTGGCCTGGAGGGTACACGTATGTACACGTTGACCTCACTAACGGGTCACCTATGGTCATTTATGGGCCCAGCAGCCTCGGGAAGAGGTACCCCTACCTCGTGCCTCTATCTCGTGCCTCTCCCCCGTACCTTTTTTTCGTACCGTCTGCCTTACCTTGGGTGAGGAGGTACCTAGATGGCCGACTTTCCGAGGTACCAATGGCGAATCCAGCGCTCGGGGTACATATAATGACATCGAGGACAGGCGACGTCCAAAGTTTCAAATGGCATGCTTCAGGTGCCCAGTTACGCGCAGGTGCCCTAGGGTACCTACATGTACCTACCGTATGTGTGGACATGTACCCAATGTACAGGTCCTATGTCTATAGCAGAGCCAGCGGTCTGCTGCCCGCGATGAAGAAGCCGAGAGAGAGAGAGAGAGAGAGGCACCTAGCCGAACAGAGAGCGACGGGCAGCGAAGCGAAATAAGCAGGCCGCGCGCCTCTCGGTGCGCGTACAAGCACACCTTGGGTAGCAGCAGTAGTACCGGCGGGATGGGAGAAGGAATTAGGAGGTACGTCCTACGCATGTATGCACCTGTGTGTGCCTCGGCAGATTCCTATCTGAAGAGCCTTAGGTCCCGCGTCTACAAGTTAGGTTAGGTAGTTAAGCACCTAGGAGAAGCTGACAATGACCCCTATTCACACCTGTATAGAAGCAGGTAAGGTCAGAAAGGGGGTCTGCCCGAAGAGTAAGATGAGCTGTGTACCCGATCCCAAATTGGATCGTCGATATTTGCGCGAACAGACGTGGTTACGCCACTTGCAGAAACGGAATTACGCACAGTCCGTATGTATCCGTACACGGTCGGTCCTCTCTAGGTACCTACCTAGCTTCCGCATTCATCGTATACCTCTTAGGTACTCCTCAATCTCTCCCTACCTCTACCTACCTAACGCAGTCCGTGCTTATGTGCCATCTGTAACAACATGCATAGTGCCAGAAGGCGACTCGTCCACACGAACTCCCCCGCAAGTTGTCATTCTTCTTTTCCTTTCTTCTGCTTTTCCTGGGGGGCGCCGTCCCTCCGCGGTAGTCCTCGGTGACGGTGACGGTGACGCGCGGCAGGCAAAGTCCCAAGCCGCCCCCCTTGTCTATCCCCTCAGCATCACACCAATCCAGCAGCGTGCGCGCTCTACCTCCCGCGTACTCGTAGAGGATGCGATATTACCTACCTTAGTAGGCAGGTATAGGCACCAGGCACATACCTATGCCGTCAGGTTACGTCCTTCTGCAGCCGAAGCTCAGCTTACGAATGCTCCGTAGTAGCGCATCTGCAGCATTGCCGCATCGAGGCACAGCCAACAACACCATATGCGCGCTCGCCCCGTTTCCTCTGCGCTGAAGATGACGTACGCGGTGGAGCCGTCGAGCTGTCAAGGAGACCATCAAGAGGTACCTAGGTAATACTGCTGCACAGCCCATGCATATCTGTTATGTAAGTAATTCATTGGCAGCGTCTTGGTACTCCTATGGGAGTGCTACCTTAGGTATAGTACCGCGGCACGAGGGGAGTAGAGGTAAAATATATTTCGCCTCGTCGCCGACAGCCTCCTCCATCTAGGAATGGTAGTAGGCCGCCCCTCCGATTCCCACCTTTGTGCACGCATGCATGCATATGTACGTCTCTTCCCCCGCCATGCACACAATAACTATCTAAGGCACCTGCTAAGATAGTCGGAGATCAGCATCGCGCCCTACTAGCTGCCAGGTTGCTGGTGATGTCCCGCCGCCGAGACGAACCGGATGCGCCCATTCGCTTTATGCATACCTAGTACGTATGTGCGTACCTACGTACGAATACACAGACGTGAACGGACAGGTGGAACCTTAATCAGGAGGTCCGGATCGGTACGCTAGACAAGACACGCGAATCACGGTGTGCGTGCGAGGTTGAGGTTGATACCCAACTGGGGACTGTCTATTGTACGCTTTGCTAGGTCGACACGGGGCCTCACCGAGACAGACCAAGCAGGCGGGGAGGGGAATATACGTCGCCTCCCCGGCCGCACCATACAACCAAGTTGGTTAGGTTACATCCATTCTTCTAGGGTACGCGCTCTCTGCATTCGTGACCAACAATACGATGCGCGCGCCAGAAACGCCGCGGGCACACACGGCTCGCTCCCAGACCGCGTAATCCGCGCATACGACGTACGAGAACCCCGTCCCCCCGCATATCGCACCGTGTATTAGGACGCTCAGGGTCGTCATCGTCCGCCGGCAGGGCCAGACCGTGCCGCCTCGCCGCCCTCCTTGGGTTCCACCTCCATCATGTCGAGCCACTCGAGCGCGAAAGCCGTCACAATCTTGGACCAGTCCCGCACCGTCGGCATGTCGAGGTGAGCGCCGTCGTCGTCGATCGTGTGCCACACCGGCGGGAAGCGTGCCGGGATGATATGCAGGATCGGGATCCCGCGAGCCATGAACGGCAGGTGGTCGTCCTCGATGAAGCCGATCCCGCCGAACGCCGTCCTGGCCGCCTCGGGCAGGAAAGGCTGCGACGGCCGCGACTCGAGAAGGCCGAGCCTGCGCATCCGGTCCTCGACCGTCGCCATGCCCCGGTACGCCCAGTGCGTCATCTGGTACGAGGACGCTATCTTGGGCTCGGCCGACCCGAGCAGGTCCAGCAGCACGAACAAGCTGATCTGGCTCAGCGGATTGCGGTACGCCGACATGGCCGGGTGGATCGACTGCTCCCACTGCTCCGCCAAGGATCTGGACGCCGGTGGCATTAGTCGGTGCCCCACCACGGAGATAAATAAAGTAAGGTTAGGGAGAAGCAAGCCTACCTCGATCCGTAGAGCGAGTCCGTAGCCGACCATTTCAGAAACGCCTCCTCGCCGTCGAGCAGGAGGATCTGCACGCCCATGTCCATCTCGACGGTGCCGCCCTCGCCGAGGGCCGCCATCTCGTCGTGCATCTGCGTGATGAACGGGTCGAGGGTTCGCGCGACGTGCATCAAGATGGCGCAGGGCGCGGCGCTGTCGATGGCGCCGATGAAGCCGTCGGGCGTGAGCTTGCTGTCGTAGTGGGCGACGAGCGTGAGCAGGTTCGACTGTCCCTCGCGCACCCAGGGCGGCTCCCGCTTGAACACGAGGTTGGCGAAGGGCACCTGCTTACCGCCGGAGACGGGCGTCGTCGACGTCGAGTTGTACCAGCTGATGCTCCATTTCGGCAGCTCCTTGGCGAAGAAGTTGACGAAGTGTTCCTGCGCCTTGGCCTGGCCCGGCGTGCCGGGGACGCGAGGGATCAGGATGGGAGCCAGGAGCTTCCCGTTGGTGATGTCGAGGTCGTCGCCGCCCGACGGCACCAGCTTCAGGAAGTGGTCCGACAGCGCCGTGTACGCGAGGACGGTGGCGGGCGAGATGAGTAGGAGATGCAGGGCCAGGAGGAGGGTCGGAATGACGCGTCCCGCCATTAGGTAGAGATCGAAGGCAGGTAGGTAAGCTGTAAGCGGCGGCGCTTTACAATTGGCTGATCCGCTGGCTACCTCGGGCCAGCGAGGCCATTATCCGCCGACTTAAGAGGACTGAGGATGGGAAGGTAAAATAGCAGACGCGGGTTAGCAATACTCGCACGCGTCGGGAGTGGGAGTAAGAGAGCGAGCGAGTGGAAGAGAAGGTGAGGACAACGAGGATAAGTTCGGGATTAGCCGCGTCCGCGCCTATTGGCCCCTTTTTAGAGGGGGGGTTCGCCTGCAAGGCTGAAACGCCTGTCGCCAAGCCGCTTAAGCTTCCTCGCGTCCACACTAGGCGATAAGCAGCCTCGATACATGCATCGACGCAGGCATTTGAGCATACGCTATGCCTGTAGAGAGAGCAGAGCAAGTTCTGTGCATCTGTGCGTTTTGGTGGCGGTTCCTCTCGTGGCCTCGCTGCCTTAGACGAGTTGAAAGGTAAACCTAGTTGATCAATTGAAGGTGTAAAAACTAAACTGCTAAAAGGGCTTAAATACAGCGTTTTACGAACAGTTAGCTGTTGCGTGTTTTTCTCCAATTCCACCAATCACAGGCCTCCATTCTGGATGCCTGAGGATGCACACATCTACCTAGGAAGTTAGAGGTATGTAGGTATGTATCTTGCTGTCGACAGTGGCTCCGAAGGCTTCACAGCGCATCTCTTAAGCATCTATATGCAGGTAACGGACATCACACAGCTCGGATAGCACAAGATTTGTGCAATTTTTTTTATTTAACATCATCAGCGTTAATGTTGTGCGGCACCGGAAAGCCCCAGGATCTCCAGCCACCCACCCACAGCTCCCCTCTCTAGCCACCGATAGCCCCACCAGCCGAAATGGCCGTAGATACTAACAGCGCAGTGCCTCTCCTCCGCCCTCGACGGGCGGCCAACTCGAGCTTCAGATGTCAGATCTGGGTTATGTAATGCTGCAAAGCTGGTGGCATCGGCAGACTTGTCTCTGCATGGATTTACACGAGTGGACGTAGGTACGTGGCGTTGGGCGGTTATTAGTGGAGAAGCCTGGATGGTTCCGAGCAACAAACGGGGGAAGTACAAGAGAATGTACCTCCGTCCTCCTCCTCTTCCTCCCTCACCTCGCTAGCTTTTTTCTCACCAGATCCCTCTTCGACGCTCACGGATCCGTAGAGGGCACCCCGACCCCAAAACCCATTCAGCCGACACACACGTACCTAAGAAACAAGCACACCGGGACGGCGTCAGTCGTGGATTTTCCCCCGTCGCACCCGTCACCTCCACACATGGACCCGGACACCGCCCTCATCCTGCAGCTGCTGCGGGAGGATGCGGAGCAAGCCGCCGCCGTCGCTAGGGGCAAGGGCAAGAATCCCGAGGGCACCCAGACCGACGCCCAGGTGGCCCTCAACGTCTTCCTGACAGATCTGCTCACCACCGAGGCCTTCCTCGCTGACCAGAAGATGGCGCTGAGCATCCAGCGGGCGGTCCAGCTCGACGGCGACGCGCTCTTCCAATCGGAAGAGGAAGAGCGTCGGGCGAGACGCGACCGCAACATGTCCCTGGCTCTAAGCACCGGCCAAGACGGGGTGACGGCGTCGGAGGCCGGCCCTGGCGCCCCCTCCGACGACCCGGAGTACCTCGAGAAGCTCCAGTACCTCTACGTCACCGGCATAGATACCATCACCGAAGACAACGTAAACATTAGTGACGACGAGACGCTTGTGAATAGCCAGCCGGAAAGCTCCCGGTGGGCGGCCTCGCGCCCGGCGAAGAAGCAGCCGCAGAAGCGAGAGTGCGCAGCCTGTGGAGATCTCAAGCACTTTGCCCAGCTGGCCAAGGCCCCGTGCCAGCACGAATACTGTCGGGAGTGTCTGACCCACCTCTTCCGCGACGCCACTCTCGACGAGTCCCTCTTCCCGCCGCGCTGCTGCAAGCAGACGATCCCTTTGGACAAGAACCGGCTCTTCCTCGACTACGACGTAGTCCAGCTATTCCGCAAGAAGGCTGTCGAGTTCTCGACGCCCCGCCGGACGTACTGCCACGACCGGAACTGCGGCGCCTTCATCCCGCAGACAAACTATGTCGACGATACGGCCACCTGCGTCGAGTGCCGGCGCCAGACTTGCATAACCTGCAAGAACGCCCATCACGGCGGGGATTGCCCGAATGACGAGCAGCTCCAGGGGGTCATCCAGCTAGCCAGACAGCAGGGCTGGCAGCGCTGTCAGAACTGCTGGGGCATGGTCGAGCTGAACATGGGCTGCTACCACATGACGTGAGTTTTCGAAGATGTTTTTAACCGCTCCTGTTTTCCCATATCGATTGCTTATCTATGCATGCCCCCGATAGTTGCCGGTGCGGGTTTCAATTCTGCTATGTCTGCGGCGCTCGCTGGAAGTCTTGTCGCTGCGAGCACTGGGAAGAGCGTCGCCTATACGAGCGCGCCGTCGAGATTGACGCCCGCGACGCAGCTGCCAGAGGAGCGGCGCAGAACCGGGCAGCTCCGGTCGAGCAGAGACTCGTAGAGCGACCAGCTGCGCGGCCACAGCCCGCGCAAGGCACCGTCGCGCTGCTACAGCAAACTGCACAACGGCTGGCCGAGCAACGGGCGGCCGAGCAGCGGGCGGCCGAGCAACGGGCGGCTGAGCAGCGGGCGGCTGAGCAACGAGAGGCTGAGCGGCGGCAGCCCGCGCAAGGCATCTTCGCGCGGCCCCTGCAATGGCTGGCCGAGCAGCGGGCGGCTGAGCAACGAGAGGCTGAGCGGCGGCAAGCCGAGCAGCAACGGGCCGGACAGCAACACTTCGAACTAGAATTGGCCGCGCTGCGACAGGCCGTGCAGCTAGAATTCTCAGATTCAGATTCAGATGATGAAGAAGCAGAAGCAGAACGCATCCGGCAGCTGCGAGTCCGGGAGCTTATGGAACACCTCAGGGTGAACCACGAATGCAACCATCAGAGCTGGACCAGCCGTAGAGGGCCACGCAAGTGCGAGGAGTGCAACGACGTCATGCCGCTGTTCATCTACGAGTGCCGACAGTGCCGCATCATGGCCTGCCGCCGCTGCAGGTACAACCGTCTCTAGACGCCGCGACGGTGAGGGTCTCGTTCACCTCGTCGAGGTAGTTTATATACGTCTTCTTGCCCTTTTTTGTATGTTCATCCGAGCTAGCCAGCCGGCTGGCTGGCTGGTGGGGCCTCTCTCTCTCTCTTCCCCCCCTTTGGGGATTAGATCTCGCAGATTGGATGGACGAACGGACGTTACTCCCTGGGTTGGCGTGATTGCGGCCAGGCCGTAGAGAAGAGGGATTTCTGGTTCCCGAGAGCTCGGCGGTGAGAGAAAGACAGGGTGAGAGGGGCGGGGGAACGAGACTTTAGCGGCTATTCGGCGATGGGTAGAGTATCGGAGGCTTGATGACTGTGTGCAGGTCCCCTTACCTCTAGCAGGTCTGAACTCGAGGGTCATCACTGTAAAGCTACGTAGCCTCGCTTGTCAACATTCCGGATTTGGTTGTTATGGTAAGGCTAGATCTCACGACAATAAGCATGATGGGATTCATCAAACAAACGAACATGACTTATGTGAACCGCCGTGATGCCCAACCCCGATGTTTGTCATCCCAGGTTGCTGACATCCCGCAGCAGAGAATTTGAGTCCAATAGCGACATGATCGAGCCTATTGATTTCGACTGCTTTCCCGAGCAGGGACTCTCAGAAAAGAGCCGGGGGGAGGGGAGGTCTGTAAGCACGAGCGTGAGATTGAGGTGTGCGGCTGAGTGTATACATGCTTTAGGGGTAAGATGACGGTGGACGGTGAAAAGTTCATGTCTGCCACTACATATTTGGCTGGTGTTATCAGGCGATTTCGAGAGCAACCCAGCTCGTAAACTAATGGTATGTAAACCTGCAATTATCTTAGGGGGTAGGAATGGAGTTGTCCACGATTTGCTAGCGGTTCCGGTGGCGGCGGCTTCAGGTGCCGTAGGGGATCATCTCTTTAGGATCCAGATCTAGGACCATGTCTTGCTCCGGTAGACCTAGGTCTAAGGACAATTCGCTGGAGCTCTGGGCCAGAAGAGAAGTATATCAATATGTGTTGCGTTCCTGGGCTTAATGTGGTAACCTAACGAGTAAGTTATAGGAGGCCGGGCCGAGCTTCGAGTTGTTCTACGGCGTCGCCTCCGCGTTCATAGATTTTCATAACTCTACGTCCTGGTAGCTTTTGAATCAGCTACTAAGTTAGGGACGTTCATTTATTAAAATCCGTCGTTTTTGCCGCAGGAAACGTTACGCGGCCACGGGCGAGAAGACATATCCAGTTTTAAGCAAGGGGTAATCACACCATTGAGTCGGCCGAATCCAACATTACACACACAAACTGACGAACCAACTACCTTAGTGTTCTACCTATTAACTCCAGCATCACCTACCCGACGGAGCATTGCCTAAATGCGAATCATCGGGTAGAATCTTCCTCCTCCCACGTCCATAGCCCTCCAAGCTCTGACCCAAATCTACCAACCACTGCCTCTCCCGTATCCCGCCCCCTCGAGTCCGATCCGAGTTACTCCCAGCCATCCGACGCCACCAGGGCCGCTGTCAGCGTCGCCGCGATTCACCTCGTCGACGACAGTCAGCTTCTGCGCGAGCTCGCACCTAGCGCTACTCTCCTACTCTACCTACCACCAAAGACCACATTTTCTACTCTGACGGCTGTACGCTCAATGCCGTTGGCTGACGGGCTTTCCCTCGGCGCCTCGACCCGTAGGAGCGGAGATTCATGCGTCTTCGAGTTCCGTCTGCGCTCCTACCCCCCCGATCGCGCGTCTAGTCCCAGTGAGTCTGCGGGTACAGTGGTTGGGAGAGGGAGGGTGCGTTGTCGAGGTCTGGCATCGAGGGAAGATGAGATGTCGTGGGATAACTAGCACCCCGCAACCCTATCAGAGCATCTATGGCCTTGTCCATAATTTCTCTCTCTGGTATGGCCCAAAGGCTTGCCTAGTGATCCTTTTGGCCTTCTTCCCGGAGTTCTGGTTGACCAGGTTGGTGTTCGACACGTACATCTATCTGCCTACTCTGAAGAGGGCCGCGTTTTCTAGGCGAAGATGCACGTTTCAGTTCTCGGCAACTTCGTTCTGTAGGAGCTCACATGTAGGTATACACTATATCCACTGGTCCATATAAACCAGTTCCCGTGCGGTGAGAAACGGCGGCTTGCGTGTTTTCAGCCTGTCTAATATGGTCTGGAAGCGCTCGGTCTCCGCAAGATGATATAGGTACATCGCGAACGTAGGCAGCCGGGATACATACCCACAGAGAGACTCCCGCAACTAGCTACTACCCAGATCACTGGGAAGCAGCCCCTGCATCGAAACCGCGGTGGTCTTCCGGCTCGCGAACTGTCCGCTACTGAGTCTCGATGCTGTACACTTGGTTCGACAGCACCAGCGCCGATAGCAGTCGAACGCATATGGTCCAGGGAATCTTCAGGCAGAGCCTGTGATGAAAATAAACGCTTGGTGGAGAGATCATCCCCGCGCTCAGTCGCGATTCTCCATAAACCAGGTCCCCGACATCGTGGACACGCCAATGGCCTCGGCGTATTAGGCGCGACGGGTTTCGTAGCCCCCACACGCTGTAGGGTGCGTACCAAAGGCCGACATGATATGGGACCCTTCCTTTCTCTACATATGTATGTGGGAATGTCATCTGCCTCGTCTAAGTAATAGGTAGGTATTGCATGTTCGTAGCATATGTACAACCAACATACTGATGTGTGCGTGTGCATGTATATGTATATACTACCTTGTTATATAGGCATTACCCAGCCAGGTCTCTGCGCCCACGCAGTTACACTATACGACTGATGTGTGATCTATCGCGTAACTGCTTGGCTGAGCAGGGGTCGCGTCCCTCGGCCCGGTCCTCTCTCACCTCTCCAATCCTCTTCACGCCAACCTAGAGCCGTGCTGATAGAGGTTGCCTCCGGCTTCTGCTGCGCCCGTCGTGCGTACCTACGTTGCGCCCCTGGTTGGCGACTGCGTGTGCTCCGCGGTTGGATTTGTTGTCCGCCACGCATTGGATGATGGCGTTTATTACTGGGCTCGTAGGGCATCCGATTGGGCCATTGCCCAGCTGGACAAGCTGCCTACGCCTTTGGCACAGATCCTATAATAATAATTCAGGCACCGTCAGACACTCGGCTCTAGGAAAGTCTCCTTCGTTCCCAACCGCCCCGACTTCATACTATGTAGCGGTTGATCACGCTAGCCGTCTGACAATCCGTTGCCCCCTTTCCCGTCTCCCCTCCCTTCCCCTTCCCTCTCTTTCTCTCTTTCTCCTTCTCTCTCTTCTCCATGGATCCCATCTCTGATCGCCTAGACGAGAAAGCTGCTGGACAGAATGGTCAAGTACATAAGAGGCTCTTCATATTTTGTGACGGCACGCGGCAGGATGGCGTAAATGCGAATCGTCCCCTGACAAATGTAGCCACCCTTGCCCGGTGCCTGAATGGTGTAGCCGATGACGACTATCTCCAAACGGTTTACTATGACAACGGAGTTGGCAGTGCGTCCAGCCCTATCGCTAAACTCATCGACGGTGCAACCGGGCGAGGTAATGCTGACCTCGTCCTCGAGCGTGGCGCCTGCGTACTCGCCGGCTAACACTTGTCAGACATATCGACCAAGATTATGAATGCTTATAGCTTCATTTCGCATAACTACAACTTCAGCGACGACCTGGACGAGATATTCCTGGTTGGATTCTCTCGAGGAGCCTTCGCCGTCCAATGCCTTGCCTCCTTCATCAGCCAAGTCGGCCTGTTTCAGAAGCAGCACTTGTACTACCTCCGTGGTATGCTCGCCTTGTGGGAGAACCAGAACTTCAGGCGTCTAGGCCGGAACCAAAGGAACATAGTAAGAGACAAGCTGCACAAATATGTCACGAGGTTCCGTAACGAGGGCCTACTACACCAGGTTAAGATCAAGGCCTGCGCCGTCTGGGATACAGTCAGCGCTTCGGCAGTCCCAATGCCATGGCCAAGGCCCCTGTCCTTCGTGGGGAAGGAAATCCCCAAGGCCGTCGAGAACGCGTTCCAGGCTCTCGCCCTTGACGAGGCCAAGATGAAGTTCGAGCCATGCATATGGGAATCCAAGGAATCCGCGGACACCTACGCCAGACAGTGTTGGTTCCTAGGCTCACATACTGACGTTGGCGGCAATAACGACGCCGCGCTCGGCGTGGTGCCGTTAATATGGATGATTGGACAACTGCATGCCAACACTGATGCCAGTTTTAACATGCTAGAGGTGACCAAACACCTCAAACACAGGTTCCTCGATTGGAACCTCTCTGTGAACAAATTCCTCGGGCAGTTCACAGAAACCGCAGTCTTCTCTGAGACGTCAAATCCAGGTGAGTTTCCTAAGTTGCCCACGACAGATCAGAACCTCCGCACCAGCTGCTACCAGGCGAGTTGCCGTACACGAGCTCTAATCGCGCGCAGGCCGGATGACGAGGCCGTCGTGGCACTGGTGGCTCTCGGGGCTCCGACCTCGAGGATACCACCTGAAGTCGAACCACCACCACCCGGATCTCAAGCTCGTCCACTTCACGGTGCGGTTCGCCATGGCCGACGGCGGGAGCCGATGTAAGGCGCTGCGGAAGTGGAAGACGACGGGCCAGGGGGACGGCACGGTGCGGTGGCAGCTGCGGGAGAACGTCCTCTTCGAGGACAAGCTGAGCGACGACAGAGACTGCAAGGAGTACGAGGAGTACGAGATGTTCGCGGCGTGGCGCGATGGCGAGCACCCGATCGAGCAGACCGACAGGACCGCTTTCGCCGCCCACGTGCGGGTCCTGATCCAGGATCAGACCGAGGAATCGGAGGGGAGCCTGAACTACGTTTACGATCTCCTGGGGAGAAACTTTTATTTCGACGGCGACCAGCTTGCGCCCGATATAATGTATTCACCGTAGCCGGTGTTGGGAAGCGGGCGCACTTCGTGGGGTCACGGCGGGCATATAGATCGGCACCGGTGTAGTAAAGGATGATTCCCGTAACCCTCACATACTATGTAAGGATGAAGAGGCGCCTTCGCGCTCAGTCCAGATCGATTTAAGCAGCGATAATATCCAAGACCTTCGGTTATGAGATGAGAGATAAGGAATCATGTTTCCTTCCGTCAAAGTCGAAGCCAGGCTCTATATACTACTATATGACTAACAGGGACGGGCAGAGCTGCGCTTATCATAACGACCTGACTACGGGAATGAGCGGCACGAAACCCGGGGGGTCCTTGTAATTGGTATATAGAGGGACGCGCTGCCAAGAGTGCGGAGTGAAAAAGAGGGAGTCAACTGAGGTCCAGCCAGCCTCCCTTATGTGTCTGAGAGCCCCTGCCCCCTTTTCTACCAAATCACGGAACAGCCGAAGGTAGGAAGTATTATCATGTCTTCTTCGTCCCGCAACCTACGGACGCCTGATCGTGCAAGTCAGGTCAGCCAGGCCATGGGTCCCGCGCGTGCGTGACCCGCACATGTCCTCGCCGCACATGCATTTGCACGGCGGGTGCGTACACACATATACATTACGGGGGCCTGTTGGTACGGTGTGGCGCATAAACAGACGCCCATCTACATACACACGCATAGGCCTACGTGCGTCTGCGCCTACTGTGAGTATTTCGCCAGACGCCCCCTCTCCTTCACCTAATTCTCAGATCCGAATTCTCAAGCCTCGGTGTATAACTCAACTCCCCTTCGCCCCTGTACCCTTACCTTCTCAGCTCGTTTATTCCCTATGTCCTATGCCCTATCTGGCAAACGCCCGGCCGCCCGGCCGCCCCCCGTCCACCACACTCGCCCTAACCTAGGCTGAAGTCACCACTGCCCTACTCGCGAGCCCTGGGCAGGCGAGGAGAAGGAGGGGGCTGTGGAAGGATTGACGATGGGTATAAAGAATCGCGGGCGGAACAGAACCAAAAAGAAATCAAAGAAACAGACGAGGGTATGGAAGGGGGTTCTATCCATACTGGCGTCCGTCTGTTTAGGTGTGATATCGCCTTTGGGAGAAAAACAAGAACCAGATGGGAATAATTTAAGTTATAGGTTTCTTCGAAAATGAGCATCACGCCATGCCCGAGCCCAGCCGCAGACCGCGATCCACGACGTGCCGTGTTTCTATGTTTACGCCAGCTCGACCTGTACGTCAACACCCACTTCCTCTGCGGCGCCGGCGTCTGTCATGGCGACGTCCTGCTCCTGCATATGGTCCTGCTCGTCGTCGCCTTCTCCGGCGTCGCCTTCCTGCGTCTGGACGTCGTTATCGGCCTCAGTTCTGGTTGCGACCGCCACGCCGACTGTGACTTCTATCTCGGGGGAGCCGACGGACGGCTTGCCCTTCGGCAGACCTTGGGCCACCGCGACCTGCACCCGGACCGTGTCCTGGGTCTCGTCGTCTCCCGTAGCCTGGGCCCCCGCGTCCTGGTCTGCGTCCGCTGTCTTTGCCGCCGCCAGTGCGGCCTGCCGCTGCTTCTCTCGCTCGATCCACGCCGGCGGCAGGCCGGGTCCACTATCTGCGTTGCCGTAATCACTCTTCTTGGTGCCTTTCGGCCATCGGCCCGGGCCCCTGCCGGTACCGCCGGGCTTACGCTTACCGGAGCTGGCCTTCTGGGCTGACTTGCGGACGCTAGAACCGCCGGTCGAGCGCCGGGGTTTGGGCCGCGCGGCCCGCCGTACACTGGGAGGAGGGAGACGTGGCGGCGGCGGCGGCCTGGGGAGCGTCGAGTGTATGCGCGACAGGGCGGTCCGTCTGTTGTTAATTGGAGGGAAGACTTGAAATCTACTGACGGGAATCGTTTCGTACGTTTTCTGCCATCCATGCTCGTCATCCGTTAGGGCGCTCGCGCCGGTACCGGTCGATACGTTTGGATCCTCCTGTCGACCGCCGGGAACTTTTACACTGTCCTTGTCAACACCGTTAATCTGGATGTTCTCCTTCGTCTCGAGGGCATCATCGTTCGGCTCTGTCGATTCGAGGACGGATGAATCGGTTACTTCAGGAGGCTTATGATTGAACATCGGAGCAATAGCGAAATCGCCGGTGGCGATACCGCTCTCTGCGAGCGTTTGAACCGCCTTGGAATCTTCATCCTCCTCGCGAGGTGCGATGGTATTCAGGGCGGGGCCAAGCTCAAAGTTCGTAGCGTTGCTACGACCCATAACGTACGGCGTCCAAGTGAGATTCCGCGGAATCAGCTTGACGTACTTCTTCGCTTCCCATTTGGCGACTTCTTTGTGGCAGTAGGCTAGATCTACGCGAAACGCGTAGACGTGGGTGACAGGATCCCGTACAAGAAATCGAAGTGCTTCGAGGGCGGAGATGACATCGTCGGGCGTCATCCCCGTGTCGTCGGATATCTGCCGGATACTCATGCCCTTCTGAAACTTATCTTTGGGCATATGCTCCATGAGATACTTGCAGATGACCAACCTCCAGTAGTTACGATACGATACGAGACCCATGTCGGAGAGCGGCTTCTCGGGGGATCCCGTCTTTTCCTCCACTTTGGTTAGGAGGTAGGAAAAGTCTATGAGCAGATGGCCGTATCCTTTCCGTTGGTGTATAGGCAACGTGAGAATGCAGCTCACGTTATTCTGGCTGCTGGCGCGCTTTTCCTTGGAAAAGTAACCGACAAAATGATAGCCGAGGTCGTCGTACTCGCAGAGCACGTAGAACAAGAATGGCTCAACGTCGTAGTAGAGCGTTTTGGAGCCGAGGAAAAGCTTGGCCAGCAGGCAGAGGTTTTGGCAATAGACCGGATTCTTTCGGCCGTCAACCTCAAAGAATGAGATCGAGCCGTGCCGGTATATCTCGTCGCCTGGAGGGTGTTTCGCGGGGCACTTGAGCTTGTGCCGCCACGCGACGTAGTCGGAATTCATGTACTTCAAGCAGAACTCGCAGATGTAGAGGACCCGATTGCGACTGTACTCTTCGGGATACGGTGCTGCGTACCACGTATCTATCTCCCAACCTCCGAATTCGATGCATTCGATTTGACTCGCCGGACCCGAGGTTTTCTTGGACTTCTTCACCGGCACCTCAGCTACGGCTTGCATCGCCAGCAACCTATTCCTCCATTCTTCTTCGGCCTTCTGCTTGGCTTCGTCAAACCGGCGCCGGTCATCTTTTGTTGGCAGTGTCTTCGTCGTATCGGCCTGCTCCTCGGTTAAAATGCCACCGTAAGGTTTCCCCTTTAGCTCATCCGTTTCCTTGTCAAAGAACGAATAGAAAGGCTGGGAGTAGCTAGAGGGGAAGAATGGTGCCATGGTGGGAGTCGGTTCTGCAGCGGCCGCGGTACGCGCCGACCTTGCGTTCCGTGACGATCGGGATGTAGTAGCTCTGCCGGTTCGCTTTTTTTGCGGTCTGGGTTTCTGTGAAAGCCTTAGGCGAAGATCCGCGCTGTCTACTCGCATTTTGACTATCAAACTGGAGCGGGACTTCTTGACGATGGTACACGAGGAGGTTTGGCTTGGCACCTTAAGCCTCAACGAGCGTACTGACCGTGGCCGAATCGGGGTTTCGACCGTGCTCGCTTTCTCGGGGGCGACTTCGTCTTGGACGGACTCGTCTTGGACAGACTCGTCCGTTATGTTTCTCCTCCGTTTTCTTAGTGACATCACCTCGTCGTCGGCCTCTACTGAAGATGTCTTCCTCTTCCTCAAAACCCGCGAGCCATCCATGGGATCTTCGTCGAGAACAAGTTGGTTGAAGACGGAGTGAGCGTCGGGCTTATTCACGCCACGTTGAGGGGGGAGGAGGTCCCTGGCAAGTTTTGGGGCGGACGCCCGACTGGGAGACGTTGGCGACAAGTCGCTATCGTCGACAACATCACTTAACACTACTTTCATGTTGTGATCGCCTTCTGCGTCCTCCGCACCCGAGTCGGATCCCGCATCATCGCCAGCACATTCTGGACACTTCCAGTTTGACGGACCTACGGGGAGATGTTAGTGATGCGGGGAGAAAGGAGAGACGTATAGCGCCTAAAACTTACCACTTCCTTCGACGAGAGCTTGATGTTCGCGCGCGCATTGCTGGTGGGCTAAACAAACACGGCAAATTAGCCCGATGCTGCCCTCCTCGAAGCTATCGTAGCAATGTGTGACGTACCGTGTTCACCACACCCCTTACAAGCGAGATAAGCCTCGAATTCCTCCCCTGGATCGTGCTCCTCGTCTTTCTTACAGAATATGCAGTTATTGGGATCGACCGCATCAGAGTCCTCGTCTTCGTCATTATCTACGACCTCTTCCCATTCCGCTGCCGATTCGTGATCACTGGAGCTTGAGGCTGAACTGATATCGTCGTCGCTTTCGCTGTCTTCGTTGTCGGTCTCGCCGGGCTTGATCTTCACGGCACCGACCCCTTCGTTTTCATCCTCATCGTCCTCGGCTGCACCCACAGCTGCATCATCGTCCTCGTCACTAGAACCTGCGGTCGGATCGAGTTGAGGGGGGGCAGCATCATCTTCAGCTTCCTCCTCGCCCTCTGCATCAACATCAAATACGTCGTCGTCGTCGTCGTCATGGATGTCGCTACCGTCACTATTCGGCTCCTCCTCGTCCGGGCCGCCGTCGTCCCCATCATCTGGTACACGCTCGAGCTCGCCTTGTTCATCGTCCTGAGACATAATATCTTCTATGAGTACTGTGTCGATCTCACTATCACCTTGACCGTCGGAATCTCCATCGTTGTGGAGTTCGGTCTCATCATGTTCCTCTGCTGGTAATGGATTTACTACAGGCCCTTCGGGGAGGAGGGGGACGTCGTCCGCCATAACGGTGTCGTTAGGTAATTCCTCCTCAAACTCGGCGTCCTCTTCCGACAAGACTACGCTTTGTTGTAACTCTTCTTGCATAAGCTGTGCGTTTGCCATCGCGTTATATCAGCACGGGAGGATCGAGGGACGGAAATCTAGCGAAGCAGACACCTGGTGTATCGAAGGGTGTGTTATACATAAGTTGAGGGTATCCCGCGCGGACTCTCGGTGGCGAGTGACGTTCTGATGCCTCCAACCGACGCCACTTCACGTCATGAACGAGCTTGTCGCATGCCTGGCTCAAACAGCAGGAGGGTATCCTATGAACATATGAAGTCCGCAGGGGGATAAATGTAATTGGTCGTGCGTTCAGATCGTCGCGGTGCGCAGGACATCGGGGATTTCTCGCTGTAGGACAAGGTGTTCGGCAGAAGCTAGACGCGCCAGATGTCGGGATTAAGCGGGATGCTTGGCTGCAGTGATAAGACAGTACGAGTCAGCGAGATAATCGACGCGTCTCGGTGAGGAAATAGGGAGTTGGAAGAGTTACGAAGCCGGTGATGACTGCAACTTGCTATGATGGGTTGGCTCATTTGATGCGATGCGGTCTCGAGTGGATATTCACAAATATTGGTGGTGTAGTCTGCTGATGGAGCCCGCGACCGTGTAATCTCCGATTAGTCATCCGCCAAGCTCGAAGAGTGGAGAAGAGCAACCTACGAGGTGACTTGTATGTATCGTGTACGCAAATTATGTAGCATAGGGTACATGTACGGTAAAGCCTCTCCTCTCGCATTACATAAACACTTCAATACCGAGTGGTGATTGGCTCGTCTACCCCACCTACCTAGGTATTTAACTACCAGATTACGTATGTTACCTAATCAAAGCATCTCCACCGCAAAGCTTAGGTAAAGCCCAAATTCCTCGTCATCCCATCGTTAACCTACCGAACCTGATCTCGTCATATACTGTCACGAACCCCTACCGACAGATCCATCAGCCGGAGAAGTGGCCGCGAGCCATTGCGAGGACTCCATACTCCGGTCGACCATTATCGAATCGACGCGGGGCTCACAAAATCAGGGACGGGGCGCAGACACACACTGGAATTGGACCGCAATCCGTCGCAATGGGTGTACCGTTCGAAGCTTTGCTTCCCTACGCGATCATCCTCGCCGTAAGGATCTCCTGCCCCCAATCAGCGGAATTCCCGCGCCTTATTCGCAAAAGACGACCTGGGTGCTAAGTCGTGTGGCTAGATGTTCGGCGTGACTGGCGGCGGTCTCTCAAAATTCAGAAATTGGCAGAACGGGGGCAAGAGGCCGCGACGGTCGGTGGATCAATGGGATAGGCAAAGTATGAGGCGACAGCTTAGATGCGAAGCGTTCGTAGGTCTAACGCGATTATCCGCAGTGATGAACCGAGACCGCCGATTGACTGGATCACTACGAGGCCAGAGCGATGCGCCCCTCGCTCCGGCAGGCTTCGAGCTGAACAACCCGTGGAGGGTATGTCTCTCCAATGAATACAGAGTTTCAAGGCGCTAACACAACAATGTCTAGGTCGAGAAGCGCTTTTCATGAAGGACGCAAACGGCGAGGGACGAAGGGTAATAAACGCATTACGTGGCTGACCAACCCTCTTTTGTACAAAGTCGACGAGTACATCATGGCAGTTAACCAAATCCGCATTGATCGTAATCCTATTTGTTCCTAACTGCCCTCTAAATTCTCGTTTGGGGTATCATTCCTATCCTGTATTCGCAGGTCTAAGCATACCAAAACGCCAGCAATTTCCCAAGCTTATCTATATCGTGATATCCGGCCGGTTCTTATTCAATCCCTCGAGGAGCATACACGCTTGGCATAGCCTCTGGCTCGACATATAGCTGCAATTCTCACATTTCCTGAGCTTCTGCTTCAGCCTGATAGGAAGAGTGATACCTGCTGTCTTCGCGTAGCCTTTGGCTTGTTTCGGCTTGTCGGGGCGCTGACCTGGTTCAACCCCAGACACGGTGATTTCTGTTTCGAGCCCTGCGGCCTCGGCTGCCTCGTTTTCCCTCAGTTGCTTTTCCATTGCTGCCATCTGATTACCACCCAATCCGTTATTCGCCGATCCACAACCACCCACGCTGTCTTCCTCAGTCGTCGCATCTTGCCGAGCAGCACTCTTCCCCTCGCAGCGACAAGCGTCTTGCGCGGCGCCGGGGACTAGTCTAGCCATGTCCTCGCCGCTCCGAACGATGTCGAGAATCGCGCTCGGGCGAACCTTCTCCAGGTTCTTGATTAGAGCGCGAGCGCTGCCCCTGAAGGCTTCGGGACTATAGATGCACTCGGTACTGAAATAGTCTAGTTTTTTGTGATGCGCGTATAGCACAATCTCCTTCTCGTATGTGTACTTGAGGGGTTTGCTTCTCTTGACCTCACTAGCGTCGCTACCGGTAACAATACTCGTGCTCCTAGATAGGCGCGGCAAATCGCCCCGGAGGAGGTTCATCATAACGGTCTCAGCGACGTCGTCGGCATTATGGCCGGTCACAACGTGCCTGATCCCTAGCAACTTGGCGCCCCTATCCAGTGCTTGCCGCCGGAAGACGCCGCAATACGTGCAGTTGCCTTTCTTGCCGATAGTCTCGACGACCTGATCCATGGTCCAGCCGTAGAGCTCGTCGTAGCCGACTATTTTTAGGGACATGTCATACTGTATGGCGTTGCGCTTGACCGTCTCTAGGGAGTCATCCCTGTAACCCTTGATCCCTTCATCGATGCTGAGAAGTACTAGCTCGACTCCGTAATTGTGTCTCTCATTCAACGTCTTCAGCACCGAGGCTAAAACCGTTGAATCCTTGCCGCCAGATGCGCCGATGGCCACTTTTTCCCCGGGATAAAAAAGTTGTGAAGAAGTTATCGTGTGGTGGATTTCGTCTTCGAATATCCGGATAAAACAGCCTTTGCAGAGTTTCTGGTGGTTTTTCGGCCGCTTGATCAGGGCCCGCTCCGTCTTGCAGAGGGCGCAGAGCGCGGGAGGCATTCTCCACCAAGGATCGGTGCAAGTGCAGACGGGTATGTAGTATTCAAAGGCGAAAACCAGGATCGAATATTCGGTGTAAAGAGCACCAGGCGACTTTTTGGCGTTGACTCAACATTTGCTTAGTTGTAGATAGGAGCTCGCTCAATCAGAGATCCTGTCCCGATGTTGCTCAGCAAAGGTTGGGGGAGTTGAGACGACTCATAGGTACTGAAATGCCTTATCGCCTCAAGGGCAAAGCGATAGTTAGGTAATCGAACCCACGATTTTTCCCAGCCAATTAACATACTTAAGTGTTTTGCCGATATTTAGCCAGCCCCCACGAAGGAAACCCTACGCACAAATTTCTACTTCGGATCCCCAGCTTTTACTCGAACTTCTTCCCTTTACATCCTCAGCAACTCGGTCAACTTCTCCGGCCCACGACCACACGACTAAACCGCCGATATGGTAAGCTCATTATGCCCGAGTTTGATGAATATCGACGTGCTTCCCGCACTTGATGGGATCAAATCAATGGCGCTCGCTTGTCGAGTCGTGCATTTTCCGCCTGTCGTCTCCGGACGCAGGTGAAGAATTGGCTTGAGATGTTTGGTGCAGTGTGCAGAATATGCCACTCCCCATCATCTCTCTAGAGTTCAAGAAAGACTACAGTCAATGGATCACATTTGCTGATGTCTCTCTTCTCAATGATAGCCTCCTAAGTCTGGTAAGAAGGCCGCTCCGGCCCCCTTCGCCTCCAAGGCCTCGAAGAAGGCGCCGAAGGTAAGTTACTCACAGGTCTCCCCGGCGATTCCTTCTCATCGACTCGCCTGGTGAAGCTGACACGACGGTCAGAACCCTCTCATCGAGAAGCGGCCCCGAAACTACGGAATCGGCCAGGACATCCAGCCCAAGCGCAACCTCTCGCGCATGGTGAAGTGGCCGGAGTATGTCCGCCTTCAGCGCCAGAGGAAGATCATCAACCTTCGTCTCAAGGTGCCCCCGGCGATCGCCCAGTTCCAGCAGGTTCTCGACCGCAACACTGCCGCCCAGGCCTTCAAGCTCCTGAACAAGTACCGACCTGAGTCCAAGGCGGAGAAGAAAGAGCGACTGGTTAAGGAGGCTACCGCGATCAAGGAGGGCAAGAAGAAGGAGGACGTCAGCAAGAAGCCCTACGCCGTCAAGTATGGTTTGAACCACGTCGTCGGCCTGATCGAGAACAAGAAGGCTTCCCTCGTCCTCATCCCCAATGACGTCGACCCCATCGAGCTGGTCATCTTCCTGCCCGCACTTTGCCGAAAGATGGGTATTCCGTACGCCATCGTCAAGGGCAAGGCCCGTCTGGGAACTGTGGTCCACAAGAAGGTACACGTTAATCGTATCCGGCTAACTAGGATAAAAGCTGACGATTCTAAACCTAGACCTCGGCTGTTCTCGCCATCACAGAGGTCCGATCCGAGGACAAGAACGAGCTGTCCAAGCTCATCAGCGCCATCAAGGAAGGTTACCAACCCAAGGCGGAGAACGCCCGGAGACACTGGGGCGGCGGCATCATGGGTGCCAAGGCGACGAAGCGCATCGAGAAGAAGAAGAAGGCTTTGGAACAGGCCATCAAGGTCTAAGCAGGCGCTGCGACCGGTTAACGGATCGGAGATTTTCTATATTTGCACAGTTCCGGCGTTGGAGGGGGGTAAAAAGGAGGGAATACCAACCACATGGATTTGCACGCAGCTAGCTTATTGCTACTCCCCAGAGTTTCACCGACGACAAATGTGACAAATGAACGATTGATCCGACCCGAACTGGCTGACTGACTCTTGTAATGATTTCACACGGCTATGTCTTTCGTTCATCGCTACCTGGTAGGCAAGTAAGCCCCGGCGGAGCGGACCCTAGCAGCGCCGTGTCTTTGCAGATTGCCGCATTAGGATGTCTAAGCCGAAGGGGGGGGAATATGGGGCAAGCGACGGAGAGCTGAAGCCTCACACCGGTGTTGCTCACCACCCCCCCTTTTCCACTTCCCGCCTTTTCCGCGTCCCAAACGAGAGACGACTCGACCCGTAAGCGTCGGGAATAACGCAGGACGGCTCGCCATCTACAATCCACCCGCAGAGGTAAACGCCTACGTGTGTGAGGATCTACACATCTATTACCCACCTACCTACATACAGACATGAGCGGTACGGCAAGATGTCAACTCCATGCCCCCGAGAAGGAGGTTGCCGCGCTGTGCCGTTCCCTTCCTTGGTTGCCGCCCCATGCGGGACGGGTGGGCAGACGAGAATACAACGAGACGAGACGTGGCGGGATGGGATGAGACGAGACGGATTTGAAGGGGGGAGGAGAGGGGGAAGGGGAAGAAAAGGGGAGGGGGGGATGATAAGGAAGAGCTCCAAAAAAAAGCAAAAGAAGGAAAAAAAGCAAAAGGAGTAGAAGGATGGAAGGGTGGCGATCAGGAGCGGATCAGACGGACGTCTCGCCCTCGCGGACGCGAGACGGGAACGGGATTGTGATGCGCTGCGCTGTGATGGGGTAGGTATAGGCAGGGTGAAGCAAGGTCAGGCCTTGATGAACACGGCCTGGGTACATAGCGCACGGCAGCGCACGGCGCCTGCGCGGCCGCCCACGCGATCCCGAGGCGTTGAGGGCGAGGGGCGAGGAGAGGGGGGAGGGGGGGGAGGCGCCGGGAATAACCGTCCGCTGGGTTGCGTGATGCTGCCGGACCGACCTCGACTCGCACACCGCCCTCGCAGCGACAGCGAAGCGCGGTATGAGGGAGGGGAGGGGGGCGGCAGAAGGGTAGGTAACCTATATCGCCCCAGCAGGTGTGTCGTCGCAGCGACAGAGCGAGAGGGGAGGCGAAGGGGAGGGAGGGAGCTTGTGTGGGTTGGATAGGTACGAAGGTACACGGCAGGTGTGCCGGATTGGCGTGCATAAGGTTATGCAGGCATGTAGGTGTGCTAGAGGTACCTATAGGCGCACCCGTTATGCACATGTCAGGTGCACAGGTACCTCTTAGGGTAGGTACTTAGGTACGTATCCTATCTGAGGTACCCAACCGCAAGTACCTAACCTTTCCCTGGCATGATATGACAATTTACATGTACCTAGGTAAATCCCGTCCACCGTCGTTGGCTGGTTTGGTTGGTTGGTTGGTTGGTTGGTTGGCTGCGAGGGTTTGGCGACGACCAGGGGTTAAGTTAAAGGGGGAGGAGAAGAAGCAGAAGAAGAATTCGAACACGTTGGGAGCGGATTGGCTGCGGGCGGGCGGGCACCTGGGATGGAGACGGGCGCGGGTCCGCTCGCGAGGGTACTCTCTCTGTGTCTCGCGAGAGGGGGGGCCGACTGGAAGCGCCGACGGGCTCCAGGATCTCTGCCTAGCGTGCAGCGCAGCCAGCCTATGGCTTGGGGACCTGCCCAGATACGTAGGGGGGGGCCTTCTCCTCTCCTAGGAGGCGAAGAGACAAGACACATAGGCATGTAATATGCAGTGTGATGTAGGCGATAAAATTCCCGTGTCGGGTCTAGCAGAGGGTTTATGCATGGGCTGTGTAATAAGGGCTCACAGCTTTTCCTCCATGTGGGCGCCAGTGATGGAGGGGGGGAAAGGATGTGATGTTCGTATACGGCTCGAGCGTGGTCGCATCCGGGCCCGATTTGATCAGAACTGATGCCACCATACGCTATTGACCCATCGATGTCCTTTATTGGAGACGTGAACTCCAACGTAGCTGTAAACTTTTTCTCGACCGTTATATTGGGTAGGTACACGGGGCAAATCAAATAATCATATGCCATCTTTGTCACCATTTATGAGGTGCGCCGACGATCGCGGGAGGGCTTTTTCTTATTCTAAGCAGGTATTATTACATTCCCCCTACCGCCAGCCAACCTTTGCTGCATAGGCCATCCTAACCCGTCCACCAGCGATCCTGGCCTTCGACCTGGAATATATATTGTCTAAGTTTGGCCATGCCCTCCAGGTCCCCTTCCACCGTCCCCGCCGTCTTCTCGCTAACCCATCCTCGGGTGTAGCCGCCACCGAAATCGGTTATCCACGCGTTGTCGTCTTGGTCGATTAGCACGTTCTCGGCCTTGACGTCCCCCCAGACGATCCCGGCTTTATGGAGCTCCGCGAGGGCGGTATCAATCTGACTCGCCCACCGTCGTTTCACCGGAGCGGGGGGATAATCGGGGTCGACCCTTGAAGACATAGGACAGCCGCCATGGTCGATATAGGTCAGTAATAAGCCTACGACAAGACCGTGGTCGTACACGACGCCATAAAGGCGACATATGTGCAGCTGAGGACCTAGGCCGGCCGCGGTGATTTTTTTATAGGCGTTGAGTTCGTTCGTAGTCTGAACTGTGGAATCGCACGGCTTAAAGAAGCACTCCGTCTGACCATCGTCGATGAGGACCTTACGGGGCGGCTTGAAGAGCGCATCTTCAGGATTGTCAAAGCTTAATATAACCTTAGACGGATCGTAAATGGTTGTCCAAGTTTCCACGTCGTCGAGCAAATCGCTCTCGACCCAGGCACCTGGCGGTCTGAAGGGCGAATGTTCCGTTTCAACTTGGCGTGGTCGTAATTCTTCGTCTACGGCATCTAACGCAAGCACGATGACATCTGGGTCGAGAGACTCCCACAAAGTAACCCTGATGTCCTTATAGCATTCGGGAGGCACTGGGCTCGGTGCGAGCTCAGCAAAAAACGGCTCGAACGGCTGTGTGGCCCACTCGAGGACGTCAGTATCGAATATGTCGTTGATTACCTCCTCGCCCGACTTGAGCACCTCCAAGTATGACAGGTACTTTTCAGTCGTGGCGGGCGAATTGACAAATTGGGGCGGCGAAACGCGGATGTAAAAGGCCTTGCCGTTTCTGCGAACGGTGAAGCGTGCCTCGTCATCGTGGATGCTGGTGGAATAACTTTCGACTTCATATCTCAGACGGCTGAGCTCTCGCTTATCCTCCGTAGCGGCTGTCGCGGAGGCCATCCAGTACCTAGGCGAAATGGCCGTCTATCGAGGAGCACGGGTTGGACTCTGTTTCAGACTAACCGCTGTCGCGAGATGGAACTGTGAGTCTTCTCTGTCGCAGTGCCGTTGGGGAGGGCAAGGCAGGCCTGGTAGACCTAAACCTGAGAAAAAATCCATATTCCGAGATGCGTCTCAATCTCTCGTTCGTGAATTACTTATACGCAGAGTAGGGGCTAATATTGTGGCTTAACTGCTGGGGAGTTGTGCTGTTAGTTCCTGGGGCCTTAGTTCGCATTCTAACCGGTTACCTGCCTCATCTTTGGAGCTTGACCTCGTACGAAGCTCGGAGCCTGACACGTGGGGGTCGGCCTTTGCTGTTAGCTTGGCGTGCGTCCCCGTACGGCGTGGCACCGAACGCTTGGCCGGACTTGGCCAGAGAAACTTGCGCCGGCCAAAACCCCTGGGCTGCTACCTATCTAGTCTCTTTGAACAACCAACACCCAACAGATCTGTCTGTCGTCTAAAACCAACAGTCTCTATAGCGTTATAATGTCAGAACGTTCCTAAGTCCCGGGCGGCTGAATTCCCAGGTTTGCCTTGCCAGTGTTTATCCCCGGTGGTATCACTCCATGATTTCGAATCAAGCACGGAGATGAAGCAGCTTAACTAGGCTTCTCTCCGCTGCTCTCCGCCGAGATCGACGACTTTGGTACAAGATGATACTCGGGTCTGCGAGAGAGAGACGATTGTTATATCAACTATCTATATCCTCGTCCCACGAGGCTGGATCTGCCACCGCTGCAACTACAACACCCCACCACCAACTAAAGAGCTGCCCCACCATCACCACAATTCAATATACCTATTACTGGACACTTTCTCAAGGCAACATTCGAATACGTAAAAGAGTCAATTGAGTACAATTGAGTACGGTGGCTAGAAATGCATTTGAGAGGAAATTTCTAAAACCCCTGTGAGGAATACCTGCCCGAGGATAAAGCTGGGCATAAAGCTGGGTTTTCGCTTGATCAGGTTAAGAGGTTGGGGTGAGGTACAAGGGACTAGTTAGGCTGGTCTGCGACCTCTTACGGCGAGTGGGTTGGCGCCGAATGGAGAGCCCAGAAGCAGGCCTCTCTGCGTCAGTAACGATGGCTGAGGAGCCACCACCCCAGTTTACGGCGCCAGAGACGCCGGCGCGGAAAAGCCGAGCAGGATCTTCCTCGAGGCGTGCACTGGCCTGGCGCCGAGGAGCCGCGAGGCCGGTGACGGCGTCGTACAACGCGCCCTAGGCGGCGTCCCGGACGGCGTCACAGAAGTCGGCGTACTGGTGGGGGCAGTCGTGGGGTCGCTGCGGGCGTGCGCCGGGCACGTCTGGCCGGACCGCTGAGCGATGCTCCCCACGGCCCCCTACCGACCGTGAATATCTCCAGCCAAAACATATCTAGAAACGTATTAAAACCCAGCGGGGACCCCTTACCAGGCGCTGTGCCATAGGTGCGAATTGCTCTCCAGCAACGAGCGCCACCCTGAATGCAAGCAGTGAAAAAAAAGAGAAGCGTGGGTGGCAAGCGGGGCCTGGCTGACCTTTGCCCGCCTTTCTTCCTCGTTCCTCCCCCCTTCCCCTTCCTTCTCTCCTCTCCTCACCTCACCTCCCCCCCCCCGAGATGGCGCAGGGAGACCATTTGCGCGACTGTACCTTGATCGCCGCCTTGACGAAGCGCATCGGTGCTTTAAACCCCGGGCGAGGAGGTTGTCGGCTATATTAAAGTCCCCAGCCTTATTCTCTTTTACTCTAAGCCGCTTAAGCGTCTTGATTAAGCTATTTACTTTAGATTCGAGCCGACTTCTTTTCTTTTTATTGTTTGTACTTCGAATTACCTGGCGTCGCAGAGGGTGGTTATGTCCTGTCGAGACTTAAAATCAGTCTCGTTCTTTGGCAGAATACCGGTAGGAGCCTCTAGGTTCTTCGTTATAAATACGTTGTGAAGTATTGTGAAGTCCAAGTTATTATTACCTCTATTTTTAAAATTACATGTTAGATTTATAAGATCAGCATAGATATAAACAGACTGGTAGCTTTCCTTGAAGATGCCTATCAAGTGAGAAAGTATATAATATAGTGGTTTCGAAGAGCGTTCGAGAGAACACTTAGGCCTTGAAGTTAATTATCAGCAGGTACGAGGCGTAAGGCTTTTTTATGGCTGTCGACGTACTATCGAGACGAGCACCGTACCTTATCTGTAAGCTGTATTAGAACTGAGAATTCCGCCGAGCGTCTATGACAAGAAGAGTGTGGTGCGTGAAAAGCGAAGTGTGATGCGAGGTTACCCAGCACATTACTATGTACTCATATAGCTACTATCTACCAACCTACCTACCTACCTAGTATGTGGTATGTGCGTGAGTGGATAGATAAGATGGATGGGTGGATGGCGAGATCTCTCCTCCCCGCTGTCTGCATACTCTCTCTTGTTGTATATATACCTATCCTCGGGTGGCGCGGTGTGCGATGCGTGCGATGCGTGTAATGCGTGTATGCAAGTACGGATGCGATGCCATGTCGGTAATGGGGGTTGTACCTGATCCGAGGGCGGACCCAGCATAGCGGCCCCAGCACCACCCGCCGCCACCGCTTTTCACGGGAATAAGCTACGATTAAATCTACAAGAAGATGCCATCCCATCAGTTCCGGCGCGCTAGCGGGAAGGGAATAGAACGGACGGGCTGCTCGGCCTGTCTATGGATCCCCCCCCGTTATTTGGGCCGTCGGTATCCATCGGGTATGGGCGGTACGGTGGGCAGCTGCGAGCACAGCTGGCGGCGGAGCTCGTTGCAGGGGGAGGGGGGTGAAAGGGATTTCGAGCTACTAATAACAATGCCTACCTTACCTTGTCTACATCCTCTGCTGTTGCTACGCTACTACTGACCTACTAATAATACCGCGGTCTCCCTCCCTGTAGCTAGCTTAGCCTCCGATCCCGAGACTGGCGCGTTCTGCGCTCTACGCTCGGCTCGGTCGGTTGTTGGTAGGTACTGTGTAATTGTAGGTATATCTGCACACACACCTTTAAGCACCTCTTATCGCGCTTCGCGCCCGTGCCCCGTGCCTAGGGGAGGTGATTACCGAACATACTGTAGCGGCAGGTAGCAGAGGTATATGTATGTACATACCTAGGTATGTAGAGGTCGGTAGGCAGCTCCCTAAAGGCGGCAATCCCTGCCGTGAGCTCTGTATAATTAGTCGTCGCCCCGTGTGTGCCAGGCCTGCGACCAGGGGCGGGGGCGGGGGCTGGCGAGGGCAGACGGCAAAAGGGGGTTTCACTGGGCGTTCGTGCAAGCGATCCCGCGGCGTCGAGCAGGCAATGGGTGCGTTACGTGTGAGCGATATTTGCGCATTGGGTAATGTCCCTACGTATTGTGCGTGTAGGTAGTAGGTCAGGTAGGTAGGTAGGCAGGGATGTAGGTACCGTGTGTGGCCAGCTCGCTTATTCGGTACGGGTGTAGGGATCGGTGTACGGACGGGTACCTCGCTATCCTCGGGCGAACGAACGTACGAACGAACCTCGAGGAATGCGGTCGTGAGAGCACGAGGCACGGGTGTGCGTGCGTACTCATACGTGTATCCGTCAGGGTATGTAGGTATGAGTACATGCGCACATACGGTAAGTGTGTCTTCCGGCGTCTGAGGGAGGGGAGGGGAGGGGAGGGCAGGGCGACGTGGAGAAGCCTCTCTCTGCCTCTCTCTCATCTCGACGCCGGTTAATAATAGCACGGACAGCCTGCCTCTCTCTGCGTGCGTGGACATGCCTAATATAGTAAGCCACCTATCTACCTAGGTAGGTAGGAGGTATTATGTAGTAGCACGTCGCCGTTCTCGAGTTATGCATGCCGTGCACGTATGTTATGGACGGCCAGGCTGGCACCGAGCGTGTGTCTCCCCCTCTCTCTTTGGCTCTTACTAGGCAGTCTTAAGGTAGCCCAATCTACATATCTACACGTAATAGGTAGATAGAGGCTTAAAAGACCTAAGACGTGACATCGGGGTTGAGACGGTCGGCGTAGAGACTTGTCTTTACTAGTGGAACTCCCTGCTTAGATAGGTAACTATTACTAGTCTGAAGAGCTAGTTGAGATTGATTGCTAACCGAGTTGGGACGGATATTTACCGTCTGCCGCGCATGGCAACAAATCCCTCTCTCACTCTCCTCTCGTCGTTCTCTGTCTCTGACACTCTCCCTCGGAGGAATACCTACTCAAGTCCCAAAAGGAGTACCTCCCGACGCGTGTCTGCACATCCAAATTATCCCTCTGCATATCTCGGCAGTCGCTTTGGGAATTGGGACGAGACAACTGTCTATCGTGTGATTTCGTCCTGTCCCAATCTGCCATCTCCGTCGCTCGCCATATCAGGACCCTCCCAGCAGCATGACGAGGGCGCCGCATAAGCGTGCGGACGAGACCCGCGACATCGTACGTCGTAGGCTGCGTTGGGTATGGGAGAGCCCATAACTTCGAGCCAGGGAGCTCCCGGGACGACGCCTACATCCCGGTCGTCGCCTGTTGACCACACTGGGTCCGCCCCCCCGCTCCTCTCTCTCCTCTTAGGGAATACCACCGTAGTACTCAATAGGTATGTACTATATGTGCGCCCGTAGCTGACGGCCTGGTTGGCGGTGCTGATGGGCTGCTACCGCCTGGCGCTGATGCTGGATCTGCAGCGCAACATCGCGCCCCGGTCGTGACCACCGCTGCGTGCGTACGCCTCCGTCTGGGCTCGAGGTTCGCCGTTGCGAGAAGAGCCCTGCCATCCGTGGTACGCGACCGGCCCTGCACCACAACCCTGCCCACCTACGTACCCCCCCGTGTGTACATCCCATCTACCTACGTCCGCGTTGTCGTCTGCGCGGGATGCCTGGTGGGCGCCCGCGGACGGATACAAAGTACCGTCGAGGTCGAGGTAGAGGCCATGTATACCTACCGCATAGACGCTCTCCATCCACACATGGTACGTTGTCTTGCGGGTACGCCACCGGTAGGTACCTACACGAGAGCGTGCGCAGCAAGCAGCGCAGCAGCAGCAGCAGCAGCCAGCATACTCATAGGCCCGAACGAGACGAGGAGGGAGGGGGGGGGATAAGGAGGAGGAGGGGGAGGAAGAGGAGCAGACGGAGGAGCAGAGACAGAGAGAGGAGCCAGAGGGAGGAGGAGGAAGAGGAAGAGGTCAGATGGCCCCCCCCTTCCTCCCGCGGAAAATAACACAATATGCCTACCGACCTGGGTGTTATCAGGTAGAGGAGCGCTGTGGCCGGGCGAGGGATGTTACGCACTGCTACCTCCGGGCAGACAACTATCATGAATGGACAATCCCTCATCGCGCCGTCGCAGGAAGAGGTACCTCCGTAACCTAACCGGTGTCGTACTGTATCAGGGCATTTTGTTGCAAGACATGGCCTATCCTACCCCGGACTTCGGACAATCCGGCCCTGTGTTATGGGTGAAGATCATGTCGCTACGTGTGTGTGTGCACGCATGTAACCTGTCTCGATATCGCTGCGAGGCTGGTCTGCTTTGTTGTTGTCTATGGCAGAGTCAAGTCGTGCTGACATGGGAGCGAGATATAGGCCCCATCTCCGTCAGCTTTATTAGTCTGCGTGATCCCTTCCACCCGCCCCATCTGCCTGCCTGTCCATCTATCCCCATAGTTATCTACTTGCTTACATATCTCGTCGTATCCATCTCTGCATCTCTCCCTCGGATCTTGGTACGTGTGATTTTTATCTCCTCGGTGCCCCATCCCATCTGCTGCCCAGATAGGGAAGCCCCCTATCGTCCCAGGGTCCGTCTGTTGTTCCCTAGGCGGTCTAGTCGTCTCACCTCCACAACTACCATACATATACGCACTTATACACCCGCGCGCACACATATATATAACATACGTACCCGAACTCGTCCGGCCCTTTTCTGCCTTCCCTAGTGCCCCTCCTCCCATCAGATGCCCATCGTGTGATCCCCTCTCCGTACGATCACGGCCTCCTCCGACCACGTCGTTTTGACTAACTCGAGCCGGACCGCCTTCTTCTCGACTTAGACAAATACCGCTCTCCGCTGCCTGTCTCCCAAGCCCGTGGTGCCAAGGTAGTACAGCTCTCGCCCAGACCAAAAGCAAAGGACAAACAGCTTCCAAGAGAAACAAGAAAAGAAGCAAGATAAGACAGTAGGGGGAACTGGAAACCCCAGCACTCACTCACCCAGACACCCGTCTTGCCCCCCCCCCTTGGTTCGAAGACCTGCGCTATTGGGCTTGAGCCTTCCTATTCGGCCATATCCGCCATCCCTCTCTCTACCTGCGTCTCCGGCGCCTCGAGGTCTCTCTCGCCAGCAGATACCGTCCGTGGGGTCGCCAGCGGATTCGATCATTTCTCTCGCGGTGCCGCCGGTACCCATTGCACATACGTACACACGCATAACGTATAAGGAGACGGCGTGACCGGCTCTAGTCTCTTCCTGCGTCGCCTCCCCCCCCCAAACCCCCTCCGCGATGCCTACTCCTCCTCAGCGTACGTGTTTCCAATTTTACTTACCCGTCTTCCATCTTCCATCTATGTTTCCTCTTTCTCCATTACCAATCATTCCCCGTCCGCCCCAAAAAAAGGAGGTGACGGGGAACGGAGAGGGTCCGGGCCCACCCCTGGGATCTGGATCCACCCTGAAGGAAGGGGGCATATGCGTGTGTGTGTGACTGGACAGGCCGGCATCTCGTAAAAAAGAGAGATAGCCTTAAATCCCGCCTCGAGATTCGCGGGGCGGTCGGGGGGTTGGCAGGCATCACACCTCCTTCGTTTGCTGTTTTGTTCTCTCTCTCTCTCTGGGACGAAGTGCGTTTACTTACCAGTGGCTGCAGAAGATGCATTTGCCTATGCGATGAGCTCGAACCAGGCCTGGGCCGGCTACAAAGGCCACCAGAACCCTGAATTCTTCCCCAAGCTCGCGACGGGGCAGAAACCGGCTATTCGTACGTTCCCTCTCTTTTCTTCTCCCTCATTTCCCCTTCCATGCTTATCCCAAAACGGCGGCGCCCCCTCCCCCCACGCCCTCCCCTCTTCCTTGGTACCGTTCTCTTGGTCATAGCCTCATATTGCCGAGTAAGATTCGTGTTGAGGCGAGGGAGATGAGGCAGACCCACTCAACAGAAATCTCGCATGGTGTCGGCCCGGTCTTGGGTCGCGTCACAAGATCAAATGCCGAGAGATCTCGTTCTTGGTACCGTCCCAGGACCCCTGGCTTGGCCGCCTTACATAATCAAATATCACCCACGCCTGTAATATGAGGAAATTTGCCGCCGTACGAGATCATTTAAACGGGGTGGGGAACGATAAGGCTAACGCGATAAACGTAGTGTGGCTGGGCTGCTCCGACTCGCGCTGCCCGGAGACGACGATCCTCGGCCTGCAGCCGGGCGACGTGTTCGTGCACCGCAACATCGCCAACATCGTGTCGCCGACGGACATCAACACGTCGGCCGTAATCGAGTACGCAGTAACGCAGCTCCAGGTCAAGCACGTGGTGCTGTGCGGGCACACTTCGTGCGGCGGCGCGGCGGCGACGCTCGCGGGCGGCCGCGTGGGCGGGGTGCTCGATCTGTGGCTGTCGCCGTTGCGGGCCCTGCGCCACGCCCACGAGGAAGAGCTCACGGCGCTCGGCGGCGCCGGCGGCGACAAGACGGCGGCAACGACGCGCCTCGCCGAGCTCAACGTCGAGGCCGGCATCCGCGTGCTGATGGCCAACCCGGTGATCCAGGACGCCGTCGCCGAGCGCGGCCTCCAGGTTCACGGCACCCTGTTCGACATCGCGAGCGGCCGCATCCGTGACCTCGGCCTCGGCACGAACAAGGGCAAAGGCCTTCGCAGCGGCCACAGCGTGGGCAGCGATGGCGAGGTCGTAAGAGGGCGGTACGCGACCCTAGTCTTCCAGACGGACGGGGCGGCGGGCATGCAGGTCTGCTAGGCCAGCTGCCTCATCCTCTAAAAGATTGGATTGATTTCTCGTTTTTTTTTTCCGGTTGGGTCGTCTCATCTCTGATCACCTCTTTTTTTGCTTCTTCCGGCGCGCGAGCGGCGTGTGGTCCTCATTCTTCTTGTTTTGTGAAAAGCAAAAGACAAAAGCAGCGGGGTTGAAGGTGTTCCTGGTTTTCGGAGTCGCGTCTGAACCTGGCGATACTGCCTACGAGCAAATTGGCGATCATCTATCGGTACTCACGGCACGATTCACGATGGAAGTAGGGAGCGGGCGGACGAGCGAGCGGAATTTGCTTGGCGGGATCGGCTCTGGATTATATACCTAATCGATGGTCCTTTTATCTTTTTTTCTTTCTTTCCCGGGCGGCGTTGATAGAGTCGAGTGCGGAACGGACGGGTCGGGTGGAACGGGACGGAGGGAGAGGAATCCGAACGGAATTCCGCCTGGTGACTGGGGAAGTCTACCTCCGAAGGGTGAGGCTCACGGGTACTCACTATGGGATCGGCTAAGTCAGCTGGTCGGGGTCGGTCGGGCCGGCGATGCCTACCCACGGTATGAGAATAGGGCAGCTGGCTGTGGCTCGTATATATACGTGTGTATATATAATACGCGTTGAGCACCGGAGAGGTGGTTGGCTGAACGGGCGATTAAGCTGGATTGGTATATATCTATATATACTCACACGCCGCCTTCTGCAAAGAGGCTGCGTACCGAATAAAAGTACAGGGAATGCCTGCAGAGAAGAACCACGGGGCCGAGCTGTGTAGTATGGGTGCTGTAGTATGTGGTTGTGATATGTGGTCGTGGAATATTCATGTTGTTGAAAAAGGATAGTTTCTCGTCGGACCCTCGGAGCTAATACGGGCTTACAGTGCCCCTCCTCCCTCTGTTACCTAGGCCAGGTAAGCTCCTCTCTTACTACCTAGACACCCAAGGTGGTATCCTAGGTACCTCTTCTAGTCCTGTGGGCGAGCCCTAACCGCCGTGTAGAGATGCTTGCATTATATCGACTCGGGCACGTTCGAATCTCTCAGGTGGTTTAAACACGCTGTAACCTGCCTGATCGTGTCGGCATCCTGGAATATCTCTCCCCGCGGAGTCGTACTGAGAGGACAACTGGTTTACTCTCCTCTGGAGCCTTACGTCATCTCCGCCGTGGCGGGGTAGCTGTGGACCAGGTCACCCTTGAGGTACCTACACTCCAGGCGGTGGCCCCCCTAACAGCCTGGGCGATGTAGGTACAACCGCTCCGTAGCCTTGGGGCCCTCGGGCGACGCCTTGAGGGAAATAAGTAGGCTGGGCACCTACAAATAGGAGGCACAGGTAGCTATGGTTTACTGCTGCTGCTGCTGCTGCTGCTGCTGCTACTGCTGCTACTATAGGTATTAGGTAGGTACAGAGAGCAGACACCCAGACCTTAACCTCCCATGCCACAATATGCTATCGGCGGCCGAGCCTCAATGCGGCTCTCGTCGATTCTTTTCCTAGCCCGTTGTGCAATCCTCCCTTTTCTCCCGAGACCAAAGGCGGCCGCCTCGTGGTCTGACACGTGCATTCGTCGGGTATGGCTTACCTATGTTATCCCATCGAGTTTAGACCGATGCCAAGCCAAGCGGGTGAGCGAGTATCGGCGCTCTCTATCGACCGCTGACAAGAGGCTGCCCGCTTCGAATGCTCGCGCAGTCTTTGACCAACTTCGCTCGTTTATCCATTGTAACCCTCCGAGGCTGGGCATATATCGACGATATACCGGGGAGATACACGTGTTCTCCTGACCGAATCTCGGCTCGACTCGCGCGTGCGACGTCGTGCAATGTCTGCGAAACCGCCGTCTTAACACCGAACAGCTCGCCCTCCGGTGCATTCCACGAGTCGCACCCGTTACTCTGACGACTCCGAGCACGCACACACCCACACCCACACACATATATATACATGTCCATACGCAGCATCGGGGCAGATCCCTCTGTGCGGTTCATCGCCTAGGCAACGTCCCGAAATCCGCAGTCGCCTGCCATGTCCCTGACCGTCCTGTCCGACGAACAGATCCGGGGCCTGCTCGAATCCCTCAGCCGCGACGAGGCCGAGGGTTTCGTGGCCGCGCTCCGGGATGCCCTGCACGAGTATTCAACGGGCACGCAGTCGTTGGAGGATGGCGTGGTCCACCAGCCCGAGCGCACCGTCGTGCACTCGCGCACCACCGGCGCCACCACGCTGTTCATGCCGTCCTTCAGCACGTACGGCCACGCCGTCAAGGTCGTCACCGTCGGGTCGCCCGACGCCGACCCGGCGCTGCCCGCCATCAAGCCCACCGGCTCCGTCACGCTGTTCTCGCCGCGCGGCGAGGCGCTCGGCTTCCTGCACGCGCAGACGCTGACCGCGTTCCGCACCGCGCTCGCGTCGTCGTGCCTGCTCGTGCGCCGCGCCTGCGTCCGCACGCTCACCGTCTTCGGCTCCGGGCTGCAGGCGTACTGGCACGTGCGGCTGGCGCTGATGCTGCGCGGCGACACCGTGCGCCAGGTGTACATCGTCAACCGGCGCTTCAGCGACAACGCGCGCGGCATCCTGCAGCAGCTGTACGGCGTGCCCGCCGAGACGCGCCGCCGCGAGGGCTGGGACCAGGCCCGCTTCAGCCTGCTGACCCCCGGCTACGGCGAGTACGACCGCCTCGCGCGCGAGCACCTGCGCGCCTCCGACGTCGTCTACTGCTGCACCCCCAGCACCGCCGACCTCTTCGACGCCGCCGCGCTGACCGACCGCGACGCCCGCCGCAAGGGCCGCCTCATCGTCGCCGTCGGCAGCTACACCCCGCGCATGCGCGAGCTGCCCCGCGACCTGCTCCTCCAGGCCGTCCGCCCGCACCACCCGGGCCACCACCACCACCACCGGCACGCGCCCGAGGGCGGCGTCGTCGTCGTCGACACCCTCGACGGCGTGCTTAAGGAGGCCGGAGAGATCATCGAGGCGGGGTTGCAGCCGAAGCAGCTCGTCGAGTAAGCAACTGCCTCTCCCCTCTCCCCCTCTCCGCTCCCGCGCCGCAACTACGACGACTGTTGAAATACGTATGTGTATATGCTAACACAATGCTACAAAACCACCAGACTCGGCGAGCTCGTCATGATCCATCGACTCGCGCGTGAGGAGGAAGAAGCGCTAGCCGCAGCGCAGCAGCAGAGCGCGAGCGAGGCCGGGCCCTCGGCGCCGACGTCAGCGTCGTCGTCGTCGTCGGTCGACGAGGCGCTCGAGAAGCTGGACCTGGCGGCGCCGGCGGGGCACGGGGCCGAGCCCGCCGCGGCCGGCACCCGCGACGGCCAGCTCGCGCGCTGGCTCGCCGTCGGCAACGTCGTGTACAAGAGCGTCGGGCTCGGCCTCATGGACCTGGTGGTCGGCTTCGAGGTGGTGCGGCTCGCGGCGCGCCGCGGCGTCGGCACGCGCGTCGACGGGTTCGCCGGGTCCCCGCCGCCCCCCGCCGCCGCCGTCGCCGACGCGTCCGCCCCTGCTGCCCTCGCGCCTACCCTGGCCCCGGCTCCGGAGCCGGCTTCGTAGGTCGCCCGGAGAAGGAGGAGGAGGAGGAGGAGGAGGAGGGGGGGGGACGCCGTGGAGGGCCTGGAGGTGATAGTGCTGATCCCCCCCGAACTAGTCGCCGCCTGCGAGGGGAGGGGAGCACGGGGTAGGTATATGACGGCGTGGCTGGCGGCCGTAGTCTGGAATAGGTAGGGCTTGCGTGTTGGGGGAGAGAGGCGGAGGCGGAGGCGAGGCAGTGAAAACACACACACACACACACATACACATAGAGAGATCACGGGCGTACACCACACGCTCGGCCCCGGGACTAAGAGGCGCTTACTACGCCGATGGACACGATGCAGAAAAGCAAAACGGTGCACCGAGCGTCATTCTAAGGCGACAGATAGAGAGTGCAACGTAGGTAGTAATACATACGTACCCGACGAACGTTCGGACGCACATGTGAAAACGCCACGAGGATTCCTCGTGCTATACATGGAGTGCTCTATGTCTATATGTACACACGGTCGGCCCAGCGCCCTCCCACATACACGTCCGTCCATCCGTCCATCCGTCCATCCGTCGCTGTGTCAGTAGGTTTTGGTGGGGGTTCGCTGCGGCGCATCCTCTCTCTCTCTCTTTCTGTCTCGACCTGCCGGCGGTGATATCGCTGGGATCCCTCTCTCAACTTCCTTCGACCAAAGGTCCGCGATGTCAAAGCTAATCGGTAGTAGTCAGAAGTAGTACAGCGCAGCGCGACATGCTGGGCGACGTCTGTCTCTCTCTCTCGCCGTCCCGGGGCTGCGTATGCGTATCTAGCCTCCCCGCTGCTTTCCTGCTGAGTTATCCTTTCTTTCCACTCGCGCCTCTCCCTGTCTCCGCTGTTGTCGCTACCGTCTTTCCTTAAACTCCCCCTTTCTCTCCATTTTTTTCTTCGAATATACACCCGTCCCCCTTTACTCGGCGACCCAGACGGCCGCCATGCCCATCCCGGTGCCGATGCACATGCTCGTGACGCCGATCTTCTGGCCGCGGCGGCGCAGCTCGTAGAGCAGAGTGCTCACCTGGCGCGCGCCGGTGCACCCGAGCGGGTGGCCGAAGGCGATCGCGCCGCCCTTGGGGTTGATTTTCTCGGCGGGGATCCCGAGCTCGCGCGCGCACCACAGGCACTGGCTCGCGAACGCCTCGTTGATCTCGAAGATGTCTACGTCGTTGACCGTCAGCGCGCTGCCGCCTCCGACGCTCGCCGTCGCCAGCTCCAGCGCCCGCGGGATCGCCTTCCACGGCCCGATGCCCATCAGCAGCGGCTTTACACCGACGACGGAGGCGGCCGCGAGGCGGCCGAGGATCGGCTGCCCGAGGCGCTCGGCAGTGCTGCGGCGCATGAGCAGCACGGCAGCGGCGCCGTCCGAGACCTGCGACGCGTTTCCGGCGTGGATCGTGCCGTTCTCGGCGAAGGCGGCCCGGATCTTTCCCAGAGACTCGGGGGTGATTCCGGAGCGGACACCATCATCGCGGTTGACGGTAATGGTCTTGACCTCGCCGCTCTTAGGGTCGGTAAATTTCACCGTCAGAGGGTGAATCTCCTCGTCGAAGAGACCGTCTTGCTGCGCCTTCCACGCCTTCTGATACGAGGCGGCGGCGAAGGCGTCCTGGTCGGCGCGCGAGATGTTGAGGTCCCGGGCCATGTCTTCCGAGAGCACGCCCATAGGCACCTTGCAGTTAGCGGCCTCGGTGTGCGACTCGAGAAGGTCAGAGAACTCCGTCACAGCTTGGGGACTATTGTTTCCCGTCGTCTGGTTAGCGCTTCGGATCTATATTCCCCACCATATTTCCTTCAAGAGCTAGGTGGAGTGTTTCGTCACTGGGAAATAAATCGACACTGGGGGTAGCAGGGGGTGGCAGGGGGGAATGGATTCATACCCGTATTGCAAGCTCATGCTCTCGACACCGGCGCCGATGCCGACTTCTATCATGCCAGCGCGGATCTGATTGGCAACGTCGACGACGGCCTGCAGGCCGGACGAACACTGGCGATTGAGGGTGCGGACAGCGGTGGTCTCGGGAAAACCGGCGACGAGGGCGGCAGCGCGCATCTCGGTGGCGCCACCGCCGGGGGCCAGGACCTCACCGACGCACACGTCCTCGACGAGGGCCGGGTCAACCTTGGAACGCTCAAGGAGGCCCTTGAGGACTCCGGCCATCAGGTCAGCGGCCGGAGTGTCCTTGAACCCGCCCTTGCCGCCCTTGGTGAAGGCTGTGCGAAGGCATGCCGTCACAACGATCTATTGTTTTTACCCAGCCCGGGTTAGCCTGGCTCGGAGAGAGTTGGTCGGCCAAGGATGAAGGTAAAGAGCTAAGAGGGGAAAGGGGTGTGTTGTTCGGAGCTTTCGATTAGCCGGCTCAAGGGGCGGAGGAGGGAGGCGCAGAACGAGAAACTCACGTCGTCGGGGCTCTTCTGGAGTAGCTTGTCTTTCGCGGACTTGGAGCCGGCGATCTGGCCGGAGATCTGCGATAATCGTTCGAAGGCTGGGGTCGGATGACCTGTCAGCAAAGGCTCTCGCTATCATCCTGGGGGATCATGGGAGAGAGGGGGGGTTGTCTCTTCGTGTGCTGAGAGACCTGCCGCCGCTCTTCATTGTCCTTAAGAGTAGTAGAGGTAAAGGGTAGAGGGGCTCACCACCCATTGCTGCGTTCGGGGGGTTTTTTCTCGTGTTGTCGCTGGTAGTGTTGCTGGTTGGCGTAAGGTGCGTTGGTCACGGCTCGGGAATCCCTCTGGTACGGCGGGGATGGCAATGACGCTGGGCGATGGCAGTGACGACGACGACGACGATGATGATAAATGTAAGTGGTCTCACTGGGGGAGGGAGGTAAAGTGACGACGAATTCTACAGTAGAGGCTCGAAGAAAGGTTGGAGGCGGAGGGTAGGAGACCACTATAGTGTAGGGAGACTCGGACTTTGAAGAATTCGATTACGTAGGAAACGCTGCTCATTGAACCTCGGATGTTGTGGGACCTACGTCTGCCCTGCCGCCTACATAAAGTACCTAGGTGGGTAAGTAGAGGTAGGTAGTACCTGAGGTAGGTTACCTGCCTACAGCAGGCGGTCGGGTCAGGCTTATAGGTGGGTGCTCAGTACCTGCAGGCAGTACCACGTACCTACGGCATGGGGATATTAGGAGGTAGGTACCTAGATAGGTAGGCAGGTGGGTACATGGGTAGGTACCTAGGTAGGTACTTGCGCCCCGACCGCCGGCTTAGCGAGAAAAAGGGCCGAGGCAACGCGCTGGTTGGCCGGTTTCCAGGATCTCTTTCCGCGAGACACGTGCTGCTCCCCCACGTTTTCCCCATTCCCGCCTACGAGCTCCCGTTGTACTGCACCGTACTGGTACCTTTGACGGCAAGTACCGGCTGGTACGGGCACTAATGTACACTTAGGCGTTCTCTCTTCTCTTCACATGTCAATTGCCCTGCCGGGGAGCAGGTAGGTACCAGGTACCTAGGTAGGAGCGGGAGGTGTGCACATCTTGAGATACCTAAGTACAGGTACCTACTACGTGCAGGCACAGCAAACATGTCCCACCCACCACCTGCCAGTTTAGTAGGTACGTACCTGCGGCTGTCCAACATCCACTCCCTTCCAACGTCATACCTAGTGATTGGGCACATTACTGACCTAAAGCACCTCTTGGAGGCGCCGTTTCTGTCGTTTTTTTCTGCAGAATTCCCCTCGCGCCCGCGACCTGTCCCCTTCTTATATTCACACAGCCTCGAGACCCTCGCTGGCATAGGGAGCTTGCTGTGCCTCGCCCGCCTCGTCTGACTCCGCCAACAGCCGCCTGATATGCTCGGGATCCAACCCCCGCGTCTCTTTTACGCAGCGTCGGCGATAGGTGGTGCTGTCGGCCGGGTCGTGTCGCTGTGTGGACTTGGAGGCAATATGACAGCTCACATAGGCATCTACCATTTTAGGCATATCTTGCAGGTTATGGCTGCTCCGTAGGCTCGCGCTATCGCACTCTCTGGATCTGGCTTCTGGCGTACGATCTACGCCGAATAGATGCTCGCTTTGCTATGCGATAACCGCCGACGTACGTGGAGTTGCATCGCTGTCTAGGCCACCAAATACCGGGGTCTTGTCGTGGCCGGTGAGCCGGCTTGGTAGCCCTGGTTACTAGCGGGGGAGACAGCACGCCTACATATATATGACGGTGACCGACGTAGACGTGAAAGCAGAGGAGTCCTTGCTCCGGCGTATTATTACCGAGAGAAAACATACACCGCGCCATACGCGCCAATCCCTCCCGCAGCAGCTAAATATCTTGCCATGATTCTCGCGTCTATCCGTGACTGGGTCGGGTCGCCGGTCGCCCTGCTGGCCCTCGTGGCCGGGTGGTATCTCGTGTCCGCCGTGTACGCCTGGTGCCGGCTCCGGCACATTTCCGGCCCGTTCCTTGGCTCGTTCTCGTACCTGTGGCTCGCGCACTTCGCCCTGGCCCGGAAGCAGCTCGCTATTTACGAGATGCTCGCCCGGGACTACGGATCGCTCGTCCGCGTTGGACCCAATGAGCTTGTGACTGACGACCCCGAGGTCGTCCGCCGTATGTCTGTCACGCGTAGCCGATACCGACGATCCGACCAGTACATTGTCACCCGCACCGACCCGACCCACCCGTCCATGTTCAGCATGACCGATACGGATACCCACGGTAGGATGAAGACGAAGCTGCTGCCCGGGTATAATGGCCGCGACAACCCGAGCCTCGAGGCGGACGTCGACTCCCAGATCCGTAACTGGATCGCCTTGATCCGGAGAAAGTATATCACGCAGAAGGGGAACTTTCCCGTCATGGAGCTCGCCCGAGCGGCCGGGCTCTTCACCCTAGATGTCATAGCCAAGATAGCGACTGGAGAGGAGTTTGGATGCCTCATGTCCGACTCGGACCTCCACGAATTCTTTGAACACATGCGCGAGGCACTTCCGGCAATGTCTTTGATGTCCCACCTCCCCTGGATACGTTACCTCTATTTTCACTCGTATCTCGGCTCGCGGCTCCTGACCCCGAAAGAGACAGACACGAAAGGGCTGGGAAAGATCAAGGCGTAAGTACCTACGTTCGGGCTTCGCCCCCCACCCGTGTGAGTCTGTCGGGAGAGAGGAATCGCTGAGATAAATCACGCTGGGGATATAGCCTAGCGGCCGAATCAGTACGGAAGCGGTACCATCTTGATGCTGACGAGGATGAGGGAACTATGCTGGTGAGTGCTTGTGATTTACGTTTCAACCCCGCCATGGTTCGTTGTTGCCTGACATGTCGGGGTGGTAGGCTTCGTTCCGTCGCCACGGCCTCACGCAGCCCCAGTGCGAGGTCGAGGCCGCGTTTATGTTCATAGCCGGGTCCGACACCACCGCCTCGGTGATAAGGATCACTATGCTGAATCTCATGTCGGCGCCTCTGGTATACCGGCGCCTGAAAGAAGAGATTGCCTCAGCCGTGAAGGAGAGGAGGGTATCGTATCCTATCAGGCACGCAGAGGCGAGGGACCTACCGTATCTCCAGGTACGAAGCCCCCTTTCTCAAATTCCCGGGGGCACTTATCTCTCTTTAGCTTCGAGTCTGCTGACGGGTCATACGACAAAATATGAAGGCGGTGATATACGAAGGCCTGCGGATGCGTCCAGTAACGTCGAGCACGCTGTTCAAGAAGGTGCCGGTAGAGGGCGACACGATCGACGGTAAGTTCATCCCGGGCGGCGTCGAGATCGGGGTGAACACATACTCGCTCCTGCGGTCGAGGGCCGTGTTCGGCGACGACGCCGACGTCTTCCGGCCAGAGCGCTTCCTCGAGGTGGACGCGGCCGCCAGAGCCGCGATGGTTCACCACGTCGAGCTCATCTTCGGCTACGGCCAGTGGGCATGCGCCGGCAAGCCCATCGCCCTGATGGAACTGAACAAGGTCTACTTCGAAGTACATCACCCTCCTCCCCCCCTACAACAATAGGTGTGTGTGTGACTAACTTGTTTTTTGTCTCGTCCACGCAGATGCTCCGACACTTCGATATGCAGATCGTGAACCCCCAGAAACCGATGGAGTCTTTTCAAACTTTGGCCCACATCGAAGTTGGGCTATGGGTCAAGGTGACCGAGTCTCCCTTGGGTGCCGAGGGACTTGATCCCTCCGTGTCGTAATTGCGTCGGGATAACATGGATCGTGTGTGTTTTCTTGCCAATGCAAGTGCTAGCTAGTTCTTGGCTTGTTTCCAATATCCTATGTGGTGGGGAAGAGTCGGGCCGTAAGTCTTGGGTGTAGTGAAGGAAAGTCTCCGAAGAGTCCGTGTAGTCTTGCTTATAGGAACCCGACGACATTCTCTCGTTCCAGTGCGTATACCTGTACGTTTTTATCAATATACGGATTGCCCTTAGTATGTTTTGTAACTATACCTGGCTCTTTTTGTGTTGAATACGGCCAACTCGATGATTTGGTGGGTGGGAGCGAGAGAGACAATCAATTAGCGATGGTCCTTGGGGACAGTTGACGGCCGCAGGACAGCTGGGAGGAGGCGGTGTGGGGTGGGTCGCGCTGATCGTGACAGGTGTCAGCCGCTGCTAGCGCATGGCTACTTGGCTACCCGGTACCAGCATGTGAGGCAATACCTGCAAAGGACAACGCCGAAAACGAAGACGAAGGCGGGAAATGTGCATCTCCACGTTGCGCAAATCTCTTCCATCCGACGGATGGCTATACTAAACCTGTGTCTAGCCTCCAAAGCGAATGGGTGGCCTCAGATGACAGAGAAAGTCCTAGCTACGCGTTAGCAAGCCGTTATCCCAGATTCGGTTACCCCCTTGGGTTACCCCAGAATCGTCGGAGGGGAAGCTGGGGAGAATCTCCATTTGCCTCGGGATGGGGAACACAAGTAGCCTAAGAGGCGCCATTGGCGTAGTCCTTGGGGTTTCCGTTGCCACGGATCCTTGTTCTTCCAGTGCTACCTTCATTCCTTCAGTCGATTCCCCTTCTAATCTTCCTTCTCCTCTCTCTCTCTCTCTCAGAAAACGAACTGAGCACTGGACCGGAATCGTCGGAAGCCATCGCCCTCTGTCCCTTCTGCTGCCGACATGGCGACACTTCTCTATCTCGCCGCCGCCGTCTTCGGCGTGCTTTCTATACTATTGTATGCCCCGGTTAAGCAGACCGTCCTGATCCTCGGCGTCACTCGACCCCTCGATACATGGCAAAATATCCACGGCCTCGAGACCCATGTGATCCCGGACACTGTTTCCTGCGAGGACTTGCATTATCACGAACCCTCTGGGGTGATATATTCTGCATGCGCTGGCGACCTGGAGAGAATGGCCGGCTGGTTCCCAGCGTAAGCCCCCCTTCCCCGTAGGTATAATATAGACCGAATAGACAGTGAGAGTGAGAGACAGAGCGAGAGAGGAGGGGAGAGAGCATCCCGCACCAATGTAGAGCACGTGGGCTAACACGCACAATCGTAGGGCCAGCTCGTTCGGTCACCCCGAAAACCCGAGCTATGGCAGTCTGGTGGTTATCAATCCGAAGGTCAGTTGGCGGAGCAGAGAACCCGCGCCGATCTTTTCCCATGCTTGCTCAGCGACAACTAACTCTCCCTCTCCGCTTAGACGATGAAGTCGCAGAAGCTCACGCTCGAAGGCTTCGAGGGACCGTTTGTGACTCACGGGATCGGGATATACACGGCACCGTCGGACGCGAAGACGGTCTACATCTTCGCGGTGAACCACCTGCCGAACGCGCGGTGGACGGCGGGGTCAAGTGAGCCTAAGGCGGCGTCACGTATCGAGGTGTTCACGCACACCGTGGGCAGCAGTGCCGCGCGGCACCTGCGCAGCGTCGCGCACCCGCTGATCCAGACGCCCAACGACGTGCTGCCGCTGTCGGAGCGCGAATTCCTCGTCACCAACGACCACGTCTTCCGCGACGGCGCGCTGCGCATCGCCGAGGAGCTCGTGGGCTACCCGCGGACGACCACGCTGCACGTGCGCCTCGGCGACGGCGCCGACGACGTCGAGGCGACCGTCGCGCTCGCCTCCATCAACAACAACAACGGCCTCGGCTGGGGGCCCGACCGCCAGGTCCTCGTGTCGTCGGCGGCCGGCGGCCGGATCTACTTCGCGGCGCTGGAGCGCGCGGGCGACAACGCGACGGCGCCGGCGCGCCTCGCCGTCTCGCACTGGGCGCAGGCCGACACCGTCGTCGACAACCCGACCTTCTTCGCGGACCCGTACGCGGGTGCCGACGGCGTCGACTACAGCGGGTACCTGCTGCCGGCGATCGCGCGCGTGCACGAGTTCGTGGACCACTTCCGGGACCCGACGGGCCGCGCGCCGCTGCCGAGCATAATATCGTACCTGCCGGCACGCGGGGGCCAGAAGCCGGCTAAGGGCGCTGCGGCGCCGCGCCCCCGCTTCCTGTTCTCCGACGACGGCCGCCTCCTGCGCGGCGCCACCACCGCCGTCCTCGTCCCCATCGACCCCGCGGAGAGCGGCGGCAAGCGCCAGGGCTGGCTCTTCGTCACGGGCGTCATCGCCCCCCACATGGTGGCCACCCGCATCGACTTCGCGACCGCGCTGGCGTAAGGAGCGGGCCGGCGCGGGTTCCTGGGGCTCGCGTACACGCGCGGGTTTGGCGATCGTGTCTTTTCTAGTCTGTCGCGGAGGTCAGCGCAGGGATACGGGGAGGGAAACGAGGTCGAGGAACTCGGTACGGTCATTACGATTGTCTGCACGCGCGGTAGTTATTTGTTCTTGGGCACGGGGGGGGGACTCGCGGAGGCGGGGTGCCGTAGTGATCACGCCGTGGTTGCCGGGAGGGGTCGGAAGTCGGACCGGGGTTTCACCCGTCGCCGCATCTAGACTGTGAACGTGGCGGGCGGAAGCTTGACACCGGCGGGAGCAGAAACGGGCGCCCGATCCGGGGTTGTCGCTGTTGGACGGGGCGAGTGTATCTTCGTGTATCTATGCAACGAGAGAGCGGAGCGGAGGCCGCCTGTCATAATCGTCCATTGGCATCAGTTGCTTTACTCCTCTCATCGTACGCACCCGTACCGCGGTACTTCTTCGCGAAACCGTCGTATCTCTGCGGCTCGGGCGCCGGGGAACGTTCCTCTGTAGAGACATTCTCCTCTCTCTCCCTTATTCCCGAGCCCGATCAACGCGCTACGGTGCGCCACGTACCTATTACCCGGGTGCCCATTGCGACGATACCGGATGTAGACCGCCCCACTCCCCTTCTTTGCTGCCGTGATATACACATGCCTACCTGCGTAGCCCAGACGTGTATATTCCCTAGTCGCTGCCTTCGCCAGCTGAATGTGAAGAACGGCGAGGAGCAGCGGGGGACGCCCAAGAGTGCCTAATGTCTCAAACGCCAAAGCCGCGAGGAGATCCCCGAGTTGACCCCCATGCCCATATCGTAGGCGGCTATCATAATGTAGGCAGGCGTTCGGAGATTTCCCGGCGTTAGCCCCCGGGGCCTTCTCGTCTCGCTGCGCGCGACGTGGGGTTTCTCCCCGGTCGCCTGTCTGCCCTAGGGCAGCGTCACTATTTACAGCAAGTTGTGTAGGGTAGGGGTTTAGGCAAAGGAGCAGATTTGTCAGTGGGTGTAGGCATGGTGGGTTATTTATTTCCCACGGCATTTCTACTCCATATAAGGACCGCACCGCACCACCACCACCTGAACCATCGGTCATATTTGCGCGAGGATGCCTCGAAGAGAAGGGGGAATTCGAATATAGATGTGGCATTAACCATCTTGTCGGATGCGTCTTCTTCCTCTCTGTCCCGGCTTGTATACACACTTTCCTCGTGTCCTTCATCTACGCCCGCTGGGTATCACTTCAGCCTGACTAGTAGTGGTTCCCAGCAATATCACACCCTCCGTATAGCCTATTTTGAACATAATGTATAATGTTAAGGCATAGAGCATCTGTGAACCAATGCTGACGTATACCTAGCACAAAAAATATGTAGGAAAGCCCAATATCGTAGGTATTGCTGAACTTATAGTAGACGTCGGGATCATAGGGAACATGGTTTGCCTATGTTCCTGCATCTGTGAAAGACCACTATCATCCCCCGCCTCTACTCGTCATGCCCCCTATCACAAGGCTTCCAGGTCAAAAGGCCCTTCTTCCTCTACTGTCTCCCAAATCCCATGTAAGGAGCTCCTCTCCCTCTTTAGAAACTTCCCAAAGCCCTTCTCGCCCACAATGCCGCCGCCGTCCCGATCCCAGACAACCTGGCCCCTCAGGATGGTGTACCGCGGCCAATTGTCGAGCGTGCGTCCCTCGTAGGGCGTGTAGTCCGCGTCGTGGTGCAGCATGTCGTTCGTCAGCGCGAATTCGCCCAGCGCCCCCGCGGGGTACCACACGACGAGGTCCGCGTCCGAGACGCCGGGGATCATGCTGCCCTTGCGCGGGTACAGGCCGTACAGCTTAGCGGCGTTGGTGCTGCTCACCTCGACGAAGCGCGTGGGTGGCAGCTTGCGGGCGGCGAAGGCGAGCGGCAGGCGGGTCTCGACGCCAGGCAGGCCGTTGGGGATGTGGCGGAAGCGGCCGACGGGGTGCGCCGGGGAGACGCTGGTCTTCTTGCCGGCGGCGGCGTCGTCGTAGCGGAAGGCGCAGTGGTCCGACGACAGGACGGCGAAGGTGCCGTCGCGCAGGCCGCGCCAGAGGGCGGCCTGGTCCGCGCGGGTCCGCGGCGGCGGCGCGCAGACGCACTTGGCGCCCTCGAAGCCCGGCCGGTCGAGGTCGTCGCGCGTGAGGAACAGGTACTGCGGGCAGGTCTCGGCGAAGACGGGCTGCCCGGCCGCCTGGGCCTCGCGGATGCGCCGCGCCGCCGCCGGCTCGCTGACGTGCACCAGCAGGATCGGCGTCCCGGCGAGCAGCGCGCTCAGCGCGATGGCGCGGTGCGTCGCCTCGGACTCGAGCGCTGGCGCGTGGGCGTGGGCGTGGTACCGCGGGGCGAAGAGGTGCGCGGCCTCCAGCCGGTCGGTAAGCCAGGCGAGCGCGTCGCCGTTCTCGGCGTGGATCATGGTCAGGAGCCGGCTCCGCCGGGCGGCCAGCAGCACCGACAGGATCTCGTCGTCGCGCAGCTGCAGGGCTGCGTACGTCATGTAGACCTTGAGCGAGGTGACGCCCTCGCCGCCGGCCAGGCGCGGGAACTCAGACAGCGCCGTCGGCGACGGGTTCGCCACGAGCGTGTGGAAGCCGTAGTCGCAGTAGCAGTTGCCCCGGGCGAGGGCGTGCGCGTCGGCTAGGGCGGCGAGCACCGAGTCGAGGTGTTTCTGCTGCGGCGCGAATGCGACGACGGTGGTGTTGCCGCCGGCCACGGCCGAGCGCGTGCCCGACTCGAAGCTGTCGGCCGACGAGCCCTGGCCGAACAGGCTCGGCTCCTCGAGGTGCACGTGGCAGTCGATGCCGCCGGGCATGACGTAGCCGCCCTCAGCGTCGATCAGGCGCTTCGTCGCCGCGCCAGCCAGCGACCCCGAGGGGGCTAGCAGCACGATCTTCTCGCCCTTGACGGCGACGTCGCAAGGGGCCACGTCCGCGGCCGTCACGCAGACCCCGTTTGCGATGACTAAATCGTAGCTATCCATCGTGGTGAGGCCGGGCAGGAGGTGTATGTGTGATGGGGGGGGTACTTGTTGGTGGGCAGCATGGTGGCTTGGAACGAAGTATTAGATAGATGATATAGCTACGTCTCTCTGCCATCCCCTGGTCTTCTTTCTCCTTCCCACCCGGGTAATACCGACGACCATCCCCAGGGTCTGAATGATCTCTTTCCCCAGAGATAACACTGGTTCCCCCCTTCCCTTCTACTTGCCGATGAGAGGGAGAGGGAGGGGGTTGGAGGGGACCCCAAGCCTAGACTTGCGAGATGTGAGATAAGAGAGAGGAATCGCCGAAACACCGAGATAAGAAGTTGGTATACAGTCTCCCCTTTTGCGTAGATGTAACATACAGAGGCAGTTGGTTATCGAGGGCAACATGTATTTACACCTGTAGCAAGATCATATACCTCATCAGGCATCTGCATTTTCTTCCCCCCCTTTATCTCTTTGGCGTAGTATTAATTTAACTATGTACTTTGAATTTTGCCTGTTAAGTAGCGATAATATCGCTGCGGCCCACGCCGGGGGCGCAAACAGAAGAAGAACATCCTCATCTCCTTCTGCACTCGAGTCGCCACCGTGCTTACTCGGATAGTCAACCCTTGAGGATGGATTTGATTTGCTTTCACGCGCCATTTCACAGAAACCCGGGTCGGATCTTGGCCCGGAAATGCAGCAGCCTCTTGCTACGGCTACTACGCAGTTACGAGCAGAGGATGTCCTCGGCCAGCTTCTCAGCTAGGGCATCTTTGCTAGTAGTCAGCTAAGGCTCCCCGAGCAAAACCTCTTCTAGTGAGTGCGAGCTTACAGACTACCGCCTGTGGATGGCCGGCGGGGAGGAAGGGGAGAGCCGAAGCGTCGACGACCCGCAGGTTCTTGGCCCCGAAAGGCCGACCCCGATGGTCTACTACCGCGTCGCGGTCCGTCGAGTTGCCCGCCTTGCCTACAGCAGCCACCCGTTAGCATTTGGCCGGCTCGGTGTAGGCATCGAGCATGAGGAACTTAAACGTCGGGAAGTCGGCTGGCTGGGAAGCGAGGTGTTTGCGGATTTCGGCACTCACGTCGCGACAAGAGCGGGGGTTAGGACATTTGAGCCTTTCCCAAGCCAGCAGCTCGCCGCCCGGGTTGCTGAAGATCCCGGTGCCGTTGGTGTTACCTATATTCATCCCTAGCTGCCTCGAGAAAGGCAGGATTGCTGACGGCCGCGTGCGTCGGCACGTTCACCTCGTAGCTAGCGTCGAAAAGGAAGTGGTCCTCCATATTCTGGCCGACACATTTCAGCTCCGACACAATAGGAATACGGAGCCGCTTAAGAGTGTCGGTTGGCCCCACCCCGGACACCATGAGTAGTTGAGGGGATTGAAACTACGAGCGATACAACGGCACGTCAACAAGCTGCCTAGCCGAGCAAAGTACGCGCGAAGGGTTGTCACTCACAGCACCAGATGAAAGGATGACTTCTATCCCCGCCAAGATCGTATACTCAAGCCCGTCGGTATTTACCAGCACCCCAGTTGCTCTCTTGTCGTTGTTGAACAAGATGCGTTTGGCTAGCGTGTTGTTATATACCCGTGTTGGACCCGCTCCGGCTACGGTCTTCAGGGACGAGGAATGGGAGGTGTCCCTGACCTGCCAATCGGGGTTGATTGTGTTCATACTAGGTATACTGAACATCGTTCAGCTCCCCTGACACGAAGTCCTGCGCTGCTGGCAAGCCAAGTGATTGCCAGGCATGGCTCACGTAGGAAGACAGCGGACTAACCCAAGTTGCGAACGACACATGTAGAGGTCCCGCCCCAGGAGTGAAGGCATCGGGGGGCGATGGAGCAGAAGCGTTCTTAGGACGCGCCGTGTTATCAGGTGGAGTATAACGAACACTTTTCTTGAAGTAGGGCAGAAAGTGCTCAAATCTGTAAGACTCATCATCGGCCAACGAAGCCCACAAGTTGAGCGCGTCGACAGTAGACCGATGGTAGGTGAAATATTAATTGCGGAGCGAGCTGTGAACCGCTTAGAAAAGCTCAAGCAGAATGAGACGACGCGAGGGAATATACCTTCCACCGAGGGTTTTGCCCCTGGCGTAATGCATCGCCCTGCCACCGAGACTCTTCTGCGGTGCCGTTACGAAGCCCCAATCCACACCTGGGAGAACATCGTTCGGACTGGCCCCAGCCCCGAAGGCTGCGTAGGCCGGCACCGTGGTGAGGTTGCCCGCGTCCTGCTCATAGAAGCCGCCAGCTTCTATCACTGCGTCGGTCAGTCTACGCAAACCCCAAATGGAAGATACAGATAGTTCTTGAATATTAGACCCGATTTCTACGCCTATTGCTTCTATGACATGTTAGCACCGCTGGCCTGCCAGCCATTGCGCGTAATTGCCGCTTCAGGGGAGAGTAATAGTAATTCCATATAACGCAAGTCGAGCATAGAATCCGCCATAATATCCTGTACAGAATTAAAAAAGAATGGGGAGGGGGGCTGTTCAGCGGAGAGTGGTGTTAATCCAGCAGCCCATGGTCGTATCACGAACTACTCGTCAGATACCTGTCGTGAAGGATGCTATGGGCATGGTGGGCATAGGAGTGGGCTATGCATGGGCGGAGATCTGGTCAAGAGAGGAGAGACTAGGACTCATTTAACAGCCAAAACCAGGGCAGACGCAAGAAGAGTGTTGTACAGGCTTGGGTTATACATGGACGGACAAACCGGGGATGAATTCTTGCTCATGGGTGTGGCTCTAGCAGGGGAACCACATGAGGCACAACTAATACTGCGTAAGAGGGAGATCCTGGATCTTAGGTCTGCGTACGTATCATATGGGTGAAACGAGCTGCTACCGGTCGGCCGTTGCTGTGCAGCCCCTGATATAGGTGCTTATAATATAGTATAAGTGCCAGCAGATAGTGAGGGTTTGCGGGCTTAATACAGCAGAGTCTGCGTGAACCTGCCATGCTAGGCCTACGGGATAGACACCCGTAAAGGGACACAGGCATACCTAGACACCCTGCATGTATGTACGCATATCCAACAATCCAACAATGCAATGTCTTATTGATCCTTCTCCTTCTTGGCCGGCCTTGAAGCGGAATGCTGAGGGAAGACAACCACTCACTCACCCTACCTCGCAACCGATATCACAGATAGGTATAAGCCTCACTTCAAATGCACTCACCCGCCACCTGCGTGACCCCGCTAAATAGAAACAAAGGGCGTTAAGGCATATGTATCTATCCTCGCTATCATAAAATTGTGCACACCCTAGGGTGTTAAGCACGGCGTAGGCCCTTTCGGACGCATCTACATAGGCATTACCTTACTCTACTGTACGTCCTTAATGAACGGGACGGGGTGCGCTTAGTACCTACGGGGCGGCCGTCGGTCCTGAGAACCCATTCAACCGAATCCTCGTCCTGCTTGCGTTACCGGGGGCGAGGAAAGATCACATACGCCAGTGAGACTGAAAGCCATGGCGCAGCCACCTTCTCTCTTGGCCCTCGCCAGACAGTTGCTCGCGTCCGCTCAGGAAATTGAGGCCCGCTAGGGCGTCCTCGAGATCGTGCAGGAGCCGCAGGTCCGCGTGATAGCACCGTCCGAGATCCTCGAGCAGTGCCAGATCGACGCAAGTTTCCTGTCTTCCCCTTCTAGCCTCGTATGGTGCCCGTCGCTGACAGTATACCTCCGGCTTTACACCTCGTACCAAGCGCTTTCCTATCTCCGCTGGTTGATCGCTTTCGACGTTTTCCGCCACGTCCCCGGAGATTCGACGCCCATCTCGTACGCCGCTCTGGCCGGGGCCGCAGCTGCCCCCGTCACCACGCTCGGGTCCGTCGCTCGGATGGCTATGGCGCGGGACCTGTTCGTGGAGTTTTGGGCGGCTGTATGCTGCTACTGCTGCTGCTGCGGTAGCGGGTAGGTAGTGCAGAGAGAGAACCCCTGGGGAGCGAAGGCTTTGAGGTGGCGGGGATTTTTTCGAATGGGCACTTGGTAGTCGGTTAGGAAGGCGTCCCGGAATGGGAGCTCTGCCTTTCTACGAGATTACTTCTGGCATCGAACTGTTTTCGTAACTGATACCTGGCTAGCGGCATATCCCCACTACTCCCACACCCCGCTATCGCTATACCAATAGGTAGCTAGATAAGGCCGCGTCCGTGCATAGATACGACGCTGTTCGGTACATGCTCTTAGTCCCTCCGCCAAGAGATGGAACCCCGCAACCCTTCCGTCCCATGCCGTGCAAGGGGAGACCCAGGCACGCCCCCGCAGGATGGTCGCAAGTTTACCCCTCCCACGGCATCCGGGGTGGAAAGAGGCCGATCGGCTGTCGGAGGACTGAAAGGGACGCCTGTCTCGAGGGGGGTAAGAGATAGGTATCGTCAGACGCATGTTGCACCTCGTATTTATCGGGTCTGCATTCCATGTACCTACCTTCATTCCTTCTTGCGAAGCTTTAAATCCATCCGCAGGCTTGGGTCTCATCTGATGCGGCCTTCGGCGCCTTCGGCCGGTATAGTTGGAGCCGCCGGATCGTGACCCCTCGTGCTCGCCTTGGCGTTGTGACGGTTACGACTGCTGGAACTAACGCGATTCCGGCAGCGAGCCAGACGGGTGGCGGCGAAAAGAAGGCCAAGACCACCTCTACCTAGTGTAATATGGCCCTCACACGAGATCATATTACTACCTCGATTGGCGAGAGAGGCGATACTACTCCTGTTGCCTATCTAATAAATAAAGCCCTTGCTAATACGTAGCGTACGTGTACGTATAGATCCTCGTTGCCCCATTGGGAAACCATACTAGCGAGAAGGCTGTGCTGTACGGTAGCTTGTTCTGAGGTCTGTCTCGGCTTGTTTCACTACCGCTGGCGTTGCCCAGGCCCGTGCATGATCTCGATCGCCTTGCTACTCAACTCGTCGACCTTCTGCCGGTTGGCGACGTCGGTATGCCAGATAAGGTTGTTCCTATTTGCACCGTGCCACGCGGAAAAGGGACGGGACAGGCGGACCTGCGGGATGCTTGCTGTTAATATCGAACGTCGTGGAGAGACATGGCTGATGCAGAGTCGGGCGTTTTCGGAGGACGCGAACCCCATTGAAAGTTGAAGGCCGTATTGGTCGCGTCGGGACACTCCTCCACGAGCGTCTTCCACACGTCGACGGTCTGGAGGAATCCTTCCACGTCGAAGCGCCTCAGCCCGACCACGCCAAACCGCTTCAACCCGCCCTTAGCGGTGAGTGTCTCGCAGCCGTCGCTGGTGTCCTGGATAGGTACTGGGCTGCCGTTAACGGTAGTTGGGGTAAGGTAATATGAAGGCTTATACCTATACTCGCCCTTCGCGTTATCCGGGTTCTCGGTAAATCTTGCCGCGATAACTACGCATAGCTTCCGTACGGGCGGGGAAGCCATGCTTATTATGAGGCCGGCCGTTGCTCTGTCACAGTCGTCCATCAGCGGTTTCATGGCTCGAGCAACCTCATCGGCTCGCCTTAGCGGAAACACGAAGCTTCCTACCCATATGGCACCCTAGGCGCTCCCCAGCTCGCTCAACGGGGGGATCTTGATGGTGAGTTCGGTGACGAGGCAGAGAACTGGCCCGCTACGCGAATAGCCCAGAGCAGTTTGGACTCTTCCTCCTCGACAACTTCAATAATCTCACTCCTCGCGTCGACCATCCGAGCGGATAGGATCTGGTCGGAACCGAACCCGGTAATCGATATACCTACGGTCTTGACCGGAAGCTTATTTCAACAGATGCATAGCTCCGGATAGTGTGGCGGCGTAGCGATGATTCAGGTTAGGTAGGTACCTAATCAAGGCAATATCAAGATATCCATCCTCCCCTCGCATCGCCGGGGCTGACGGGTTGTACCGACAAATCCAGAATACATCTCCCTTTCCTGCTCTGGAACCGGGGAGACGCGCAGCCCGCAATACAACTGCGCCGTCCTTCTACCGCAATAGAGTAGCTGCTAACTTAACTCATTAGCCTGGTCTCGCCGTCCTCATCAATCCGTTTCTTCTTCCATGCGGCCATTATCCTGCTATAGGACATGGGTCTCGGAGAAGGCTTCCAGTCGTCCGTTGCGACGACCGTCCCGGATACCTGCATGTGGTACGCATGTCTATGCATGGAACCCTGTCGCGATGCCTCTCTCCCATCAACACCCTCCGCCTTGCCAGGGTTGAGACTTGGCCGATGGAGTGCGTACGTGCAGACTCCCGTATGCCTGGCTAGAGGCTTTCCTTAGCCCTCCCTATCGCGATGTTACCAAGCTAATCAGTCTCCCTCTATCGTGCCTGGATGGTGGCATGCACCCTCTATACGCCAAATCCTGCCGTCAGGTTCTAGGGACGCTCTATCTACACCCGAAGTTCGTCGGATGCAGTCGCAACTCCAGGTAAGACTACCTATCATGGCCTCAGCGCGGAACGTAGCACGCGACCCTTATACGACCATTAAACGCGAGATCTTATTTACCTCCCTATGTGGATAGACTAGCCGGTCTGCCTACATGGCTCTATCTCTGAGTTCCTAGTCTGGAACCTCCACGGATCCAGAACCTGGGACGGCCGCCTCGAGCTACGGCGCCGCAAACCAGCTGGATAGGTATAGGCACGTATGCACGCTGGGGTCTGCGTAGAGCCTACGAGCACCGGAGTTCCGATGTGGACAGCTAGCTAGCCAGTGGTGGCTTGAGACTAGGTCTCTCTCTTGTCTGTGTGCCATTAGATATAATGTGCCGGCCGAGGGGGGGCTTGCTATGAGTAAACCAATGGAACCACGCTGCAGAGAACCTGCGGCTTGGACGAACGATCCATTCGCTGTCGTGGGCCCTGAGGAGGTGCGAGCGGGATCCGCGTGTGCCACGGCGTCGTATCGACCACGGGGCAGAGAGTATATTAGACGCCCGCTGAAAGCTCTACAGGACGCGCGGCGGGCCGCCTGAAATCGTCTAGCTTCCCTTTGAATGTCTCTGCCACTACCTAGATATACCTACCTACGTTAAGCACTGCACACGTACCCCGTCCGCTTTGCATCAGCGCGATATCCAACGCTCCCCGATCCTTCCTGTCTCTGCGCCCATCTGCGCGTGATCATACTATCAGCTTTCCGAAAATGGCGGACGACGGGTGCTCTTTCGACGTCGTCATCGTCGGCGCTGGAATCTCCGGCATCAACTGCGCGTACCGCCTACAGACGCAGCACCCGCAGCTTCGGTACGTGATTCTCGAGGGGCGCGACGCCATCGGCGGGACGTGGGATCTGTTCAAGTTCCCCGGCATCCGCTCCGACTCGGACCTACACAACTACGGCTTCGCGTGGAACAAGTGGCCGTTTGCGCACCCCATCGCTGAGGGCGCCCTGATAACGTCGTACCTCAAGGACAGCGTGTCGAGGTTCGCCATCGAGGAGCACATCCGGCTGCGGCACCGCGTCGAGGCGGCGGACTGGTCGTCGGCGGCCCGGCGGTGGAGCTTCGCCGTCAACTGTGATGGCCGGCCCGCGCGCTACGAGGGCCGCTGGTTCGTCATGGCGACGGGGTACTTCGACTACGAGCGGCCGCGCGAGGCGGCCATTCCGGGCCTGGCCAGCTTCCGCGGCGACGTGATCCACCCGCAGTTCTGGCCACCCGGCTACGACTACGCGGGCAAGAAGATCGCCATCATCGGCAGCGGGTCGACCGCCGTCACCCTGCTGCCTAGCCTGGCCCGCGAGGCTGCCGAGGTCACCATGGTGCAGCGCAGCCCGACGTACATCCTCCCCCTCGACAACAGCAGCCGCGCGCCGTCGCGGCTGCGCCCGTACCTCCCCAGCGCCGCTTTCCAGGCCTACGAGAGGCTCTGGTTCCTCATCGTGCCGTACCTGTTCACCCTGCTCTATAAAGCGTGGCCGGGGCGCGCGCGCGCGATGCTGCGTGCGCAGGCGCGGGCGCGGCTGCCGCCCGACGTCGACGCCGACGTGCATTTCCGGCCGCGGTACGCGCCGTTCGCGCAGCGGATGTGCATAGCGCCAGAAGGTGACTTCTACGCAGCGCTGCACGGGCGGGGGCGGGTGGCGAGCGGGAGCATCGCGGCGGTGGAGGCGCACGGGATCCGGCTGGCGGACGGGCGCGCTGTCGACGCGGACGTGATCGTGACGGCGACGGGGCTGCGGCTGCGGTTCGGCGGCGCGATCGCGGCGCGCGTCGACGGCGCGCCCGTCGCCTGGCCCGGCCGCCTCATGTGGAACCGCGCGATGCTCGACGGCGTGCCCAACCTCGTCTTTATGTTCGGGTACTCGACGTCGCCCTGGACAATCGGCGCCGACAACACCGCCTTCTACCTGTGCCGCCTGCTGGCCAAGATGCGGCGGCGCGGCGCCCGCGTCGCCGTGCCGCAGGCCCCCCCCGCCGCCGCTGCCAAGATGGTGCTCTCCGGCTTGTTCAATCTCTCCTCCACCTACGTCCTCGAGGGCAATAAGGACATGCCCGTCTACGGCGACGCGGGCCCCTGGCGCCCGCGCATCCACCCGCCCATCGACTGGATCGCGTCGCGCTGGGGCGACTTCACCACTGACTTACGCTTCTCGTGAGGCTTGCCGAGGGCGGGCGTAGATGATCGTAGGTATTGCTGCGTCACGGCTACGCTACTATACGCCTGGCTGGGCTGGCATAAGGCATGGAGTGCATAAGACGGGCCCGTAGAGGCTCGTAGACCTGGGGCAGGATTCTTCTCCTATGTACCTACTTGGTCTTACTCTCTCTCGCCGGATGGCACACTCGGACTTGAGGACGTTCGTAGAGTCACCCTGCTACTTTCCTACCTCATTGCGATTGAATCAACGCTTTCCCACGGCGATGTATCCCGCTCGCTCTGTGACGTGCAGATAGACGCTGGTGTATCAGCGACCTGCAACCAGCGCAATACGAGCAGTACCCGGGGCCAAGTTACCTGCCTAAGTATCTATATCTATCCAACCTAGGTACTCCAGAACGTAGGTGTCGCCCGAGGAGCAAAAGTGACATCTCAGATGCCCAGAGTGCTCCATTCCCGCTGGAGCGCCACGACGGTTACGGCAACTGCCACCTAGGCACAGCATTCGCTTCTCGAAATCGGGCTGTCCGCATCCTTTTAGTATTCCCTGCGCGCCACTGCGCGCCGCTCGCGGGGGTGGGGTGGTCGGCGGCCGGGGGGGGGGGGCCGAATACGCGAAGGCGAGGTCGCCCGGCTGTATATACTAGACGTGCAGATATAATAGAGGATCTGTAGCCGTATTATCCCGTCTTCCGATGTACTACCTACGCCACTACGGCCAACCCCTTCGACTCGCTTACTCCCTACCTAGGTATAGGTGGCATTATCGACGGGGGAAACCGCGTCTAAAGGAACGACAGCGAGACGAATACTCGCTTGATCTCTTCGACAGCTACGGCGCCGTACGACCCCTCTACGTGCTAGTACCCCCGACGTATGGAAAAGGGGGCCGGCCTTGCACATGCAGACGGAATTGTACAGGCCGTGACGTAGTCTCGGATACTAGACGGAAATGCCCTCTCTAGTACCGCCGTGGCGATCGGGGGACAATACTTATAGCGTAAAGACTATGAGAACCACTCGCTGCACAATGGTAGAGACGTGCAGTACCGGGGACTTATGAGTATATAGAGTGGTCCTTGGCCCTGTATAGCGAGTTTGCGTAGTAGTATCTCGTATATATTTAAGTATGAATGTGGTGGCAGGGAAGGGTATGCTCTTCAGGAGCCAGTAGCTGCGTAAAAGCCCCTGGGGGAAGTAGACATGCCTAAATGCGGACCAATTTAGAGCTGTCAAGCGTTCGGCGCCAGCCCATAACCTAACGGGTCGGCCTAAAGAAGCAGCAAAAGAAGGCGGCCAAGACGAGAGGATTGAAGGTATCCAACATGGCCCGCCCTAGAAGGACCATTGCGGTAGCCGGGATGAACTTAGGTATCGCTTTCAGGAAACGGCCCGTGGTAGTTACTCAAAGGTACGGTGGTATGAGGCGGCGACCTGGTGTATTCGTGTGTATTGTCCAGTTGTCGAGGAACAGAGGCCTAGCTGCATTCCACACATCGCTGGAGGCTCCTGTACTGCGAACAGCGGGTCGTCCCTGGACTCCCCTATTCCAACACCAGCCTCTCCACCTTCTCTCATTTCTGAACCGTCGTATTCTCAACTCGAACTCATCCACGGCAAACGACGCTTCCGCTGCGCTTTGCCGCGCCCCGCCTATCGGGTCTATAGCTAAACGCCGACTCCGGCCTCGAAAAGGTCCGGATTTGTAATAATGAGGCGTTATGATCCTAGCGGTGCTGAGTTCTCGCGCGAATCTCACGCTACTACGCCGCGAGGTCGACAGCGTGCGTGAGTAGGGCCCTCGCCTAGGCAGAGCTATGTCTCTCGGTAGCGAATCCCCCCCCTAATAAACGGGGATAAACCCGCGCCTATCGGGCTCAGTAGAAGGGAAGGCGGTAGAAACACTACATAGAGAGGATTCCAGGGTAGCTGTGGTGTTCTCGATGGGGCTCTAGACTTTTGGGTGCGTCTATGTAGCGGGCAATCGCTATTGTTCGTCTTAGATCGTCCTCGCCCTCGCCTTCGCCTATTTGTGCCTATACCACGCATTCCAATAGGGAGGGTTTACCTCCCCTAGGTATCGCCTATACATATAGGACCCGTATCGACCCCGCGGGTGGAAGAGGGGGAGGAGGGGGGGGGGGGGGGCAGCGGTCTAGTCGAGTCGACCGGGGCTCGGGTCCGCGCCTATTCCGAAGGATCGGCGAAGATGCCAGACGCCAGACTGCGATACCATATCGTTACGCTCGCGCGCGAAGAAACCAGTCCGGAGGTAACCTTATGTCACGGGTGGTGGTGGCATAGTGGCGAGGTGTGGGGGGCAGCTCTCTCTTCCGGATATCTACATATCGTGAAAGCGTTGGAGGGTTTCCTATAGGAACAGGCGCTAATTCTGTAGTAACGTTGGTGGATGGCGGGATGGGTTCTGTAACATCGCGCAGCCGACAGCGGCCCAAACTGGCGGGAAGACGCGATGATGCCCTGGCAGGCCAGAAGGGTTGCGGTGCCTGGCATGTCTGCTACCGAGAGGCGCGGTTCTATCGGCTAGGCGCGAGAGAGAGAAGGACGGGGAGGGGTGTGAGGGATTATAGGAGGATGCTACGGGTTATAACTATAACTCTGGCGGCTTGTTAGGCGGATGCGATAGCGACGACTCAGGGATAGGTAGCGGACGCAGGCTGGTACGGATATATAGGGTGGCCCGCTTGGAGAGGAGAGGCTGCGAAGACGGCTGCGCAAGAACGGAACCATGGCCAGGAGATCCTGTATTGAAGACACAACCCTGCTACTCTTCGACCGAGTGGGCGGCACCAAGCGAGCTCTTGGGGCTATAGAGCGGAGAGGGAGGGCGAGGGAGCGCTGAATTGGGTATGTGTTTAGGTTGCGTAGAAGGATCGTCGGATACCAGGTAGTACTTTGGAGCACCGCAACGCACCGCGGGACCGTGAGTCCCAGAGAACGATATACCTAGTAGTTGCATAAGCCTGTTAAGAACACGTGCATATACCTATGTGTCCATAGCCCCAAGGGCGGGCGCTAGAGGTAGCTAGCCTTTAGCTCCTACAGGTAGGGACCCCGGGGCCGGCAGCTCTTGGCTGCGCTGATCAAAGCTTATAACGGTCTAGGCATCGTATGCACATATAGGGGAGGGTCGCCAGTAGGAAGGGCGAAAGCAGAGACCCCAATCACATCCCCGATTCTGCCCCGACCAAAGCGATGGTGCGCCGACGCCCCCGAGCCACTTTCCTTGTCGGGCGAATAGAAACCCGCGTGATATTCGACGTGACGCGTGCTACGAACTCGGCTACGTTTCGGTGAACTATTACCTGTCCGCCTTTGAGATCAAAAGCTACCAACGTACGCCCTTCGGCATTCGACCGAAGTGGTCTCCTTGACAAGGCTTCCGCGGCGGTCAGCTCCACACTCTTTCGTCAGCGCGATAGGCGATACGCTCCGGTCTTCCCCGGAATGGTACCGGCGCGGTACCGTCAACACTTGCCCTCAGGTAGAGGAAACTGAGCACTATCCGCAAGATCTCAACGAACCACGTGGCCAAGATTAGAATATCGAAATAGAAAACATAGCGATTCGCTTTCGGTGCCTCGGCGATTGATTGCAGATACCTAGGTAGACCTAGCACCGGGGCAACTTACAGTACGTGCCCAAAACGTGATTCAAGCGCTTACCATGGGTTCGCCTGAACTGGATACTACCAACGGATATCTATACACTTTTATAACTGTTTTTTCGACGCCGAAGAGCTAGGCCTCGGTGCCTTCCACCGGCACGTTATGTATATCGCGTCTTTTTTTTTGGGGGGGGGGGGGGGGGGGAGGAGATAGTGAGATAGGTTGTAGTCAATGGGCCCGTCTCTTGGAGTCCGGGCTGCCCTCTGATTCCTCCAACGGCCGCTTCCGCGCAGTGAAGATCTCGGCCCGATCAAAGTCGATCATCATCACCTTTCCTCTCTCTTCGTTCCATACCGTATTCAGATGCCGGACGTCCTCGTGCTCCACGCCGTGCTCCTGAAGCGTATCAACCAAGTCCTGGAGTCCTGGCAGTCCTCGTCTATGTTGTAGTGGTGCGGTGGGACTAGGCCACGTAGCCTTTTGGATGTGTATTTGTATGGGTCTCGCACTCATATTTTTATCGATCAGACTTAGACCTGTAGACATCAGGTTCTACAGCTATTCACTCGTTTCTCATCTGCCTTCTTGGCCATTCCAGACACCATCTCCATTCTTGTCTTTCCCAGCTGCCGTTTTCAGCTAACCGATCAGCCGACTACAGCTGTTCACAGCTGTGATTCAGTTCGATCGGCACCGGGCCAGTTGTCGGCAGTTGGGTAGTCCTTATACGGGTCTCCATCACAGCGTGCCCACGCTGCTCCTGTTCAATGTCTATGTCTATCTCTACGTCGTGCGGTTTGTAAGTTGCGAGCGTCTCGCCCGCGTACGACATAAGCATCATCGTACAGACATGCGCGCCACTGCTCAGGATGTACGCCGAGGCGAGGTCAAACTGCCCGAGCCAGACCGGGATGTCGTAGCCCTGGAGGGCCTCAAGATGCGCGTACACGTCTGCTTCGTCGGAGAGGAAGTGATGGTGTGCGCGTTAAACGCCTTTGGCGACGAAGGTGTAGCCGTATGGCTGCAACGTGATCTTGAAAAGCGCCCCGATGGCGCCAAATTTTCCGTATTTGTCCAGCGCCTCGCAACTATCGTCTAGGTCGGCGGCTAGTTGTTCTCGTATAAGCGCGGCGAAGCGACTAGAGCTGACCGGGTAACATTTGCCACTGGGCAACGTACCGCGATGATGTGCGGCGTTAGGGCAAGCCTGGTCGATGGCGTCTCCGCGCTTTAGTCTAAGTAAGCATTCCTGTGTATAGTAGGACGGCAGCCGGGGCCGGCTTTGTAATTCGGTTGTTGCCGGGCTCTGGGTCGCGGTCGAGCTCGCAGGAGGGCCTCGCCGGGGAGCGTTGTAGATCCTAGCTGCCGTAGGTGGTTCGAGCTCTCGCGCCCGACGCTGGGAATCGGAATTTGGATCTGTCGCGTAAAACGTAGACGCCTACATTTACGCTCTGCGGTATGTAGGCATATAAGGGCTGGTTCAATTGGTATGTGACAGGATCCATTTTCGATTGGTGTGTCAGGGGCTACGGCAAAGCGAAGGAACTGCTACAGAAATCATCCATCCGGTTCACGAGGCGGGCGAGGATGTTTTTATATCGCACCTCGTCCCATCAGGTCCCCGTGGCTGCCTGACGAGTTGAGCTACCGCGGCAGGTAGGAGGCACCTCTCCTCGAAGGAGAGGAAAGCAGGAGCGACGAATGCAAGAAGTCAGTAGAAAGTACCCCAAACATCGGCAATCGCTGTCAAGAAGAGCCGAGGATTGTTATGACCGCGAAGGGCGGCACTGCCGTCTTCAACTACCTGCCTAACGAGTAGTAGCTGCCTCGTCAGTCCGGTGAGAGGAACGAGTAAAGCGATTTTGCCAAATAACAGCGTCACGCAGCTTGCGTCTGGCCTTGAACACACCTTCCTTGAAATACAGGGAGTTATGGACGTCTCCGTTGAGGAAAGGGCCCTACAACAAACAGGTAGGTGATAACCGCTTAGTACCTTCCCTCCTACGTGCGTATTTTTTCCCCTCTCTTTTTGTCGATTCAGTCTACCACTAGCCCGCGATCAGCTTCCAGGATAAGACAACGCCTAGCCTGCGCCGCCCAGGTGGGAAGGGGAAGAGCCCCCAAAAGCCATTCCCTGGGGGCGATCACGTCCACACCTGGCGGGCGACATCGCGCACGAGCTGCAGCTTCTCCCACATGCGCTGGGGCGTCACGCCCTTGCCGCCGGCGACGCTGAGGCTGCTGAAGCCGCACTGGGGGCTGAGGGCGAGACAGCCGAGGGCCTCGGCGTCGGGGACGCCCTGGGCGCGCGCGACGACCGCCGCTGCCGCCGCGATCTGCGCCCGCAGCGCGCCCGCCTCCTCGAGCGCCGGCGTCTTGGTCGACACTAGCCCTAGCACCACGTTCTTGCCCCGCAGCAGGAACCGCAGCGGCTCGAACCCGCCCGCCCGCGACACGTCGTCGAACTCGAGGTAGTACGTCTCGTAGTTCGTCTCGTTGAACAGCTTGTACGCGATCTTCTCGTACGACCCGGACACCCACTGCGCCCGTGCTCTTTGTCAGCGATCCGCACGCGGACCAGCCCCCGAGACACGCCGGTGCCATGGCCGTAGGCAGGCCTTGGGGACGGGCGGGACGAGAATAGGGGGGCTCAGTGGACTTACGTGTGTGGAGCCGGACATATTACCTCTGCAGAGATGCATCCCCACATGAAGGCCTGCCGGCTTGTCTGCCAGGAGCTGGTTGTGGGTTCGGGTGTACAAGTCCAGGAGCGCGTCCGTGTCGACGCCGTCCTTCTCGCACCCTTCGAGGAACTGCGAGGAGCAGAAGTACGTCAGGTGCGGGTCGTCCACCTGGATATTACGCAGACCGGCATCGTAGAGCGTCCTGAGCTCGGCGGCGTAGCACTTGGCGAGATCGCGGAAGTACTCCTCGTCTGAGGTATAGCCCGACGCCTCGATCCACGCCGTGCCCGGCTTTAGTTGGATGTGCTGGTAATTGGGTGTCGGGATCGTGAACTTGGCGTCGCCCCATAGGTGCCGGGGCAGGCTGTCCCGAAGGGTAAGCCATTCCGACAAGTAGGGAGATTGCTTATACCCGATCTTCCCCGTGCAGATAACCGCCGCTCGTGTCGTAGCCCCCATTTTGGCGAGACCGCTGGTTGTCGGGAAGTCTGTTCGGAACGCGTCCGGAATAGGGAGGTCTGGTTTGGCCTCGAAGCCGGAGAGTCTCTCGAAGAACCCGCCGTAGTAGATTTGGCGAGCATACTCGCCGTCCGTAATCGGTCGTATCTCCTTTTGCAATTGTATTTGGACCACCTCGCGGATTGCCTTGGCCTCGGCGTCCTTGACAGACTGCGGGATGTCCAAAGTGTACATCTGAGAGGGCGAAGAGAGGTCGGAGCGGGCCTCCAGAAGCGACTGGGGCCGCAACAACGATCCTATGTGATCGGCTCTGAAGGGCGGCGCCATTTCTTTATTCCTATGTCACGCAATCTACGAATATTCGCAGTTTAGCCCACGAAAAAAAAGCCTGCAGGTGAAGGTCCCAATCGACCTGGGAATAGGATCGCCCCTCTTTCGCCCGGTGGACCAACGATAACCCCATTACTCCGCATCTAAGCCTATATACCTACATAGCTGGGCATAGGTAACGAGGGGAAGCCGTGGAGTAAACTATACGCTTCCCCGGAAACCCTGACGTGAACAGGGTTGTGGTTCCATCCATCATACTTGGAGATCCGGCGGAAACCCGAGCCAGGCCGAAAGTGACGACGCCGGAGAGGTATTTCAACGCTCTGAGTGAAACATGTTGGAATCATGTGGAATCAACGAAACATAACAGACCATTATGGAATGCAAGGTAAGAAACGAAACTTATTAGCTAGTCGGAATAGATAAGCACCGCTAACACGATTAAAAGGGAGAAGTAGGGGATGGGTGAGGAAGGCGAGTTAGGATAAGAAAGAAGACCGGAGAGAGCTATCAATACGGACATGACTAAAGACACAGTGTACGTTGATTATAATAGCAGGTAAGAACAAGAAACAAGCAACAAGTAACAAAATGCGAGTCGAGTTAACGGGATCCCGTCTCCGATGCCCATATCTCAGAGCGACGCGGGCGGGATCGGTCACGTCATGTACCACACGCCTTTGTGCCCACACCCGGTCGAAGGATGAATATTGACCATATTAGCCACCCGTTCCGACCTTGCGCATGAAAGATGCACTCTCCAAATCCACACAGACTAGAGACCGGGAGAGATGTCAAAATGCCCGCGATAGAGGGTGCTGGAGTTGTCCGCTCCGTAGGTTGACTATTCGTGCAAATCCCCCGTACTCTTATAGATTGATCGAAGTCAGCGGGAAAGTTAGATTGAAGTTCCAGTGACGGAGGCTTAGGGGGTTATCGAGGTAGAGGTTGACCGTGAAGAATTCATCATGGTCGCTACACTGGAATTTCTTGAACCTGGCGGAGGGATGCCCTCCGGTCAGCAAGCAGGCTTTACGACGTCGGGGTGCCCAGGCAGACCGTCGGCAGACTCACGCGTTGATTTTCTGGTAATTCGCCTCGGCCAAGTCCTTCTCGGTCACCTCGACGAAGGGCTTGCCCTTGCCCTCGGCGCGGGCGAAGAAGCGGTCGCTCTGCGGCGGTCCGGCGTGTTGGGCTCCGCGCGCCACCTGCACGACGAAGTCGGGCCTAGAGGAAATGAAGAAGGCGTCGGAATCGGCCGCTATCGAGGATTCCCTGGGAAACCTGGCCCAGTCCATGAACAGGGTGAACCTGGATTCCTGGTCCGTCGGCTTGGGCTGGTAGGGCACGAGGGCGTCGCAACAAATCACAGCCATTTTCGGATCTGGACACGACCTATGTGACGAAGGAATCCTCCAAGGCAGAAAATTTGTCGGGACAGAAAAAAACAAAATATTACCCGCGGGCGTTGTCGGTGGCTTTTTAAAAGGGGCCAACCAAACGGGCCAGCTGGCGGGTTGCACAAAACACAGCAGGGAGCATCGGCGCATCGCAAGACGCCGAAACCGTGATTATAAAACCATCACCGGATACGTGTCGGAGCATCAGCGGACTTCCTGCCACCAGTTGGTTCGGCGTCGTAAACCGCAGGTAAAGACGAAGAAAATGGCCGCGAATACATTTTAGCTGTTAAAGTTGAGTTGGGAAGGACTTCAACAAGCCCGATGCTCTTATCCTTATCCACTACGATGACATAGCCTGGATATATACATAGGTACCTACATACCCCACATTTTAGGGAATCTTGCTCACTTTTGGCACCGGCACGTGATGTCAATTTCTTGACTCATCCCTCTTAATTTCTTTTTTTCTTGGGTGGAAGTCAACACGGGACTTCATCCCGCTCTATTTTCCTAATCACCAGGAAGGAGACTTTACGACGAAAAAATAAAGTAAAAAGGCAAATAAGGCTACGTCCTCAAACCCATACCTAGGTAGTGGGTAAGACTACGTCTACCTACCTACAAATCAGTAGGTATTCCCGCGCGCATTTCGGGGGGGGGGGGGGGGGGGGGGGGACGACAGCGCAAACTAACCTCAAACTCACGGCCTTTGGGTGGCGTATAGGCCGTAGGAGACCTGCGAGACCAACACTCTAACCAACCGAGCCACCAAGACGAGCGTTTCGCCGACCGAAACTCGGCCGTTTTGTAGGTACCTAGCGAGCCGCGCTCCGCCGAGTTTTATCTGCTGCTCTCCATTGGGAACGCTTGCGACGCCCCCTGGTCGTCACAACCTCGCGTGCTCACGCGCACGTGGCTGATAACCTGCTTGCCAGAACGGCATGGCCGCGAGGACCAGCCGAGGCGTCGTGCCAGAGATCGCGGGCTAGCAGGTAGGTAGTTTGTGCAGTGTGTTCTATCGAGCGGGCCGTGCTTGCACCAAGGGCAAGGAAACAACCCAAGATTGCTACTAGGGCGAAATCTAGAGCTACCTAGGTTGATAGAGCGTTAGAAACGTGCAAAGCTAGCCATATACGGGCCAGATAACTAGGGGGCGTGGTGGACGGAATCTGCGAATAGCGCCGAGCAGGAGGTCTGCACTTGATGTTTGAGCTGCTCCACGGGAGGCGTCGCCCTGAGAAAAATGATCGTGAGCAGCTAAACACTCGGTTGCGTAACCCGCGCCAAGGAGTTTCTTGCATGGCAATAGTTTGAGGCTCTCAACCGCCGGCCTAGCTCAGCGCCCCTGTAATGCCCTTTGGGAAGATTAGCGATAATAGGTAGCTTAACACGTCCGCACAAGCGGTTAAATACTACTGCTACTGCCACTAGCACCACTACTTGGTTCTCTCAACTACCTAACCTACGGAGGGGCCAGCTTCTAGTGTCGTCTGGGTCACGGTATTCGTGCTCAGGGTGTCGCCGATAACCACCTGTGGCATCCGGCTATAATGGAGATGTCACGGAGCAGGAATCTGACGAAGGGCTACGTGAGAAAAAGAGGACCCGGCCTCGGCTATCTATCTACCCAGCTCTTGGTGGGCCTGGCTTACATGTAACGTCGCTCAAGCGTCGAACTCACAAACGTGGGCGGTTCAGGGGGGCCGTGTAATCTATTAGATATTATATTTATAGCCGCTCCCACAGAGCCGCATATAATAAGTCCAGAGAGAGGCACCTAGTCCATCAGAGCTCAGGGTCTGTTCGAGTGGCTTTGACATCACGCTTAGGTATTACATATAGAGAACGAACAGGGCGGAGAGACGAATAAATAAATACTGTTATTTCGTAATGTGAAACCGACCTCGCTCGTGACATGCTCTATCCTGCATCCCGAGCTCCACCGGAGACCAGTCCCGGGGTAGCATTCCCATCTTTAGGCGCGACCCTCATACGAGGGAACTTGCCTATTCGAGTAACTCTCTATCCATCCCCCGAGCCCGCGCGTCAACGGAACAATCCACTTCGAGACGGCGGTCCCCAGGGCGAGAGAAAACACACGAATCAGCTCCCGGTCCCCCCCATTCCCCGCGTTTAATTCTCGGGGTAAAGAGCCGATAGCTGGCGGGCGGATAACAGGGTAAAGTAGGCCCCTGTCCTCTGCGCGTCTTCCGCACGCCCTGCTTCCGCGGCACCCCTTGAACCGATAGACCAGTTAGCCACGTGGAACAAATGACGGTGAACCTGCGCCGGAAAAATGGCAGTCCTCTCTGCCACGCGAGGCCATGATGGGTGCCAACCGACGAACGGGGGAACGGAAACGGTGCTATATATATATATATATATCTCTTGGGGCCCTGCTCCCCCCCAGGAGTTCTAAGCACGACACGGTGTTGAGAAGAAATTCTCGCAGGTATCCGGGTTCGGTTCTCGTACGCTGAATAGACCGCGCAAGAGCACCCAGGCAAACATGCAGCTCCTAACGAGGATCGCGGCGCTCGCGTCGCTGGCTACGCTCGGCAGTGGCCAGCAGCTGCAGCGTGTCAACGACTTCAACGCCGTCCCCACCCGGCTAGGCATGTTCTCGTACGTGCCGGCGAACCTCAAGACGCCGGCCCCGATCATCGTCGCCGTCCACCACTGCCAAGGATCCGCGCAGGGGTACTTGAGCACCTCTCAGCTACAACCCCAGGCCGACAGGCACGGCATCATCCTGATCTACCCCAACTCCAAGTCCGGCGGCGGATGCTTCGACGTCGCTTCCACTGCCAGTAAGTCTAGTGTTGTGCATCTTCTTGGTCAAGGCAGGCTTTCTGACACGGGTGTTCCGCAGCTCTTACCCACGATGGCGGTGGTGACAGCCAGACAATCGCGAACATGGTCAAGTACGCGGTACAAAACTACGGCGGAGACGCCAACAGGACCTTTGTAGTTGGAACTAGTTCCGGCGCCATGTACGTGTTATAATCCCACCTTTCTCTCTCGTCGTCTCTTAGGCCCACGCCTAACGACCCCCTGATCTCGTGGTATGGTGGTAGCTGACGCTGGACCGTTATTAAAGGATGGCGAATGTTCTAGCTGGCGCCTATCCCGACGTATTCAAGGCTGTGTCGGTCTACTCCGGTGTCCCTGACGGCTGCTTCTTCGTCCAGGGTTCGACCGCTACCCAGGACCCCCCCGGCTGGGCCAATGCGTGCGCCAACGGGCAGCTCACCAAGACGGCGCAGCAGTGGGGTGACCTCGTGCGATCGTACTACCCCAACTACACCGGACCCCGACCCCGATTGCAGATGTAAGTCGTCTCGTCTCGGCGCCGCTCCGCCCTCGGGAGGCTCCCTCAAGCTGACGCTACACACTAGTTTCCACGGAACCGCCGACAGCACGCTCCGCTATCCCAACTGTGAGCTCTCCTTATGGCCCACATTAGAAGGGGGATGTCGTACTGACCTTGAAATTGTAGACCAGGAGCAACTGAAGCAGTGGTCGGATGTCCTAGGGCTCACGACGAAGAAGGATACGGCAAATACGCCGCAGAGCGGGTACACGCAGACCATCTACGGCGACGGCACGACGACGACGGCCCAGCTCGTGGGATACAGCGCCCAGGGCGTCGGCCACACCGTGCCGCAGCACCCGGATATGGATGTCGCCTTCTTCGGTATCGCTTAAGGGAAAAGAATCCGGGCTTGGAATGGGACCCAAAGGATCAAGCCAACATGGGTCGTAACCCCCGTTTTGGACTGCGAGTAACTAGGCCAAGTTCTCCTGTATATAACGCAGACGTTGCTTATGGTGGATGTATTTGGGCATACATAGCTATTGTACACATTACCGTGTTCCCCGCATCAACGTCTCTTTTTGTCGCGGATCCCGTAGTAAGCCTTGTCGAGACCGCAGCGCTGCTCTCTCACTTCTTCGTCGAGACTTTGGCTAGGTCGGCAAGCGCATCGCGGCGCTTGAACTTGGCATCCTGAATGACGGCTACAATTGGTGTCAATAGACGGCACATCGCAGTCCCAGAAGTCGTAGTAACGGTAAGCAGAAGAAAGGAAAGGCGGACGGGTCGACAGGGAATAAGGGTAGTGGATGGGGGAGATGGCTGGCACGAGTGAATCAAGCACGTACCGGCGTCGGCGTCACTAGAGAAATTACCGGTCCACTCGATATAAGTGCTGTCTTCAAACTCGCCGGAGGTGACGGCATAGCAACGAATAGTAGATAGGACCGAGGAGTAAGGGAGCTCCGGGCGGGCGTCGATAACGCTGTACGTGATGTAGTGGTTTATGGTCTGCGCTCACAACCTCACCCTCCAAGCAAAAGGAAGGGGTCCGTCTGGTTAGCGAGCTAGCTCCACCTATCCTCGGACGTCAATCAAGTAAGACGTACGCTGTGCTCCTCCTGCTTGACTTCGAGCTTCGTGCCGTCTTCAAATACCCACTGGACGATGTCGGCCTCGTCGCTAGCACCCTTTACGAACTGGCTCGACTTGAGTGCCGACCAGAAGTGGCTGAAGTTCTGGACTGTTGGAGTGCAAGAGGGGGACACGCACGTCAGCGATGGAGCGCCACGAGTAGATACGTTGCACATGATTTAGCAGAAAGGGCCGTGATAAGACGAGGACTGACGCTTGATGTGGTGCCAGACGTGGCTGAGAGGCGCCCTGATGACGGCGGACTCGACAACAGAGGTAGATGTCGGGATGGACATGATGATGGTCGTGCCAGTAAAGAAGAAGAAACCGGTTTTTCTTTCCTCTGGGCTAGTTCGGGTAATAGTGAGTTGAAGGTCGATTCGACGGGATCGACGGGATCGACGGGGATCGACAAGAGTGGTGACGGAGAGTGAGGGGAGCGAGATGGGAGACGAGAGAGATGGCCGGGTCGACTTATCTGTTTTTTTACCAAGCTCACGAAGTAGCGGCACTACGATGTTGGGAAGGACTGGGCCGGATCGAAGCTGCCCCTGCCTCTATATACAGCTAGGTATCGTGTCAGGTGCCCGCAGACGGAAGGCGAGACTAGTTGTGGTGCTGGCCCCTTCCTTGTCTACGGCAAACGAAGCCATAACGTCACCACCTGTGGCGTTACGTCAGTTGTGAAAGTTATGCAGCGTATACCTATGCCGATGATCTCCCGGTAGGTGAAGGCCTACTCATAACGCCGTATGCCGTCGATACCTGCGTCTGCCTCGGAGATGTGCGGTCGTGCACGCAGTCTGTCCTAGAGCGCATCGCTACTCTTCGTTGCGAACAAACGGACGTATTTCAGCTGGGATATGTATCGAAACGCTCCGACTACATCCAACGTCTGCGTTTATGTTTGAATCGCCGGTGAGACAGATGATATTAGTTTCTTGCCCCTTCTGGCAATCTATAAGGAGGGGGTTCTGGCACCTAGGTACCTATGACGTGGGTTGAGTGAGAAACGACTTCATCTTATCTATTCCTAACCTCCTCCATAATCGTAGAAGGGGTCCGCTCACCCATTAGAGTCCCCCTAACAGACAGGAAAATTAGGTGTAATATATCCACATGTCTTCCATGAAAAATACCAACACCAGTAAATTGAGCCGAAACGCAAGAGTGAAAGTGTACAGAGAGGAGTGACCCCACGAAGTGAGAGAAGCATGTGGAAACCACAACAATTTTGAACGGACGAGGCCAACGAGCTAGAGCACCCCTAGAGAATATCCGTCCTTCTTCGCCTCCGATATGACTCAAGATACCACGCCTGTAACTTCAGCTAAAGTAGATGCGAGTCTTCGACGGGCTGATTAGACCGTCGAATCTATTAATATTCTAGATTACGTGAGTGCACCCCCTAACCCCTTTCAGCATCGTTGTGCGATGCCAACCCACGCTTCGACTATAATTGGACTTCTTAGATCAGACCCGACGAACCCCGTACATGTAGCCTTAGTAATACTACCTACGAATACATTCTTCCTCTACCCGCATTTCTTTCAATACTTTCTAGTAGGGTGTGTACTCAAGTGGTATTATTAACGATGGCCGGCCAGTGATTCAATATGGAGCCCCGCCATACGCCTAGGGCTCTGCTGCTCAACACGATGTGGCTTTTAGTACTAAGGTGAAATAGAAGGGCGATGCTACGTCGTCTCTCAGCCAAAGTTTTGCGTTAGCTCTACCGCAACTGCGGCACCGGGATCGGCCCCGTTCCTCTCTAGGTGGATGCTCTCTGTATCAAGCAATTTAATAATCCCGAAAAGGCTAAGCAATTACCTCTCACGCAAGCCATCCATAGCAATGCCAATTCTAAATTCGAGGAGACATAGGTATATTATGTCTTTCTTAGACGTGATTCGCCTATGATACTACGGGGTCAGTCGTAGCGTACCCGTCGCGCGTTTGCCGTCGTCGGGGAGCCATACGTGCACAGCTAGGGGGACTCTCAAGCATTCCTCTGCCCTCTAGGGTTGCGATGGAGGTCTCATATGCACCTCGATTCCATTACTGACCTAGTAGGGTACAGCTTCCTCGACCCCGAGACTAGCGAGCGCCTTAAAGACAACCCGCGGCTACTAAAGCTGCCGGACGACTAGCAGGTTGTGAATGGAAAGCTGATGGGCGATGATCAGATGGTAATGTTCAAGTCTTTCAAAAATAAAAAGACGGGCGTCGTCGTCAAGTCGGGCCCTTCCTTCGGTTCTGAAGCACTTAGAGCGAGAGGATTTCCTCTGCCTAGAATCGTTCATGTTAGTTTGGGGTAGCAATCGTAAATTTACCCAGGTACGTTCGCTATTCTACTCTCGAAATGTTGCAACCAAGCCCATATAAAGAATTACCATGTCTATATAGGGGAAGACTTTGCCACACGACCCTAATATACCGGTTTATCATAACCTGCGGCATATCTCAGAAGAAGGGAAACACATAGTAGTAGTAGTATTAATTAACATCCGTGGGGACTGCCTGCTGAGGCTATCCCGTGACCTCCCGTGGGGTACTAGGGGCGTGCCAGGCTAGGGCTGATTACAGCTCTCAACTGTACACAGCTTCAAGCTGCTTACAGCTTTCAGTTACCCATCTAGCATCTCTCGTCTTCGCGTTGCATCACCCAGTCTATCCTGTACCCTCCCTCCTCCCTGAGAGGGCAGTTCCCAGTTCGTCGTTTAGAAGGGAAACACGAACTCGCTGGAGCGTAGGTACATTAGGTTCATAAACGCCCTCGACTACCCGAATCACGAACCAAGGTAGCTTATTGCTTGGCATTATGTAGATGTCAGTGGGTCGAGTCTACCCGAGGCGTCGTCTGTACGGAATATTCATAGGCGCCCACATTCCGCCCACGTTGCTGCAGTGCCACGACCCTGACGAGCTCTAGAATCCTTCCGATAATCTTCCGACTCCAAGGTTGGGGGCCAGCTTGCCTCTTCCTGGAGCGCCGATAGGATTGCAATCCGAGCTTCCATAGCAGAACCAACGAACGCACCCTGAGAATGCTTGTCTAGCTTCTCCGTGACACGTATCTCGCGCAGTGCGACTGGCGACCCTGACATACCACCGCCGGCTCATCTCGTCCGGGCTACTAACCACAGGTATCGAGTAAATCGAGGATATTTTGGGACTGAGAGGCGCATGCCTGCAGTTGGGTCGTCAGTTTTAGCGGTAATCGTACCTAGCCCCTGCGGCGGGGATGCCAGTCATCAAGAATTCTCTCGACGAAAATTACGACATAAAATCAATTCGTCTCTGAATTCCCGAAATTGTGCGCCGACCACATATTCATTATACCCAGTGTCGATTTGAAAATGCGGCCGACGTTGTGGTGGACGGTTGCCGTGCTTGCGTCGCCGACTGAAGGAAAGGCGTCGGGCGCCGCCAGCTTCAATTCCAACCCGTTTACGGTGCTGGCGAAGAATGGAATCGCTTCTGACCGCCTAAACGACCTCTCCTCGGGTCTCCGGGCCCAGGAGGAGTGTCATTGCTCACTTGCGGTAAGTTGGGACCTAGGACACTACGCTCCGCGAGCTCGCTTCTCACGAATATGTAACCAGTGTGATGTCCTCGTCAGCGCGCTGGGCAGCGACGGCGTCGGCACCCCCGGTCAGGCATCCTACGACGCCGCGCGCGCCCGGTTCTGGTCAAACCAGCAGTCGTTAGAGACGAAGCCCGCGTGTTTCGTCTTCCCGGCCGACGCGGAAGAGGTGTCGATCGTCGTCCAGCTAGCCCGCGCCACGGAGTGCTCGTTCGCAGTCAAAGGCGGCGGCCACACCGCCTTCAAGGCCTCTTCCGGCAGCCACGGCGGCATCTCCATCGACTTCGTCCGCATGAAGCAGATCACCCTGAGCGCCGACCGGAAGTCCGTAGCCATCGAGCCCGGAAACATTTGGTATGACGTCTACACGACTCTGGAGAAGTCGAACCTAGCGATGGCCGGCGGGCGCGCGGCTACGGTCGGCGTCAGCGGGTTGGCGTTGAGCGGTACGTCTCCCAAGCTTCCCTCCACGCTATCTGCGTCCTAAGGACCTTATGCTCACATATCCCTAGGTGGCATTTCATTCTTCAGCGGCCAGCGCGGGTGGACGTGCGACAATATCGCCAGCTACGAGGTAGTTCTCGCGTCGGGCGAGATCATTAACGTCGACTCGGAGACAAACGCAGACCTGTACTGGGCCCTGCGCGGTGGCGGCGGGAATTTCGGCATCGTCACCAAGTTCGTCGCGGACACCTTCGATCAGGGGCCGATGTGGGGCGGGTTCCTATCGTGGGAGATGCACAGCTCCAAGGTCGCTCTCATCGACGTCATGATCGACTACCTGGCAAAGGGTGCGAAGGACCCTAAGGCAGCGCTCATCGTGTCGTTCGCCTACGCCCAAATTTACCAGATGTGGCTGTCGACGATCATCGTCGACTACTCCGAGCCACAGCCGAGCGGCGGCCACCCCGCCGTCTTCGACCGCTTCTTCGGCGTCGATAACCTGCTCCGGGACACGACGAGGACCACGCTGCTGTCGAACCTGACGCTCGAGATCGCGGAGGCTACCCCGGCTGGCTCGCGGCAGAGCTACTGGACGCTCACGACGCGCGTCGACCGGCAGCTAGCGATCGACATGCTGACGGCGTTCCACGAAGAGATCGAGCCACTCCAGGACGTGAAGGGCTTCCTGCCGTCGTTCATCTTCCAGCTTGTGACGGAGCCGCAGCGCGCGGAGATGCTGCGGCGCGGCGGCAACGCGCTCGGCCTCGGCGCCGCCGCCGGGGAGCCCCTCCTGCTCATGAACTACGCCATCATGTGGGCCGACGCGGCCGACGACGTGGCAGTGCTCTCCGCCACCGCGCGTGCCGTTGCCCGCGCCCGCGCCCGCGCGCAGGAGCGCGGCGTCGACCACCCCTTCCTCTACGCCAACTACGCCAGCGAGTACCAGGACCCGATACCAGGCTACGGCGCAGCCAACGTCGCCCGGCTACGCGAGGTCTCGCGCAAGTACGACCCCGAGGGCGTGTTCGCCAGGTTGCACCCCGGACACTTCAAGTTCGAAGGCCCGCCGAGACAACCATGGTGGTGAGATCGATTTGCCGAGCCCCCCTCCCTATCTTACGAGAAGGGCGGCCCTGGATTAATAGGTATCGTTGATATAAGTACAAGCTATTAATGCCACGGGAAGTTTCACGACATGTATAGCTTTGTGTCGGCGGTTGAATATGTGTTGTTAATAGAAATGGGATGTGTCCGAGGGGGGTACGGTAGTTACGTATGCCCTCTCCTTCGTCGATCCGAGACACAACAAATCTAAGTCTCAAATATAATGCAATGTCTCAAGATCAGCGCAATCCACCTACCCCACGCGGCCGTAGAAGTTTTAGGTCACGGCTCGTCCCAACCGTGAAACCCAAGAACCACATTCTGCATGTAACCCCCCTTATCCCCTTCTCTCAATTTTTCATTAGTAGGCACTTTAACTTATGTATACACGACAACTTACCGCTTTTGCTAGCTATTGGCGAACATATGATATCGCCTATGTGTTCGGGAGCTTCAAACTCAAGTACCACAGCGGGCTGTGGATATTAATATACGAAAAATAGCTGCCCTGGTCGATACATAGGTAATGATATCTGCTGCAAGTCTGCTAATGGCACCCCAGTTTGTCAATCCAGATTACACATTATCTTGAGGTAAGGACTGCAGGTGTCCGAATTAGCATTGAGGGTAAAGCTGACTGACACGGAGAAGTCTATCTCGTGCTTCAACATGGTGAGTTTCTAATATGAAGCAGAAAATAGCAGCGCGTAGGAAACACACAATAGGGATACGCAACAGTCATCTTTTTCATGGGTGTACTGTAATGCCGATCGTACTCATTATGTAGTAACTCTTAGTCTTATCTAGTTAGTAATAAGCCCTTCAATACAGAGCGCCCTCGCCCTCATCCTTTTCCCCGGGAGGACATAGGATCATGTCAAAGAAAATAGGTGGATAATGATGCTGTTTTCTCTATCTGTTCGGCAGACGGAAGCCAGATCGACTTACAAGAAAACATCATCTAATGGCCCGCACGCCACCGCGTCCGTATCTCCTTGCTCGCAGGGCGATAAGGCACGGTTTCTTGTTCTTCGCGCAGTTTAAAGCAGCGGTGCGGTCGTATGGCCAAGACTTCAACGCCTCCCCCGCAGACCGCCAATCAACCGGCAGCTAATACCTATCTCACCATCCCCGCTGATAAGTAGCAGCAGTGGTCCTTTAGGTAAACCCCGAGCGATTTCCGACGCGCACAGGGGTGGATGTAGATAGCTAGATAGACAGATAGGTAGAGAGATGAACAACGGCTTATACCTACCTACGTCGAACGAGGCCGGTCCGCGAGATAAGCTTAACTGCTGTTGCTCTTCCGCTAAACCGGGTGACGAAGACCCTAGCCCCAAGCCTAACGAGTCCATATTTATTCTCTTGCTATGCTAGTCCTTAGACCGGGGCAAGTTGCTCTCGCCGGCATTCTCCCCAGCGAGGGTCGCATCAAATCTGGATGGGGCACCCCGGTACGTGGACAGACTATTACATCCCAGCTATCTATCCCCTCTTCAAGTGACGGCCCCGTATCGGGGGCAAGTCCCTAGCCAGTCGAGAGCCTAGAACTAGAGAAAGTCGTGCTAAAACTTGAGAGACCTGGCGAGAAGGGGTCATCTGTCAGGTGTATTTAGTTAACGATATAGGTAATGGACACCCGTTCCCGTGCATTCATCCGACACTGCGACGAGAAGCCTTGGATAGCATACCCATTCATACCTCCTTGCTCAATACGTCTCCCATGCCGACACCAGCTCTGGGTGGCCTAGGACAACCCGAGAAGCCCCCTTGCTCGCAAGTGGCGTTTGGCGGCGATGGTGGCCTGAGCCGAAAGAGTAAATCCGAGACATCGTATGCAGGCTTACTATTAGTAGCGTTATCCTTCATAGAGAGCATCCTACATATCTATAGTCACAGAAGGCCAATCCCGCCAGAGCTAACAACACCTGTTAGAAATAATGACATTAACACCTATTTAAGTAAGGGAGACACGGAGAGAGATGGCAGAAGCGAGGTGCAAAAGGACGTCGGTATAGACACCTCGGAAACTAGCCTAAACCACGACAACTATCCCTCAAACTTATTTCCCATACAATCTATACCCCCTGGTTATCATCCTGTCCCGCGAGTAAAGCGGCGATGTCTCGGAAGGCGTCCGGGCCATCACTTGGACCTTAATACTTGTGCCCATACGCGCTCCACGCCGCATAGCCGAAGTAGGTATCTCCCCCTTAACCCCTTTTCACCCGTCATGCCGACGCCGACGCGCGATCACTCCTAAACAACGTCGTAATCGTCCGCATGCCACTGCCGTCATAATGGCCCTCGACACTGTCTATGCCACGCGGGGGCTTCTGATCGCGGAGCAGCGCGTAGAACCGGAGGTTGGCGCGGGGAGATACGTATATAGCTATGATCCTAGGAGTCCCATCCCGTGACAGATCGTCGAAGGGAGGGGAGCCACCCGTCGGATATCGAAGTATCTACAGGGACGTCCGGGCAGGAGACGCGGGCGACATGCAAGATGGCGTTCTTGGCCCTCTAGTCGGTATCGGCGGCCAGTCATGACGAGGGTGTTATCGCCCGCGAGTAACGGGGTGGTAGCGCATGTATCGTGGGCATCTCGCCCTCTACGACCCCAACCCCTAACGCAGACCTCCCCCTCCCCTCCCCTCCCCTTCCCTCCCAGCTCGCGCGCAGGCCATCGACGCCCCAGGTGCTGCTGGGGCGTACTACCTGCCACCGCACCAGCTAATACGTGTCGGGTGATTTGCGCCCAACGTAGAATGGTCCGTCGATCTGCGCATGGTTTGGGGACCGCCTATCGCCAGCTCGAGCGGTCGCTCTCTGCGCTGCCGAGACCGTTATCGGTACCTATGCATGTCGCAGCAATAGATCAGCCAGCGGTGCTGGCTTCCCATGTAGGTACATATAGCCGTACCGGGCTGCCACCTACGTGAGCCGTATCTGTCGCCCATTCCTCTCGCCTAATATCTGCCCACCCGCCGTGGGTGTCCAGCCGCAGCGCACCATCGCACTCCGCAGCCGAACGGGATGGCTCTCCCCGCCGTCGTGTGGCTAGCCTCGGCAGCCATCCTCTCCTTAGTCACCTTCCTCGCGCTGCGCCCGGCGCAGAGGGCCGCCGTGCTCGGGCGCCTCGGCCTCGGGGGGGCGGCGCGCGCGGCGGCCCGCCGCCCGAGCACGCCCTCCCTCGAGAAGCAGCCGCCGCCGTCGAAGCCGCTCGCGTCGTCGTCGTCGGACCTCGCGGCGACGTTCCCGCCGCGGCAGCGCGCGGAGCTGCAGCAGCTGGCGGCGGCGCTGCCGGAGGCGCAGCGGCGCGCGCTCGGCGACGTGGCCGCCTTCGACGAGGCCGCCTTCGCGCGCGCGCTCCTCGGCCTCGCCGAGGACTACCGCGCCCCCGCCGCCGCCGCCAAGTACAGCTGCAGCGGGCTCGCCGTGCGCGAGATCCGCGCCCTCGGCGACTTCCCCGACTACGCCGCCCTCTCCGGCGTGCCCCCGCCGGCCCCGTACCCCGAGTTCGACATCGACCGCGCGCTGCCCCGCCCGTACCGCCCGTTCCGCTGGCCCTACCACCAGACCATGTGTAAGTCCGGCTGCTTATCACGCGTCCCTTCGCGGCCCAGATGGGGGCCGAGGAGAGAAACGCAGGTGAAAAGAGGGGGTGGATAGGCGCTTCGGGTAGTAATGAGTACTTAACGACTGACCCTAAACACAGCCCTGACCAAGCTCGAGCCCGACTGGTGGCTGGAGCTCGAGTCGACGTACCGGACACGCATCGCGCAGCGCAAGGCGCTGTACGCGGAGCACGGGAGCTCGGTGCTAGGGGCGCTGCCGGGGTCGGAGCTGGCGTGCAAGGAGCTGATGGAGATGGCGCTGCAGTTCCTGTGCGCGCGGTACCCGCACTACTTCTCGCTGTCGGCCGACGCGCGCGGCCGCACCGTCTTCGAGAATCGGATCCTCGACGTCCGGACGGTGGTGAGCCGCGGCAGCGCCGCCGAGGCGGAGGAGGAGGAGGATGGAGACGTCGTGGACCCCTTGCTCGTCCTCCTCGAGCACGTCCCCGAGGACTTCGGCATCGTCCTGCGCGACCCCGACTCCGGCTACTATTACCTCCGCGCCGGCGTCATCTGCTCCGCCCTCGGCTGGAACGTCGGCACCAAGATCGGCCTCCGCCTCGACCAGATCCACGAGCCCATCCCCGACTACAAGGAGAAGATGCAGTTCAGCATGGACCGGTGAGCTACCCCCCACCTCTTCTCTCTCTCTCTCTGTCCCCCCACCTTGCTAACCCGCCGCGGCCGCAGCTACTTCTCCAAGATGCCCACATCGAAGCCGATCCAGCGCGGGTCGTGGGGCCTCGAGGTGGACCAGCCGCTGTACATGCCGCCGGGGGACCCGCACGAGGCGCTGCGGGGATCGCAGGACCCGGGGCTGGGGCTGGAGCGCGTGCACCTGCGGGTCGACTGGCAGACGCTGCGGCGGCTGCCGCTCTCGGGGGCCGTCGTCTTCAACTTCAAGGCGCTCTTCACGCCGCTCGCCGAGCTCCGCGACGAGCCCTACGTCCCCGCCCTCGTCCTCCGCGTCCTCGCCGCCGGCAACCCCCGCATTATGCGCTACAAGAACACCTGGCACGTCGAGCACGTCGCCGTCCCCGCCCTCCGCCAGTTCGCCCGCGAGCAGCGCGACCGCGGCCTCGTCGCCACCGCCACCGCCGCCGCCGCCGACGGCGCCCCGTCCGAGGACCCCGACGCGGAGGAGGAAGGCGAGGGCGCCTGGTCCCCCAGGACCCTCGACGAGAGCCCCTGGTTCCCCGGCTGGCAGGAGAAGTGGCATCGGCAGCAGGGGTTCTAGCTGAACGAACGAGTGGCGAGAGACGGGAAGGCCTATATAAAGATGGAGTGGGGGAAGAAAAAAGAAAGGAAAAGGGGATCGTGGACATATCACAGCGAGTGACTTGCCGTCAACTATCACGTTTTATATACCCGGGACCGAGAAGCTTGCGCGGGGGTAGTGAGTCTCCAAGGCCATGTATATATGCATTTTGTTTTTCTAAACGCACACCCTCCTACATACACACATATATATACAGTCGAGTGTATCCCGTTTTGTACGCCGGACGTATACGCACTGCCCATGTGGATATATACGTGCCTACGCCATCTTCTGTCTGACCGATCTGATCTGCCGCGACGAGGCGCGAGTCACGGCCCAAGCGATAGGATAAACGCCACGCACCGTCGATGAAGCAAGAACGCCTTGCGAGAAGTTGAATTCGAGCGCACGGCAATAATTCGTCAAGGTGTTCGCCTCGCCCCTTTTTTTCTCTTTTCCTTTCCCCCCCGGGCCCGAAAATTTCATTGCGAGTATGGTATAGGTCCAAAATCCGGATCAGGGAGGGGAACCTTTTCCCAAAAACGCCAATTCGACCACCATTTCTAGCCCATCATTGCCTCCACCTTCCTCTCACGTCATGTAATACTTCGGGCCCTCTCCGCCTTGAGGTACGGTCCAGTTGATGTCCTGATTAGGCGCCTTGATATCACAAGTCTTGCAGTGGATGCAGCTAGAATCGAGGTTAGCATCGGGTCGCCATATGTAGCAGAAGACTGCTAGAAATAGAGGAGCAGCTATCCTAACCAGGGGGTAATTGGTAACCTACTTTTGCGCGTTGATCTGGAACCTGACGCCGAGGGGCTTCGAGTCGTCTTCGACGTATTCGTATACGCCGGCGGGGCAGAACCGGTTCTCAACACCCTTGTACTTAGGCCATGTTTCTTGGGTGTGGGCATCCCAGTCCTTAACTTGGAGGTGGACCGGCTGGTCTTCCTCGTGGTTCGTTCCCGTCCGAGAAACGCTCGTTAGGATGTCGAAGCTGATCTTTCCGTCCGGTTTGGGGTACTCGATCTTGGGATACGAGTCGGCGGCCTTGGTTGCACCGTAGTCGGTATGCCTATGTCTCAGAGTCCAAGGAACACGACCTTTTAGGATGAATGCCTCCAATCCAGAATACAAGACGCCGCCGAGAGCTCCTAACGGGGTCTGGAAGGACGGTCGCATATTTCGAACCTCCTTCAGCTCCTTCCAGACGACGGAGTTCCGGAGGGCGTCTTCGTAATTGTACAAGAAGACAGATTCGTCGCTCCCCGTAGCTAGGGCACTCCAAGCAGCCTCCGCAGCCAGTATACCCGTCCTCATGGCGTTGTGAGTGCCCTTGACCTGCGGAACGTTGACGAAACCAGCGGAGTCGCCTATTATCGCGCCGCCGGGGAAGGCGACCTTGGGGATTGATTGAAAGCCACCCTCGCTTAGGGCTCTCGCGCCGTAAGAGATGCACTTGCCACCTTCCAGAACCGACCGATACCACGGGTGTTGTTTCATCTTCTGGAATTCACCGTACGGGGACAGCCACGGATTCTGGTAGTCCAGGGCGACGACAAGGCCGACGCTAACGAGATTCTCCCCAAAGTGATACAGCCACCCGCCACCATACGTGTCCAGGGGCAAGGGGTAGCCCAGAGAGTGGACGACTTGGCCTTTCTGGAACTTTTCTGGTTGAATTTCCCAGACCTCCTTGACCCCAAGACCGTAGGTTTGGTGCTGGCAATCCCTCCGTAGATCGAACTTCTTGATTACCTGCTTAGTCAGGCTGCCGTGACATCCTTCGGCGAAGAGAGTGACTCGGGCATGGAACTCCATGCCCCTCTCAAAGCTCTCCTTCGGTTTCCCATCCCTAGCTATGCCCAAGTCGTTGGTGGCAACACCGAGAACCGACCCATCAGGCTTGTAGAGCACTTCGGACGCAGCGAAGCCGGGGTACACCTCGACGCCCAATTCTTCCGCGCGTTCTCCGAGCCACTTGGCGAACTGGCTTAAGCTGACAATGTAGTTTCCGTGGTTGTGCATCTGGGGAGGCGCCGGTAAGGGAATCGCGGCAGTCCTGGTCAGGAATCGCATCCTGTCTCCCGTCACGGCGGTAGCATGCTGGAATCGATTTTCGTTGGCCTCGTCGAGCCAGTCGGGGAACAGATCCTTGACCGCAGCAGGGTTTATGACGGCCCCGGACAGGATATGCGCACCGATTTCGCCAGCCTTCTCGAGCAGGACCACTCGGAACTCGTCGTTCCCATTTTCCGAGGCCAACTGTTTTAAACGGATAGCAGCGCTCAACCCAGCAGGGCCTAGACGGGCGTGGCGTCAGCGTTCGCTAGCTAGCAACGAGAAGCACGGGGTTCCGCATGGACGGAAGAATACTCACCCCCTCCGACGATACATACATCGACCTCGTCGCTCACTCGCTCTACGGAAGCAGGGTCAAAGCTGGCCCGGCTACCAGCGAGGAGCAGATGGGTAGTACTGAAGGTGCGAAAGGCAGGGGGAGCATCAGGAATGATTGGCGCGGCGGGACATCTTGCGCGATGGGGGCCTAGCAGGGAAGCGGGCGATGCGTGGCGAGCTCGTCTCAGAGCGACGAGTCGACCCGACGACACACTCCGCCGCGCGAGGGCGTGAAGCGAGGCCGAGCCGGACATTGCGAAGCTTCCCTCAGCAGCTCCGGCCGTCCGACCCAGTCTAGGCACAGACCAGGTAGATGGTGGGAGAAAGAAACACGCAGCTGAAGCCGGTCACCGAATTTCGCGCGCCATATATATATCCGTAGATATGAGTAGAGTGGGTGTCCCAATTCCGGGCGAGAATTCGGTGGACCAATGGCAACTCTGAAGGTAAGGGGGCAGGGGGGTTGAGTTGCTCAAGCGAGCAGTGCTAGGACCTCGCGATGGCTTCGACGGCTGGCAGAAGGCGAGGAGGTAGCAGTGTCAGCAGCAGCAGCAGCAGCAGCAGCAGCAGTGGTGATGGACAGGATGGCGGGACGAAGGTGAAGGGTTCAAGCGGAGGAGGACGATGACATCAAGTTGACCAGGTCCGGGTGCGTTGCGCAGGCGGGCGGGACGAGCTACGTCGTAATATTGTGTGTTTTCGGACATGGATGGATGGATGGAAGGGTGGGATGGAGAGACGGAGATGCAAATTGGCAGGTATCCGGGTTCTTGCAGCTAGCGGGGAACGGCCGAGCTACCGAGGTTTCTCGCCGCTGCTCATTGGACGGCCCGCAGCCCGCCAGCGAAAAAGCCGCATCGAGCCGCGTCGAGCCGCGTGCGGAACCGGCCTCAGCCTATCAGCGCCTCGTGATTAGGAAGCCTCCCATACTGTAGGTCCATACTGTAGGTAAGGCACGGAACGTCACCGATGAGGCAGAACTTTCACGTGCGTGGCGGCTGTGGCGCGGGGCTGCGTCCGGCGTGGCTGGAGCGAGGTAGGTACCTACACGTGCTCGCTGCACAGAAGAACGCGACGCTGAAGAGTGAGGTTTCCCGCCCACTTACGCAAGCAGCGCTCGGCATCGACGACATGGCCAAGAGTGGGCGAAGGGAAGAGGGTTGTCGAGCTTCGGCAGAGACACGAGTTTGTCAGTGAAAAAATTAAAATAGAAAATAAAATAAAAACCACTTACGCTACCTACCTAGGTCAGGCCCATCCGTCCCCGTCTTGGAACTCGGGAGGAGGGATTTAACCTAAGCTCGACAGGCGGGGCAGCAGATCCCCAGCCTTACGTAACCATCCGCCTCTCCTTTCCTCGCCAAGCTTCTGTCCCCCGTCCTCCTCCCTCGCATTTCTCTCTTCACACTTCTCCCCATCCCACGGCGAGGCCGAAAACCACTCGGCCCTGGAAATCTACCCGCCTTATCGGTCGGGCCCTCGCCCCCATCGCGAGCTGCTGACGCTGGCGTTTCCACTTTCCATTTTGCCACGTGCGAACGGTAGGTAGATTGCCCGGGAGAAACAGGAGAGCTTCGTCTGCATCGGCTGATCCGCGTGATCTCTCTTGATCTGCTCGCCTATTCCGGGAAGACGAACCTCGCCCGTGGCCACGCTACGATCTCCCTTGGCTTGATCTTCGCGAAACCTCCCTTTTATCCCTGGCCTTCTGCTGAGTTTCCATGCCAAGCAGAGAAGGAACGGACCGGTGTACGCTTTTTTTTTCGTCGTCCGAGGCCATAGACGGACAGTATGGCCCGGTCCTCGGAGCACTGCACAGCCAATGCGTGTACACCCAGGAACGAGGTCCTGTGAAGCGGTCACCCCTCTCGAGAGCGTTAGCACTACTTATCATCAGCTGTTGCCAGCCCCCAGCGCCGTCATCAGATCACTCTGCAAGTTTCGGCTGTATTCATACACACCAGTGTTGCAGCCCGTGGGTGGTTCTCGACGGAATGATTTGCTAGTGGCCACGCCCTCGACGATTTGCTATGTTTCTTCCCAGCTTCTGATACAAGCACAGCCACCTTGGGACTTCTGGATCCCGGCGAGGTTCCAATATCGACCTGACGGACCTACCTACCTAGATCGTTCGGGGTAGGCATCGTTAGACAGATCTCCAGACTAGCCATGGACGCCCCGGGGGGGCCAGCCTCACGTCCTGCACGCCAGCGCGACCTCTTCGTGCGTCGGCACGACATACCTACTACTTCTAGTGCGAATTGTACGAGAACCCTAGCGTTTCGACCAGCTTCCAGCAAGTCGTCTTCCGCCATCTTCGCGCCATCTCACGTGATTGTCGCCGTGCTGCCTGTCAATGCGTCTGCGTTCCCTGGTAGCCCCCATGTAGCCCCCGGCACATTTGTACGAGGGTCGTTTGATCTCCGGCGTGCTGCGTTTGACCTCCTGTTGCCAAGACAGCCGGGAACCTCAAAAGGGCGAGAGGCCCTGGCCCTGTCTTGGCGGTCCAATCTTCGCTTCCCCGTTTTGGTTTTAAGGATCACCGAGCATCATCGAGCTGATCTCCCCGGCGCCGCTATGCATCCCAGGCTTGAGATCTGCCGTTCTTCTTATGCTTATGCATTCTCCCGCCGTGTTGGTAATATCCTATCCCCCCTCTCCCCATGTTTTGGAATACCTTCTCGACCTGTTTGGCGTCTGTGGGTCTGCCACCCTCTCTAACCCCATTCAAGCCTCGTTTTTGATCGGCTATCTATCCCCTGTGCTCCCTAGGGCTTCGATCTCACCCTGTCTTGAGTGTTTTTTTTTATTGCAATAGTTGGGTCATAACCGCTCACCCCAGGAACCATGTAGCTGTCATCTCAACTGGCGTCGATGCGAGACCGGGCTGGCTGCCTCGATTCGGAAATGGTCACAGGGGGCACCTACACTTACCTAGATACTTAGCTGGCAATGTAGGTAGCATCGTATAGCTTTCTATGCGACATAAATACACGTCGCCCCGTAACCTCTATCCCCCAAGTTCTTGTTTTCTCACGCATCCACATCAGTCCCAACAGTCAATTTTTTTTCTTCTCTCCTTTTCTGGTTGTTTCTTTCGAAGAGGTAGGTCAAGTCGAATATGCCTAGCATGTCTTGTCATCAGTCCGCCTTCGCTAACAATGTGTGTACAGCTGTGCTCATACCTTCTTTTACTATATTTTTGACCAGTCCTTACAACCTTTCCGTTCGGTCACTCCTTTTTCCTGTTCGGTATTCCAATATTCGTCATGAAGAACTTCGGATCTATCCTTGTGGCCTTGGCCACCGCTGCCTCTTTCGGCATCGCCTTGCCTACCCGACCCAACGCTGGTCTTGAGGCTCGCGTTCCCGGCAACTATGGTATGTGCTGGCAATTCTAGGACCAGTTTGCATATGCATACTAATCTGCCTCCTATAGTCTTAGGTTCTCGGGATCCGAGGAGGCAGGGTGCCAGTGCTAGTGCAGGGAACGGAACGGCTATCATTGACGTAAGTCTCTCACCCCGGAGTGCCGCTCCCTACGCGCAGCTAATGGTCTTCTAGTCCGACACCGCCAACAATGGAACCGGCAACGCCAACCGGGGTAACAACCGACAAGGCAATGCTGGCGCCGGCAACGGAACCGCTATCATCGGGAATGGCCAAAATAACAATGGCACTGGCGCAGGAACTGATCGGGCCGGCTCTAACTCCATTGCCGACATTATAGGGAAACTCCTCGGCAACGGTGCTAACGACAACCCTCTATCGCGTCTCATCGGTGGTGGTAACAATACCAGTGATGACAACGCCGACGATAATGCCGACGATGCTAGTAGCAACCCTCTTAAGGACCTTCTAGGCGGTGGTAACGTTGGCAACCTTCTCGGAAACCTCCTAGGTGGTGCCAATGGCGATAACAACAACAACCCGCTAGCCGATCTTCTCAACGGCGGCAATCTTGCGGACCTCCTAAGCGGAAATAGCCCACTCGGAAATCTCTTGGGCGGCGGTAACAACGCCAACAGCGGCAACTCTCTCGCAGATCTACTCAACGGCGGTAACGCTGGCAACCTTCTCGGAAACCTACTAGGCGGCGCCAATGGCAACAACGGCAACCTGCTTGGTCAGCTTCTAGGCGGCGGCCTCGGGAACCTCCTCAACAGCGGAAACCGCGCAGCCCAAGCCAAGCAGGGCAACAGCGCGGATCAAGAAGAGTAAAAGACGACGACGATAACAATAAAATAGACTCGATAGTCCATCGAGAAACGTTGTGAGCGGCGCCCGTTAAGCTAGGGCACCATGTCGGGTACACGAGCGGTCAACAGGGTCGCTCACACACGACAAGGGGCGACGAGCAAGCACAAGCGTCGTCCGCGGATATATAAAGGGGTTGCGGCGCAGTTGGGGACTACGCAGCGGCCCATGGCGTCGCCGAATTCCCTAGCTAGCCTAGGGACACACGGCCCCACGTGTGGGATTAGGTTTTTTTTCTTCTTCTTCATGCCGAGAGGCTCTCCGCTCTTCGCTATTTTAGGACGGTGCTTGGAAGTCGGGCCCCCTCGACGCAGCAAATGCCCCCCCGCTCCGAGGACGGCCCGGCGCCCGTCGGCGAAGCCTTTTCGATAGACTCACCAGAAGCAATGGAAGGTCGATGTGATGATGTGTGGACCTTTTTTTTTTCTTCTTCTGTCTTCTCGTGTCCGTGAATGTTTCCGTCTTCGCCGGTATGTGTATGTGTAGCGTGTGTCACCGCCGGTGTGCAATCTCCTGTTGCTTCGTCCCCTGACGCGTAGGCCTCTTATCTGCTTTCCTTCCACCCCCCACCTCTCCCTACGAACCTACAGTCCCAGTCCCATCGTTGGCCCGTACCCCCCCCCTACCGCATCGCATCACACGCCGTGGTGGCCAGTGAGGTGAGGCCGGGCAGACAGGTCCACCCAGTCGCCAGTCGAGCTTCCTCGTCATCACTCACTACCATCATCACCATCGTCACTCACCAACCACGCAATCTCGCGCCTCTCCCCAGGTCGAAGATATAGCCCGGGAGGGAGAGAGAAGAGGCAACTAGGTAAATGACCTTGCGTTGCAAAATAGTGGTGTATATACCCAAGTAACCAATAGCATGTTCTATACATCTAAGTCTGCCCCGCCGCGAGGAGGCAGACTCTCTCTCGCCATCCCCTTCTATGATACCCTCTACGATGCCGAGGAGTTCAGCGTGGGTACATTGGATACAAGAGATAGCATGACATTGTATCGTCAGGTCTCCGACTTCCCCGTATTTGTCTATCACTCTCCTGTCCGGCCTTTTATTTTCCCTATATCCCCATGTTCCCATCCCTCAACCCCCGCCACCGGGCCGTTATATCCCCTTCAGATCGGCTCGTCCCTTGGCTCGACCAGCACCTCGTTGACAGCGACGTGGGGTGGGCGTGTGACGGCCCACACGATCGCGTCCGCGACGTCTTTAGCGTCGAGCACGCGGGCCCCCGACGGCTCGCCGTACCGCTTCACGGCCTCGGCGTCGGTCGACATGGCGAGGAGCTCCGTCGCCGTGTTGCCCGGCTGCACCGACGTCACGCGCAAGCCCGATCCGACGGTCTCGAGCCGCAGCGCCTGCAGCGCCGCTTCGACGAAGAACTTGCTCGCCGAGTACACGCCAAGCCCTGCGAACACCTTGCGCCCCGCGTCCGAGGATACGGCAACAATGTGGGGGCCGGGCGCCCGGTTAGCGTTATTATCGTTGTCGCCGCCGTTGGTGATATTTGCCCGCCCCCTCGCCACCATCCCCGGTACCGTCGCCGCAAGGCAGTGCAGCAGGCCTTTACAGTTAACTTCGACCGTGCGTTCCCACTCGTCAGCCCGAGCATTCGCCATCAGCGTATAATACATTACCCCGGCGCAGCACACCAGGATGTCCGGAGGCGACCCGAGCTCGACTTCCGCCTCCCGCACCAGGGCGTCCACCTGCGCTCGATCCGTCACATCCGTCGCACGCGCGAGCACCTTCACTCCACCCTGCCCTCCGTTACCACTCAGGATCTTGGCTTTGAGCGCCTCTAACGCATTCGCTCGTCGCGCCCCGATCGCCACGTGTGCCCCCTCGCGTGCTAGCGCCTCCGCGACGGCGGCTCCGATTCCGGACGACGCGCCAGTCACAACGGCGACCCGGCCAGCCAGCGGGCCTCTAGGCCTCAGTCCGACGTCGACTCCGTTGATTCGAAGTGGCTTCTGGTGACGCCGAGGCCTCATCGGCAGCCACCCACGTGCGCAAAAGTGCCGTACATATGTCTCTAGCAGTGGGCGGTCGATGGCCGGACGGCGAAGCCCTGCACGCGCGAGCGCCGTCGCTGTCGCCGGGTCCCGGAGCACGGCGGCTGAGCGTAGAAAATCCGCCGTCGGCATCCCACGACGCAGGATATCGGCCGTGAAGCCGCTGCCGCCTCCCTCGTTCTCGCCCTTTACTCGGCTTGTTCCCTGCTGCTGCTCCCACAGTTCTACCCACGCGTCCCACGCGAGCGGTCGCGTCGGGTAACCCAGATCGCCGAGTAGGCGGAAGATTTCCTCCGTGGGAAGGGGAGAGGGGTCACCGAGGTGGAAGATGAGCTGTTGCTTTGGCTTCTCTTGTCCTCGCCGTTGCCCTTGGTCCTGTGTCGGCACGGCAGGCAGATCCGGGAGGTCCGCGAGCGCGGCGATGGCCCCCGCGACGAAGTCGACTGGCGTCATCTCGGCGTACCAGCCTTCGACCCGGGGCGCGCAGCCAAGCCTCAGCGACTCGACGATCAGCGCGTTCAGCAAATCGTACGGGTTTGCCGAGCCTGAGGAGCCATGGCCACTTAACGTGCCCGGGCGGTAGATCCGGGCGGGTAAGCCCCGAGCCGCCGCCTCGATCACGAGCTGCTCAGCAATCCACTTCGTCTGGCCGTAACCATCGGGTAGCCGGCGCACGACTTCTTCGGGTTCCCCAAGGGGAACGTCGTCCTCAGTCCAGCCCTCGCCCTCGGCGGAGGGGGGTAAAACGCCGTTTGTCGAGACATGATGCACTGTCGCGCCCGATAGACACGCGAGCCGCAACACCTCGCGTGTCCCGAACACGTTAGCTCCCTGCATCGCCGCGTACGGATATACGAGGTTAACGGTGGCAGCGGCGTGCACAATGACGTGGACGCGGGCAGCGAGAGCGTCGAAAACGTCTGGTGCGAGGCCGAAGCGCCGCCGCGCCAGATTCGCGGGCAACACCTCGACGCGGTCGAGTATCGCGTCGTCCCACAGCCCAAGGTCCAGCAGGTTCCGGCGAATACGCGCAACGCCCGCGGCCTCGTTGGCCTCGCTCTCAGCTCCCAGGTCGGCGAAACGCACGAGGCAGATTACATATGCCCCGTTCTCTGCCGTCGCGTCTAGGACGGCTCGGAGCAGGAATGCGCCCAGGAAGCCGGTCCCTCCCGTCAGCAGGATAGTATCAGCATCGCTGAGGCACCGCACTTTCGCGCCCACCGGCGGCTGTATGTCAGCAGGAAGGACAGAGTCGGCGCGGAGGATAGCGGGTAAGTCAGCCTGTACAGCGGCCGTGTGGCCGTCGCGCGCGTCGCGGACGACCTCGAGGTGCCCCGCCAGCGTCGGGTTTCCGGCAAGGCGGCCAAGGGGCACGGGGAAGCCATAAGCGCCGGTAAACCGGGTTACGAGGTCGACGAGCGCGAGCGAGTGGCCGCCGAGATCGAAGAAATTGTGCTCCTGCGCCATGACGGACGCGAACGGTATGTTGAGTGCTGCCGCCCACATCCACGCGATGTCCTCGAGCGCGATACCGAGATTACGTGGCGTGCGGCTCGACTGTCCCCCGCCGCCACCGTTGAGCGACGAGACCGGCTTGCGCAGCCGCGTCGGCGGCGGGAGCCGCTTCAGGTCGACTTTCCCTGATACTTCGTGCGTGGGTAGGCTATCCAACTCGACCCAGAGCGCTGGGATCATATAGTGCGCCAGGTGGTCCGAAAGCGCACGCCGCGCGACGGGGCTCAGTCCAAACTCGTCAATCTTAACAACGGTGCGGCTGCCGGGCTCATCGTCGGGCACAAAATAGGCGAGGAGCTGGCGGTCAAGGCCGTCGCCGTTGGCGACGACGGCGCAACTGCGGACAGCTAGGTGTTTCACGATGGCGTTCTCGACCGCGGGTGGCTGCACGCTATATCCGCGGATCTTGATCATGGCCCCGACGCGACCAGTAATCTCCAGCAGTCCCGACGGAAGAATCCGCGCCGAGTCTCCAGTCCTGTACATCCGCGCTCCCGGGACAGAGCTAAAGGGGTCGTCGGTGAAAGCTTTTGCTGTCGCCTCCGGCAGATTGAGGTATCCACGGGCCAGGAGATCTCCGCCGACGAACAGCTCGCCGCCGGCTCCCGGCTCAACCCTATTGCCCTCCCCATCGAGGATATAGGTGTGCTTCGGGTCCAAGGGTGGACCTACGGGAACGACGCGAGCCTCCTCGCTGAACATATCCCGGATATCGCCGCAGGAGATTTCGTGGGTCTCGCTAGCGCTGTAGACGTTCAGGAGGCGAGAGTTAGGGAGGGCCTTGAGAGCACGGCGTGCAAGGTCGGTGGTGACGACCTCACCGTTCAACCAGACGGTGCGTAGGTCCGGAAGCCGAGTGCCCAGCTGAGAGTGGCGAGTCAGGACGGCGGCCAGCAGCGTGGGGGTCATGAGGGTCTCAGTGACGCGCTTCGAGCGGAGCAGCTCCACGAGGGCGACGGGGTCGTAACTCGTCTCGTCCGGAACGGTGACCACGGTGGCGCCGCGCAGCAGCGGGCGCAGGATCTCCCAAACGAAGAAAACATTGCAGGCCACGCGATCACCAGGTTGGAGGTCGCTCAACGCGAACCTCAGATTGTACGAGAGCACGGGCGCCCTATGCGGGTTTGCGATGCCCTTGGGCCTCCCCGTAGTCCCGGAGGAGTACGATACGAAGGCGAGCTTCTCGAGGTCGTCTTCGGGAGGCAATGGCAGATGGCTGTTAGCAGCGTCATCGGCCCCATTCACTCCGTTGGTGCCGTCGATGCCATGTGTATGTACCTTTTCGTCGCCCAGGACGATAAGAGGAATGTCTGCCTTGATCTTGTCGGCGTGGGCCTTGTGGGTTAGTATGACGGTCGGACGGGCATCTTCGATGACGTCGGCGAGGAGGCTCGGGGGATATGCGAGCTCGAGAACCAGGAAGGCCCCGCCGGCGCGGAGGGCTGCAAGGCAGGAGATAACGTAGTCGGCGCCCCGGCCGAGCAAGACGCCGACGAGGGAATCGCGGACAACTCCGCAGCGGCGAAGACGAGCGGCTAGGGCGGCAACCAGTCGGTCGAGCTCGGCGTAACTGAGGGTCGTGGGCCCATCCTCGAGGGCGACGAGATCGGGGGTAGCCTGGACCTGGCGGTCGAAGAGAGCGGATAGGTCCTTGGTGGTATCTATGAAGGCCATATTTTTGCGACTCGTCGTCGGCCGGCCAGGCGATCCAGCGATCTATACCAAGGGAAAGCAAACAGAGACAAAGCTTGGCCCAGCTGCCAGAGCGCCACGATGGCAAGGTCAGGACGGGGCACGTGACCCACCCAAGGACCTAAGGGAGGGGGATTTAGGTCCAGCGAAGGCTATCTAGCCCCTAGTACGGGCGGTGGGGATTCTAGTCCGACGGGAAGCGCACCAACCGGCCGAGGTCTGACGACGGGCGCACGCTAGGTCGGCAATGTCGCTATATGCCTGGAATATACAGGAGGAGGAGTAGGGGGAGGAGTAGGAGGCCTATGCCAGCACGGAGCGAACGGAGGGGACGAAGTTGTGCCACGGTGGAGGAGGGTGGCTGACGTTTATCTGCAGCTGGCAGGGGGGGGGGCAGCAGAGCCGGTCAGCGGAGTGTCGTGGACACCTTCTGCGTGTCCATCGGAAGCCTAACGGAAGCCGGCAGCAGAGGAAGCAGCGTGTCGGCGCCACGCAGCGCCGTGTAAAGAGCTATCGTGTGTCTTAACTAGCGGTGACCGGGGGGGGGGGTTTCGCGCTACTTCTTCGCAGGTATCCTGCCCCAGGTTCAGCACCCAGGTATACATGTAGCATAGCTGGGTTAGGTACCGAACCTAAGGTCTTGGTACCTACCTAATAGTAAGCTATCGTATCCGTCCCTATAGAATCATAGGAGAGGTAGGAGGCAGGTAGGTATATACCTGACCTTAGGGTACCAGCCCTGGGTCGTCTGCCTTGGGTGTCTATCTGTGCGTCGTGGCGCAACCACCGCATATCGCATATCGCCATCTTGCTGCTTGTCGACGGCGGGCCGGTGGCAGAAGAGGGCAAGTATGCCCTGTCCATCTGGCTACCCCTTGGCCAGCGAGACGGACAACTCATCCATGCGACGGGAGGGCCTTCGATGGGGAGAGAGAGAGACCAGTCACGCGTCCACGCCGACACGATCCGTCCTTGGGCAGCTCGCCTCTGTTTTTCCGGACAACTCTCTCTCTCTCTCTCTCTGTATATGTCTATCTCTACCTAGTTCTCCATATCAAACACCAATCTAGCCGCGGCTCCAACGGCGAATAAGGAGCCTCCCAATAGCAACAATATCCCGTCTTCGATAAAATATACTCAACATGTAAGGGACTTTTTTTTTTCAACCACTCTAGACTCTCATTTCCCCACAACGTAGATGGTTGATCGTGGTTAGCGGCGTGTGTTCCGTAGCCGCCGCTCGGCTCACAGGGCTCGCTCTTTTCGACCGTCGGCGATAATTTGTCTACCTAATATGTGCGTAAAAGTACGTGTACTCGTTACCACGCGTTCTCTTCGCCATCGCAACGGTGAGCGCATGCGCAGGGTTGGCTCGGACCCAGAGGCGAACCCGCCCAGGATAGCGAGCGAATGGCAGCCGAGCACGAAGACTCAGGAACCCGCCATGATGGAAACCCCCACTCCATCGCATCGTCACCTTCTTGTTCTAGCCGCCATTGGTCTATGAGTGGGATGCCCGGGACATTTTCTCTCTCTCTTTTTTTTTCCTCTTCCGTCTGGCAAACCCTTCCTGTTCGGCTCCTCAATCCTAGCAACCCCACGCTGACGAGCGCTTGCTAATGGCCCGGGGCACCGACGACACTACCGGCGAATATCAACGAATACACCCCCCCCCGTCGACCTTCGACCGGCCCAATCCCGGGTGTCGGCACATGCATTTCTGCCGAGCTCGGCTCGTCACAGCACCGCCAACGCACACATACGCTCTCCTTTTCACCTATCCTTCCCGCAGGTTCGAGAACGTGCCGCCAAGAGGCGGATAGGCGGATAGGCGGATCCTCCTCGCTCCGTTGCGAAGACCGGCTACGTAGACAGCCACTTCTAGGCGCAAGAGAGACGCGGTAGTGATGAGGAATGCCCAGGATCTTGCACGTCGGTCCCGCCCCGCCCCACGCGGACGCCACGTGAAAACCCTCTCGACATCTTTAGACCGGAACCGACCAGAGACTATTATTGCGTAGTGCTCACCGGTGTCGCCTCCACTGGACGAACCTTTCGTTATTTATGAGTACTCTCCTCTGGTCCAAAAAAAGGTGCAAGTTGAGTTGCTACGGGGGGTAGGAGGAGCCGTTGGGCGCAACTCTAGGTACGCAAAGAATTCTAGAACCTTGGCGGTCGGCGATTAACGCTATCGGAGCTTATAAACGCCCATCCGAGGCGGTCGAATATTACTGCGTACGCCTAGGTTATGTAGTTAGGTAGGTAGGTTGTCTAGGTAGAGTGCCTTCGGCAAGTGTGGCCGTTCGTTTATAGTGCTGTGTCCATATGGAATCTCTATATTAGGTCTTTTCAGTACTGAGTGTGTGCAGATGTATGGTGTTGTCATGTCAAGGCACCGTACCCGGCTTCGCCGCAGGCCAGATTCCATGTTACTACTCCATTGCACACTCGTCTCTCACATCGACTTTATCTCCAATCTCACCCCTAGTCGAGCCCAAGCCGCCGCATGTTACCCGTCACGTAACCTTAGCCGCGGCGCATGCATCCTCGCGCAGACAAGGACCGGTCGATAAATATAGATAACGTGTATACGCACCCCGGTAGATAGAAAGTGACCCTTATTCCCTGCGCCGCTAGAGTTCCCCTTTCTTCTCACTGTCCCCCCTCCTCCACCAGACGGTTGGGATAGAGAGGCTCTCGCTAGATAGCCGCCAGCCGCGTAGAACCGCCCTGTCGGAGGGCTCGGGGTGTGCTGGGGGCGGATGGGCGAGAAGCAAGGGATTCCACCACATTTGTTTCTACCTACGCACGATCTCACGAGAGTCGCGTCGAGGGCGACAAGTTCGCGATACACAATCCTCTCTCCATAATGGCAGGTGTAATGGCAGGTGGTGTCGCATAAAAACGGAAACACCTAGATACAACTTCGTTGTTGGGGCATCCATGGTTATACAAGCGGCTCTTCTACGCGCCAGTTTTGCGTAGTATCATGTCTTCCCGGAAGCCTGATTATGGACACCGATAAGGGCGCGGCTCTGATCGCAGCCGTAGCAGCATACGAATCTAGAAAAACTACCCGCGGCACAGGCTCCAATAGCAATAGCACTTACTCGGACGAGCCTCCGAGGGTGAAAAGCTTGCTAGTTCTCGTGCTCACGTTGCTTGAGATTACCGCCCGTCGTGAGCTAGGCGTGTTTCCCGACTCCTATTGCCTGCGGAAAACGAGTCGCGACCGGTCGACGGCCTGCCTGCCTTGCCTGCTCTATGAGTAGTTATACCGTCTCGCTGACGAGACGATCTCGCGAACCCGGCGGGGAGGCTTCGAAAACCAACGCACACACAAGCTGCCACACCGCCCAATGAGCATCTCGGCTCGGGCTTGACTACGCAGTAGGCGTGCAGATAGACCTCCGATTGGCTTGATATATATAGCCCGCATATGCGTATATACGCACGCCGTCACAGCCCACGGGCGCCAAGGTCAGAAGAGGTGGTGAGAGAACCCATATGGTACTGTGGGGTACCGAGCGCGAGCGGCTACCTAATGCCGTGGCGGAGGACGGGAGCCATGGATTGCGTTGAGATCGAGGGAGGGGACGATTTGCGCACCTCTGGTCGAGATATCTGTAGATTAGCAAAATGCTCGAATCAACTCGCATTGGCTGCGAGAGAGCGGCAGCGGTTGCATCAAGTCCGAATAGGATTCCCGGGTTGGGGACATGTGGCCACCTCTCGACTCAGCCGTACCTATAACAACGGCGTGCACCCCCCTTACGCCCGTGGTGGTCAGACGAGTATAATATCTCACCTTATCCTCTGCTATCATCTCCGTACGCATTCCTTCGGGCTCCCTTCTCTCCCTCGTCTCGCCCCAGGGGTATCGATACGCATTGCAGATCCATGGGCGGGTCTCTGATAGGGACGAAATAACACATTTGCGATCCCTTAATAATTGCCGGCTACATGCCGCGACGAGGCTCGCATGGCGTGGAAGAACCCGAAGAGGCCCGTCTGCCTCGTGGAGTACCATCGTTGGAGTACCATCTTATGAAGCTGTTAGATCGGGGTTGTGTGGGACTATCGCTCGGGTAATTGCGAGTATGCATGTACTCCTAGGCACGGAAGAGAGATCTTGTACGGAGAGAAAAGCCTGACGCAGCTAACGCTCGTGCCCGTGCTCGATATCAAGATCTATCAAGGAAATATCTCAGACACTTGCCGACCGTGCTGATTTTGGGGGCCAAACTGCCTGGCCGATGACGTCCTGTTGCGCGTCGCAAGCAAGGATCGAGGGACCCTGGGATCTGGGACGAGCCTGAATCTATACCGACCTCGGTACGTATATACACGTACGGACATGGGCGCATATTCTATGCCGTACTCATACAATAGATAAAAAATATGCACCCAATGCCGTAAATCGAAAAACACGGGCGGGTATCGCATGTGTTTGTGTCTCCGGATCGGGGGTCCTACCGTCGAGGCTTCACCCGCACGCACCTCACAACGTCTTACGGTGGTGCGCAGAGAGGGTATTGGTAGGGGTATTGGCAGGATACGGGAGGCACGTGTGCCGAAGAACTGAGCCATGGCCGGCTTGTCAAAAAGCCATCAGCACATATTGGGGGCCGACGACACTTGAACAGATTAGGTAGGTGGACGAGGTGGACGAGGTGGACGGATCTCACCTCCTCGACGGCATCCACATAGGATGGCAACTAACGAAAATATCGATCCTGGCTGACGACGAGCGAGGCCCACCCGGCGCGACGGTTGGGAAGGATTTTGCACGCTGCTTCTCGGTAGCGGGACGGGGGGGTTTCTGTTATCGCTACTCGTCTTATCGTCATTGGCTCCATCGGCACTGCATAGAAATTGCATAATGTATATGTACCACGCACGACGCGGCCGGGGAGTGGAAAAAAGGGTCCCTTTGTTTGTTGGTTTGTCTGGGGCGGACCCGAGGCCGTGCGCTCGCACTGGGTACCTGAGGCCACTTGCAGGCCCCAAAAGCTCGAGGTTTGTTGCAGCCTGCATTGTCAGACCGCATTGTTGCATCAGGTGATTTAAGGGTACCAAGCGCTTGCATGCCACAGCCTGGCTGCAACCGGTCTCACCCTACCCTCTATACCCTGCCCTCGCCTCCATTTCTCCCCGTCGCGTTGGTTGCTACGACGCGACGCTAGGACTCTGCAGAGGCAAAAGAATGCGATGGTGTCGCGCGGGCTAGGCTGGACGTGTCTTGACAATACGATCCGGCGACAAACCAAACCAACAATAGTACGAGACGCGCATCGCATTATCACCGCGAAATATACACGTTGGCGTCGACTGGTAGGAAATGCAAGTTTGGGGAGCCGATAGACTCAAAATTGGCAAAAGGGGAAGGTAAAAGAAAAGAGAGTGCGAATGCGAGAAAAAGAGGTGAGGGCGAGGCCTATTACGCAAGTGAGTCATACTGGGTATAAGGACGGGACCGGGCCAAGACGATCATCAATCAGAAGGAATTTTGGCTGGTATGGCTGAGCCAGACAGGCCGCGCGCCGGGGGGGAGGGAGAAAATTTTGCTCGAATTTGTTCCCTCACTGAGTGACAACGAGCAGGGATGGCCCATGCACTATAACTGGTCCGCCGTGTACCGACATAACACGAAACCAAATCATGTCAACTCCAATAAGGGAGGGCAGACAGAATGTTGAGTTCACATCCGACCTAACGCAAACGACAGATACGAAGGCTGCGCAGACGCCAGGCAAATATAAAATAATTATTCTGCCGCCGGAGGGAAGAGGTGTCGGGAATCTAGTGGTTGAGAGCGTCCGTGCTCGATGGAAGGGAGCGGGAGAGGATGAGGGCGACGATCCTGTCGCTCCCTGAAGGCCTGGGAAAGAAGAAAAAAAAAGACAAGGCATAAAATCAAATGAAAAGATAAAAGAAAGAAGAAAAAAAGGAACGATAACGAAAAGAAGAGCAGGTCGAGGATGAAGTCATTCTCCGATCGCGGTCCCCCTAGTAAGTCCGAAACCACCGAAATGAGACTGGCGATCGATCAACGAAAGGGATCACCGCAGCCTGACAAAGGGCCAAAAAAGACAATAATGAAAAATAAAATTGCTAGGATGGCTGAGTGTGACGGCAACGCAACCTAGCAATTTGCCAATCTGCCACCTCGTTTACACCCCGCCGCCTCGCACAGCGTGCAGGAAATAAACAAGCAACAGGTGGAGGGGAAAAGTGACACTCTGGTACGCGCAATCTCCCTCGTCAGCTGCGTTCCTCATTTTTAGTTTGACTTCAGCATTTCGCGACGGGGTGCAAACGGGCGCAGCAGCCTTTTAGAATGACTAGTCTCGAGCAACAAAACTGATAGCCAAGACAAGGGAAAGGAAAAAAAAAAAACCATAAAGGAAAAAAAAAGGAAAGGCATGAGAATAGGGGAAAAGAGCAGCAGGGAGAGAGTATTGCGTGCGTTTCAGGGAGGGAGGAAAAGGAGTTAGTGTGCCAGGCAGGGCAGGCGGCTGGCGGCTTTGCAAGGAGCGGTTGGTCTAAAACCCTCTTACCCATCCCATGCACCCACTAATCAGGATTATCGGCGGACTGGTCGGGGGGGTGGCACCCAGTGCGAGGTCGGGTTGTGGCATTGCTAACGATGGCCGCTCCGCGTGTTAGGTCGATGGAGCGCAATGGAGCAACGGTAAAGTAGGAGGTATAGTTCAACCAGACGGTGGTGAGGGTCGCGGAATTAGCTTAGGTTAGGGAGCATCGTAGGTCGACGGATGTAGTCGACCGAGTCATGCGTTGCCGTGTCTTCCTAGCCCAGGAGGCCGATGCTGCCGATAAATTGAATTGCTGGCTGTTGGCTAGACAGACCGCCCGCGGCACCGCCCTGCTGCTGCTGTGGCAGGAAAAAAAAAAAGGAAAAGAGAGATAAGTGAGAGAGGAGAGGAGAGCGAACCGATACCTAGTATGACTGCCATGCGAACTGAAAACGTGGGTGAGACGCATGGAGTCGCAACCTCATCTTCCGCCGCTCAGGGCTCCCTTTTGACGCGGCGAGGATGACGGTAATGACGCCGGTGGTGATGAAAGGTGGACGTGTGCGTTGTGTGATGCTGACGACGGGGACGGTGGTTGTGGTTATATCGGGTGAGCTGGCCTGGTTAGCGATCGGAGAGCGGGCGTTCGAGGTGACGACGAAGGAACGTGAAAGAGCACGATGACGGGCGAGGAACAGGGAAAAAGGGAAGGGTGAGAAAAAAAAAGGTCGCGATAAAATAAGGGGCCAGCAGCGAGACACGATTGGACGGGACTGCCACCTTAGCGCTACCGCTAAAGGGTGGGCATCGAGGCGAGGAAGGTAACGGTTTCCGCCACACTGGGGCGTGCGTGCCCAAGCCGTCCCTGCCCACCCTGACATGTGCGCTTACCCCGAAAATTATAAATTCAGCGGCTTCCCCTCTCCCTCGCTGTTTCGAAATTCCCGCCTGGAAGCCCTGACCGACGGTCCCTCTCATCAAATCTTGATCACCTCCGTCCAGCCACACCAGCCACGCCGCTCCAGCCACGGTGTCTCTCGCGTGAACCCAGCCGCTGCACCTGACCGGTATTCATAATATTTGTGCTTTCTTTATCTCTTATCTTCTGCCTCTCTCTCAGTCACTGCCATTGGATCTGCCCTCCTTATTCTCTTCTGGTGGATTATTCGAGAGAGGGTACGTACTCCTGCGCCCGCACCCTGCCCCTCCTCCGCTCTCACCCCCCTCTCCACCCCACGTTTCTCCCAGCTATAAAAAGAGCCCTTCCTGAGCACGCCCTCTGCCCTCGCTCTCCTCCATCATCATCACCACATTTTCGGCATCATAACTGGTGCTGAAGTCTGCCTCTCGTGTTCCCTCCCCGCCCCCCCCATCCACCGCCCGCAAGTCACTTCCTACCGGCCTCGTCTCTCCAGGGAGCCATCGTCTCCCCGGACACGTCGCAAGCCGCTCCACCCGTTGGCCGCTCTCGTTCGTTTGACTAAAGCCTACTTCGACGGCAGCCGCAACACCTGGAACACCGCCTCCGCTAGGCCTTTGTGTTCGTTGTCGTCGCCTCTCTAGGACTCGAGTCGTCGCATCGGGAGCGCCGGCTATCCTCCAACCCTCCCTACCTACCACGCCGCACACGTCCCAGTGCAGTGTAGCCAGAACAAGATAGACCAATAGAAAACGAGATTCCAAGAAGAGAAAACTAGGGCCTAGGAAATAGGCGATCTGGTGCACCGCGTCTGAGCCGCCCTCCCCCCGATACCGTCGCCGCGAGAGACTGAGTACCCGCCGTCGTTGTCGTCGAATCGCATCAGATCCTCGACCCCGACAGCACTCGTGCATCTTGCGCTTCGCGTCTGGAGAAGGAGCTGCGGCGATTACCGCACCTCGTCGAGAGTCAAAAATAACACCCTCGCCTGCCATCTGATATCCTCTCGTCTGTGTATGTCCTCAGGGTCGACAGGTCGAAAGATCTAATCACCCGGGTTACCGTACCCGCCGCCGCCACTGGCACTGTGTTGGGGAGACATTTGCTTGTTTATCTCCAGCACACCACTTGGTAAGGCCGCCCATTCACTTTCCTATCATCGCCCCGCGTGTTGCGTTGCCCGGACACAATAGAAGTAGACTGTACCTCCATCTCGCCCCATCGCCGCCCTCCCTATGACCCGCCGACTTGCCTCCATTGGTGGTGAGCAGAGCCGTGTCCCAAACATATGAATGACTGGCCCCACTCGCACAAATTCATCGCCCAGAAAGATTCCTGCTTGAATATTCTCCCATTCACCCGTCTTGATACTTTTCCCTCTCCCTCCGTCTGCTCTTTTTAAACCCCATCTCATTCTCCGCTTGTTTCGTCGTCCTGGTAGACGTCTTGTTCTGATCGCTCCGTCAGCAGGTCTCTTCGGACCGCATCTCTGTCAGGCATTCCAGGATTGCATCTGCAAGATGGATACCATTCAGACCCATCCTTCCACCGCCGCGCAGGCCAAGGCCTTTACTGCGCCTGGGTCGCTCTCGTTCCCGGGAGCCGCGGGCGAGCTTACTCCGCCTACGTATGATTCCGACAAAGTGAACGCACAGCGACCTGCGAACGGCGGTGTTCAGCAGCCAGCTAACGGTACCGGGGTGACTCCCGCCACGCCCGCGGCTACTCCTGCTGCTAACCAGGGTGGAAGTGGCCTGACTCCTACCTTGCAGTATGTATTTATCCAGAATCCCCTTCTACTCTTAACTACACTAGTGCTCACAGCGCATTGTAAAGAAACATCGTCGCTACGGTCAATCTTGAATGTCGCTTGGACCTGAAGACGATTGCGTTGCACGCTCGCAATGCCGAGTACAACCCTAAGGTGGGTGGCTCCCCCCCCTCGGAACGAAGGCCCTCGGAGAGGTTGCTAACTGGCGTAGCGTTTTGCCGCTGTTATCATGCGAATCCGCGAGCCCAAGACGACCGCTCTCATCTTCGCCTCTGGCAAGATGGTTGTGACGGGCGCCAAATCTGAGGATGACTCGAAACTGGCGTCTCGAAAGTATGCCCGGATCATTCAGAAGCTTGGCTTCAACGCCAAATTCACCGACTTCAAGATCCAGAACATTGTCGGCAGCTGCGACATCAAGTTCCCCATCCGTCTTGAGGGTCTCGCCTCCCGGCATCACAATTTCAGCTCGTACGAGCCTGAGTTGTTCCCCGGCCTGATTTATCGCATGATCAAACCCAAGATCGTCCTCTTGATTTTCGTGAGCGGCAAGATCGTCCTGACTGGCGCTAAGGTCCGCGAGGAGATTTACCAGGCTTTCGAGATGATTTATCCAGTCTTGCAAGGTATGGTTGACCTGTCTCTCCCCGACTTGCGTTCGCGTCTGCTCACAACATTCCAGATTTCCGTAAGGTCTAGTAGTCACGTACGTCTGCACTGGCATGGACAGCTACTTACTGCCGACTGGACTTGCTCCACGACTTCTCTTCGATCCGCATGTACATTACACGATCATGATTTGACGATATTCAGCCTTGACGAGTTGCGGCGATGATCTGGACAGAAGGCGGCTGAGGTCACTGACCTACTCGCTTCTCAAGATTTGTGCCGCCTGTATCATTGTTTTTACTGCATTGCAACGGCGTTTAACAAAGGAAAGGGCCTACACTGGACGGACCAGGTTGCTCAGTTTATACCAAAAAAAGAAGAAAAACAGTTCCTAAGACCTGGTTGCATGGGCTATCTTAGACTGCGCCATGGCACTCTCCGACGGCATTCGCGCTGGTCGAAGGTGCCGTCTTAATTCGACCCCAGAGGAGAGGGTAGGGTTGTATAGTTGATGGGAGGAGTGGAGGTGAATAGGCGGATACCACCATGTTGAGCTGCCGGGCATGTTGTTCCTCGGCACTAGACGTGATTAGGGTAGGCTAGCTTGGGAGATAGGCAAGAGAGATCCCCATGGGATATCCCTTGATATTTACAAGGCCGGAGAGTTGATGGATGGATTCATATGACATTAGTCACAATCCACCACAGTTGTTAAAACAAGCACGGTGTATTGTTTCGAGTGACTTGACCGACCTAATGCCACGATACATGCCTTTGGCATTCCTCTAAAATCTGCCTTCTAAGCCTAGATCCCTCGTGACTTTACGCCCGCTGTATGCTCGATGGTGCGTACGCCTTATGCCAAATGTGTAGGTTGGTAGCTGTGGCTCGCACCACTGGTCATCTTTTCAGTTCCTCCTCCAAGATTAGTCCGGGACGCCCACCTCGACTCCCGTCTTCCGTGACTATCACGCTGCCGTCGCTGGTGCCAACAACGGCATTGTGAGCTGCCTCAGTAGGTCTTGCTGCCATTGCTTGTCCCGGTCCTTTCTCCTTCCACCGCCACTTGGGACCAAGGTCGGTTGGGCGGCGGCCGAGGAGGCAGTCGACGACGCGGCCGCCGATGACGGGGAGGAACTTGAAAGCGTGGCCGCTGCCACCGGTGGCGACGAAGAGGCTGCGCGGCCAGCGGGGGTGGTAGTCGACGAGGAAGTCGGCGGTCGGCGTGTCGGTGTACCAGCAGAGGCGGGTGCGGGCGAAGGGTCGGTCGTGGAGCTCGGGCAAGGGCACGATGCGGCGCAGGGCCTCGCGCAGGGCGGCGACGCCTTCGGCCGGGATCGAGAGGTCCGGGTCGGTGAGGTGGGTGTGCGGGGTGGAGACGACGACCGGGTTGCTGTCGCTGCCGGGGGAGACCGAGGGCGGGGAACCGAGGGGCGGGTGTGCGAGCGGCTGCGGGTTGAGGTACCCGTACGCGTGCCGCGCGACTTTGAGCACGCGGTCCCGCGGCGGGATCACGAACAGGCCCGTCGATATGTTCATGAGGACGGGGCGGTGGCCGAGCTGGGCCTGCTCGTCCTCCGTCAGGTCGAGGTAGGCCAGCACCTGGCCCGTGGCGACGACCTGCGACGAGAGGTCGACGAGCTGCGGCGACCAGGCGCCGGCCGCGACGACGACGAGGTCCGCCGACAGGACGCGGCCGCCTTCCCTGAGCCGCGCGCCCGTCACCCTGCTCCCCTCGCCGCCGCCCGTCGTCAGCAGCTGCTCGACGGTGCCGTTGACGAACGCGACGCGGCCGGTGGCGGCCGCGCGCTCGTACACGAAGCGCATGCTGGCGTCGGCGTCGGCCCAGCCGGCGGCGTCGTTGAGGTACCCCCAGTCGGCGAACTCGGCGCCGGCGGCGGCGAGCCCGACGGTCCGCGGCGTGCCGAGCACGCGCACCGAGCTCAGCGGCCGGCCCTCCGCCTGCGCCAGCGCCAGCGCGTTGACCCAGCTCTGCTTCGCGTACGCGATGCCGGTCAGCGCGCCGTCGGGGCGCGCCAGCGGGCCCGCGTCCGCCGCCAGCAGGAACCCGCACTCGGCGTAGCGGCCGCGGGCGCCGATCGTCTCGCGGGCGCCGGCGGCGCAGGCCGGGTCGACGAGGTGCCGCCGCCAGTGCGCGCGGGCCTCCGACGCGAGCGCCGCGTACGCCGGGTCCGCGTAGTCGGCGCGGATGATGCGCGACGTGTCGATCGAGGCGGCGTCGCGCGCCGGGAACACGCCCGGCTCCGGCGACCGGTCGACGACGGTGATGGCGGTGCGGGCGAACTCTCGGCGCTTGGTCAACGCGAGGGCGGTGCTGAGCCCGAACACGCCCGCGCCGATGATGAGGATGCTCGCCGGCGGGTCGTAGCCCCCGGTGGGCGCCCGAGGCTCGGAGGCGGCGCTGGGCTTGGCCTCGGGCCCGGGCTTCGCGTCGGCACTCATGGCGACTCTCGACAGGGGGGTGAGGATGGTGGCTTGTTCGGTGTCTACTGCTGGCGGGCGCGGATCCGATCGCGTGTCCAAATTGTCCGCCTGATCAGGCGCTATGCGATGCGGGTATATGCGTAGAGAGAGAAAGGAGGCAAGACCAAGAAACGGAGGAGAGAGAACACAACGATGCCAAGGATACGTATGTATATACCTCTATATATGGAGGATGTTCTAGTTCTAGAGATGACAAATCTCGTACTTGAGGCCGGCGATCAGCAGACTAGAAAGAGTATAGCTAGAAATCCCGCCGCACGCTATCACACGCCCGCCTCCCGTATCTGTGCCATGTAGCGCTGGCCGATAAACTACCGCCGTGTTGGCTCTCTCGGGGGAGGCTTCTGGGGGATGACGTCTAATGGCTCTGTTGACTCAACGGGTCAAAGATGAAAATCGGGGATAGCATCATCGTACGGTGGCCATCGGCCAACGCCTGGCGGGGTAGGACTGGGCTGGTGGGAGAGCGCTAAGTGACCCGTTCCGTTCTAGACGCCGTCCCTGGAGAGGTGTATTTTGTTGATACGCTTCGATATGCTTCGATACGCTTACCTGTGCTTAGTAAGGGGGTCCGTTCTATCAGCACGTGATGCGCACGATAAATCGCTATGCATGCGTTTATGCATCTATGGAATAAATCAACGCGCACCACAGGTACCTAATCTAGAAGCGTTGCGTCCATCCTTACCTGAACCCTCAACCTCACCCGTCCGCATCCGGCCCGCACAGAGTTCGACCTTTACCGACGCGATTGCATTCGATCCAACTCCTGCAGTTCTCACATTTCGCTATGAAGGTGGTGCTGGCTCCACGTGTCGCCCTAGCCACCATATAGCCCTACCCAATCACCCACCACCATGGCGTCGTCCGCCCCTTCGTCCAAGAAGCTCGCCGATTTCCCCGACGTTGAAGCCAAGCTCCAGAAGCCGTCCAGACAGTCCGCGTTCGAGAAGCAAAAGGCAGACGCCGAAGCCAAACGGAAGAGAGAGGCCGCTGAGACCGCTGCCGTGTACGAGAGCTTTGTCAGGAGTTTTGACCACGACGATGATGGAGACGACGCGGGTGCCGCTTCCACCCAGCATGGCGCGTTTGGTGGCCGCCAGCAAGGTGGTATTTCCGGGCGAGATAATAACGGTAGAGGAGGAGGGCTGCCCAAGAGACACTTTGGCAGCGGGCTTGGCGGCTCGTCCAATTTGAAGAGCGGCCCGGGATCTTTGGGGCCCATTCCGACGTCCTTCGGCAAGAGAAAATTTGACAATCACCAGCAGATATCTCATAGGAAAGCCGTAGACGAAACTCGGGGTCGACTCGGATTTCATGACGACGATAGCGATGATGGCCATGCGCCAAAGCCCAAGGGCCTCTCCAAGGTATTTGATGCTAGTGACGACGAGGCCGACGCGAGATCCAAGGATTTGGCCGAACAGAAGGCTATCGCGAAGCCTACTCTCCGCCTAGCGAACCTACCACCGGGCACGTCACCCGCAGTTATCAAGGCGCTTATACCACCAAGCCTAACCGTCGAAAACGTCAAGATATTCCCTCCTAGCGCCGCAGTGAGCACCGAAAGGAGATCGATGACCGCGATCATCACCTTATCCAAAGCGACACCCGCAACGGACATCGAAGCTGCCGTCAGTTCCTTGCAGAACCGATACCTGGGCTACGGCTTCTACCTATCACTACATAGACACCTGTCGTCTGCTGTGACATCGGCCTTGGTAACCTCGAATCTCACCTCCTCATCTACTTCGCATCCATTCGGCGCAAAGCCGGTCCCCCAGACCCTCGATCCTAACCCGCACCATTCGGGCGGGTTCCATCGCGGGTTTGCTCCACCCTCGTCCTATGGACCTGGCGGCGGCCCTGTCCAGCGAAATATCCTATACGTTCCCGTACAGGCGCCTCGGGACATTCGGCAACTTCAGCTCATCCATAAGGTTGTCGAGTCGGTATTAGCACACGGTCCTGAGTTTGAGGCTCTTCTAATGGCGCGACCTGACGTGCAGAAGGAAGAAAAGTGGGCATGGCTTTGGGACGCCCGGAGCGAAGGTGGGGTCTGGTACCGATGGCGATTATGGGAGATCGTCACAGGGGCTCGACCCGGGCGAAAAGGCCAGTATGTGCCGCTTTTCGAGGGCAGCCATGCCTGGAGAATACCCGAGAAGGACTTACCGTTTGAATACGCTACCGCGATAGACGAATTCGTGTCGGACGCTGAATACAATTCGTCTGAGGAGGAAGACTACGAGGAGGAAGGGAACAAACCAGCCGATGCGGGAGACAACGAGAACACGTACTTGAATCCCCTCGATAAGGCGAGACTAACGCACCTGCTGGCCCGCTTACCTACCACACTCGCCAAGATTCGGAAAGGTGATATTGCGAGGGTAACTACTTTCGCCATCACACATGCCAGCAGAGGGGCAGACGAGATCGTCGACATGATTGTTGCAAATATAACCAAGCCGTTCGCGCTAACGTCGGCAAATCCGGAGCGGAATAAGGCGGCTAAGAACGAAGAAGATCAGGCCGGCGGCGAGGCATACGATGCTGCGCCTCTGTCAGAAGATCCCAACGCGAAGTCGGCCGAGGCTCAAGATACTAGCGCGTCAAGCCTTATCGGGCTGTACGTTGTGAGCGACATACTTTCGTCGTCGGCGACAAGCGGCGTACGGCACGCTTGGCGGTATCGCCAGCTCTTCGAGGCATCCCTGAAAGAAAGTCGAGTCTTTGAGATCCTTGGCCTTATCGCCGAGCGCCTCAATTGGGGTCGTCTCAGGGCGGAGAAGTGGAAGCGGAGCGTTAAGTTGGTACTGAATTTGTGGGAAGGTTGGTGCGCCTTCCCTCACGAGAGCCAGAAGATCTTCACCGAGACGTTCGAGAACCCGCCGGGCGCGAAGAAGGAGGAGCAGGCTGACGAGGCGGCCAAGAAGGGCAAGTGGAAGACGGTGGAGGCCGGTTCGGGCACGACTCAAAGCGAAGGGAGAGCAGGGTTTGTCCCCGTATCCTCTGGTGGCGGGGCAGGCCACGATGACGAAGACGGCGGGATGGAGGTCGATGACGACGTTGACGGCGAGGCTATGGATGACCGTACGTGGGTGGACTACGAGGACCTAGACACGGACATCGATGGCGTTCCGATGGATGATGACGAGGACGGGGAGCCTATGGACGAGACCGGCGCAGAACCCGCGGCTCAGCGTAGCCCTGTGGCCGAAACATCGCCCATACCCGATAAGAGCGAAGGGGATAACGGCGCGGAGAGCGATAGAAAGGCAGAGGAGTCTGTGACTGACGCACCATCGCGGGACCAAATTTCGACGACCCTACAGCCGCGGAGGCGCATGAAGGCCGTGGACATGTTCGCAGACTCTGACGATTCTGATAACGGAAGCTGATGATATCACGGCTAACCAAGCCCCTACAATATACAAATTTTAAAAAGCACAGTTGGATCACGGCGGGAATCTAGCCGTTGGCTGTCTCTTGGCAGATCTGGAGGAACTGGGGACGGACGGTTCTTCTGGATCGCTGATGGCCCCGGGTCCTGCCAGAGAAACAGTTTGAGTAAACGTACCCGGCCCGACATATCCGAGCCTCTCAGTTAGCCGGCAAGGACAACCTTCAGGAAGCGAGCCTGATCCTAGTCCGAAGGCACGGGTGTCTGTCTATATCTATAAACCACCTGCTCGAACCCCATGTTCTCTGCGTAGGGCGGTCAGAAGGTGTGCTGTTGCCTATACCGACTGCCTGGATCTACGGAGGCGGCCTGGGGGAGCCAAGCAGGAGGCCAATCAGAGTAGTTCCCGACCGCGGTGCTAGCCTGCGACACTGCCTGTACCTAATCTCTGGGTCGAATCCGAGTTGTCGAGCTCTGGCAAGCCTTATCTAACTTGGCAGAGCTGGTCGGCGGAGCTGGGAGCTGGTTGGCGGTCTAGGCTTGTCGGGTGGGTTGGGGTTGTTGGAGGGGAGCGTTTACGAGACCTCCAGCATGTGCTCTGATCACTTTGCATGAGACTATAAATGTCCAGCAGATGCTCACCTAGCCTCGATTCGGAGAAGAACATGGAGAAGAGATAGGGCGCGGTACGACACGGCATCATACGCGTATCTCTGTGGCACCTCACGTACATGTCTGACCTGGCCGGACCCCTTCCCCCCCCCCCCCCCCCCCCCAACGTCGATACCTACATAAGTCTCTACCCTTGATGCATGAAAGATAAGACCGAGGCACCCGAGTACGACCTATGGCCAACGAAAAAACAGCAAAGCCCTAAGTGATGCAGGGTCCTCCAAGATCTATTATCGCCATCCCCCGGTGACTACCCACCCTACGCAGCCACTTACACGGGTGGGTAGTGTATATTCTATACGATTGGTCGTGTACGCAGGAGGGGTCACCCGCAACGGGCAGAGATGAAATGCCAGTGCGCTACCTGCGAAGCGTCGAGGCAGGGAGCTGCTAGGAGACCCGGCAGGCGGCGGACGCGTGGCAACGAAAAGGGGCTATCTTGGGAACCCGCGGTGTCTGATGGGGAGTCCACATTCATGGATACTCGAGACTATATGAGCGAGTAAATTCCTCTTTTAATATACGCTTTCGGAACCCCTGTCGGCCCTCCCCAAGTGGTGCGCAGGATTCGGCAAACTTCCTATTCGGGGGGGTGTTCGCGATGGCGTGCCGGGATGGCACTCGATTCGCCGCACGCGCGCGAGGGAGAGGTCGATCACGGATTGCTAGCTTCGTATCTACACGTATCGTCGGGACGCGTCCTATGTATGTAAGGTACCGTCGAAATCTATGCCGGGGGTATTACCATACGTGCATCTATCGCCAACAAGATAGGCGTAGGATATATATATATATACCAATGCCGGTAATCTGACGTGGGCCGAGTGTGGGTGATGCATGTACCTTCTAGGTAGCCTACCGTATGTAGACTGGTATAAACCTGTATGCCCTCGTCCTGGGGGCATCTAAAGTACACACCCTAGGCAGGTACCTACACGCTGCGTGGGAGGAACCCGAAGAGCCGCACGGGTACCGCCAGACTCGCACGGGAAAGGAAGAAAGAGAACAAAAAAAAGAGAGAAAGGAAAGGAAACAAGAGTGGATGGCTTCGCTTCGACTTGACTTGTCGTGGCCGGCATGCCGCACAAGGCAGTAATAATGTGCCGACGCGGATGGGTGCATCGAAACCTGGAGCACCGTCGGAACGCTTGGACCTAGACGGGGGGTGAGCCAATGCTGCCCAGATAGGTTTAGGCGCCACCAGTTTGATCAGTGTTCCTTTTCAGCTCAATTCTTTTTTAAATCCCTTTTTAAAAATACTTTTTTTTGGCTCTTTATGCGATACTTACTATATTATTTTAAGCGTCGAGCCGACGGCTTATCTAGAACGCCCTCGTGCTGTCTCACCACACCCAGGGTAAGCCCCTATACATCGGTATACATACACCTACCTGTACCTATCTCACCTATACGATGCCTACAGGCATGTGCGCAGATCTTATTAGTACCTGGAACCCGTCCCTCCCACTCGTCGCGCGCGAAGGCGGAGCAGAAGGAAGAGGCAGGGAAAGACGAGGAGGCGGCGGGCATCGTGAATGACCCAAGGCGGCGTACACAGGTACGGTAGGTAGCACGCACGCGCGCATAAAAAGCCGTACGGGTGTATGCATGCGACAGAAACCCCTCCTCCCCCCAGAATCCGGCCGTCACGAGCCAGCGCCGGGTGCTGGATGGCCCGAAGGCGACATCGCGACATGTCCGCGGACGTTGGGACGTGTGTAGATCGGACTTGGCCTCACCCATGCGCGCCCCGTAACCGTCGTCACCTGGATGGACGGGGCCGGGCTGGGCCGCATATGCCTATGCGTATTGCCCATACCACCACCCCAAGACCTGGCGAAAGCACATGGGGATACGTATGCGCATGCCTGCCCACCTCCACCCCTCGCTGTCCTGCCGGCCGCGGAGGAGAGCTTGGGGTAGTAGTAGTAGTAGTCGTAATGTAGTAGTATAGTAGTAGTGTAGTAGCAGTAGTAGTGGTCGGCATGGGAGCCAGATATCTACGGGGACGGGACGAGACGAGACGAGGCGAGGCTGGGCTGGTGTTGCTACGCTGCCTACCTGTCGTCCTCTGCGCTGCCCGCCGAGGGGCTGGGCGCACCCGGACCGCACGCGCGCGGCGGCAAGGCGACGAGGCGCGGGGAGCGCGAGCCGAGCAAACGGGGAGCAGGAGCGAGAGAGGCAGGAAGGGGAAGGAAGGAGGGATGGCAAGCTTCTTCCTCGAGGTCCAGGTCGAGGTCGGACCAGGTACCTAGCTACCTACCTACATACATACCGAAGGCGGGGGTCATAGCACGGAGGTTGCGTAGTAGGTGCGTGGCAGCCCGCCCCACGCTCTCCCGCGCGGCGAGACTGGGTACCTTGGGCAGGTACCTATCGTAGGGAGTATATGATAAGGCAGGTGAGGTACCTAGCGTAGGTAGGTTCGGTAGGTGGTAGGTATACCTACCTATGTATTTTCACATTCTGTGCGTGCCCCTCATCAGCCCCGCCATCGCCCGTCGGGGTCCCCTAGTATGCCCCCTGTCGACGTAGATATGTGATGGTAGGTACCTTAGGTCCTTACTTCACGTACCGACCGAAGCAGGTAGGTACATAATCCAGCCTGCCTGCTAGCTGTAAGCTTCCACGCCTAGGTAGTTTCCAGCAAGGAACCAGCAGGTTGGGGGGGACGTTTCCCACCGTAGATTGCCTGCGTAGGTACGTGTTGCTGCCGAGCAGAGGCGGGTAGAGGACACCTTAGGTACCTAGGTACGCAAAGCCGCCCGGCGCTTGCAGGGTGTCGGACAGGTACCGAGTACCCCGTACTGATCGGATACCGCAGGTACTCTTGCTCGCGCAGACATACAGGTAAGGTACCTCTGTGTGGGCAAACTCCAACCTCCTTGGTGTGGGTACCTAAGGTGAGTACCTAACCTACCTGATAACATGCCTACCTCTACCTCCTACCTCAGGTAGACATGAGTAGGAACCTAAAGTACCCAAGGCAGATGCCTAAGACAAGGTGAGGAACAGGATAGGTTCGGGAGGTAAACCCTACGGCACGTCAGAGAGGCAGACAGGTATATCCGAAGTACATGTAGGTACCCCTTCCCTCCAGGCGCGCCTTCCAGCCCACCCTGGTCGGCTCAAGTGTGGAAGGATCTAACTTAAAGTCAGCACCATTCGAGGGAAGCGGCCAATCAAAACTTGCTCGTTTTGGCAACCCCCCCCCCACAGACAACACGACACTCGACCTCCCCAATCATCTTTCACTTTTGCCAGTGTGTGAGAACTCGAGGTTTCGTTGACATCTTCCTTGTCTCTGCTCGCCTGTTCTTGCACAGCTCTCTGCCGTCTGCTTCTGCCGCCTTCTCCTCCTGTTGCTGTCGCTGTTGTCGGCTCCGTACCGCCGCCGCCATTGCTGCACTGTTCAAGCCTGCCTGTATCTGCTCCCACTAGCTCGATTTTACTCCCTGGACTTACTACCGGAAAGGCCGTAACGGCGACGATGGTGACGCCGGTGAGGTAACGACAGAGCTTAGGAGTGCACAGAACCGCCAGACGCCTGTCTACCGTCTCTTGCCCGCGTGTGGAACCGCTACCGCTGTCGTTTCGCCCGAGACTGCCCTAGGTTGGTTCTCCTCGTCCCGCTCTCCTTTCGCTTGCTTCGCTCCGAGAGCTATAGGTAGAACCCGCCGGCTAGCAAAGAAGGATATGCTTCCGGAGCCACTAGCACGCAGATACTGGACACACAAGCATATATTTATATAAGTACACGGGAAGACAAGCCTAAAGACGGAAGAGGAGAAAAAGGAAGGGAAAAAAAAGGAAAGAATCTAAAAAGGGGGGAAGCCCTCCTAGAGGAAAAAAAAAAAAAACCTACTGCCCTCTAGGCATACCCCCATCGGCGGCTGGCCGCAACCCGCACACGCTTGCGCGCTTGTACACGTTCACTCACGCCCGCTCGCCCACCCTTACACCCTACCTCGATACCTGTCTACACTTATACGTACACATCTGGCACCTAAGCAACGCCCCCCCCTCCGTTGATCAGCTCCGCGTACAGAAAATATCAGGAACCGGATCCGCACGGGCGGTTCGCATTCAAGACACAGACCCCCTCCTCTCCCCTCTTCAGGAACCCTGGCCTGGTCCTCCTCCTCCTACGGGTTCCCACTCACATACACGTAGTCGGCGATAGAGAGCGGGAGGCGAAGAGAGAGACTGCAAGACGGACAGAGAGGGAGCGAGCGAGCGAGCGAGCGAGCACCGCAGTGAATATCGGCTGGCTTCTTGAGTTACTCAAACCCTGGTCCAGCCAGTCAACTACCCTATCCGTTACCGCCATCCAGACCGCGAGACCGAGGCTTCCCCGGCCTGCCGCCCGCTTTATCCAGTCATTCTCAATCCTATCAGCCTCGAAACCGGGCTTAACCTACCTAGGCCCTGGCCTGCTTGCCGGTGTTGGCCAGGGGCATTACATGTGGGAATCAGACGAGCGAGAACTTCCCTCCTTCTCTTACCCCCCTCCCCTCCTCCTCCTCCCCTTGTCAACCTAACGGGGGGGGCTCCCCTCGCTGCTCCATACCTAGGTATTAACCAAAACATTCGATCCGGTTTTCCATCCTTCTGCGCTCTTGGTTCTGCTGTCCTGTCCTAACTAAAATTATCGGACACGATTTTCACCATCCGTCCGATTCGTCTACCACCACCACTGCCACCACATCTAGGCCCTCGTCGCTGTCTGCGAAGCGTAGCGGCCTTCCCGGGAGTATCGACGTCAGAGGCGCCGTATCCAGCAGGCGCCGTCGCTCTGCGCCATCTAACCCTCCTAGCCGTCTTACTCCTTGTCTCGGCCTTTGCCGCGTCGAACTCATCGAGGATCGTCGGTCCAGTTGTACACAACCCGGCAACCCGTTTGTGTCGTATGCAGTGACAACCTGCTGGTCTTCATCTCTTATTCCGCCAACGTTATCCATCCGCTACACCCTAACCACCTTGTCGGCCAATCTCGCCACCATCTCTGCGAAGGCCTTGTTGAGGATTTCAGCCTGATCATCGACCCGCCCCGGTTACTCGCCGGGCTCGACCTCCCTCCGGCGCCAATCGCTTATCACTTTAGTCACGGTAGAGTCCCTCCTCTTCCCCTAGCACAACCCCGGGAACGCCATAAGCTCCCTCCGCGTATCCGCCCTGTGAATGTGGTGTCGCGAGCCTCTCCTCGTGCTAGTGTCGCCATCGTCGGTCTCTGAAATAGCGATCGAGATAGCAGTAGTTCCGAGGCCGCGTCGAGCGCACCTTCGTATATACGGCTGCAAGCTGCAGGCTGCGCTATCGATTCTCCTTATTACATCGGCGGTGCTCCGCGACGCCTCTCAATATGCCTCTGATCGAAGGGCGAAAAATGGCTTGGTGAGTTGAACGTATTCTTCTGTCCTTCTCGTTGGCGCCTCGCTTCTCTCTCTGTGTTTCGGGAGCCTGCAGTCTTGTACGCCGACTTTGGGCGCGCGCTCTTCCCGACGATCCGGGCTATCCCTCCAAGGCGAGGATCTCGTGTGTCCATTGCACCAATCTCGATATCTGGATTGCGGCTTTGCCAGGCTAAAACTAAAAAGAGATATTGCTAACTGATAACTTTTCTCTCTAGCGAGCCCTGCATACGCGGGCACCGGTCAACCAAATGTACTCATAGCGACCGCGTAATGATTCCGGTGCGAAAACCCGGCCGGCCGTTGAGTTCTTGTCCTCACCCGCCTGGTAGAACATGCAGCTGCTCACCCGTGACGGCGGCGATACCACGCAAAACCCAGTGCGGCTGCAGTCGTCCCGGCAAAGCTAATAGTGCGGGGGCCGCCGTCAAGACCGAGCCGTCGGGTAGCCCGCCGCTGTCACCTGCGAAGAATGTAACCTTTAGAGTGCAGAAATCGTCGGCTTCCGGATTGGCGCAGAGGCGAACTTTAGACTACTCCGCCGCCCTGGAGCGCATGGATTCCAATAGCCTCAATTACGTCGGCGCTCCGAATACCGCGTCAGCGACGACTGGAGGGATAGCGGGGGGCCCAACAGACCAGATAGGGGTAGCATCCTCATCTGATTTTATGTCCTCTATATCAAACGGAATCCATCAGTCGGCATCTTTTGTCCCGTCGTCATACAGCTACCAATCTACGCTCCCCTCTCTAAACACAGGACTCGTACCTTTATTTCCACTTAGTGGTAGCATGGTGAACGTCGGGAACGGAGTCTCGGGTCAGTCGAGCGTCGGATCCGACACGCCTAGTTCACCATATCACACACCCTCCTCAAGTCCTACAGAATCCCTATCACAAGAGCCGTCTGTAGAGGTGGCGGGGAGTTGCTGCTGCTCACCACCAGAGCCATCCTACCCTCAGGTGCAAACACAAGCTCACACCCAACTACGGCACCAACCCCAAATTCGACCCCAGGGACCGATGAACGCGATGGTATATAGACCCCAAGATCCAGCAGCAACCGGCGCCATGATGGCCCCCTATCCTCCGCCGTTAGCCCTCAACCAGCAGATATTTTCGCCGAGTCACATGCAGCCGCCGGCGACGTACGCGCAGCCAAACTCGTACGGAACGCCTCACCACCCACTGCAGTACGAGCAATGGCAGCAGACCATGACGAACTACCTACAGAGCGCGATGCAGATGTCTTACGGCAACTCACCCCAAATTCCGTCTCAGACTGACTTGAACGGGATCGTCGGGAATCCATACACGAACCATGACTGCACTTGCGGCACCGCGTGCCAGTGTGTCGGATGCCCCGCGCATCCGTTTAACCAGGCGACGAGAGAACATGTCCGGTCGGCTTTCATGTACCAATACAGCTCGTTTGGAAACATGATAGATGCCGGAAACCCTATGCCAGACCCACCCTTAGCGGCGAGCGCGGCGAGCGGGACGTCGCCGCCGGCGGCGCCGAGCCCACCCGACAAAGAGCCTACGAACACGGAAGATCAGGACCGTTCGCCCGGCGAATATTTCTTCGTACAATACGACCTAGAGACGTCGAACCAGTGCCTATGTGGTGATAACTGCTCGTGTATCGAGTGCATGGTGCACAACGAACCCCCAGCTATAACGCCTACCTAAAGAGCAAGGAGAAGGAAGGAGGAAGGGGGGGGGGAGTGAAGTCGTTTCTCCCGAGAAGATGCTTGCTTGCATGGTTCGGCGTTAGTCTACACAGGATCACGGTGGAAATTTTGCATGCAATATGCGATAATAGATCAAAATGATATCCCCAAGGATTGTGGGCTGATACCCCTCCGTCTCCCCAACCGCCTTCCTCATGGGGGGGTCTAGGGGAGAACAAAGCGACCCGGTGCGTCTGGGAGGAATATGGTACATCCCAGGAGTGTCATCTTGATGTATATAGGTTGGGACACGGCAACGGAGCAGGTAGGACAGGATGGAAGCGTTCAGGGTGTAAGGGAGGGCGACGTTAGGTTTGTGAACTTTCAATCTCTTTTCCCGGGTTAGCATGTACAAACGCATTTACCCATCTACGAATCCACACATGTCATGGTGTATATGAGAAAAAGAAAAGGGCGGAGGTCTAATATTCCCTGATGAGTTATGCGGCGTATTATCTACGGGTCATATTTGTATTTAACGATACTGGCGGGAAACGTTGTGGTCCTGGTCCTGGCCCTGGCGTCGCGATGCTGGGGGTTTCCTAGCCACTCTTGGCGGAAGTCTCCCCTAACGATGAAGAGAATGACGGCGGCGACGGGAGTCTGAGTGAAGAGGTTACCTGTCTCCTTACCTATCTACCTTGCTACTTATCTACCGACCCGTTGACCTGAGACCTTCCAGGAAAAGAGTGGACTGTGGAAGAGACTGAGACGCCAGTGAGCGTTACGAGCGCCCGAGTCAGTTGGGTGTCTGTACGACGTAGGTATATAGGGCTCCCACACTGCGTTAAGTGACAAATGAGGTATGCGACGGGGCTCGCGGTAAGCCTGGTAGTTATAAGAGAAAGATTGAAGAGATAGAAAAAGAAACTTGCATATCTGCATGTGTTTCGTGCGTATCTTCCCAAGGGGGGATGTATTAACTGGTGACTTTACAGTTGGAGTCCCCTATCTGGTGTCTCTTTTCTTTATGAGAAAAGGAGGCTGATAAGTAAGGGATGTTAGGGTAGATATGATAGGTTGGGGGGAGGGAGAGATGGAGATGGCAGGCAGTAGCGGTGAATGGCAAGTATGGACGTAACCTCCGCAGAAGTACTGGCCTTCCCCCTCCTGAGGTTGAGGCGGGTAGTCCCGCGGCGGCACCCCCCGAGCCGGGCCGGGTCGGAGTCAGGTCGTCTGCCGATCTGCTTCTTCAACAACGTACTCACGGGTTCTCGCATTCCTTCTCTCTGGCGGACGGAAACCGACTCGGTCCGTCTGCGCGCGTCTGATGCGAGTCTGACCGTACTCCTTCTCCCCTTCCGGGAGCGAGGGAGACCTGGCTGAGCAGTAGCCGCTAGCTATTGTGGAGAGAGGAGAGGTGATATAGGTTATGGGAGAGAGAAGGGGGGACGAGAGGGCGGAAAGGTTGATGCGATGTAGAAGGACTGCGCGCGCGCGGGGATGCACGTCGGGGGGTTCCGTGCTCGGGAGCGGCGTCGTTGTACGTGGGTGGATGTGTCTGGTCTCGTTTGGGCACGGGAGGTCACGGGGATAGGGAGGAGGAGGAAGTACTTAGCCTATTCAAGTACGTGTATTCAAGTACGTGTTGGTGCTTGACGTAGGGATGTTGTGCATGGTTATGTAGCCAAGCGTGCACGTACGTACATAGTAGCCCGGGTTACGCAGGAGGAGGAGGGTGCATAACGGCATAACCCCGACCCCACAAGACAAGTGCATGCAGAGCGCATGCAACCGGAACCTGATGAGCGGAGGCAAGGTGCAGTGACCACGTGATGACAGAGAATGGGGGGGGATTTACGTATGCATATGTGTATGTGCGTGTATGTATATATACATGTATATATTTGCGCATACATTTATGCAGTCATAGTTATACCTACCTACCTACTGCGCCGTGCGCTAAGCCAAGGTAGGTAGGTACCTACCTAAGGTAGCTTAAGCGTGTCGAGGTACCTCCAGCAGCCTTTTCGCCCGATCTACCAATCTACATACCTACATATTTCTTCCTTCTTCCTCCACCCTAAATACTCTCCCTCCCTGCCACGACCCGACCGCGAGTGACCGACCGGTTAACCACAGATTCCTTCCGGCCTGCCCTTGCATACCGACAATATCCTATTTGCCGACTGTGCACATCTACTCTCCGACGAGCACCACACCGCCACCGCGACACCCCGACCGACCGTCACCCAATAATAGCTTCGCCTATGGCGGAACCAGCGCGGCAACGCGTACACGCGTCGGATGATTCCTGCTCGGAGCACTCCCCCGCAAGGAGGCGCGGCGACGGGCAGCATCCTCGCCAGCGCCGCAAACGCCGCCGCTCCTCGGACGACGAAGACGACGTCCCGGACGACACGCACGCCCGGCGTAGCAGACGGAGGCGGAACAGCGCGACCGACCGCGGCGACAGGTACGGAGCGAGGGAGAGGAGGAGGAGGTGTCGCGACGATGACGACAGCGACCGGTCGAGACGCAGATCGCCGTCGCCCGCCCGTCGCGAGGGTCGGCGCGGAAGTCGCTACGACGACGGGGATCGGCCGTATACGAGCTCGCGCGACTACGCCTCGCGGTCCAAGGGCACCTCCTCGCAGCGGGGCCTGCGCCGCGCCGATTCCGAGTCGGAGTCGGGCTCGAGCTCCGAGAGCCCCGATCGCCGACCTAGACATGGCGTCCGGGCTCGTTCGCGCTCGGGCTCGCGCTCCTACTCCCGCTCCCGCTCCCGCTCGCGGGATCGCAAGCCGTCCCACAGCCATCATGATCGCCGCCAGCACCAGCACCGGCAGGAGCGGGCTAGGCGCCACCGCCCGCCGGAGCCGGTAATCGCGGTGGCAGCAGCAGTAACGGCGGCAGGGGGGAGCGCGGCGGTGGAGCTCCCGTTCGGGGCGCGGCGCCTCGCGCGCGCGGACCTCGCCGCGTTCCGGCCCCTGCTCGCGCGCTACCTCGACGTGCAGAAGGGACGCGACATGGGCGCGCTCGGGGAGCGCGAGGTCCGCGGGCGCTGGCGCCGCTTCGTGCGCCGGTGGAACAGCGGCGGGCTCGCCGAGGGGTGGTACCGTCCCGAGATGCTGGCGGAGGCGCGGGCGGAGGCGGAGGCGGAGGCGAAAGCGGGACGGGGACGCGAGGAAGAGCGGCACGGAGAAGAAGGGCAGGAGAGGGAGAGGGGAGAGGTAGCGAGGACGGAGACGGCGCTTGGTGGTAGCGGTTCCACTGCTAGGGCGACGAGGAAAGGAGAGGAAGTGTCCGACGGCGAGGGACGGAACGAGCGGGAGGGGGAAGATGGCGACGAAGACGACGACGAATTCGGCCCGACCCTGCCGCCGCCGCCGGACGCTTTGAACCCGAACAGGAGATCCCGGCACGACCGCCACGGCGCCGGGGCGCCGCGCCTCGACGACCTCGCGGCGCGGCGCGAAGCTGCCTCGGAAGAGCGCCTCGCGCAGGCGGCGGACCTGCGGCTCGCGCGGCGGGCGGACCGGGCGGAGCAGCGGGAGCGGCTGGCGGAGCTGGCGCCGCGGGCGGACGCGGGGACGCGGGAGCGGCGGCTGGAGAAGCGGCGCGAGGCGGCGGAGCGGCAGCGCGGGTTCGGCGAGCGGCGGTCGCCGGGCGCGGCGGAGGTGGCGGACGCGGAGCTGCTCGGCGAGGACGGCGAGGGCGGCGAGGGTGGCGGCGGCGGCGGCGTCGCCGAGTACAAGGCGTCGCGCCAGCAGGCGGCCCGCCGCAAGTCGGAGCGCGAGACCCGCCGCGAGGAGGAGGCCCGCGCCCGCGCCGAGGAGCGCGAGGAGCGCGTCCGCGCGTACCGCGCCCGCGAGGAGGGCACCATGGAGGTCCTCCGCGAGATCGCGCGCCAGCGGTTCGGCGGGGTGCCGTGATTTTTTTTTGGAAATATTTTTTTAAAGGGGGAAGAGGAGATGGGGAGACGAGATGGGGAGACGATCTAGGAAGAGAGGCGCAGATGGGTATGCACACTTGTCTATCACAGATCGTAACATACTCCATAGCCAACTCCTACCCACGCGGCTAGACCATACGCGCGAATGCACATCGAACGAGCTGCCTATTACGTCCCGGACATCGGGCCCGCTGAGGAAGCGGTGCAGTGGGCGCGATGTTCATGCCTGTTACTTTTCAGTTCAACGTACGGGGTGAAGCCTTAAGGGGCCAGGAGCAGATCGGTACCCGTCCCTAGTAAACACGACGCCGCGGCCTCGCTACCTCCCTACCTACCTACCTACGCCGTGCACTCCTATCGCGTGGCGGCTGGCTGGTATGCGCACACGGACAGCACCCCGCCCCTCGCCCCCTTCTCCGTCCCCGTTCTCTAATAGCAGCCAAAGCGACGTCGACGAACCACGCGAACAAGGTAAGCGGGGCCGGGGGGGGGGGTTGCTGCACGCGCTGGCCTCCCCGATCTCTCCCCTTCTTTCCTCCTTCCTCTCTCTATTCCTTTTTTTTCATTTATATATCCTAGTTCTTTTTGCATTAGTTCCTTGTTTCTCGCCCCGCGCGGGCGCCGAGGACGCGGGGGGGGGGCGCGTAGATCTTGGCCCGGCTTGGCGACCGAGCGCGCCGTGGCTTGTCGATCTGGGATCCGCTGTCTGCCTCGTGTCCCTCGCCGTCCTGTTTTTTTTTTTTGTGTGTGTGTGTGTGTGTGTGTGTGTGTGTGTGTGTGTGTGTGTGTGTGTGTGTGTTTCTCGGCCATGCTGGGTCGCCGGTTTTGGGGCCGGGGAGCGGGGCGGCAGCGAGGATGCGCGCGCCACTTGCCTGGCTGGGTGGACGCGCGGGCGAGATGCTCCGTAGGGAGGGTCGGCGAGGCGGCCTGAGACAGCTCGATCCGCCTTGCGGTGGAGCCGCGGGGAGGGTTTGGGCGGCCAGCGGGTTGGTGTGTGCGGGCGCGGGTGCGGGTGCTGAGGACGGGTCGGTTGCTTGCCTTGGGGATGACGATGGCGGCGGCGGCGGGGGTTTCTGGCTGCGTCCGGGATGGACCCGACGTGGCTCGTGTGGCGAGACAGGCGCGAGACGCAGGTAGAATCGTGCGTGTGTGGGATGGGCATAAGGAATACTAATCAGAAGGAAGCCACCGAGACGCTTTCCCAAGCTCTGACGATGGCGGCGTTTGGGGCTATAGAATGTCGGTCTGGAGTCGTCAGGCCATATAACGTAGGAGGTTTTAATTACGCATGTCCCAAGCCCCCTAGGTATTACCTAGATCGATGCGTACGGGACAGCGCCAGGCAGATCGAGGGCTCGACGACGGGGTAGCCCCAGCGCCCGGGGTCCGCAGCCCTGCCGATGTTCTCCCAGCGCCCGGTATGACTCGCTTGGATGGAGGACTGCGGCGACGCTCGATGTTTACGAGTTGGGCGTGGTTGGTGTTGGTTTGTATCACTGCTGAGTTTCAGATTTGTCACCTTTTCAGGGGGGAGAGGGAGGGGAACACGTTTCTCTCCACACAACGCCACAAGCTTCTATTAATTCCCAGACTGACGCCGACACATATCTACACGCACATGGTGATCTGCAGAGCCTTTGCCACCCGTGGCTTGTCTATTGCTTTTTGGGAGTCTTCTCTCGTTGCACTCCTTCTCTCCTCGTGGCAACTTTTGGGGCGGTTACTGGGTTAAGGCCTGAAGCGAGCTGGGGAGCTCTCGAGGAGCACAATCCTCCAGGATGTCAGATGCCGGTGGCTGAGGTCTTACCTATAACTAGGTATAATTATGCTGGTGAGGGTGAGATCGCGGTACTGGCTTCTTGCGACCGAACAGCTATGATCCCTGGGACAAGTCTGTTAGAGCAATTTCCTTTACCTAACGGACCTAAGGACAAGGCATCGTCAACTACGGCGCTTCGCCACGAGGAGCGCGGCATCGACTCAGCGGCGTTCAGGGTGGCGTCCTATTTCCATTGTCCCAAGTCCACCACTAGCTCGGGGCGTTGGTACACGATATCGAGTCAACGTATGGGAGCGAAGAAGGGAGCATGCGTCTTACAGCACACATCCGTGGTCAGACCGGGGGAAAAAGCAGCCCTGGGGCTAAAATAGGAGATGCACTTCTATGCGGCTCAAGCGATCGGCGTCGCTACAGCGCACTATTCTAGTTGGATTGTCCGCCTCCGATGCTTCACCCAAAGCCCTGGATTGGTCAGTGGCAGCCGGCCAACAGCATATGTGGGTGATATAGACAAATACTTGCCACCGTATCACGTAAGGGCTGGGATCTCAAACTCGTGGTTCTGACTACTGCCCCCGGACAAATGTCCTAGAACGTGTGCGTGTCCATGTAAGATGGAGGGTGGCGCGCGAAGATCCCTCCCCGATAACCAAACGTACCCTCTAAGGGTGAAGCAGGACAGCCTGTGAGGCTGAACGGGGGTTGTGTTGTAGAACGTCTTAGAAAAATCGTGCTGTCAGGACAACTAGGCTGATTTGAACCACAAGCTGGCCATATAAAATGGTGAAGGTCGTTATAAACCCCTCGGTGTCGGCCGGCTTGGTTGAATTTTTGGGCAACATTTAACCCACCAGTTCACACTCTTACCATCTGCTTCACAGAAAGACTGTTCAGAATATCGAAAACCAAGACCGGGAAAAGCAACCATGGGCATTAGCGAAACCCTTCAATTTGACGCCGACGAGTACCGCAGGGAGGTTGCCGGCTACTCGGCCTCGAGGCTCCTCAGTGTCGAGGCACCCACGGCGCGCAAGCTAGTGGCGAGCACCGTCGCCGTTGGGGGGGGCATGGGTAGTGCTGTCATGACTGGCGGCCTATCGCTCGGGTTCGCCGCGTACAAGATGCGCAGCGCCTGGGTCTCGGACAAGAAGCGCGCGATTCAGCACGCGGAGCTTGTGAAGCGCGGCATCGCGCCGCACCACATCGACGTGAAGGACGTCGCGGTCGGGGCCACCGTGGGCCTCGTCGGGATCGGCGTCGGCGTCGAGGTCGGCGACCTCATCGAGGGCGTCACCAACGTCGAGCAGATGGGCGCGGGCCTGCCCGAAGGCGCCAACGAGAGCACCGGCCTGACGACGAACTTTGACGCCGCCGCTGACGGCGCCGTCGCGCAGATCGAGCAGCTCGGCAACGCCGTCGCCGGCGGCGACCCGACCGCCCTCGCCACGCCCGCCGCCGACGCCATAGCCCACCACGCCGGCATGGTGCAGGCCCAGATCATCGAGGAGCAGATCGGCAGCACCGCCGCCGAGGCCCTGATGCTGTCGCTAGCCAACAAGCCCGACCGCCCAAGCGCGAAGTGCCCGCGCGCTGGGAAGATCACCCGGCTGTCCTGCAACCGCTGCCGCGAGGTCATCCAGCCGGGCGAGTGCTATATCCGTAAGTCCCCGCCACACACACCTCTCTCTTCTCTTTTTTCCCCGCCGCCCACCTGCTACCGACTCCGGGTGTCGCCTGTAGAAGAGGAAAGAGAGGAATGAATGCAGAAAGGGGACAAGAAAAGGAACGGTTGCTAACACTTTGTGTCGGATACGCATAGACTGCTGCATCTGCAACCAGGATAACTACGACGTGTGCCTTGGGTGCGCCGGCAAGGGCCTCGTCTGCAAGGTCAAGAGCCACAAGGTCAAGAAGTTCCTGAACCCGAAGAAGTAACCAAGGGACCGGGCAATCTATGTCGCTGTCGAGGGTGTGGTGCACACGGTAGTAAGTAATAGGGATATTCGGGTATATATTGTGCGGAAGGGAGTAGACAGTGAGGGGCCCCGGATAGAAACATCCTAGATAGGCGCTTGGGGTACATATATGCATAGGCGGACAGTGGCGCAAGGACGGATGGGTCATGTTGGGATTTATTATTGATGATGACGAAACTCGAGGCCGTACATTCGGGTGGACAAGGGACTCTGGGTTAGGGGTTGTAATATTCATGTACGATAACAGACACGTATCTACAAGGAAGTGCATTAAATCTCTTGGCACCTACTTGGGGCGTAATTCTTAAGCTCATCCTGGTCGACGATTCAACTTATACCCGAAAGCTTGCCAGCCGCTTTCGGCTACTCAGAGTAGTTCTTATTTAGGGACTGGGCATGTTACTTACATTCTTGCCTCTAACATCGTGTACGAAATCCTTAGCCGGCATGAACCCTAAGAGTTAGGTACGATAGGCGAACTTAGCCAACTAAGGCGCGGTGTGTAATCGTAGGGTTAGCCGCGAAGGTTGTTCTGGACGCGAGGGCAAAGGTAAATCCGATAACCACCCGTAGATACTTAGCCTTACATATGGACCATACACTCGCAGTTGAAGACTGTACTGTAACCCTTCTGTGCCCTGACTTATCCCTGATCTCTTCGTTCTTATATCGGGTTGGCATATGGATGGTTATCCACAGCTTCCCGACTCTATTAATACTTTCTTGGATGCTTCGTGTAACGTAATTTTATACAAGTTATTTCCTGGCCGCGCCGTGGTGGAATAAACTAAGCTTCCACTATCAATAAGTCCATAATCCTCTAGTTCCTTAGTAACTGTGGCGGATTTCAGAACAGAAACTACCCTAGTTAATAGCCGCCCGTAGAGTACCGGGTACACTAAGAGTTCATATATGTACCAAGCTACTACATCCTTAGACTGAATTGTAATAGCTTTACCATTCATGAAGACGTAAGGAAAATAACCACATCCAGTCTCCTGGGATCTGGGTAAGCCTAAAGGAGTTGGAAAACGAAGGATGTAACTGTTGTCGGGACTGGTTTCAGCGGTGACTGTCATGTCCCCTGGCAATTTTATCCCACTTCCCCTCTTCGTGATACCCATGATGACGGTCATGATGGATGCGACAGCAGACCCCCCACGCGACACGGTTCGAAGCCAGTAAGCCGTTACGTAAGGATGTATGTGTGCGCCAGTGGCTGCGGTCTTCGGTATCCAATCTCGTTGAACCGCCCGACTCCAAGGGACCTTCTTATCGGTAAGTTACATACAACCCTCTTCGCCGGTTATTACTGTCTCAATTCTGCCGGGAATCAACAGTCTCTACCTAGTAGAGACAAGTTCACCTAGGGATCATGGGGATCTTCAACTAAAGACAAGAGAGGAGGAGAAAGGGGGTTAAGAGGATTCGAGCAGAGAACCGGCAACGCGCTGGACGGTACGTAAGTTCGCTGATGAAATAAGGATCTAGAAAAAGGACGTAGAGGGTTCTTCTATTCTACAGAGCGTAATATTCTGCAAAGAGTTGCTGGTAGAATTCAACTGAAAGCAGATGGCGGTTGCTAACAGCTGCGAACTCGGCCACCAGCTGCCGCAATCGTAAATGCACTAGGTATTTAGCAAGCCAGGCAGCACAGGCAGAATAACGGGATATATAAACACAGGAACAATTCTGACAGCTCCATCAAGTTCTCAGTGGCATCAAACTATTGAATGAGAACTACAAGTGGGATACTCCAAAAGTAAGATACTCGAGCAAAAGATGAGCACCTATGCGCTGTCGAGATTGACGTGTAGGTATCGAACAGCCCCGCCACCCACGGCGCGGGGGTTCAACGAACGGGGGGTTTATAAGAGGGGGGAAGAAAAAAACAAGAAACAAGAAGAGAAATCGAAAAAGCCGACTGGCACGCGGACCCGGGCAGGCGAGGGCTGGATCATGCGCGGATAGACGACAGGCCAGACCGCCGTGGATGAGAGACTCAGAGGCAGCCATGTAAGACGGCGCCTGTCCCCTCTTCTGGCCTCGGCTCGCCCCATCGGAGCCATTCAGACGTGACGACAGCATGCCGTCGAAATTAGCTCCATGTACGCCTAGTGCCTCCGGCGAAGGGGCTGGCTAGCATGCTTGGCTTGCTCTCGTGCGACTGTGAGCCGAGGTGGACTACAAACCGCGAGATATTAATAAATACCTACTGAGACCATCCCCGTCGAGTCGATGTCACGGCCGAGAGGGCCAACCAGAGCTCCAACCAGTGTTGACCCTTTCAGTCCTAAGACGGGTAGTATCGACGATAGGTAGGTGGGAAATAGTACGGCACGGCGCAGAGAATCCTAGAACACGCGTCTAATAACCGTCGGCCAAGTACGTCAGTTCGGCTATCGCCCCGGTCTATTAGATGCTCCTCCACTCGGAAAATCGCTCGTGGTGTTGTGGAGAGCAGCAACACGGCCAACGCTGCAGAGAGGCTATAATAGTATTACCTACCCCTCAACCAGCAAATCATGCAAGCAGGGCGATGGACCTTTCCATCCAAGAAGATATTTCGATTACCTCATGACAGAGCTCTATTTCGACAGTGAGGGGGAGCGGGGGCAGGTGGGCAACCAAGATCTCTTGCTTTGCGAGAGGAAGAAGCAGGCAGACTGTCCACGAGAACATTGCCGTCAAATTTTCACACACCTACGTAGCATGGAGGGGCACTTCTTCGACCGTCTTGGCCGTTTATCCGCATCGCGGGGTATTTTCGTGCTTAGTCGAGCAGCAGCTGTCGTATCCATGTTGGTTTTAGAATGTGCTACTGTAAAGCAGTGGACGCCGAGTATTGCAGCGGAAACCAATGAATCCCGTCCGTCTCCCTCTTGGCATGGGACTACCATGCAGTGTCCGAAAGGGGAAGAGGCCGGCATCACGGCACCGCAACGCTATGGAGTTGCTGACCACACCGTCTGAAACAACGAACAGCGACCATCTTGCGAATAGGGTTCGCGCGATGCCATCTGCGGAGGCGAGTGAGGGTCACGATAACGGTCCACATGGTCTCGGCGGCGACTGGCATTCGCAGAAACGTACCCGGCTCGTCACGGCCTCTAATACTTCGAGGAAAACCACACGGGCTTGCTTTCACGATGCCGATTTCAAGCTGAAAGAAGAAATGGCAAGGCTCCGGTTGGGGGGCAATACAGAGAGGCCCTCTTCTTAACCACCCCCAACCCCAATCACACATCTCCAAGCCTCCAAACCACGTTCCGTAGTCTGGCGGTTGGTGGTCGACGGAGGCCTCACCGGGGGCCGAGTTAACCGGGGCTTACTACTACTTAGCTGCGGTTCTGGAACACGAGAGCTATGGCGGTCGTGCAGAGAGGTCTATATCCACGAAGCCGCGCCAATGCTACACGAGGATCACCCCGCTAGAATCATGTATTCCGACCCAATGTAACCTAAAAGTCAGACCTATGAACCCATCCCAGAATTCGACGGTGGGCCTATAGCCTATGGATGCGGTAGATCGTCAGGGTCGGCGTACGTATGCCTATCCAGCTAGACAGGGGTTCGCAGTACGCGACGAGGGGAGAGATCCAAGCGAGGGTCTACACGTGTAAGTCCTGATGATACCTACGGTGGAGTGGATATCACCATCGGCTCCTAGCATGTGTTTAGAGTTGCATGCACCTATGGTAGCATCCCCAGGTGAGACGATATGTGGGCTGGGCACGCCTTATATAGAATGCAGCGCATCCCCGCCCTCGTCTCTCGGACTCTCCTGCTCTCGACACACACACCCGCCCTTCATCATCCACGCAAGAGACCTCGGCACCCGTAGAACATCATGTCTTTCCACGCCAGCTCCGAAGATATCCGCCTCGAAGACGGACACATCCTCAAGGCCCGTCTCAGGGACGCCGACGGAAACTACAAGGATGCCGAGATCGACTTGAACAACTTCATCGGCAACGACGATGGTAGGCTGTCCTTTCTAGCCCCCGTCGAGTCCCGACTATCAACTTCCTCGCCATATCGCTAACACGGAATGATAATACAGGCCGCTTCCAGTGGGGTGGAGAGAGTACGTCGAAACATATGTGGCTCTCATCGTGATGGCTCATTAACATCGCTGGCAGACTTCTCCGAGTCCGCCGAGGACATCCACTTCGGCATTGAAGGAGGCGCTAGCGTGCCCGTCCTGAGGGCCCGTCTCCGGAGAGTCGACGGCGAGTTTTCCGACGCCGACATCAACCTCGGCGAGAGGGTAGAGAACCAGGACGGGGAGTTCATCTTCAGTAAGCAGGATATTACCCTTCTCCTCCACCTCGGCCTCGCTCTTCTTCAGGCATATGATACAAATAATATCTAGCCTAAGCGAGCTAAGGCCAAGCGTTCCATTGCTTCAACAGTACTAACAAGGGCGCTTAGCATAAATTCCCGAGCACCGAGAGTATCGACACGCGGAGCGGAGCCCGCGGATGGCTAGGCAGCGTAGACTATGGGGCTTGGAACAGTCGACGAGAAGATTCGTCACATAAACCTGCTTTGGCCTAGCCGTCTATCCCATATTAGTGGTCGCGAAACTATAGCCCGACTTAGGTAGACTTCACCAGCCATCATCGGCAATACACTCGCCCTCGAGGCCTCAGGAAATGAACACACTCGTTCTTGGAATTCTATGCTATTGGCAAATCTAGTATCGTGTGCTTCGACTCTAAAAGTGTGGACGTAGTATCGATGACGGCTCGAGTAATTGTTTTCCCCCTAAAACTACCCCAAGTGACACATGGGAAAGTCTTGCAGAGAGGGATGGACCATCGTGAACACAGATTATGACTGGTATTGCAACAGCACATACGATCAACCGTAACCAGGAGAATGTAACCACTATGGAGGAGCTATCTCTTAAAATACAAAGGGCAATAAGTTTTAACCGGCCTATTTTAGGAAATCTCATCCTCTGACCAGAGGTTCGAAACACAGCAGCACGAAAATAAGTTTACTCTGGCCCGGCTTTTGAAAGCAGAACCACAATAGGTAAAGAATACGTCGTACTGTTCATTAAGATATATACCTAGTCGTGGTTTTCGCATATTCGAGGCCAAATTGCCATAAGAAAAGAGCACAGCATCTTTCAACTCCGGTCTTTCCCCCCCAGAATCGGCGCGAATACCAACGGAGCTCGACACTCTAACACATAAAGACTGCGGCTAGAGTTCGGCGCTGATAGATAATACCAGAGAGCCCCCCGGTTTCGATACGACAACGGAGCATATGCCGCGAACGAAAGGGGCGAAGGGAGAGCAGCGAGAGAGGGAGAAAGAGGGGTGGAAGGGGAAGGAGTGGGTGTGAGATGTGTTCGTAGACAGCGCAGCAGCATGCGACGGATACTATGTCGCGGGAAACCGGCGACAGGACGGGTGGATGGAATAGACCGGCGAGAAAGAATAGGGTTTCAGTATAATACCCAGGGGGTAAAATACTGCTGTTTTGTTTCGGGCCCAAGGGGGTTGAGAATGACTGCTCCCAGGAGCCTGCTGCTCGCGCTAGAAAGAGCGCCTATCTCCGTCGCCGAAACGCGGCAGGGGGTAAGATAGAACGGCGGCAAACGGCGAGACTTCATCTCGCGAAGACCGGGAGTAACTAGCATCGTGATAGGCATCATATTTATGCCAGCACACGCTTCTATCGTCTCAACTTTAGAGGCGATGAGGCAGAGACCAGCCGGACTGGTGGTCGAAAGAAACCCCCTTAGTTAACACTTTTGCACTAACGCCATGCCGCGACAGACATATATAACAAGGCCCAAGCCGCCACGTCCGAATTCCTTGCCCGTTTTAGTATCCTCCGACCCAGAGATCGCCCGCCCCCTGTTACCGGCCGCCGAACAGACGGGCCTACTTTTTGGCCTCATACCCCGCTCCTTTCCCAGAAAATAGTGCAACACTATAACATTACGCCTCGATTAGAATACACGTCCCTGCTTGTGTTCCTCTTCTCCCCACACCATCCGTTGCCACGGGCTGCGGAAGGGAGCAGGCGGCCGCGCACTCACCGATCAGGTGACCCGCGAGGTCCTAGCTTCACAGCGGCTCCGGCTTCGGCTGGGGCTCCGGCTCGGCGCCGGGGGTGGCGCCGGAGGGGGTTGTTGCGGGGGGGGCTGCAGGGGGGGCGGCCGCGGCCTGCTGCGCTGCGATCAGGGCGCAGGCGGCCAGGATCGGGCCCGAGAGGAAGTACTGCATTTTCTTCTGTGCCGGAGTCGCTCGGAGCGGGGCGGGTCTGAGGCGGCTGACGGTGTTCTCGCCGGGGATGAGAGACGAGAGGAGATGAAACCAAGGGGAGGGAGGCGGGGTGGCCTGATGGTTTTCTGTTTTGATAGACGCCGGTTTAATCATTTATTCCTTTTTTGTCGGTGGCACGCTCAACACCTCTTTATAAGCTGTTGGCCGAGTAGGTATGCAATGCCCGACAACCATCACGCCATGCGTGGGCACGCACAGCTGCAGCCTGAGGCATATCAGACCTGCTTCCCCCTCCCTCGCCCCTATCTCGTCTGTTCTCTCCCGTGTAAAATTTCCTCGGGACCACCAACGTGGCGTGGTATCGCGCCCCGAGGGCTTCCATCTCCCGTGCGAAACGTGGCGATCGGCCGCCGCGGGTGGGCACGGGGCGGCTCTCCCGAATCCGTTTGCTGACTTGCTCGACGTAGGCCTGGGCTGCATGAATACGCCGTATTACGAAGGCTCCCTGGCTCGTACACCCCAATGAGAGAGCCATTCACGATCCGACGGCGCGAACCCCGGTCGCCTAATAATATCCGCACCCCTTGGTCCCCAGATATCGGGAGAAGCTTGTACTTAGCACGCTGCCGTGCTCTCTCTCTTTCTTTCTCTCTTAGGAAATCTAGTAATTGTTTGCTTCGGCCCAGATTCCTGGGTTCAGCACCCACCTTGCGAGCTAGGGGTAGGCTGGGGCGACTGCGGAGGATTCGGGACCCGGCCAACGAAAGATTCGATACCAATTTCTAATCCGACCCCTGTAGAGAAGTACAGCGCAGATCGAATAGAATTCTAGAAGGCTCGGCTTATGGTGATCTGGCACTTGATCGGCACGCCCCTCAATGTATAGGTAATCCTTCTACCCAATCTTCCCCCGCCGTGTATTCGCCCTTTGCTTGACGAGGCACGGCAGCCCCCCTTGCATCGGCAGAGTGAGGCTACTTTTACTTACTCTCTCCGTCTCGTAAGCTGGAACGAAGTCGAACATGAGCACCATCGTAGCCAGGACCTGACACGCCATCAGCTCTGCCATTCGCTTCCCCAGGCATAACCGTGGTCCGCCATTGAACACGGGGAATTCGGAGGCGCTCTTCATCACCAACTTCCCCTCCGCTGTGAGCCACCTCTCAGGCCTGAAAGCGTCGGCGTCGTCACCCCAGCTCGCTTTCGACCTGTTCATGGCCCAAGTACACCAGAAGATTATGGATTTCTCTGGGAGAAAAGTGCCGTCGGGCAAGGTGGTCGCCCGCTCGCACTGCTTTATTTCGAAGGGGATCGGGGGATACAGACGTAGCGCCTCGTAAAAGACTGCCATGGTGTACGGCAGCGATACCGGCGTGAAAACGACCGACTTGACATCTACATCAGCGCCGCAGCCGGCTTCCGCGCCAGACGCGTCGAAGGCGTCTAGGAAAGCCTGTGCCTCCTCCCGGATCTTCTCGAGGACGAATCTGTGCTGCATGAGAAGGTGCATGGACCAGGTCAAGGCTTGAGCAACGGTGTCTCTGCCGGCGGAAAGGTAGTTCAAGGCGGCGTCCGTCACCAAGTTTCTGTCGTCCCCGAAAACCTCCAGCAAGGACCGTATGAGCCCGCCGGAGATTTCATCCAACTTATCCGATCTCGAGACTCCTTCTCCCCCTTGGGTACTACGCACGCTGACGGCATGTTCTACGATGCTGTTCCCAAAAGCACGGATCGTCGCCAGCGCGCGCCGGAAGCGGCGGCCGGTGAAGGCCTCGGTAATAAACCATAGGGGGTTCTGAAAGCGCCCGGCGGTTACGCCTGAAGAATACTCGAAAGCGACGGTGAAATCGTCGTCGGAGTGCATCTCCATGTCGTAGGCCATCTTCCCCATCAGCTGGCTCGTGATCTCGTGGAAGACGGACTGCAGATCGGCGACGCTCCCCGCGCGGGCGTGGGCGGACAGGCGGCGGGTGGCCCGGTCGCGGTACCGCGGCAGCGCGACGTGGGTCAGGACGCGCAGGTTGGAGGCGCTGAGGAAGGCGAGCCCGACTCTGCGCTGGGCCTTCCACAGCTCGCCGTCGACGTTGATGATGCCGGCGCCGAAGAGGTCGCGCGAGAGGCGCTTGAAGAGGTCGCCCTTGGAGAAGAGGCCCTCGTTCTTGAAGACGTAGTCCAGGTTCCGCGGGTCGTTGATGACGACGCCGGGCGGGAGCGTGGGGACGCTGATCTGGAAGGTCTCGCGGCCGAACAGGTCCTCGCACTTCACGAACCACGAGAACAGCTTCTGGCGCGGCTGCAGGAAGAGGATCCCGTTGCCGACGAGAGGCAGGGTGTTTGGCGGTCTCCTGCGATCGGGTTAACGGGTGGGGCCCCCCGGGGAGACGTCTACATAGGTAGGTAGGTAGGTAGCCACGCATACCTCAAAGGGACACCGTCCCGTCGAATCTGGGGCGTCCGCAGAAGGTATCGGTAGCACAGCAGGGCCCCGAACACGGCAAGCAACAGCAGGGTCGGCCCCTCTAGCAACGCCATGACGGGTCAGTTAGGTAGGTGTGAATTTCACCGACGACGGTGCACGAATACGGCAAGACGCATGCCTGCCAACCTCGGATGTGTACAATGCGCTCGTGATTGTAGGCCTGTAGGTGAGAGCGATGGCTTCGATAGCTTCGGTGCTAGAGATGGGCACGGTTCCGGTAAGAGGTTGGCTGAGATGAGATGAGATGAGATGAGGAGGAGATGGAGATGGACACGGTCCTGTCACGTCTCGCTGGCTACGCCCCGTCCGAGTTCGATCTAGGGCTAAATACTAGGTAGGTATAGGTATACATTTAGGTATATGGTATAGTAGGTAGATAGGCACTTTTCGTGCACTCTTTCGACGTGTTGAAGTCGTTGAGGACAGGGGGTATAACGAATAGCTTCGTTTCAGCCTCACTGCCTGTAGTAGATACATACCTACCTACTGCATAAGTACTGTATACCTAGTACCTGCATGTTTTGTGGCCCTGGTAGGAGGTGCCTGGGTACCTCCCAACTGCTTACTCATATGATGCTTGACCCCTACCTACTAGAAGCTACAGCAGGTCCATTAGGTGATCCACCCTGTTGGAGGCCCCTGAAGCTTCACCGTCCCCTGGCGCCTTTCCCGTTCCAGCGTCCGTCCCGACCCTGAAACGTCATACTCTGCAGACCGTGACAGCGCAGGCGAACAGGGGGAGCTCGTGAATACATGCCTCATATTACCTACTTCTTTTTCCCTCCTTGCCTACCTAACCGCTTCCTGACCTCGACAACATCGATTTTACCCGTTTGCAAGTCTGGTGGCCAAGATATTTCCTCGGTTGACACCCTCCGTGTTCCCGCCCATCCCGCTCCTCTGCCGCCTTGTCGTCCGTTCGCAACCCTAGCGCCTACTACTCATCTGCCTGCTCCGTTTTGCTGGTCTAGGAACGGTCGCTTTTACTGTTGGATCTGCCGTGACACCTACTAAGGACAAAAAGACCCCCCAAAAGGGACGGACCTCGTCGTTCAGCTTCGCCGATCCTTACCGCCACATTTACCACCAGCCGGTCGCGCGATGGCTGCACCTCTGGTCTCCCGGATGCAGCTCTGGGAGATCGACGATCAGTCGTGGTAAGTAACGCAAACACGCTCATACGTGTCCTCTCTGAAGAGTCCGCAAGTCCGCCAAGCCAGCCTCGTCCCCAATTGGCCGCTCGGAAGTCCACGCAGGTCCCCAGCCTAGTAGCCCCAGCAGTTCCGGGCCTGTCTATGTGCGCCCCTATCTGCCAGTAGTAGATATATGCGTCTTATTGTTTTTGACTATCCGTATATGTGTGAGGCGCATCCGTGTACCTATATCTTGTCCGTCCGTTCTCTTGGCTGTCCTACCCACCCGCCAATACCGTCGCCGACCTGAACCCCCCGTGCGCGCATTGTATCGCCGTAGTCGGGTGCCCGCTTACTTACTTACACCGCAATCCGCGCAGGTTCCCCCCCTTCCTGCGCGCCTACGTCCAGGCCGGCCTGACGCACACCTGGACGGTCCGCGTGCCGCTCCTGCAAGCCCGCAGCCCCGCCACCGCCGTCGCCGACACCCTGCGCCGCGTCCTCGGCGAGCGCAACGTCGGGCGCTACACCTACATCGACTTCTGCTCGGGCGCCGGCGGGCCCACGCCCTCGATCGAGCGCACCCTGAACCAGCAGCTGCTGGTGCTCTCGCAACCGCCGCCGCCGCCGCCCTCTTCGTCTTCGTCGCGAGACAAGGAGAGGAAGAAGCGGCGTAGGAACGGGGCCGCCAAGGACGGCAGCACTGGTGGCGATGCCAACGGCAATGGCAGCGCCAGCAGGGCCCCCGACGACGGCGCCGTCCAGTTTGTCCTGACCGACCTGCATCCGAACGTCGAGTCGTGGGCCGCCGCCGCCGCCAAGAGCGAGCACCTGACGTACGTGCCGCAGCCCATCGACGCCGCCGACGCGCCGCCGGACCTGCTGCGGCAGTGCGTTCGCAACGGTGGGAGACGGGCCGGCAGGGAGAAGAAGGGCGTGTTCCGCCTCTTCAACCTCGCCTTCCACCACTTCGACGACGACCTCGCCCGCGGCATCCTCAAGAACACCGTCGAGACGAGCGACGGATTCGGGTACGTTTCTATTTCTCCCCTCACCCCTCGCCCTCTCTACCCTGACCCGCTCGCTCTCCCGACTCGCCCTGACTTCCCCGCCTGCGCCCTCTCCGTGACAGCATCTTCGAGCTCCAGGACCGCTCGCTCGGCAGCGTGCTGTCGTGCCTCGTGTTCGGGCTGGGCATCCTGCTGCTCGCGCCGCTGCTCTACTGGCGCCGCCCCGCCCGCCTCTTCTGGGTCTACGTCGTGCCCGTCGTGCCCTTCGTGCTCGTCTTCGACGCCTTCATCTCCTCCCTCCGCACCCGCACCGCCCCCGAGGTCGAGGAGCTCCTCCGCGGCTGCGGCGCCGACCCTGCCCGCCTCGCCCGCTGGCGCGTCCGCTCCGGCCGCGAGCTCTTCCTCTGGCCCTGCGGCTACATGTCCTGGATCATCTGCACCAAGGAGAAGGACCTGGCAAGAGGTTAGCGAGGCCGTCAAAGTGGAGAGGGGTAAGGCCGAGAGAGCGAAGATGAAAAAGATGAAAGAAACCATAACGGGTCAGAAAAAGTTGGGTAAGCAAAAAGAAGGAATAGTCACGCAGGGCAGATGATGCCTTGAATTTATCCACCCCCTTCTTGGGTTCAGGGTTATTATATATGCAGGCTATACTATGTACGGGACAGCAACTACCTCCAATCTCTCTCGGTCCCTCTCAGCGATATCCATCATACCCCTCATCCCAAGTCGAAAACCTGACTTGCATGAGCAAGATAAAAAATGACGCACACGTGAAGATAGCAAGGGTGACGCTTTCAAACCCGCTGGATGGAACAAATAAACCAGATAAGCCGCCCCGTGAACGCCGCCGACCAGCCACTTTCTTTCCACCCAAAACCCTTCTCAAACCAATGGTTGCGCTGAGATGGCAAAACCGGCCTCTAAAAGGAAAAAAGGAAAACCAGAGATCGGGTAGTCGCCGCGGAGGAGGAAAAGTTATCCGTTCAATTGCTCATCGAGCGTTTACTTTGTCAGCCAGCCGAGGTAGTCGACCACGATCAGGGTTACCATGCTGCGGAGATAAGTTAGAAAGGCATCATGGCTGAAATTACCAAGCAGAGGTGCAGGTTCGGAACGAGGACCCTGGATAGGAGGCCCTTCAAAAAAAGGGGAGGGAGGGGAGGGGGATCTGAAACTCACGCGTGCGGCGCGATGCGCACGTAGTATGTGCCGAAGCCGCGGTAAAACCGCGTCAGCCCCTCCTGGCGGGCGACGGTGGCGAAGCAGTCGGCCATACCACGGTAAGGGAGTCGGCCGTCCGGCCCGCGCTGCTGCTTCTGTAGCCGGGTTTTAACGAAGTCAAAGGGCAGGCTAAGGAAGGAGGCGAAGAAGCCGGCAATAGCACTGGCGGCTAGCGTCTGCCCGCGAGGCGACCAGTCCGTACGCGTGCGCAGCTGTGCCTTGGCCTCCGAAAAGCACGCCAGTTGGCCCAGATTCAGCGCCATCGCGCGCGCGACAGTCGGCGTTGCCCCGGCCCACAGGGCGCGTACGCCCTCGGAACGCACGATCGAGGTTAGGGCGTCGGCGACAGACTTGTAATTTTGGCGTTCGGCGAGCGGCTTGAGACCGTCTGCCTGCATCCGTACGAGGGCCAGGTCTGCCGGGTTGCCTATGAAAGCGGCGATGCCACCGGCCGCCAGACCAGCGCCCGCACGCTCGGCGAAGCTGACACGGGTGTTATTTTCCCGGGCGCGCGTCGTGAGGCGTCCCATGATGGTGTCGAATATGCCGAGGCGCGCAGTTGTATAGACGCCCTGGCGGAGGAGGCCAGCGGACAGCCCAGTATAGAGGTCGAGGACCTTCCCTTCGGCCAGGATCCCCCGCGTGATAGAGAGGGCGGTTGGCTTCGGCCCCGAGGAGATGCCCTCTCCAGCGAGCTGTAACCGGACTTTCACCATGTCGACCGGTTGGATGACGGTAGTGGCGACCATGCCGGAGAGGCCACCGTTGATGAATGGTAGGGCGGCGCGCACAGCCGGCATGTGAAGGAAGTCTGTAGTAGCCGGGATGGCCTCGGGGCCTCGGTCGGCACGTGTTGCCTCAGCACCTTCCTGCGTGAAAGTGTTGGAACTCATGGCTGCGATTGGACGGCAGTTCAGCTAGCAAGTTCGCGGGTCGGTCCCGAGGAAGCGTCGAAATTGCGTGGTGACGCCGCGAGCCTGGAGGGCGCCGCGTCCTGGATCTCCCAGGAGTACGGACGGATAGGAACAAGAAACTATAAGTTGGAAGGTGACGAGGAGCTACTACTATGGCATGGTTAGCAACGATTGTCCGTGGGTGCACACTACTCTTGGTGCGGGTTTAATATGTTGAGACGGTTCGTAAGCTGATAATCCGTTTCCTGGTGAAACAAAGCCGGGCTGGGTAACAAGAGTCTAGCCAAGGTCCGGTGGGCCGCCCGTTATTGGTTGGGTGTGTGCCCAACATCCGGACCAGCGACAACGCCTCCCTCCATGACCGAGGTGAATAGACAACACAGCCCACTTGTGCGTACGTCGTGCTTCGGCTTTCTTCGTTTAGCGGGCGAACACGGCAATGAGGTCACTTCCAACCCCCCCCCCCCCCGTTTTTGGGTTGAGACTGTGATCTGACCCATCTCTAATCAATGTAGTAGGTGTGGACCTCATCGGAAAAGGTAGGAAGCGTGGGGGGTTGTTAAGAGATATGCCAGAATGGCCCCGGTCAACCAAGAGACGAGACTGAGGGAAGCGTTGAGGCTTGCATACCGGATCCCCGTCCACAAGGATCGCTTCCCGGTTGACAAAAGCTGACCAATGAGGTTGTAGCATGGGAGGTTGTGGCTTAACAAGCCCGCTAACGGGTTCAGAGAACGGAACAGATCACCATAGTAATGATGACAATCGAGATCCAAAGTACTAACTTCGCGGACCAGGTGCTTTTCGTTTCTATAAAAAAAAAGAGGGAGGGGAGGGAAGACCAACCGGTGTAGCGATGTCTCAGGAGTTATTTGATCGACTAGAGGGAAATCGTAGCTGTTCGCCGAGACTAGCAAGATAACTCCTTATCAGGCTCAGGTTGAGCTCAACAAGCTGATGTGGGGGCCGGTAGGGGCTGTAAGAAGCTGGCTGGTTCAGGGGTAACGGATGATGATGTCAGCAGATAGGAGTTAGGAGATTTCGCGAGTTCGATGTCGATGCAGAATCGAGTACGGCAGAAGCAAGACGTACGCGGCGGGTCGATGGCTTTTATAAGGCGGGCAATTGAACCGACGACGACGCCCCGGTTATGTACGCGATCGGAACGCCCAGTAAGCCACCTGGGGAATACGTGCGTGTCTTAGGCTGGGGATTCGATTTATTGTCGTGGGGGAACGGATAGTTGACACCAGGCGGAAAAGCTCAAAGCGCAGAGAAGGTAGATTTGGCGCTTCACGATGCGGGCGGGTTACCTCCGTCACGGACGGCGTACGGGGAGGGCCAGGGCGGAACTAGACAAGCCTCAGACACGGGCCTCCGCCGAAGGGGATCGCGGGGAGAACAAAGTTATATATAGTCAAGGTAAGGTGAAGGAATGGAAAGGGAGGAAGAGGAGAAGCGCATTAACAATGTCCGGGGCCATTGCGGGGGAGGTCACCCCTCCTTATGTACGGAAATGAGATATGAGGAGGGTAGACACTTCAAGGAGTGGACGGATGCCAGCGTAGATCGCCGCTGGTTCCCCTCCTCGCCTTGCCGGATATCATTGGCGATGGGCGAAACTGCGGCGAATCCCCGAACCCCGGGCTAGATGAACGTCCTTTAGCCCGCACCCCCAGACACATAGGCGTCTGAGGTGTAGGCGTCTCGTCACCGAAAGGGGGTAGGGCTAGACCTTAGCCGTCCGTCTGTAAGTCGATGGGGGCGGATAGGTGGATGGAGGGACGAGACTCGACTACCGGGATCGAATGCGGGGTCTCGTGGCAGACTTGCTTGCGGCAGCTTCGTGCTCGACCCTGACGCGCCGGTTCTCCCGTCAGAGGAAAATGACCTGACCCAGACGCGGTCGATAGGCTAGGAGGGTGGCAAGCGATGCCGTGCCATCGTTGGAGGCAAGGGAAGCGAGCCTGTGCACACGTGCCGTCGCCGTAGCCTCGGCGAACCCTTGGACAGGGGCATATAAGAAGGGCGACGCCGGCCGCATTAGCCAACATGTACCAATGCAGATCCGACCGGTGCAGATTCGATGACACGAATTAAGCCTGGTGCGGTGCATGGACGGTGTGTGTGTAGGACGATGCTATGCTCACTCAACCTCTCTAGCCTAGACGTTTCGCAGACCGGCGCCAACGCGATAGGGGAGAGGGGGGAAGAAAGCAAGGAATGGGATGTTTCTGGAGGGAGGCAGCCATCGGAGAAGTGGCCTGAACTAGGTACAGAATGCCAGGCTCAGCCAGTCCAGCGTCCGACCTAAGATACCCCCTCTCCCGACGTGTCGCCATTCTCCCTCCTCGAACCTTCCTCCTACCCAGACGTCCGCACCTGGCTATATTCTGTTCTCGCGGTGAGACCTTCGCTGAGACTACCCAAGGTACCCGGCATGTAACGCCCCCGGCCTCATGAGGTTAAGCCATGTGCCCGTCTAGGACAGTGCACGTATCGATACGATAGGGCCGGTACCCGAGGTTGTGTCTGCTCACCGCAAACAGCACTCCGCCGGTACCTGCTCGCACGAAAGGTTCTGGAGGCGACTACCTGCCAGGTAACATGTGTCAAGGCACGTAGGAGGTAGCTACCTGCGCAGATACGCCGCGAGTAACGTGGATGTCCGTGCGGGTCGAGGTCGAAAGGGACCGGTACGGGTAAGGGATGTACCGCTGCGGAACTCGTTCAACCGGAACCAGCTCAATGCGTACAGGGCCGACGTACACCCATACACGCACGCCTGGGTTACATGTACCTTGGAGCTATTCGCCGAGGTTAGGAGGTCCGTAGGGTACATGCCTTCCATGTACCTACCTACAGACAGCCCGGGACGAGACGAGGTGCGTGCTGGTCTCATCCTATCTCCCGACCCCGCCCCCCGAACGATTAAGCTATAGATAGTGCCTTGGCGAGTACCTGATACCACGCAGCACACTTAGACACTCGAATTACGAATCCCTTCGCTCTGTTACGGCTTACTTACACCTGGTGCGAGCGTAAAGAATTGCGTTAGAGACCTGTGTGTGTGTGTGTGTGTGTGTGTGTGTGTGTGCCAGCTCGCCAGCACGGGATTAGCACTCGGACGCTGTTCTATAGAGGATATCGCGCTTGAAGGGCAGGTAGAAAGCAAGGGGCGGCGCAGTGTTGAAACACCTAGGGAGGTACCTAGGTAGGTAAGGAGGTACCTACTTAGGAGGCAGGTATAGGTGTAGATAATTCCCATACTTGGTTTTGGTGTGTTGCTCCGTACAAGTGAATGTAGACTCGGATGTACGCAACCTTATATAGGTACGACCCACCTGCAGCTACCTCAAAATGGCTGGAGCCACATCGCACCTGCGATATGCTGCCATTGGGTCGTGGAGTGTGATAGGTGACGTCAGGCCGTCGTAGCTTTTAGCATTACCTCGATGGTGATAGGCAGCTGCGTGCAGGCACTCAGGCAGGAGCAAGTTCTCGAATGGGAGGGCAGTGGCTAGTATATTCACCATCCTGCTGTCCAATGCGAATAGGCCAAGAGACGGACAACTCCAACCGCTACTCAACCTCTCCAACCATGCCTCTGTCCATCCCCCCCAGCCCAAGCCGGCCAATCAACCCGCCGCCCCGCCGCCGATATAGCATCCAATCGCCTAGGCTACCTACCTATTCAGCTGCCCAAGCATCGCACAAATGGCTGCGGAGCCAAGCGACGCTGGCCCTGGCTGTCTGCTCTCGTGCTATCGATACCCAAGCCAAGCTACCCAATGCTGCCCAGGAAGTCTGGTCTAGGCAATCTATCTAGAGGCACGTCCGGGTGAAGGTATATAACTACATACATATGCGAACGAATCCGACTTTTAACGATCGGTGCTACCCGCCTACTCGCCCTGTCCCGACCAACAGGAAGGCATAAGTATATCGCAGAATGGCAGGGCTGGGCCATGTACGGGCTCCCAAGATAGGACTGCTACGGACGCCGGAGGGCTTACGGATAGATCGATCAATCGGATGACCTCTCTCTGAGTATTGCAGAGTGGAGGGGGTTCGTCGGTTGTAAGCACCACCACTGCTTCCCTCTCCCTCTCGCACTCTCACTCCCCCCCTTCGCCTTATAACAAGTATGAACTTTGAACTTGACTCCGTCTCAAACCTTAGCTTGGCAGTACGGCGCCTGTTAAATTTAGTCATCTATCTTTACGCTGTAGCCCTGCCGGAGGTACGGTCAGAACAAGAGGCCGGATAGCCAAGCCTATCATATACACAAGCGCTATCCCCCGGCGTATTTCAATTCACCATTGCGAGCACGGAGACGTAGCTGAAAAAGTAAGAACTCGGAGGCGTCGCGACTTAAAACTTCACTCATCTTGAGCATGGCATCGAGTGATGGATCGCATGCCTTCCTAAGAGATTTTCTATCGATGACTGACGGTGGGCCCCGTTGACGTGGTGGCGAATTTCTTGAACTCGCGGCGGAGAATCGAGCCGCCATCGCGGGCAGAATAATATTGGTTGGTAGTCCCCAGCATCAGTTTCTCAGCTTGCCACTGGCAGTTATCATACCTCCGCATGAGTAACATTTGTTCTTATAGGTGCGCAATTACCTACCTTTTGGTGTGGGGTGTGCGGCAGGACCTCCGTGTGGTCGATGAGAAGCACCTACGCATGCCTCGAGGCGAGACGTTAGTAGCTGCGTCACGCGGGTTTATCTACCGAATTTCAGGGCTGCATAATCAGATCTTGGCTCTGTTGGGCATCGTGAGTATGCATTAATCCAGCTACCCCCTCGACCGCTATAAGAATGAGGGCGAGCTTTCCGACGCCTCATAATACGAAAATGACGCGCTTGGTGGCCACATTGACGACTTCGGCTTGCGACGGGGCGGCATTGCTTATCGAGACTGACAAATAGGCATAAATACCTACCCACCCATATGGACATCACAATTTCTTCGTACGCGAGCGAGAAACCGCTGGAAGCGTCAAATGATTTTCTAGGATCATTGGAACGGGCCGTCCTGACGCCTTCATAAAGAATGATGATGTCAGCCGCGACGCTAGGCGGGCTGTTACCGATACAGAATTCTTGATTCTGTAATTTGAGGTCCACTATGACGAAAGGGCCGACCTCGGGTATCGCTTCTTAGAGCCGGGCCGTCGGTTCGGATGACCGGGTAGATTTAGCGCGACGGTTTCCTGGGACTTCACCTATAGCCGGTGCCTTCGCGATCTGGATTGAGCCCCTGACCAGGGATGAGGATCTACTTAGTATGGTATGGTCTAGTCTTGGTATCTAATTGATGAGCAGCGTCTGGCAGACCTTCTTTCCTATCAGGTCGACGGCTGCGTGTGCGTGATCCGTCAAAATGTGGATGGGAACGTGGTCAACCTTCCGCCATCTGTTACGACGACAGTGCCATTGCAGTAAGCACCCGCTTTGGAAGCTAGGTACAAGATAACGCCACCCATGTCCTGGTCGTATCCAGGGCGCTCGAGCGGAATCATGTCTTTTCCTATTCCTCCCTTGGCTATAATCGGGGCCGACATTTCACTCGGGTAGACTTGACAGAGGGAGGTGCAGATATTATCAGCATGGATCGACCCTTTTTATCTGTCCCCGAATCCTGCTGGCGAGAAGCGGGGCGGAGGAAGGAACCCGAGCATCGTGGTCGGGGGGAGGGGGCAGAGGGGGCCAAACTTACGACCAGGACAGATGGCATTCGCTCTAATATTCCACTGCGGCAGCACGACGCTCAGCTGCTTGATAAGATGCGTGCATGCAGCCTTGCTTTGCCCGTATGCGAAACCGCCAGTGTTGATCTTGTTGAAGCCGCCGATGCTGCTCACGGCGACGACCTGGCTCCACTGCTCCACGTTGCCGCGCTTGTTGCCCGCGCCGAGGAGCGTTAGGAATGACATGGTCGTGTACCAGACAGCGCTGGCGTTGACGGCAAATGTGGCCGTGTAGTCCTCGATGGGCACGGAGAGGTTGGCCTTGACGAACTCGTCGAGAGTCGTCTCTGGCTTCGGGCGGATCCCGTACGGCCCGCCGACCCCCGAATTGCACACGAGCAGGTTGACGAACCCCGTCTCTTCTCGAATTCGCCCAGCTGCCGCCTCGAGCGACTCCTTGGACGTCACGTCGCAGACCACCGGGACCACGGTGCTCGAGCCGACCTGCGCTGCCGCTGTCTCTAGGGTATTCAGACGCCGCCCGAGGATGTATACCTTGGACGCGCCGTTGGCAGCCAACGCCTTCGTGATCATGAGTCCGATCCCTGAACGTTCTCGTTAGTGGCGGAGCACCTGGGAGATACTGGGCTCAACTTACCCGTTCCCCCACCAGTTACGACTGCGACTATGCCTTGGACGTTGAATAAGTTATCTGCGCCGAGGGCTGATGTACTTTGAGGAGTAGCCATTGCTGCGGTTACGGGATAGGCAGGCGTTTCCCCTTCGGCTCCTTTCGAGGGTGTAGGTTTCGAGGCGCCCTTATTCTAAATCCCGCAATTTGGACGAATGTCATCAGTAGTTCTGACAGTCGCCAAATCTCGAGCAATGTCGTTGCCCACTGGCTGATAGCGGCGCTTCACCGGGGTAGGCGATAGAACTAGTTAGCTATCGTCGTCAACTTCGGTCTCTAATTGCACTCTCACATCCCAGCTATAACACCAGCATCACAGATATATATTCCCCTCAGTGGGGCCGATTCTCGACGCGCCAGCTATACCGATCGCGGACCCGCTAACCTTTTTAGAGAGTCGATGGGATCGATGCACTGGAAACTTCGTCTCATTACGTAGGTATGGACCCGAGGGCCGCCAAACAGGGCAGCTTAGTTGATCGAGATAACATGATTGTGTTGTCCATATTATTCTACAAGATACATGCTTTAGAAGCTTTCCGATGGAGTGTCTAAAAAACTGGTTCGAGCTGACTCGCGCCGGTATCGTGAGGGTTAGGAGGACCACAGAGAGCTCGATTGTAAACAGGGGAAACTAATTATACTCCGAAGTTGCATACCTACTTATTTCAATATCGAATAGTAGCATATCCTTGTAAACCCTATCGATAGCTCCAAAAATTTCGAAGCCTCGCTTTACATACCTACCTACGTTTCCATCATTATCCCGACCTTTTTCTCTTCCATAACTACAACCACAACCACCGCCTGCAACCGAAATCCTCACCGCTGCCGCCACTACTGTCGCCGTTACAACCATAACCTCCGACATTCACCCCATCGTACCGCATAGGGAGACGATTTCGCATCACCACACCCATGCCGCTGAAGCGAAAGCGCAGCTACGAGCCGCCGCTCGAGGAGAAGCTGACGCGATGGCAGAAGGAGCTAGCGCGGGGGATGAAGAAGGCGAAGACATTCGAGCGGCGGCGGCAGAGTAAGCGACAGCGGGAGGCATCGGCAGCGCAGGACGCGGCGAAGGTAGCGCGGCTGGAGCGCGAGGTGGCCGTGCTGCGGAGCCTGGACCTGGCGAAGGCGGCGCGGGCGCACCTGGCCTCGGCGCTGCTGCGTGTGCGCGGCGTGGCCGAGGCCGGCAGCGGCCTGCCGCAGCTCGAGCCGCCGCCACCGGTGGGCGCGGGGCTGACGGAGGAGGAGCGCGCCGCCCTGCACAACGTGACGAGCGCGCTGTGCAGCCGCAAGGAGGTCCGCGACGTCATCGAGGCGGCGATCGCGGGCACCTGCGCGGCGCTGGGCGTGCCGGCGCCCGGGAAGAAGGGGAAGGGGAAGGAGAAAGGGAAGAACAACGACGGGGAGGGTGGGGGTAGTGGCGGTGCGAAGAGATGGGATGTGGCGAGGAAGGGTGAGGAGGATAAGGATAGGGGGGACGAACGGAAGGGAGGCAGGACAGAGAAAGAGGAGAAGGAGGAGAAGAAAGAAAAGAAAAACATACAACCACTCGACTCCGAAGAAGAGCTAAAAGAGCCTGAACTCGTGCTTCTGAGGAGGAAGCCAGATCGGGCGGCGGAAGGCGAGGAGGAGCTCGAGAGCGCTGCGGAAGAGGAATCTCCGGATGACAACGAGGCATTCCACGAGTCAGCAGACAGCGACGCCGAGGAGCGCGCGTTCTCGCGGTACGCAGAGTTCGTAGCGGGCACTAGCAGCGACGAGGGCGAAAGCGAAGACGACGAGAGCTCCGGCGGAGAAGAAAGCGGAGCAGCCGCCGAGAGCAGGACGAAGTCGATTCGAAAGCGAATCGCGGCAGACGCCGTCTCGGCATCATCGTCAGCCCCGTCCGACGGGGAAGCGCCCACAGACCATCTGGACTCCTCCTCCGCATCTGGGTCTCCGGCCCGCCCTGCGGCCAAGAAGGCGAGGACGACGGACAAAGCCCCTCGCGGCGGCGGAAAGATCTCGGCGGGCGCGTCGGCCTTCCTGCCGACGCTGATGGGGGGCTACGTGTCGGGCTCGGAGTCGTCGGCGTCGTCGATCGACGTGGCGCCGGCGGCGGCGCGCAGGAACCGGCGGGGCCAGCGCGCGCGCCGCGCCATCTGGGAGAAGAAGTACAAGGACAAGGCGCGGCACCTCCAGGCGCCGCAGCCGGCGGCGGCGCGCGACCAGGGGTGGGACCCAAGGCGCGGCGCCGTGGGCGCCGACGACGCCGGCCAGCCCTGGAAGAAGGGCGTGCGCAATCCCTTCGCGCCGCCGCCGCCGCAGCAGGTTCACCCCGATCGCCATAGTACAATGCAGAGAGCCCCACGACAGCCGTGGTCGGCCCAGAGGGGACCGGAGGCCGGCGGTAGAGGAGGAGGGGGGGAAAGAGAGGGGGGTGATCACAACGCCCGCCCGGGCGCCAGAGACTCCCACTCCCACGCTCGGCCCCCCAGAGCGCCGGCCGCGGCACCCCCGAAACGAGACGACACGGGCCCGCTGCACCCGAGCTGGGCGGCGGCGAAGAAGGCCAAGGAAGAAGGGCAGAAGGTAGCGTTCCAGGGGAAGAAAGTGGTGTTTGACTGAACTATGGTGGGAGAAGGAAGGGGGCGTTTTTCGGTGTAATTGATAGATACCACTGTTTTTCCCTCCGCCAACATAGGGGCCGTCCTGTGCGCGGCCGGGGATACGAGATCCGACAGACACGGGTGGAATACGTCCAAGAACACTTGCAGAGGAATAAGACAAGACGAGAGGTATTCAGAAGAGAAGATCATAAATTCGGAAATTCACCGCGTTACGTACACATCCGCACCCTCACCGCGCAAGTAGCCACCATCTAGTTAACACATCGCCGTACGGCGCCTCACCAATCCATAGGAGTCGAGGGACAAAAATCCAATCGCGTTTCTGCCTCGAGAAAAAGATCTAGGACCCTATCGTAGCCTCTCTAACTTTCTCTTAACCTAGCTTCCTCTTTATTTCCACCCGAGGACTGCATACGAAACAAAATACTAAAAATCAGCGCAGCCCCACCACCGACCCCCTCTCTGTCCTCCCAATGTCTCCGAATGCGTGCTCGACTGACTCCTAAGAACAGCCTTTAATGCGAGGAAATTCGAGTGCTGTGTCAACAGCGACACTATGAGCGCCCGCCTTAGCTAGCGGGGGTTAAAATAGGGGAACCGGGACGGGGTGGGTGAGTAGTTACCTAGGTGGGTAGGTAGGCTTCCATGTCGTCCCGACGGGGCTAGAGATCAATCTGTTATCTTTAGTGAAATAGAGACGAGGTACGGTGGACGTGGTAATGCCATATGCTCGAGCCAACTGCCACTCAGGCGCTCGGAAGGGACCTCTAGCAGCAGGCGCCTATTTTCGGAAGAGGCCGGACAGGCGGCCCGGGAGCGCCGACAGAAACCCGGATTCGTGCGGCCCTTCGTGCCTGTTGCGCTTCGATGACGGGGCCTCATCATCGCCATCGTCAGAAGAGGAAGAGGCGAAGCTGGCGCCACTTCCCCGGCTGCGCTTCGACGAGGACGAGGACGAGGGTGCCGGCGACGGCGATAGGAATGGGGGGTCGTGACTAGGAGATCTGTAATTATCGCCGTCGCTGGGATCGTGATCAACACTTGACTCACCACCCTCTTCGCTCTCGTCGTATTTCACACTGGGGTCAGTATCGGACGAGTCGCTGCTCATATCGCTATCGGATTCGTCATCGTCAAACATTGTCAGGTCGATGAACTCCCTCGTAACACTCCCCGCCTCGGACTGGACGACGGCCTCGGCCCCCGAACTAGACCGCGAGGCATGCGACACCCTGCCGCCGCCTTCGTCGCCGGTCGGCTCGTGGGTGAGATCGACCATGACACTAGGGCCACGACTCCCACTTCCCGCCCCTAGGCTCAAGCCCGGGCCCGAGCCCGAAGACAGGACTAACCCGCTAGTTGAACTCCTGTTGGCCGGCGTGGCTCCCGCGTCTGCGCCGCGAAGACTCGGCCCCGAGCCAGAGGGCACGAACATGCTACTGCTCCGATTGCTATCGTCGTCGTCGACGTCCATTCTGTCGATGACCCGATTGTGCTCCTGCGAGGGTCCGAGCGACGGGATCGTGGTTGCGTTCAGAGTAGATTGGTGGGTATTTAGACCTTGGGAAATATCGAACACGGAGTCGTCGTGGTTGCCGTATCCGCCGCTATTGCCGTCTTCGTCACTATCCGTGTCCATTTCGACGCTGGAATCCGTAAACTCGTCCGGGTCGAAAGCAAAGATTGGCCCGCGGAGAGACGGGTCTTCACTCTCGTCGTTAGAGTCGAACAAATCGAAAGCTTGACCTGCACCGGGATTACTGCCGGTGGCATCAACAGGGGGGCTAAGACCCCTGACTGGGTGATCGTCCCAGTCCTCATCACTGTCGCTCTCCGAATCATCATCATCGCCGCTGCCGCTACTATTTTCCTCACTATCGTCGTCGCTGCCCTCCGTACCAGGCATGGCATCTCTACGACGCCCACGGTCGCGGGCACGTCGAGACGGGGCCCTTGACGTGGACCTTTGGCTACGGCCTTGCGACTCCAGGTCCCATTGCATATCGGGCTCGCTCGAGCCGAAGTCTCCGGGCAGCGGCAGCGCCTGGGCCGCGGCGCCCGCGGGCGTCTCGTCGTAGAACATCTTGACGAGGCGCCAGTCCTCGTCGGTCGGGCGCCAGCCGGCCAGGCCCGACAGCGGCGTAAGGTTCTCGAGCTCGCAGCGGCGCGCGCGCCCGGGCGGCTTCGGTATCGTCACCACCGTGTTAACGTCGCGCAGGAAGGACCAGTCGCGGATCGCCTGCCGCGGCCGCGCCTCCTTGCGGTCGCGCTCCTCGAACCGCACCCACTGCATCCCCCGCAGCTGGTACACGTAGTCGATCCCGTGCACCGTCCGCATCGACCGAAACTTGCGGCAGTTGGCCTGCGTCGCCGTGCGCCGCATCATCAGCCCAAACACGTCCGCCTCGCCCTCCCCGCCCGGCGACTCGCGCCCCCGGTCCTGGCTCACGTAGTCTTGCTCGCGATCCTCGTGCGGCGGCATCTCGTACGACCGGCGCATGCGCTTGCTCGCGCGCTCGTCGATATGCACGACGAGGGTGCGTAGCCTACGCGCGCGGGCGAGCCACGTGAGGCCCCTCGTGCGGGGCGCGACGCGGAGCCGTGGCTTCTTCGGAGCAGCGCGGCCCTCGTCGTCCAGCGCCGCGGGCTCCATCTCCTGCGGCTTGCCGTCGGGGGGCAGCGAGCCGAGGCTGCCGCGCCAGGCGATCTCGACGTGAACGAGGCGCTCAACGCGCGCGCGCCCCACGCCGGCGCAGAACCGGTACCACTCCCCGAGTGAGCTGAAGGCGAAGGTGTTGGCGCCGTAGAAGGCGTGGGCCCCGGCAAACAACCAGCGGCGGCACACGCGCAGCGGCGCCAGCACGGCGTCGGGGCGCCGCGCCCGCGCCACCACGCACGCCGTCGGCGACGACGACGACGACACGCCGCCGATGTGGAAGCCCGTCGGCAGGTAGCTGCGCCGGTGCGGGTCCATCGGCTCTTCCCCGTCGACAGCCGGGAACGCGCCCTCGGCCGGCGGCTCCCACCGGTCCAGCCGCGACAGGCAGTGCACGAGGCGACCCGGCCGCACCAGCACAAGCGCGAAGATGCGCGCCTGCAGCTCCGTAGGCAGGCGCTCGAAGGGGAAGGGTCGCGGTGGCCCGAGGAGGCGCCCCGTGAGTGGCTGCGGCCGCACGGAAATGTCCGGCAGCACAATGCTCAGGAGCTGCTGGCTCATCCCGGAAGAGAGCGCGCGCTGCTCACCAGCATGGTTCGGCGACCGGCCGGCTCGGCTCGGCGACTGTGATCGTTGCCGTGGCGGGCGGACCTCTCTCAGGTCCGGGTGGACGCTGTCGGCGCCCACGGACATGTTCTCTTGGCGGCAGCACTCCCTGTAAATATCTTTATAGCTGAGCTCTACGTTGCCGTTCATGTAATCTCGAAGTAGCTCTTGCCAAGGCTACCATAGCAAATGTGTGCTGTTAACATATCGCACCTTAATACGGAGGAGAGATGCTTGCGAGAAAATAAAGGGGGTCGGAAGAAAGAATACTTACTTGAGGAGGGGGGCGCTCTCCTGTAAGATCCGCGATTCGGGCATTACTTTCTCTGATCTGAGCTCGTAGCAGTCTAACCTTCCGCTCGTACTCCCCTCTCATCTTTATTGTCCCCCCCTTCAGCCTCCTAATTTTCTCCTGTTGCTGGTTGCACCTCCTCCGCAACACTTCCTCGATGCTCCCACGGCCCCCAACCCCCTCACGGCCGCCGGTGTCTGAATAGTCCGACAACTCCTCGCTGAGTTCGTTGAGGATGCTCGCGCCGACGGATCCGTCGCCTATCGATCGGGTTAGTCAGGCACAGCTGAACTCGGGAATGGCGAGAGACGCACCATCGCTGTCCGCCCAGCTTTCGCTCAGGGACTCCTCTTCGAACCCTTCGTCGCCATCTTCATCGTCGTCGGCCCCACCCTGACCTTGCCGGGATGCCATCATAGCAGCGTCAAGCATCTCCTCCTCGTCCTCGGTATCGGTCGCACGACCATCCGCATGCTCGCCCAGTACGGAAGACATATTGCCAATGGCTGGAGCAGCTCAGTGAGACAGGTAAAATATGACAATAGAATCAGTCTTATTTGGCTGTAACGAATATGATATCCCCGAAGATGAAATCGGTTCTTCAGGTGTCTTGAACCTTCCAGGGTCCGGGAGGGGTGTGGGCGTATCGGTTCAGGGTAAGCAGCATACCCGTGTTGATACTATTGATGAGAACCCCGGTGGTCTCAGGATGTCGATTGGAAAGAGTGCGTAACCTCGATGCGCCGAGGATGCTTGAGGTTATTGAAGATGATGGAGAGTGGCGATGTTTCTGTATGGGAGGAAGGTTGGTAGAAAGAGGGGAGCAGTTAAAATAGGAACGACACGAGGTTGTTCTGATGAGGGGGATCGGAAGTCACTATCGTTGTGGGTACCTACCATGGTAAGTGTGGAAAGGGCCTCCGCCGAACCGATGTGTGACGAGAGGCGCTCGCCTGAAAATTTAGGGCACCTTTTCAGTTCCTCGGCGGCTCAGACCGGCCCAGGGCCGAAGAGGCAGAAGTGCTCCCCCTAGAGGGCTACGGTAGGTGGTTGGCAATCTTCGGAGTTGGCTGTCAGCAACCCGGCCGGAGACCTGAAGGGTGGACTGGGACACAAGTCTCGAAGTCTGGTATTTACAGCATGGGTGTGTTATGTATCTGTATCTACGCAGGCAGTTTCGTGCGCTAATAAACAAACTGCTGGTGTACTTTGAAGTATCAAGGTTAAGTATTCTCGCCTTGCGTGCCGCTGAATTCTATGATGCTCTCACCGAGCGGAAGAAGTCCTGTTCGAGGTAAAGATTAGCGACACTCCTTTTCGATTTCCAGTGAGGAGGGACGTGGGGGGAGCCCAACCATTACGCCTGTGAAAACCACGAGCAAGATTCCTCCACCTGGCCCTAGTCTTAGGACCTTGGGCAGGAAGCCCTTGTAAAGGGCACCGAAGCCCTCTTCTCTCATCACCGTTGCACAGGCACCCCAAGCCCAATTATACTTGGGGACCTGGCCGGCGACCTTGGGGCTGTTTTGGATCCGCGACTTGACGACATCCATAGGGGTGTTAATTATCGTGCCGACAGTTCCGCCGATGGAGCCGGAGATTAGGTCGTTAGTAATCTTCCCCCTCTTCGTGGTAGCCTCCGGCAGGAGCTCGCGAACCTGGAAGATGCAGCCGAAGTAGCCAGCATTCCACAGTATATGACGCCACAAGGTGCTCTCGAGGCCGTTATACATGGCCAGGACGCCCTCGTTCCTGATGGTCTTGGAGACAACATCAATCATGCCGGTGTATTTCCCGGCCGAGGCCTTGTCTTGAAGCCGAATCTTAACCAGCTCGAACGGTACGACGACGAAGGACTCGGTGGCTCCGGCCGACGCGCCAGTTAGGATCGAGAGCGACTGGTTCATCTTATCGACACCAAAGACGCTGCGGTAGAACTTTCCCCACTCGTCGTTCGCCGCGAACTTGGTGGCCCGCTTCGGAGCCTCCATCAGGATAGGGGCAGTTATGCCTCTATATAACCTCGAAAACCTGCAGCGGGGGTAAGCCGGGGGCACCCTCGAGGATGGGCTAGCCGACATACCCTTCGTTGCGAACAATCTTCTGGAAACAGTCCAACATGCCGTTGTACGAGTCCGCGCCCGTGCCCTTGCCAGTCTGGAGTTGTCTGTTGCGCAGTAAGCGTCAGGCCCAACAGGGGCATGACATCGCCGCTCACACTCGGGTCTTCACCACGTCGAGGGGGTACCTGACGGCTATTAGTTACGTACGCGCGGGGGACACGTGCGGGCCGGCCTTTACATGGTCAGAATCTGCGAGATGGGCAGGGACATCAGCTACTGTAGAGCGCACGCGGTGGGTAGGGGGCATTTCATCACTTACCTCCGAGACGCCCGCGACGGCGCCTGAGCCGTGTTGGTTAGCCATTGGGGCAAGGCAGCCGGTGGGGGAGGAGGTAGAGGCAGCAACTGACCTGCGGTGAACTGGTAGATGAAGGGGAGGGGTTTTTCCGTAGACATCTTGGACGAAGACTCGGGCGAGGACTGGATGGGCCGGATACGCGGACTGCACAGGACGGGAGGTTGGGCCAGAGGAGGGAGAGCGGGACAGTATTTAGAGAGGGCGAGTACAGTTAGCAGCAGTTGGTGGTTGACGGGGAGGATGAGGTATTTGAACGGGATTGGGGTTTTCTCTCCTGTTTTATTTTGGCCTGATTCTAGGAAAAATAAGACGACGTTCGAGAGAAGGGAGCGTTAGGTCTGCGATGGCGGCGCGCGGCAAGCTAGGAGAAACCCCCGCCAAGCGCGCACAATGCCGGGATTGCCCGCCAGATCGGAATCAAATCCCCTCCACGCCACCAGTTCGGGGCTGGGGTTCAGGGTCCAGTGCCTGAAGGGGATGTTCTGTATGTACCGGATACCTGGGTGCGCCCATTGCTGCATGTTAGCTCTTAGGTAGATACTACCTAGGTAACATGTCCCATCCTTGAAGCCAGGCTGTACTTGCTCTTTTAGGTAACTGTCAGGAAGACCGGCTGGCTTCTGGCAGCTCCATCACCATACTATGCTGTCGTATCCCTGTCCCGCCTACACTTGTCTCTGTCTGCTCCAGAACAGGTACCTAAGGTGCCTAGACGGTTATTCACGGCTACCTTAGTATCTCTGATGCAGTCTGCTGTACGTGTCTGACATGGGAAGGAGAACCCATATCGATTTGGGAGGAATGAGAGTGTCTCGTTGCGGACTCTTCCCATCGCACGCTCTTGTTTCCCGGCAACCACCAGGTGTATTAGACGTGTAGGTGCTGCTTTATCAGGCAGTAAGAGGCAGCTTCAGTCCTTTCCATATGCCTACGAATGATGTGTTACTAACATGATCGAATCGCAGGAGAGGGTTGATGACGAGGATCGATTCCTATTCGCCCTCTTACCGTGCAGGGCTATCATCACCATCCCGTAGCCAGCCTGACTCCCAAGGGCCGTGCCTGCGGGGTTATGCAGCTAGATCGGATCCCTGACCTGCTTTACATCTAGTCTGTGCTACAGGCCAAAGGCTTCGCTGTATTTGGCGCGCATGAATTTTATAATAGATACTTAGCTGTCATGGTGGGGATGCCTCTTGTAATAGGAAGCCCTTCGGAGATGATAGGTAGAGTTGGGGTCAGAAGTAATTAGATGCCCGCCCCGTCGCTCTCGGTTTGGTCTATGGGACACCAATCCATCGCTTGGGCATGTTCACATGTCAACGTGAAGGTGTTAACTCGAAGCTGTTCGCGGGAGAGATTGGTTAGAAGGGTAGGTTGGGGTAGCAGAAGAGGAGCGAAAAGAACAATGTGGTATGAATAAAGCTCTCGTTAAGCAAGATGTTGAGAATGGACCACGCTCTTCCATACAGGCCTGCGATTGGTGTATGAGAATGAGATCAGAATGAGACACTCCCCCTTAGGTGCCTAACCTCTATACTTAGACGAGCTATAACTTTCTATCCCCCTTAAGGAGATTCCGAAGGCGGGTTTGTAGATGCAGTATGACTCTTTCACGGGGCATGTAACGGCTCGTCTCCACATGCCCTTCTTATCTGAGTTACCTCAGAGCTGCCTAAGCGTCTACCTACATATCTTGATTGCATATCTATAGCATAGCCCGCCTATCTTAGGTACCCAGCAGGGACCTTGCAGGTGTCCACCAGCCTGTGGGCAGTGGCCGGGCTAGGTACCTCCTGACATCCTTCAATACCTACTCCCACCCATATCTACATCAATATCTGATAACCCTCCTTCCACATTCTTTTAACCCTCCCCCCGAGACACACACACACAAACTTGTTGTCGTCCAGACTTCATTCTGAGCCACCTATTCCCTAAGCCCCCCTCGGATCAATTGCGCGCAACGGCGACAGTGTGTCAGAATTCTACGAGCTATCGTCTCTCAATACTCCTCACCCCTCCTTTACCCGCACATACCGATTCAGCTGCTGTATAGCGTCGATCCCCCTCAGCCTGCCAATCCGACCGCAGTTACCTACGTAAACCGCCCACCATCTCCCCCGCAGCCAACGAGTTCCCCTGGTATAACCGACAAGCCAGGTCGAAGCTGAGCAAGACGCCCCAGAAGACGACCCCATCGCGACCACCCATACACCGCTGTACATATAGCGACAGTGTCTTCTTGCCCGTCCCACGCAGCAAGGACCACAAGAACGGGTGACTCCGCCGGTGCCTTGTCAGGCCAAAGCGCTTTCTACCGCACCTTTAAACAAGCCGTGGTCCTCTGAGACTCACAGCGAGGTGCAGTTTAGAGTGCTTTAGACGACAACCCCGGAGACCACACATGAGTCATCTATTGTGGAAGTGCTATTGGGAAAACGATGTCGACAGGTTTCGTCGGCTGCTGGCCCCTGCCGGCTATTCCCAGAATCTGTCTAAGAGTCCGGCGGCCGGAGTAGGAGGCTCCAGCGCATTTGGAAGCTCCCCACGCGCTACCCCCAAGTTGCGAAAGGCCCCTGGCTTTAGCTCTGCGGCTGCCGGGCCGAAGAGTACCGGCAGCAGCTTGGGGAAAGCTGAGGTTAATAGTCGCGACCATGCAGGCCTGACCATTCTCCTCCGAGCTGCCTCGTCCACCTTGTCAACCGCTGTACCCTTCGTCCAAGCCCTCCTCGACCACCCCGCCATCGATATATACGTGCAGGACTATGAGAGTGGATGGAATCCGTTGCACAGGGCCCTGTACAACGGGAACATCTCGATTGCGCGTTTGCTATTAGAGAAGGAACGGAATGATCTGACAAATTCGCTCGGCGGAGCTACCCCGGTTAAGGTTGGTCAATTAATCAAGACCAAGGACCACGAGGGGAACAGTCCCTTTGATGTCTACAATGCCACCATCGCGCTTCGGGTTTTGAAAGCCGACGAGGACCACGAGGGCTCGGAAAAATCAGGATCGGACACCGACGAAGGCCCCGAAGGCGAGGACACCAGGTGATATGCGAGCCAATTCCGGCCGTAGAACGTGTCTCGCTAACGTGTTCGTCCAGGCATCATGGTAGACTGCCTGGTCTTGGTGAAGAAGCCTTTACTTTCGGCAGCAACAACAATTTCACCCTAGGCCTTGGCGACGAAGATGACCGCCAGTTCCCCGAGCGCATCCAATTGAAGCGGCCAGACCACCTGGTCCAACGCTTCTACGACCAGTACCTTGAGGAAAATAATCGTCAATCGAATGGCGAAGATTCTCTGTCTCTCGATTCGGCCGGTGTGCCTGCCTTGATCCAGAATCGACCCCTGGTGATCCAAGATGTTGTGCTTTCCAAACTCCATAGTGCCGTCCTCACGACTGACCCCGTGTCTAACCTGTATGTCTGCGGCATCGGCCGCGGCGGTCGCTTGGGTCTCGGTGACGAGAATACCCGTTTCAATTTCATCCCCGTTCAAGGCGGGCTCTCTCAGAAGAAAGTGGTGCAAGTCTCCCTTGGCCAGAACCACTCTATGGCCGTCACCAGCGCCGGCGAACTCTGGACATGGGGCATGAACACTTACTCACAGCTTGGGTTTGCCCTGCCACCCCCAGCGAAGTCCGATGAGGAACCCACGAGTGCGATTCCGCGCCAGGTGTTCGGCCCGTTGAAGAAGGAAATCATAGTTGGCGTAGCTGCTTCTGCAATCCACTCCGTGGCGCATACCGGCTCGTCTCTGTTCTGCTGGGGTAAGAATGTCGGTCAGCTTGCCCTGATGGATGCAGATTCCAGATCGCTCGAGGTCCAGACCATCCCTAGGAAGGTTGCCGCCACTTTGCTCTCAAGTCACTCCTCAATTGTCATGGTGTCGGCCATCGACAAAGCTACTTCCTGTCTGTTTGAGGACCACACAGTCTGCGTCTTCACGAGTTACGGATACAACATGATTAAATTCTCATCTTATGATCCCTTTACGAATTCGCCGCTCCGACGTTCCGTACAGTTGTCCATGTCATCTCGATACGACTCTGGCCGCCGCGGGGTACGTCAGATCGCATCCGGTGGAGAAACTATAGCCGCAGTGACAGGCAGCGGCGACCTCTTCACCATGATTCTCAATCATAAAGTCGACGGTAACCAATCCGCAACCTCCACAACGAATCCGTCCAAGATCAAAGACGCCGTGACGACACCACAGTGTATTTGGAGCTCTAAGAAGGACGGTGTCAAATCCGTTACCGTTGGAGAAAATGGCTCCGTCATGATCTCTACGCAGTCTGGCGCAGTCTGGCGCCGTATCAAGCGACCCAGAGCCAAAGACACCAAATCAGCTGGCGTGTCTGACTCCAAGCGTAAAGATTTTAAGTTCCAGCGTGTTCCGTATATTACCGATATAGTGGCTGTCAGAAGCTCTGCATTCGGTGCGTATGCGGCGGTCCGGAAGGACTGTGACGTGACACGGGAACAACTCGTGGTTGATGCACCGACCCTATGGGAGGATGTGGCCCCATTGCTACCCCTCGCTGGATTCAAGGCCTTGAACTCTAAAGCCCGAGAGAACAAGGGCACGTGGAAATTTCACGACCCGGAGGTGTTGAGGGGTCGGGTGGATGCCCTAGCATACGAGGTATTGACATCTACCGACCTCGACCAAGACCTTCAAGCACATCTTACAAGTTGGAGCTTCCAACACGAGGGCCTCGGCACGGTTATTCGCACTGCTACCTACCCCAAATTGGCAATCCCTGTGCATTCCTGGATTCTGTCAGCAAGAAGTCCGCAGCTTCGAGCTGGGCAGCAACGATTCATGGAAACCGGGGTTTGCGAAATCCCGGATCTACTGAGCATTAGCCAGCAGGATGGCGCTGTAAGCGTGGAACTGACTGACGGCGTTGATATAATCACCTTAATTAACCTCGTCGTCTATATGTACAGCGATAAGGTCATCCCAGCTTGGAATTTCACTCGGCAGTCAAAGCCTCTAGCTCACAGGTATCGTCAGGTCCGTACGGAACTGATGAAATTGGCCACGAAGCTTGGCATGGTTGACCTAGAAGCCGCGGTGAGGACGCAGACCTCGCCAGCACGCTCTATGAACCGCGACTTCAGGATAGCAATCGAGGATCCGGCCTTCTTTGCGGACGGCGATGTTCTATTGGAACTTGGTGGCGACGAGATCCCCGTTCACAGTGTCATGCTTTGCCAAAGGTGTCCATGGTTCAAAGGTCTTTTCAATGGCCGCTCACAGGGTATGTGGCTAGAGTCTCGCCGCGCAGCACAGAATTATTCGGGTCGCATCAATCTCGACATGAAGCATATGAATCCAGAGTCGTTCCACTACGTTCTCCAGCATCTGTACTCCGATGTTGGCGAAGAGCTCTTCAACGACGTAATTGCGGATAATATCGACGACTTTTCCGAATTAGTCATGGATGTCATGAGCCTCGCTAACGAGCTCATGTTGGATCGCCTGTCGCAGATCTGCCAGAAAGTCATTGGCCGTTTTGGTGAGTGTTGTGGGTTCCCAGCTTCGGTGGTCGAAACCTAGGGCCTAACCTTGCCAGTCACTACTCGAAATATCTCGACTCTGCTTAATCTCATCAGCCCCTGTTCTGTCACTGAGTTTAAGGATAAGGGGCTCGAGTACATCTGCCTCCAGATGGAGTCAATGCTTGAAAACCAGTAAGTGTGCCTCCCGATACAACGCGGACGTAGGTAAAGAACCGTAATGCCAATCTATCGGTAGCTTGCTCGATAATCTTGACGAAGACCTCCTTTTGGAGCTTGACGGAGTCGTCAGGGATAATCAATTAGCCAGATGTCCGTTTGCACGAAGCGGAAGAGTTGACTTACTCCTACACGAGCGTAACCCTGAATTGGCTCAGGAAATCGACGAAGAAAGACAAAGACGGGTGAAAGAGATCGCCTTCAGGGCGGCTCAGAGAGATGACGAGAGGAAGCTCTCGTCCTCGTTCAAAGTCCGTTTTGGAAGTCTCGAGGACACCGCCAGCATCTCACCAACACCGGACAGAGCAAGGAGGAAGTCTAAGGCCGTTCAAAATGAACCCTTCAGCCCCCAGCTCCGGCCTAAGGATTCTTATGCGGACCTCATTTTCGATATGGACGACGAAGGATCGCCTGGTCCTGGAAGTCCTGCGTCTCCAAGCCCCCAACCTTTACGCTCCAGCGGGCGGGAAGACTTGGATCATCTGCCAGCTCTCTCTGGTCCTTGGCGGGATTCGAAAGGCAAAGTCGTCGCAGATAGCACCACGACCAATATCAGCCCTCACGCTTTGATGCCACGCTCAAATCCTCCCCCCACCGCGCCATCTGCCCATATCACGAGACGTATCCCGTCCGGTGGTAACCCATGGGGGCCGTCGGCTCCACCCCCTGTACGGCTAGATTTACGTCAGGTACTAGCAGAATCTCGGCCTACACAGTCGGCCCTCTCTGCAGGGTTGGCTGCCGAGAAAAAGGACACTGCTACTAAGGCAGCTCCAAAGATTTCCCAGAAGGAGAGGAAAAAGCAGCTGCAGCAGCTACAAATAGAGGAGGCCTCTAGGCAAGAATCGCAATCTCAGCGGTCTCAGTCGCCATGGGTCAGAGCCGGAGAAAAGAATGAGAGTCCTTGGCAAAAAGGCCCATCAATTCCCAAGACACCTTCCGCAGTCGCGGTCGAACCTGCGGCGGGACCGTTAGAGGCGCCACCCAAACCAAAGCAGCTTCTTGTAGCGGAAATGTCGTCTAGAAAGTCGATGTCACGACGCACGGCGTCTCCCGACACCCGATTTTCCGGCCAGAAGGCCCGCCCTGGAATCCAAGCACCTACGGTACCCACCCAGCCCAGTCACAATCCCCCGGCCCCGTATTCGAAATCCTACATCAAGCGAGCGCCTAAGCCAGAGCAGGAGATGGGACTCGGTCTAGCAGATATCACCGGGGAGCAGCGACGTGAACAGCAAGTCGTACGCGAAGCGGTCGCCAAACGTAGCTTACAGGAAATACAGCAAGAGCAAGCTTTCCAAGAATGGTGGGACCAGGAAAGCAGACGAACACAAGAAGAGGAAGCAAGGCGAGTCGCGCGCGAGGAAGGCAAAGATAAGAAGAAAGAGTCTGGCGCCAACAGCAGCAGGAGAGGCCGCAATAAGCTGAAAGGAAACGGCGGCGCCAACAATAACGATGTTGGAGGGGGCGGGACCGTCGGTGGCAGCAATAACGCTCAAGAAGCAGGGCCGAGTTCCGGTAGAGGACGAGGACGCGGGCATAGAGGAAAACCATAACAGACGGCGAGCTGTGGCGCATCAGCCTCGACCCGACTCTCCTAGTGCCAAGGGGAGTGATGGTCCGTGGATTTGGGAGAGGGGAGTAGGCACTCTCGTGCCCGCCCTCGTTCTCGATGGTTCGGATGAGCACGGAGTTTCGGGACGTTTCCCGTCCCGGCGTAATAAGCACTTTCGGTAGTTCTGCTGTGGGTGCCGCATAGGATAGAGCGGAAGGGAGCCGATTGTCTTCTTCCGTCTTGGGCACTGTACATAGAGCCTGTACACATACTGCATATAGAACTACGCATGCCGCTCTATGGAGTATTAGGTAATTAGAGACGTCGATGAGTTATTTACGCATGCGCTTCGCGGCGCGCGGCATGATGGAGACGGAGGCGTTAGAGGGTTTCGGTTAGCCATGTACATATCGGTACGGAGTGCGACAGAGATGCCTTGTATTTCAACTACGTTCCTTTCCACTCTACTGATCGCCAGCGTATCGTTATTAATGACGAACAAGGTATCCTATCATAGGATTCTTGTATTAGGCTATCCTTTCTCGCGTCTTCACTCACAGCTTTTTCCTCATTTCTTTCTCCTTTACTTGATGGTACAGAAGATAGAGGGGACAGGGAGAAGCAAAGATTCTCTCCTGCAAATACATGCCTACCCTTTAGTTCGAAGCTCGGCGCCCGGAACCCGCGGATCGAGCCTCGAGACGGGATGCGTGCACGCGCGTACACCCCCTTACATCCTACAGGTACTTACCCGCGCTTGGCCGCGCGAGGCCATCACCTACTCTCAGACCGGCGGGTCCGCGCCTGTCGGGCCGGCCTCGTCGGCCTTGCCCTCGCTCTCGCTCCGGCAGCGGCTGCTGCGGTAGTACCGCGTGCCGCGGGGCATGCGCGCGTGGGCCTCGACGAAGTCGGCGGCGGCGATCCAGTCGGGAAAGGGGGCCGGGACGCGCGGCTGACGGCCGGAGGCGGCGGTGGTCGGCGAGAGCGACAGGCTCGCGTACGCGCTGCGCGTGCGCGACGCCGACAGCGTCGCCTCCAGCGCGTCCAGGTCCGTCAGGAACGCCGCCTCTTCCTCGTCCAGGTCCATCGGGAACACCCCGTCTGCCTCGCCGCTGTCGCCGCCGCTCGGGTACGCGCCCGGCGGCGCCCGCGGATCGGCGGAGCCCGCGGGCGCGGCCGGGGCTGCGGTTTCGCCGTCACTTGACGGCTGCGGCTGCGGCTGCGGCTCCGACTTCGGGTAGTCGGGCGTGTCCGGCTCCGGGTGGTCGGGCGCGTCTGGCTTCGGGGAGTTAGGCGTGTTGGGCGGGGCCGGGGGCGGGTTCTGCTCGCCGTCCGAGGCCGCGGCGGCGTCGGCGTGAGCGCGGTCTTCCGCCATGGACGCCCGACCACACTAGCTGGCTGGCTGGCCTAGCTTAGAAGAGCACGGGCGGGGAGAGAGTGATGGGGAAATGGGGGTTGAGATTCGTTGCCAGGGGGAGGTAGGTAGTTAAGGCTACGGAAAACGAAAGAGAGCGCGCGATGCTGTGCGAGGACTGACGACTAAAGGCTGCAGATGAGCAGCGCGTGGGCGCTCATAAGTAGAAGCGGGCGGCATGCCCTTTGTAGCGGAACCCCTTGGTCGTGAGCCTGATAGATATTGTTCTTACGCGGTGGGGCCGCCGGCTCTTTGTCCGCAGAACAACGCATTCATTATTGTTCTATGAGCGTACTTACGTGTGCTTGTTTGTTGCGGGACCGAGGATCCGCCCGCATCGGTTGTCTCCTCCGGCCAAAGCCATCATCCCAAAGATGGTGCTAGGACGCTTTGCTGCGGGTAATTCCCGCCTTCTACAACGCGTGTTAGAACAGGGAGGTTGATAGGAATCGTGCGTATACCGGTAGGTATGGAGTCAGGACCTCCATGACGCCCGAAATTCTGGCAGCTGGGTGACGCGCCGGATGGATATACCTACTAAGCCGCTACTTTGAGTTTTTAGCGACGCGTAGAGGGTACTGCGGTTGTCCAGATATGTGGAAAGGCAAAGCCACGATGATCGTCTCAACTGTATTAGACTAACTTCTAGATTCTTAGTGGGTCTTCATTCTGCTCAGTGTAAAACCCACTCACCGTCATTGAACTGAGTGTCTCTGCAACCCGGTATCTTCATCGGTAGAGAACCGAAGCCTGTTGAGAGTTCCACGGGATTAAGGCGAACATAAGTGCGTCTGGGTTTAAAGACGTTATGTACAAGGCACAACTCTCACATCATCGACTGAAATTAGTTATCACTTGCAAGTCTTCGAATACTATTAGACCGTGACCCTGGTGTTAATGATAGATAATCTTTAAATAATGCTTTCTTGTCAACTAGGTAAATATCGAAAGGCTCAAGTGTATAATATTGGCTTTATGTCTATATCGAATACCCTTACTCTTATCTATCCCTGTCGCTTGGGCTCCAGCCCGCCTCAATTTCCTCCCCCGGAAACTTACCACAAGAAAAGCCGGTTTCCAGCAGAACTTACCCATCTACTAATTTGATCAGTTCGAAAAGCCTCTGCCGAGACTCGCTCTCGCTATCGAGACGGCCTTCAATAGTTGCTGGGGCATCAAAGCGATGACTGATGGATTCGGTCAACTTAACGACAGACCTACCGGTAATAAATGACCCGGCCCGGAACTCCTGATCTCTTATCGCGAGAATTCCCGGATGAGGACCCTCGTATGGCTCCGGCCACTTCTCGGCGACATCGCGGATACTTACGAACTCTTTTGGGAACTCCTTACTGTCAAGGCCACGGCCGTTGTGAGTGTATATAGGCAGGCACGTGCAGTGCTCACCATACACTCTTATAACTATCATCTTGCGGTACTTGGAGCAAACCGTGCCGAAGGGAGTGGCCGTCAGGTTCGGGTCGTCGGCTTGGACGTACATCTCGTCAGAGCTGCTGGATGTGTGAAATGGAGCGCTAAAGACCGTCCCAGGGACATAGGCGCTACGAGGATGTTTCGTGTCGGTGCTTCGGAGGCTCGAGGTTGTCTGCCCGTACATGAAAGCCTGCGCTTGGGACCATCGCTTGAGCTCCTGGACCCGCTCCTTGGAGTACTGCACGGGGTCGAGCCTCCTAGCGCGACTACGCGGCCGAGGCGGGTGAACCCATTCGTTATCACTTATTGACTTGGCCGCGTCGTTATACCGGCGAAGTTCCTCTAGCATCGATTGTACTAGCCCGTCGGAATTTGAGCTAGTCTCGTTGTCAGTGCTCCGAGCGACGCTACTTCGTCGATCTCTCCGCCATGGTGCGTTTCTGAAAGACTCATCTTCATCATCTTCATCTGCCGTCAAGTGAGTAGTTGAGCGCGTGGCCCGGTCGGGTGTTTTAGACCTACCGCTTTCTACGCTAGAAGGCACCGAGCCCCTGCGGTTCTTCAGCAGGCTAACTCGTAGCCCATGAGCGGTGTCATTTTCAGCTACCCAGGAATCTGGGTAGGCTGAAGACGTGGGATAGGGATCTTGTCGACTTTTGAACACTTTCGAACGATGGGGCCCGAGGTTAGAGGGGGAACTCGGATGGAAGCGAACTCTGGGAATTTTGCCAACCATCTTAACTAGTCGATCTTGAGATCTGTACTCTGGATGCTGCTGCGGCAATCAGACTGACGAGCCAGTTCTCTAATCGATACAAGTAAAGTATGGTTCCCTGTTAATGGTTAGTGCGCATGGTACCTTGCTTTTCAGATGATGCTGCTCCTTATGGGATGGAACTTGACTTTTATAACCAGAAGAAACATCGAAGACAAAGAAGACTACACAATCGCATTGAGCATGTTGTACCAAGGTCACAAAGAACTGTTTGCCTCTGAGGCCTCGGATCATTGTGTTGTGAAACAATCCTCTTTCGCCTATCGTCCATGAAACAAGGCAAGAGATTTGCTGAGGTATATTTATGGCCAGAGTAACGCCGCGGCAGTCAAGTACTTAGAAGTAATAGACGAGAAGAGACACCAGGTTTCTATTACCAACAACGTCCAACATGGGTTACCAATACAATCATTACGTTAACGACGCCGCTATCGACGACGGCGCACAAATGTACGACGACGAAATCTATGAGTATGAGGACGACAATCCAACCACAGAGGAACGCAACAAAAGAATCGACGGGTGGATAGATGACGTGGAGGCTACGGCGGCAGCAGAAGTCGATGCGATAATGTCGATGTACTTAGGAGAACAGACGCAGATGACCCAGGGAAGCGAGTTAAGGGCCTCGAAGACTGAAAAGAAGAAGAAAAAGGATAGCGCCCCATCCAAGACGCCGAGTAATCGACGCGCTAGGGGGGCCAACCTTGAGCTCAAACCGAGCATGTTCGAAGCATTCCTCGGGCTCGGAACGAAGCCACGGAAAAAACACTCCTCTCGCCATACAAGCGATAAGAAGGGCGACGACAGACACCGTGACTCGACCCATCGGAAAGAGCATAGGGGCCATACAGACCACGGAGAGCACAGGGGCCACGGAGAGCACAGGGGTCATAGAGACCACAGAGGGCACAGAGATCATAAGGGTCGCCGAGAGCACAATAGAGACGACAAGGAGTACGCGGGACAAAGAAGGTACCGGGATGACGGATACTAAGGCAGCTACCATCACTAAGATAGAGTGTCCTCGCATATGTACATCCAACTTGCGACAGTATCTTCATGACTTTCTCAACGTTAGGCGGGCATATAGTTTACCCAGTTGTTTGATTCGTATAGGCAATTATTTACAGCGGGCTAATTTGACGGCTATTGATGCTTAATATAGCGATGTGTCGAGATACCCATAATAGCAGTTAGACAATTGCCTAATCACCCCCGGAGCACACGGTGATTCTTTTAGGTGTAGCCACCGTTTCTCTATATCTACTCATAGTCATCCACAACACTAGTTAGGGTTCGGTTCCTTAGCTATATTATCTGATTGGGGTGACAACGTTGCGAATCTTTCTAGTTCATCGGCCAAGATATATCAACCGCTCTAATACGACCTTGCCCGCACGGATTCCGGTGTCCACGTGGGCCTTCCGGCGCTATTAGTGGCTCGTGAATTTTTTCCCATCGATGATCCCATGCCTATATGATTTCTCCTAAGAGTCAGGAACCTCTTCCCTTAAGGTGAGTTGAAAGCATAGGTACTCAAGCTAAAAGCCGGCTGTTAGATCTTCTTATACGATGATTTTGGCGCCACTATCGCAATTCTCGCTTTCGCTCTTCCTCAAGAGCCAATGGGGCCTAATATGGCCGGAGGCAATTGGCTGCCGACGCTTTCAAGTCGATAGTTCATCAGAGGGCGATTCAAATACGCAATGATGGTCCATGTACCCCAGAATCGACTAGCCATGTGCATACTCAATTTGGAGCCCCGTCTTGGATGTGATGCTAATCGTATTTTACCACCTATCACAAGCATGAAATCGCCCTTGAACCTCAACTCCTGGTGTATAGATCGGCCCATCGGTACCCGAAATCATCGAATACCAATGTACGCATATTATCCATACAGTTTACCCGAGCATGGGAGGCGATGGTGAAGGATGCGGGGTGTATTACCTACAGGGGCATATCTCCCGCTCCATTTTCCAGTGTTTATAGAGGGTGAAACCCATTGGTATAGCAGGTGCATACGATCGGCGTAGGTAGCTTCGATATCTCTCTCACCGCGGTGACGATGGCTTACGGAACGATAGCTACCGTGCTGTATCTCGGTGCTGCTTTTGCTCCCATTGCGCTGGGATCTCAGCCGCATGCGCCTAACTCGACGTACTACAATCCCGTATTGCCGGGATTTCATCCCGATCCGAGTTGTGTATTTGTTCCGGAGTGGAATCAAACGTTCTTCTGCGCGAGCTCGAGCTTCAACGCCTTTCCCGGCATCCCACTACACGCAAGCAAAGACTTGCAGAACTGGAAACTGATAGGCTAGTCTCCTTTTTTCGTGTTGAGCGTTAAGGGGTTATACTTACAGAGCCTTTGATTGCAGGGCACGTCTTGAATCGGCGAGAGCAGTTGCCGCGACTGGCCGAAACGAACAGATCAACAAGGTATTGAATTGAATCGGTGAACCACGCTTAGGTGTATCGATGCTGATATAGAATAGCGGAATCTGGGCGCCAGCTCTGAGGTATAATGAAGGGACGTTCTGGCTCGTGACTACTCTGGTGGACGACGACCGAGCGACAGAAGATGCTTCGCGATGGGATAATGTATAGCCCACTTCCCAAGGATCCCCTCAGTTACAGGTTGGTTAATTCCGGAATAGGTCATATTCAAATCCAACGATCCCTACGACCCAGATGCGTGGTCTAAAGCAGTCCACTTCGAGTTTGAAGGCTACGATACCGAGCCCATTTGGGATGGCGGGAAGACCTACATCTCCGGCGCGCACGCCTGGAGAGTCTTGTAAGTACTACCTATGATCATGAGGAATCGGCGATAATGAAGAGTCTAACCTCCTTAGCCCCGGGATCTTGTTGGCTGAAGCCAACTTAGAGACCGGTGAAGTAGGCGAATGGGAGGTCATATGGAATGGTACTGGTGGTATGGTAGGTCTCGCCATTCTCTAGATAATACAGACCTCAGTCTCATCTACGGTCTTTAGGCACCGGAGGGACCTCATATATACCGCAAAGACGATTGGTACTATTTACTAGCCGCCGAAGGTGGGTTATGGGATCCGGATCGAAATACGAGAGACTTGCTGACTTCCCACGCCCATAATAGGGGGGACGGGGATCGACCACATGGTGACGATGGCAAGGTCAAAGAACATATATGGCCCCTATGAATCCAACCCCGCAAATCCCGTATTAACGAACGCAAATACGACTAATTACTGTGAGCGAAGTGTCTATACGTATTGGTACTATTATCGCGGATCTAATACATCTCAGTCCAGACCGTTGGCCATGCCGACCTGTTCCAGGATGCTGCAGGAAATTGGTGAGCGAAGTGGACGTACATACTGCCAAGACTTGCTAGGCTAACCAAGATATTCAGGTGGGGAGTTGCGTTATCAACTCGCTCAGGTCCCGAGTATCTGCATTACCCAATGGGTCGGGAGACTATCATGGTTCCTGTCACTTGGGAGGACGGAGAGTTCCCGGTCTGGTCTCCGTTGAATGGGAAAATGAGTGGATGGGAGTTTCCTATCGAGGATTTAGAGATTGACGGACCTGGGTAAGTTTCCTCATTGCTTGCCGAGCTTACCGTCATTAACTCGGTAGCAGTCCCTTCATTTCCGAAGGGGATGTCGTCGACTTTGAGCCGGGGTCGGAACTCCCGGCACACTTCACCCACTGGAGGTTCCCTATCGCCGATTCATACGCGGTCTCACCTCCGGGACACCCAAACACGTTGAGGCTAAACCCGTCGAAGCTAAATCTCACGGCCTTGAATGGGAATTATGCCGGGCCCGAGGGCCAGACCTTTGTAGGACGTCGCCAACAGGACACCCTTTTCACGTACAGCGTCGATCTAGACTTCTCTCCTTCGTCCTTCGAAGAAGAAGCCGGCGTTTCGGTCTTCTTGACACAGAACCACCATCTCGATTTAGGCGTCGTCATGCTCCCGCCCAACAGCAGCACCGCGCCGTTCCCGGGCACGAATAGCATAGAGAGTTCGGCAGAGCTCATCCCGCAGCTGAGGTTCCGCGGTGAATCCTACGTCCCAGTACCCGACGATGTGGTGGTCCCGATCCCCGAGGCCTGGCACAATAGGACGCTACGGCTAGAGATCAAAGCCTACAACATGACCCACTACTCCCTATCCGCCGGCCCGGCGAATGCTTACTCGGAGACGCGAACCATTCTTGACGTCTCAAATGATCCTGTCAGCTGGGGCTTTACAGGTAAGGCTGATCGCGCTGGTCTTGTTCGTAGTCTGATGCTGACATCACTCAGGTGTTATTCTCGGGGTTTATTGTACGAGTAACGGGTACGCAGGGACAACGCCGGCATACGTCTCCAAGTGGAGGTACATTCCACAGGGCCAATTCAGAGACTAGGATCCAGTGACATTTGCAGATCGTGCGGAATTTTAAAGCACTGAATATAGCTCTTCTTATTCTAGGATAGATAATCGGCGGGCTCACTACGATGATATAGGTGTATAATGTCAACATCAGTTACCTGCCTCGAGAGTTGCATACGAAGGTGAGAGAATAATCTTGTCCCGAATTCGTCGAGTGTTTCTGTGATGGATCTTGACGCCATTGGTTGGATGTAAACGGAGACGGCTTCGTTATGTAAATATCCCCGCGTTGAATATCCCCGCGTTGAATATTCTAGAGTGAGGCTATGCATAAAAGGGAGCGATGGCTTGTCACAGTAAAAGGAAAAGGAAGCAGGCAGCTGTTCCCAGCTGTCCAGAAGATCCTGCTCTGGAACAGTATCCAAGTACCTTTTGTATCTAAGTGTGCTAGCATTAGGTAAGCAACGATCCCACTGGATGGCTTAGGTAAGTCCCTTTAGATCATTTTCGTATCCCTCAGGCATCATTTTCCTGTTGTCCACCTCCATTTCTTCTCCAGTCCAACAATAATATCGCCTGCACCGCCGACAGATCCCGAGCAGACACGCGCCGAACGATATTTGCCCTCCTATCTCTTACCCTCTACACAGACGTTCGACCGGAATTTCGCATCGTCTGCACTTCATCGTAGCGCCAACATGGCTGATATCGGCAGTCTCGAGGATGACATTAAGCAATACCAAGAGCAGGCAAGCCACCTAGCATCGATTCCCGCCCGCCATCACAGTGGATCGCTAACCGGGTTGGAACCTCTAGCTCGATGTCGTGGGCGCAGGTCTTAAGGACGACCCTGGTAATGCTGAGCTTCTCGCCCTCAAGTCTGAGTTAGATGATGCGCTCGCGCTGTTGAACGAGACCCTTGCTGAATTGAAGCCGACAAAGGCACCAACCTCGAAGCCGAAAGCCCCATCGCCACCGCCCGTCCAGGAGAAATGGTCGAGAGAGAACCATCCCGCCCTGAAGAAGGCCGCCCCGGTCGAGGAGAAGGATGCTGACCCCGGCCCCGTCAATTACAAAGTCAACGACACCGTCATGGCCAAATGGGTTTCGGGGGATAAGTCCTTCTACCCAGCACGCATCACCTCTATCACCGGTTCGTCCACGGCGCCAATTTACGTCGTCAAGTTTAAGAGTTACGACACTACTGAGCAGCTACGTGCCAAGGACATCCGTCCGATCGCCCAGAAGAGGAAGGCCGACGGTACGCCCATTAACAATGCCACCGCATCGTCGTCTGCCCCGTCCCAACCAGTCGCTCCACCCAACCAGCCCATCCCCGGCGTCATATCGGCCGCAGCCAGCATAAACCCAGACCTGGCGCAGAAGAATAGAGAGGAAGCGTTGAAGAACGCCGGAGAGGCGAAGCCCAAGGCGAAAAAGCTCAAGGCAACGAAGGAGCTGGAGGCCGGTAAGAGCAAATGGCAAGACTTCAACACCAAGTCCAAGTTCGCGAAGGCACACAAGACTAAAAAGGAGAGCATGTTCCGGACGCCGGAAGGTGTTCATGGTAGGGGTAAGTGAACCGACAGCCTCATCTTGATATCGATTGCCGAGCGGGACTAACTTCTCCCCCATCTAGTTGGCTTCACGGGTTCGGGGCAGGCGATGCGAAAGGATCCTACGAGGAGCCGCCATATCTACCAAGCTAACGATGAGTTGGACTAATACGGACAACAGGCGGTCGTCGTTGTGGAGGAAGTTGTGCGGACTATATAGCACCGAATGAAGCGAGAGTTGGGGCTGGAGGTTTACGCTTTTGATCCCCTTTGTCCCTATTTGGGTTCTACAGATGCTAACCTGGCCCTCGAACTAGACGCTCTCTTCACACGCTCGGCTCTCCCCAGCCCAGTTCCTGAGCATCATCATGTACAAAAAGCTTACAAAATGGAGGGTTATTTTTGGAATCGTCACGACCCCGCGATGGTTAGAGATTGATTTGCTAAAATCTCGCCACAGATAGGGATCGGAGTAACCCGCCACCCGTTGGCACGCCTGGCCCGGCTGATGCCAGTCGCCGGTTACGACACGCATTCGAAGTCGATCCAGTACAAGCGTAGGGACGAGCTACGGGATCTTGCCGTAGGCTTCGGGTTGCAGGTGTTCGTTCCGTCAGCAGTATGTATAGTATCATATCCCGTGGCAACATAGCATCGGTTTACAACCCCACTTTCGACCCTACTAGGTGAGCGATGTCCATGAACGCCTTCGCCCTCTCGCTGTCCGGCTCGGAGACGACGGTCGGCTTCCCTCTCTGGCCATCGTCGCCGATGCTCTGGTGCAACGGGATATCGCCGAGCAGATCGATCGAGTGCTCGCCGCAGACCTGCTTGACGCGTTCGTTGGAACCAAATACCGCCGTTTGGTGGTGGCAGTGCGGGCAGTGGAAGAGTGACATGTTCTGGACGAGGCCAAGCAGCGGAACGTTGACCTTCTTGAACATATTGATTCCCTTGACGGCGTCCTTGACTGCTAGGGTGTGCGGCGTAGTGACGATGAGAGAACCTAAACAACGAATTATAGATGTCTTAGTACGCGACCTCGGGGCTCCCGGCAAACCGTATAGTAGCTATGCTCAGACTTGCGCAACTCACCGTCGAGCACGATCTGCTGCGTGACGCTAAGCTGGGTGTCGCCCGTGCCGGGGGGTAGGTCGAGCACGAGAATGTCGAGGCCGCCCCAGTCGACCTCATGCAGCAGCTGCTGCAGGGCCTTCATGACCATGAGGCCGCGCCACACGACAGGCGCCTCTTCGCCGACGAGGTATCCCATCGACATGGTCTTGACGCCGTAGTTGGACAGAGGCAGGAGTTGGTTATCTAGGTAGCTCGACAAGTTCGGTGCGTCAGATTACTGCGTCGTGTACGGTCGCACCAACATCTCTCTCTTAATGGGAGGGGGAGGAGAGAAGCCGAGGGTGAGGTAGGGAAATAGAAAGAGAAAAGAGGAGGTGCCGACGTACTCGAGGAGAGGCGTGGCTCCTCGTTAAGGTCGAACAGCGTAGGGATGGAGGGCCCGAAGATGTCAGTGTCGAGGATGCCGGAGCGGTAGCCCATGCGGGCGAAGGCGAGGGATAGGTTTGCTGCCGCAAATGTCTCCACCACAGGGGGGGTTTCTGAATCAGCCGAATTCTTTCCTTTTCATCCTTTATTTCTCTCCTTTCTTGTCCCGTCTCCAGGCTCATTTTTAATACGAGCGATGCGTACATATATGTGAATGGATGCGACGTCAATCGAATCGAAACAACATATGCGACCGCAAACACTTGCTTGGGAGAACAGGAAAGAGACGAAGGAACAAGAAGGAAGGGGGGGGGGGGAGGAAAAGAAGAGGTGGAATCAAATAAACGGACCCGCAACGGTGCTCTTGCCGACGCCGCCTTTGGCGGAGGAGACGGCGATGACGCGGGCGACATCCGGGATTTTGCGGCGCTCGGGCAGGCCCCGCTGCATGCGGGGGATAGAGCCGGTCCGCGGGAGGCCCTGTCGCGAAGGGGGGGCCGGGTAAGCGAGCGCTACGGCGTGCGGGGCGACGAGGGGGCGGGAAGGGGACGGAAGAAGGGAGACTTACGAGGGGGTTCTCGTGGCCGAGGACGCGGCCGGCCTGGTGGAAGAGGCGCCGCGAGAGGGCTGCCATGGTTCCGGCCCGAGGTCCTAGCTGGGGCGGCGACGGGGCGGTGTTCGGGGGTTCGGTGTGGTAGTAGGAAGGCTTCTTCAATGGCCTTACGGGGCCGGCATGGTTCCCGCGTAGATAGAGAGTGTGTGGTTGCGGGCTTAGGCGCTACGCGGGATGCGCTGGGGATAACCAACTGATGGATTGGCAATATCGGTAGCGTGACGTCGATAGCAACGTGACACCCAAGTAATAGATTCGGAGACGGAGTTGGAGTTGGGGTACGGGACGGGTATGTGTATCCGTAGAAGGAGAAGGGCGGGACAAGACGGCATGGGACGGGACAGGACGAGACTTGTCAAGTCGCCAATACCTACTACTATACATATACAGCTGGCGGAGGCACGCCTGCCACCTGGCGGACTCAACTTGGGAAGGGGTTTCGGGGATGAAGATCTCGACGCATAGAGGGGTTTTTCTATAGAGATAAGAGTCATACGAAACCTCAATGTTACGAGGTTGATTTCATCTGGATAATAGCGATTTTTTTAATAAAAAAAACCCCCCCGAATTCGTCCACGACATAGGTATTTTCGGTCACCAACTTTTAGTTTTGAGCGGGTCGTCGTCCAGCTACCCCACGTCATAATTTCCCCCCCACCAACTTAGCTTATCCTTATCTGCTATCGTCGTGAAGGTTCATCCATCTTCACTCACAGCACACACGGCGACGACTTGCTTCACTAACAAGCGTATCGTTTATTTCAATCTTTTATAAGTACCCTACATAGGTCCTCTCCCACAGCTTTGTTATCCCACCGTCACCTTGCGAAGCGTGGTAGCGACAATATCCCCAACTCTCGAGTCCCGAGCCGAGAGCGTCCTCCCGACTCGCTTTATCTCCCGGTCGCGAACGGTTGCGCTGCCATCGACACACAGCCAGGATGGCTTCCCAGGCCCTCACCACCATCTCTCTCACTTCTCTCCCCAAGCTCTCGCAGGGAAAGGTCAGGTACGCCGTTTGCAGCCTCGAACTCTCACCTCCTATGCGCATTTCTCTGCGGCAGGCGATCTTCTCTTCCGTCGCATGATAATCGGTCCATCCTAAGTTTCCGCCGCACTTACCTCGTCTACTAACGTCGAAACGCGATAGGGACCTCTTCTCCCTCCCGGGTAACCGCACGCTTCTTTTCGTCACATCGGGTATGTTCACCTCCAGGGCGGCGAGAAAAGTACCTACCAAGTTAACGTCTTGTAGATCGTATAAGTGCCTACGACGTAATCCTCAAGGTTTGTCGTCGACGCTCCACGGCTTAAGCATGCGCCGTAGCTTTTTCCAATATGCTAACACACAACCGCGGCAGAATGGCATCGCCTCGAAGGGACAGATTTTGACTCTGCTGTCGGCCAAGTGGTTCGAGATCCTCTCCTCCCGCATCCCGGACCTGAAGCACCACTTCATTACTTTAACCCCTCCCCCAGCACCTGGCGTGGTCACGCCCGATGAGCAGCGCATGCTCCGCGGCCGGTCTATGGTCGTTCGGTATGTTGTTCTAAGATGTGACCTACACGGTATACCCGATAGGACGTCGCCCAGATACCCTCGCCCTGCCTAGCGGGTTGCCTATGGTGGGCATTCGAAGAATGATTGTTAATTTCTCATCCCTTAGCCGCTTGAAAATCTTCCCGATTGAAGCGATTGGCAAGTATCTCGTTTCGATCTCGGTTCCTCTCTGCCCGTCCAATCACACCCCAGCTCTCCCTCCCAGTCGCCACGGCCACGCTCGCTCTGGGGCGCGCTAACATTATCGTGTGGTAGTGCGCGGGTACGTGACGGGGGGCGCATGGTTAGAGTAAGTTTAATCCGTCGTCTCCAACGGAGCGCAGAAGTCTGGCCTAGCTTTCTCACCGCCGCCTTGTTTCCCTCCCCGCGCAGGTACGAGGAGAACCAGACGATCCACGGGCTGCGGCTCCCCGCGGGGCTCCAGCGCTGCCAGCAGCTGCCCCAGCCCATCTACACGCCGTCAACGAAGGCCGAGCTGGGCGAAAAGGACATCAACATTTCGCCGGCCGAGGCGCGGGCCATTGTCGGCGACAAGTACGCCACGCGCATCGAGGAGCTCGCGCTTGCCTGCTACCGAGCCGGGGCTGCGTACGCCGAAGAGCGTGGGATTATCATCGTGAGCAGCCCCCTTCTCCCCACGCCCCGTGTTCTGAATTCGAAACGGAAGGTGGCTAATCGCGTGTGTATGGCAGGCCGATACCAAATTTGAGGTCGGGCTTGACGAAAAGACCGACGAGATCTACCTCGTGGACGAGGTTCTCACGTGCGTCATCCCCCCCCCCCTCCCCCCTCCCCCCTTTTTCTCATCCCCGAGGGGGGAGTACTAACATGGGGAACCGTCTCAGGCCCGACTCCTCGCGCTTCTGGAGCAAGGAGGATTACCAAGGTATGTTTCCTCTTCCCTGTTTGCTTGTAGTTGCGGAGAGGTGCTGACACTGGCTTTTGCAGTTGGCCGCGACCAGGATTCCTGTACGTGCCGCCCGCGCTACGTCCGGCCGCCTACCCCACCCTTACCCCTGGCCAGCCCTCTAATCGGCAGGTGATGCTAACGCGCCGCAGTGGACAAGCAGGTCCTCCGGAACTGGTTGACCGCGAACGGCTTGGTACGTCCTTCCCGAAGTGTTCCATATCTACATTTTACGGGACGCTGCTGACACCGGGGCACAGAAGGGAAAGCCGGACGTGGAGATGCCCCCCGAGGTGGTGGAGAAGACGCGGGACCGGTACTTGGAGGTGTACGAGCGGCTGACGGGACAGACGCTAGAGGCGGCGCTGAAGGCCCTAGAGGAGTAAGCATTAGGCCTTCTCCCTGCAGTAGCCGCATAGGTAGGTAGGTATGTAATATACAAACGAGGCGATTTCGCCCGGTCTTCGTCGCGTTATCCCAGGGCAGCAAGCCCCTTTTTAGATGCTCAGGTGATACCTACTGCTCCTACTCGCCCGAGCATGCGTAAAAGGAAACCCGGGGCCAGGCCCGAATAGCAAAGGGAGTGTTTAACTGTTTCTCTTTTTTTTTTTTAAAAAAAAAACACGGTTCTTTTCGATAGGTAGGTATTTTGTTGTCATCTTCTCGTGTGGTGAGTCGGTCATATTGAAGCGTGTAAAAGTGACCTAGGTCATTGTACTTTATCTGCCCACTTAAAATCGCGGGTGAGAACATGCATTACGTAAGCTTGCCTTAGGCATACTGCCAGTAGCTACCGCTATTATTTTGCAAAGGGAAGAAAAAACCTTGGAAAAAAAACGTCCCAGACTTTTTTCACCCTTCATTCCGGCATCTTATAAACCACCGCGTAATTATAGCTATGGTTACAACAAAGAGTCGCGCGTCGCAATTTGCTGAATGGACAGAACGTCCCGCACAGGGTAGGCAACTGGCCCAATCCGCTATCGCACGCACCTGTGTCTCCGTACAGCTAACATGGCGGCACCTCGGTAGACTTCGACCCGGAAGTAGAGGTCCCGGATGAGGACAGCAGCGGCGGCAGCGAAGCGAGCGCCGACGAAGATGCCGGCACCGAGCACTACGTCGACGTCGGGTACGATCATTCTATGACGGCTTAACTGCGCCAATTCGTTCATACTGATACGTGAAATTCGCAGCAAAAGCAAGCTTCGTCGTAGAGAACCGGTTGCGCTGGGGCCCCAGTACCGAGGCGCTCCGGTGAGACGCTCGGTCCTTGAGGAAGAAGATGACGATGGTGATAGCGATTCCGATGAGGAGGAATCGGAGGGAGAAGGCGAAGATGCATCTTTCGGCCGGAAAACAGGGGAATTCGACGACCCCGATGAAATTGATCTCGAGGCCGACCAGGAGGATGCCTCTGACGCTGAGATCGATAGCAATGACGCCTTTAACGAGAGCGACGAGGAAAGGTTTAAAGATTTTGTCTTCCGAGGCAGCTCGCAGGCCTTGCCTAAGAGGGGTAAGAGAGCAACTCAGCCGACTGCCGCAGACTTCATGATGTCCGACGAGGATAACGACAACGATGATGGGGCTGAGGTTGATGGCGAAGGGACTTCAGACGAGGACGTCGATGACGAGGAAGAGGCGTCCGACGATGCGGGGATCGGTGGCTTTATTAACGACTCGGCCGAAGAAGACGAGGATGAAGGCAGCGAAGAAGAGGACGACGACGAGGGTGACGACGATGAGGATGACATAGACGAGGATCAAGGCGAGAAAGATTCGGGTAATGACCTGGAAATAGCCCGCAAAAATCGTGCAGCAATCCGAGAGATGATGAATGCGAGCCAACAAGGTGTGGCCAGCACTCTGTCAAGCATTGCACAAAAGGATGTTGCCAAGGGGAAAGCAGTTCGCCAACAACAAAAAGCTTTCGATGCGCTCCTCAACATTCGCATCCGACTTCAAAAATCACTTGTAGCGGTGAACTCGCTCGGCTCCATCGAGGACTCAGGAGAAGATCCAGCGCCCTATGAGGCGGCCGAGGCGGCTGCTCTCAAGCTATGGAACGCGATAGATGGCTACCGCCTAGATCTCCAGTCGGATTCTACCGATAAGACGGGCCAAAAAAGGAAGCGCGCCGCCGAAGCCGATACCCCAATTCAGGATATGTGGGAAAATATGCAGGCCATCGAGCAGCGCGCGGTTGTCCGCCGGAGGGTGGTTTTGGAGAAATGGTCACACAGCGCAAAGAACATACGGATGACGGATAAATCATCCAGCAGATTCACCAGTACCGTTGAGAAGTCCCTCACCACGCGGCTAGACGAGGAACTCGACGCTCCAGAGCGGCTCATCAAAAGAACACGAATTCCGCGCTCGTGCGCCCCGGCGCAAGTCGCACAGAAAATTAACGAGGACCCCGATATCTACGACGACGCTGATTTCTACCAACTGCTCCTGAAGGACCTGGTCGACCAGCGAACGGGAGACGCATCAGGTGGTCTGGGCAGCTCGGCGGCGACGATCCGGTTCGCGGCAGCCAAGGAGGCCAAGGCAAAGCGACACGTAGATACGAAAGCGAGCAAGGGCAGGAAAATGCGCTTCAACGTCCACGGCAAGCTGCAGAATTTCATGGCGTCGGAAGACCGCAGGAGCTGGGAGCAGACCGCCATCGACCGGTTCTTCGGCACCCTCTTCGGCCAGAAGATGGTGTTAAGCGAGGACCAGGACGAGCACGAAGCAGCTGCATCCGACGAGGACATGGGCGGTGCGCCGGTTGAAGGTGACGGGATCCGACTATTTAGAGATTAATCGAGTTTTTTTTTCTTCTCTGTCTCTCGTGTTTTCGCGGGATGACGACGGAAACGCCCATATTCGCGCGTGTTTCAAAAGAGGAATGATTTTCCTTGGAAATCTCGTATTCACGATGCCTATGCTACACCGGGATCGGCATGCATCCACACTTCGTCTAACACGCGAATCAGCTGAGCAGATGGGGGGCTCTCGAATTGGCGGGCATGATAAATATTCTCGTCACCCTCTCTTATCATTCCCTACTTATTTGCGTCTGTCGTTCTGGTCTTAACTTGTAGGCCCCCATACCGCCTCTGCGCAGACCCATTCACTACCGACCTCAACCGAGATGAGGGCGCGGCGCTGTGTCCGCCTTATCGTTAGCGATACCTGCCGCACACACAACCGAGATCCCCGCGAAGCCGCCCAGCTGCTTACATCTACGCCGTGTCCATGAGAAACCGAACCCGAAACCGCAATAAGTGCCATGGCATCTTAGCACGGGCGTCACGGGCACACTTCACGCACGACGGGCTTGTGGATGAGATTCGGCAGGCGATCGAAGAACGTCTGCTCGGCGTGTGAGACGATCCGGCCTCGACAGGATCCGGCGACGGTGGGGTGCGTCGGTAGCGCGCTTCGAATCCATCCCGAGATATCGGACATCGACAACGAGATTCCCGATACCTGGATTTGACTCGAGGGTCAATTTACGGATGTGTCTGTTCTACTATTACGATGCACACACATGGAGAGGGATGCGCTGCGTTTATCCAAAGGCGATGCGAGGAGGCACTCAACAGTCCCATTGGTGAGGGCGCCCAAGCCCTACCCAGAGACTGCGAATGCGTCCTCTTCACAGAAGCTCTGATCAAGCTCAGATGATACCATGAATCCGAAAAAAAAAGAGAGATCGTCTCCATCGTGCGCAATGACCGGGTGTCGATGTCACTAAGCTAACCGTACGTAGACTACGGCGGAATACACCTGAGGAGGAAAGAATGGATCGTTACGCGGCTTATCGTGTTTGATAGCACCTCTTCTCAAGACTCGCATCGTTACAGGTGATACGCCTCGACGCTCTTCAGTCGACTATGCGCTACGTTCCCGTGTCATTCTCGATAGCTCCGGACGTCTCTCGTCGCATGACGCCGCTTCTCCTCTTTTTTCGCGATCAAGAGACGTCTATTTGGACTCGCCGGCGCATTTAGATGCACCCATCCTGCTCTATGCAGTAGCGTCGGGTGTCGAAAGTCGCATATGCAACATACCACGGCATCACCTCCGGAAGACGTTCTCAACGACGCGATGGCACCACATGCCAAAGGGCGCAAATCTCTACCTTGATCGGCTTCGGGAGAGATCATGCCGGACAATAGACAGCGATCCGTCGCTCGTGAGCTACGATCGCGAGGCGAGAAGGCGAGGGGAGATTCCCACCGAGAGTTGGAGCATGTTACGGCTCGCAAGCCTGCAAGGAATGCAGCAAGCACTGACATGGCATATGCCACGACCCGAGGCCATCTGCTGACCTGGTTTTGGCACTCCCAAGCACAGGAAGTCGGGCGATGGCGAAGACACGTTACGTTGTCCAGTTACCTCGATGCATCCCGGGTGTATAGTCGTCACCTGCATAGGGTATCACCACGTTGGAGTTTAGACGCCCGACGAAATCAGTGACGCTTCCGCCGCGATCTAGTCTTCGGGCATTTCATAAGGAATCCCTTCTCGAAGACTCGAACGAGTTTTTGGGAGAGTTTTTGTTTTATCAGGACCCAGACCCGGCGCTTCCTCGGCCTCGTCGAGCTGCCCGTTTGGGACAAATGGGATCCTACCAACAAGACCAGATCCCCACCGTCAGAAGCCCAAATGCCCGTCATCCGGACCCCTCCAATTATCTTTGTGGGCAGAGTGCCGCTCGACTATCTGGATAGGGACCCCTGCTAAGTATCCACGCGGGACGGCGCAGGTACCAGGTAGCTGTCATTCCATCAGGTATCGTGCAGAAAACCAAGACATTCCAAGAGCCGGCCCACCCACCCAGCCAGATCGCACTGCATGTGAATCTTCCCACGGGGCGGGTGCTGGCAAGAAAATCCTCCTATTGCTGCGGGCGATCGACGCCTTATTATTAAACACCGCGTGCGCTCGTCTTCGCCCTCTACGCCCTCTACGCCAGGCGAGAGGACGGAACTTGTCATCTGCCTGTTTCGCCTGCTGCCGCCTAGCCCTATAGGCTATTTTTCCGTCCGCGCTTGACTCGGTAGATGATGACTTGGCATTTCCCCGTGAATCTATCTGACACACCACCGATGTCTGATTCTTAGTGTGCGGGGGGGCGTCAGTCCGGGTGGTGATGATCTGCAACCAATACCGATCTTGGACACCATGTCTCTCAATTTCGCCCTGCGCTGCGGTCACATCGGAGATTTTAGCCCCCCCCCCCCCTATTGTTACATCGGATACTCAGACCCATATTCCCCAGAGTGCCCAAAATGCTTAATCACAGGCGTGTGCGCCGGAGAACAAGTCGCGGTGCCCACGGCTTCCACGGTCATCCTCACCAGGCCCTTTACCTTAAATCCTGTTCTTGAGGGTCATGCCGGCTACCCACCCAACCACCACGCGTCGTCACTCTTATGCCGACCTACGGGTAACCTAACCTTACGTTCCGTCAAGTTTTTTAGTGGCTCTGCACTCGGCGCTTCCAGTTCGCGAGATGTAGCCTAGGCTCCGGTGATGTAACTCGAGCCGCGAGGATAACTCGATGACCCCCCCCCCCCCTCCCCGGGGGTTGGATACAACCCCTACACCCTATCCGGCGCCGGCTGTCCGCACAAGCCCTATCACCATGCCTTCGCCGGCTGCCCTCACACAGTCCCCTAGCGAGAGTATACTCGTGGCTACGACGCGTGTTCTTCATCTCAAGGTGCAGCGCTGCTGGTGGTGCCTTGCGCGCGCTCGAGACCTTAGTCACCTTCCTTTCCCGAGTTCGCCTAGGAGGTCTTTGACTCCCAGCGGCGCCCGACGGCGTGAGACTTCCCTCCTTTTTTCTTCTCGTCGGCTGTGTGGCTCTCCTCCTGTCTCGCCCCGTATGCCCATCTCCTTCACGTATATAATCCGTGGTCCGCCGTCGTCGAGTGATGATGGCGATCTTCGCCGGAAACATAAACCCCCCGAAGCATCCTCAGCAAATCTCTAACCCGACACTCCTTCATCCTAGTTTGACATTATCTTTCTAGTGTACATACGTACTTTTGCAGTGCATACTCTCCCCCCCCCCTGCGCGTTGTTATTCGTGGAAGGGGTATCCGCGGTAGGACAGTCCAACGTGTGCATATACCTAGATCGGTATATATACACACCCACACCCACACTCGCCGCGCCGGTATCCCCTCCACACACGAGTATCGTTTCATCGTGAACCCCAGCTAGGCATCATCCCTATGGCTCCGAAATCCCTGCGGAACGCGCTGGCCGCGCTTGCGGCGGCGATCACGACGGCGTCGGCGTGGGCACCGCCCAACTACAGCAACTACCGGCTGATCTGGGTGGACACATTCGACGGGCCCGGGGGGTCTCAGGTGAACGGGAACAACTGGAACGTGATCACGGGGCTCAAGGTGAACAACGAGTGGCAGGACTACACGACGTCGACGCGGAACCTGCAGATCAGCGGGGGCTCGACGGTGCAGATCGTGCCGTGGAACGAGAACGGGCAGTGGACGTCGGCGCGGGTGGAGTCCAAGTACACGTTCACGCCGGCGGCGGGGGCGGTGACGATGGCGGAGGCGCAGCTGCGGTTCGGGGACAGCCCGACGGGGAACAAGCAGGGGATCTGGCCGGCGTTCTGGCTGCTGGGGGACGCGATCCGGCGCGGGACCGGGTGGCCGGCGTGCGGCGAGATCGACGCGATGGAGACGGTCAACGGCCAGCTGACGGGCTACGGCACGGTCCACTGCGACGCGTACCCCGGCGGCGCCTGCAACGAGCCCAGCGGCATCGGCGCCGCCGTCGCCATCCCCGACCAGAGCTGGCACACCTGGCGCGTCGTCTGGGACCGCCGCCCGTCCACCTGGTCCGCCGAGACCATCACCTGGTTCCGCGACGGCGCCCAGTTCCACCAGATCTCGGGCGCGCGCATCGGCAGCCGCGACGTCTGGGAGTCGCTCGCCGCCCGCCCGCTGTTCTTCATCCTGAACGTGGCCGTCGGGGGAGACTGGGTGAGTTGGTGTTTTTTTTTTCTTATCTTGATTGTCGCTTTTTTTTTCCTTGATGGTCCCATCCCCCTCTCTCTGCCTTTTCCTCTGGTCCTTCTCAACCCGTAGTTTTCCCGAGCCCCTCCTTTCCCTCTCTTATCCATCCCCACTGTCCACCGTCCACCTGCCCGCATGTGTTTGCGTCAGCGTGTAGTCCAATTTCCTTCTCTCTCTCTCTCCTCTATCTCTCTCTCTCCATTCGCATCCCCTGCTAACTACGGTATGCAGCCCGGCCCGCCAAACAGCAACACCTGGGACGGCTACGGCAGCATGATGGAGGTCGCGTACGTCGCCCACTTCCAAGCGGTCTAGACCCGAGTGCGAGGACCCCATCCGGTGAGGATTGGCGGCCTGGTGGCTTGTCAGTTTCGTTCTCATAAGAGGGCGAGGGAAGGACAGCGTTAGCATCGCGGGGTAGAAATTTCGGACGGTCAGTCGCTTTCGGTCTGGCTAGCGGGCTGGCGGGCTAGAGGGATATACAGCCCCCTCCCATCTGACGAGCACGCATCACGCATCATAACGACGGAGGTTTTCTGTTTTTCTTTCTCTTCCTTTTTTTTTTTTACTCCCTTCCACTTCTCATCCCTCGCTGGAGGTGGCCACTCGTCGAGCGCTCACTTTCGCCCCTCCCCCGGTTCCCCCCGGGGGCTCGACTTTCGCTTCTCGCACATAGCTTCGTTGGTATCGCAGAGGGCTGGGCTCGCTGGCTTCTCTCTCCCTTCTTGTATATAGCTACAGCTACGAGGATTCTCTATATATACTCGTTACCCCTCTTCCCAGTGAGGGTTTGTTTACCCCCCTGCCTGGTGCTTTTAATTGGCCTCTCAGCTGCATCGCCACGTATGGGTGGTCAGCGAGGATGAGTCACTCAAGACGTAGTACGAGGGACGAATCTTTACCACGGCCCCCGTTTCGGTGTCTAAACATTACGGCCAGGTCCAGGCGTCGGTGCTCCAGCCACAGATACGAACGGCCAAGAGCGTCCCTGCGCATCTTAGAGACCCGGAGAAAGGCGCTCGACCGCGATGCCGACAGGACGTCTACCTAGGTAAGCCACGCCGATATGCTATTATAAGATCGAAGGTATGCATCTATCGGAATGGAAATGCTGTAGGTATCTCGAAGACGACCGAGGATAACATAAGAAGCAATACCTCGACGGATAAGCTGCGAACTTGTGGATAAGGTAAGCTACCCTTCCACGGGCCATCCCTTCGCGGACCGGGGTTTTTGTATAGGTTTAGATGCAAAGGATTTGGTTACGATCTGCTAATTCTGTTAGTACCTAACAGGGGGGGTAACTTAGCTTCGGCTCGGCTCGAAGGTAACGGTGAGGATTAGCCTCTTTAATCGTAGGATTCAGAGGCTACAGCTGTTCCTATACGTTTCCTCCAATGGCGTGCACACGCTGTTCCTCTTCACTATCTATCCTATTGCGACGGGTCGTCTGTCCCTCAGGGGTCCGCTGTGCGGCCCGGGGCTGCTCGGCAGTTTGTGGGCCGTACTGGTGGCTCCTCAACACATTATCCTTGCGTAGGATCGCACGTCACCTCTCTCAGGCCGGACGTATTTTGGTGCGGGTGGCGATCCGTTGCCGACGTCAGATCCTGGAGTTAAGAGGCGGCTTGTGGGGGTGGAGGAGCTTGTCAAATAGGATGTCATATACCTTAGGTACCGAAGGTGCCTAACTCGGAAAAAAAGGCCGCTATACCACTTACTATCCGCCAAGATACGTAAACGCCCCTAGAAAAGCTGCATCGTGGCAGGCTTCACGTGTCGGTAGAGATCCCCCTCACCCACCACTCCAGCCAATGGAAGACGGCGGGTTGCTATGGAAGAAGAGTCGATGGGGCCACGGCACGTGGAAGCTGAAAAGATCTACTACTGGCTTTTGGGGCGTCGCCGCCTATGAGGTAGGTAAGCAGGTATCGCCAAAACTGGCATATACCTATAATATGAGTAACCATCACTTACACACCTTGTCCAACGGTCAGTCCCCTACCACGGCTGGCTATATTTGCGCACCACGCGCAGACAGATGGATATATATATATACATATCTGTGTTGTTCATGAAATCAACTTTTGAAGCCCATCCTACCAAGCTTACCTGTTTCTTCCCTGATAAATCCCGGAACCCAATTCATTTCGCCAGGGCATACCCACTGAGGTATTAGTACTCAACCAGCCCGTCCTACATCCCCCATTCAACCCTCAAGCCCCCGCCGACTGTTATTCCACACTCCCCATCGACTAAGAAAGAGGCTGCCCCTTACAGGACCAGAATACAATGTTTCGGGAATTTCCCCGTCTGCTTTGCGCCTACCTGCTGGCCATTTTAACCGCCGTCGCCAGATACATCGGACAGAATCTATTAGAATTCGCGACTGCGAACGAGCCCCTTTTTGCCATCTACTCCGAAGACGGCCAGGAGCAAGAGTAAGTGCCGTTTCAAGACCGAGTCTGCGGATACAAGGCTATGAAATCGCACGAGAAATCGGCTCCCAAGCTCTAATCTTTCTTATAATAATAATAAGCTAAGATGCGAGGCTGACCGTGCCATTGCAGAAGCGAGGCGGCGTCTAACCGAGGAGGATTTCCACCGTATTCCGACCGCAGCGGCGCAACCCCTACCCATGGCGATAATGGCTTTACCCTCCCTTTCAAAGGGGCGGTCCTGTTTGAGCTCCGTTGCAACTCTCAGGAGGCCGCCCTAGGCAAGAATAAAATGACTGAAATTCCCCAAGAGGATTTTTCAAACGGCCAGGCACCCAGAGGCGTTGTGAAAATCTTGGTTGAACAAAGCTCAGGACATACTTCCGAGGGGAGCGGTTTCTTCGTTGCCGACCGCGTCGTCGCGACCACCGGCCACGTCCTTTTTGACCCTATTAATGGCCCAGCCGCCCGGGTCACCGTCCTAGCAAGCACGGCCAGCCCTGTAGGGTACGACCGTAGGTACTACGGCGCCTGCTGTGCCATCCACCAAGAGTGGTATGACTGTGGTACATATTCCAGTGACCTAGGCTTTGTCCTCCTCAGCCAGGACATTTCGGACCGTAAATTCATCCTCGGCTACAAGCCGACGCCTGTTTCGGAAGTTGGACACGGAACAGACGCCGTTGTCTACGGCTACACGAGCGAGTTTCGAAAGGACTCGCCAAATATGTACCTACTCAGAAGCCACTCTACGGTTCACTTTACCCGTGACTGGCGTGGGCGGCAGATAATGCACGAAGCAGATACCCTGCCAGGTACGTATAATATGAATCTTATCGCTTCGTCTCGAGCCTAGACAGATGCGCTGAACCGCTCTCGCCCCAGGCCATTCTGGCAGCCCTGTCATCGACGTACTCGATAATAAGGTTATTGGTCTCCATGTCGGTCACGCTTCTTGGGGAGCTATTAACCGGGCCATCGCCATCGACCACTACGCAAACGACTTCGACGTTTTTGTCCATATCCTCAACTCCGTCATCGGCAAGCGCCCACCCTATGTTACGAACTGGGCGGGCCCCGTGTCGCTTCCAGCCATGGGTCGAGGTGGCGGGAGAGTCACAGTCAAAATCATTCAAAACAAAATATGTATCGTACAGGGCGCTGGGACGGTCTCCATACGTGTCCGCGGAGTGCTGCTGCAGTGGGAGTAATGAGGGCCAAACCGTCGCCGGCGCCGAGACAGCGGCGCTTAAGGAATGAGGTAGAATGAACTATGATCCAGAGGGGGATAGGAGCCAGAAAGATTCTAACGCAGTATACTTGCTGGTATTTCTCGGAACACTGCAAACTCCTGTAGCAGACCGGGAGTATATTGTTGTAGTAGCTAGCAAGCCAGGCACAAATATACCTATGCCATATGACTCGGAGACAAAACTCGAACCTACCAAAATCTATTTCCGTTTCTAGAGCTGAGCTCGTGCCGCTCTACGCTGAGTTGATGCTGAGGCCCGGCCGGGTAGCCTGATGTTCAGACTTAGGCAGGCCAGGGTTAGGCTATAATAGTGCCTGGGCACGCCTAATTTGCAATTTGGGGATCTGATGCCCTTGCAAAGCCCCTGCAAGACCCCCGGATCTGGGATGACGTCCCCGGTTAGACTCCTCCATCTAGGTAACTACCGTCTACGAATCTACTATCAGAGACCCCTTCCATTCAACACCACCACTACTTACATTGTTTTTCAGTCTTAATTGATGCTCGCCAAACTCGATAGCTGTTATAATGCGACCGAACCACTTTTGGGGCCCCTTAGAAATACGCGATTAATGCTCGTCCCACTTTTTGTATATTCCCAGCCCAAGTTTTAGTAACAGGGTCTAGAAACATGCCGGTATATGCAACGGGACAGTGCATTGCGTCCTAGACTAAAATTTAGGATAGTAGATAGCATTACATCCAGAGATTAGGCTGGTGTATAATATTTTGATATACTCTCAAGAGTAATATACGTCAAGACATAGGTCGCGACCGTGTCACATAAAACGGAGCAACTTCAGAGAGGCGGCAAAGCGATTTCTAGTCAATGAGGATACAGTCAAGTATTGGTGGTAGCAAAAGGATAATATCCTCGGCGTTGCACCTAAGGAGACTATCTGGAGGCCGCAGTGGCCGGAGCTTGAAGATGAGCTATTCAGACGCTTCCTTCGACGTGACACTCAGGGGAGAGCATCACCGCTGCTAGAGGTGCCCCCCAAGTTCCCCCCTATAGCCGAGCGAGACGATCCCTGATATCCTTGAGTCCCCAAAACGCCGCTTCCACAGCAATTGCATCCTCAATGTAGATGAGACTCCGATACCCTTCGAGTATTCTAGTTGGTCGGCTTATGCGTTATCGGGCGATAAAATAGTATCCGGAAAGACCGACCGAAGCGGCTAGGACAAGAGAAAAATTTCTCTTTTACTCCTAATCTTTGACGGAATTCCTCGTTTAATGCCCGATCTTATCTTCGAAGGAATTGAGCCACCAACAGGGAAGATCCTCGAGCGTGAGGAATATCTCTATCCCCAGATGTCACGGTTGAATTTAACGCAACAGCCTATAATAACGAGGAGCTGTTCCTGAAGCGCTTGGAAGACGAAGCTATCCCCTGTAAACGGGCTTGGAGTGAGTTCTTACTCGACCTAAAATGGAGCCACTCACAAACTTAAGAACGAGGCGCATTCCATTCAGCCTTGGAAGTCCTGTCTGGATGGCTGTCTCGACGGCGTTCGAGGTGGTGGTCTTCCACCTAACTGGGGAGGCGCTTGTGGTGCCTCTCTGCGTCGAATGAATGGTTTCGACATAAATAAGCCGTTTCGGGATGCACCCTCGTATCTATACTATCCGCTGTCTACACCTGTTCTTCTATCTAGGATATATCAGCTTTTTTTTTTTTCAGTATACCCAGACATGTCTACCCGTTCTGTCTATCTCGCCAAGTACCGTGCAAGCACGTCCCAACGTGCCCACTTTGCTTTTTTATCCCTGACGGAAAATGCAATCGGAATACCGTCAGTGAGGACTATAAGTGGTACCTGACCTCGGGGACCGTGCTCCAAGTGGTCGGAGAGCCGGTAATGGCAGGCTACGTACTCGAGATCAAGAGAAACTACGAATGCAGCACCGATAAGGACTTGAAAGCATTGGTTCTTGGAGACGTCGACGCTGCAAACGTTCATGAGTCGACGTCAGACGCGAGCGTCGAGGATTACACCCCGAGGAGTGTTCTTGAGCGCCATATTGCGACGGTTCCCCCGCCTCCAAGAGGACAAGACATCCGGGGCGCCTATTGATGGGGTACGTAACTTGTTTCAGAGAGAAGAACTTGTTTGAGCAAAGTGGCTGATAATACTCTAGGTCAACACCAAGCGATGTCAGGAATGGACAATGGAGGTCTTGGCCCATCTTGTCAAGGAAAACCTGATTCACGAAGATGCTGTAAACATTGTCCAGGCAGAGAGAGACCCGCCAACCCACGGAATCTTTGGTTATAGGTAACCAACATGCATGGCAACACGAGACTATTCAATGGCCGAGCGGCGGGAATAAGAGAAGGGGGAAGAGAAGGACAGGATATGTGCACATATAAGGAGATTTTAGAAGAGAAATTGAATTAGGTATATGCTTCGTCAAACCAACCACACTTGATGTCCGATGCCGCCTACCCGGACCGACGAGAATTCCCGGGTGACACAGAATTCCTTCAAATTTATTTTGAGAGCAACACGGTTCTCCGAATAAGCTTTTATACCGAGAGAGCCATCATAAAATATTATATGATGTGGCATATGCACCTAATTAACTCTCAGGAGCGAGGGGCTTGTTTCCAAATATCAATTATAGCTGATTTCCGGGACTTTCGTTAAATGATTAAAAACTAGGATCTCCGGCCCCAAGGGGGATCTGAGACTGGCTCCTTGGTTGGGGGTTGCTCTCAGAAGACGAGATGTGCAACGAAGGGTGTGGACAGAAGAGACTAAATTGAGCTACTGTCCTCTATCTACGGGAGCCTCGAAAGTCGATCTCTCATCTCTGACTCATTCCAACAGCTGCCATGATGTTCGTGAGACTTGGATGGAGTGACAGGAAGGACCTAGAGGCTGAGTGACTAGGGATGGGAACAAGAGCGGTCACTGGGCTGCTGCTTAGCCAAAAGCCTGATGGATAGCTAGGCCGAAGTTGAGCTAGCGAGCGAAAAGGACGTAAAAGCGGCAACCCGTACCAGTCTTCCCGGTGAGTATAGCACTGGATTGTTATTATAGCAGACACTGACGGCACTTTACACATCCCTGTCTACCTGTTACTCTAGGTACGTGTGCGCCACATTATCGACTCGTCGAGACTCGAGAGGGAAAGGGTACGCCAAGGTGGCCCGACTTAGCTGGGAGGGGAAGACTCTCCCATTTATATAGGTAATAATAGGTGCCCGAACCCCGCCCAGCCCCCCAACGAGCTAGGTATTTTCCCCGCTCGTCCAACCCCTTTCGGAGCGGCTGGCAAATCCGTACGGCCTGAAGATGAGAGTAGATTCGATGCGACGGTGCGGCATCACCATCACCTAGATATAGGTATTGCGTCCACGTAGCTAGCATACCTCTTCTCGACGAGGTTGTCTACCTGTAGGTACCTATGTTAGGCACTTAGAGTAAGCACCTCACCCATTACCTAGCAGGTACTCAGGTACACAACAGCGCTGACGGCGCGTGGCCCGAATTGGTCTCGCGCGCGCCCTTTCGCTGTCCACTTCTCAACTCCCGCTCTTTTCCTGCGACGCCCTACGCAAAGTCGCGCAACGGCAGCCACAACATCACAAGGACCACGCCCCACGCCAACGGTCGTATCGATTTCATCGTTCCTAGTGACACCGCAGATGCCCTCTCTTCTCACCTAAGACTCACCCGCCTCTCTTACCTCACTGACAGCATACGCTACCCACGGTCCCATGGCGGCCACGCAAGGGAGAGAGAGACCGAGAGCGAATCCCTCCGCGTTCTCCGGCTCCCTTGCCTGCCTGTGTGCCGCCGGACCTTGCGGAGGAGCCCTGAAACCCAAGCCGTGTCGAACTCCGCCGCGTCCGCCGGCCCGAGGCATGGTGCTTGCCCGCGTCGGGGGGCGCGAGGAAGCAGGCGGGAGTCGGTGAGGGCGAGTGCGCTGACGCACGGGACGGGGTCGTGCAGAACGCCGAGGGTGCCGCTGCAGACGCGCACTCGGGAATGCGACCCATACTAGCGTCGGCATGCATGGAACGAGGGAGAGGGGGCCAGGGCAGAGAGGCTGGGTCGGAGCAGCTCCGGATGGCATGGGCGCGCGAACGTGGGCAGGGATGACGGGCAGGTCGAGCGTGCTGGGCGGGAAACGCTCGGCGCGATGTCGTGCCCGCTCGCTACCAGCTTCCCCTTTCCACACGGCCGGCTGGGCACGCGGGCAGCGCGTATCCACCCACGCTACCGACTTGACTCGACTGACGTAAACAGCGAACGTTGGAGGGGGGCCGAGGGACGGACAAAGTAATTATAATACCAAAAAGGACAGTGGACCGGTGAAGACCCCTTCTACACCTACTTGGCTGCGTAGGTATATAAAGCCCGGCTGGGACACCTTGATGGCCTGTCTACTCCCTTGTCTACTCTCCTCGTCGCCCATCCTCCACCAAACACCACACACCATCACCACCACCGCCACTACCGGATCAGATAGTCGCATACACAGATAGATCATCACTACGACGCTGTATACCGATTAAGTGCATACTTGCTACTTCTACCTTATACCTACATATAACCTCCGAGTTTACTCGTCCCGACGCCCACACCATGCCTGAAGGCGGATGTCTCTGCGGCAAGATCCGCATCTCGTTCGAAGGGGAACCCGAAGCTAAAGTATGCAGCCCCCCCCTTCCCCCCCTACCACCACCACCTCCTCCCCCTCTCCCCTCATCCACGTCCCCCCCTCCACTCACACATCCACCTCGACGACAACGGAGAGCTGCACCAGCTAACCCCCCCGCGCGCCGGCAACCAACCAGGTCCTCTGCCACTGCGCGGACTGCCGCAAGATCACGGGGTCGGCGTTCAGCACGAACGCGCTGGTTCCGGCGGCGCGGTTCGCGGTCGCGGCGGGCCAGCCGCGGACGCTGGAGCGGCGCGCCGAGTCGGGCAACCCGATCACGTCGCACTTCTGCGGCGACTGCGGCACGACGCTGTGGCGCGAGGGCCCCGGCTACGCCGGCTTCAAGATCGTCAAGACCGGCGTGCTCGACGACCCGGCCGCTACCTTCGACGCCCTGCGCCCCGCCGCCGAGCTCTTCGTCCGCAGCCGCGCCGCCTGGCTGTCGCCCATCCCCGGCGCCGAGCAGAAGGAGACGGCGTGAGGTCGCGCCGAGCGTTGCGCCGGAGGAGGGAAAGAGGGGGTTTAGCTGCTCCCCCAATCCCCCCCCGCTGGGTGTCGCAGTCGGAAATTGGGCTCTGGAACGAGAGGGGCAGAGGCGCCGCTGCGTCGCGCCCGGATGCTGGGAAATAATCATGTACCTACTAGCGGAGCGAGAGCGAGACTGGTCCCACGTCAAGCGGCCTGCCGTCGCTCTCTAGTTATACTCGTGCCAACAACCCGCGGCGACGGGCCCCTGCCACGGCAGCGGCCGCTCGTTCGCCGCGCCAGACATGCAACGCAAACTCTACTCTGCCCCCCTTGCCCCTCCTACGCGCAACCGCGAGCGATGTCGAGAAGTGCCACATGTGAAACCGTAAGGCAGTCGAGTACCGACGGCGACCCGTGTCCTTTGTCCTTTCCGCGCGCCGACTTCGGACGTAGGCCGAGAGCAGTGGCCGCGCTGCTCGACTCAACCCGTTCTCGTGACCAGCAGGCTCTTCCTCTTCTCCTCTTCTTCTTCACGAGGGGGGAAGGGAGGGGCGCGCGCGCGCCGTGAATTACCGACCGACCTACCGTTTTGGGGGGGGGGAGGGAAGCGAGACGTCCGGCCGCGGGCACAGTCTTAGTCCCGGGGCGGCGCTGGGCGGGTCGGAGCGAGGCGATTGGCCGTAGGCGATAGGCGATAAGGCGCCAGGAGGCATTTTTCCTTCTAGACCCGCGTGCCGACGTAGGTGGGTCTGCTACCTAGAGGTTCTCGGCGCGCGGTGGGTCTGGATGAGGGGTTTTCGCAGTATTTCCCGCCGTATATACATGCCTATATACCTACATGCCTTTATACATTATCCCCAGGTAAGGGGGGTATGTGTGTGTGTGGAACATCATCGGGAGTACCGTGTCTGCTCATCCAATTCACCCCCTCGCATTTCAAAGCGGCTCGGCATTTCTTCTTGTGCCTGTGATCGAGAGGGGACGCAAGGTTGCACTAGCCTGTCGATGGCCTGTCTGCCTGCGCTCGTGCAAGGCGGGGGGCTGCACAGATGTGGCCAGACGATGGATATCCGCCAACAAAAGACCCCTTCACAGCCCACAGTGACTCGGATGGTTGCTCCGCCGTAATCTCTCTCCCCAGAATGGGGTTCTTGGAGGTGGACTAATATATGTATGTGTGCACAAGTGTCACTCACGCCGATGAAGAAGCAGATACCTACTTATACATCCCGCGTGGGCATGCATGCCTACGTATCTCTACCCACCACCCACACCAGCCAACGCGTAACACCACGCCGGCGGTATAAGCAATCTAGGGAGCCAGCCATCCGGTCACTGCGACAGTATATATTTAAATATAGGAGAAGCAAGGATAGGACCGGTCGCGCGGCGCGCACAGGTGGAAACAAGCTTTTCTTCCCATGAGACGCCCCCTGAGGCTGTTGATTGTTTCAAATTTTTATGCCAGACTGGGGCGGCGGACGATCCGTCGACGCTTTCTGCTGGGGAGCGAGTCGGAGTTTGATTGCGGCGGGTTACGTTCTACGTGGTAACTCCCGGCACGGCTGGACGTGCTTGGTTCTCGCGCTATCCCGGGCCCAGTTTTCTTCGCTCGACGGCGTAACGCTCTCTCGTCTTCTCGACCAGTCAATTATTAGACGGACGTGTGGTGTAGACGGGCTGATGGTGATCGCAATCTCCGCCGTCCGCCTTCCAGCACCCAGCCGTCGACGGCAGAGCAGAGGTTGTCGGTTGCGGTTGGGAAGCAGGATCTGTTCCGAGACGAATTGAATTGAATACAGATTCCGGGTAGGTATCCATATTAGCCTCGGTAGGCACCTATAGAGTAGTGCTCCGTGCCCTAAACTAAAACGCTAAGCTTTTGCCCACAGGCCATTCTGGGGGACCGACGATTAGCGACATGCCTGTTACTACCCACCTGTACGTGGTGGGTACATCTGGTGGATGCGCTCCACGGGAAACGGATCGTTCGGAACGCGCGTGTGCCAACCAAACGAGACTTGGCACTCGGGTTGCGCTCGACGTAGGTAGGTAATCAATCCTTCTCCTAGCCGGACACCCTCTCTCTCTCTCTCTGTTACCGCGTCCATTATACTCATAGAAAGGGGGCCAGGTCGGGAAAACCATCTTTCCGCCAGTCTAAAGCGCCCGATAGCAGCTGGGTTTCTGTTGGCATTGTCTCGCTTCTCTCGTAGCAGGAGGCGAAGCATGACGCGGCCGGTTGCCGACGACGAGGTGGGCGAAGTGGGTCGGGTGGAGAGCAGCTTTATTGCGTCTCGAACTTGCGCGACGCTACACGAGGACGACAATACGACGAGCCTACCCTAACCCAATCTTTGTTGTTCGCGAGCGGCACGGAGAGGTGGGTAGAGAATCGATTCTCTCGACTGGACTCACGTACCTACGGAGGAGGTATGGAGGTATGTTAGGTGGGTAGATACCTAGGTATGGAGGTGTGTAGGTATATATTGCAGAGGTGTGTACGGATGAACAATGCACGGATGGATGGACGATCTTTCATCTCTCGTATTGAGGAGGAAGCAGGTATGACGACGCAGACAACTAGAGGCACCCACAATATACACATGTCACTACTCGTCCTCCTCCTGCTAGCCCGACCCCCCCCTGCTGCTCAGGTACCACTCCCCCTCCTCCTCCCCGGCTCACCTCTCTCTCACCTGTCGTCCCACCACTCCGCCTCTCCCAGGTCTCACGTTTCCGCATTCCTACTCATGCTTACGCACGCCCGCAAGCCACCCACGAAGCGACACACCCTGTCCTGCCCGGACGGAGGCTCAGCTCACTACCCAATTCGAAACCAAGCTGTTGGCGCCCGCGAGCGGGAGCTGTGATTCGGCTGACGTCTTGGTCTGGTCAGTCTTTGTTTGCTTGGTTGCGTTATTCCGCCCCCCATTCCTTTTCACCCTCCTCGCTCTTCTTCTCCCCGTCCCAAATTCCTCACCATCCCCATCCCCCCCCCCTTATCGCCACCTTCTTCTCTTCTTCCCCTTCCAACCGCTAGCATTGCCAACTTAATCGACACACTCTCGTTTTCATCGTAGTGGTGACGCCCCCGACATTAATTCGAGACGTCCGTGGCCAGAAAGAAGAGCAGAGTTTCGCTGCCCGTTTCGTCCCAGATCCGTTCCCGCTCTCGCTGCGCGTCGGCTACCCGTCATGTGGGCATCATCGGCTCTGCCGCATCTCGCCTTCGGGCTCGCCGCCCTCTCCGGCGCCCGCGGCCAAAGCTACAATGACATTCCCGCTATCGAGGCCTACGGCCAACACTTCTTCTACACCAACAACGGGTCCCAGTTGTAAGTTCGACCCGCCTCATGTCGGGTTGCGTTTATATCGTATAGTTCCGTCCTGCACAATCCGGGCCCCTCGAAACTCTCTCCCCAGCCTTGGCGGACTCGAGCGCTGCTGACCCGCTACCTACTTGTTGCCAGTTACATGAGGGGTGTCGCTTACCAAGAGAACTATAATCCCAACGGGACCGCTAACAACGACCCCAACGTGCAATATACCGATCCCTTGGCCGACGCCTCCAAGTGCCGCCGCGACATTCCCTTCTTGAGACAGATCTTCACGAACGTCATCCGAGTCTACGCCATCGACCCCGCCCGCGACCACGATGACTGCATGGCGGAATTGGCCTCGAATGGCATTTACGTCATTGCCGATCTTGGCCATCCGGGTGTTTCCATCGACAGCAACAACGCGGCTTGGGACGTCGAGCTATACACTCGCTACACTGCTGTCATCGACACCATGAGTAAGTATAACAACGTGATCGGCTTCTTTGCGGGCAACGAAGTCGTGAGCGCCACGAACCAGACCTATGCCGCCGCCTTCGTCAAGGCCGCCGTCCGCGACACCAAGGCCTACATCAGGCAGATGAACTACCGCCAGAGCCTCGGCGTCGGCTATGCGACTGCTGACGTCCCTAGCCGGGACGAGCTGGCGCATTACTTCGCCTGCGAGCCGGAGCAAGGCTCTTCTACGACCATCGACTTTTGGGGATACAATGTCTACTCGTGGTGCGGTGACAGCAACTACGAGGCCTCCTCCTACGGCGAACGCGTCCAATTCTTCAGCGACTATCCCGTTCCCGTCTTCTTTGCCGAGTACGGCTGCATCGAAGGAATCGACGGCGGCCCTACCCACAGGCCTTTCACCGAGGTCGCCGTCCTCTACGGCAACATGACATCCGTCTTCTCCGGCGGTATCGTCTACCAGTACTTCATGTCTGAGAACAATTACGGGCTGGTTGAGGTTGACGGCGACAGCGTCTCGCCGTACCCTGACTTTACGTCTCTGTCGTCGCAGCTAGCCAGGGTCACCCCGTCTCTGACGGTATCGAGCGCCTACACCCCCACCAACAGCCCCCCTGCCTGCCCTACCGTTGGCGGTACCACGTGGGCTGCCGCTCCCTCGCCTCTGCCTCCGGCCGTCAACCCCCGGCTCTGCGCGTGCGAAGTTGCCAGTCTACAGTGCGTAGTCACTTCCGACGACGAAGACTCGTATGCCGACGTCTTCGACTACATTTGCGGCAGCAACCAAGAATTCTGCGCCGGCATCGACCACAACTCCACCCGGGGTGAGTACGGCGCGCTCGGCGGCTGCAATCCCAAGGACCAGCTTGCTTGGGTAGCCAATCAATATTACTTGGGCAACAACGGCGACGCTAGCGCCTGCGACTTCAACGGTTTGGCCCAGACGCAGAGCCCAACCACGTCGGAAGGCTGCGAGGCCCTGATCTCGGCAGCCGGCACCAACGGCCAGGGGACGGTGCCTAGCCCGACAGGACGGCAGGGTACTGAATCAGCAGGCGGTGCATCGAGCTCGTCGGAAGGTAGGGGAAGCGTAACAACGCCCGCCTTCTTTAGCTACGGTAAGGCGTTCTTCGTCGCCTACGTCGTCACGGCCCTCGTTTCCGGGGTGGGCATCTTCGTCCTATAAAAGGACGGAGCAAACCGCCGGCCACTCAGGACAGGGCCGAAAGATGACGAACCTGTACGTGTACGAGGAACAGAACGCGAGGATTGAGAATCTGGGGTTAGTTTTTATTCGATGGAAAATTACCTATCACATCCGAGGTAGACGATATGCTACCCCTTGGCGGGTCAATATGTAATAGCGGAGACGCAACGATTCAGAACGACAACTAGATTAGAGGCCATGCGGAGGGAGTCCTGCGTTGATCATGGCAGGGTATCGGAGCCTATTACTACCTAGTTAACGAGGGGAGCGGAAAAGTTGTGTAGATAGGTATATCTACCTACGTAGTTCCCACCTGGATGTATGTTTATGTGAGCTGTTGTCACGGACCCACACAGAATCTCTCGTAATACCTAGGTAGGTGCAGATTATTCTTGAAATAGCTACCTAAATGCCAGAGTATTTAGGCGCGTCTCACTCCAACATCACCGTACAGCTTTCTCCAGGCGCCACCAGCAGCACCTAGACATGGAGTTCAACGTGCAGCTGCCCACTGACGCCATCGAGCGTCGCCGGCTGCAGAATAGGATTGCACAGCGCAAATTTCGTCGTAAGTTCTACCACCAGAGGTGAGCGCCCATCCTTCTCGCGCTTCACCCCCTCGTCGTCGGGGGACGAGGGCTCGGGGGCGGGGTGGCTGGGGGCGCTGCACATCGCGGTGCGGATGGGGCACGGGGAGGTGGTGGGGCTGGTGCTTCTAGCGGATGCAGACGCGGACGAGCGCGACAGCGACGGGCGCACGCCGCTGACGCACGCGGCGATGGGGGGCCACGCGGCGGTGGCGGCGCAGCTGCTGGGCGCGGGTGCGCGCCGCTCGCTCGCCGACGCCGACGGCCGCTCCGCGCTCCACTGGGCCGCGCTGTGCCGCCGCGAGCCCGTCCTGCGCCTGCTGCTCGAGCGCCCGCCCGCCCCCGGCCCACACGCCCTCGACGCCTACGACCACACCGGCTGGACGCCCCTCCACGTCGCGATACACCAGGGCTTCGCCCCCGGCGCACGCCTCCTCATCCGCTACGGCGCGAGTCCCGCGGCTAAGGCGCATAAGTGTCTGCTTACCCGGCGGATAGGGGGTGGGGAGTAGATGGGGTCGGTGGGCTGGGAGAGCAGAGCGTGTGGATGGGAGGGCAGAGGAGAGTGCGGGTGCGTGAGATATCATGCGGGTGTCCGTGTATCTAAGTAGACAGGCGGAACACAGAGCGAGAAGTAAGCGTAACTACCCCGATCGGCTAGGTAGGATTGTGGGCGAGGTGTGCGCATCTGAGCTGTCACATAGGCGGCGGCTGTGTGACGCCTGTACCATGCAATACCCGGAACAGCTACGCCGTCTTATTTTTGAGCTATCACACCGTATCCGGCGCGCCTCGCCAAGTCATAAACGCCCCGGGGCCCTGCACCCCTCCCTTTCGAGGAACGGGTGGGCTAATAGGGAGCAAGTATAGTAGAGCTGCGAGGTCATCCACGCCTTTCCAGTTCGCCCGGAAGGCCTATCGCCCACGCAGGAGATAGTAGAACGACTGGCATAGAACAAGACAAGCATTCGGAACCCGTCAGGTGGACTTCTCGGTCCGCTGGCATCTGGGGCCGGAGACGGCGGCCAGGGATACTAGGGTGCCGAGGGCTAGGCTACCCGTCCATAAGGAAGGCTCGCTTGATAGACGTTTGATTGCCTGAACTGCACGTAGGCTCGGAAAAGCCGAATCAGTCCTGGTAGTTTCCATCCTAGCGAGGATGCATTGTGTTAACCTACAGCTAGCGTGCCCTCTCCCTCATCAGAACCATTGTCACGGGAGTTCTATGTTTTCAGTTGTCAGCAGAGACAGATGTTAGAATCCGGCTGAGAATAGAGAAGCCTGCCGTAACAAGTGTGAACAATCCAAGCACTAGAGATGTTGTAGAATCTTGAGTTTACGATGGCTAGAAAGGTGAGGAGTTACCGTTCTGACTTTAAAAGTTGTCTCTAAGTGAGACCTTGGTTGTCATACCTACCTCTCGCCGTCCTTAGAAGCGTAACTATGTAGGTAGGTAGATTCAATTATAGGGCACGGCTGTGAATGCGTCTTAAAGAGTTTCCCAGAGTCAAGAACCCGGAAGGCTGGTCGGTAGTGAATAGTTACGCAACCTATGGATAGGACAGGACATATAAATACACTTGTGGGCGCACCAGGGAGGTTACGTATGGCCTTAGAGATAAGCCCCTACTACTATAACCTAGATAGCTTAGATAAACGGCTCGAGCTATAACGTACGAAAAACCCTAAATAGCTATAACTAATACCTTTTTAGAGCTATGTTTCCTGAACTGCTTTTCTATAATACTTAGTCAATTCGCGTAACTATGGAATGAGAGAGTTAGGTACTTACTAGATGGAGATTAATTGACGGTTGATTGGATGGCGGACAGTGCATAATATCTGCCCCCTTTATTCGATTAACGGGACAGCACATGTTGAACACGAATATCCGGTTTATAGGGCTAACGAGGCTTACATCACAATCGCCACAAGCTGCCTTACCACCCGCATCTCAGCCCAGAATTCATTCAATGCTCTATCACGCAGACCAGGCTGTCTGCCGGTTCCATTCTTCTTTTCTTCCACACACGACCTTTCCTAAACCACCGACTTCATTCATATGGTTTAGATGATTACAGGAGCGCGTTTAACTGATTCATCAACCCTGAAGCCTTCTCTGTCACGGTCGCGCACCCGAAATACGTACCTACCTCGATAGCCACCGAGACGAGACGACCCGACGAACCGAACACAGAAACACACGTCGATACACAATACACACCCCCGACATCGAGACCACGGTCCCTTCCTAGCCTACCGCCTAATCCTCCGCCTACACGCTCGTACCCCCAGCCGGCTCGGCACCTAGTCCACGATGCAAGGGTTCAACATGGGGCGGTACGTGCCGCCGGAGGTGGAGGGCACGACGAGCGGGAACAAGCTGCACGGGAAGAAGTTCGGCAGCGGCGGGGGGCAGACGGTGCGGTTCGAGATGCCGTTCGCGGTGTGGTGCGGGGGGTGCGCGCAGCCGACGCTGATCGGGCAGGGGGTGCGGTTCAACGCGGCGAAGCGGCGCGTGGGGCAGCACCACAGCACGCCGGTGTTCGCGTTCCGGATGCGGCACGCGGCGTGCGGGGGCGCGATCGAGATCCGGACGGACCCGGCGCGGACGACGTACGTGGTGGCGGAGGGCGGCACGCGGCGCGACACCGGCGGCGCCGCCGACGAGCCCGCCGCTCTCGTGCCTGACGACGACGACCGCTTCCTCACCCCCGCCGAGCGCGACGCCCGCCGCGCCAGCGCCTTCGCCAAGCTCGAGAAGACCATCGCCGACCGCGCCGCCCTCCAGCGCGCCCGCGTCCGCCTCGCCGACCTCGCCGCCGCCAGCGCCCGCGCCTGGGAGGACCCCTACGAGCGCAACCGCCGCCTGCGCGCCGCCTTCCGCGCCGGCCGCCGCGACCGCGACCGCGACGCCCGCGCCGACGCCGACCTGCGCGACCGCTTCGGCCTCGGCTTCGCCCTGCTGCCCGCCACGCCTGAGGACGCGCGGCGCGCCGCGCTCGTCGACTTCGGCCCCGCCGCGGCCGACGGCGGCGGCGGCGGCGGCGACGACGGGAAGGCCGCCCTGGCGAAGCCCCTGTTCGCCGTGGGCGCCGAGACCAGCCGCGAGGACGTCCGGGGCGCCGCCGAGAGCGGCGGTAGCAGCAGCAGCAGGGGCCACACGAAGGCCGGGGTGGAGGGACGCAGCGAGAGGGCCGCGGGCCCCAGGCCGCCGGCGGGCGCGAGGCGCGGCATGCTCAAGTCCGAGGTCGCCGCGGCGCAGCTGCGCGAGCACCTGGTGTCGGAGATCGTGGGCAACACGCGGGTGGCGCGGGACCCGTTCCTGTCGTCGCTGGACCGCGGCGCGGGCGCGGGCGGGGGCGAGAACGCCGGGCGGATCCCGGGCATCAAGAGGAAGCGGGTGGCGGCCGACGACGACCCCGGATCCCCGGCGCAGGGGCGCGATGGATCCCCCGCCAAGGCGACGAGGGCCGCCCAGCCGGCCGCGCCGGCGGCCCTGGTCGAGTACGACTCGGACTGATAGCGCGCCTACCGTGGGAGGGCCCCACAGCAGCGCGAGACGAGGGGCGCAGGGCATACACACATATGCATACAGACATACACACAAGTGCATACACACATGCAGGCAGACACGGCGGTGTCGATCGGAGCCCGGGAGGAGGAGTTTCTTTCTTAATTTGCTTTCCAATCCATGAGAATTTTCCAAAGAGATACCCGGGGACCGCACGGTTCCCTCACTACTGCTACTACAACTATGAGGTTTCTTTTACGTTGGCCACGACCGTCCGGGATGCGCGCTTGCTCGCTTTCTTGGCGGGCTTGCGGGTGGGATAGGCTTGAGACGGCGGAGACGTGGTGTAGGTACGGACTAGAAGATACAGGGACGTCCGAAACGGCGTCAGGATAAGCGGGAATCGGGCTGGTGGTGTAAGGCTACTCAGCGGCGTGATTGCTTGTTGTGTTTGTCTGAAGGAGAGACTGTCTTGAAACGCGAGGGGCTACCGCCTCGTCTATGTCCCCGTTGGTCTCTTTGGAATGCAGGCAGCGTCAATGTTCGCCTGACGAGGACTTGGGAAAAAGCCGCGGGATCATACCACAACAAGAACGCGCCCACTAGCGTCAAGAAGCTAGGGAAGCTTAGCATTCTAGCGACTACGTGCATTCCCCTCTCTCAGCGGGAAGTATTGAATTTCGTAGAGGAGCGGCAGCACTAGGGGAGCATCATAGAACAAACCGACATCACCATGAGCAACCTCATCGGGTAAAGTCAAGCAATGCTGTGTTGATTTGGTTGGGGCGCTGGTCCCAAAAAGAAGAGCCCAACGGACAACTCAGTGTTGTTTATGCAAAGAAACTCCTCGCAGGGGTAACCGAGAATACCATCCGTTGCCATCGTGAACAAGCAGGAAAGAAGACCCCGTCATACTCCATAGTCTGGTGATGGAAAAGAAAAGGCAAGCATGCAAACGTGCGTGTATCTCATCGGATCGGAGGGAGTGGTAGCTCCAGAGACCGGGATCTAACAATGGTTATACGTCATCCATCTGGCCGGCGGGTTCGTCTTCTCCGAAGCTAGCAACCGAAGACATGTCGTCGTCATCCTCGCTCTCGGCTCCGCCATCGTCTGCTGCATCCTTACTCGCGTACTTTTGGACATACTCTACTCTCTGTGTTAGCTTACCTCCGTTCTCCGGGGCAGGTGGATAAACCTCCTCTTCGGGGAGGAAGGGTCGCGAAAGAAGCGTAGAAATAGGGAAACAGCCATACCCTTTACTTTGGCGTCGTAGCTTTTGGGCTCGCGCATAAGCAATGCGGCTGCTTCACCGTTGAGGGGGTCGGCGGGGTTAGGATATCGCAGGAGTTGCGGGAGGAAAACCTCGAATATGTTGATCATATCAAACATAGGCGACCATGTCTGGTTGATGACGTCTAAACACACGGAGCCCGACCTACGGTTATTTTTTTTAACAAAAAAGTTCCCCATCCGTTGTCGCCTAAGCTCTTAATCTCGACTCGCCGCGGCCATAGGTGGGACTTACAGCTCGTCGATGTTGGGGTGAAAGATACGGTTCACGAAACCGATGCTCGGGGACTTGTAAGGATACTGATCGGGTAGCTCGACGTGGACCTTCCAAATACCGTTTTCGAAAGGAGCTGCATCCAGTTAGATGCGATGGCCCATAAGCGCATTTCACTGTATTATACTGACTTTCCGCGGGGCCCTTGAAACGGACGTAGAATTCTTGCCTAGGCGCAGGTGAGAAGTCGGATGCGGATACCGAATGGGGAAATCGTTAGCAGAGGCCAGGCTTACACTGGGACACTATTGTCAGCGATATGCGCGAGAGGGTGAGGGATAGAGAGGGTCAGGTACTATTGTCGTTGACCAGAGTGACCTCGTAGTCGGACATGAGCCTGCTAGGGTTAGCTAGGGGGCGAAAGGCGGGGTGGAGGAGGCGATTCGCACATCCTGCACCGCGGTTAGCGGAGACACTCTCTGCGGTCAAGGGATGGAAGAAGACGGGGACGAGGGAGCAATGCCAATCGCATACTTCATGACCTAACGGAAAGAAACGCGTCAATCAATAACATATATAATTTTTAGGGTATGATTCGACTCGTCGACAAGGACTCACGTCTGTCTCGATGCGTCTGCGCGGGCTACTCATCTTGCCTGTCGCGTAGGTGTATGACGTAGAACCCGGTAACTTGGGCAACGAAGATGGTTCGCGGGTGCGGGCGGGGTCGCGGGCGCGGGCGCTCAATTCCTTTTAGCCTTTTGCCTCTTTCTTCTCCCCAGGCTTTCTGTCGAAACTGTCAAAACCTAGTCGCCTTTCCCGAGAGCGGCGGAGCCCTTACCAGTCGAATCTAGATTCCGGCGGTGTTCTTTGTTCTCGGAAGGAATGCTTCGTCAGGAAGCCGTGCGTAGGTGGGAGATTCTCGGTGGCACCGGAGGCAACGAGCGGTCGAGTATGGGTTCGGCTGCTTTGGTTATGCCTCGGGGCGTGGGCTCGGTAGGATTAAAACCTAGCGAAGACGGAGGTATCTGGAGAAGATGCAGAGGGGGAGGCGAAGAAGAGGGAAACGATGCTGCTCAGCACCCAGTCACTGCGTTTCCTGCGCCTCCTGCAAGGTTCTCCAAGATTACTCCAGTGTGCTTTGCTTACTTGGCCGAGGGGGGAGAGGACGGAGCCGCCGAGTCGACAAAAAAATTGCTGTCGTATTGTGCGTGCGTGTACCAGTGTGAGATAGGAGGCGGGCTGGCAGGTCAACACATATGCAGGTAGGGAGGAGAGTGTGGGTGGGCAGAGGGATGGCTGGGTGACGGGAAAGTCGGCGGGGGGAGAGGGGGGGGTAGCAGTCAGTGTCTACTACCTAGTTGGCGTCAGGGACGGCGGGGATACGCAAAGGCGGAACGTATGTTGGCTGAGTGAAGGTAGGCGTGCCTTTTCTCGACCTCTGGTAGCGATGGTGATGTGTATTAACGAGGCTGGGAACTCTGGATCGAAGGACAAGAGGGAAGAAGTTGAGGTTGGTGAGTAGGTAGTTAAAGCGAAAGGACCCAAGCAGGCAAATCGAGCGACGGGGGTGGATTAGTCACGCCGATGGATACCGGAAGGCGTGACGGCCCTCTCGGGTTCGATGCTTCGTCCGGACTTTCCCAGTCGTGTCATGTCATGGACAAGCCGCATACAATGGACGAATGGATCGATGGATGGCGAGTCACCGCCTGAGCGTAGGTACCTAGGGTACATCCCCAGGTGGACGGGGCCGAAACCGCATCGCCCGATACGAGGAGCGATCTGAGATGGGCCGCTGCTAGTAGGCCACCTGTACTCGGGGGTTCACGTTAGGTAAGTGCATGCCTACCTTAGTAGGTACTATAGGTACCTATGGTGCCCTAAATTATAGCGGCTCGATTCCTAACAGCGCTACTGGGTAGGTAGTCTTCGCTATTTACCTAGCTCATCTGCGGGGTGTGGTCAAGTACCTAGGTACCTAGCCTACCCAAGTCCATAAACCCAAGGCTGGGCACCTGCGATCCCTCATTGCCCCGATCAGTCAAACGCCACCAACCCCCTCCCAATCTACTTACTGACCTTTGCCGTCCCTTTTATCCTAGGTTGCACTCTGCCCACCCGGCTCTTTTTCTTCGAGTGTTCCAGGCGAGCTATCCCCAGTCTTCGCGCCTTACAAACAGGGGTAACAAGTAACGAGAATCGCAGTATTTGGGCATCCGTCCCCGTACAGCCCTTCGTCTGGACCTAACTACTTGAACGACCCGATTCGCACTTGAAAGTCCGAATTTCCTCTCCACTGCACCCAACGTGTTCCACTCTAGTCCCGTTAAGCATGACACCTCTGTCTAATCATCGCCCTCGTCATCGCATACCTACGTCGCCTGCCTGGCCCTAAAGCGTCGTTGGGCGAATCTCCACACTACGCTGCCGGGCTCCCTCACCTCACATCTCACTAGGCTCGGACCTCTGGCCTTGGCCCTGTTACCCTCGGGGTGACTTTGGGGGGAGACTCCCCAAGGACTTCGCCTCCATGCCCCGAGCCTCAACTCCAGGGTGCCGGAATTCGAATCTCCCATAATGGCGGTTGTGGACACCTAACTGGCTACAGTCTACCCTCTGTTGCGGGAGTTGGGTACGCTTTGATCGTGACGTGAGCGGCCAATCATCCCGGCTGCGACGAATCCGAGTCCTAGCACGTCTCCGAAGCCCCGATCGTACCTAGTGTGCTCCGATGCCCCCTAAGCGTCTAGGACTGGACCGAGTGGTGGCGCCTTGCCACGAATTTATGCTGTGACCGTTGAGGATGCCCGTCATTACCGTGCCGCGACAGCCATCCGAGCCCAAAGGACTCGAGAAGAGCAGATAAATCATGGGGACAAACCGTTAGCGTGACTCGATTTTTAGCCACGGCATCACGAGGCTGGCTCTCGTCAACTCGTGGGATATCCGATACTCGCAGACCTCTCCAGGCCTCTGGGGCGCTTTATGAGACAAGACACTTAGCACAACGCTGTCTCTCTCGCCGGTGACTCACCATCATACGTTCTCACCATTCCGTCTACTGCATAGACCAAATCTGGGCCCCTCGGCCCAGTGCCTTGGCCCTGGTGGGCATATCCGTCAGCTTTACTCCCCGCCTAGATTTTGGAAAATGTGTTATGTCGTCTGTATCTCATCGTGGGGATAAGTGACAGGAATAGAGGCGAAACTGCTCAGGGAAGTCTTGGCAGGCCTGGAAACGGAACATTGCCAAACCCCGATGCCGATATATTCCGACGGTATGAATGTGAGCGTGCACGAAGTCTCTTGGGCGTTTGCTATTTTCCATTTGGGTCCCTTGAGCCAAAGATATAGGGTGGAACAGGGATTCTCGATGTGAGTACTCTTGCGGTCGAACCTTTCCGGCAGAATGCCGGTCATAATCTCTCTCCAGGAGAGCCTCGATTGAAAACCAAACAGGTATTTAACGAAAGTATCTAACTAGCTATGACGCGCATTATTTCAATGTGGCCCAGGATCCTTTTGTTCTAAACCCAGCCCAAAATTCGATTGTGGACCACCTATTTTCGACAGCTTCGAAGCAGACAAACGAGCCCCCAGGACGGAAATGGCTATGATTTGGGCACTGATACAGACAGTTCATATGTCACGCCTGGTCGAATATTCGTAACGCGTCTCCCTGGCAGGACCCGGCCCTCATGCGTCACCGTCACCTCTTTCGTCTCTGCGCTGCGGCGGACCTCTACCACGAATGTAGCGCCGCGGAATTCGCGCCTCACCTTGATCCCGTCCCAGGACGAGGGCAGCTGCGGCTGGACAACTAGGGCGTCGGAATCACCACGTAGACCGCACAGCCCCTCGATGAAGCAGCGGTATACCCACGAGACAGTACCAGTGTTGAACATTTGACTAGAACGGCCGGCGGTACGCGGGAACCGCTGGTGTGCACCACGGTAGTAGTTGGGTATATACACGGGTAACTGGCCGCGCTGCACGTAATCCTCCTTGGACGGGCCGGGGATCATCTTCCGCAGAGCCTCGTAAGCGCGGTCCGCCTCGCCGATCGAGTACAGGCTGTGTACGTAGAAGGCGGACGCGTGGTTATACACCGAGCCATTTTCCGCCGATCCCGGGTACTTCTGCGTTACGCGGCCCACGTCCTCGCGCATCCCGCTATACGGCGGCGCGAACATGACGACTCCATGCGGCGTGCTCATCTGCGCGTCTACCTCCGGTAGCATCCGCGCGATCTGCTCTGGACCCGCCGCACCGCTCAAGATCGACCACGTCTGCGGGTTCAACCAGATGCGGCCCTCGGAGTCTGTCTTGACACCGAAGATCACGTTGTCGTCCGTGATACCCCTCGCAAACCAGCTCCCGTCCCACAGGTGCGTGTTAGCTGCGTCGTTGACTATCTTGGCACCCGCACGATACTGCGCCGCCAGGTCGGGTTTGCCCTCGTGTTCGCAGACATGCGCCCAGAGCTTCAATGCGTATCCTGTGGCCACGGTCTGCCAGCCCGATACGCCCTTCCCCTTATAGCCCACCATGTTCAAAGGATCGCACCAGTCGCCCTGCGCTATGTAACTCAGACCGCGTTCGTCCCGGGCCGAGAGCAACCAGTCCATCGCACGGTTGAAACGCTCAAATACAGTATACGAATCGCCGTGCTTCCCGCGTACTTGTTCCTGGAGTAAGCCGTAGTCGTTGGTCTCGGAGAGGTACGCCTCGAGGGTGATGGGGAGCCAGATGCAATGATCGGTATGCGGGATCTGGTTGATATATTTTAGCTCCGCCCCCTCCGCCAGCAGGATCCCGTCCGGCATCGCCCCGTCCTTCTCCTGCTGGGAAATCGCCGTAAGCAGGGCCTTGCGCGTAACATCTGGCTTGATATACGACATACCCATGTTGTCTTGCAGGTAGTTGCGTGTCTGGGGATCGGTGGTGAGGCGGTTTACATCGCCGTGGTAGTAGCACTGGCGGGGCAGCCAATTGTTGACGAAATTGTCCACATCTTTATCCGGCGTCTCGATCCGCAGGCACCCCCTCCCCTCCGCGACATACTCGGCGTATTCTCGTGCCGTTCGCGCGAAGCCTTCTTTGCTGAGGTACTTGCTGCGGACGGCCCGGATCTCGGCGTCGTCAAAAGCCGGCCCAAAGAGGAAGCGATACTCGCGTTGCTCATTCGCCTTGAGCTCCTCGCGATACTGCACGGCGGCGACGGGTGTTTCGTATCTGGCGTCACCGCGACTGAGTTCCCACTGGGCTATCGCCGAGGGGGCATGAAGACCACCCTCGCCTTCGAATGCCTCCTGCATGGCCTCCCACGATACAGGCGGTGTTTCGCACAGGAAATACGACTTGTCTTTGAGGAGCTTGTTCTTGAAATAGTCCGCCGCTTTCTGGTAAGGAGTAATGCTGCTGGCCACCACGCCGCTTAGATCTTCTCGCCATTCGGCTTCTTGGTTCATCCACGACATGTAACCGAAGGGGAAATACGGATATATGCCAATCTTCCGCTGACGCGTGGTTAGGTTGGCCACCTTGACGGACCAAAGCTCGACAACGTCATGCTTCGGGAGCGTTACGCTCATCTCGACACGGATACCGAGGTGCTCGACGGTCCAGGAGATATCGCTCTTGCCAACGGAGAAAACGAACTTATCGAGCGCGGTCTGCACCGGCTCGTACGGCGCCGAGAAGACCTGACCCGTCTCTTCGTCCTTGACGTAGACGAAGCGGCCTGGGTGGTGTGCGTAGTAGCCTTGCTCGGGCTGAATGAAGGTCTTGGCCTCGAGGTTGGGTGCATGCGCGTACTTGGACGGCTCTGGTTGCATGAACTGCGCCGTCGCGTACCCGCGGCAGGTGATCTGGACCATCATCTTCTGGTTCCATAAGAAGCCGCCGGCCTTCGGCAGAGCCGTCGGAGTGAGCAACTCATAGCGGGTACCATCCTCGGTGGAGCGTAACATGGTGTTCTTCCCAGCTGTATGGGTTCGGTAGGCTGTGTTGAGTTTTCAGCCGCAAAATGTGCTTGCTCATCCCGGTTCAATTAGGACATCAGCGGTATCGCCCTGCCCTCTGGGGAATTCGGGGCACGTCACTTTATAAAGGGGGCGGACGCCGTGGTCGCCCATTCCTAGGGCACCGTGACGACGGCAGGACGGAGCTTGGCGGCTGACCAGTCGCGCCGGGAGAATATGCGGGTAAAATAAATTGACCGCTAAAGGACGTCGACAGCAATCCAAGGCGAGAAGGTGAGCCAATGCCCTGTACGCCATTTCAATCAGGAGATCCACCAGGGCATCCCAGAAGTGGACGTGGAGGATTCGCGAACAAGACCGTCCCGTGACCGCAGATCGAGTTATTATACCTGGCCTCCCGCAGCTGTTCTTATGCGAAGTATTCCCGACGGTCTTGGGTGTACGGTTGGGCTATACGAGCTCCAACTGTCAACTCGCATCGCGGCCCGTGGGGTCTGCACCCTCCTCGTGCCGTCGACTTACTAAAGATCGGAGTTAGGCGTGGAATCGGGTGCGGAGTTGGGTATCAGCAAGGCAAGTTCGTGGGGGAGAACATCTCCGTTAGGGAGCTAGGCACGACGAGCCCAGAACCTAGCCAGAACAAGACTGGTAGACCCATGTTAGGTTGTGGGATATTCCCGCGATAGGAGCTGGAGAGACGGGGTTATTGGTTGTTATGCGTAAGTCTTACTAACTCGTTGCCGGCGCTGCCGCGGGAGTGCAGTACGGCATCAAAAACACTCCTAATTCGGCGTCAGAGGTGGCGCAAAACCCACGGGGCTTCAAAATTGCGCCAATTTTTCCGCTTGGCGAAGGAGGGCAGAAAAAGAAAGAAAGAAAGAAAAGAAAGAGAAAAGGAGCGAGTAGCTCGCCCCCTTTCCGTTACGTTGGAGGTGAGTTCTCCGGCTCGTGGCCCGAAGTCCGCGATCAGACGGAATGGATCTGCGCAGACCAGCCAGCCCGGCGATCGTTTCCGGAGCCGACTCGGTTATGCGCATTGCGACAATCAAACGGTGCTCGACCGGAGTCTTTATATTGCGAGTGAAGCCACGAATGAGATGTGCCGCCGCTGGTCTGCCTTCATCAGCCGGCACTGTATTTGCTAGCAGGGTATCGGATATGGCAAATTACTGGTCATTTTTCCTCATTCTATGCTGCAGCTTATTGCGCCCTCGATCAATTTTTTTTTTTCGAACCGGTCCTGGTCGCTCAAACGGTTCTGCGCATCCCCATGTCCTCCTAGCTGCCTCCCACCATCAGGCCTGACGCGTTGCCGCCTCGGGTCGGCAGTGCCTAAATCTCCCTTCGAGACAGGCAGCAATGGGGTCAATAAAGGCTCTCGCCAGTCTGCCGGCCGTCCTCCCCTCTATCTCGGTTGCCCGAATGTTCGTTGTACTACCCAAGCCCAGCAAGAAGACCCGACACAGCTCGGCAGTTTGTCCCAAAGGAAATGAATGGACCATTCCACCGCGCCTCCGATCCTGTCCACCTCTCAACCCCTCGGCTTCAGACCCAGTGTCAAATGGAATATATGGACCACGGCCTCGGTGGGTGGTAGCGTGGCTCAACGGAGCCTGAAATAACCCTCCATTGCGCTTCTGCGTCGATGCATCACGGCTCTCTCTGCTCGGGCGTGCGGCCAGAGGCTATGCATGAGGATCATGTTCTCTCCGCCAGTAGGTGATCGCACCACGCTGGCTCCTCTGACGTCGGACTGGAGTCGATGCACGTAAGTTGTTGCTCCAATCGACAATCGGCCTGACAACCAGCACGAACCTTTGTTCAGCGCTCCCATTAATGCTGGTGAGTTCCCACAGGTCTCCCTCGGATGTTCTCATGCTTGCCACTGTTGATAAACTGGACAAACCGCATCGTTAAGCTTGGCGTGTACCTCACGGCACATCGCTTCGAGATGAAGTATTCTTCCTGCATGGTGCGTGTTGTTGGGGACGACGAGACTTTGTCGCTGGGTGTGAGGGTTCTGGTGCAGTGCAGGTTTGGAAGGATATCCGTGAGGGAAAGACGACTCGCATTGCGTTTATATATCTGCTCGCCTCCCTTCAACGCTGACTTCCGCTGCTGCGACACCACACCAGCTCAGCCCTCATCCAGATCGGACCCACCGGATCAGCTGCGGCACGAGGCATTGCTACAATCCGAATGCCAACATCCGTCTCCGGAAGGACGCGACCCAACGGGAAAACCGAGAAGCCCCTAAGAATAGACACAGCCGTCATCGCGGACGTCGTTTTAGGGAAACTCAGACGACTCGTCGTACGTGTATTGGTGCCGTTAGTGTACGGCTTATGTCAGGCCCAAGAGTCGGTGAGCGGGTCGGGTTCGCGACGAGAGAGTCTGCCCGGCTCAGCCTCACTAGACTGACTGTGGCATGGCAGACATACCGCCTATCCTGCCTAGGCGCTGTGAGCAGGATGCTATATACTTGCGGTCAGCTTACCAGGCATCACCCCTGCGGGTGTAGCCGGTAGCCAGCCTTGCGACCGGTTCGGGACGCCCCCAAGTAGCCTGCGTACCAGATGAGGGACCCCTGCCGTCCGGAACGCAATTGGGGATATCCAATAGGTACAGCACGACGGCCTGCCGCCAGCTTATATCGTCGCATGGCTTGATATATCCGACCATCCTCCCCAAACAAGTTCACGACCTGCAGGGTCACACTAGCTAGGTTCTCGAGTACGAATGCTTACGTGCAGCCTCACCCTACCAGGCGTACCTTTCTACGTCGACTGCCTAAATGGCTAGAGCAGCGTGGGATACAGAACTCCCGTGGTATGACTCTCGTCTCTTTGAGAGATATACGGATGCACGTAGACGTACCTACGCATGAGCTACACCTAGGTAGTCCCGTGGGGGTCGCCATCTCGTCCTGAACCGAACGGAATCGACCGATCGACATAACCACCCCATCGACGAAGGATCCTAGGGAAATTCCGAACCGGGGCCACATGGGCGCGCACGCTTTGCCACAATGGCGAGGTAACGGTAGGAAAAAGATATGTATATACATCTAGTTATGTGATACGCCGAGGATGATACGAGGACGAAGTCGTCGTCCGCGCACACCCATTACCAGTTTCATCTACTCCTTTTCCCCTCCCTACCGCCTGTCAACCCGCCCTCTTCGCTGGGCAGGCAGGCAGGCAGACAGCTAGGTATGGTACATCTCCTACTGCTGCAGCTCCACCGCCGCGAAGGTCGAGCCGATCTCGCCCCACTTGAGGTTGCTGATCTTGACGACGGGGTCGGGCTCGATCTTGCGGATGTTGGCGGGGCTGCCCTCGGTGGCGTTGCAGGGGCCGGCGCCGTTCGCTGCGCCGTCGAGCCAGGCCATATTTCCGCCTTCGTCCCACCAGATGCTGAGGGCGAGCACCATACCGCGCGTCATGGCGTCGCCCATAACGCCGTGCGCGCCAAGGTCCATGAAGCGCGCGGCGCCCGTGCTGGCGCAGTATTCGTCCGTCGTGTACGCGACGGCGGGGATACCCTCCTTGCGCACAACCTCGGCACGGATGACGCGCTCGTCCTGCACGTAGAGTCGGTGGATCTCTGTCAGCTGGCCCTCGGCGTCGGCGGTGAACTGCGTGACGGTCGTGAAGGGCCGTGTCGTGTCGACGACGAAGTCGGAGCCGCGTCCGTAGTACGACTGCTGCCCGAGCCGATACGGGTTCCACCCGCACCCGCTCTTGTCGCAGACCCCGTTGGATTGGCACTCGGCTCCCGTGCACTGGTACAGCGCCGTCTGGTTGCACGGGTGGGGCGCGATCTGGTTTGCGCGCGAGTTCGCCTCCCAAATGTCCATCTCGTTGCAGCATGCGCCTTTACCATCGACGTTGCCCTGCGGTCCGGGTTAGCGGGGTCGCGCCGCACGAAGAGAGGCTGGGCGAGAGAGGCGACGAGAGGGCTGGGGCAAGTAATTAACCCGGTCTCACCTCGCCGTTAATAAAGGGAGTGACATAGCACTGGGCGTCGCAGTAGCCGGTGCCCCAGGCGGCGCCGCCGGGGTTGAGCGCGCTCTTCCCACCGTCGGCGAGCATCTCGGAGAGGTAGAGGGCGCTATTCATGCCGCAGGGCAGGCGGCTCACGTCGACGTCGAAGGCGATCTCGGCACCCGTGAGCTTGAACATCTCATATTGCTCGCGCGTCTCATCAAGCAGGTAGATGCGCGGCGACACCACGTTGTCGCCCACGATCAGCTGCATGTCGAGCGTCGCGCCGTCCGTCTTCACGCCCACGGAGCCGTAGTCCGTCTGGCCCTCCACTGTGATCAGCTACGCATTAGCTAACGCCGGCCATAAGGATAAGCGTCTGTGGTTCACTCCGCTCCCCGGTTGTCGCGAGGAAAAGGGGGGGAGGGGGAGGGGGTAAGAGAGAAGACGTACTTATGCAGTTCTCGGCGCAGGCCTCCTTAGTCGGGCACGCCGTCTCGTTCGGCTTGCTGCCCCAGTTGCCGCAGCCCTCGTTTGAGCCGACCTGGTGGACCCAGTGCGCGGAGGAGTCGAGGACGAGGTAGTTAGTGGCCTCCTTGCAACCGTCGGCGACGGTGCAGCGGTAGGTTGTCAACTGCGGGTGGACATCGGGCGTGTCCCCGGGCTTCTGCGCAGCGGCAAAGCCCAGCGCGGCAAGGCCGAGGGCGAGCTTGATAGAGGTCATAGTGATGCTTTTTCTCCTACCGTGTTCTCTCGTCGTCAAGTTAAGCTACTTCAGGGGCTGCGAGATGTGATGTGGTGTGGCGACGAGCACGCAACACCCCCCCAAAAACAGATCATCTGGCAGGGGATGTGCGTATATTTATATAGATCGTACAACTATCCACCTGTTCCCTCCTGTTCCCTCTATTCCACCGGCGTGCCCTGGGCGATAGGGCGACGGCAGGCAAAGGAGCAAAGAGCCCTGTCCCTGGCAGAACGTCGGCATAACCCGACGTCTCTAAACCAGACCTCCTCCGCATGCCAAGGAGATCCTCATGCCTATTCGAAAGGGGTGGAGGGTCAAGTGCCGGCTCAGACATGGGGCTCCTGGGGAAGGTGGCCCGGGATGCCGGCGAAGCTAGGCACTACAACGTCGACTTGGACAGTGCTGCACAGCGAAGGAGAGCCTGAATTGGCGTGCATCACGCCTTTCCACGGCTCGCCATGGCTCGTTGTGGTTTCGATGCGACCCTCCCTCGTTCAATAGTGGCGCTACCGAGTCGCATATTAATTGCTACCTTGGTTCCGTCCCCCTCAGGCCCTGGCGTTCCTGCATTGAATACGAGCCTCTCTCTCTACCTCTCTCATCCGAATCCGCCGTCCACATCCCTCTCCCCTCCTCTCCACCGGCCTTTCATGCGGGACGGAGAGGGCATTACGAGACATGACAGCAGTGGCGCGGCAATAATGCCGGCCGGCAGCACGGATATGCACGCTGCCGTTGATTCCTAGTCGACTGCCCGCCGGGCGATAAATATTGGGACGGCAGTATAGCTGCTCTCCCGCTATAGGGCCAACCGGTATCCTTATGGAGCAACTCGGGACCCTCAGGCCAGAGAGGCATCGCACAAGACACCAGGAGCACTGCTCGAGTTGCCCTTAACATCGTAGGATGTTCAAGCCGAGGTTGCTACGGCAGGTGATAGATGCATAAGGTTGCAAGCCGCGAGCTCGCTGGGGAACATCCCCAACCACATGCTCGCCTCGGTCCTCCCCCCTGCCCCTTCTACCGGCGCGCCTAGACCACAGCCTTCGTCCCCATGTATGTATCATATAGCCAGCCACTCCCTGTATTGTACGGGGCGAGCCGGGGACCGCTCTAGCGTTTGTGGGTGCGAGAGACTCGACGATGCGGGGCGGCTCGATTGTCTGCGGAGCGTAAGACGGGGCCCGCGCGGCGACTTCGGGGGGTGCCACACCGTCGAAGTTGGGGTCATCGTCGACCAGGATGCGGCACCGAGCCGGAAGGGGTCCAGCAAGATGGTGAGAATGCCAAGAAGGAGGTTGTCTCTAGTATTCTCTGCGCGCCCGTCTCCGGCACGGCCGTGATAAGAGTCGGTCGGTCGGTCGGTCGGTCGAGGAATGCTACCGCAGCGCGCATCGGAGGCCTGATTCCATAAAGAGATTCAGCATCTCCTCGGAGAAGCAGCGTCTGACGACTTTCTCACAACCAAACAAGAGCCATGAATGTTTTCAGTCCCGGTTGACCGTTCCAGATGCTGTCGGCGCGGGGACTCTGCGGGTGCTTTCGAGTGCCCAAGACGACTCTCGGCAACATCGGAGATATTCTTTCTCGTGCTAGCCCAGGTCCGGCCCGTGGCCGCCTTTGGCGTTTGTGTGTTTGGATCTCAACGCCCTGCGATGTTTGTGATCCATACCGTGCTTTACCTCTTTCTCAAGCACGGCAGGGAAGTATAAATGGGGCTATGGGTGCCCGTTGTCAGTGACTAGATTTGGTTTCCTATGATCTTTCTCGCCACTGAGTTTGTCTCGTTTTCCTCTTCTTCCAGCACGCGTACCGGTGGAGCCAGTAACAAACCCATTTTCCTTTGAATCACAGCTTATTCTTTCTTGTGCCTCGGACGCTCTCCCTACGAAACAAGGATTACCAGAGCTCGTAGACAATCAAGGCTTTGTTCGAGGCATTGTCTTGAGCCATAATTATATTGAATTGGTCCCGCAGTTCCGTCTATAATATTCCCAATGGGTATAAAATAAATATACCTACCTACTCTCACAGAGGAACTTCAGGTAATTATTTCTACATCTCCTGACCGCGAATCTAACAAGATCTACATACCTGTCTCTAGCCATCCTTCGCAGCATCAGTATTAGGGGAAAATGCATTTCATCCATATGTATTGGGCCACCGTGGCGAGCCTAGCCTCGCTATCGGCAGGCCATGTCGTCCTAGAAAATCCGAAGCCGTTTCGCTTCGTCGCCTACGGGCCCTCCAACCCCATTTCATCGACGGGTTCCGACTTTCCCTGTAAGATACCATCTGGCGGTACGCTGGAACCAGATGGACCTCCAACGGTCATGGCCATCGGCGAAGAGCAGGTGGCTTCGTTCGTGGGCCAAGCTGTACACGGTGGCGGCTCGTGTCAGTTCGCTCTGGCTGGACCCATAGCAGATGAAGCCTGGGCCGACTATCCACTGAAGAATTCCGAATGGAAAGTAATCCATTCTATCGAAGGCGGGTGTCCGGCACGTAACCAGAAGGGAAATCTGGAAGGGCCGAATCAAGACAAATACTCGTTCACCATACCAGACGCCATCGCCCCGGGCGATTATATATTTTCTTGGACTGTAAGTAAACCCCCCGAACCCCCTTTTCCTAACTGCCCCCTTTTCACACCCCACTCCACCCCAGCCCATGCCCCCTTACCTGTATCGCGATCCCGGCGCTGCCTTCAAACCCTCCGAAGCATGCATCCCGACGATTATCGATCCACAGGCCCTCCCGTCCATCCCTATCGATATTCATATACATTGCGAGAGGCAAAAATGCTAACTTCGTCATGCTATAGTGGCTCGCACGTATCGGAGGACAGCCAGAGTACTACCAAAACTGCGCACCCATCACAGTTACGCCGGCGAAGGCCAAGCGTAGTCGGGCCTCAGACCGCCGAGCAGCTATCGCCAAGAGAGCAGAGCTCCCCGAGCTCTTCATGGCTAACATGGGAGACGTTTCAGGAGGCTGTACCACCGGAGAGGCTCTGCAGCAGCAGGTCGCGATCGCGTTTCCCGACCCGGGCTCCTCGGTCGAGCGGCCCGAAGGTTCAAATCTGTTTAAGCAGGCTTGCGACGGGAACCCACGCGCGAAGAAGGGCCTGCCACAGTATCCCGGCGATTCCGACGCAAGTGCGTCGCCCGTAGCTGCACCGACACCCACCTCGAGCTACGACACCTCGAGCGTCAGCACATCCACGCCCGCGCCGTTAACTTCGACTGCCTCTCCCACGCCTCCGAGTACGACGTCGACGCAAGCCTCGAGCCCCAGCTACGACCCGACGCCGAGTACGGGAACGTGCGTAGAGGGCCATCTTACCTGCCTCGAAGACGGCACCCATTTCGCGACGTGTACCGGAGGGCAGTTGACACCCCCTCAGCCCATCGCCCCTGGATTCAAGTGTCGCGTTGGTTCTGGGGTCGGCCTGGACATCTCCCCAGCGTGATGTGTTATCAAATCGCAATCTTGACCGAGTCTTGGGCGTACAAGTCGTTATCTACCCCCGAACTATCGATATCGCACCAATACATTTTGGTGAGAGGACGAGAAGGGAAACAACGTGGCCTCTCCTGTAGCTTGGTCCATACAGATATTAGGCCTTCGCATTTAAGCACCCCGACGTCCCTTAGAACCTCGTCTTTTTCTTTTCGGTGGGCTCTGCGAAATTGGCAGCGGTGGCGACATGGTCTCCGGGCCCAAATCGGCCCACCGTATCCAAATTGTCGTCTAGAAAGTGGGCCGGATTCTCTCCACGTGGCACTTACGCAGCAGACCAAAGATGGTGAGGGTGAGGAAGGGAAGGGATGGAAGAAAGGGAAGAGGCAGCGTTGGGCGGACGAAGGCCTTTCGCATCCTCAACGTCTAACGTTTCGCGAGGCAAAAGTCCCCCCCCCCTCCCCCTCAGAGATGGTGGGTAAGATGAGGATCTTTCGATGTTGGTTCGAATCGTGCCACCTGAAATCGCCGACAACTGGCCTGCCCTCAGAGCTCTCGCCCTCCATCCCAACTCCCTACTGGGTTACAGGTGGCGGAACGGGACTGTCGATCTGGGGGTTCCGTATATTATACTATGTAGTCAATCGACCATGCTATGACCTATGAAGTAACGTAGGGCAGAAGCGGACCCCGGGACCTCGAGGCGTCTCTCGTGTCTGTTGTAAGGGGATGATCGTGACATGTGATTGCCGATGTAAAAAGAGATTTGCAGCAACGGGGGTACAACGTGGCTAAGAAGGATATGCCGGGTCGAGTGATATTGTGTAGGTATTATTTATATAGCCCTCCCGTTATATTGAAGCTCCCGTATCGATGTCCAGTGCGCTGATTAGCGGCTCATTCATATACCTACCCTGCCTACCTATATGCCATATAAGCAAATCTGAAGAAAACACGACGGTCGTACTGAAAGAATGTGATATCTTGTTATGCGTATTTTTTTTGAGTAAAGTCGGTTCACGTTGATGTTGTGTCAGCGCCGCAGAAGACGATCTCGCCCTGTAGGAGGTATTGTCTTTGTCAGTAAGGGTCTCCTCGCCTACGGCAGACCCGACGCCCGCCTCGTCTTTCCCAGCCTCCCCGAGGTCATGCTGCCGGCTTCAGCGATGATCTTCTCTGGAGCATCTTCTATACGCGATGCTCTATCTTGCTCGACGTACCCGGTACCTTTACCTAGGTATAATAAGCTTTTCCACACCCGCGGGTTTTTAATACTAGCCGAGGCCGGCGATCGTACCCTACAAAAGCGCCGCCCGCGGCATCTTCCGGGCTTGTCAAACAGGCGGGTTTACTCCATGCGTCGTCCCTTGAGGTTTCGATTGCTTGCAAAAGGCCAACATTTTATTAACCTAGATCTCGAATTAGATCGTATTAGGAAACGTAACAATTCGTAATTTCGACCTACGGATATTAAAATATTCTGAGCAAGCCGGCACCCAGACCGATGCGAGGACCACAGCCAGAAGGAAGCTGTCGGGCGCATCGAGAACAACTTACCAACCCTCAGTCTCTTCTGCTGCTGCCTGCTAATACATCGCGAGGTAACATCCTCGCGAAGATTACCTTTGCAACAGGGCAACAGGAGGAACCTAGAACGAGGTCTTGCTAAGTTGCCCGTATGCTCGCTGCATCAGTACATCGTACCACCGCTGTCCCCAGACAACCCAAATACCACCGCACATGTTGGAGTGGCCCTCCTTTTACCAAAATCTGGTAGCCAATACCGCGTGCAGCAGGGCAGAGACGGATATCAAGGTTGTTGCGTAGCAAAGTCTTTAATCGGCCGATACTTTAAATTTGATTCACCCTCGTTTTGGACATGATGGCTCGAGGCTCACTCTCTTGCTGGGCGTGAGATGCTTGGTATCGAGCGAAAGCGGTGGTGTTTAGCGAACGGGGATAGTTACGGGGGGCGAGACGAGCGGTATCTAGGTAGGTAGGTAGGTAGGTAACATCTCAACAGTGCGCTAAACCACAGTCTTCAGTGCAACGCCTCCACTAAGCCACAGGCGTCCGGGGCTTAACCCTGGTACGCCACATGCACCCCTTTTCTGGCGTCGCCGTGTGCGAAGGTACCTGCCTATGGCCTTCTTTTCTTTCGATTCCACGATACCGATTCGACAATCCCCCCTACATCCCAAATCACCATCTCCGAGTCCACGTATGAATACGCCCAGGCAGAATCATTCTGCAACGAGACTTTCGAGACGCAGACAGAGATGCTTCCAGCCACGCCGTCATCGGCCGCGACGGCACCTCTGGCGGAATTGCCATCACTGCCTAGATTGTGATCTTCGCACCCAAGGAATACGACACTCGTTTTCGAGCACGGATTCGGCATTGATACCTAGAGAAGCGCCACCAGCACTGCGTGCAACACGTGTAGCCCACGATGACCTTCGAACACGGACACGATAGCCAAGACGCGGATTCACACGTATAGAAGTCGACATATAAGTAGTAGCCATTTCAATCGACCCTCTTTATTACATTAGCAAGTGCCGCCGTCCCGCACCCTAGCACTCCGTTGCAAACGCCGATACGTGCCTGGGAAACGGTAGGTAGGTATGGATAGGAGTCGTCATATATGGCCATCCTCATACCTGCTTACGTCCTATATCTGGACGTAGGTATACCTTGATAACTGATAGGCAATGCACAGTGCGTGTAGGCCGTGTTGGGGAGGGATCGCATCGCCATTCTCTCTTGACGCGCGTTCGCGCGGCCGCCTCTTCCCTATGTGTCCGACACGTTTACCTACCTATGTACGAACAAGGCGTGCATATCTGGCCGCAGGCGAAAGCCGACGATCGATCGCCTCTGGATGCCGTCCAGCGCACCCGACTAAGCGTCCGGGGTAAGCGCTGACGTAGTACGGGGAAGGGAAAGAGAGAGGGCGAGAGAGCCGGGATGGCGTGGCGGCGGGAAGATGGTGCAAGAGAGAGTAGACCGACTCGGGGCCGCCTTGGGCTCACCACGTACGAGACATTCACCGGTAGAGCCCATATTACCTACCTACATCTCATGCTTATGCACGATTGCAGACCGCATATAACTGCATATAGGTACATCCATCCCTGGGGAGATCCAGTTCCCAGATCTTAATCGGGATTTATATAGGTAAGCATCGTGGACGTCCGCTCGGGTCGCCGTGGGAGAGGGCAGCCCTCGGGCATCAACCGCCGTTGGACCGGACAGGAACCAGCTCGGCCTTTCTTCTCTCCTCTTCTCGTTTCCCCCCTCCCTGCGCATCCGGTGGGCTAGTAGAGAACCTTACCAGACAGGGTACGCAGACCGGGGGTTGGGCCGGCGACGAGCCAGCATCACGAATTGCGGCGTAGCCCACTCACCTAGGTAGTTGGCGGGTTGCATGTAGATCAGTTGCGTACGTACTTACATTGCATATAGTAGATCAGCACGGACGGGTTCACCACGTAGCACCCTGCCGCCAATGGCCTTGGCGGATACCCATGTCCACGGTAGCATGCCAGCCAACATCGCCATGCCGCCATTCTGCGAGTGTGCTTACAACGAGCTCATCCTACTGGCGTACGTACGAACGAGGTCAGTCTGTACCATATGACATTACAGACGCGTATGGTGTTATGAGTATGGTGCTCTATGGGATTATGTAGGTAGGTATGTACGTGCACTGTTCTCCCCGGTAATTTGGCTACGTGACCGAGTTAGGTATGTCGACAGGGCTCTTCGCCATCCTAATCATACCCTGGTCTGGTTAAGTCGCCGACGATGCCACAGCCCTGGCACCGGAACCCATCCGAAACTCGCTTCGAGTACACACATAGCTACCAACTACGTAAACAGTGACGATACCAAACACTAGTTAGATCCGCCAGAACTCATTCGCCGTAACGTGACCTCGACGATACGTATGTATCTTGCTACGAATGCAATTCGAGAGACAGCACATCTTACCACCATTGATTGGTCACCGTCCCATCCCTGAGATGGTTGGGATGGTGGAACTCCGAGGATGGAATAGGGATAGAGGACCTCGCCTATGTAGGAAGTGGGCAGAGAATCAACAAGCACCCTAGGATTTGGAAACATTCCCAGTGTGTGCCTACATATAGGTACACGGTAGGTAGGTCGATCTGTAGCACCGAGTGCCCGGTAAATCGTGGACCAGAGCGGTATACGGCCGTGTCTATCGCGGCTATGGGTGACACATCACGTCGATCAGGCAATGCCACTTAGACCCAAGATGGACATGTAGAAGTCCCAGTCGAGCCGGTGGGTAGCGAAACCCCGTTTCTGCGTTGGCGGGTCATCGACGAGGTGATGACAATCATGGAGCAAGTGCTTGGACCCTTACCCGACGGGGATGTTCCCGCATCCCTTCTCGTCACCAACTAGCACCAAAGTGAGTATTAGAAGAAGGCTAAGGAGCCAATACCCAAGGAGGAGGAACGAGGAGCTAGACTCGAGGCGACGCCATCCACTTATCTAAGTAAACTTGGCGATATCCTTTACGTAACATACCTAGCTTCTTGGGGCTCTGGAGCACCCGGCGAGTTGCCTTTTCTGTGGCTCCCCCCTCCCCCGTACTCGTAGTCTGAAGGCGACCGAGGTGGTATCGGAGGGTTGGTAACGAGATCTAGCAACGATAGCTAAGCTATACGACAAGCTAAACAAGCCGGATGGTAACAGCAGAGACCGGACGAGAGTGCGGGCAGCAGCCTATGCGAAGGCAGCTCTAAATTATACCCACAGACTTGCCTCCCCTCTCGTATCTCCAGGGGTACCCTTACAGGGGAATCAATAACACCAGAAAATGCTACATATGTGAGCACCTTTCCATATAATTCAGGGGAGGGGTGGGGAAGGGCAGGTCGTTCACGTGATGCTCGCTGAGGGTTGGGTCGCCTTGGGGTTTCTATTCCATAAGTATCTTAGATTGGTCTGACTGCCCGGTTCTCGAGCTACTCAGATCGCCTTTCCCACATCTTCGGGACGAACGATATACCACATCCTTTGCCTAGCAGGCCAGATCGAAATCTAGACCCAGCTTCGGATTCCGCTACTCAGCTCGTCTCTCTCTCCTCGACCGCGAGCGTCATACCGAGCACCTACTTCTCCCTGCTCCCTCCTCCACTTCACCCTCTTCCTCCACCTACCGACCTACGTACCTAACCCCGCCCGCCATGTTCTCCGACAAATCGGTCGAGGATGTCATCCTAGTGACGCAGCTGCCGCGGGGCGCCTGGTGCGAGGGGCTCGCGCTGCGGCCCAACGGCTCGGTCCTCATCTCGCGGCTCGACAAGGCGGAGCTGTACACGTTCGACGCAGAGGACCCGGAGGCGGAGCCGCAGGTCGTGCACAGCTTCGACGCGGCGGACGCGAGCGGCGTCGTGGGCCTGTGCCGGATGCCCGGCGAGCGGGACGAGTACCTGGCGCTGTCGAGCGTGGCGGACCTCGCGCAGGTGCGGTTCTCGCGGCCCATCGTGTGGCGGGTGGCGCTGGGGCCGGACGGCGGCGCCGCGGGGGCGGCGCGCGTCACCAAGGTGGCCGAGATCGCGGGCGCGGGCTTCTGCATCGACGTGGTCGCGGCGTCGGAGCGGGTGGCGCTGGTGCCGGACTCGGGCGCGGGCTGCGTGTGGCGGCTGGACCTGGCCACGGGCGCGGTCGACCTGTTCGCGCGCGACGACGCCATGCGCGTGGCCCCCGGCGACGGCAACTTCTTCGGCATCAACCGCGCGCGCCTGACCGACGAGCACCTGTGGTTCACCAACACGAGCGCCGGCACGCTGTGCCGGGTGCCGGTGGCGGCGGTCGCGGACGACGCCGCCGTCGCGCTGCGCCCGGCCGGCCCCGTCGAGACGCTGGCCACGGGCCTCCGCCACTGCGACGGGCTGGCGCTGACGCGCGACCGCCGCACCGTCTACACCTGCTGCTACACCGACGGCCACATCTGGCGCGTCAACCTCGGCGCCGAGCCGGGGGCAGCCGCCGCCGGCACCCCCAAGATCGTCATGCGCGACCTCGCGAGCCCGACGCTCATCGACCTCCGCTACGTCGGCGACCGGCCCAAGGTCGTCGTCGTCTGCTGCGGCCGCGTCGAGATGGCCTGGTTCCACCGCGCCGAGAGCAACCCCTGGATCGACCTGGCGACCCTCACCGAGGCCATCACGATCACGGTCGAGGAGACGGTAGAGGAGACGGTCGAGGGAGCGTAGCCGGAAGGCAAGGGGAGAGACGAGGCGAAAACGGGGAGAGAAAAAAAGGGAAAAGTTTGAGCGTTGATTTTTGGGAGAGGGCAGGTGGGTGGCAAGGGCTGGCTTTGTTGGTTCTCACGGGTTTGCTGGCGTTGGATCTGGTTTGTCTGGTTGTTCATCTCATGCGGGCGAAATTAATGACAGCGTCCTATACCCCCTTTTTCCCGCAGCATGGCACATCTCTACGTAAAGCTCTGTATAATTCTTGTTACAAGGCCCGGCGCCGTCTCATCAGAGACTGAGAGAGATAGAGAGAGGAATAAAAATATCCCTCATATTCATGACCGCCGCCCACAATAGCTGTGAGCAACGTGACCAGAGGCGTGTGGAGACTCCTGGGATCGGAGAAGGGCTAGACAACAGAGTATCCAGAGAGACGTGGGCGCGCAGCATCACCTTCTCAAGGAACACGACATCGGGAGAGAAGCCGAAAGCTCTAGTCTGCTATGAGAAAAGCAGAGCCGCCCACCATTGCCTACGTAGTATTTACCTACCGTTTCGTAGTTCGGAGTCAAGTCCGCTCCTTGAACCCGGGTGTACCTGGTCTCCCCCCCCCCCTCCCCCTCGAATTTCGGAGCCAAGTCCGACAACGCCTGGGCCCTCCCCTCCCCGCTGTTCCTGTCTTAGACGCACCGGTTCATTCGGATAACAGCTAATCGCGCACTACCCATTAGCGAGCTTAGCCGACGAGGCTTGCTTCTGGCACTGCGCAACGAACCGCCCCTCCGGAATCGCTTCCCGGCCGCGTCCGCCTCAAGCAGCACGCTACGTGCCTCGGCCTGCGACGCTGTCCCACACGCTGGTGTCCCAGTTCCAAGGAAACCACCCGGCACTACTCGAGTGGCGCCGTAGCCAGAGAGACAGGGGGAGGGGGGGGGTTCACAAAATTCAGGTGTACACATACGTGCCCACCTAGGCAGGGTGACCTAATATCCGACATCCTCAAGGGTGGATGGAGGCAGGAGGGCACGGTCTGGCGGGAGCCGTAAGGTGAGCGACGCCAAGACTGCGGGCCTTCGTCTTGGAGCGAGACCTTGTAAATATTAGACCCTATATAGTTCCCTGCGTAGATATTTCGGCCTTTCGACGGCACGAGTGAAATTCGCAGGGCCCTGGTAGTCATCATCCCTATAACGTGTATATGGATGCCCATGGCATAGCCCAGACGTTGACGCGAGATACTTACTTTAGCAATACCCAGATATGATTTGGGGGTGTAAGGTATCCCGTGTCTGTAAGGTATCCCGTGTCTGTGGTACGCCTGGTACGGGGATTCTTGTTCTTAATTACCTGTACGTGTTTGGAATAGCCAGCCAGGGAACCCTTGTCGTCTAGTACTCTCCAGTCTATTGAGTTTGCTGTGACGGTCCTCATATACGTGGACGTTACCACGGAATACGGTTATTATAAGTGTGCCTATATGCTTTGGCAGAGTTCTCAGGTGTTATCAACGGAACCCGACGAATTGGGTTCGGTCAAGCATATATGAGTAGGTACACACGTAGTAGATAATCATGTCTGCCTTTCTTGAGGTATGTATAATCCGCCGCTCGCACCCCAGACGGCTTTATACCACCCCCGGCGGGTTTCCCTCGATAGCATAAACATTGGCAAGTTTATGTGCATATGTGCGTATTATTTCTTGCATTCAGCAGCGCACCGACTTGCTCCAATTTCCTAAAGGAGGCTCTTGGCTCCTCTGTGACGGGCCAGCATGTTCGTTCGGAACAGGGGTAGATAATCCGAACAAATAAGTGACGGTGAAGGACGCATCTCCGGGATTGGTTGTTAGTATGGCTGTTGTAGTCAAGCCTAACGGTACGCTGGCTAACGCGTTCTCCGGACTCGGGTGCGGATGAAGCATTTATTACATGCTTAACTGCTCGCGTGTCTCTTTTGATCAAAACGATCACCTCGCTTGCAGAGGGCGTAATGGCGAAAGATGCCACCGAGCTACGAAGCGTAGGTTTCTCGGAGCCACCACGAGACTAGCAATATTATTATCCCCACGAGAAACTGCCTTGGTGTCTCTGGGTTGATTATAACGCAGAATGGATATTCTGTACATCATTAAGAAGTGAACTCTCCGTCGCATCAAACCATCGTCCCTCTTCAGATATTCGTACCAGACTTAGAACCCCCCGTAGCACGCCGAACCTAAACCCCGCCATTGCGTATACTGCGATCTCCCTATACGTAAATCGAATACGTGGAGGGACGGCGCTGGATGTGTGGCGCTGGGTGATATATAGAGACCCCGGGGACTGGGACCGGGGTTGCGTGATAGGGCTTGGCCACCCGTACCGAGTATGCGGTACCAACACCTGCATGACGGATGGAGGGATGGATGGAGCACGACTTCCCACGCTAAACCCCCGGTCTTGAGAAGTGATATATCGACTTACTTATAGATGTGCCTGCTCACTTGCTTACTCGATCCTTACCAGCGATCGGGTCGACAGCCACAGACATCATGGCCTCTAGCACTGATCCCGTAGCGTTTCCACATGGCTAAGGCGTCGTCATTATTCAGTCTCATAGGCCTGCATAAATAATGCAGAGGACGGTCCAGAGGGGCGGCGACAATGAGTCTACACACTCGGGATTCCCAAACGGGTTTCAACACCTCATACACCTAGCAACTAGGGGGAGCCGTAAGGTAAGACTAGCTGATGTTTCCCGCATTTATTTCAAAACAAACCAGCTTCTTATCACGAGGCATAGGATTAGTTCAGACTTGTAGCTGATTTGCCGCACGGAGAGCTGTACAAGTCTACGCGACCGAATAAGATAGATAGTGTAGGGGTCTAATAGAGAGGAATGGAATCCCTGTCCAGGTAGAGGTAATAGTACAGCGCTAGACTCGATAGAAGGGCTACCAATGAGGCCTCTTCCGCAAAAGCAGGGCAGATCCCAATAACGAGACGAGGGACACGAGTCGTAAACGTAAACAGTCGCTAGCCGTCTCGGCCAACTAACAATTGATAGAGGGGCTGTTACGCGGTATTAAGCTCTACAAGCCTATGCTGCTCATAAAAGCCCCAGAATATTAGCCCCTAGAGAAATCCTCAACCCCCTACCCGTTATCGACAATCGAGCATTGTCGCGAAGGAAGCTACGGAAGCATATATCTAAGGAGAAGCGTAGGCCGGGTTAATAGCTTAATACTCTCGTAAAGCCCCCGGCTCGATGGCTCGATGTGACGAGGGCGGTTCATCTAACGGTGTATCGAGGCAATAGTATGTTCTAGTGTCCACCCGAATTTCATGGCGAGGCTCCCTTGTGTTACCACAGGATGTCACGTGAAGCCGTGGACGTCTACATTGCTTCTTTCAAGTAGGCACCCTTGCACAGGTGGTATTTTTCCTTTCTCGACACAGGAAGCGTTCGGTCCCCCATAGCGGCGCGGCGGGAGAAACCCAGGTGCGAGTGAAGGCTGAAGTAATAACAGTCGTCAGCCACCTTGGTAGAGCTGTTAAATAACTAGGAGATAGAGTTGTGTGTGCAGGAACTTATGCAAGCCAGCCTTTCTAACCCATCGAGCGTAGGCATCTTCACTTGGTTGTGACAGGCCCGGAGACGGGTCTTCGCCGGGCTTGAAACAGAGAACTGCGCCTCAACCATCGACGAATGGTAGATCGTGGCGCGTCTGGGACAATGCAGGGGAACTAGGTATACTTTATAATTGAGTGGCGTGGAAAATGAGAAGATTGGGTATCTCCAGTGACCCGACAACTTTGGTGTTTCCACGTAATCTACCGTCCCTATATCAACCTCCCGCAAGAGGAGCGGCCAAGTCCTAGTTCGGGACCTGCTCGATCGAATCTCCTGTCCGGGGTAGCATGCCCGCTGGTGACTCCTAACGGAATGTGCGGAGGCGCTGGGAGGGGGGCCCCAACCTCATCTAGACAGGATGAGCGAGTCGTCATACACCAATACGGTACCATTCTGCGAAACCGCGGCCGACGATACCGGGAGGGAAGTGATAGGTCACCTGCGTCTGGCTCCGTGCAACCCTACCCGGCTGACTCGTGCGGATAATATCGCATACGAGCTGACGGCGATATGATGCGTAGGTATTCAATAGCCAGGGCGCCCCCTATTATCTGCGCCACCTAGGCAACAGATTCGTATCCTAGCCCGTTGCTAAGTCGTACACATGCCGCATCTCCTAATCCCAATATGGGACGCCGTTTGACGCGCGCCAGTATGTCTGTCCAGCGACCTCGGCAGCAGAGATTTTTCTATCACCCGAGCTTGCGCTTTCTCTGTGACGAGGCCGCCGCGGGCAGGAATCTGTGCGGGTGACAGCGCTGCAGGAATGCAACGCCCCTGACATAGTCACCGCCGTCCTCGATGGGAAGGCCCCGGATGCCAGCGGGGGCAGGACGATGATAGAGGACGAAGAGGTGTACTTGTGGGGGCAGTTTGAATATTATGGCCCTCACAACCTGGGTGCAATCATGGGCCGCACACCCTGGAGGAAGAATAACAATATTTCAGAGAGCATCATGTGGATACACTGCGGGAGTGAAAAGGACAGCGTGTCTGACACCCTTTCAACCGACTTGTCAGTGTCCCCGGATCCAGGTGAAGCGGCGGCTTATACTTGTGTTTCGTAGATACACCTACGTATCCCATCTACCTGAATGTTACCCATTTCCGAGCTGTACAGATCAGGGATTGAGGAGGCTACGCTTGCGAAGACGCATCGCGGTTTCATCAGCGTGGCACGTCAGCTCGGAATCCGTTGCGTCTGGATCGATGTGCTATGCATCATACAAGACAACGCAGCCGGTTGGGCCTACGAATCAGAACGCATGGCCTAAGTCCATGGCAACGCGGAGTTGACTATTATTGTCGCGGGACGTTCAACCGGCAGCGACAGTGGATTCGCACTCAATGGAATCGAGGAGGCAGCCCGGCCTCGCACTCTGCCATCCGGAGGAAATCGAGATTAGGTAGGTTATCGCGACCGCGGAGATGAGGATGCCGGCGACAATGCAGACATGGGGGCTACTGTGCTTTCACTGTCGCTCTGGAATTGCGGCGCGTATACGGCGTTATGGGGCTGGTGCTACTAGGAAATGGTGTCAAGCCGATGAGCAATCCATTATATGGCGAATTCCATGAGCTTCTCATGCCAACGTATGAGAATCATAGAAACTGGCGAGGCATATCTATTCAACCCCTATACATTCTAGCCACAATTGCTTCAAAACTCATCAGATGACAATACCGGGGTAGCCGTGGCAAGAATGCTGACGCCGACGTAAGGCAGGAAGGGCAGCAGGAGCAAGAGCAGGAAGAAGTAAAAAAGCGTACGCGTTTGCGGATAGATATACTGCGATCACAGTATGAAAATATCTATAGACAGTACACTCCGCGCGAGTTAACGAACCCACACGACGTGTTTGCCGCCATCAGCGGTTTAGCACCACTTGCACAGCGCTCTATCCGTTCATGCTATCCAGCCGGCTTCCGGGAAGTGGATATGGCTCGCGGGTTGCTGTGGTATACCTGCTACGCACACAACAGCGAGAATAACTGAGGATTCATATATAGCGGTCCGACGGGAGAAGGCAAGCCCTGGAGTTCAGATAGAGAGTTGGCTGACATTAGAGCACCTTCATAGTCGGTAAGTGAAGAGCCCCTGCTGATCCTTCGTCTTTTCGCGGCACGGCTTTGTAAAGCTTCCGTTGGATGGTCCTTTTATCGAAGAGAAGACTACCTCTCGTGCACTTCTCACCTTTGGAGGCGGTGGCTACCAACTTACCCCTTTTTATATATAGTGGCCCCCCATCCAAGGAGAAGTACCTACGTGACAGATAGACGTGAGCGGAGGATATATGAATCCCCCGGCTTTCTCATATGGCCTAAGAATTTGTTGTCAAACGATGGCACTTCGAGGTGGTCAACGACGACTGTCTGCGATGCCGACGCCCTGCACATGCCGGTATGCGAATTCGTGTTTCTAGGGCGGCCCAAGCGCGTTTGTGTCGTTTTCCCGGAGCCTTCCGTCCCCAATACTTCGGCTTCTCCAACCCCATATTCGGGATCTACGGCGTCCGAAGCGTGGCCGGGATTGTGGCAGCCATTCAAACCATATCCCCAGCCCATTAGGGAATACTTGGTCATGCTCAAGCCTACCCAGCTAGACGAACCGAGCCCCTTCACCCTTCTCAAAGGCATCCCCACCACACCTCCAGTTACGACCGTTATATCTCACTTTACCCCGGCTTCCTTCGCCGCCGCTTGCTTCGGCATCGTCGAAGAGCGCACAGCGGGCAACTATTGGTTATTGCTCTGCCTTAAGGACGAAGGCGAAGGCCTACTACTACTTGGCAGAAACGAAGCAGAAGGGAAATTCCGCGGGACCATCACAGCCGTAAAGGAGCAGGTGCGTTTATATCTTTGGCCTCTCTCGCCCTTAGTTCCGGTCAGGTGGAATTCTCAAATGTGTTCGGCCGACCTAGTTTGAGCAGCTCATATATGCCCTGGCTGGTCACTGGCGCTGAGGAAAGAATACATCTGGTCTGAAGCTCAGAGGCGTCTGTTGCATGCCCATTCTTATAGTGTGTCAAGCGCGTGTGCGGCGACATAAGGAGGAAAGCGAGAAAAAGGCAGGGGAGAAGGCAGAAACGCTGACTCACCATTGCACAATCCACCCTCCTTTATCGCATCCCCGCTCTGCTAGGCGAACATTAGACTCGTATGCCGCTCAACGTCTTATAGCATGTCCGTAACGAAGAGAGCGTTAACACCCTAGTAGGTCCTAAGAGAAGAGCGATCCCCTCTGACGTAGGATATAAGACCTGTCACGTGAAAACATAGACGCCTTGGATTTTCTTCGCACGACTTGCAGGCCGGCAAGGGAGGATTCCCTAAGTGGCAACACTCAATATGAAATGCCACATCTAGGCCTGCGGTCCAGCTTCCGCCGCCAAGGCCACGGCTCTCTTCGCACATCACCTCTCTTCTTTTTCCTTCGAATTTCGAGCCTAAGACGACACGCGCGACCAAAGACTAATTCGATTAATATTGGACGCAGCGGCACCTGTCCGGGTTGACTTGCTAGAGGATGTTGGTTAAGCTACTCCCGGGTGAGAGGCTGGAAGTGCGCCGCCGAGTAGCTCAGGTTTGTTTACAATTATGTCGGAAATGTCTTCCTGGCTTGGGCGGACGACAGCGGCATAAATATCCTTTACGTCAGTGCTCGCTACAGATGAAAGCTGACGAATCCCGCTTCAAGGCCGGGCCCTGTTACCCGCATACCCCAGTACTGGCCATTTAGGTCCCTCATGAAGCCGACTCTTTAGAACGGGGCATTACACGCGAGTGACCCGGGCTTTTGAACAAGTGTGAGTTGTTTTATTTTATTTTAGGGGGGTTTTTTTCTTTCTATGTAGGAGTTGGGATGTATGATGGCGTCGAGCCGCTGTATCTCCTTATATTCAAGTTTGTCGTACTCGCCGTCCTGGTCGATCTGCCGTACACGAAGCTCGTTCCTTTTGGGGAGCTGTCCGCATAATCTGACGGCCTACTGAAACTCGCTCGGCAACAAAGCCGAAGCCTTGCCAGCCACAGAAGAGTTGCCGTAGAATCCCCCGAGGAATGGCTCTTCATCGAAACCACCAGTTGACCGAGCCATTAAGCATCCCGACCCTACCCTCGCTCCTGACGCTATGCCACCAGCCTCGAGGAATAAACAAGGCATCACCCGCTTCCAGGGTTACGTCGGCGGCTTTAATCTGGCCGCTCGAGATATCCTTGTCCCAGACAGCCTTGTGGAGCAGCTCACGTTCGGGGCCGTCCATCATCTCTACCGTTCTGAAGCGCGAGTTGCTGCTCGGCATACTTCGGGATATGTACTCGTATAAGTCGAGCCCGTCCCCCGGTGCTGCTATGCGTATTTGCTTGTTGCCGAAAATTTGACAGAGCAAATTTGGGTTCGGATCGCGGTGGAAAGGCGTGTAAACAGGTTGTATCCCGATCCAGATGCTGTGGCCGTATATCTGTCCTTTGTCTGTTGAACCGACAAGGCTAGGCACGCGTAAGTTACGAAACGCGGCCATAGATATGGCATCAATGTTGGTCTGGGCGATGTAGAGGTTTGTTATTAACTCAGATTTCATATTATCTCTCCTGTTGAACATGTCCGCGCCTAATATTAGACCTGCGGCGGCGTCGAAGGTCTGAAACTGCGGTTTACCATCCCAGGGATCTGGCTTGGCCATGTATTTCTGCATTATAAGCTCGGTGGTGGACACCGCGAAGTTGATAGAAAATCTGACTCCCTGCGTGGGGAGCCAGTCGAGAAACTCTTCCAGAATCCACTTCTTTCCGGAATCTTTAGGCGGAGGGGGAGGAACCATATACTCGTACGATACCACGGCCCCGTCTTTTTTCCCGAATTCGCCTTTGAATGCGCTTTTTCTGTGGCGGAACCTCCCCACAGGAGATTCGGGCTCTTCGGGTTGGAACCACGGAATAACGGCGCCAAGCTGGTGATATTTTTTAAGATGCAATGGGCGTTCTAGCCTCCATGCGGTCCTACGGAAGGCGTCGACACCGATATCGAAGTCCACGGCGTCCACGACAAAGTTACGCCGTCCGATTGTTATCGCACCGCCAACTCGGCGGCCGGAGAGGCGGACATCGGCAAGAGACGATGACTGGAGTCGGACCAGGCCTCTCGAGGACGACGAGACACCGACCCCGAGCCGAGGGAACAGCATGGGCGGACTTGCGAAAGAAACCGTTGGCCGCGAGAGAGTTGCGACGGATGGCTGGGGGGCGGGGAGAAGCACGCTGAGTATGCGGGTATGTAGTTTCTTCGATGTGTATGGGAATGGAGGGTGTAGATGTGCGGATATTTTATCTTGGCACGAGAATCCGAGGCGAGAAGAAGTTGAGATGAAATTTTGATGGAGAGACCGGGCTGATGGACGGGGTACGCAGGTGTACATGGAAGTGTAGGCTTGTAAGCACGCCTTCTCAGGTACTTATAGGTACCTCCGAGACGCAGTGGTTGATGTACCTATCCCGCACGATGTGCCGATCAGCGGTACTGCACCCTGTACCTGATGCATGCAGAAGTGCTACATCTTACCCAGGAGTGTTGGGCGCTGTAGGCAGAGGTACCCCAAGGTATCTAAGGTGTACCCACCTAGGTATATTGCTAGGTACTATGCATGACCTGTATTACCTAATACGTATATTCGCGGGACGATTACCTAATCTGGGCGACGCCGCTGTGCCAGCGCATGGGCCACCTCCCGTCTCCCGTCGCAACAGGCTGGCTGGCTGGGCCGCCTGGGCTGGACTGGGCTGAGAGAGTCCCAATCCGTAAATTTTGACAGCCTCTCCCTCCCTCCCCTCCAATCCCCACGACACACTTATCAACTGGCACTGCATCACCGCCGTTACCACTCAACCTACCAACACAATATTGGTTCACCATCGTATGGCCCCTTTCGCCTACCCTCATCCCCTTCGCCTGTAGCCAGCTCGTCCCTCCATCCTGCTCTCTCCCTAACACGCCCCGTCCCTCCCCCCCCCCTTCCCCCCCCCGTCCCGTCTCGTCTCGTCTTGTCTTCTTCCGCGTCATGCACCTGCACGCCCCGTAGTTTTCCCCTTCCCCAGCCACGACCAGCACACGGCTCGGCCGAGTTCCTCGACGTCGCATCCCGCGCATTTGATCCTAGAGCCCTCTCCGAGCCCCCCAAAGTATCAGCTTCTCTGCGAATAGAAAGGCACGATGTCTTCGACTTCCGGCACGCCTGAATCCTGGATCTCCTCGTTCTGCTCTCTCCTGGGTCACGAGTATTTCGCGGAGGTGTCCGAAGAGTTTATCGAAGATGACTTCAATCTCACCGGCCTGCAAACGCAGGTCGCAATGTACAAGGAGGCTCTCGAGGTACGCTCGTTGCTGGGCTATCCACCCCACCTAGGAATCTTGCTCTCTGCTAACCCCCTAACCCCCTTAGATGATACTAGACGTCGAGCCTGAAGATGATGAAGACGAAGAGGACGAGGACGACGAAGAAGAGGATGAATCTATCGAAGGCCCCGACCGCACGCGCCATGGCGAACGACGCAACCATAGCCGAATAGCCAGTGACCTATCCGTTATCGAGTCCTCGGCTGAGATGTTGTATGGCCTTATCCACCAACGTTTCATCTGCTCACGGGCAGGCATCCAGCAGATGTCCGAGAAGTATGAGCTAGGCCACTTCGGCGTCTGTCCTCGTCACCATTGCGAAGGCGCTCGAACTCTCCCCGTCGGCCTCTCCGATATTCCAGGCGAGGAGACGGTCAAGCTATTCTGCCCTTGCTGCCTTGACGTCTACGTGCCTCCCAATAGCAGATTTCAGACTGTGGACGGCGCCTTTTTTGGCCGCACATTCGGCGCCCTCTTTCTGCTCACCTTTCCGGAGTACGACCTTACTAAGCGAGGTGCCGACGTACTGGCCGGCGCGCGTGTGAGCGATGACGACAAGGACATGCTGAACGGCATGCACATCTGCAACATCGCGCCGAGTCTGGGCAAGAACAAAATATACGAACCCCGTATCTACGGCTTCCGCGTGTCGGAAGTGGCACGATCCGGTCCGCGGATGCAATGGTTGAGAGACAAGCCGGATGATATCACGGAATTGGACGAGGCACGTCTCTACGCGGAGAACAACCCAGATAGCGAAGACGACGACGACAGCACGAATCTCAACGGACGACCCGTACGGAGACTGCGTGCGCGGAGACGACACGGCCAAGGCGGGAGCCCGATGGCGGTGGAGACCAACGGTGCCGAGTCAGAGCTATGACAAGATCGATAACGGTCCAGCCAACTGGCTCGGGTCCCCTCGAATTAGACTGAAGGAGTTACTGTTACTGGAATTTCTCATGCGCATTACTCCTTCGTTCTCCAGCGCTGCCGGAGGAGTACACGCGTGCGCGCGCTATAAACACGTGCGCGCGCACACGAACACTAAAGACAACACACGCCCGGAGGAGAGAGAGAGAGAAAAGACATGCGTGGTGCGAAGTCGGAGGGCGTGGAATACTTAAGTTCGCGATACCAAGCACGGAGGGCGACGATGGGAGGGAAGGGAGAGAAATGGACCCTATACTTGTTCTACCTTGCATGGCCGGCGTTGGTAAACATTTTGATGCACCATTTTCCAGGCTGGCTAGCATCGGGAAGGGGGGAAAAGAGAGGCTAACAAGGCTGGATGGATATTCACACGCGCACGCACGCACACACACACACACACACGCGCACACACATATAAAACACGCACACGCGCGCGTACTCGGGGCGATAGCGAGGGTGGTGGTTTATCGTGAATATGCAATGCAATCAACCCATGTCTCTTTTTCCGTTTCATATCGCTACCCTTATCCTGTCTCAGTTCTCGCGCACACGAACGCACGCACGCAGATTCTCTCTCTCACCTCTCGTCTGCCCCGCACCCGGCGGCCTCACCCCCAAGGGTAGAGCAAGATTTGGAGAGGGGGGAGGGGGGGAGGGGAGGTTAAGGGCGGAGAGATAGTGGGAGACGCGGAGGGGCGACGAGAGGGAGGAAAGAGTAGAAGGGAAAATCTCCCTTATAGGCCAGTAGGTGGATGATGCCGTCACCATGCTTGATAATATAATACGATACGTTACCTACTATTCCCAAGCACGAGCTCGGAGCCGAAGACCAGGCCGTTGGAAATCCCCGGCTAGGATCACGTGCCGGCATATGCGCGCGCGCCCTCCTCAACCCGTCGTAGCGCGTAGGGTATGTATCGACAATAGTGTCATTCAGGGGAGGTGGTCGGCTGAGCTGACGCCGGGCGAGCGGGCGGGCTGACCGGGCTGAAGACAGGTAGGGGAGGGAGCTGAGCCACCCGGCTCTCGCGAAGAGGGCAGGCCCGGTATATATACGTATGTGGTAAGCCGAGGGTGGGTTGTGTATTTATGGATAGACGGACGGATGTACGCAGGTAGGAAGCGCAGGAAGCGCAGGAAGCGTAGGAAGTGGAGGAAGAGAGGGAGGAGGCGTAGGATAGGGTAAGGTAAGGTAAGGTAAGGTAAGATAAGGCGAGGCGAGGTGAGGTGAGGCGAGATAGTGCACCTGAACGTGGCCTGGGTTGGGTTCGTTCATGCTCGAGGCGTCGGGCATCCCTGTTTGTCTGCTGCTCCCCTTACCCTATAATACCGCGCCGTGCCTTGCCGTAGCGTGCCCCAACAGGACGCTCAGGGGCAGAAGAGAACATGTCTGCGGCGAAGAGGTCTTCTCCGGCGTCCCTACGGAGTATCTAATCTATATATTAGCCCGGCCTCGCGGCTCACGGCCGAGAGCACAGTCTGGCTTAGCCCGGTCTGAGATGATCTGTTCGTTTTTTTTACTCCGCACGTACGGAGACAGACAGATGGGCTAGGTACCTAGGTGTTTGGAGGATGCTACGAGGATGAGGCGCGTAGGGCGTTGCCGGCTTAGAGGTGCCTTGGCCTATACGTGGCGGTTTACCTGGTATGCCTACATTTCTACACGGGCGAATGGGTTAGATGGGAATAGCAGGTACCACCTACCAACACACCTCCATCACGCATTATGTAGGTACCTACGTACGTCGCGTGGTGGTCCTCGCGATATTATCAGGTACCTCGTGTAAGCGGCTACGGTCATTTTTACAAGCCTATATGCACGTATCGGGGCAGGAACAATCCTGCCCTTCACGGTTCGAGTAAAAAAAGGGGTAGCCAGACTACGCAGGCCGCTGCGTGCTGGCCCAGTTGCGCCGAGTGCCGGGGACAGGAAAACGAGTGCGAGCGAGACGCACACCCACACCCACACAGAGAGAGAGAGAGAAGGGGAAGAGAGGAAGAGATCGGCACGGCGGGCGGTGGCTATAAGGGGCGGTAAGGGCGTTATCTCCGCGCGGTCAGCTCCACGCCCACACGCTCGCCCTCTTCGTAAGCAGCAGAGTAAGCTACCTGTCACGATTAGTGCAAGTATTGACGTAGGTGTGGACGGGACGGTCGCGCGGAATGCGCATCACATGGCTCCACGTATTGAGAGGCAAGCACTTCTCGGGGTCTTGTCTCGCTTTGGCTCTCGGCGCAACGCTGTGTGTTATGTTAGGTAGAGGCGTGCGTGCTGCTGGCTTCTTCTGTCCCCTTCTGTATACATACACGCAATAGTCGGTATGGGCATACATACATAGTTGGGTATTGTATTGTGTGCGGCCAAAGGGCTCGTTCTCCTTGTCTGTCGTCATCGGATAACAGGGGTCAGCTGATCCCCACCAGGAACGCTTGTTTGTTTTTCTCACGGCCCTATCGCGGCTCCTCTTCTCTTCCCGTCTTCTCGTGTGCCATGAATTTTCTTTCTTTTGGGGCGGGAGGCGGACGAGGGTTGGCTGGGATGCGCGGCCCCCGTCCAAAGCCCCCCCACACGGTAGAAGAGACATGGGTCTCAATGGAATCCCGGTGAGATGAAACGAGAGGCATCGGTGCGGGTTCTATGAGTACATAGGAAGGGGGAAAAAAAATGAGATATGAGCGCCGTACCTGAGTCCCGGTGTGATTACGCGAAGGAACATTGGAATGTTCTCAGGTCTCAACCAAAATGTGACAACCTATAGGTATATAATTATCTGCCTGACGCAGCCGGTCAGATAATGCAGGTATGCATATGAGTACAGATGTATATCTACGTGCGTAGGAATGTATGTATGTCGATAGGAATGGCTACCGAGATTTCATATTCCCAGATCTGCGCGTCCTTGGCCGATTGATACTGATGATCTCGTCTGCATAAACAATCGATGGTGGTCCCATTCCCTCATCCCTCGCATCGCCAACCCAACTATCAGGTACCTAACATACTGAGTATCTTATATATACTCATATATTACCTGGCATATATATAGAGGTATATACACTCATATATACATACATATCGGGTACATTACAAGACCATGCCCAAGGCACCGCTTGGCGCGTACGCAGTCGAAATGAAAGGGATCGTCCTCTCCCACCGGCGTAGAGTCATCTCGAGGACCGGTGTCACGTGAATGATGCTCATTATGATTCGACATGGTTCCCCCCCACTCTGTCTCGTCCTTCTCTTTCTCTTTCTCCCTCGCCGGCTTGTCACTCACCGAGACTCGGATGCCACCCCACGGATGGGATGAGCGTCGGCGCACGATAGACTAGACGGATGGGGGGAGACTTGCACACATCGTCTGCGCTTGTCCCGATTCTGCTCGAGCACGGCAAGGCGTGCGGTGCACTCTCCCCTCGCACTGTATGCCGTATTCATGCATGGGCGTCGATAACAAACAATGTCTTGGCATGGGCGGTCTACTGCTCAACCCCATTTACAGGTCGGCAGGTAGAGAGAGGGGGGAGGCAGCGCTGTTGCGTACTGAGTAGAACGGGATCGCTCGACTCGACGCTCGCCAGCGGGGGTCGGGCTGCGGCCCCGCGTTACATAGCATAGCTCCGGCATCCAGTGGTCCTTTCTTACGTATACACTGTGGTTATCGTGATCTTGCACGTGTGCGTATGGAAGTATAGGCGCAAGTGCATCAGCCTGTCAGTTCGGTTGGTGCGCTGAAGGACGACAGGAAGGATGACATGCACCGTTATCATCCCTCATCGGTTTTTTTCCTTCGCTTGTGTTCCCGCCGTGAACGCCGGAGCGCAACGGCCTCCTGCGTGCTACGAACCCCCGCGTCCCTGTCCAGTCGCCGGGCGGCCGGGCTTCGCTGGGTCCAACTAAGGCCCTTCTTCTGCTGCCGACCTCGCCCTTCGTTGCAACCCACATCGCACGGGGAGTCGCCAAGACGCAGCAGAGGCCAGCAGGCCAGGAGGAGACCAGGCAATGATAGGCGATGCGCACGTTGAGGATTGACGTGATGGCGAGCGACTAGGTGGCACCCAATTATGCGTGGCCAAGAAAACAATATCAACCTGAACTATGCCGACGTTCGTCGGCTCGGTACCGCCACTTGACCGATCTGTCCGGATTTGGGCATTTATAATCAGCTCAACTCATGTTCCGTCGAATCGTGGTGGTGTGGGGGGGAGGGGGGTTAGCCGCTGTCTGATTTGTGAGCCAGCCATGGATATTCGTCCCGAGCCCGAACCCGAGACGGAGATGAGAGTTGGTGACAGGGTTCTACAAATACCTATTCATACTCATAAGCCTCCTTCGCTCGACGTGTCCGTTGCCCGTGCACAGGTGAGGTGGGCTGTACGCGTATTTTATAGTGCGGTGTAAGTGTGTGAAGAGAAGTATGATCTGCTCTGCCCTAGAGCCTATACGGGCGGATCGTGTCTCGCGGATGCTTATAGTATACCATCTTTCTCAGCACTACTCGTACAAATACCAGCCTCAGCCCATGCCGCAACCTTGCTACCATGACGCGCTTCCCGTCGTAAGAATAAGCGAGTAGCCATGTTGAATTATGAAACACTGCCGGGTACCTAATCTACGTGCTTGTATAGGTACATCCATCGCCCATATGCGCCTAAGCATGTATCCATACGACATACCCATGACGGGACCCATCCCAAGGTGTTATGTGCAGAGCTTCCTTATCGCCGCGCGTGGATGTGCGAATGTGCTCAATACTACGTTCGCACGCATACACACACACACACACACACACACACACACACGAACACCCTGGTCTTCGCACTCAACCGTCTATCTAGATATGTAGGTACCTTACACCTGCGAGACGTGGGTTTAGGCGTCCCATCTTCCCTGGCACCGGCACGGCGAGACGAGCTGGATGCGACACTGGTGACAGGTACCTGGGTCGTCTTGGCTCGAATGACCGGACGAGTCGAAGAATCCAGAACTTGGTCGGGGTGACTGCATACAGAACCGCTCGATCGACCCACGACGAGGACCCACGACGAGGACCCATGGGGAGGGGGAAGACGGCGGTATGCCTGGGTATGCCGGCACAGGCGGTGCCGGCCAATGGGGAGGCCAATGCGACAAGCTCACCCTCTGAGACGGCAGCCGGCACCCAGACTAAATCGATCTCCAACGTGTCTGGCCTCATCCTCGTCTCCGACGAGACACCGAATCGAGTTTGCCTGCGCGCAACAGCCGGCCGTGCGCAAAATCCCAGGGCCCGTTCAACCCTATCTGTCGCGCACAACGCAGGCGCTGGTGCCGAGCACAAAATACATACCATATTGTTTCGTAAATGCCCAACACGTGTGATGACGGAGGACCGTTAACTGTCTGACGAAGGAGCATAAGCTCTAAACCTATCTGGACGCTCGGTGGCACGCAGAGGTATGCGAGTGCGAACCGCGTAGCTGGAGGGGCATCCGACCTGGAGATCATAGGTCCGGGGCCTCGATGTTATGGTATCAAGTTTTTGGACCATGACTGGAGGGGATGGGCGGGCTATCGTCTGGTGGGCATGCGACGAAGAAAGCCGAGCCGTGGGAGCTTTCCTTTCCCCAGTATCAGAAGGCAATCCTGGTCGTCTCGCCTTGGTATGCTAGCCGTATCGCCTTGGCATGCTCGCCGTCTGACGAAGACGGCGTGCAACTGTAGGTGTGTACTTGGCTATATGCATCCGACGCAGGGGGATGGGGGGGGGGGGAGGAAGAGCAAGGCTTCTTTGTCCTTGTTAGGCGCAGTTAATTATTCATAGACCTACCCAGGTACTTACACGTAGCTGCGTAAAGGACTGGAGGGAGGCATCTCAGAGATGCCTACCACGTCCGATAGCCTGTACCGATCTCAGATGGAAAAGAAAGAAGTATTATGCACTTATACGGTGTATCTCGCGAAGACGCGGTGGTGATGGTATGATAGTGATCGGTGCTACCGTGCTCTGAACGCGCTGCTATAGCAGGGTGACGACAACACCGGGATAGCAGCGGCGGGTATACGCCCTAACTGCTACCTGGGGTTACGTGAAGCAGGGCTACTACCTCTAGTTAGCTTCACATGGCAGTTTTCCCAGGGTTCTCTTCCAGGGTTCTCCGTTCCACCTCGTACGGGTCCGTATCGAGTATACATGTGAGTATGTGCGCACCCTGACGGGAGCGGCAAAGGACCTTTACCTGACCTAGCCGACAAGCAGAAAGTAGGTACCTCGCGCGCGGCCGAATCTGGTACAGGCCCGACGAGTTACCTCGATGCCGCATCCGAGTTTAGGTACCTCGACGCGCGGGTGAGGCCAGGTCAGGTCAGGTCAGGCCAGAGTAGGCAGTTAGCGGGGTTATGTAGCTACCCGTGCAGGGACTGGTGGGCTGGTGGAGGGCGACGGACGGGGTTCCAGACCTAAGGATATTGTTGATTGATAATCGCAGTGGCCATTCGGCTCAACCCTCAGGGCGAACCGACAAGAGACAGCACGCTAGGCAATTGTGGTGGTTTCTCACATCTCGCCGTCGACGGAGGGATCCATTCACTTTCCCAGGTACCTTCAAGTCCCTGTCCCCGTTCCTGGCCCCGTCCCTGGCCCCGTCTGTCGGCTACATACCTTAGGTACCCATTCTTCCCATCCCACCTTCACCCTACCCTTCTCTCACTCTTATTTTTTTCTGCCGTCTTTGTGACCTCTCCATACGAGCCCGTTCCCTTGTCACGGTTTCGCACCATAGCTACTTAAGCCTCATTCCCCCCTCGGAATCCCCCATCCACTCCCTTACTTCCGTATTTCTCCTCTTCTGGCCGAATTGGCGTTGCCCTGCTAGTTGTCGCATATACCGTCTGATCATCTAAGCCGCGCTGGTGCAAATAACGGGTCCTTTCTGGAGGCTCCGCTGCCTAAACCACACTCCCCTACTAACCCGACTGCTTCCCCACCCGACGTCGAGCTTTGGTTGTGCTGCTTCCGCCAGATACCCTCGAGAGGGGAGAGGGTCTGAGTGTTCCGGAGTGGTAGTAACGGTCCACGCAGGCCATTGGAAGAGTCGCCGCAACCCAGGTTACGTATCGGACGCAAACCATGTCGGACAAAGACGCGGAGAAGCCGTTTGCGGCGGGCGTGGTGGCGGACCAACGTGACGATGCATCCACGCCGTCGTCCAAGACTACACGACCTCCATCCTCAACCTCTACCGTGGCCGCGTCGAATCCGGAGGAGCAGCGCGAGCTGGCCAGGCAGAACAACCCCAATGGCTTCTCCCAGACTGCGGGCGTTTCTGTGGAGCGAGCCGAGGCCGATTTCGCCGAGCTCCAGAGGGAGCTTTCCGGACTATCGCGAGCCAGCCGGACCCGTAGCCGGAAGGAGACTACTGACGTCGAGAAGGGCATCGATGCCACCCTCGACGCGCCCTCGTCCGAGGACTCGGGAGAGGTCTTCGACCTCGAGAACACCCTGCGCGGCGGTCTCGATGCCGAGCGGAAAGCCGGCATCAAGCCGAAGCATATCGGCGTTTACTGGGATGGGCTAACGGTCAAGGGCATGGGCGGAACCACCAACTTTGTGAAGACATTCCCCGACGCGTTTGTCGACTTTTTCGATTACTGGACCCCGTTGATGGACCTCTTAGGCAGGGGCAGTAGGGGTACCGAGGTCACGATCCTCGACAATTTCAAGGGCGTCGTGAATCCTGGCGAGATGGTCCTCGTTCTCGGGAAACCGGGATCGGGTTGCACAACATTTCTCAAGTCCATCGCCAATCAGCGGTGGGGGTACACCGACGTCGCCGGTGAGGTTCTCTATGGGCCCTTTACCGCTAAGGACTTCAAGCAGTACCGCGGTGAGGCTGTCTACAACCAGGAAGACGACATTCACCACGCCACTCTTACCGTGGAGCAGACCTTGGGCTTCGCACTGGACACCAAGGTGGGAAAGAAACTACCGGCCGGCATGACTAAGAACAAATTCAAGGAGGATGTGATAACGACACTCCTCAAGATGTTCAACATCGAGCACACTCGCAAGACCGTGGTCGGTGATGCTCTTGTCCGTGGCGTTTCTGGCGGAGAGAGGAAGCGTGTTTCCATCGCCGAGATGATGATCACCAACGCTTGCATTCTGTCGTGGGACAACAGCACCCGCGGTTTAGATGCGAGCACCGCTCTCGACTTCGTCAAGTCGCTCCGAATTCAAACCGACCTCTACAAGACCTCGACATTCGTCTCCCTGTACCAAGCGTCCGAGAATATCTATCGCCAATTTGATAAGGTGCTGGTCATCGATGCTGGTAAGCAGGTATACTTCGGCCCTGCCGCTGAGGCGCGAGCCTACTTCGAGGGGCTCGGATTCCTGCCGCGCCCGCGACAGACGACGCCCGACTACGTTACCGGCTGCACCGACGAGTTCGAGCGCGCCTACTCAGACGGCTACTCGCCGTCGAACGCTCCTCACAGCCCCGAGACCTTAGCCGAAGCGTTCGAGAAGTCCCGGTTCTCTCAGCAGCTGAATAACGAGATGGTCGAATACAAGACTAAACTCGAGCACGAGCGTGAGGTTGCCCGCCACGACGATTTCCGTCTTGCCGTCCGCGAAAGCAAGCGCGGCGGCGCGAAGCATTCCGTCTACAGCGTAGGATTTCACCTGCAGGTCTGGGCCCTCATGAAGCGCCAATTTGTCCTCAAGCTACAGGATAAACTCAGTCTCTCGTTGTCTTGGTTCCGCAGTATCATCATCGGAATTGTTCTCGGCACGCTCTATCTGAATCTGCAACAAACCTCGGCCAGCGCCTTCGGTAAGGGTGGTCTTCTGTTCATCTCGCTCCTCTTCAACGCTTTCGAGGCCTTCTCCGAATTAGGATCCACTATGACGGGCCGGCCGATCGTGAATAAGCACAAGGCTTATACCTTCCATCGACCCTCGGCGTTGTGGATAGCTCAAATCTTCGTGGACACGGCATTCTCGGCAGTTCGGATTCTGGTGTTCTCGATCATTGTCTACTTCATGTCCAACTTGACCAGAACAGCGGGCGCATTCTTCACATTCTACCTCATGATTCTGGTGGGAAACATCGCTATGACCCTTTACTTCCGCATCATCGCTTGCCTAAGTCCAGATTTCGACTACGCTATCAAGTTTGCTGTCGTCACGGTTACTTTGTTCATCCTCACGTCCGGTTATCTCATTCAGTATCAGCAGCAACAGGTTTGGCTGCGATGGATCTTTTGGATCAATGCGTTGGGTCTAGCTTTTTCCAGTCTGATGGCGAACGAGTTTGGCAACAGTCGGTTGACATGCTCGTCGGAGTCGCTCATTCCTTCTGGGCCTGAATATAACAACATCAGCCATCAGGTTTGCACCTTGCCCGGGTCCACGCCCGGTAGCGTTGAAGTGCTCGGTGCCGAGTACATCACACAGGGATTTGCCTACGCGCCCGGGGATCTATGGCGAAACTTCGGAATCATCATGGCCATCATCGTATTCTTCCTCATCATGAATGTCGTGTTGGGCGAGTTCGTCAAGTACGGTATGGGTGGTAACCAGGCCAAGGTCTTCGCTAAGCCCAACCCCGAGCGAACGGCGCTCAACGAGGTTCTCAAGAACAAGCGACTTGAACGACAGAAGTCGAAGCAGGAGGAAGAGGGAAGCACGTTGAAGATCGAGTCCAGCAGCATCTTAACATGGGAGAATCTCAATTACGACGTCCCAGTTCCTGGTGGTACTCGCCGTTTGCTCAATAATGTCTATGGTTACTGCAAGCCCGGCCAGCTGACTGCCCTCATGGGTGCATCTGGGGCCGGAAAAACGACACTGCTAGACGTTCTGGCGTCGAGGAAGAACATCGGTGTCATCAGCGGTGATGTTCTCGTCGACGGCGCCAAACCCGGCAAGGAGTTCCAGCGATCGACCTCGTACGCCGAGCAGCTCGACATGCACGACCCGACTCAGACTGTGCGCGAAGCCCTGCGGTTCTCCGCCGATCTCCGACAGCCCATCGAGACCCCGCGCGAGGAAAAATACTCTTATGTCGAGGAGATCATCGCCCTGTTAGAAATGGAGCATATTGCGGACTGCATCATTGGCACGCCAGAGATGGGACTTACGGTCGAACAGCGGAAGCGTGTCACCATCGGTGTCGAGTTGGCGGCTAAGCCGCAGCTTCTCTTGTTCCTCGACGAGCCGACTTCGGGTCTCGACAGCCAGAGCGCTTTCAATATCGTCCGGTTCCTGAAGAAGCTCGCAGCCGCTGGCCAAGCCATCCTCTGCACGATTCACCAGCCTAACGCCGCCCTTTTCGAGAACTTTGACCGATTGCTGCTGCTACAGAGAGGTGGCCGCTGCGTATACTTCGGTGACATCGGGAAGGATGCTCATGTGCTCCGGGACTACCTGGGGCGTCACGGTGCTGTCGCTGGTCCCTCTGACAACATTGCCGAGTTTATGCTGGAGGCTGTTGGTGCTGGAAGCAGTCCTCGTGTCGGTAACCGGGACTGGGCTGACATCTGGGACGACAGCCCGGAACTTGCTAACGTCAAGGATACCATCTCTCAGTTCAAGGAAACTCGCAAGGCGGCTGCCTCACAGATTGACCAGTCACTCCAACGCGAGTATGCGTCGCCTCTACTTCACCAATTGAAAGTCGTTATCGCCCGCACCAACATCTCTTTCTGGCGATCGCCCAACTACCTCTTTACGCGCTTTTTCAACCACGTCGTCATTGCTATTCTCACTGGTCTGACATACCTGCAACTCGACGACTCCCGTGGCTCACTGCAGAACAAGGTCTTCGTCATGTTCCAGATTACGGTCCTTCCCGCGCTGCTCATGCCCCAAGTCGAGCTCATGTACGTCATCAAGCGAGCCATCTTCTTCCGCGAGCAGCTCAGCAAGATGTACAGCACGTTTACCTTCACTCTGGCCATGGTCATTGCCGAGCTGCCGTACTCGATCATCTGTTCCGTTGTCTTTTTTGTGCCGCTCTACTACATCCCCGGTTTCCAGTCAGAATCCTCCCGCGCCGGCTACCAGTACTTCATGGTATTGATCACAGAGTTTTTCGCCGTCACGTTGGGTCAAGTTCTAGCCGCCATCTCGCCGTCTAGCTTCGTCTCGAGCCAGTACGATCCCTTCATCGTCATCACCTTTGCCATGTTCTGTGGTGTGGCGATCCCGGCACCCCAGATGCCCGGTTTCTGGCGGGCATGGCTGTACCAGCTGGACCCCTTCACTCGTCTCATCGGCGGAACGGTGACCACCGCTCTCGACCAACTCGAAGTCAACTGCAGGCCCGAGGAACTGAACAGGTTCAGCGCCCCGGAGGGCCAGACATGCGGCGAGTACATGTCAACCTTCTTCGATACCTACAGGGGCCCCGGGTACCTCGTGGATAACGCGACTAGCGCCTGCGAATACTGCGCTTACAAGCTGGGCAACCAGTTCTACGAGCCTCTCGGATTCAGCTTCGATCTACGGTGGAGAGAACTCGGAATCTTCCTAGCCTTCGTCGGTAGCAATTTGATAATCTTATTCACCGCGGTAAGTCACGAGCCTCCTAACCCCCTCCTTCGCTTCTTATGTGTACTAATGCGGACCTCCAGAGCCGATATTTGAACTTCAACCGAAGGTGATGTACCCGAAACAGGAGGGGTGGGGGTACGATGACGACGGGAACAATAATTACGACGGTGGTAATGAGTGTCCCAATCAATATACGGGACGGCTAATGAAGAAAGGCTTTGCCTGATTTGCGATGTGCAAGGGGCACATGAGAAGGGGGTAGGTAAAGCAACGACAGAAGCGGGAAGGAGTATTTCGATATAAAGGTCTCCCCCGCGGATTCGAGGGTTCGGATCCAAAAACGCATAGGCATAGAGACGGCGTTGCGCTCCATAGCCCAGGCACGGAGACCTGGCGTATGTTCTAAGAGACATCGAGTCAATCTTCACGTATTTTTACATAGGATAGAAGCTAGCGCGACTTGACGCCCCGGCGATCTGCTTACTTGCCCACACTGGGCTATTAATAAAATCGACACTAGTCGATAATTCCGAATTACACGAGCTGTCATCAAGCTTATGGCCCTTGCCATACGCCTATCATATAACACGCCGGGTAAGCCGGGGGTCGGGGATGGTGTCTGCTCACTGCGCGTAATTCCACGAGTGCAGTACACCTTTGGCTGCACTCCTTATTCCCTCTGCTGTATATCGTAGTATCGGGTATGCAGCAGCCGAGTCCCGGCGATTACGTTAGATACACACGTACCCCTGTAACCCCTTCACCTCCGCACCCCGCGCCATCCCTCCATCCTCCATCTCCCCATCCCACAAGCCCCCATCCCACCTCCACGGCCCGAATCCCGTACGCCGCAACACACCAGGCCGGTCGACCGGCACCGCGGTCCTACCTAGATTAGGCTTGGGTGCTCTCGACGCACCGGGCTGTCCCATCCAGTCCCGGGCACGCAGACACGTGCATAGACACAGACACAGGCTCACACGGTACACAGCACACCATGGCCAGCGATGCTGAGCCCGGGATGGCGTACGCGTACTGCGTCGCCAACGACGGGTGCGTGCTCGCGTTCCAGACCTCGCGGCCAACCAACCGCGACTCGCACCAGCAGCAGCCTTCCTTACCCTTCCCCGCTGCTACCCTCGCTGCCAACTCGGAAGGGGGAGAGACCGAGGACGCCGAAGAAGAGATCTGCATCCTGCTGCTCCACGGCTTCAGCGGGTCGAGTCGGTACTTCACGCGCAACTACCCCGGGCTGACCGCCAGCCGGCATTGGGTCGTGGCGGCGGACCTGCGCGGCCACGGCAACTCGGGGCGCCCCGCCGGCGGGTACCACGTCGCGCGGCTGGCGGCGGACCTGCGGGACCTCGTCGCGCACCTGCGGTGGGTCTACTCGGCCGCAGCCCCTCCCTCCTCCACGCATGCCGGCACCGAAAACAGGGAAAGAAAGCGGCTTAAATTCGTCCCCGTGGGTTGCTCCATCGGCGCCGCCGTGGTGTGGACCTACGTCGAGCTGTTCGGGTCCGACGACGACGACTTCGCTGGGTACGTGTTCGCGGACCAGGCGCCGCTGCAGGACCGCTCGGCGTTCGGGGACTACTTCTTGTACGATTCGGACGACTCGGGCGACGGCAACCGCGGGGAGGCGAAGAGCGGGGAGGCAAAGAGGGGCCGCGGCTGGGACGCGTCGCGCGCGCACCTCAGCTGCTACGACGAGGCGACGCTGCAGGCGGCGCAGGCGGCGTGGGCGGCGGACCCGGAGGCGGCGGGGCGCGAGCTCGCGGCGTCGTGCCTGGGGTACCGGCACGCGCCGGAGGCGGGCGACGGGGCGGGCGCGGACGCGGACGCGGACGCGGCCTTCTTCGCGGCGATCAGCGCGCGCTGCGACGGCGCGTGGCTCGCGCGCCTGCTCGCCGACCACACGCGCTACGACCACCGCGAGGCGCTCGAGGCGCTCGCCGCGCCGGCCCTGGTCCTGGCCGGCCGCCGCACCGGCTGCTTCCCGCTCGCGGGGATGCGCGAGGTCGCCGCGCGCGTCGAGCACGCGAGCGGAGCCGGCCGCGCCCGCCTCGTCCTGTTCGGCTCCGGCCACTGGATGTTCTACGAGGAGCCCGACCGCTTTAACACCGAGGTCCTCGCCTTCGTCGAGAGCTGTCGCGCGCGCCCCCGCGTGCGCCCGCCGGAGGAGGGTAGATAGGAGAAAATATACGTGTCGTGCGGTCGAGTGGTTCCATTTGATATGTATTGATTTCGCTGCTGATTCCCGCTGCCATAAAGGATGGTTCTATGGAAAACAGGGTGAGTTGGCCATACCGTCGCTGCCATTGTCTCTTTCCTCCCAAGACCACTTTGTCTTGTCGTCCATCTCGTGAGAGTGTTTCTCCCGTGCGTTATAAGCCAGGAACATGCCGGCTGTGAACGCAACTGTCATCTCCAATGTCACTACGCACACCCACCCTGATACCGGCGACTCTTATCTCCCGAACGTTCGTGCCGAAAATACGCGTCACGAAGCTTAGCGGGACATACACGGCCGCTAGCAGCGTGAGGTTCTGTGCAGAGCGAGCTTGCTGGATACTAGTCTCAGAGTCGAGAACGCTGATGGGGCTCACGAGAAGCTGAAGCGTGTCCATTCGGAACTTCTCTACGCTCTCGGTCTCGGCGAGAATCTCGCCGGAGACGGCGTCTGGGAAGCCACGTAGCCTTGAGCATGGGTTTTATCCCGAACGGACACCAGCTCCTCTCTTAACGTGGCCATTGCAAGTTTTATAGCTCTCGCAGTCTAGCCTGCGGGTTGCGCATTGACAGCCGAAACCATGCGTTTATATCATCATCCTGCCTTACGGGCTCTGTGGGTAGTGCCTATGATACGCCGGCACGATTGAACAGCACCGAGATGAGAACGACCGGTACCAGCAAAGCGCCTCTGCCACAGCAGTCTTACGCTCCGGATTATTTGGCACAGCGATATCATACCATATTAAAGAGCCATGATACCTGTAGTATAAAGCGTCCTTACCCCGTCCACATTTCCCCTGTAGTGGCTTTCTTATCCCTATCCTTATAACGTAGGCACCAGCACAATTAGGCAAGGCTTGAGCCCTGCGTTCGGCGGTTAGTGGGTGCTTCGATGAAGAATTTATATTGCTCTCCTTGTCTCGCACTCTGTTCGCAGATTCCCCTACATAACCATCTGCCCCCTAGCCTCGGGCCAGACTCCGGAACAAGATGGGTTGGGGACCTCCGACGGGACCCTTACTTTCGAGTATTTACAATCATATGTTATGCCAAAGAGCCGTACACGGTAGCAAGGTTGGCGTTAGCTGTGCGGACAAGCCTAACGGCAACATACGTGTAGGACAGGCTGATTAAGGTCCACGTAAGAGTACAATTCTAACACTCTACGAAACCAATCAACTTGAAAAGGGATGCGTATCGCATTCCCGGAGACTTTTCTAAAGTCTCTGGCTCTGGCTTACAGAGAAACAAGCTCATCCGCAACACTGCTTACCTACTCTTGTACTTGGGGCTATGTAAGACTTATGCATTTTACGAGTTTTAGTAAATTGGCTATAGAATTGGTCCACGCAGTATCTTTATGCAGAACGGGGTTAGAGAGCCGGGGCAGTGCACAACAGAAGATGCCCGCGACGCAACCAACCACGGCATCGCCGGCCCGGCCGAAGCGTCGCCGACAAGGTGCGACACGCGGCCGCCGCGCTCACACGAATCTGTCGAGATCGAGGGGCAGGCGCTCGCCCATCCAGATGGCGCGCTGGGTGTGGTTGCGCAGCTCGACGTCCATGCCGGACGGGCTGTCGCCGGGCTCGGAGGTGTTGGGGTGGATGAGCGCCGAGAGGGGCCCGCGGTGGATGGCGAGCCAGGGCACGAAGGCGCCGAACTGCGCCGGGGTGAACAGGTTGACCTCGAACATGGCCACCGGGTGCGGCCCTATAGGCCGGTCCCAGAAGCGGTAGATCCTCAGCTCGGGAACTAAAGGGTGGGGAGGGAGGCCGGACGGGTCCCCTGACTTAGCACGGTTCCTCTAACCATTACGGCGCGGCGGGTCACGTTACCGGCCGAGCCGCGGCGCCAGTTGGGGGGGGGGCGATCAGAGACTTACACTCTCGTCGGATGCGCTCCCACAGCTCGCGCGCATACTTCGTCTGGGCCTCGTTGGCCTGGTAGTAATAGATGTGGATGTCGCTAGGCGGGGGGGTGCGCGCCGTCCGAAGTTAGTGAAGCCTGTGCGGGATGCCGACCCGGCACGGTGGGACGCGGGAGGAGAACGGATGGCGTCGGGGCCCGGGGGGAGGGGGGGGGGGAGGGCAGCTCACAAACCACCGCGACGGCCCTTGTCCAGCGGGTCTGGGAAGTCGAGGTAGGCCTTGCTGAGCGTCTCGTTGACCGGGTTCACGTAGCTCTTCCCGTCCTCGGCCTTCTCGTCGGGGAGCGGCGGGGCGCCCTCGTAGCCGGCGAGGGGCGAGGGGTAGGTGTACTTCCCCGCCACGTACGCCATGGCGCTTGCGGGTGAGGGATCGGGGTTGCGCGAGTTGGGTAGGTGGGCAACTTGAGTAGGTATACTCCGTACAAGGTGTTATGTATTCAAGTAAGTAGGTAGGTAGGTAGGTACCTAAGTGCTATATGGATATGTAGGTAAGATATGAGCAGGGTGAGGAGGAGGAGGAGGAGGAGGAGGAGGAGGAGGAGGAGGAGGATACTCGGGCTGTTACCGCTGTGATGGCATCACGTCGTAGTGGTTTCGCGGCGTGGGTATTTAAACCAGAAGGGATAGAAGCGGAGCGTATAGCGCGACCAGGGAATGCTGGATACCCGATTGGCGTCTTACAAATGCATGTGTGCCAATTCCTCGCCCTGAGGCCATGACGTGCTTATGGTTGGCTGAGTAATCATTCGGCTCGTTACGTGATCAAGCTGAAGTATCTCTAGCACCACCTCCACATCCCACCTGACTTACAAATAGGTAGGTAGGTACCTCTACATGTATACTCTCACTGGGAAGTGGGTGCGCAGGTACCGCCTATAGGTACATGACGCACCGTCTTGATGCATATATGCACGTACCTGAGGTACCTAGGCGGCGTCGATATTAGTCTCTGTGGCATCAACTAAACGCCGTCGGCCGCGAAACTAGTCCACACCGGCACGTCACGTCATCTATCATAGGTTTCCCTTTCGTCGTCGTCGTCAGTATTCCCTACCATTATTCGCCTTTCAAGCCCGCAACCCCAGTTACACGTAAACAGCTCGCCCGCTCAGAACCTGAAAGTTGCCTACGGGGGAGACACCCCCCCTCGCTGCACTCAGAGCTTGTATCGGAAATACTTGTTCTCCTTGTCCGTCAAATCTTCGAAGCCGCCTAGCGCCCCCTCTTCCTCTACCGCGCCGGTACTCTGAGCCATCTTATCGCGCTGCTTGTTCTCCCACCAACACCACAGTGTGTACAGTCCCTGGAGGAAGATGGCCGAGCAATAAGTACCTAGCAGGCCCTTGATCGCGGTGGGATATCTCGGCACCTCCGAGGCCAGGAAAAGTTGCGGGCCGACGATGCTAGAACACGTGTGACGTCAGCAGGGGGGCGGCTTGGCCGCTCGGGTTCATAGATATCGACTTACTTTCCCACAACGAAGCACACGAAATACACACCGAGCACTGTGCTTCTCTTAGTGTGTCCGGCGATGTTGATGCCGGGTACCGTCCAGTTCAGCACGATGGGCGAACCTATCGTGGCGAGCATCCAGCACATGCCGACAAGAGCGTAGCGATGCTCGATGTTGATGGTAAGAATGCCGATGAGCCCTGCCATGCCAGGCAAGCACCCGATCATGATGGACCCGCCGACCATGTTCGGCAGCTGCGAGAGAAAGCCCATCGACAGGCAGGCAACGACTGCGAAGGCACCGCCTGGCGCTTGCAGAAGCGTGGTCCTAAGCGCGTCGAAGTTGAATCCCTTGATGATGGCAGACATGAAATTGGTCACTGCGCCGTTGAGGATCCCAAAAGCGATTCCCGTCATCCAGAGGAGCCAGCACCTCCCGTCCAACGCGGCCTCCTTGATCTGGTAAGACCTGAATGTCGCATCCTTGAGGCCCATTTTGTTGTCCGAAACGCGCCAGACGGCAACCACGCGCTCGTACTCCGATAGCATCTTCGCGTTGTGCGGCCCGTCGGGGAGATACCATACGATGAGAAACCCCCACACGAAAGTGAGGGCCCCGACAATCTACTCATTTTCGCGTTAGCCCTTATCCTTTTTCTCGTGTCCGGGGTGGGGGACAATCATACGAGGAAGATCAACTTCCACTGAGCTACGGCCAGTCCTTGCGCCACACCCGCGGCGTAAGCTAGAAGGGCACCCAGGATGTTCGAGACGCCGTTGGTGCACAACCAGATGGAGCTTCGCAGGGTCTGCTCCTTACGGGTCCACAGCATCGAAGTTAGGAGCACCCACGCGGGCGAGATGCAGCCTTCGAGCATGCCGAGGAAGAATCGGATGGCGAAGAAGCCGCTGAAGTTGAACACGGCGGCTTGCAGCATGCAGACGACCCCCCACACGAACAGCATGCCGCCGACAAGCTTCCCGATCGCGACGCGTTGCAGCAGCAGGTTCCACGGCCACGCACCGCCTTTTAGCTGTATCAGCATGCTGCTAAGTGGCAAGGCTAAGGAAGGCTAAGGAAGAATCGTCACCTACAGAGCCAGCCGAAATACAAGGCCGAGGCGACCCAAGAGTAGTTGTCGCCTTTCATGTTCGTGTCCGGTTGCAAGCCGTACGCGTTTGAGTAGTTGAGGCTAAACGTCCGGCATGGTTACTTGAAAATCTACATATCACTTGTGTGGGTGCTTGCTCGGGGTTAACATACGTCTGCTTGTCGAGAAACGACAACATATAAGTGATCATCATCTACAGGAGGAATTACACCGTTAGAAACGGACGCCACAGACTAATTTGGGGTGCGGGGGGGAGGGGGGAGTGTCGTACCATTGGAAGCACGATGGAATCGAGCTTTCTCCGGACTTTGATGGCGTCCGCTTCGAGTTGAGCTTTATCATACTGCTGCGATTGCTGCAACATGTCCTTTCCGAGCTCGTTGAGGTCGTTCCGCCGGCTAATCATACGCCGGAACAGGCCCTTCTCCTCCGTCAACACGGCTCCGACCCCGCGCTCGGTGTCGGCCGTGCTCTCAGCAACCGGGATGACCTCCTTCTCAGACATTTTCGCGGCAGTAACGAGGACAGGTTCTGAAGGATTCGGATGGGAGCGTGTTTGGGGATTGATGGTGATGACCGCGACGACGAGAAGCCTGTTAAATGCTCCTCCTCGTCCTTGTAGTATTGTCTCCGTTGTTATTGTTGCTAGCTCGGGGGGAGAAGGGGATCGTCAAGAGCAACCTCGTCTATCCGGGGTCGGACCATCGTATCTAGCAGCCATATGATAAGACCCTTGCTATCTTTGCTGGGGTGTAGACGTAGCGTCGAGACTCGAGGTCATTACACCCCGTTATCAACCCATACGACAAGGTCTGGGCCGAAAGTTCGCGCGAATCACGCATATTGCCGACAGGGACGGATGGATAGCGACGGTATAACACACGCCGAAGACGCAGAGGCCAATCCTCCCGCACAAGTCTCCAGGGTCTATATAGATGCCTAATACTAGAGGTAAGGAGAATCTCCGCAGATAACATCAATATTCAACAGAACGAGTCATCCGATCGGTACCCGGATCCCGAACACTAGGGAGAGCCCATACGACCTTCCGATATCCAGCAGATAAGGTGAATAGTGAGAGAAGGAAGGATTTTTGGGGTAGATTATCAGATTATCTAGCATAGAGGGTGGCGCCAAGACCGCATAGAGGATCCTAATAGGGGGAATTCCTGGATGACTAGCCGAATAATTCTCCTCACCCCCAACTCCTTGGGCGAACCGACGCCGGCTCCTTGCCCCGCCTTAGCGACATATCGGGGCGGCTTCTCGCGGCCGGTGCGACACGACTGTGTTGGCTTCGTGTGGGGGGGATATTCCTATTTCAGCACGCTTCAGCCTCTGAAGCCCGCCGTTGGATGCGGGCCTGAGATACACAGACCACCACGAGTCGATATAGGGACTACCTAATCCACTGTCCACTGATAATAGATACCTGCGGTGTGATATTCGGAAAGAAATAAGGCAACATGAGTACCACCACCGAGACAGCGGTCAAGAGAACTTGGCAAGAGCTCCAGGCCGCGAAGGCCGCCGAGCGCGACTCCAGAATACCAGCCGAATGGAAGTTGAAACAGCTCCCGCCGGCGGGCACTTTTGACCTTCGCCCGTTTGCCAGCTCCTCCGGGATTCTCTCCGAGACCGAGCTGACGATCACCGGCGAGCAGTATGACGCGACTTCGCTGGCCGCCGCCATCGCCGAGGGCAAATACACTGCCGCCGAGGTTGTAACCGCCTTCTGCAAGCGGGCCGCCATCGGGCAGCAGCTCTGCAACATGCTGACGGAAATTATGTTCGCCGACGCGATCAAGAGGGCGCAGGAGCTCGACGATATCTACAAGAGCACCGGCAAGGTGGTCGGCCCGCTGCACGGCGTCCCGATGACCTTCAAGGAGTGCTTCCACTTTAAGGGGTACGACTCGACCAATGGCTACATGTCCCGGGTCTTCCAGCCGGCCGACCGCACGTCACCGCTACCAGAGCTCATACAAGCTGCCGGAGCCGTCGTTATTTCCAAGACGAACGTGCCCCAGACGATGCTTGTCGCGGAGAGCCACAACAACGTGTTCGGCCAGACCAAGAACCCCGTCAACTCCAACCTCACGTGCGGAGGCAGCAGCGGTGGCGAAGGCTCTAGCCAAGCTTTCCGGTGCAGTGCCCTCGGCGTCGGGACTGACGTCGGTGGTTCGATTCGCATCCCTTCGGCATGCAATGGCGTCTACGGATACAAGCCAAGCTTCGGCGTCATCCCGATGATCGGGTACTCGTATTCGGGTTGGACGGGTTCCAACACGGGCATCCCCGCCGTCACGGGACCCCTCGGGCACTCGGTCCGCGACCTCGCCCTCTTCACGCGCATTGTCCGGGACGCGAAACCGTGGCTGTTCGACCCGGCCGTGATCCCGAACATCCTCGAGCTCGAGCCGGCGGCGCGCAAGCCTGTCGTCGGCGTCATCTACGAGTCGGGGCTGACGCCGCACCCGCCGGTGCGCCGGGGCCTGCGCGAGGCCGTGGCGAAGCTGACGGCGGCCGGGTTCGACGTGCGGGAGTTCAACCCGCCGGACCTGACCGGCGTGCGCGAGGTGTCGGAGCAGCTGTTCACGATCGACGGGCTGTCGTACCCGCGGCTGGAGTTCGAGAAGTCGGGCGAGCCCGTCGTGCCGAGCGTCAACAAGATCGGCTTCTGGGACATCCCCGCCAAGACCCAGGAGCAGGCGTGGCAGTGGAACACGAAGAAGCTCAACCTCCAGAAGGTCCTGCTCGACGAGTGGCAGAGGGTCGGCTGCGACGTCCTCCTTACCCCCGCCGGCGCGCACACTGCCGTCCGGCCCGGCGACTGGACGAGCGATATCTACACCGTGTTCTGCAACGTGGCTGATGTAAGTTCCTCTTGTGTCTACCGGCAACCTTCTTGTCGTCGCGGCCGTCTAATGCCATCTTCAGTATCCGGCCATCATCGTGCCAGTGACGCACGCCGATCCGGCCCTCGACCCCGTCGACGCCAACTTCAAGCCCAGGAATGAGGCCGATAAGAAGAACCAGGATATGTGTACGCATACCTCTCCGCACTTCGTGCCTACCTCTTTTGCCTTGGATTCTAACATCCTCCCAGATGACCCGGAGCTTTTCAAGGGGGCGCCGGTCGCGTTGCAGATCGTCGGCCCGAGGCTGGGAGACAAGCAGCTGCTCAAGGATGCCGAGACCATTGACAGCGTCTTGAACGCCAGCGCTTGAGGGGCGGCTCGCGCCACGATGGTGCTCTATGAGCTGCTGGAGGGATGTACGGAGGATCGATTGAAATGCCTCATTCTAGAGATGGAAAGCTGGAGACACGGGAATACTTACCTCTGTTATACTTGCCGTCGGTCTCGTGCCTATCGGCATGCTAAATTATGATTGTCAGTCGCAAATAGGGAAACTTGTTGTGTGCATATCTCGTACTGCCTCTCCTATTTCCCGGCGCGTAGTGTATGCCGGCATGCCACCCAACGCACGCCCAGCCCAGCTTTTCGCCCAATATCAGGCAAGAAGGCCTGGGTCTCTCGCAGTCCCGCCGCCGCAAACGAGAGGCGCTGGGGCCGTCCACGTTGGGTCTATCACATACAGACTCGCAGAGCGCCGCAGGACGACGCGTGCAACGTTCCACCCAGCCCCACCGGTGCGTGACCGCGGCTCCGGCGACGAGAATCATACGAGCTTCGTACGGAGGCCCAGAGAAGAAGAGATCTAGGTATGCGGCTTCGGGCCTGGACCCAGCGACAATGACTCCGGAGCTTACATGTTGACGCAGCAAGATGCTGCCGTATTTAGCCGGCGTGGGCCATACGCGCCACGCGCTGGGCCTCTCACGCTAGACACGAAGGAAGAAGCCTCGCACCCGCGACGAACAGCTCTAGACCTCCGCTCGCTCCGTTCTAGACTTGGCCGCCTGGCGCCTGCCCCTGCGCAGTGCGACCTGGCGGTCCAACGTTACCTGCCGGCCGACCGGCGCCCGCGCGGAATGGGTTTATATTAGGCACACCCTCCTGCCGGAACAGCTCGCAACTGCGCACGGCAGACCGCGGCGATTAGAGCATGAGAGCAAAAGACACTTGCGTTGGTAATTAGATCTTCGGCCGTAGCAATCATCCCGACCCAGCGCAGAACCGCGCAAGGACAACAGCACGACTCACGACCCCCTCGATCCCAAGCACCGAATTTGTCTCCCCAGCACAACCGGTCCCCTAACGCCAACGGAACCAGCACCATGCGCCTCCCGATCATCCTCCCAACGCCGCTCCTCGCGCTCCTCCTCTAACTGCATGCGGTGTTAGCGTTCGACTGGTACCCGTTCATAGGGCAGGCGCCGTGGGAAGTGACGAGAGTGTGGGTCGTCGCGGCGGCGGGTGGCGAGGCGGTGGCGGTGGAGCTGGCGGTGGCGAACCCGAACCGGGTGTCGGCGGAGCCGGCGCCGCACGCGGCGGGCGGGGGGTACGCGGCGTTCGGGGCGAGCGCGGGGTGTGTCGAGACGACGGCGGGCGTGGGCAGCGACGGTGCGGGACGTGGCCGTCGCGCCCGGCAGCGGGGGGCTCGCCCACGTCGACATCGCCCTCGCCCTCGCTTACAACATCACCCGCTAGGGCGGCATCACGGCCAAGACGTACGAGGCGACCGCGCGCTTCGCCGTCGGCGACAACGTTACCCCCGTCCGCGAGTGCACGGCGGAGGGGCCCTGCGAGTTCGTCCTTGTGTTGGAGCGCGCGCCCGTGCTGCTCGCGCCGACGATGACGGCGTGCCAGGGTACCTGTCGATCGGATTAGGGGGAAGGGGGGGTGCGGATTGGGTAGGGGGAGAGGAAAAGGGTCGCTTGGTCCGGTGGGTGGTCTCCCCCGGGAATAGCTGGGGATTAGGCTGAGCACCTGAGTCAGCAGGAGCGTGCCGGCTTACCGCCATGTCAACCGTCGGCAGGTACTTGCCGGCGACGCTGCCGGGTGTCACCCAGGCAAGCCGACTGGGCAACCCGTGGACCAACCGGTAACCAGGGCCTCCTGCTCTCCGGATAGGATCGTGTCTTTAATTCGCGACGATACAGAGGATGGAGGGTGTGCTGAGGGGGTAACCCTCCCGGGCTTAAGGCTGCAGTGGGCCTACGTGGTTTAGGTTCGTATGACCGACACCAAGCTGCGAGGAGCCGAGTTCGCTCGACGAGATTGGTTCTTACCACAACTACAACAAACTAAGGTCCAGCCTCGTATCCCATCCGGAAGAGAGATGCGAGAGCCTCAATGCGTAACTACAGACTTAGCATACGGAATGTCTCTAATGTCGTTTGATGAGGCCGCGGAGAAGATATTCATGACAATGAAGGCCTCTAGCTTTAGTAGAATACGGGCGACACAGCACATGCTCGGTCGTAGGATCCCGTTAGTTAATGCGATAGATCGAGCTTCATTTGGCTGCGATATCGGTTAGTTATCACGGGTTGCCTCATCCAGTGTGTCTTGCCGACGAGACGCTGGGAACTTAGGGCACCAGATAATACGGCATCCCGGCCGCCTTAGCGGCGCACGTTCTCATGATGACTGCTATCGTGGAGCCCTATTCTTAGGGACTAAAGGGCTGCCATCGGGTCGAGCGTTTCCCCAGCCCCTGCCAGGAGACCCGTGACTAGTCGGCTTAGTATTAGAGATAAGGCGGCCGTCTCTCTGCTAATACCAGAACGGTCGCTAGACTATATCCGTCTTTTGTATCGATAGCTCGAGCTCCAGAAATATGTTAGATCTATACTAGCATGCGTACTGGTATTAGCCAATCGAGTGGGTACAACCAACGCGGCCGACTATAATACCAAGGGGTTGCAGGCTCTCCTTCGTCGCCTACGCCTCAAGGAACCTGTCGAGCGGAAGAGAAGCACGGCAACCCGCCCAGTCGAACGCCTTAAGACTAGCAAGCGGGACACAGGTATCTGGCACGACTATTTTAAGAGTCCGCGAGGCTTGGCAGGGAGGGAATGCCACAACCGCGTGGGCGTCCAGCTGGTCTAGTCTTCGACGTTGGAGACGGTTAAAGAAAGCTTGTGTGCCGTATTTTTATTTCGTCATTCCTTTTATTTATTTCATTCGCTCTTGGGGCTCTACCGCCGGGGCTCTCGCCAGGTCACCCATCTGACGCGCTGCCGACAGCTCTGGACTGCGAGCGATGGCTCGTTGAGAGGGCGAGGATGGCGAGCGGGCACTCGGCCTGCGCGGACGACGCCGGAAAAATAGCGGTGGGAGAATGCGGGGTACACAGCCGGTTGGCGTACGAATGATATCTTCGAGTCTATATCGAGGGTTGGAGGAGGGCAGACACGGCATATGTAGCCGGGTTACGTCCTGGTGGCAGGGCGGGCTCCTCGGAGATCTTTATTTGTTCGTGGGCTCGCATTGCTCGCCCGACTGCGTACCCATTCCGTAATACTAATACGGCCGGGGCTCGGAAATATCGCTGAACGCGGTAAGAGGAGAAGCCAGTCGGGTAAATAGATACGAGCAGTAGCGGTAACACGGCCGTCGCGGGTATCGTGAAGGGATGAAGGGGAAAAGGATGGGGAGTGGCGTGGATCGGTGGAGGGGGAAGACGTCGGTGTTATGTACCCGGTATAGAGGCACGGCACATTTGCGTACGATGTAGGTAAGGCATGCACATAGACGGAAAAGAGTACTACTACCTACCTACCTTAGGTACCTACCTACAGGTACCTGGTACTTGTTGCGTAGCTTAGGTAAGACCCAGAGCTTGTGCCTACACCAATAGACACGGGGGCCTTACCTAACGAAGTCACAGCCACCCAGCGGGCACGTGGCCGACCTATTTTTTCCCTCTTCCTTTTCCCTCACTCTTCTCCCGGCAAAACGGCAGCCGAGAATGGGAGGGCATCTTGTCCTAAACATCTGCCGAACCAACTTGGCCGTCCGGTATCCTCCCCGCCTCCCAAGACCTGCCCATCGCTCGATCGGGACGGTGTAGGGGATCCCTTTGCTAGGTTCCTTTCGTCATTAGAACTCGGCAGTTTTGCCTGTCCATCCGGTCATCGCCAGAGCTCCCCGTCGCTGTCGTTGTCGCTGCCCACCACCAACCACCGCCATAAACACGCACACCTGGTCCTCGCCGCCAGATCGTTGTCGTATGGTCCAGATCCGGCCCCAGGTGCAGCTATGGCCCCATGCCACTTCCCGCCGTGCAGCCCGTGACTGGAAATTTACCAGGACACGCACATGTAGCGCACGTACCTCCGAAGCCTTCCCGCCCCCCCGTGAACGCCAGGGAAGAGGATGGCCTGGGCTTGGCAGGAAATACCCCGAGCTATTCACCCGTAGGTCCCGTCTTCTTCGCCGTGGAGAGGTGCCTAGGATTGAAATTGGCTGGACAATACACCTCGACCACCGCTTCTGCGCTAAATTGTAATATCCGGGCCATCATAGGTGAACGCCCACCTTTTTCTAACGACTTCTCCCACCTGGCTTAGGTAGCTAGGCTTAGCGGCACTCTCCGTCGTCCCTGAGCATCCTGTCACGTTTGTCGCCCGTCGAGACGGCTAGCACGCTGACGTCCGGACGCTTCTGAGGAGAATCTATACTCCTTGGTCCCTGAAACAGCTTCCCGAGAGGGCTACCGTGGTACAGGCAGTCTCCGTAAGATCAGTCACATTTGTTGGTCGCTCCGGCCTAAGTCCGAAACATGGTATATTCTCCGATCCATGTTGTCGTACTTTTGTCCGACGAGAGCTCCCACATCATTGGACTGTCCATCTGCCGATAGCACCCCTAATGGAGGCCCAACTACGAACTCGGGCTATTCACATGTCTACATACTTGGCAGCCATGGGGGTCTTTTGTCAACATCCTCAACCTGGCTCTGACCACGCACCGCTTTCCCCCGCCCCCGCCTGTTACCAGCTGGAATCGACTACCCCTATGCTCCCCAGTGGGGCTGGCGGGGTCCCCCAGAGTCTTGGGCCCCCCTGGCTGGCCTTGCCCGGGAGCTGATGCGGTTACGGGAGAATGTCATCTCGCGAAGACCGAAAAGGGCGAGAAGCTGGACCAAGTCGCTTCGACGCGCTGAAGTGCCGTCACAGGCGTCAATCACACTTCTCGAACGATGTGCTCAATATTAAGTACAAGTGTACCTTCTGCCCTTAGGCTTTTCGACTTCTTCCAGTCGAGTAGCTTAGCCGCAGCTACCGGGAGTCCATCGCATCGCGGGAGCAGTATCGAAGCCCATCGACTCAACTTGCTCGTGGGATAACCGGCGAATATCCACGTGTGGTACACCCACCTCGGCCAACGGTGTGAACAAGTCTTCGTACTCGGCTTGCGGCGCTTCTGCTACTACTACTTGAAAAACTGCAGAGTTGTCCCGGGTCTTCCTACGTTGGCTTTAACCTAGCCGGCAACTCGCAGCCTCGACGCTTAGAAGAGCCCCCAAGGTTTCAACAACCCTTCGGTGCTCTTCTTTCAGGACTCCCCCCAACCCTCAGGTACGAGACGTCGCCGCTGCTCATTCCGGTCAACCTTGAAGAACTTGTTGTGCGAGTAGATGAATTCGCGAGGCAATGCAGGGACTCGAGAATTCTGTGGTTGTGAGCTTCATAGCTCAGTGCTGGCTGCCCATAATAGTATCAGCAATTCTTGCCTGTCTAGTCAAGAATCGGTACCACAATGGCCTCAACAAGTACCCGGGCCCCTTCCTGGCTTCCTTGACGGACCTGTGGCGGTTATGGGATGTCTATCGCCGACGACCTGAACGGACACATCAACAGTTGCATGCTAAGTATGGTGATGTCGTACGCTTGGGGCCCAATACTCTATCGTTCGCGGACCCGAAATCCCTCAAAACGATATACGGCCTCAACAAGGGATTTGTCAAGGTATGTACTTCGCAGGTAGCCTTCTTCTTGGGAGCACGACCCGTGCTAACGCTGTTCCCCTAGTCCGACTTCTATATCGTGCAGCAGTCGATAGTCAAGGGGCATGTCCTCTCCTCGATCTTCAGCACTACGGACAATGGCTTCCACGCCAACTTCCGACGATCCATCAACTCGGCCTTCACCATGTCCGCCCTCGTCCAGTACGAGCCTTTCGTCGATAACACCACCAAGCTTTTCTTCGAGCAGACGGAGCGCCTTTTCGCCGGTAACCCGGATGGATGTGACTTCACCCAGTGGCTACAATTCTACGCCTTCGACGTGATCGGAGAGATCACGTACAGCAAGCGCCACGGATTCCTCGAAAAAAATGAAGACATTGATGGCATCATCAAGTACTTAGGGAATCTCTTCCTCTACGTTGCACCGGTATGTTCAACCCTCAGACGTTAGGAGTCGGTGAGGAGGGCTAACCCGGCGAACCAGATTGGCCAAATCCCATGGCTTGACCGTCTCTTCTTGAAGAACCCCATCTACCTCAAGCTCTCACAATGGGGATTTGTCGATGCTACCATGCCGGTAGCCAGTTTTGCTCGAGCGCGTATGGCTGAGCGTTTGGGCCCGAACCTCAATGGTGACCCCTCAAAACCTCTGCTGCCCGTCTCCACTGGAAAAGGCGAAGTCAAGTCTCCCGACCTCCTGTCCAAGTTCCTCGCAGCGCGTGACGCTCGACCCGAATTCATGACCGACACGCTGGTGCAAACGATGGCTGTATCGATGGCGTTCGCGGGCTCCGAAACGACTGCTATCTCCCTCTCGAGCGTATTCTACTACCTCTTGCGCAATCCATCCAAGCTCGACAGGCTTCTCAAAGAGATCGATGACGCCTCTCGGTCCGGCCTCTTCAGCGACTACGAAACTGGCCTCGTAACGTGGGCCGAGAGCCAGAAGCTACCGTACCTCGACGCCTGCATCAAGGAATCGTTTCGGATACACCCGGCGGCGGGCCTGCCGCTTGAGCGCATCGTTCCCGAACCCGGTGTCGAGATCGCAGGCCACTATGTGAAGGGCGGTACCATTGTAGGCTGTTCGGCGTGGGTCATCCACCGCCGCCCGGAGATCTGGGGCGAGGACGTGGACGTGTACCGACCTGAGAGGTGGCTCGTCGACGAAAAGCTACCGGTCGGCAGCGAGGAGAGGGAGGAGCAGGAGAAGCGCATCCGCGAGATGAACGGCATGATGTTCCACTTCGGCATGGGTAGCCGGACGTGCCTCGGCAAGAATATCAGCTTGCTGGAGATCTACAAGGTCACCCCGAGCTTGCTGCGGCGTTTCGAGGTAAGCACCCACATAGCTTCTCGCCTTAGCCTTTTCTCATTATACCCAGCCCCTCAGTACTGAGCGGTGCTCTTAACGTATCGTATATCACGACGCTAACACCTACGTGCAGATCAGCTTCAAGGATCCCAAGCAGGAGTGGAAGCTCGTCAACGCGTGGTTCGTCAAGCAGCACAACTTCCACACCATGTTCGAGCTGCGAGACCTGGTGAAGCCCGGCCAGACCGGCAAGGACAAGAGGTAAAGAGGGGCGAAGGGAAGGAAGAAAGGAAGGAATGGGCAGGGCAGGGCAGGGCAGCGGTAGGTAGCTAGCTAGCTCTTCTTTTCCCTTTCCTTTCTGTCCCTCCCCTGCCCTTCCCCTACCCTATCCGACTCGACCCGATCCGACCAGTCATTAGACCCGAAAGGGCCTCTTATCCGCGAATATGGCCAACACGCGGACACGGCGGCAAGGCAAGGCATACGATGTGTAGGCGCGTCCGTAGCGTCCGTACGCACGTATGGAGTGGATGGCGCGGACGGCGACGGGTGAAAGAGGAGCGGGCGGAGCGGAGGGAGAGAGGCGATGAAGAGCGGGAGACGGAAGACGAGGAGTTTGGAGGAGAGGCAGAAGAAGAAGCAGAAGAGGTGGTAGTAGCAGCACTGGGTACACGGCGCACGCCTCCGTGTATATATGTTTTGTATACAAATACGTCTTGTCGATCGACCTTTTATCTATCTAGCAGGGAGGCTTCCCCGAATGCTACGTTATGATTGCGCACACCCGCTCACGCCTCGCCTAGGCCCGCCGTCAGAGGGCTCTAAGGGTCGACTTTCGTGAGGACTGACTGCGCTGTCTTGGTCCGATGTGCATTATACCTACCTATACGTCGGTCTACCATGGCGACTAGCTAACCCCAGGGTAGATACACTTTTCTACTCACCCCACGTGTATACGCTTAGGTACGAGGGACGACGGCGTGAGGAAAATATGCTCCCCTCTCGGATCAACCGACTGCGCTGGAGTTTGGTCGGAGAAGGGTGCCGCGTGGGCGACTCGGACCCGTGTGCATAGATGCCACCCTACTTTTTTTTTAATAGTTTTTCGTTTACCTCGCCCTGTCCTGCGGTGCATCACTTCTCCCCTTTCCCCAGTCAGTCAGTCAGTCAGTCAGTTACTCGCTCACTCACTCGCGACGACGAAAAGGCGTGATCCGACCCGTCAGCTACGTATTAACCTCCCCAAACACACGGACGGACAGCCGAGCCTGCTGCCGACGGAGCCGGCAAAGCACTGCTCCCCGCGCACGCCGACCCGCCGCTCGGGGACAGGGAGCGGTGACGGCGAGCCGGGACGCAGCGCAAGAGCACAAAAGCACAGCCGCTCGTACGCACAGCTATTCGTTCATTCACCAAAACAGACGACCGAGCCGGCTGATCGATCGATCCAAGCAGGCAGCCAATCAATAAACGGACGGACGCATCACGCGGGCACGCAGAGAATACCAGACAGGCGGGCAGGCAAGGAGACAGGCAAGTTTAGGTGCGCCATTCAGAGCAGACGTAGGAAGCAAGAAAGGGGGTATCGTCGATTTCAACTAGGTCTGGAGCAGCAGCAGCAGCAGCAATAGGAGGGTAGGCAGGCAGAGAGGGACACAGAGAGAGGTAGGGAGAGGGGGGGGAAGAGCCACGACATGCACACATGTGATATGTGCACGCCGTAGGTCGCCCCTAGATGGACAAAGGGGGTAACATAATAGGGGGCCGAAATGAGAAAAAAAAAAAGGGCAAAATGGGAATAAAAGCGAAGTAGAGGATAAGAGAGGATCGGAATCCGAAATGGAAGAGAAAGCAGAAAACATTAAAAAGCGAAGAGAGGTAGAAAACAGTTCCGTCCCTCCGGCACATTACTGCGTGTATGTATGTATAGGTGCGCCGCCGCATACACCATATTTCTTCGTTGACGCAACCTTCCTCCCCTTTTCTCCTCCGTCCTGGACCTCCTCCTTTCCGTCGCGCACGCTCGAACTCCAGACCGAGTGCGACAAACGGGACCTCGTACGTCGTTTTCTTCCACCTCTTCCCGCCCCCCTCCGTCGCCTCCCCAGAGTCGTTTTCCATTACGGAGCGGTATGTCTCATTTCCGAAAAAAGAATACAGACGGCAATTTGTCCAGCAGATGCCACTGCTGATGCTGCCTGTCGCCGCCATTCCGCGTGTCTCCCCTTCTCGTATACACACGTATAAGATAGCGTCACCGACCGCATCGGACACTCATCGGTACAAGCGGCCGCGTTGGTGGAGTAAAAAAAAATGCGAGGTATGGTCAGCCGGCCCCCTCCACATTTTGCGTGCGGCACGGGGCAGGTTGATGAAGAGGAGATGTAGTATGGCACAGGAGAAAGGGCGAGGGAAGGAGATCGCCGCCCGGCGCAAACGACCAAGGCCAGATTGTAGTCATCTACAAGCCGCGAGATACGTCGGTGACCGATTTAAGCATGCTGCTTCGTGTTAGCTTTGGCCGCTGAACCCATACGCAGTCTCCGGCGATGGGGCCAAGGACATACCGTAAGTTTCGCTCTTTCATGTCCTCATCGATTACTTTCAGTCCGTTCATACTAAATTTAGCTTGAGCTAACTGTCGGTGCATAGGCATTAGTCCAAAATTCGCAAAAAGCCGAGAATACAAATACTAGGAAAATGAAGTGGTGGTGGCTGAATATTGACAGGTGTTGCGACTACCAAGCAAAGATTGTGTACTGCGCACCATGCTCATCGCCGCCGACGAGTAGTCGGGGTCCTCACCTCCAACTGCGGAAGCCTCTGCCTCAGCAGCGCCCTCGTTGCCACTGGCGAATCTGCTCGCTGACAGACCCGATTTTGGCCCGAGTGCCGCCTTGGCCTACGATTTAGTTAGCAGTTAGTCTCCTCGAGGGGGCAATTTGCCAAATATGCGAGGGGCCGTTGGAGTTGGGTGACCGACCTGAGCCTCGGCAATCTCTGCATCCTTGACCTTGAGCTGAGCCTCCATCTCGGCGAATCGCGCCTTGATATCCGACGCTTCCTTCTCGGCCGACTCCCTCTTCTTCTGCTCCTCCTCTACTATGGTGGTCAAGTTCTCGTACATGTCCTTATAGTCGGCCTCCTGGTTCTTGAGCTTTGCCTCCGTGTCGTTCTTGTGCGCCTCGAGGTCCTTTTGGGCGATGAGGGCATCTTCCTTAGCTGAACCTAGTTGCGCCTTCAGGGACCCCAGTTCCGCCTTTGTCGTCTCCAACGCTTCTTGCAGCGACTCGAGGTTGCTCGTAGATTTCGCTGACACTTCTTGAGCAGCTGCTAGCTCTTGAGCATGGGACGCTTTCAACTCCTCGAGTTGGGCCTTCAACGCGTCGGCTGCCGACGTGTCCGGCCTCTGGTTCTTCGACGCGTCGAGCTCAGCCATAAGCTCTACATTGTTCATCTTTGCCTCGGCAAGCTTCTGGTGCAGGTATTCGAATTCCTCCTGGGCCTTGACCAACTCGGCATTCTTCGCTTGGGTCTCTGATACCTGCGCCTCGAGGTTTGACGCTCGCTCTTCGACCTTGGCCAAAGCCTCCTTCGCAGCTATCAACGCCTTCTCAGTCTCGCTGGCAGCGGCTAGGTTCTGTGCCACATCGACCTTTACCGCGGAGAGCTTGGCCTCGTGTTGCTCCTTTAGCTCCTCAATGGTCAGAGCATGCTTCGCTTCAAGAGCATCGATCTCTTCCTTGTGGGAGCCCGAGGAGTTCCTCTTCACAGCATCAAGAGATTCGGCTTGTACCGTCAGCAACTTCTCGATCTCAGCTGAGTGTGCGTCGTCATTTTCCTTCTTGAACGTTGCAAAAGCGATGGCATGATCGGTCTTTGCCTTTTCGAGTTCCGCTTGCGCATCCTGTACCGCCGCCTTCAGGGCTTCTAGCTGAGTCTGATAAGAGCCTGTTTCCACCTCCTTAGCAGCAAGTTCTTGGGCATAAGCAGCCTTAGATCTCTCGAGTTCGGCGTGGGCCTCCTCGAGGGTTGCCTTCAAGGCTGCCAATTGAGCGCTGTGAGAACTACTGTCGGCTTCCCGCGCGGCAAGCTCCTGGGCGTGATTGGCTCTGACGTGGTCCAGTTCTGCTTGAGCCGCCTCAACAGCAGCCTTCAGGGATTCTAGGTGAGCGTTTCCATCGGCCTCCTTGTCAGAAAGCTCTTGCGCATGCTTAGCCTTCAGGTTGGCGATCAGGGCATCCGAATCTCGCTTGTGAGTGTTGAGCGCTTCAATTTGAGCAGCCTTGAGGGCTTCAAGCTCCTTTGTCAGCGCCGCTTCACTCTCGTCCTTAGATATCTGGATCTGCTTTGCGTGACTGGCCTTGAGAGACTCCAGCTCGGCTACATGCGATTCATGGTCAGCAGAGGCACCACTCTTCGCGCTCTCCAACTCCATAGCGTGGCTAGCTTGTAATGCGTCTAGTGCCTTTTGGTGTTTTTCCTGCTGGGCAGAGAGGGCCGCAACAGCAGCTGCGTGTTTTTCAACCGCCGATGAGTGCGTGGAGGATAGTTCGTCATACTTGGACTGGAGTTCGGTGTGCTCCTCCTCCAGGACGTGGGACTTGCGTTTGAAGAACGCGTCCCCTTTGAGGCTCTCGATCTCTGTCTCGTAGTCTTGCGAAATGAGCTTCAGCTGGTTCTCGTGAGTCTCTTCCGAGTGTTGATGTTCCTGCTTCAGTTTCTCGATCCTGTCCTCCAAGTCCTTAACCTGACCGGCAAGGCCGGCGTTGGATGATGCCTCCGCCTTGACCTGGGCCAATTCATCCTGTAGGCCGGCAAACTCAGATTGGACCTTGGCGAGCTCTTCCTTGGTAGCACCCAGAGCGGCGATAGAGTCCGCAAGCTTCGTCTTGACCTCCTCTAGTTCCGCCTGGGAAGCAGCGAGGGCAGACTTGTCTTGCTCAGCTGCGGCCTTCAGTTCCGCAAGTTCGGATTCGAGAGCAGTTATTCTGGAAGCCCTAGCCGCACCTTCGCTCTCCGCCGACGAGGTCAAGTCATTGATTGTTTTCTGCAGAGACTCATTGGCGACTTTGAGTGCTTCCAGGGCCTTCTCGTGCTCGCTAGCCGACGTTTTGCTTTGGTCGAGCTCTGCGGCGTGCGAAGCCTTCAAGACTTCGATTGCGGCTTCGTGCTGCTCTTTTAGGGACTTTTGGAGCTCCTCCAGCTTAGTGGCATGCTCCTCGGCAGCCTTGCTCAGGGCGGTCTCGCTATCCTTTGCGCCAGCATCCTTGTCGAGCTGCAGGGAGTCAAGCTTGCTCTGCAACGCGTCGATCGCGCTATCTTTAGCTTCTTGAGAGCCGGTTAATTCAGTCAGCCGGGCCTTGTGAGTCTCTAGTTGCTCCTCGGCAACCTTGAGCTTCCCGAGCGCCTCGGAAATCTGCGTGCCTAACGCCTCCTTTTCGGACAAATGGGCAGACTTCAAGGACTCTAATAGCTCTTCGTGTCCCTTCCGTACGGCATCCTCGGCGCCTTCGATGCCGTCTACCTCGGTCTTTATCTTCTCTTCAAGCTCGGCGACCTTGGCTGCGGACGAGGCAACCTGCTCCTTCAGCGATTCGACCTCGGACTCCTTCTCAGCAAGCTTTGCCTTGAGGTCTTCGATATCCTTCGCCGCCGTAGCGGAAATCGAAGAGGAGGTAGATGGGCGGGGCGCATGCCTGGCAGCCGCTGCTGTTGTAGTCACAGAAGAGCCAGCAACGCTAGATAGCCGCTTCCTAGCGTCGGCGACGGTGCCGATAGATCCTGGTCGGGTAGCAGTAGAAGTCCGCGGCGCGTCTTTCGCGGCGCTCGTCGAGCTTGGAGGTTTGATCTGGCCACTTGTCCTCGGAGAGACCGCGGCAGTGGGGGTCTTTCTGGCGGCCGTAGCGCCCGAAGCGCTTGCGGAGGCCGGCGTGCTAGGTTTTGTTGCGGTCTTCGAAGGGGACGACGTCAAGCCACTCGGGACGGTGGAAGTCCGACGCGCGGCAGATGTCATCGTGGATCGCTTCTTCTCGTCTTCCGAGACGGACGGCTGGGGCCGATGAGACGACGGGATGACGGCCGGCTTCTTGACAGCAGCTCCGGCCGGGGGGCGCGTCGGAGGCTTGCTCAAGCCACTTGTTGCGCGAGCAGTCGAACTTGTCGCAGCTTTGGGGGCGTTCCCGGTCGCAGTCCCCGGCCGGCGAGTAGCCGCGGCAGCGCCGGCCGGTCGCTTTGCGCCAGACCCATTAGTAGGAGACTTGGTAGATTTGGGCGAAGACCCAGTGCCTGCCGTCCCCGCTGTCTCCTCGCCGGAGAGAACGGACTCTTCGTGCTGGACAACTTCGAACCCGTCGGCGTCTGACATTGTTTCGGCTCTGGCGGAGGACGAAGAAGATATGGTTTCTCGGGTATATCTGGTCAACAAATATCCAAAGTCGGGGGCTTTGACGGTACTGTCGAAACAAGTTTCTGTTAGCTCGACACGGATATTTGAGGACTGCCGAGATGGCAATTGATGAACTCGTGGGCGCGGAAAAGCGAGAAAGTGAGATGTGGGATGGTTAAAGCATGGACATGGCAGCATTGATGAGGGAGTCCTAGTAATAACACAGCATGGCCAGCTATAATGATTTGCCGCATCGACACGTCACATCGAAGCGGGAAGAGGGGGTGGGTTGTTTAACGAGGGATGATGGTGGGAGGGACGCGGGAGGGAATTGACTGGACGGGCGAGTTAACTGACCTCGTCTCGTCTCGTGCCTGCGAATTCTCGACCTCTCTCTCGTTCCTGTTCGTGTTCCTCTCTCGTCTCAGGTGGCGTTCCTTTCCTCGTCAAGTCGTCAGGTAACAAAAAGAAAAAGAAAAGGCGGTGCGACGACAGGATGTGATTGCGTATATGCCTCGCAGGCGCCGTCTCTATCTCTCTCGGCACTGGGAATATTCAGCGAAGGCAAGCCAAACGAAGATCAGAGGTCCTCGTTCACGACGCGAATCGAGGTTGTGCTTTCAGATCCTCTTGCGCAGGACCAGTTTTTTCTCCTTTTTTATTATTATTATTTCCCTCGCCTTCGGAGGACCTAAACCCAGGATAGCGAAGCGGACGGGAGAGGGGCGGACGGGAGGGCATGAGAGGGAGAGAGAGGAGTTGTGCGAGATACCTAGCGGGAGGCCGAGAGAAGAGGACCAAATGGGCTATTAATTGTCCAACAATTTCAGATGGTTGCAAAAATGGCCGGCGAGGAACCGCCTAAGCACGCAGCCTAAGCCCTGATAGGCAACGTCGACGAAGGGGATCGCTGAAGGGGCCGCCTATTACTGGAGGGACGGCCAGGGGTGCTATGGGGGGGCCTAGCAGGACTCTGCCCAGGGGGGGTTCCTGGGAGGTCGGCGCGCGCTCACAGCGCTTTTTCGCAGGTTGGGAGAGCCAGTGGTCCGTGCTCGCATGTACCGCGCGGTATGTCAGATGAGGTACATGCGTGGGATGGATGATACCTGCACATGCTGCCGAGTCTACAGGTTGAATCATGTTTGCTGTACGCCGTCGATACCGGCATTCCCTCCGGGATTCAGAGCCGTCCGAGGTCGCGCGCACGTACCTGCTTATACTTTTCTGCACGCGTAGGAGGTACCTACTTGATGCCTACCGGTGGGATAGTATGTACATGCACGCGTACCCTAGGTACCTCCTCTGGGAACTGGGCGAGGCAATTGAATCTTGCATATAGAAACGCGGAAACAACCTTGTTGGCGCTGTACCTTTGGTTAAGGCGTAGAGGTTGGGTACCTAGGAGGTACCTAGGTAGGTACCTACCTATATACAGTAGGTATTCCCCTCCCCCTCCCCCCTTTTACGTACATGCGCACTAGGAGGCAAGCTACGTTGCGGTCTCCGCCAGCTATAAAAAGGAGGGAACGCTGAGAATCGATCTACCAGAATTACCTACCTCGTACTATACTATAAGGGACCTTGCCTACCTGCGTACTGGGGCCGATGGAGCCTCAACCAGCGACGGAGCCACCCAAGGTTCCATAGAAATATGCAGGTTCGGTGTGCGCGTATGGATCCCGTTTACGTACCTGCGTAAAGGGGAGGTGAGCTCGTTGTTGAGAGCGGGAACGAGAGGGGGAAAAAAAAAAAAGGCAGAAGAGCGGACGATCGAAAGCGAGCGTGGCATGAGAAGAAGAGACGAGAAAAGCATCGAAGGACCGAAGGAATGGAACAAGGACCTCTCTCTATCTAACGCATTTTACTCTTAATCTATCTCTGACGGGCGTTCATCACCCCTACATTGGGCAGGTATGTGTGTAGAATACCTATCATCAATGCCCAACTTCGTCACGCTCCGGGCGACACAGCGTACTAAACACACCTCAGCACCTCTCCCTCCAACCCGGTCAGCAATACCCACCCGCCACGGGAATTCCATTCGCTAATCTGGCATCCTGTCTCTCTGCCCTCTCTCCCCTCTCTCATTATGTACGTATGTTATAGGTACATATATGGGTTCTCGATGCTGCTCTGCTACCTCGCCTACGATAAAGCAGGCAAGCAAGCAAGTAAGCATGTCCGTCTGCACATACACTATGTACCTACGTCCGCTGATATGTGCGGAGAGGGCCATCCGGTGGGCTCGGACGCGTCTGGTATCTATCGATGCGCCAATCCCGCCCAGCCATCCAGGCCGCGGGCAGATGACAGACCGGTATTATCTACCAGCACCACCTCTCCTCTACAGCCTATCGGTCACTTGAAGGTGGGCTATTCATATAATATATACGTGAAGCCGGGGAGGCGGGTTTGCCAGTGAGACGGTGAGCCCTTCGGGTTTTTTTTTTTTTTTCGCTCTCTCGCCCTCTCGCCCTCGCCCTCCGTCTCTCTCGCTCCCCCGTCTCTCTCTCTCGCACTCTCCGTCTCAAGACGTACAAGATCGGCCACTCAGAAGAGGAGCCGTGTCTCTCTCTCGGTTTGGCTCCGTAGGTACGCAGGTCGTTCATGATGTACATCACGTACATACACGCATATATCCGTACGCTGCTAGTGACGATGATTATATACCTAGGTACCTACCTACATCGTACATACCTACCCATCGCGTCCAATGTATGTAGGTACGTATGTGTGTATACACACACAAGTGACACGCTTCCGCCCTGACACGCGTACCTACACGCGGATCACCTACATACCTCACATCGCGCATAAACGCCACCATGCAACTGCAGTCTTCTTGGCGATGGCAGAAGAGAGGCAGGGAAGAGGGTCCCGGGAGGTGCCCGCCCACCTCCTTGCTGCCGCTGCTTCTGCTTCTGCTGCCGCGCTCTGGCGCCGCCGGCCTGTGCTGAGTACCAACCAGAATCCGTTGGGTGCGTAGGTACCTACTAATGGGCGCCCGGATCCAGACGCACGCGCGGGAACCTGCAACGTTCCGGAAGCGCATGAAAACACTCTGCGACACATGCGAGGCGTGTGTATGCCTATGGCGGCCGTAGCATCTACCCGTGTATCGCTTCTTCAGAGGAGGTAGGGAGACGGCGACGACAGGATGCAGACAATGCCTCCGCGACCGCTTGTGCATACCTGTGCAGCCAGTAGCTGTGCGCCCGGGCCGCAAATCAATAAATATTAATACCTACCTACAGAAAGCGCTCGCTACGGCCACCACCTGAGTTAAACCACCTGAGCTAGCTCGGTTGGGTCGTCAGGCCGAACACCCCCTTTTTCTCCCTAGCAAATAATAGCCAGCCAACATCCAGTTTCCTATATCCTTGTCCTTTCGCCAGAGGAGCTCTCTCTCCGCGAATCGTCAGTACATACGTACTATACGTAGTCATCGGGTGGGTCGTTGACTCCCAAATCGACGACCTGTACCGCCGGCCTTGCGCTATGGCCTAGATATATGACTAGCTACGTAGTACGGGATACAGCAAGACGGGAGAAAGACTTCGCACTCGCGTTGGGCCGGCGTTCGGCTCCACGGCGTGGGTCTGCCCTATCATCGGCGCTGTGCACGCCTGTAAGCACGCATCAAGCCGCCGACGAGCACCGCGATGTCCGCTTTCGTCTTTTCCGGGTGCACATTCGCCAACATCAGGCCGAGGATCTCCTCGGCTGCAGCCTCTACATCTCCAGGCTCCCTGTCAATCTCCGAGCTCAGTTCGTCCAAGTGCGGAAGTTCGGGATACGACTCCTGTATCTTGCGAAAGAGCAATAGCCTCTCCTCATGTGACCAGGCGCTCGTCCCTCGGCGAGGAGACTGCCGCCGCGGTGCCGATGTCGCCGCTTGAGCCGACTGTATTTTGCTCTGGTAGTAGGATATCGCCGATTCTGACAACGGTATGTGAATACGTCTCATGGATAGCTTCGCCCTATAATTGTGTTCTCTGGCGGCCCGCATCTCCTCATCTCGTAATTGTTGAGCCCTGGCTTCCCGCCGTAGTAGTTGCCTCATATACTCCTGTTGCCTCTCCTTATCCTCCAGTTGCTTCTTGAGCAGCAGCTTATCCCTTAATTCCTGGCTCCTCTTTTTTCTGTCGATCTCCCTCAAGCCGTCCTTGATGGCGCCAGACAGCTCCGTCAGGGGGTCCGCAAGGTCCCTGAGCTTCCTTTGTAGGTTTCCGGGTTCGGGTGAACCCTCATCGCCACATAGGGATGACAGCATCTCTCTCAGGGTGACGTCATATAGTATCTCAATCCAAGTCACCACATTACTCAGGAGCCGGCCGATAGAAATGGTCATTCGTAATAACCGCTTCCCAGGGAAGTCTAGTTTCCGTATGGATCCCAGTATATGGACCAACATGGGAATAATAACGTGTGCAAGAGCCTCCGATGTCTTTCTGCGCGCCTCGGGGTCGTTGTTTATATCTGATTGGTCGGGCCCAACGTCTGCGAGCTGGCGTGTCCGAATATGTTGGATCACGGCTTCAACTTTTGAGAAATAATAACTTAGGAGATCGCCATGCTTATAGAAGAATCTGTTCTGCTCGAGGGGCTCGCGGAACCAGGGAGCCACTAGAATGACCGTCTCGAGCTTTCTCAAGACTAAGAGCAAAGATCGGATAGGCAAAGCTCGAGTAGGAGGTCGCTCCGTGTCCTGGGAATCGACGAAAGGCTCCTCGGCCCATGCGGCATCTCTTTTTTCTTTACCGCGCCAAGCCTGATATGTCATAAGTCCGACCATCTTTGTAATAGGCCGCAGATCAAGAACGGCAGTAGTACCGTCATCTCGAAGGGCGCCATCGAAGATACCAGAATTCTCGTATCCATCGGGGTATCGAGCTTTGAAATTTTCTACGTCCTGGGCGAAGCTCCCTTCAGAAAGTATGCTCGCGTACTCGATATCGGCCTCCTCATCCGCGGGGCCACTTCGCGGGGGAGGGCGTGCCTCGTCAGCGTCCACGTGGCCCTGTCCTTCTGTAGTGCTCTCACGGCTGGTATTCTCTCCTTCGGAATCGCTATCTTGGTGCTCATCTTCTGATTCCTGAGGCTCTTCTCGGTGCCCCTCCTCAAGCCCAAGGGGTTCTTCCTCTTCGGTGTTCCGGTGGCTAGGCTTATTGGATCGTTGCGACGATCTCCGGGTGCTATTGACTATACCGAGCAGCGTCGTGCTCACAGCGTCGCCGGGATCTGAATCCTCACTTCCACTATCAGGAGTGGTCGCCCTGGCCGGCTGCGTAATATGTAGCGACGAGGCAGGAGTTTGTGGCATACGCGCCTCTAGGGAGTTGGATACATCCTTTATATTTCGCGCCGATCGTCTGGGGCTTGTGGTTTGGTCGTTAAGGGGCCGTTGGTTTCGAGTTCGAGGGTTGGCACGCGACCGTAGGCGCGAACTCACTCCATATTTCGGTAGTGAAGCCCTTCTCTCGCCAGCCTCCTCCTTCTCGCTTCCCGACCCTGGAGAAGGTACGCGAACCTTTCTCTTACGTAGAGTCCGGGTTTGGGCACCGTGTTGCGCCCTGCTTCGAGTCTCCACCATGAGTTCGAATGATTAATCGGTCGAGATCGGAAGCCTGTAGCTCGGTTGGAGGGGAATCTGCCAGATGGAGTTGGTCGCAGGCGTAGATATGACGAGACTCGATCGTCCGTCCGTATAGAGGCTAAAGTAAGGACCTGAAATGGCGAGAGGGGTAGAAATGGGGTCGGTCAACTTTGAAGCTGGTGGTATTTAGGCCCCAGGGAGGTCTTAGATTAGCCTAACTAGTCCCCTATACCTTACCCTAACCTCTAACCGGATTAGGCGATTTTGCCGAGCTTTTTCCCTGTTAACCAAACTTCATCCCTATTTCGTATAAGGGTTACTAAATTCTCCTTTCTAACTACCGTACGAACGTATACTTAATTTATTCTTTTTCGCGATTAAAAGTTGCCCTAGAAGTATTTAATAAATAATTAACTAATCGGTAGTAGTAGTAGTAGTTATGGTAGTGGTTTAGTAGTTTGGTAGTAGTAGTAGTTTAGTAGTGGTTTAGTAGTATAGTTAACTTAGTAGTAGTAGCGGTGGTAGAGGCTTAAGTAATTAAAAGAATCTTACCCTAACTAACTAGTGGAGTAAGGTTATAGGAAAGAGCTAATAGAATCTTTAGAAAGCCGCGACCCGCTTTGGAGTAAGGTTCAGTGAACTAGTTAGGCTAATCTATAGACTCGGCCCTAGGACATTATAACGAGGCAGCTTAGGGGAGTCTATAGATTAACCTAACTAGTCCCTTAAACCTTACCCTAAAGCGGGTTACGGATTCCTAAAGATTTTATTAGCTCTTTCCTACGACCTTATTCCATTAGTTAGTTAGGATAAGATCCTTTTAATTACTTAAGCCGCTACTACCGCTACTACTACTAAGTTAACTCTATTAAGTTAACTATACCACTAAGTTAACTATATTATTAAGTTAACTATACTATTATTACCATTACTACTACTACCGCCTATTTAATTATTTATCGAACGTTCCTAGTATAACTTTTAATTACGAAAAAGAATAAATTAATTATACGTTCTTATGGTAGTTAGAAAGGAGAATTTAGTAATCCTTATACGAAAAGTTTAGGTAATAGGAATAAAGTTTTAGTAACAGAGAAAAAGCTCGGTAAAATCGCCTAATCCGGTTAGAGGTTAGGGTAAGGTATAGGGGACTAGTTAGGCTGGTCTAAGACCTCGCTTGGGGTGCTTAGCTTATAAGTATACCTCCTAACGGAGTTGTTAAAGGGTTTAACATTATACGTAGTAGATTGGCCAAAGAGAGGTAGCTACCTCCCAACCAATTAATTACTTAATACATTATGCGCCACGTTGCACGCCACCGGTGTACATCAGGTTAGTGCAGGTACCCAATTTAATTATTATACCTTCCTACCTATCCTCCCGTATCCACTACGTGTAGATCAGGCAGACACCGACAAGCACCTTAGGTACCTCCTACCTAACATATAAATGCAGGTACTTTGTATATATCAGGTATGCACAGTATACCTAGGTATCTATCTAGCGGGGCATATCCCTTACAGGTCGGGGTATACGTTTTAGTGGCGGTTCCTTTCGTAGCCTCGCTGCTTTAATCATAATGCACGTAAGACGGATTAAAAAGTAAACCTAGTTAATTAATTAAAGGTATAAAAACTAAACTACTAAAAGGGCTTAAATATAGCATTTTATAAATATTTAGCTATTACGTGTTTTTCTTTAATTTTATTAATTATAGGCCTCTATTCTAGATGCCTAAGGATCTATATAGCTCCTTTTCTCGCTAGAATCGTCCTCGATCCTCCGTAGCTTTGTTTTACGATATTTTTTAGTATTTTTAAAGCGTTTTAGGTTATCCCTATTAGCTATAAGGGGCGTACGAGGTACCCGTCGTTTACGTATGCCGAAAACGACTAGGTTAGTATGGCGGCGGCAGGGATAACGAAGGAGCCCTGAGGCTTTATTACGGCGACGGCGGCGGCGGTGGCGGCGGTAATGCCCTAAGGCTTCGTTACGACGACGACGGCGTCGGTAATAACAAGAGAGCCCTATAGCTTCGGCTCGGCGGCGGCGGCGGCGCCTCGAGGTTTCAGAACGGCAATAGTAACGGCCTAAGGCTTCGAGACGGCGGTAACAGAGGCGGCGACGGCGATAGCCTAAGGCTTTGGAACGGCGGGGATAACGGTAGCGGCGCCCTAATTCGGAACCGTATTAATATGAGGAAGGCTCGCTATAGTAGGAATAGCCGGAAGGGCGGATCGACTAATCTTACGATTCTTACGCTTCTAGAGAAGCTTTATTAACTATTACAGTTATTAGTATTAAGGAGGAGCAGAGCGTACGCGATACTGGAGACCCGGATAGGTTTACTCGAAAGTATACTCTATCGAAGACTATAGTACGTACGATGGTCTAAGATAAATAAAACTAATATCGCTATACTAATCGAAAGGTAAGGAATCTAATGTAGTTATCGTATCTTAGCTATACCCCTTAGTCGTAGAGATATAATAATCGTTAGCCCGAAGGTATAAAAGGTAAGGAAAGAAAAGAGGCAAAACGTAAAAGTTATTTATTCGGCTATAGCGGTACGACGAAGTAACTTAAGCGTCTATAACTAAAATAAATGTATTAATCGGAGAACGATAAATCTAATGGCAAAAACGAATCTTTAATTAAAGTAAAAATAATAAAGATAGTAATCTAATTAGGTAATAAACTCCATAATAAATATAGTATATTCCGTATTTACGGAAGCTATGGTTACTTTATATAGGTATAAGGCCTATCGTAACGTATTACGTAATATATTAAAAGGGTATGTTTTACCGTACTACTATAGCCTCCTTAGTTTAATTATACCGTAAGGAATAATTAAACTAAAAAGGATAGTACGGTATATTCCGATTAATATCTTTCCTTAAAAACCTACCGCGAAACTTTATTCTATCGGTTATTATTTAATTACTACGGCCGCGCCTTTAACTTTTCGTTTAATATTATAAGGAGGCCCCTTTATTACTTTATAGCTAACTTAGCCCGGTTTACCTTTACCGATCTAACCCGATCGGCGTTTTCTTTCTTTATTTCGGCTACCTTCTTCTTAGTTTCGTCCTAGCCCTCCTAATTAAGGAAATAATAAGGGAGCGGGCGCGTCCTAAGGATTAATTAGGTATCTTCCCTCTACTTATACGGTATAAAGGTTTCCTTTAATTAAAAAGCCTTAATCCTTTCTAGTCCGGAGGAAGGGAAAAGGCGCGTTATAACCTTAATAAAGTTATTATAACGGAGGTTTACGTCCGTTAATACGAAAAAGTAAAGGGAATTAGGTACTAAGGTTATAAAGGAACGACGGACTTCGGCTTACGCGATAAACCGGACGGAGGATTTACGGCTAGGGGGCTCGCCGATCGGCGTACTTTACGCCGAAGCTATAACGTTAATAAGGTCGATTCGCTTTTAGTAATTTACGGCTTACCGGAAACGCTTAACGATACTAACTCCTCTTTTTAAAACTTAAACGCTATAAAATTACTCTACTACCTCGGCGTATTCTCTTATAATATTAAAAGGGTCGAGGCCCTTATTCTCTTAGGCCTAGCGCGCGACCTCGATCGGTCGTTTAAAGATAAGATACGGTAAAATGCCGCTTTAAAAACCGTAACTAAAGTTATTTTATTAGTTTATTAACGCGACGTAATAAATAAACTAAGAGGTTATATTAGGCTCGAGATTACCGTCTTTTTATACCCGCCGTAGCTAGCCGAGCGCGTACGCCGCCCGATCGAAGGCGCCGTTCCTAATTATATTAAAACTAAATAATCTTCGGAGCTTAAGGAGGTATAATACTACGGCGAAATAAACTTAGGAGAACTTTAAGGAATCGGTAATAACTCGTTCGGGGTTTATTAGATCCGTATAAATCATAAAGACTAAAGTAAAGATAGGGTTATCGAGGAAGTACTAACGGGTTAGGAAGTTAAACGATCCTACCGATCGATAGCCTATCGTTTAGTACGGGTTTATTTCGAAGGCTGCCTTTCGGCCTTTAAGGTCGTAATTAGTTATGATATAAAAGGCGCGGATATCTTCGTTAATAAGATAGTCGTAATAAGCGAGGTATACGAGAAAGTTAGCTAAGGCTACCTTCGTTTACTCCTATAGCTATTAGTTTATAATTCGGGATCGATTAGCGGATAGCCGGAAGGCCTAGGTTATATCGGATCCTAACTCGATCGAACCCTTTCCCGAATCGTAATTATCCAGAGTACTAAGCTAATACTTCTCTATATTACTTTAGTTATCTTTACTACTATAAATCTCTTATAGGAGTTCTATTAAGTCGGTTAAATCGGTACGACGTACGTTTCTATAAACGAAGGAAAGGGAAAAGGAGGGAGGAATTCCGGCGAAATAAGGGAAAGACATAATAAAAATAAAAAAAAAGAATTAAAGGAAAAAAGAGAAGAAATAATAAGTTAAAGGTAAAAATAAGAATTTAAATTAATAATAAGAAAGGTAGGCTAAAGATTAATAGAAATATAATAATTATAGGGAAGGATTTTCGGAATGGAATACCTAAAAAGGAAAAAGAAAAGGAGGAAGGGAAACGTATTAACGATATAGTTAGATATACCTTTACGGCTAACGCTTTAGGAAAGCGCGTTTTCCCGCGTACGTATAAAGCTATAATAGGAAACGCGTTAGCTTATAACTTCCTACTATATACTTTTAATAAAATAATAAGTACGTACGTTCGTAAACTCGTAATTAAACGTAGGCTAAGGTAAGTATTATCGAAACTCTCCTAAGTACGGTACTTACGACCTAAATAACGTATTCGACTCTCTCGTTCTCGTCCGACTTCTCCTCTTATTTCTCGCTATTCTACGGTTCCGATCTATTTCCTTTCTTTTATTCCTTAGGTCCTTTATCTTCGTTTTAATTCGTTTTTCGATTTTTCTTAATTCTAGATTTATAATTTCGTCGTTCCTATCTTTTTTTCTCTTATATATACGTATATATAATAAACCCTATTATCTAAAAGTAATTCTTTAAACTAAACCGGACGACCGCCTTTAAGCTACTCGAGTAATTAAAGGCTACGGAAATTACCGACGAAGAAATTACCGGGGCGTTTAAGAAGGCTAAGGAGGATAAGAAGAAGGCCGTAACGTATTAACGGGTTAAGTCGATACCGCCGCCGGTAAACCTAATAAATAAATAGCCCGACGAATCCTTCCGCCGCCTATCTTCTACCGAGGAATTCCGGGACGTTAATCGGCTAATCCCTAAGCCCTAGTAAGTACCGTACGCTTCGTACTCCCGCCCGTTAAATTAAAGTCCGAAAGTAATTATCGGCCGGTAGCTCCGGAGTATCGAGGGAATTCGGGTAATAAATTAATAGCGTTAAATATATAACTTTTAATATTAATAAGATTTATTAATCGAAGGTTATATTAATTAATAGTAAGATAATTCGTAACGTTCGGTTTTATTTTCTAGATAGGCCGGCGGCCGGCCGATATATCGCATAGGAAATTATAAGTAAGGACTTTTAAAAGGTTACCTACCTTTAGAGCTATACCATATCCTTCGTTCGTTACGTCTAATCCTTTCGCCGCTAGACGTTATTTATAAAGATTAATAATAAGGAGTTAATTAGCGAGTATTTCCGTCGATTAACGACGGACCTTCGTTACGTCGTTAATTTATTCGTTTAATAATATAGGGTACCTAACGAGATATCTTATTAATACTATAAACGCCGGCTCGCCTCTTCCGATACCGCTAAATACGTAGGTATATAACCCTTCTTTTCTTATCGATCCCTAGCCCTCGATCGTATCTTTAGATACTTTTACGGCGTTTACCTTTTCTTTATTAACGAAATACGTTATAAATTTCGTAACGAACGGTTTACCTACTTACGGGTAAGGATAAATCGCAATCCCCTTTTAGTAAAGGATCTAAGCCAGGCCTTATACCCGCTTATAATACGGGTAACGGAGGAAGAGTTACTAGCTATAATAAACTTAAAGATCGCTACGTTCCGAGGGTCGGAAAATAAATAAGTTTTTAGTTTTCTTAATAATTAATAAGTAAAGGATAGGGTAAGAAGGTAAAGAGGAAAAAAGAGGTACTAATTGGCGAATATACGTTACTTCTGGCTTATTTTTAAACGCGTATTCCTTTTCTTTCCTTTTTCTTTTACTTTTATTAATATAAATTACTTTCCTTACTTTTCCTTTAAATACTAAAATATACCTATGTTAAAATGTAATAATTACGTAATACTAGAATGTTAGTATCCCGGATTCTTAACGATAAACGTAAAGGATAACTTATCTAAGTATAAAAACGCGTTAATTAGCGTTAATAATCTATGGAAATATACTTTCTTTTAAGGTAAGAAATAAGGGGAGGGCGTATTTATTAGTATTTATAATTTAAGGTATTAATTTCGTATATAGGCTGCCGGTTTAATAACTATATAGGGATAACTTCTTTTCTTCTTTACTTAAGAGAGCGATTATATGTTAAGCTCTTAGGCTTTATTACTTCTCGATCGGTATAGGTAGGTTATTTTAGGGTATTATAGCCTTATCGTATTATAGTAGGAGGATTATTTATTAAATCGGGTCGATCTTCTTAGTCCGGGTTTATCGTTAGGTATAACTTCGTATTCTTTAAGCTTTTTATTTAATATTTCTACTATAATTCGTACCTTATCGTTCGGGGCTAACTATTCTTCTTTTTCGTCGTCGATTACCGAGGGTATAGGCTCTAGGCCTCCTTTAGCTTAGGGATCGTTAATAATCGCCGATTCTTAGTTCTTATATTTAATCGGTAGTAGGCGTATAATCCATTCGTCCTTCTCCGGGTTCTTTAGTTCTTAAAACCCGTTAATATCTTAGATAAATTTCCGTAGTTTATAACCTAAAACTAGGTATAATAACGTAACTTTATCCGGTTTTTTAAACTTATAACGACCATAGCCTAGATCTTCGGCGATTAGGTACGGTTCCTTCTAGTAGTACTTTAGTTTTACGGCTATCGACTTATCTATATATCGTAGTATATCGTATAATAATACGAGGTCGTCGGTTTTTAGGGGTTCTTTTCGTATTTAGTAAGCGTTCTTTTCGTCTTAATACCGGGTAGCTTTCTTATATTTAATCGCTAGAACCTTAGCTACGGTTAATATATCTTCCTAGCGTTTTTCGATTAATCGTACGCGTATAGCTAAAAGCGATTCTCGGTCCGGGATATTCTTTTAGTTTATAATACGCTAGGTTAAAATAACGGTTTCTATCGGAATAATAGCCTTACGCTTATATATTAATTCGTATAGCGACATTCCGTATAAGCGCGTCGAAGTCTTATTTACTTATATAATTACGTTTAATAGGTTCGTTTATCCCTAATCGCTACCGTTTATACCTTTTATAAGGCCTTTACGAATTACTTTATACTTAACCTCGACTATATCCTAGGACTACGGGAAATAAGCAATACCGACTTTAACTTTAGTACCGATTAGCTTTATTACTTTACGGACCTCCTTTTTATTCTCGGAATTATTATTATACTTAATTATTAGGGGTACGCCGTACTATAAAAATATCTACTCCTAGAGGAACTTAGCGATCGTCTTAGAATCTATCTTTCTAATAACTCGGGCTTTAAGAAAACTAAATAGTTCGTTTTATGCTTCGATTATTACGATAAATCCGTTATTTATTAGCATATATTATACGTTTATTACCTAGTAAGTAAGAACGTTAACTAACTCGTTATATAAGGCGGGGTCGACTTTCCGGATATTATTTCCTTTTTAATATCTAGGATACGATTTAACCTCTCGGGCGACGTATTCGAATATACCGCGTTAGTAATATAGTTTAACTATTCGATCGTAAATCGAAATACGTTCCTTATAGCCGAAATCCTCGTAGTAATCCTTAACTATAGCTTTACGTAATTTCTCTTAGTCGATAACTCGTCGCATATCCTTATACTTCTCGGGCTTTCTCTATAAGATATCCTCCGAAACGACGTATTTAAACGCTTCCTTCTTAAACCAAGTCTATCGCTTTTAATACCCTATTAATCGGTTATTTTTTAATCGGCTAGGTAATTAAAATCGCGTAAAAAACGTTACTATTTCCTACGACTCTATCGATTATTCTTCCGGTAGTTATAACGACAGGGCTTTATCGCTAGATTATTCGACGACGTTAAGTAATACGACTATATTTACGCATATTATATTAAGCTATATATTAATAAAGTCCTTTATATCGCCTTCCTATTAATCGTTATTATCGTCGCTTAGGCCGCTAGGTTTACGTAAGAAACCGTCCGTAACGAAATATCTCTTACCGGATATATATTAAATATCGAAGCTAAATATCTTAATATAAGCTATCTACCTAGTAAGGATAGCGCCCGGGAAACTAAAGAATCCATCGTTAAGCTAGGCGATTAATACTTTAGCGTCGGTTTTAAGTACGAAGTAAATGCCGTAAAGGTAGTTTCGAAGCCGTCGTAAGGACTTAATAACTCCTAGATACTCTCGTTTCGTAGCGTCGTAATTTAACTCCGTTCCTTTCTAGATCCCTAACTCGTATTTCGAAGGTCTAAAGTTACCTTTATCGTTATCCTAACCTAATACGTAGCCCTAACCGTCTCTTAATACGTCGACTTTTACTCGGATTAGCCATTCGATAATATAATCTAAAATAATTAATACCGGTACGTTAATAAAAATAATCTTAAGCGAATCTATAATATATTATTAATCGATACCTTAAATAAAGTATACTCCTTTACGTATTAATATTAGGAGGAATTTAACGACTATAGCATAATAATCGATTTATATTCTAAAGAAAACCGTAATACCGATAAAAGACCTTACTTCGTTTATATTCTTATATAACTTCTATTCTAAGATCTTAACTATCTTCGCTTCCGAAGGCTTTCTATCGTTTATACCGTATAAATATCCGACGATTACCGTATTACCTTTATACTAAGTAGACTTAACGACGCTAATAGTAATACCGGCTAATTCGAAGTTTAGGAAAACGGCGTCGATATTCTCTAAGTACTCTAAGATAAAGCGTCGTATTCCCGGAAAAGCCTCCTAGTTATCGTATCTCGATATTAATCCTTTAATACTAACGTCGTCGAAGAAAGGCTCGTATTTAATGGAAACTAAATCGTAAAGAATTCGTATAACGGCTCGGAAAAAAGCGGCAATTAAATTCGTCGCGCCTTATAGTAAAGTCGTTATACGTAAAAGGCTAATGAAAATAACAAACGTAATTAGGTTACGATTCGTTTCCGTTAACGTTACTTAATCGTACCTAAAGAAAAAGTCGACGACTATAAGGATTAAATATATAACGAATTCTTAAGTAAAGAAGTCTCTATCTCGGGGTAAAAAGGCGTCGCAAATAATCTAGGCGTTAAGTTTTATCGCAGAATTAATAAGTCGTAAACTACTATCTTTCTTCTCGACTACGAACTACGTATTTCGATAAGGACCGTAATTCTCTTTTAGGATTCCGTTCTTTAGTCGTATACGTAAGACTTCGATTACTCGTTCCTTAAGAGGTATTAGGATAGGGATACCCTTAGCCTATTAAGCGTTATATAATACCGTCCTAATCTCATAATCGGGGTAAACCTTAGGTCGGATTTTCCCGATTTTAAAGAAATCTTAGGCTAAGGCTATTTCTTTTCGGTATAAGATCTTAATAAGTACGTCTTTCTCCTAATCGGTTAATTCCGTATCTAATAAACCTACTTTAATAGCGTTAAGTCTTTCCGTTATTAATCTAATACCTCGGGGATTATTAACGAATCTTAGTATAATATTCTTATAGGGTTTATCGCGCTATAATATCTCTAATAATTCGTACTTCGACTTAACCTCCCTTATTACTTAATCCTTTTAATCGAGTATTCCTAGCGATATCTAACCGTTTAACGATACGTTATCTACGGGCTAAACTTTACGCGACTTAGGCTTATATATAATATTAACTAAAAACGTACGCTTAGTTTAATAAGTTAATTCCGAAATAAAGGCTAGGTCTCGCCTATATTATTTTAACTCCTACGTCGTATATCGAAATACCTTCGTAACGGCTTTATTAAAAACGTAAAGGAATTCTTCGTCGCTTAATTTAACGATCGCCTTATTTCCCTTATCCAAACTAAGTTTAAAGGCCGACGAATCCTTAGCTTTAGAAATAAATATTACCTTTATATCGTCGTTATAAAGGCGGATATAATTAATTTTAACTTAAAAGCTAACGTCGGTCTCTAGGTACTCGGCTAGGAACGCGTTTTCAGGCCTATATACGCCATTAAAGCGGCCTAAGGTATTAATAACATCTAGTTTTCCTAATCGCCGAATATAAGGCTTAGTAACGTATCGCTTCTTAAGTTAATAACGAAAGAAACCATTATCCGGGCCGAGCTAAAGTTAACGGTTCCTATAAAGGTACTTCCGTCGAATTCGAGTTTTATACGGGATTAAAAGATAAAGTTTATACTAAGTAATAAAGGGTAACTAACGAACCTATCTTTAACGACGTAAATCGATAAGCGAAGGTAATAATCGGTAAGCTAAATAAAACCGTCGATTATTCCTATATATAAGGTCTCTATAAAGGATCTAAAACCTCGCTATATCGCCTTAATACCGGTTATAAAGAAACGCTACCTCTTTACGTAACTTTCTACGATCATACTAAACTACGCCCCTATATCGATTACCGTAAATACGAGAGCTTCGTTCCCGTTAGGTCCTACGTTAACTACTAGCTTAGGGAAAAGCCGGATATAATTTTTAATATCCTTCGCGATAACGGAATTTACCGCCATTCCACTTAAAGGATTAATAAACGGGGCGGTAATTTACGGTACGTTAAGTATTTTAACGCTTTCTTCCCGATCCTTTTATACCTATTCCTTTATAATCTTAATAACCTTAAGCTAACCTTCGTTAATCTCTATAACGCGTATCGTAAGATATTTAACTACCTATTCCGAAAACCCGGGTATAAACTTAATTAAATCGTCCTACGAAACTTCGAAGCGTTTCCTATTATTCTTATTAATCTTATCCAGCTAAAACTCTCTTAATAACTCGTTAATAATCTTCGCCTTCCTAACTAGGTCGTTCGTATTCGAAGTAGTATTCTTACCGGCTTTAGTCGGTCTACGCTTAAGCTATAACGATAGGACTTCTATATCCTCTTAATCGGATACTTCTCTTTCGATATACTCGCCGTTAGGACCTCTAGCTCGCTTAATTACGTTAACTTCGATTAAATTCGTCTTAATAATACCCTTATAATAATAGATATCCTCGTCGTCGATAAAACCCTTAGTTTAATTATAACCTAAGATCCCCGTTTCGTATAATTCGTAGCTATATTTACGTTCGACTATCTAAATAACGTTAATCTCCGATATAGCTCTTAATATCTCTTCTTACTTTAGTACTACTTCCTCGCTCTTAAAGTATCGTAAGTCGAGGAATATAAGCTTATAATAGGCTGCGCCTAGTCATAGAACCCTGGTTAATATAGCACCAGGGTACGTAACCGTTCCTCCCGTATATAGCTAGCTCCTAAAGGCGCGGCCTTAGTAAAGCGTACCTTTCTTCCTTTTCCTCTTCGTATAGCTTTATTCCTTTAATTTATACCCTTTTACCTAGCGAATAGCTCTTAAAACCGTAATAAAAAGCTATACCATCTTTTCCGTAAGGCTAGTACTTAGACTTCCGATATCCGACTCCTAGATAGCGGAAGATAAGTCCAAGGCGTAATCGAGCGCTTAGGAGGCGACGCTAGCTTATTACGTATTATTATAAGACCCTTACTTCTTAAACTCCATAAGAGAGTATATAACCGATTTCCTACGAAGTAACTCCCTAGTACCCGTACTACCGGTACCCGTACCCGTACCGGAGGTTATAGCTACCTTACCTACGGGCGTAAACGGAACTCGACGAAAACTTCTTAAGTAATATAAATAAAACGAAAAGGCTATATCGTTTTACTTCTACCTAGAAAAACTATAAGCGAAAATCCTAATCGACGCCTTAAACGGGTTATTCGGTAATAATAACGCGATATAGTACTCTATCCTCGGTACGATACCCGAGGATCGGTAGCGGAAGATAGAATACTTCTAGAGATCTAGCGGCCTAGAGAGCGGATTTTAACCTAAGGACCTATTAAGGCATATAAAAAAGACGTTTAATAATATTTAGGTTAAGGAGGATACGTAATAAAAACTACGGAAACTACGGTAGAAAGAGGGGAAGACCTTCGGGAGCTTCTTATCCGATTTCGAAGAGGTTTTAACGAACGCTAAAGGCTTTAGCTAGGATAACGATAATAAGCTAACGTAATTAAAGGCGGTATTATCTAACTACCTTTAAAATATATTAATCCCGATTTAAATATCCTAGGATTACGATACCTTTATCGCTTAAATCTACCTAATCGCGTAACGCTACGAATAAACCGCCGAATTTAGGCGACTTACGAATTAATTAGGCGAAAATAAACGTTATTCGGCGACCCCGAGCTACGAATTAATATCCGTTATTTAACGCTCGGATTTCGCCCGGATAAATACTTAAAGCGATACGATTATAGCGGGCTTTATTAAATCGTAAAGGAAGCCCCGTTAAGCCTACGGCGGATCTAATAACGGGCTTAGTAGTAATACCCGACGGATAAGGTAGGTACCCTAGGAAGAATACGAAAAAAGGAAGGTCCAAGGTAGCTACTTCCGCTACGGCGCTAGCTAATACTAGGTTAGGAACTACCCCTACCTACCGATAGCTCGCCCGGGTAACTAAGGACGGTTCCCGCCCGTACCGATACGAATAACGTAAGTTATCGAATCATTATTAAAAGAACTAAAGGATATATTAGCTAATATAACGGCGGAAAAAGAGTAGTTCCGTTACGAAGTCGGGTAACGGAGCCTAGCTAGGAGGTAGTAAATAAATAGAAAGCTTATAAGGATAAAATAAAAAGTAGCCCCTCGTTATTATTAATTATAATTAATAAAACGTCGTTATCGGAAGCTCTCGTAAACGAAGGTTACTTATGTTTTATAGCTATTAATAAGGACTTATTTAGATTCCTTAACCTACCCTTTATTCCTATCCTTTCCCGTAGTATTAAAGGCGCTTTAAACGCTATAAAAGAAGCGGTAATCTAAGGAATTATCTATATAGCTCTAAAGATTAACGGATATACGTAGTTAATATACGTATACGTTATTCCGTTACTAGAATTCCTAATAATTTTAGGAAAACCGTAGTAGATATATAACGAGGTAGTTTCGTACTTATACGAAAATCGACTATAGTACGGAAGAATACGAATAAACGTATAATATAAGGGAAAGAAACGTACGACCCCGCTTATAAGGGAGCTAAAAGAGGCTTAGTACGTATTAATTAATACGTTCGTAGGCTTAGTTAAAAGGATACGCCGCTATAAGAAAGAAGGAATAAATACGAAGGATATATCGATATTCGTAGCCTCCTTAATAAATATAAAGAAAGCCTTAAAGCCGAAACCCGTAAAAACGGAGGCGGAGCTACGAGAGATAATCCCACGGGAGTTTTACGACCTATTCCTACTATAGAAGAAGGAAGAAGCTAACCGTCTCGTTCCGTATCGCCCGGGCGTTAACTATAAAATCGATATAAAAAAAGGATTAAACGGAAGAAAGAAGCTATTACCTTAGGATTCCTTATATAGGATATTTCGGGAAGAGTTCCTAGTATTACGGAAAACGTTCCGCGATTTATTAGATAAGGGGTTTATCCGGGCTAGTAGCTCGGAAGTAGGAGCCTTAATCCTCTTCGTTCGTAAGCTAAGAGAAGGCCTCCGATTTTACTACGATTACCGGGCGTTAAATCGCTTAACCCGAAAGAACCGTTACCCGCTTCCGCTTATCGGCGATACCTTACGTAACCTAACGTCGGTAAAATAGTTTACGAAAGTAAACGTAGTCGCGGCCTTTTATAAAGTCCGTATTACGAAAGGTAACGAATTTAAAACGGCGTTTAAGACCCGATACGGTTTATTTAAATGGCTAATAATATCCTTTAGGTTAATAAGCGCCCCGGTAACTTTCTAGAGATATATAAATAACGTTTTAAAGGGATTTCTCGATAACTTTATTAACGCTTATATAAACGATATCCTTATCTATACGAGCGGGTCCCGTAAGGACTATATAGTTAAAGTACGTATAATCCTAGAGCGCTTTTACGAAGCCGGCCTTTACTTAGACCCCGGGAAGTACGAATTCGTAATAACGATTATTAAATACCTAAGGTTTATTATATACGCCGGTAAAGGAATATAAACGGACCCGGAAAAGATAAAAGTAATATTAAACTAAGAGGCCCTTACCTTAATAAAAGAAGTTAAAAGCTTCTTAGGGTTCGCTAATTACTACCGTATATTTATTCCCGGATTTTCCGAGATTACCGCTCCCCTTACGGCTTTAATAAAAAAGAATTAACCTTTTAAATAAAACCTTACTTACGAAGAGGCGTTTTAGCGCCTAAAGACCTTATTTACGTCGGTACTTATTTTAACGTAATAAGACCTAGATAAGTTAACGTTCCTAGAAATAAATTACTTAGGGTAAGCGCTCGGCGGCGTATTATCTTAATAAGCCGGGGAAGGAAGAAAGGTAGTAGCTTATTATTCTTAGAAGCTAAGGCTAGCCGAAATTAATTACCCGATTTACGATAAGAAAATATTAGTTATTATTAAATACTTAAAATAATAAAACGCCGAGCTAAGGAGCTATAAGAAATTTACTATCCTAACCGACCATAAGAACCTCGAATATTTTATAACCCGTTAGCGCTTCTCGGAGCGGTAAGCGCGCTAAACGGAGCTCCTATCCCGGTATAACTTTAACCTCGTTTACCGCGCTAATAATTAAGTCGTAATTTCCGACGCGTTCTTCCGAAAGAACTAAGACCGGCTAAGCGTTAACGATAAGAAGTTACGGTATTTATAGCTTATCCTTAAAAGGGCTCTTTAAAACTAGACCTACGTAGTAATAACGTTCTAGCCCGCCGGGCCTGATATTAAAGTCTTTAAAGATAACGAACTTTAATTCCTATAAGAAAGGACGGCGTACCTCGATACGCTATATTAATAGGCGTATTAGGCGGTAAAATAAAGCGCCCGTTCCTTCGCCCCGACTATAAAGCTAAAAGTATAAATCGCGAAATATACGATAAACGCCGAAGGACGGTTATTATTTAGGAACCGGGTATAGGTATTAAGGGGTCCGCCTTCCGGAGACGCGGGAATAGACTCCCTAGGTACGGATTAGTTTAACGAATTACGGACGAAAATAATCTAAAGAGCTTACGATTTATACGTTATTAGTTACCTCGGTCGGGAGGGTATTATAGCGATCTTAAGCTAAGACTTCTACTAGCCGATATTCTATTAATACGTAAGGAGATTTATTCGTAACTATAACGTTTACGGCCGTTTTAAGTTATAAAGGAAATATAAAAAAGGTCTTCTTAAACCCCTTCCTATACCGAACCGCTACTTTAAGGATATATAAATAAACTTTATCGTAAACCTATTCCTATCGAAAGATAACCGGTATATATAAGTAATTAAGAACCGCTTAAGTAAGATTATAATCCTTAAGCTTACGCTTATTATAAACGTAGAAGCGTATACGAAGCGCTTCCTAGCGTATTACGTCTAATACTATAGCTAATTAAGGAATATCGTAAGCGATAAAGAATCGAATTAACTAAGCCGTTTCTAGAGCTATCTTTACCGCTTAATAAGTATAGAGTAAAAACTAAGTACGGCTTATTATCTTTAGATAAACGGGGGTTCCGAAAGGGTTAATTAAAAGATTTAAGCGATATTACGAAGCTATATTAACTACGAATAAAACGACTAGGTATAATAACTACCTATCGTTTAATTAGCGTTAAACGGACGGCTTAATACCTCGATAAGGCTCTTTTCCTTTTTCGCGATATACGGCTTCGATTTAAACCCTATACCCGCGGTTTCCGCTAACCCGGGCGCGGAAATAATACCTTTACCGCCGGAACTTTAGGCGAAGGCGTTCGTAAATAAGGTCCGCGTAGTTTTAAACTTTATATAAGTAACGCTAGCTATAGCCTCTTAATAATACGAATTTTACGTAAACTAAAAGCGATTCCCGGCTAAAAGACTTTAAGTAAGCGATAAAGTATAGCTCGATCTTATTTACTATAATACGGGTAAACCTAAGAAGAAGCTCGATTAATTAAAAGTAAAATATACGGTTACGAAAGTATTAAACCCGTACGTAATTAAGTTAGGAGGTATTCCGGCCGAGATCGATAATAAGTTCTACGTCGATTAATTACGGAGAACGTATATAAACGAATTACTAAGCTAAACCCGAAACGACCCGTAATTCCTTCCGTTATTTATCGAAAGGATTAATGAATTTATAATAAAGGAAATTCTTTACGTAAGAGATAAGAAGATAGGTAAGGGAAAACGACGTAAAGTTTTAGTACGTTAAAAGGGCTATTAGAAATTATTTTAGTATTTATTATCCGATTTTATAAAGGCGGAGGTATTAAATATTTACGAAAATAAATACGGATTAATAACCGTAAATAACGGTTTAAAGAAAAAATATACGACCTAAAAGAACTTAAAGTTACGATTAATTAAGAAACGAAGTACCTAAAAACCGGGCCGCGAGGTTAAATCTCTTTCTTAAACGTTATAAAGGCGTTACTTAATTATAAAAAAAAAAAAAAGGGAAGGGAAAGGCGATTAATCGTCGTCGTCGTCGTAGTCGTCGTTCTTTTCCTTCCCCGGAAGGAACTCGGAAGTATTAGCCTCTTCCGCTTCTTCGTCGAGGATAAAGTAAGCGGCGAAAGAGCGGCGGGCGCGAGCGACGCGGTTAATACCTAGCGTTTCGAGGGAAAGAGGAAAAGCTAAGGAGCGGAAACGGTATTAGGAACGGTAGGGGCGTAAGCGGCGGCGTAGGGAACGGATAGGCGAACGAGCCGGTAAGCGCGAACGCCGGGAGCGCTAGGAGCCTTTTAAGGCGTTAATCCGCCCCTCTAAGGCCGAAACCGTACGCTAGAGGGCGGCGTTATTAGAGCCGGGAGCGGCGGTAATAACGGGCGGGCCGGTAGGAGCGGTAAACGGACCGGTAAGGACGGTCTCGCCGAAGCGGGGGGCAGGGTCGGAAGCTCGGGCTATGGGATTTACGAACTCCTTATAAAAAAAAGGGATTAATATATATAAAAAAAAAAAAAAAAAAAAAAAAAAGAAAGGGAGAAGGTTAACGAGCCGATTAAGCCGTAAGCTAATAAGCGCTCGGCGGCGTTAATAAAGGCAAGGGCGTCCCGTAAGTAAGAGCTACTAGCGGAAGTACGGGCGGTTATTTATTAATAGGCGGCGGGAAGCGCGACGGCGGAGCTAGGAAATATTAATAATAGCTACTTATACGGGATATATATAATACCTATAGCGGCTAGTAGTTATACCCGTTAGCCGCGTATTTCGCGTACGTCGGGCCCCGGCCTTTCTTATCGTAATAAATACGTAAAGCGCTTACGTAGCGACGATAGGGGAAGGCGCGGGCGCCCGCCGGGCGGGTAGCGACCGAGCGAGAAGTAGTAACCGTACGCGGGACGGTAGCCGTACGCGAAGTAATAAGAGTTTAGGGAAAGGCGGTAGCCTCCGGGAAGGCAGGCTCCTCGGCGGCGGGCTCTTCGGCGGCGGGTTTTACGGCGGCGGGCTTAAGGCTAAGGGGAAGGCTTTCTCGCTATAAAACCGATTAATACGTAACTAAGCGAAAGGAATAGTAAAACGAAAGAGGTTAGCCTTATTAAGGCCGCTACGGTAGCGATATTACTTACGTTATTATTATTACCCTTATCGGCGGGAGGGGTAAGCGTAAGGCGTCGTATTAAGCGACGGAAGGTAAGAACGGAAAGACCTAAGGGGTCGGGAAACGAAGAAAAGGATATCTATTAATATTACGTTAGCTAGAAATTAATCGAATACCCTACGGAACGCGCGAGCTAAAAGGAAAGCTATATTCCGACGAAATACGGCCTTAATAATAATATAGTAACGACGAATAGCCGTAGAGGAGGAGGTTTACCTACGTTAGTTAAGGTAGCGGGGGCGGGAGAGCTATTATTATTATAAGAGGAAGAGAGAAATAAAAGAAGGAATAAGAGGAAGGTTAATTAATTAAAAAGGGGAGGGAACGCTACTAACTAAGAACGATTCGAATACCTTAATTAACGGAAAGGGAAGCTTATATAATAAGCTACGCCTAGTTATAAAACCTTAGTTAGTATAATACTAGGATACGTAACCGCTCCTCCCGTATATAGCTAGCTCCTAAAGGCGCGGCCTTAGTAGAGCGTACCTTTCTTCCTTTTCCTCCTCGTATAGCTTTATTCCTTTAATTTATATCCTTTTACCTAGCGAACAGCTCTTAAAACCGTAATAAAGCTTTAGCTTTCCGGCTAAATAATAATATACTATCCTACGTACTTATTCTAGAGATTCCTTACTCTAATATACGTAAAATAAAATATAATAAGCGATCGGTTCTTCTTTACGCTTAACTTAGGTAATAATCGATCCTAAAACTAATATTAACTCCGGCTTATCCGGGTTTCCGTTCTCGAAGTAATATAATCGCTTATTACTCCTATAGTAAAACCGATTCTAGGTTATATCCATTAATAGCGGGTAACGGCTATAGTTATAAAGCCGATCGAAAGTACTATAAAACTAACATTCGAATTCCCTATAGTTACTCGTCTAGGTTAATAAAATCCTATTACGTATGCCTCGGTAGTCTAATATAGTACTACGTCTAAAGCTTATTAAGGTCCTTCCGTTAGTTTATAGGTTATAAAGACTTAGGTTCCGAACCGCGTTTACTAGGAACGGGTTTTCTTATTAATATTATTAATCGACGCCGTACGTATCCTTAAGGCTATAAGAACTACTATCCTAACGGTAGTTCTACGAAGTTATCTTTATTTCTAAAGCGTTAAATCGGTCGTAAAAGGCCTATATACTAGCTTCCTAACTAATATTTAAATAACCGTAAAAGGATCTAAGCTACGAAAAAGGCGGTAGCTAAGGCATCTAAAGGTTAAGAGTCGTTAATCGTTAAACTATTTACATTATAAGCTTCTCGGATTCTTCGAAAGTTACCGTTTTCTACTATCGTCGTTCTTCGGCTTAGGTCCTATCGGTAATTTATACCACTATACGACGTTCCGCCTACTTATAAAGCTAGATATAAAGAGTCCGGTAATCGATATCCCCGATCTTATTATAGTTATAGTTTCCCGTCTTATAGAATTTTATAATTAAGGATATCCGAAGTTTATCGGTTAAGTATCCTACTTTCTAAGGAAGCTTTCCGTTATCGTTTACGAGCTTAAAAAGGCGTTCATAGTTTATAAAATACGTAAAAATCGCCTTAAGATCGTTAATTACGTTACCTCGTTTTAGCTATACGAGTTTACGTTTAACGTTAACTTAACCTAGTTTATCGGTAATCCTAAAACGATACTTTAGGATTATAACGATAACTCTCTAGATCGTTTAATCCTTCGTAACGTCGTTAATACGCTCCCTAATAATCTTAATCGTAATCTATTCGCCGATCTCCTTAATCTTATCGTCGTCGCTTATACGGTAACGGTTAAATAATCGATCTACCCTTTCTAACTATTAGGTTACGTTATATTTATTAAACTTAAGCCTAAGGTAATCGATAAGGTTAGGAAATCTAATAACTAGCATTACGATAATCGGGATAGCTACCGGTATATTCTAGCTACTAAAGGCCCCGTTATTATTATTCTAAAATAATACCATAGGAATTAGCGGAATAAGTATAAAGCCGCGAATAAGGGGTAACTAAGTAAGAGTTTTATCGTCGTCCTCCTTTTCTTCGGGCGGATATAAAAACGAAAAACTAGTATCGACTCTTAAGGTCTTTACTAATAATTTAATCTTTATTACTTCGGATCCTAACGGCGATTTATTCCGTTTCCTAGCTACGGACTCCGTTTAATCTATCGGTACGAGGTATAAAGTAAAAAGGAGAGTAGTAAAGGTCTTATTATCTAATATAAAGGTAAAGATATAATAGCTATTATCTATATCCTAATACTTTTCCTCTAGTATAAGCATATTACTATCCATTATACTATCCCGATCGATAAAATCCGGGTACTATACGAGCTTTTCTAATCGGCTAACGCCTAATTAAAATACGATACGTATTCCCTAAATTAATAATTTAACTATTATAAATAAATCGACGATAATCCCTCCTATTAAGGTCTAGAACTCCTAACGTATAACCTTCGTTAAGGTAATACGTATAAGGGATAAATCCCGAGTAAAGAATCGCGCTAGATACGATACCGGTTATAACCATAAGCCGGTCTCGATCTAACGGAAGCTATTTAATAATATTAACGGTATTACCGCTAGGCGCCGTTTTACGCCTATATTAATACTTCTCGCCATACTAGCTATTAATTAATAATATAAGGCTAGCCTATATATAAATATACCTATTAACTCGACTCTAGTTCCGTTTCTTTAATCCTCTATATCTACGTAGTCCTATTAATATTAATTCCTAATTCTCTTTAAAACTATCGGTTACTAATAACTATTAGTCTATTAATTCCTATCTATACTATTAATATAAATATTCATATTATATCGTATACTATATCGTCGAATCGCTACGCCTAGGTATCCTAAAATGCCTCTAATATAATAAGTTATTAATATCTATATATTTAATCTATATCGATTAATAGGTTTAGAAAGAAAAGGAAGCTATCGTAAAGTCGGTTAAGGTATAATTATTATTAGCCTTTATCCGCCTTTAATATTAATAAAGGAGTAGCAGGTCGTATAAGTTATCGTAATTTATACTAAGGCGCTCGTACGTCCTCTATATAATAGGTAGATAATTATAAGGGAGCTACCCTAATCGCTATAAGCGCTATTTACTCGCGCGAAATATACTATACTATTAGCGGTTCGAGGGAGCGGTTAATATCGAAGGCTAAATATTATTCCTAATAACGGTAATATTACGACGAAAGTTCTCCGGGTTTTACGGGTTCCTCCGTATAATAAATAAATAACTATACGAGGGATATCTTAATCGGTATAAACGCGATTTAATCGTCGTATTATATCGTAATATCGATAGCTTATTAACGTTATAAGTATTAAGGGCTAGGTATTATCTTAATAGTAATAATATCGTTATAAAAGTTCCCGGGCTTATACGTACCTCCTTATAATAAATAAATAACTATAAGGCGGGATACTTTATTTAACGTAAAACGCGGGCTACTTCGCGGGTTAAATAACGGCGCCGACGGCGATCGGTATCCTCTAAATCCTAATAGCGTAATAGAAACTCCGTAAACTAAAGGTTAAAGGGTCGAAAAAGTTATAGGGTAGTCGCTACTAAGGAGGAGTAAAGCGTACGCGATACTAAAGACCCGGATAGGTTTACTCGAAAGTATACTTTATCGAAAACTATAATACGTACGATAATCCAAAATAAATAAAACTAATATCGCTATACTAATCGAAAGGCAAGGAATCTAATGCAATTATCGTATCTTAGCTATACCCCTTAGTCGTAGAAATATAATAATCGCTAGTCCGAAGGTATAAAAGGTAAGAAAAGAAAAGAAGCAAAACGCAAAAGTTACTTATTCGGCCATAGCGGTACGACGAAGTAACTTAAGCGCCTATAACTAAAATAAATATACTAATCGGAAAACGACGAATCTAATAACAAAAACGAATCTTTAATTAAAATAAAAATAGTAAAAATAATAATCTAACTAGATAATAAACTCCATAATAAGCATAGCATATCCCGTACTTACGGGAGCTATGGTTACTCTATATAGGCATAAGGCCTATCGTAGCGTATTACGTAATGTATTAAGAGGGCATGTCTTACCGCACTACTACAGTATATAAGTTCGAAGAGCTTATCGAGGCGTCGCTTAAAGCGTATCTTCCGGTCGCCGTCGGGATCAGGGGCCGGGCTTTTAGGGGAAAAGGGCATCGTAGGGTACCTGTTTTATCGAAAAACGGGCTAGGAGGGGTAGGAAACGACTCGCGGAGCCGTAGAAAGATTAGGAATAACTTTAATTACAGTTAATCGATTAATAGCTATACTACTAGCGTTCTACCTATAGTAAATAGTTATTTATACGTTTTAGTAACGGTTCCTTTCGTAGCCTCGCTACCTTAATCGTAAAGTACGTAAAACGAGCTAAAAGGTAAACTTAGTTAATTAATTAAAGGTATAAAAACTAAACTATTAAAAGGGCTTAAATATAGCGTTTTACGAATAGTTAGCTATTACGTGTTTTTCTTTAATTCCATTAATCATAGGCCTCCATTCTGGATGCCTAAGGATCCACAGGGGTTACCGGGTACTTTGTAGTTAAATCTTACCCGCCTAGGTAGGTAGGTATCTACCCCATACCTGCCTACCTGCCCTGCCTCCTAGGTACCTTACCTAACATACCTCTACCTGAGGTATCATGATCACCAGAGCTACCTCCGACTTCTCGTCTACACCTCTCTAATCCAGTTTCATCCGTTGTCTAACTAACAGCTAGCAATATCCTGTTTAGCACCCCCTACCCAAGCCTGAATTATCACGCCGCTACTATCGCCGTTGCCGCTGCAGTTGCTCCAGGGTCTTGGGCCACAGTCGACTCCAGCGAATCCGCGTAGTATCTAGCAGGCCAGCCTCGGCCGAGATGGACGCTCCTCAGCATCCACAGCAGCCCCAGACGAGTGCCGGCGAGTTCCCCGTCCTCGAGACTTGGGACCCCGCCGTCCAGCATGTCTTCATCACACCCGTCAAACGGATCAACGACGGGCCAGACGTCGCCAAGTTCCTAACCTCAAAAGCTTACCGCGACATCGGCAGATTCGTCTTGCAGTTGAATCGCGCCATGTGCCCCCGGAAGTCCGTGGGCGGCGACGGCAGGGACAAGATCCAAACCTTCCAGATCGGCTCCGAGTACGAAACCCATCCGGTCGGATCCGTCCAGAAGCTGCAGGAGATGCTAGCCAGGATCGACTCCTACATCGACGAGGTCCCGCCTGATCAAGGCCCGAGGCGCTTCGGAAATATCAGTTTCCGCAAGTGGCACCAACTCCTCGAGCAGAGGGTCGCGGACCTTCTCACCCAGTTCGTCCCGCCCTCTGTGCTGGATTTTAGTTCTAGTAGCGAAGGGGATACCGCAGCTGCGGACGAGCTCGTGGCTTATCTGCTTGGCGGTTTCGGAAGTGCGCAAAGGCTCGACTACGGGACTGGCCACGAGCTGAGCTTCCTCGCTTTTGTCGGGTGTTTATGGAAACTGGGCGCCTTCAAGGACGGAGGGCAAGGCGGCGATATAGAACGCAGTATCGTCCTCGGTGTCTTCGAGCCCTATCTCCGTGTAGTGAGACGTCTGATCTTGACCTATACGCTCGAGCCCGCCGGGTCTCACGGAGTCTGGGGTCTAGACGACCACTCCTTCCAGCCCTATATCTACGGGTCGGCACAACTTTGTCGCGCCATCACGGATTCCGAACCGATGCCAGTAGAAGGATCCCTCCCCCGGGCTCCGAAGCCCGCACAGATTGTTAAGCCCGACTACGTGGAGCAAGAGAGGAAGAGGAACATGTATTTTTCCGCCGTCGGCTTCATCAACGACGTAAAGAAAGGCCCTTTTTGGGAGCACAGTCCGATTCTATTCGATATCTCGGGCATCAAAGACGGTTGGGGTAAAATCAACAAGGTGCGACTCCATGCTCGATAGGGTGGGTACGTTCCACACTTCACTAATTCTATCGCAGGGTATGATCAAGATGTTCAACGCCGAGGTCCTCTCCAAGTTTCCAGTTGTACAACATTTTCCCTTCGGGTCACTATTCTCTTGGGACCAGGATCCCGATGCGGCGACGCCTCAGCAGTCAGTACACATGGCAAACCAGCCTAGCGCCGCCACATCGATGCCGCCGCCACCATCTAGGCCTTCCGGTCCTGGCACGGCTGCACCGTGGGCGCAAGCAACCAGTATGGCCGCACCTCCAGGCCCCGGAATCCCGTATTCTAGAACGCCACGGGGTCCAGGACAACCTGCCCCTAGGCTGCCTCAGCCTCAGCCTCAGGCGGGCTTGCCAGTTGGCCAATCATCCGTCACCCAGGCCCCCTGGGCGAGACCTAGCGACAGGACGGGTGGGTGAATGAAGAACAGAGATACCGTAGGGAGACAGACGTCCACCCAGGAAATGATAGAAATGCTCCCTCGCGAACAAATTTGGAGAGGGGCGGATTGAGTAGCAGAGGCGCAGGTCCTCATTGTCGCAAACCTCGAATATCAGGTGTTGTGGCGCCGCTACTCTGGCGGTGGAGCGTGCAGAGGCTATCACTCAAGGAACGGTGGATATCAAACAACACGAGACACCCCGTGAATTCCCCCTGTGTTGCGCAAAACTGGCGTCGGTCTGCTTCACCGCCGCCACTTGAGAGGCACCTGGTGGCACCGACGCCCACCCGTGGGATCGAGTAGAGAAATTCAGGGCGCACCACACCGCCATCTCCTCGTCATCGAGCCTGAGGCCGCCGGGGACATGCGTGCTCCGAGTTACAGAGATATATATGCGCGTGTAGAGCCAGTCCCGTCTGTGCCGGGACCCTTCCCAGATCGAGCCAGCCGAGAGCAGGTAGGCTCGCTTGCCGAAATGCGCAACCGACCCTCAAGCCACTCCCGATTCCCTCCCCGCAACTGTGATACGTGCATACGCATGCGTGCCACACCCTCCTCAGCGGTCACAGCGCCGTCCGTCGCGGCCCCGGTCTAGGCGTGTCGCCACCCGGATCTCGGGACAGGCTTCATACCATCACTACCATCGAGTTAGCAGTAGGTCTAAGTAGGTAGGTATACACGGGCACCGCGTACACATTTTGCCCTTGCTCCTTGCGATGTGTGGCGCACATGTACGATGCCCAATTTCCACGGGACCCCCTCGTGCCCCCGAATTGGGAGTCGTAAGTTGCCGAGGCGCCCAGGGAGGTTATAAAGCACCTGTGTATGCAAGCCCACCTGGCCTAGATCGCCGTCTTCCGGGAGCCCGCCTCTTACGTCCATGCCCCCCCCCTCAGAGGAAAATAGACGAGGGGTCCGTGCATGGCTCATACCATCGATAATTGATATGTACGACACGCCCGTATGCAAATATACCTAGACTGAAACAATACCGCGAAAAGGTTCCAGGCATATAGGATATAGATTTATGCCCCTGGAAGATATATCAATAGGGGCCTATATGTGCAGGTATATAGGTATGCAGGTAATACATAGGGACTTTCGCATTGGCAGACAGACAGGTAGGCAGTTATGATTTATTAAAATCGAGAAACGACATGATTAAGCCATTGCTTCTCGGAAAAGGGGGGAGGGGTTGGGCCTTTAGGGTATCTCTCGAACTACAAACTCTGTGGGAATATCCTCCGCCGAATCGTACAAAAAGAAAACTGGCTCGCGAAAAGAGCATCCCCCGACAGACCAATCACGCCGAGGTCCGGCGTGATCGACTGGCTTGTCCAACCAATACCATGCTATCATATCCAGCCCATTGCCGTCCGACCTGAGCCATCTCGAGAATCGGGCTAAAAAGGAGCATCCGGATCGGTCTAAGAGGTAGCGGCGGGTTTGGCCTCCTCGGCGGGCTTCGCCTCGGCGGCGGGAGCAGCGGGAGTCTCAGCCTTGGGTGCCTCCGCGGCAGCTATCAATAACCATTGTTAGTATGCGGTACAGGGGAAAGGATGACCCGAACAACAGCCGTGGGTATCGAGGGCATGCGGAAGATGCCGCCTCCATGCCTCAGGCGCTCGGGACGTGAGGGGTTTTGGTCGGACTTACGCGCGGGGTCAGCAGGGGCAGCGGCCGGCTGATCGGCCTTGGGCGCTTCGGAAGCAGCAGCAGCCGGGGCAGCTGGATTGGGGGGTCAGCATCAGTTCCGTCTGAGATCTTGTCGCCAACCGCCACGGCTAAGGCGTGAAAGGACGAGGCGAGACATAAAACTTACCGGCGGGGGCTTCGTCAGCCTTGGGAGCTTCGGCTCCGGCGGCAGCGGCAGCGGCAGGAGCGGCGGCGGCGGGAGCGTCAGTCGCAGCGCCCTCGGCAGGCTTCGACTTATCCTTCTTCTTGCCGAAGATCTTCTTCAGCTTGGCCTTCAGGTTGACAAACGCGTCCTTAGCTATAATTGCGGTTGTCACGTTAGCATACCCGTCCGAACCAACCCAAGGCGCCGAGGTGCTGCGTTTGGTTCATCACGCCTTGTTACCGAGCTGTTCCCAGGCTCGGAGAGGGACCCCCCGGTGCACGCTGTCGGCGTGGAGAGCAGGAGGGTGGGAGAGAGGCAGAGAGGTAGAGGTGGAAAGGGAAGAGACGTCTACTTACGAACACCAGGCATGGTTGCGGTATTGAGAAATTAGGGATTGGAAAGGAAATTTTTGGAAAAGAGAGCGTGGGTGTGTATATTAAAGTGAGTAAGTAGAAGAAGAAAAGAGCAAAGCAATAACAGCGAGGTGTTAGATTGTGCTATGTTGTGTCGCAGAGAATGAAGAAGAGACGGGGGAAAAAAAAGAACGGCTTGGATGGATTTTTAGGGGGAGAGGTCGACATTAAAATTGGGGAATTGATAGGGACCCGTGGGACATGAGCGGGAGCAGCCAGTGGCAGCTGTACCCTTGCCAGCGTCCCAACGGCACCCACACACCAGCGCCCACAGCGCCCACAGCGCCCACAGCGCCCGCACAGGACGGCGCGTGGCCGAAAACAGGCAATGGGGGAGCTCGCACGCTCTCTCTCGTGTTTCTCTCGTGTAATTACACAATTGCCTTGATTACCTACCTACCTCTTCCTACCTACGCATCTTCTACCCGTATTTTTGGCCCTTTTAGCGCCGGCCGCCAATGCAAGAGTCGCCAAGTCCCGCAAGGACTGGACAGTTTGGGCAGCCTGCCTACTCATACACATACATACATGCCACCTGTGCCCCCCTAATTTAGGTACCCCCCCTTCCCCCCCTTTAGGTGGCCCCCTTACCTGAGGTACCTACCTCCTCAGGGCATATAACGTACATGCATACCTACCTCCTACCTCCTACACTAGGTGCGTATCTGAGGTGGGATGTTAGGTGGATACCACACACTACCTAGGTAGGTTAGGTAACCTAGCCTTGTCAGTGCATTATGCACGTATGTACCTACATAGGTACCTACCAGGTAGGTAGGTGGCAGGTATACACGTATATACATAGATAACATGCCATTCTCCAGCTGGCACGGCCCAGCTCTACCCAAGGCAGATCAACCGCAAGATATATCGTAGTGTAGGGAGGTATCCATCTCTGTAGGAACACTCCGTATTAGAGGGGGTGTGACCATCTTACTATGCAGAGGGGGTTACCCTGCCAGCCTACCTCCTCCTAGGTAGATGAAGCTCACTGCCCTTTGCCACGGCTTCAGGGGGGGGAGGGCGCTCTCGCACTTATCTCGCATACATGAGTAGGTTAGGCACGTTGCATCGTATGCATCTACGTAGACATGTTACATACTCGGGCTGCTCGGCGCCCAGACGGTCCGGTTCTGGGAAAGCTAAAGCCAACCATGTGTGACCTTACATCATGTCCAAATGGGACAGCTTCGTCACATCATCGCTCCTCCATCAGACCGCGGGCGCTTCCTCGCTTATTCTGCAACCTCTGGATATATCCCGTGCGCATGGGCGTGTAATATAGGGAGGTACGTTTACGAGAAGTGTCAGAGACCCGGATCGTCCGTCAGGGGACCGACTAACCTCACCTATGCCTGATACATGCTACCATCTGACACGGATAATAATATGTCAATATATACCTACCTACCTGTGTAGGTATGTATATACGTATGCATACGCGTATACACACGCAGGATTAGGCGCCCGGGAGAGGCATCTCGGTTATCGTGTCGCCCTATGTACAGCATCGCATCCAATCTCAGGTCCCTCCGCATTCATCCGTGTGTCGTCTCGTCGGAACCCAGATAGGAGGCGGCCCAGTCCTTAAGGAGGTAGGTGAGTAGCTTCAGGAAATCAGCCTGTCCAAGGTGTCGACGTAATCCTGTTCCGCGTTTACGAATGACCATTTTGGGATCCTGCAGACGTTAGTCCGCTGCGATCGTTGCAATCGCTCCTACAATAGTCTCGTCTCTCGCCTGGTCTGGTCCGGGTTTGCAGGCGGCAGGCTATGGCCTAGAATATATGTACTTACTGAGTACACACGAATGCATGCCTACATGCGTGCTTCGTAATCATTCGCAGCCTCCTATCCACACCAGCTTACAACAACATATAGACGGGCAGCGTATGCCGTGGCACGTGTTGGTGATTCTTACAGTTGCCGTCGTTATGGGCTAGGCTTACATCGATGATACCCACGAATCTCACGCGCCGACACCTTGGAACGAGCACTAAGCGAGTTTATCGAGAGCTTCATTCCAACTCTAACAATAGCGCCGATCTAGCGAGATAAGCTGTTGGGAAGAAAAGGGGGGCTCCCCTTTCCGAGTCCTCGACTCCGAACTGAACGAACCTCGCCCACGGGGTCCGAGGCCCGCGCCGTGCCGTACGCTACGTCGACAGCAGATGGTCGCACCCAGAAGATGCCTGGCTACCTACCTCCTATTAAGTAGGTGGATACGATGTATTTCGTACGAGAGAACCGGACGAGGCCTGCCAAGGCCCATGGGAGCAATCGCATGGCTGAGAAGACCAGATCTCATGTAAATAGCCAATATCTCTTCTGTGTTGGCGTTGTGTTGCCGCGACTCTGTTACCGGATGGCGAATCCTTCCCGGGGACCCGCCGCCTTTTTGAGGGTCGCTGATGGAATGGGATGAACCCTGAAGATACTGTCTCTTCGCCCTGCGCACCACGACCCAAAACGAAGGATGCAATAAAGGGAGAAGAAAGACACGAAAGAAAACCGACCGCAACTCGGCGATGAGTCAGATACCCAGTAACCAGGGCTCGGAGGCCCACCCCGGAAGAAAAAAAAAAGGGCGCTGGTGATCTAGTCCAATCAGCGTTCAACTTAGAGCTCGTGAACAACCACCGCGACCGGGTCAGAAAGATTCGTCAGTGGTCGAATAATAATAATAAGCCTGGGAGATGAAGTGCAGCGAGGAAGAAACAGCGATGACGGATCTGTATGGATCTCCCCATACCAACGAGCACTAAGAAGAAAACATGGAAAAAGAGAAAAAGAAGAGATGGGACGAAAAAGTTTCTGCGTCCTTTCAGCCAACCTCGAACACCACTCGATCGAGTTCATTCCTATTAAGCTCATTCCTGTGAGCAAATCTTGACGGGTGCGGGTGATAAGAGAGCATTTACTAGGCCCCCACTATTGTCCGAGTCCCAACCCTCCCGCCCACAACAACCGCTTGGGAGGACCTCTCTGCTTCTGTTCATGTGTCAGAGCAAGCACCAAAACACAGGTTGACATCATAAGAGCATATGTATATGCTCTGAGCCCCATCCACTTCTCACATCGACTTGGATCGCATCCCTCTCGGCCCAGGACAAGCTGACGTGGCAATGGCTCCGATTATCCATCTTGTCCGCCACGCTCAAGGCTACCATAACCTCAACGAAGGAAATCACCAACTCCCAGACCCGGATCTGACGCCGCTGGGCGAATCCCAATGCGAAGAGCTCTGCAAGGGGTTCCAGGCCCACGACCAGATCACTCATCTCGTCGCCTCGCCTCTGCGGCGTACGCTGTACACCTGTCTGCGTTCGTTTGCGCCGGTGGTCAAATCCGGCAAGAAGGTGATCGCCCTCCCGGACGCCCAGGAAATATCCAGGCTGCCCTGTGACATCGGTTCGGAACCTAGCAGGCTGGGGGAGGAATTTGGCGACCTCGTGGATTTGCGCCTGGTCCAGGAGGGCTGGAACGACAAGTCCAGTGGAAGCAAATACTATCCTACCGCGGCCAAATTGGAAGCGAGATCACGAGAGGCCAGACTGTGGCTAAGGAAGCTAGCGAAGGAATCCGGTGACGACGCGCAGATCGTTCTCGTCACCCACGGCGGTATCTTGCATTTTCTAACCCAGGACTGGGACGGTGCCAGCGTAGAGAGAGGTACGTGTGGCATGTAACCCCTCGACCGTTGATTTCCGGCCAGCCCTATAACAATCAGATCCCTCCTCTCTCCCTAGGATACCCGGCCGACCTACACATTTCTTGGCTACGCAATTGACGATGGACACTAGGCACTGGCTGGAGCAACACCGAGCTGCGTTCTTACACATTCAAGGACGCAACTGGTCAAGATCCCGATGCATCCCTGGTGGAGACGCAGAAAAGCTGGCGTCGTCGACGCGGGAGCGCAACCCCCCTCACCGAGACGGAACAGGTGGAAATGCGGCATATTTTCCAGTCTTGCCTCCCTGAGCAGAAACAGGACGGCGACGCTTCTTCGTCCGAGGTTGTTATCGATTAGACGCGGATAGGGGGGAGGCGGGGGGGCAATCGAGCCACGCCCGGAAGCCCGCGAGATAGACGCCGTAGACGGAGGTTGGATAGATAGGCATCCACCGCAGGATATAGGGTACCGCATCTGACTCGGGAGCACCGATCAACACGGGGATTAGAAAGACTACAGACCCAATAAAGACAGGTTAGACCTGAGGCCCTGCGCTTCCTATCTACTAACCTTGGGCCATCGCGTCGACCAGAGGTATATGAGCCTGGCCGGCACGACAGGCAAGAAATCGAGCTTGCACTTATTATCGTTCTCCCAGCCTAGGGCATCGACCCCCCCAGAGAACAGCCGCTACCGCCGGTCGCGAGAGTTCCGGGATAGCGTTCTAAAATAGCACGAAGCCCCGATATAAGGTACCTAGGTAGGTATGCAAAGCCTCCGTCTCCTCGAGGCGCTAAACCGCCGAGTTGAATTTTGTCTACTACTCGAATCCATCCTGTTCCGTTCCTGTTCCGCCCTGCTTCCATGCTATCTAAAGGAGGTACCTCCTAGGTTAGGTGTCTACCTCCTACCTACCTCCTACATAACCTAGGTTAGGTAGGTACCCAAGCTACGGCCTGGGCCACGTACCTGAGGCATCCTTACCGTATTATCTCCGCTTACGGTGCCTTCCCCTAAAGGTGGCGGAATATATCCTCTGGCGGAAGGAGTTAGATGCTGCTCGAAAAGTACGGCCGTGGCTGGGTAGGATGGACCTCAGGTACCTGCCTCCTACCTTAGGAGGTACCTCCTCTAGCCCATACTCACCCACCCAAGCAGGTACTCACTACCTCCTGAGACACAGCATCTGCCTCGGGCATCTCGGTATGCCTACTCGCCTCCCTCCTGCACGAACGTCTCTGCTCGATGTGCCTATTCCTGCTTCTCTGCTGACCGCTGCAGCTGCCTCCTTAGGTACCTGCCCACGACGGTAGCTTCCGCCGACAGTTGCGATCGGGTAGAGGCGTGGAATATCCGTCATGTCCGTCGCGGCTGCCGGTCTGGCCGTCTAGTTCTGCCTCCCGGTATCCCGTTAAGTTGAGCCAGTGGGGGCCTCGTTCCCCCCTCCATCTTCGACTTCACATTCCCACCCGATTCTACCCAGGCTTCCTATCGAGTAAACCAAAAGCTCTCCGGCACAGTTGGTAGCTTCGTGAGTACAGTCTCGAAACTCTACGCTTCTCTGGCCCGCCGTCCCGGCTTCTTTCTTCCTTGCTACTTACTGCCCAGTCATCTCTCGATTCCGCCGGAACATCGTCTCGCCATGGGATTAGCGTCTTCCTCGATAGCCTTTGCCCTCCTGGCTACCGCGACCGTTTCGGCGTGGGATCACCTCGCGGCTCGCCCCATCCTGGCCCCTGGCTACGACTTGTCAAAGATGGAAAATGTCAGGCCGTCTTCTGACGTTGTCCTTGGTTACGACGTGGGCTTCGGCAGCGACCCTGGCGCCAGCGTCACCGTTGCTATACATGTCAACCGTCCCGCCGTGTTGCTGGAGGCCGTAGGGGTGGTGCGTGACGTCGATTGCACGTCTGACGGTGTGACCGTGTCCTTCAGCAACAAAGACACATTCCTCCATGCCATGCTGCATTGGCCCCAAGATGCAGGTTTATATCTGATCACAAACCATGCCAGTAACTGCGATACCGGCAGTGACAGGGGCGCCCACTACGTCTCTGGCCTCAGTTGGGATCTCGGTTCCATGACGGTAAGGGCACAGACGGAGAGGAGAGACCTCAAAGAAATTGCATGTAGGTTATATGTTATGAGAAGCGCCGAATCCCTACTGACGTTAGGCGAAAAGCTACCCTGAGGATCCTTATCTCGCAGGAGGATAATAACGCCCCGAAGCCCGACCAGGACGTCACGATCAACCTGCCCCAGATCAATGCCGCATCCAACTTCTCGATTCCCGGAGAGATGGTGATATTTTCTAGCCCGCCCAATTTCACCGCTTCGGTGAACGGCGGACGTCTCAGCAATACTATCGCTATCCAAGGCCACTTGGAGTATGACGTCGAGAAGCAAAAGTTGGTGACTGCGTGGTTCAACATGGATGCGTCTCTCTTCATTGACTTGGGCCTTACCTTCCGATTCAAGGGTGCCCAAAAAAGTTGCGGCGTAGTTTTCTACCCTGGATCCTTCTCGCCTAGTCGGATCTACATCCCCGGCATCCTTAACCTCCAGCCAACGCTCCACTGGTCGATAGGCGCCGACATTGGTTCGGATGGACCCTTGGCGCACCAAGACAACCTTACGGCAAATATAGGTAACGGCCATGTACATCTGGACTTCGTAAACGACAACGAAACAAAATTCACCGGGTGGACGCCGGATTTCTCTACCTCCTACTCTACAGAGGGGGTGGGCACAGCCCATTTCTCTCCCTCAATTGACTTTACCGCCGAACTCGCCGTTAACGTGATGGAAGGTACTTACTCTTCGACCGGTGGATTCACCACGAACTCGCAGCTGTTAAACCAGATAAGCCCAGCGGCGAAGCGTGAACAGCAACAGGGAATCCAGAAACTCAGGAGAACTTGGAGAATCCGAAAAGGGCAGCAGAACATGCACTTGCCGCGAAACTCCACCTGCCACGGCGGGTATGAACTCACCTCCTCTTTCAACCTCAGCCTCGTCGCATATGTGGTGGACGAATGGGAGGAGACGCAGTATTCGATCAACTTCCCCATCGCCGACCAGTGTTACTATCCTTGATGCCAATAGCTAGGCGATCGAGCCTCGGGAGCTGAAGGACCTGGGCAAAGACCGGAACAACACGCACACACTTTAACCGTGCTATAGCTTACTGTATTAGGCTGATATGGGGAACGAATTAGGCCAGTTAGCAACGACGAGAGCTGAGATATGGTTATGAGCGGAGGGTTTGGGGATCTGGTAGAGATCGTGCCCCTAAGAACGACCTTAGGTAATGAAAGTAGGCGAGATTTCAAGGCTTAGAGAGAGGGTACCGTGTAGCGTAACCAATCAAGTACATCGTCATCACGTGCGCGGAAAACAGGTGGGGACATTATGAAAGTTATGTAAGTAACCGGGTGACAGGAAAAGATCTCCACGAGGTACCTGCAGATACTAAAACTGATTCACCCGCCTTCAGGGGGTCTTGGAGCCGCACTCTAGAATGAGTCATTCATGATCATAACATATCCTGGTAGAAAGACTCATCGTCTAGCTCCTAGAGTCGTAGGTGTCTATAAGACCTTCGGTGCGTAAGGCCAGACGCTGTCATCACCTAGGTATTTGCCATTCTCATTCTCGCAAAGGTGCTGCTACCTCGGCTCCTAAGACGGTCGGCTAGTTGGTGATTGAAAAAAAAAATTCGTTGCCTCCCTACATCACTACAACACTCGTGTGCTATGATCTCGACGAGAAACGCCCCCGAGCGGGCCAACGACGGCCATCAAGCTGTAACCAGAGCTGCCGATAGTCATGTCGTGCCGAAGCCGGTTCCCGACTCCCAGGCCAAGGACCCGCGAAGGTACCAGCTAGACCAGATGAAGAGGCGCTACTCTCCCCAGCAGAGTACGTTGCAGGATGGGACGACGAATCTCACGTTCCAGCTCAAACCATCGGATCCAGACTTTCCTTTCGAGTTGGATCATCTGGAATGCGAAGTCCAAGTGCCTGCGTCCTATCCTGACCGGCCTCCTCGTCTCCGGGTCAAAAATAAGGACATCCCCCGTGGGTTCGCCGTAAATATAGAGGTGGGGTGGGATAGGCTCGTCAACAAGAACCAGGACCAGACTCTGCTGGCCTTGACCAACGCCCTAGACAAGAATCTCGAAGCATTCCTCTCGGAGCAAAAAAGCGAGACCGTAACCTTGCTGTCTTTCAAAGACACCAGGCATCTGGACCATGCCGCTACTGTGCTCGGAGAAGCGCCTCCCCCAAAGGCGGAGACGCCGCCGCCACCGAAACCGGCTCCGGCTCCGGTACCTACCAGGCCATACGTGCCAGAAGAGTCTTACACACGGGAGCAGACCGCTGCGGCGAGAGTGAGACGGGCACAGGAGGTTAGGCAACTCGAATCTCGAATGTCGCGGATGCCGCACTACCAGAAGTCCACGGACGGGGTTATCTACACGCTGCCACTGGAACCGAAACGACGAGCTGAGTTACCGCCCGAGCTGCAGCAGGTTCAGTCAGCCCAGCTCATAATCCCCCTGCTCTATCCCCTGCAGTCGCTGAGGGTGTTGCTTAACAACGTCGAGTCAGAAGACGCCGAGGCGCTGGAGGAGCTCTTCGCGGAGAAGGCCGCCCAGCAGAAGCAGATGAGCCTCACGAGCCATCTGAATTATCTCGCCCAGAACATGCACGTCATGGCTAGGAATGTTGCTGCGGCGGCAGAGGCGGCGAAGCAAAAGAAGGCAGAGACGGCTTCGCACCGTGCCGACGAGCCAGACGACGGTGGCGCCGGTGTCAAGGAGACGCCGTTGCCGCCGCCGCCGCCGCCGCGGCGCACGGCGGGCGACGACGAGAGAAGCCACGTCCACTTTATCCCCCGCCCTCCGGAGTGGAGTTTCGGCAACGATTCCGGGGAGTCGGAGTCAGAATCGGAGGGGGAGGACGAGGAGGAGGACGACGAAGACGAATCCTGGGACGACGACGGCGGATCCGACGACGAAGGGGGCGCTACGGTGGGGGATCTCAGCAGCGCGGCTACGCAGCAGGCGGAGAGGGGCACGGCGCTATCGTTCCCGGCGGTCGAGCTGCGGGGCGTCGAGCTGCTGCAGGTAGCGGTGCTGAACCTCAGCGTGCGGTGCGCGCGGTGCCGGATGCTCAACGACGCGACGGGGCTGCGGCCGGGGGTCGAGAGGGCGGGGAGCTGCCGGAAGTGCGGCGCCGCGTTCGCCACGCGCTTCCGCGCCGAGCTGGTGCACCGCAACTCGGCGCGGGCCGGCTTCGTCGACGTGTCCGGCTGCGCCGTCGCCGACATGCTGCCGAGGTGAGTTCCGCGTTCCCTCTCCCGCCTTTTTTTTTTTTTTTTACCTGCGTTTCGTCGCGCGCGCGCGTATGCTAACCAGATTCCCGCATTCGCCCCCCCGCCCCGCGCGCAGCACCTTCGTGCCCACGTGCGCGCGCTGCTCGACCGCGGGCCAGGGCCTGGTGTCGACGCGGGCCGAGGCCGTGACCAACGTGTGCCGCGAGTGCCACGCGCGGTTCACGTTCGCGATCCGGGAGGTGAAGTTGCTGGCCATCACGCGAGACGGCGGGGGGGACACGGCGTTGGCGGCAGCGGCGGCGGCAGCAGCATCCTCATCGGCGGCGGGGCGGCGGCAGCAGCAGCAGCACCCGGAGCGGCTGGCGGGCGTGCGGGCGGGCGAGCCGCTGCCGGGGCACGGCGCGTGCGCGCACTACCGGCGGTCGTACCGGTGGTTCCGGTTCGGGTGCTGCGGGCGGGCGTACGCGTGCGACCGGTGCCACGACGCGGCCGAGGACCACGCGCTGGCGGAGGCGGAGGGCGGCGCGCGGGCGGCGCGCATGGTGTGCGGCTGGTGCGGCCGCGAGCAGCGCTACGCGCCCGAGGCGTGCGGCTTCTGCGGCCGCAGCGTCATCGGCCGCCGCGGCTCCGGCTTCTGGGAGGGCGGCCGCGGCACCCGCGACAAGCTCCGCATGAGCCGCAAGGACAAGCGCAAGTTCCGCCGCGTCGGCGGCGGCGAGGCGCGCAGGGCTAGGAAGGGCGAGGTGTGAGGTTTGGGGGGGGGGATAGGGGGGTAGGGAGATAGGGGAGGATAGGAGGCAGGTGGTGCGTCTTCAAGTTGGAGGGTATGGCGGTGCTAAATTATGCTAGACTACACCGGGAGACCGCGGCGGAGGAGGTTAGCATACGGCTTGCCTTCTGAACCCGTCGTAGTAATATGCTGGCGACTCGCTCGCTGCACGCATATTGCATCCGATAGCAACACCACCGCCTCGCCCATCCCACAAAGTTTCTTTTACGCGTAGAGGTAGTTATAAGAAGTACGTCAAAATGCGTAGTACCTCGCCTCGGCGGCGGCGGCGCTTGCTGGGTAGAGGGGTAGGGCTTCTTCACATACATACACACAAGACAACGTGCCATATAGCAACTACTCGGGGACTACGTCGACGAGTGTTGGTCTGGGGGTATCTCGGGTGGTGAAGAAGTAGGGAGGCACGTATTTTACATTATGCTACACTAGTTCGTACCTATACCTATAAGCAGCAGCAGGAATAGCAGCAGCAGTAGTATCCAACACCCCAAGGGGCTGCTGCGTGGAATAGCTACTCCCGACCCTCCGGTTATGGAAGGCCCCCTAACGACGGGTAGAAACAACGCCCATGCCGAGACGGGGAGTAGTTGAGTCGCCTATACCTAGCTGTGAGATGCCCTAGGGCACACGCACGCACACCGAAGCCGAAGGCACTCCGTCGGACCTGGCCTGGCTTGACGTTGGCACCAGACACACCCCTTCGATCAAGACGCGTCCTGGCAGCGCGCCAGCACCGGCGTACTCAGTAGTGTAGTCGAGTCAACCCTACCTGTCCATCCACCCGTGTCCCGGGCCTGCCCATCCCTCAGCACCATCCTCGGAGAATAGGCAGGCGCTAGCGCGCGCCGCTCCTGTAGGCACGTCCGCCGCGCCGGCTCTCCGTCGACGTAGGTATGGCATCGGTCTCGAGTCTCGCCTGCGTCCACATACCTATACTTAGGCATACGTATACTCCGAACCTATGTGCGAAGGGCACCAGGGCCAACAGCCATCGAGGCGTGTGTATGGACGTAGTACTAGGTAGTATGGATGCAGCTGCGTTCCGTAGGAGCCACTCGGAATCCGCCCAGCCACCTCTCCCCCTTCTCCCCTGCGGCTTCGAGAAGAATTCCCTGCCGCGCCGGGGGCGGGAGAGGGTGCCGCCAACGACACCACAAAAAAAAAAAAAAAAGAAGAGAAAGAAGAAGAAATTTTTTTATTCGCGCTATTCCGAAGAAGAGCCGTGGGAGGGGGGTAGGCGAGAAAAAAACCGAAATTGCAGCAAAGGAATACTACCTGTGTTTTCCGGACAACACAGGTACTAGTAGGTAGGTAACACAGATCTTCGCTCGCGCTTTGCACCCTGTTTTTCTCACCCCCCCCGGTCTCACACCGAGCCCTATTATCTGCTCCGCGGACATACACCTACCTACCTAATCTACCTACCTTACCTTGCCCACAATGTGTGGGTGGGTAAGGGGGGGAAAGGGGGGGGCCCAACGCAACGCGCTCACCGAGCCGCCGCAGCAGCGCTTCCGTCCGCCCGAGAGCTCGTCGCCCGGCAGAGCCTCGGGTATTGGGGGCCAGGCACGGGGCACGGGCCAGAAGGGGGGGGGGGGGGGAATAGGTACGTAACGTGTATAGCCGGATCGGGGTTTGCTGGTGGAGGCGCCGCACCGTGCACACACGCGTGAGCGCATTGCAGGTAGGTATATGTAAGGGGGGGGGCATACATGCAGAGGGGCGCGGTGTGCGAATCTGCGTTGCGCGTACGTAGGGTACGTACGTGGAGCACGCGAGGCCGCAGGGCCCTGACCCGCGGCGAGGGCGCGCGTTGGTTGCGACGGCGTTGGCAGTGACACAGACTGAGGTTGTGCCACACACGTAGGCACGCATATGCCTGCGCGGGATTGTGTGTATTCGCGCACGCGTGGGTAATGGGAGGCCGGCGGGCGTGGCGGGCAGAAGCCGTCCGTCTGTCTGTCCGTCTGTCTGCCCCAATCCATCTTCGGCTGCCGGGCCTGCCTCGACGAAGCGACTCGCAGTCCATGGGGGTCTAGCGGGCGCGCTTGCGCGGCTGTGGTCCCCGAGCCCACCGGGGACGATCCTACTGCTCGCTGCTGCCACGTACGAATTACTATACCTACTCATAGTATTATTATTATTTTATTTTATCGCTCTCCTGAATATATTTTTTTTCTCCCCGCTGATTTTATCGTCCTCGCCAAATATTCCTGAAAATAAAAAATTGCAATTCTTTTTTTTTTCCTGTCTCCCCCCCCGTTCGTTTTCTGCGACGTCTCGGCGGACAGGGACAGGGGTGCCAGCGGAAAGAGATTGCGCCCGAGTCGGCGACTCAGACCGGGGGGGTCCAGGGTGAGAAGAAGGAGAGAGGAGACAGAGAGAAAAAGGCTGGGCGGGGAGACCGCCGAGCCAGAATGCGGGCGTGCGTCCCGGTGAACAAGCGCAGGATGTTACCTGTCGCATCCGCCGACACGGTGCGGTAATGCGCACGTAATACACATATTATAGGGATGTTGTACACGTATGAGTATTTCGCGGGTCTGCACACGAGCCCTCGGCGGCACCGCGCTGCGGTTCTTGCAGACCTTGCTACCTGCGCATCTCCTCCTCTCTCTCTCTCTCTCTCTCTCTCTCTCTCTCTCTCCCTCTCTCGCGTGCGGCCGCGCACATGGCACGCTCGCAATATATCGAGTCGATAGCGCCAGCTAGCACGCGCGCTGGCTCGAAGATCCGACTCCATCTGCTCCCCGGGGCTAGGGCCCAGAAGGGAACGGCCCGACCGTCTGGCTCCCGGGGGGGGGGGGGGAGGAAGGGATGCGCGGCGGTGGGATGGGTGGGCTCTTGTATGAGGTGCGTGTCGATCGTACAAAAGGACCTCGCGACGGGATATCCTCTGCGTGTGTAACTGCACCAGGTAGGTTACGCAGGTTGGGGGAGGAGGTACGGTATACACCTAGGTGAGTGCGTGCATAGACCGAGAGGGAGCAAGTTGGCTTGGCGTCCAGCGAGCCGGTGAGGTGAGACGGGGGGGGGGGGTTACGCACCGTTAGGGTCGGCGAAGACGATAGTAATATGGTACGGGGCCGAGGCGTTAGTGTTCGCCGAACTCACGAGCCAGCTCTCTATGAGCATTCATCTACCAACTATCACGTCTTTCTACTGTCTATAGACCGTGGGGTTGGCGGACACGTGGCGCTGGCCACGGGGGTGGTCAGGTGCGCGGTGGGCATGAATTTACTGTTTCGATTTCTCATTGATTTGGAAAGATATCCGTTTCAAGCCCCCCCCCCCCCCTCCATAAAAAATTTGAAAAATAAAAAATGAAGGGGCCAGGGTAAAACAATAAAAGAAGATAAAATCAAAGTATTAGCAGCTATAAGAAGAGAATTAAGATGCCTAAGCAATAGAAGAGAGAGGGAATACTATTGAGTGAGGCGGGGTGCGGTAAATTAATCATCGCCTCGTCCCGTCCTCGCCAGCATCCGATGGTTCGATGGCTTTTTGTCGCTCTCGTGTGGTCGAGTCCACACTAGTCCCGTCGCGACGGCGCCCACGCGTACTATAATGCCACGCGGAATGGTGTCTTTGCAGATCCGGGGAGGAGGCGGTGGCCGGGGGGGGGGGAGTTGGACCCAATCAGCACGCGGGCATACCTAAGTCAGGGTCCCGCCGTGGCGGACATGTGAGATGCGATCTGCGTATGCATGCATTCTGCGTATTCTGTATATGGCGTGTGCGGGCGGGCGGGTGTAGAGCGTAGGCCAGTAGACATATCAGGTACTAAAGAGGCCTACATAGACATATTTGTGCATCTACTCCGCGATTCCACGTTGCAGCATGTAACGTTCGCATGTGCGGGCACGATAGGGCACTCCCATATGTAACGGTGGAGGAGGGATGGGGAAGGATGGGGAAGTTCGAGGTGGCCTGCCAGCCTCGGTGGTGAAGGAAGAGAAACCCGGTACCGACGCCGTCGGGTGCTTGTGTGTACATCATGAAGAGGGTTAAGATATCGGTACATATATTTAACACACCTATATAGTATAGGTATGTATGTGTATAGTGCGTGTCCACGCCGAGGTAGACGAGTAGTAAGGCATGCGTATCAGGCACCTGTTTAGTGTCTATGAGTACATACCGTCAGAAACGCCAGCCGGGAACACGCATGCGCTGCTACGCATGCCTGTGTATGTATGCACCGCCCACACCGCTAACTGAAGTTCGGCAGCTCCCCTCGAAATGTCGGTATTCGTCTTGGGTTAGCTTGCGTGCGTATGGGGAGTCTCATCTGACTCCGACCCCAAACCGACCTAGTCGAGCAGCCGGGGAGAGACACGGTAATAGGTGCGTATATCCACAAGGGGACCTGCTTCCATTCCTGTTCCTCCTCCGCGGCGCGATCCTGGTAGCTATTTCGCCCTAACACCTCAGCTGAGGTCGCCGTCGTTATCGTCGGGAGGCTATCGGGAGTTGAGGTTAACGAACAAGGTAGGTAGGCATGTAGATCAGTAGATAGCAAGAGAGAGACGGCGAGAGATGACTTAGTACCACAGAGATCGGCGTTCAGGTACGCCAGCTCCGTAAGGGTCTAGGTCTTGGCACGTATATTCGAGAATCCTTCGCGGGATGTCGGGAGCTCGCGACGATTTCTTATCTCTGCCCCCCCCCCTCCCCTCGCCGCCTGTCTCTCGGCCCCGGTCCTAGCCACCCGCATGGCGACAGCATGGCGACATCCCGCAATTCCCGCACGTGGGCCTTGTCGATGCTTACGCGCGCGCTCGACTTAGCCGATGACTAGCTAGCCAGCTAGCTAGCCGGCTTACTCGCCTTCGCGCCGCTCGTCTGCCCGTTTCTCGCCCGCGGCGGCAACCCGGGGGCCTGACTGCTGACGGGCAACGATGGCCCGCGAGCACAAGTGCTTACGCCCTCCTTATCTCGACCGCGCACAAGCAACCGCGGCGGCGCTCCGCGGGCGCCGGGGACGGGAGAGGCAGTCGGAAGAAACGTCTATCTGACAGACTCGCTTGCCCCCTTGCATCGTCTCATCTCTTCTCGTCTCTCAGCGTTTAAGCTTCTGCCGACAGGTTATAGTGCGCGCAGGAGCGGCGCCTAGAGGGCTCCTAGCAGCGAGTAAAACGGGTAGGATTCAAACGAGTGGCGCTGGTGCTGGTATTGTAGCTAGCTTTGGTGGTGAAGGTGGTGCCAGTTGCGGAGTTGGGTAACTCCTGGATTCTCAAGACCCAGCGCTGCTGCTGCTGCTGCTACGTAGCATGTAACTGCCCGTGTGTGCCTTAGGTGCCCGTTATTATGCACATCTTCTAGAGTTGTGCATATCCCGCATAGGACAGGAGTTATAACTCTGACATTATTATTACCTCATCATCCCATTTTGAGTGGAGCTCCCGGGAAAGTCTAAAACTCAGGACACATCTCAAACGGCGCAGATCGTTCGAGGTTGGCTACTAAATTTAGGCGTGCGGTCTGTCCGGTACCTTGTGTCGGTACTGCTGCTAGCAGCTACTGCGCGGCAGTACCTGGCTATACACGATGCACGATACACGATAACACGGCAGGTGTGTACTCGTACTCGTACATTGAGAGGTAGGTACCATGCACCAGGTAGGCAGGCACAAACCGCATCCCACTGCATCCCACTGCATACTAATGCATGGCTAACGCATACTACTGCATAGTAAGGTTCTTAGACGCATTCTAGTGGCTTCGACAAACAAATCGGTGCATAACCGTCCGATGCTACGTCCGAGTTGGGCGTGCTCTTGTGCAGATCGAGCCCTTCTCGTCCGTCTGCGCTCGCAGGTTGGCGGTGGGGGTCACCGGCTTGCGTGGGACCATCTGCGAACAGCGGTCTGCACTAGACCTGCCTCTTCGGGCAAGCCCGCCGACCCTGTTCCTCGACTGAGGGGATTCCCTCCTTCTTCGACCCTTACTACAGGCGCCCTTCAGGGTCCTGTCTTGGGTGTTAGGTACCTTTCCGCGGACATGTCACGTCAGTCCAGCGTGTTGTTGATATGAGAGGTACCTAATGGATATGACGGGCACCTAACGTCTAGGTAGGTAGGCAGCTAACAAGCTGTCGGCCCTTCCTCGCTCGCCCCCCTCTCCTAGCCTCCCTATAGCGGTCCTGTGCTATCGACTCTGCGACTCTGTCTGTATTTCTTCCACCCTGCCACTTCGACTCACCTGCTATTGACGGAGTTCATTCCGGCTCTCGAGGGCCCTGCGCTGCCCATGTCCCATCCAGCCCGGTTTCTAGCTTCTCTGCCCTGACGATGGGCGCGACACGACGACCACCCATAGCTAGTATCCATCTACGAGTATCTCCCTGCTGAGGGGTGTAACCCACACACGATATCCCACCCGCTCGGCGGCAGACCACCAGGATCTAGCAAAATCTCCCGTCCCGTGGTTCAACGTTACCTGGGCCTGCGGGAGTCTGTTGGAAGCGCACCCTGTCACCACCTCTTCGCGAACCTACGAACGCACATATGCACGTTTCCCACACCATTGGCTTTCGCCAGCTCGCAAGCCCCCCCGTCATCGCGCAGGATTGGCTGGTCCACGGGCCCAAGTTCACGCAAAAATCCTACCCACCCCCATGCATGCTGTCCGCGTACGTCCTCGCTTCCCAGAGGTCCCCTTACGGAGAAGAGAGCCTCTCTAATACCAGGGAATGTACATGTATGCATGTCGCCTTGTGTTCGAGGCTGGACGTGCCAAAGCTGGTCGTGGTCACGTTCTCTACAGCCAGGGGATCGATCTGTCGCGACCATATCCCCCTCTCCGTAGGATGGAGGAGGCGGCGCCCTCGCCCCTGGCCCCGGCTAGACAGAGACGAAGTTAGAGACAGATAAGACCCTTCTCCAGATAAACGCGAGACGAGGGTCGTCAGCCTCTGGAAATTGCCGCGAATAAGCCAACCCAGTATTACTATTTGGATTATTTTTATTGTACGTCCCTCCCTTGCTTGTACGGTGTTGTAATTTATCGTAATTTATTTTATCTCGATTTCTTTTTTATTTTTTTTATTCCCCCCTTCCCCCTGGCCCCCTTCTCCGTCCCCATCCAAGTGGGGCGTCACCACATGCTACGTTGTACGCCTCTATGTCTGTATGTACATCCATATGTCTTGTTGCTGCCGGCGACCTCCCCTCTATCCAACTGTCTGGTTCCTGTCGAGTCGGACCTTTGCGAGTTGCCTCTTTTAACGATACATACGGTGTCTCTGTGTAATGTCCCCGACCTGATGGCTGCTACGAGGTCTCTGTCACCCCCTTGTGACGACCCAACTCCTCGGAATCAGACTCGCTGCGGTAGGGTTTGGAATATTCCGTTGGCCTTCGACTACTGGTCCTCTCTTCGACCCGTAGTTGCTGCACGCTCTTGTGCCACTTTGATAATCTCTAATCCATGGGCATTCGGGCCCTAACGAATGGCCCCGCAACCTCTTGTAGGACTCGCCGACGCATGGCCGCCCCCAGAGACATTATCGAGCCGATCGCTTTGGCGCCGAGTCGGTGGAACCTCATCGTCACCCCCCATCATTTGCAAGTCTGTGCCAGTATCCGGCCCGAGCCCGTCGAGTCGGGTTCGCATAGGTGTATACCTTCGTCGACGTCGCCTAACGAGGGCACTGGCGAACCCGCAAGCCACCCATGACCGCCGGGATGCCTGCGAAACCTAAACGTCTCCCAGATCAAAGGCCGAGATTGCTAGGTTCTCGTAGACGTTGGAGCGTGGCTATGGCAATATTACAACTCTTATTCGACGATACTTGGAGTCGCCAAGGTCTCACATTCGCATCACGTCCTCTCCCTCTCTCCTCTCTCCCCTCTTCCCCTCCCTCGCCTTCACGATCCTATGTCTTGTCGGACACACCCGACGCGGACCCAACTCCGCCTGAAAAATGATACTCCGAGCGAGTCTGAGAGTTCAAAGCACACACGCACCTGCGGACGGCGGTTCCGAAGAGGGGGGACGCTCGAACACGCCAGAACGACGACGACTTCATGCGAACGGGTCTGCTTTCGGTATGGCGCCTTGGAGCTGTCAATGGGCGTGATCCACAGGGCCCGCTTCCGCCGAGGTTTCAGGCCAGGGGGGAGGGCGAGGAGGTGGAAGGCCGCCGAATCGCGCTCAAGGTGTTATTTCCCCATCACGAAACAAAAACCCGCGGTGATCTCGGCGAAATACATGGTGGGTGGTACCTCCCCCGGACCTGACGAGACCCAGGCCGACTCTTCGAATTCCCTTCTAGAAGCATGGTCGCATAGAGCTAAGGGTCCGGGGGAGTCTACCCTCCATGGGCATGGTGTATGTGAGCGAGTGTATGCGCGTTCGGCTAGAGCAAGCGACGCGACCCGGAGATCACTCCGACCACTCACGTCGCTCGCCAGCCCACGCTCATCTCCTCTCCCAGGAGGACGGCTCGAGTCATAGCGGCGGGAGACGCGTTCGAATGGGGAAAGAAGGGCGAGTCAGGAAATTGGGCCTGTACCCGAACAAGGCGACGGAACATGGCCTCAGTCCGTGTCACCGGAAGCCCTTCCCCGTCAGCCTGGCCCGCGGGTACGCCAAACCTCAGCAAGGAGAGCGACGCCCGGGAGCTCGGCGGTGTCGCGATGTTCGCGATCCCAGGTTCGATCCTGGACGGCCAGGACCAAGATGTGTGGATGGAGTCATGTATCCGGCCCGTCATCTGAAGTTGGGAATGACCGTGCGTGCGACAGGCATTGAGATGGTGCCCAGGGCAATTTTTTATTTCCTATTTTTTATTCCTTTTTAATATTTTTTTCCTCCTGAATATTTTATTATTTTATTGCTTTATTCGACCCTGCCCCCTACCCACTGTCCCCCCTATCCCCTACCCCGAGTGCGGATACGCAACCTAACACTCAACTACGCGTCTAGATGCCTATGTATGTATACACACAGGTATTTAGAACCTAGTCGTTGGTGAGTACTTGGACCGGAACGGCGATCATGATGTCCCTGCCCCCCTGAGGATTAACGTAGACTAAGAATATCCCAAACAAACGTTGATGCCCAAGTATAGCGGCAACGGATCGACACCGAGAGAGAAAGCTCGCTGCTTGTATATCCGCGGCGAAGAGATGAGATCTTACTTCTCGATCGCACATTGTTGGGTATGTCTGCCCCAGTAACAGACAGCTTCTAACCTGCTGTACGTACAACCGAGCTCTCGACGAAACAGTCTATACGGTCGACTTGCCCGAGCACGTACGGGTACGGCTTGTCGAAGGTCTTGTGGCATCCGATCGGAGATCCCGTAGGACAGTAGCAAATGGGCTCCTTTCCTTTTCTGCACTCCCAGCATTAATTTCTTGCAGGGAGCGGAAACGGGCAAATGCAATAACCATAATTAAAAGCATGGGAAGCTGATACCTGACGGGTCTCCACAGCTTCATTATCCAAGCAGAAAGAAGAGGGCACCCCTTGGATGTCTCCACCCGGCGAGTAGGTCTAGACTGAGGCCATCCACGGGAGTTGCGAGCCCCCAAGAGTCCCAACGTGACGGTTGCCGTCGATCGCAGCGTCTTGCCCTATCCACACTCGATGTATGAGGCGCCTGCAGTAGGCGATGCGATGACGGGCCCACCGAGACGGGCATTGGGGCTGCGGCAGGACCACTGTTGTCAAATCCCGAACATTGTGCGAGACGTCAAGTGACCCAGAGAGGTCCGTCCGTCTGGGTCCGTAAAAATACGATCGCTGGACAGCATACCAAATCCCGTGTACGATGCTACCTCTGATCGTTTTATCGACGACCGGTCTGCCTGTCAACACCGAAACCGTCGCATTCCGCTCGGCCGTGCTCGCGTCTATTGCATACTCGTAGTATGACTTGAACCTCGGTGGAAAACGTCTGTATGGTAGCCGTCGACCCTCCCCCAATCGGCCGTGCAGGCTTGTAATTAGCAAATTCCCACGCGGCAGACGGTTGAACCCGTCTAGACAGATGATAGCTTGGAATAGGGGACTAGCATTAGGGGGAGGTTCGGCTTAGGCAGCATTTAGATAATCTTATAGGCGTTGCAAGCGTCGACCGGTGATTGGTGGGATTTGTGCCGTGGGAAAGGGCTACTACCCGTGTACATTCATGGTCGCACGATTCTCCATAATATGGGAAGTATCGCAGTAGTACATCGACATATGCCGTTGCGGAATACCGGAATTGCGTCCCCGCCTTACCCCAAAGCCGGGGAACAAAAGGGGGACGGCTCCGTCATTGGGCAGCTGTCGAGCTGCACGTGATATCAGCGAACAGCCTCCACCATAACACGTACCTACCTAGACTTCGATGCCTCAGGTATCCAGGCACCGTCTATCAAGCCCCAGCTGTCAAGCCACACAATGACGAAAGCCCTACGGCGGTACCAGGGAGCCTATGACACAACACTACCTGTTCTACTACGTAGAGATAAATACCTACGATATTTAGCTATCAACTTAGCTAGATAATTTCCATTCATATGATCATCTTTGATTCGTCGTCATATGCGAGTCAGGCCGCAGGAATTCCCGATATCGATCCCTCCACGATAGGCACCCGCCTACATCTTGCCGTCATGCCAGACGACGGCCGGCCAGCAGGCGACGAGGAGCGCCAGCAGAAGCAGCCGACCTCCCGCGAGAAGCTCCTAGAAGAGATTGCCACGCGCATCGAAGAGTCCAAGAAGCTGCAGGAGGAGTCGACCGAGCTGCACAAGCAAGCGGATGGGGCGGGGGACCCCGCCGCGGCCGAGGATCTCAAATTCCGCGCCCGCGAGCTCGACAGGAAAGCCGCCAAGCTGCTGAAGACGGCCAAGCGGCTCGAGACGGGGTGGGTGCAGGGCGGGGCGGCCGGCGCCGGCATAGGGGCCGCCGTGGCGGGAGGGCTGGGCGTGACCGTCGGGTCGCTGGTGGCCGGCCTCGTCGCCATCCCCACCACGGGGCTGGGCATCCTGGTGGGGGCTGGCGCGGGGCTGGTCCACGGCCCCTGGGTCAAGTTCGCCCAGGCGCTCAGCGGGGACGAGGTCGACGAGATCGACGCGCAGGCGGAGGCGGAGGCCCGGCGGGTCCGCGGGAGCCTAGATCCAGCCCTGCAATAGAAGGCGGGACGCGAGGGAGAAGTGGATTGCGCTCCCTGCTGAGGAGAGATCCTTCAGTGCATTACGCCGGCTGCTGGCTCGGCTGTGTAGCTATGTAGGCAGGCTTACGAGCGCATGTTCGCTCTGCTAGCGCATTGTAACGAGGAACGCGAGACGTGTTGTGCGAACAGGAAGATTATTATAGGTAACCGATGGTAATCATAAAGGGGATATTTAGCCCGGTATTCTAAACAGACCCCTCTTTGTAGGTACACGCACGTCTGGAATAATACCCGCGCTCGTTCTAGGCTTTTCAAAGGCGAGTCAGGGGGATTGCAGGAGCTTACGACCCCCCAGACTGCTAAATCGTTGTCACAACCCTGTCTGTTAGCTTGCACGTGCCTATGGCCAAACCAATATCACCAATCTCAGTCATTTCTTTCCTTTATAAGTAGGGTAAATATGTGATTTATTATCGTAGCCGAATGTGGTAACCACAAATTTTACCTAGTTATGTATGGTCCCCTTAATATCTATCAAGTCATTAACCCCGATCAGTCCTTCTCCTACGTTTTCATTCCTTGAATGTTAACAGTCGTAGGCAGCAAACCCAACTAAGAAAGTAGTTGCGGCATTTCAAACTAGGCAGTGCAATAACGCAAGCGGTTCTCTCAACAACGCTACTAATGCGTATCCAAATCGGAGTATGCAGGCAGCACAGCAGAATCCTGGGTTTCACCTCTATAACTCGGTTCAAGTTGCTCTCCTCTCCTATTGCGTAAAGCGTAGACGCCTACACTCTACGATTCGCAGGTATAAGCTTACAATGGATGGCTTCCCACGTGACATATGGTTTGAATTAACACCTTCTTACAGATCCGCTCCAGTGTTTATTTTGACAACTCGGAAAGACTAACTTAAGTCCCAGTTCCTATCGGTTCCAGCCATCTCTTCCTTGAGTCTCTAGATAATAAAAGAAAGACATTTTCATTATTTCCATTTTCAGCATCAGCTGTATTGCTTACAACGCATGTCCATTCCGACATGATTAGTTTAGTTGCTTTTTCACAGCCATCACTGCAAAGGACTTGAAATATGAAAGGCTGGTCATGTCCTCTCCCCACGACCTGGAACGTTAATAACCATGTGACTACAACCAGTAGTTAATATCAATTGGCTAAGTTTAAAGCCCCTCACTTAAAGCGCCGATGGAATGTATAATTTAGGGTTATCCCCCCGTTAACTCTATTACTTGTCAAGACATCCAGTCTTTAAGAAGCCTCCTACCTGGAGTCAGAGCCCAACTCATCAATTCCAGGACACTATTGGAGCCACGCAAGCTGAAGCATCCAATAAGACCCCTCTGGACTCTTGCCTATCGCTGCAGACCGTTGTATTTCCTCTTCTCGGGCACTGCTCGACAATTTGCCGCCGGCTCTCCGCGAAAAGAGAGGGTATCTTGGGCTTCAAATCGTCCTAAGCCGCCTATCCGACTCCTCTCTGGCACACACACACACACGAAACCACCAAAGAGGCGCTTGTACCCGGCTTCTGCTTTGTGTTGACCCCGTCCGGTTAGTTCCTACATCTCGTCTTACGCGTATTGTGGCTCTTCTAATCTATCTCGTCGACGTTTCAGCTGTTTTCGCAAGGCCCTCGGAGGCGAGGCCGGTCGTACATCGTCGCCGGGACGAAATACATACACACTATATTCCCACGGAACTGGTCATCGTGATACTTTCTGCAAGATACCTATTACCTAAGAAACGACATCAGTCACTATGGATCCCCAGTTCGATAACCAGGATTCTGAGGCGACCGGCGCCCAGGCCGCCGAAGAGGTGGAACATGGAACATTCAACATGGGAGGTCTTGCCCCTGAGTTGCGTGACATGATCTGGAGTCACTATTTCAATCATCCGGGTTGCATCATTTTAGTCCACATGGATAGTCCGCACCAATCTCAAGCTAATAGTAACGACATAACGTTCGGCCGATTCGCATACAGAGAGCCAAACCCAATCACCCTATCGATCAGCGCCATCGAGACCGATACAAATAAACCCTATGGCCCACGATATTCGTGCACGAATAAACAAGCTCATAGGACGGCTGGCAGAATCGGTTGGCGGCCCCTCGCCCACACCGACGTTACCCGGGGCTTAAACCCTCACTTGAATACAGTCCCCACCCAGCACGTTCCCGGACCTGTGCTGGTGCCGAGTAACTGGAATGACCATGTGCTTTACCCTATGGTAGCATTGGGCCGTATCCTGAACACCCTGTGCGACGTGCCATGGATCGGCAATGTCAAGACACTCGCGGTCAACTCGGGATACTACGATTTCCCGAATGTTCTGGATCAAAACAGCATGGTTAGACTTCTACAATCAATGCCGGGGTTAGAGAGGATTCTGATTGTCCTGAAGCCCCCTGTCCCGCTGCGGTCGACCGAGCCTACCGACGAGTTCGGCTTCGTTCAGGGCAACGACTATCTGCCGGAGGTGAAACAACACTTACACATGATCGATACCGATACCGTTGCCATGTCGCGATACCTCTCCGGATCCATCCGAGGGGCAGTGAACGATAGCGACCATCCGAGAGACATTCAGGTGCTGAGAGTCTGCGACTTTGGCTGCCGCTTTGACGACTCGCAGGACGCCTAGAGGTACGGCCACTCTTCGCCCGCCGCGTCTCACTGCTAACGAAGATCCAACAACGCCTGCAGTCCAAAATTACGATTATAGAGAATAGACAACCTGTTGTCGTGTCAGCAAGAGGTTCGGTCAGCCATACGCTTAGGTAATATTGCCGGAGGGGTGTGGTAGGATAGGAGGATAATAGGTGTGTGGCTGTAGCCTGTAGTCGGTCTTGCCGAGTGTCCCGCAGCCCGAGGGCTCTGAGACTGCAAGTGTAGCTAAGATGGTCATGGAAGCGTATTGCTTCAGGCCGTTCTCAGGGCTAGACCGACTTGGGGGTGGGACACCCTCAGTGTTGTAGGTATACATACAAACGTAGACGACTGCGTACGGGAAATAGAAATGGAAAAGGCTGGACACCACCGTAGCACTCGCACACCCACTGGGGCCGTGAAGACAGTTGTCAAGGCTGAGTTGTCAATAATTGTCTCAGACCTCACGCGTGACTGCATCCCATGTACTGGGAGCGGATGGCGGGGAAGTGCCTGAAACATTGATTCGCCCTGTAGGAAAATAGGAAAATAGAAAAGATAGGAAAAGGAGAAAAAAAAAGGGTGTAAAAAAAGAAATTGGACATGGGTCTCAGAGGAAGAGGGTGTGTTGCCTTATGTAAAATGCACACCCCCCTAATATCGTCTAGGCCGCCTTTTTTCTCCAGATCTTTAATATCTCGACGTTGCATACGCACGCAAGGCTCCGGCGAGGCGGTCGCGGAGAAAAGATCACCGGACCGCGCACGAGGCCGGCTTTCGAGAGTAGCTGGACGAGGGGAAGAGGGGGGAGACAGAGCCTGGCCACGAATGAGGGGATTGGGGGGGAGGCTGGCTTTCCTGCGTACAGATCACCGCGATCAATATGGAGTTCATATCGATCGCTCGGAGCGCGACCCCCTCGTCCGGCTGCGCGCGCCCGCGATCCTGCAGAGGGCACCTCCTTCATTCCTCACCGCCGGTTGTGCTGGTTGCTCACTTGCCGTCCATGGCGTCCCGGTTGCGCCGTCGGACGGCAGACAAGTCTGAGACAAATGTAGCCTGCAGGCCACGGGGCAAGGAGATCCTGCCCCAGACTCTTTTCGTCCTCTCTCTCTCTCTTTCTCTCTATCTCTCTCTCCTCCCGCGACACCCCCTTGGAGAGCGGATGGTAAGGCAGCGGGGCGGTAGAGGGGACATCTGGGCGCTAAAAAAGATATTCTGCCGTCGTGACGTTGCGGTCCTACGGCGCAGCTCCCATCGTGACCCTCGAGATGGAACCAGAGGAAACAGAACGAAAAAAAAAAAAATTAGCATCGTCAGGGTGCCGGCAGAGAAGGCGATGGTGTCCCTTGCACGTCTATACGGCCGACCTAGCCTGCCCGTCGACGTTACCTATCTGGTCACCTTGCCTGTCTGGCTGTCCAGTCCTACCACCCCAGGTCGATCAGCCGGCGGCTCGGCGGCAGGAGTTGCGGGGGAATATCTGTGCGGGCTAGGGATGAGGGCGGCGACGAGGGAGACGACAGGGGCACTCCTATTCTCGTTGGTGTCATCGTCGCTATTGCCGCGTCTGCCAGTGTTGCCGTTACCTGGCCTTGCGGGAGTAACATCCCCAGCCGGCAGCGGGGCCCGCAACGCAACCGAGCCGTGGAGGAACCAAAGGAGGGAAAAAAGAGAGAGGATCCGGGGAGAAGAGGCAAGGCCCGTTCGACGTCTTCGTCCTCGGAGGAGAGAGGCAGCAGTGCGAGGTCGCGCGAGCGCGCAGGGCGCACTCGCACATAACCTACTTACCTACCTATCTACCTAGGTATCTATCTAGGTACCTGAACCACATTGACATGCCTCTCCTTCTTCTGCTGGCGGTGATGCATCTTCGTCATCTCCTGCGGCTCCTGTGGCTCTCCTACCGCCCTCTGCTGGCCCCCCCGGCTAAATTCGCAGCGCACGCGGCGCCTTCGCCAGCGCGCTCCCATTTAGCCGGGCGCAACTTTTACCCTGAGGCCCCGAAGAGCCCGTCGGGAACGCGCCTGGGAGCCAGCATGTGGTGGCCCCAGGTGGCCTTGCCCTCCACGGCCTTACCTGGCCCTACTGCGTGCGTACGCGGCAGGGAAGCGGCAGCGGCAGCACACCAACAAGGGGGTGGCATGGGGTTTCGCGCGCCCCCCGGCCGTCCCCCTCCCCCCCGGTCTCCTCCCCCAGCTCGCCTGCTTCGTAGTACCCTGGAACCGATCACCCGGGATCCTGTTTTTTTTTTCTTCTTTTGTCCGTCGCTGACTCTTTTCGCCGCGGGACGGGACCGACGTCGCGAAGGGGCATGGAGGATGATGGGTGGATGCAGACGGTTGGGCGTAGGTATACGAATCTAGGTGTGGAGAGGCAGCAGGCCAGGGCCCTCCCGCTTCTCCCGCGCCGTCGCGCTGGAACCGGGGGGTTCTCGTCTCCTTTTCCCGTCTGCGGCACGCGCGCACGTATCGCACACGTACGTAGGTACGTAGACCAACGGGCAAGACGCGGCCATCCATCCTCTCTCTGTCCCTGTCCCTCTCACTCTCTCCATCTAGGTATAACACGGCACATACGTGCGTAGGCGGCGTGGGTATAGATAGAACATGCGGTTTTGCGCACCAACGACGGCCAGGCCGCGGCCAACGAGCCAACGACAGGCTCTCCTCGCTGCATCTCGCATCTCGGCGCGCGCGCTCAGGGTGCGGGTGTTGGAGCGGCGGGAAAGGGGAAAAGGGGGCCAGGAGAGGCCCGAGAGGAAAGAGGCAGATGGGCTCCAACGAGAAGCCGTCTCGACCCTGGGCTCATTACTCAAAAATAACCAGCGTATATTATAGCCAGCCTGCAGGGGCCGCGCCGGATGGGCGGGCGGGCGTACGTAGGGACTTTCGTTTCTCCTTCCCCTCTCTGTCTCTTTGCATCCGCGTTCCCCAGTATCCGTTTTTTTTTCCTGGGGTGCATATGAGGTTGTTCGGTATGGCGGCCCAGAGATCTGCTCTGGTAACGCTGCGGTCCACCAACGGTACCACCTTTGAATATCGTCTTCATTTTATTGTAATTTTTGTAGAATTTTTTATTATTTCGAGAATTGTATTCACCCATTATTTTTTCGACTACATCGAGACGACGGAGCTAGGATGAATTCACCTTTCTTCTTTTTTTTCTCCTTCTGTCGTAACACGGCGCGTGTTCACGAAGCCGGGCCTTCTTGAAGTCTAGACCGGGAATCCCCCTATTCGGGCGTCGTAGCATCGACTCCCCTCGCCCGGATCTACAGTATACAGCACTTACATATAATCGAACGAGAAAGAGAGACCCTTCAAGTGCCATCGTAAGGCGATTCGTGCTGTGCCTCAGTGCCGGTTGGGAGGAATCCCGCGTAACCGGCTGGCCCCTGTACGTGGTTGGAGAAGGTGGCGTTGCCTGCTATAATTAATTACCTGCCTACTCGGTGAAAGGGAGATGACGGCTAATGGTCGACGACGGTACGTCGACACATGACGGCGACACCCCTCTATACCCAGGGCCGGAATCTACTTGGAGTCGTCGCCCCCTTCACCGGGAGTCGCGAGAGGCCGCAACCTGCAGGTGTAGCATAGGCCCATCCATTCCTGCTCGGTCTAATAGACGACCTCCCTGCTCCCGTTTCACCGCGGGGTACAGGAGGAACGATTATCTCGGGGCCAGCTACTGTAAGCGGTATGTTTGCACGAGCCTCTCGCCATCGCGTGACGTCCGGGTCTCAGCTAAGTACTTCGCGGCCATGACACATCGTTGGCGCGGACGGGTGAGACGCTCGTTCCCGGCACGAGCCTTTGTCATGAGGCTCGACAGCTAACTGCGAAATGTAAGATGCTCTGCCTGGCCTGCGATCGTGAGAGCCGCTGCTGTAGGTATATAACAAGCCGCAGGTAACGAACGGGGAGCACGCGGGCACGGTTATACGTAGGCTTCTAAGTCTCAGTCAGATCTCTATCCCTCGGCCGATGTCTCTCAGGATGGGTAGAACCAAGCCGACTTGATCCTAAAGAGGCTGGCGTTGGAGAGTTGTGCTAGCATCTCTACGACGTAGCACCAGAAAAACGCGAGCATCGTATCTTCGTCGCTACGAGCCAACCAGCACTGTCGGGGTAATTTAACCGCACCCCTACGTGTGATATGGCAACTCACAAAGGTCCCGCGAAATTCGCTCGGTCCTTAAAGAATAGCCGCTGGTTCGACGGCCAGCCGCATGTGCCGCAGCAGACGGTCTCGTCTATTTCAGATTGTTCGCGATAGCCCCCCTTTCGCGATCGTCGTCGCCATTTCCCCTTTCTCTTCCTCAACTTCTTCACCTTCAGTCCGGCTCCCACCGCTGCTGGTGGCGGGGATACGTGAGTGGACCGGTGAGAACAGCCTCGGACCGGACTGGGACTGCTCGGCGACGTGAGTACGGGGACGTGCATCGTGCGTCGGTATAGTTAGTTTGTGCGTACTAGGGAGGTAGGTATATCGAACGAAGCGGTCCCGACGGGTAGATTGGACAGCTCGGGCGCCATGTTGCGATCTCTTCCCACGCGGCGAGTAGGGTGCCTGCGATCTGTGGCGCCGACTAGCGGAGGCCATTGGCTGCGTTTCGGAGATGGGGGGGAGAGGACCTCTCGTGAAGAAGCAGTTCGGGTAGCTGTTGTCGCATCGTCCCCGTTCCTAGCGTAGGTCTAACCCCCCCCCTCTCTTCTCCTTCACCCCCTGGTATGGCTTGTGTTGTACTTCCCACCCCGAGCACAACGACGACAACAACGGAGATGAAGACGCTACGGGACATGAATCGCTGACCGGTCCGGGTCTGACCAATGCCGCGAGGCCCAATCACGACTGCGCAATGTCCGTTCCCACAGGTCCATCGAGATGAAAGACAGATACGGAGTAGGACGAGCTGCTAACTGGATGAGGTGTGCTGCTGACCATCTAGTGCGATGGCTTTTGAGACCCTTGAAGACACACCGCGTCGTAGCCCGGGGTCCCAGGCGCTGAGTTGGCCATCTAACATGCCTATCTGAATAACGTGATAAGGGACGGCCCGAGTAGTCAGGCCCTAGGCAGCCCGCTGCGCCGTATCTTGTCAGCAGGGTTGAGTAGCCAGGAGGAATCGCTGTAGGCCGTTGGGGTCTCAAATCACTCCTCCCCCTCCTTCACCCTCTCCCGGCGCACTGCTATCACGTATTACCCTCAGTTTCGTCGAGTCCGCAGAGGAAAGCTGACGGTGTCCGCTATTGCTAGTTTCCGGGTGCGAATCCGCACCAATCCGCTTTGTGGTCGAACCAACGTGAGGCGGGTTCGTCAGCACATAGATCGGCCTTGGCCGTCAGCATCCATACGACCCCACGAATAGATAGGTAATCCCCCTTTCGGGACGAGTGGGGTGAAGGCTGAGCTGAACGCTGGACTGCCCACGGGGTCGACACCCCGAGATTTCTTCGTCAGACGCCTCTCTGGTGGGAAAGACGAGAGAGGGGCACAGAGGGAGCGGAGGCGAGATTATCAGATGCGTAAATGCAAGCAACGTGTGCTTAAATCTAACCCGCATACGAGGAGGGGCAGACTAATTGGCAGATCAACCGCGAGATCCGCCTGTAGGACTTCAAGACCTGCGTCGTCTTGATTACCCACTTCCACCGCGCGCTGTCGAGCCTGTCGCCGTCGTGATCTTCACTACGCTTTACGTGACGATGGGGTCAACTCAGACCTCGGCGTCCCCTAGTCCTCACCGCGTTGTAACGGCGACCACCCAACATCATCAGATACCAAGCGACTGACCCGAAATACCTACGTTTGTGCAAACAACTCCCGGTCCGTGTAACCACCATGGGCGACGTGATCCCCAACGGTGTCGACCTGTGAGCGCTGCGCACCCACCCGTGCGTTCTTTGGGGATAGCCTAGCTACAACATACCTACCTGCCGCGCTGTCGTGCCCTCTGGAGAGAGCCCAGAGAAGCGGCAAAGCCCCGATTCTCGCCCAGGGCGGAGGGATGATGGGAGGATCCTTGCGCCGCACTGGATCGAGCCGTTTGTCGTCGCAGACGTATGATGCCTATGCCACCCGGGAATAGCACACGTAGCTACCTTGGCTAGCCTTCCTCGACGATATAATCCTGGGCCCAACGTCTTGGGAGGTCCTCGTGAGGAAGAGACAAAGCAGAGAGACAGGTTGCCACGGTCATCAGAGAGGAAAGCCTGGTAAGGAGCCGCACAGGGCCGTAGGCCGCGCTGACATCGTGGTGGAGGGGTCGACGACCATCTCAATGGCGCACGCTGTCACGAGTAGATCGCTGTTAGCGGATTTTCTATTTACGATTCCTCGTCATGGCCAAAAGTCCACTGGCAGGAAGAGAAGCACGATGGAAAAGAGGGTGGATGAAACCCTACGAAACAGGAACACGTCGCGAGGCGGTCCTCTGTATTAGGTGAGCCAATATATTGAGCGTTCATCGTCTGGATAGGATGACTCTGTAGGGTAACCTTTTACCTTCGGACGTAATGCCTACCAGGGCTGGCTGGTAAGAACCACATGACAGCAAAAAGGGGAGGTCAACGTTCATCTGAAAGAGGTGGAATGCCTTCCGGGTATCTGCAGCTACGCTCGCCCACGTAGTATTCTCCTCGACGGTAATCTCTCCCACCCGTTTCCCGGTAGGGCCCTCACGGACGACAACCAATGATGGCGACCTTCCTTTCATGCGGTGTCAAAAGTCCTCCTCCGCTACACCACACGCATATACACACACCCACACACCCGCGTACTTCCACTTACTCACACTCGCTCACTCGCATACACACAGTTACCTATCGTGTGTAGGTACATACATGTCTAGGAAAGGGGAAAATGGGAATCTTGTTCGCGTAATAACCGCTAGCTCGTCCACCAGTCCAGTAACACGGCCGCAGAGGTCGCATTCTGCAGGTCGGTAGAAGGCCCCCTCCCCTCCTCCTCTAAGAGGAAGAAGAGGTGGTGGAGGAGGAGCAAGAGCGAGAAGGGCAGAGGAGGAAGTAGGGGGGGGGGGGGAGGCAGATGGGACGAGGAGGAGGAAGAGGTGCTTACCTCGAACGCGCCTCCAGTCGCGATGATTCCAGAGACTTTTGCATCGTGACTCGCAGGATTTGCATGTAGGTAATAAGAATAATATTAAATAAGCTCTCGCGTAGCAGACCCGAACCTCCCCCAGCCAAACCCCCATATGCAGCGCTACGTCTGACCCCGGCCTCCTGTAGTAGATGCCGAGGTGGACGATATGCGGTCGTGCAGTTCGCACATGAACTTCTGCGCTGTTCCACAAAATGCCGCTTATCTACTGACTGGCTGGGGGGGGTAGGAAAGCCCACCTCGCGGGGCAGAACGGATGACTCCGAAGGCAGCGAGACGCGCGCTCTCTCTCGCTCTCTCGTTCTGCCTATCTCCCATGCAGGTCTCGGGGCGCAGACAGACTTGAGCAACTGACTAAGTACGTAAGGAAATGGTTCCCGGACGAGAAGGAGAGCGGGAGGGTTGAAGGAGAGACAGCGTTGGAGGCAGGCAAGTAGGCAGGCGGGTTTTTGGCTGGCTGGCTGACGATGATTTTCGTGGAGGCGGAGAATAATAGAAGCCACTGGCATTAAAAATCTACTGTTATTTTATCATGAATATATCTGAATTTAAGGATTATTAAAAATCGATTCTTGTTTTTTTTTTGTCTGATGCATACGCTCGCACTCACACATCTACACACTCTCACAAAGGCTTACCTATTATCGAGTTATTCTCTAATACTGACTTACATGGTGTTCCTTTCGATTCCCTGTATCATGGAGGATTCCCTTCGGCAACCCACGTGGTAGCACTTAACAAATAACCTCATCCCGTTTCAGTTGTCGAGGATCAAGATCCCCAGTCCGCACGCTACGGAGAGCAGGGCTTATGGGAAGGGAAGGATGATGAACAGGAAGAAGCCGTCCTTCTCAACCCCCTCCGAGCCCTGCTAAGGATCCCCAGAGACAGGGACGGGGTACACATGCTACGTCCCATACATAACCAGTTGGCGTAGTAGGCGTGCCTAAGGTACATTGCCAACACCAACGAGGGAAATTGTCCACGGCACGTCACATGGGGGAGGCGTCGCCAAATTCCGTATGCACTACGGGATATGCACAGTCTGCGCATGTCGACGACGACGCGGTGCCGAAACTCCAAGATTAGATGGAGAGACGAGGCGATGGACAGATAGATAACGAAACTCCGAGAGGACCGAGGGGAAGAGAGGCGTGTGACCCGATGCGATCCGATCGAACAAGTGATAGTCGGCCAAACAAGCAATTCCATGTGCAGACGAGATGCGCAGCTGCGCATCTATTTGTTCCTCCGGCGCTTCTAACGGGCCAAGAGTCGATATTTTGGGATCCGAACAGATGGTGCTAGACAGATCTGTACTTGGACGTGGGATGGCTGCTCTTGGCGGGATTTTCGTAGGTATCCTTTTCTCGTCTCGGCGATGGGACAAAAGAGCTGCCGCCTAACTTGAGGCTAATGCCAATCCTGCCGGCTCAACCCACGTAGAGAGAGCGTTACAAGACACTTGACCAGACACTTACACACGCAACACTTACACGCACGATAGCCTGCTGACTTGACAACACGGGCGCCACTGACCTACGTACGCATGTAAGAGTCTATGAATGGAGGCACGCATGCAATGCGACGAATGCCTTCTGGCGCAAAGAGACAATATGACGAGGACCCGGCCGTCGTCACGAGCCCACTTCGGTCGTCCCCAAATTCCGCGTCGCCTCGAATTATTTCAATGCCAGCATCGTGAGAACACGAATAGATCGATGGCGACTCCCGCGACCACCACCACCACCACCACCACCATTACCCACTGGGTCCGGTCCAGCCCAGCCCTGCCGAGTCCAGCCCAGCCTAGCCCAGCCCTTTTTCGAAGAAGAGGCGATGGAACAAAAAGAATAATAGTAGCCGCGGCCGTGGCTATAAAACAGATCCTCCCCAGCTGACCCCCGCTGACGCAAGCAGGACATAGTAAGGGGAGAGAGAGAGGGGGGGAAGGGGGGGGGGGTGAGTTGCCCAACCAAACTCCAACTCTCTAGAAGGCTCGCTCGCTCGCTTATTTTGATTGACAATGCCGGAAAACTGGTGAGCGATCAGACGATATTTGGAGCAAATGTCGATACGTACGGCCTACCTGACCACCCCCTTCGAAGGGGGCTCGGGGGCGCGCTTCGTGTAGGTACCTATAGGTAGCAGCCGGAGAGGCCGGACGGTAATAGACACAACCACCACCGGGCCTGACTACCTATCCAAGGTACCTATCCTCTCCATGCGCGCACCCAGTACGCGCGACGGTAAGTCAACTTGCCTCTCCCTGGAGAGCCAGACGAGCCGAATAGCTTAGCAATCTTATGCGTTTGCGCGAGAGGTCTCGCGCGCGCGCACGCGCACCCTGCGCCGCACGGCCCCGGCGACGTTTTCAGCAACTTCTCAGGCTTGGGGTGTCCTTTTCTTTCTCTTCCCCCCTCGGCCTCGTGAAGGTCGCGTTGCTCGCTGCTCGCTCGTGTGTCGGTGGAGAAGGTGACATTAGCCCTAGCGACCTGCGTGCACACGTAGAGACGTCTCTCCTTCTTCTCTAGGCCTCCCTCCCTCCTGGCTCTACGTAGACACTCGCATCGTCCTCACCGGCGCATTAGGTAGCGGGGGGGGAGGGGGGGAGGGGGGGGTTGGAGTTCGCGGGCGAGAGACGGAGGGACGGGGACGGGCGGCTGTGCGCGAGGGCAAATCTGCAATCGGAGGCCGCTGCTGCCGCCGCTGCAGACTGCATCGCCCGCCCGCGAGGCTCGTCGACGCTGTTAGTCTTCACCGTCTTCGTCATCGTCTCGCTGCGGCGCAGACGGCGGTATCCAACAACCTACCTACTAACACCGCCACCATCACCACCACTAACAGCCCCCCCCTTGCCCCCCTTCCACCCCCCCTTCTTCTTCCTCGCCGGCGAGCCAAACGAAACGAATCCAACTACCCATCTGTCAGTATCTACCCGGTGGACCGCCCCGCCCGCCCCGTCCGCCTTCCCGCGCGGATCTTCGTCAGCGAGGGATCTCAGATCGCTCGTGTTTGTGTTGGTGTTGGGGCGGGCGGGCGGACAGGTCACACACCTCATCTCCAAACCTTCCCTCCCCCTCCATCCCCCCCCCTCCTTTTTCCCCGCGCCTCCCCGAGCCTTGGTGGTGCGGCAGGGAGGCGAACAGCGTAAAGGGTGCAACGCTTCTTAGGTCGAGCGAAAGTCGGTCAGCGACGCGCATCGAGCAGCTAAGACTCTCTCTCTCTCTATCCATCTATCTATCTCTACACCGACCTGCGCGCACAGCCAAAAGGGAAAAAAGAAAAAACCCTGGCCGGCCTGATCTGCGCGCCCGCCCGCCCGCCCGGCGGCGACATCGCGATCGAGATCAGAGGAAGGGGGGCGTCCGTGACCGCTCATCAAGCAGTGCTCGTTCTACCTAGCCCACTTACCCGAGTTATTTCCCTACTCCTCCGGCTGCTCTCTACCTCGCACGCGCGCAAAAAAAAAAACACGAAGCCACCACGCATCGCCTCTCCCTCTCCCTCTCTCTCTCTTTCCTTCTGTCCCTCTCCCCCCCGGCCGCGCGTGCCCTCTCGTCGACACGCCACCGATCGCGCGCGCGCTGGCCTCGCCCCGACCGACTGATCGGCTCGGCCGGCGGCCGGGAGCGCGCCGCACCCGCCATCCGCATGATGTGTGCGGGTAACGTGTAGGGGCGGTTGTCTCTGGGGACCTGGGTAAGATTGGTAAGGCGAAGGTGCCTAGAGTGCCCATCACACACACACACCACACACACAACTCAACACGCAGACACAACACACACGCACACACGCGTACGCACGTACGCCGGCGAGCGGTAAGCGGGCGAGCCAGCATCACCCTTCGACGCTGCCGGAGACATACATACGTGCCGTCTACGTGGGCATGTGGCTGCTTTCACGGATCGAGAACGTGGGCGAGGAAATGAATCAAATCATAATATATATATATATATCTGCACATGTTGTAATATATTATTATTATTATTATTTCGTTTGATTGGATTTATTGCGTATTTATCGATATCTATATTCCTATTTATCTCCCACCCTCGAATATGTTGGTGCAATTACATGTACAATTTCTTTAATATTTCCTTTTCCTTTTTTTCCTTTTCGGAAAGATGTTAGAGATAGGTATGTACTTATTCACAGGTGGATGTATTCGCGTATCCCCATACATACCTACCATAGCCATCAGCCTACTCTACAACACCCAACGCGCGCCAACACCAAATCCCATCCCCATCGCCCGCCCACGCACGCACGCAGCCTCCCTGACACGATCTTACGCTCCCCTCTTCTCTGCCTCGCCCCGCAGCCTCGAGGAGGAGACGCGAGAGAAGCCGGCGAAAACTTCGTCCCCGGCACCCCGAGGTCGCATTTCTTAAGCCGGGGGAGGGGGGAGGCGAGGACCTTTTGCGATTCCGGGGGCTGGGGCGAGAAAGGGGGGTGGTAAAAAGGGGGGGGGGGGTTACTCAGCGGGATAGGCGGCGGCGGCGGGGGGGAGATGGGGAGTACGGTGTTACGGCGCTTAATTCCATTTACCTATAGTACGTATTATCGACATGTCGAGTCGCACCGTATTGTCCATTTCCTACCCCCGTGTGTATGACTGCATGCCCGTCGTCGAGAGTGAGCGCGGGGAGACCCGAACTCGGTGAGCACGAGGCTTATTATGGCGCGCATACGGCATGGATGTATGTACTTTATCTACCTATATCTGTCTGGGATGCCTGTGCCGTGCGTATACGTACGTACCTACCTGCACCCATACGCAGCCGCAAGCCGCAAGGACTGCGGACCGCCAGCGTTGGTTGGGGCTGGCGAGCCCCAGCCGGCCAGCCAGCCAGCCAGCCAGAGCCAGCACACATGCCATCAAAGTCCGTCCGTCATTCCGTCGCTCAACTTTCGCCGCTCCCACCATCCCGCGGCGTGGGGGTGTGTGCCTGATAGAAAAAGCCCGGGAGAAGAAGAAAGGGGGAAGCCGAAGAGGAACGTGTCGGCGATCCCTTCTTCCCTCGTGCCTCGTGTGTGTCTCTTCCTCCCGGTCCCGACGCGAACGGGTGCACGTAGGTATGTAGGTCCTCCATGCACGTACCTACGTACGCAGGTAGGCAAGGCAGGTGTTATGTAGGTCAGGTCAGGTCAGGTCAGATCAGCTAGCAGCAGCACCCACGATGGCTCCTCGTCGCGCCGTTCGAACACGTCACATCTCACAGTCGTGCCAGCGAGCGCGCACGCGCGCGCACACGTTTCCCCAGCTCGCAAACTCGCAACTGGCGACAACGTACGGGGCGAGGAGGCGTTTTCTTCGCTCTGACGACTTCCTACGAGGCCGGTTCAGGAGACGAGTCACGAGCGCGCTTTGCGCCTGGTGCTGGCCGTCGCGTCCGTTTGAACGTAAGACGATTGATGCGACGCCAGGCGATAGGGGCGGTTTTCTTGGCCTTTAAGGGGAGAGGCCAGATGGACCGGCGGGCTGGACGGGCTGGCCCGGTAACTACCCAATGAGAATGCGCGACGACCTCGGTCACGGTGAGGTTCTACACATACAACGTAGTATATATATATATACGTATATATGTATATATATCGCTAGGGAGGGGTGGGTAAAAGAAGAGCGCCCCCCCCCTCCTTAAAAGGCGATGTTGATAGGTAATGTTGGTCTAAGGTAGCAGTGGTCATTATGGTGGTAAAGTTGGCAGATCGGAGTTGAGGCGACGGCTTTTCGGACTAGGTAGCAGCGCCGAACAGTAATAATAACCCTAATAATAACAATAATAGGCAGAGGCGATAGTAATAGTGAGAATAATAATAATCATAATAACCAGCAGCGATACGTTGGAACGAGGGCCTGGACATCCGCGGCGGCGAGGTCAGCGAGGTTTCGCGCCAATGAGGGTACGAGGACTCGTTGCGCATGACCAACATGGACTTTTTTGGGGGGGGCTTCCCTCGCTACACGTCCCCCTCCCCCCCCCTCCGCACCACTACCCGAGAATGCTCGCAGCTCAATTCCCATCACTGATTACCCTTCCTCGCCCAGGGGGGAGCTGCTGCCACCGAGCAAGGAGAGATAACAGCTCCCACCAAGCGAGGAAGGATGACCAGGAATGGGGATTGACGTGCCAGCATTCTCGGATAGCGGGAGCTATTGGGTCGGGATGAGACCGAGAGACCGAGAGACCAAGGCCCCCCTCCCCCCCGACCAATTCCCCTCGTGTCATCCGTCCGGCCATCGTATTGGTAGGAAAAAAACAAACGAGGCGACCGAGTAGAAAACAAGGAAGGGATTCAAACCGGAAAAGGGGGGACGAGAATATCGAAATTACCTGGCTGGCGGTATGCAGCGCTGTTTCGAATTCGCCATGAAGCAAGCGTAAGCGCAACCTGGGGTCGCAGGGCAGGATGGGGAGGGCTGATCACGCCCCTCGACTCAACCGGCTCGTACCTGAATCAATCTTGTCCCATCGCGGGCAATGCTTCCCAAAAAATCCGCCCTCCCGCCTCCCCCCCCCCCCTCTGCCACCCACCGCCTCCCCGGCGGTGCATCGTGCTGGCTTGTCTCGTGTGGCACACCATGCACGCCTCTCCCCGAGCCGAAAGAAGTAAAAAGAAGAATGGGAAGAAGACCGGGAGGGGCAAGCAGATCTCGTCGCTGGCCGCTCTCGACAAAAGAACGGCCCCTCCGAGGTAGGGAGCCAGGGAGAGAGAGGGAGGGAGGGAAGACGTGATCACGGGGTAGGCAGGCTGCCCCTCCCAGAAAGGAACACCCACCAGCAACTCGTTCCGAATCGGGCGAGTGCGCGTGCTCGGCGATCAGATTTCAGTTGATCCTGTTCGGGAACCGAGGGCCGAAGAGGCAGAGAAGAGGAACGAGAGAGAAAATGATGGAAAAAAGGGCCGGAAACCAATAATAAAATGATGCTATCCCGAGAATGCCTATAAGTTCTCTAGGCCTTATCGTACCTAACTGCAGAGTCTCCGATAGCGAAACCAGCCGGGAGAGGAGCCGCCTACCTACCTACCTATGTTGTTACGCATTACAGTAAAAACAAAACGGAAAAAAAAAAAGCTCGCCAGAACTCCCGAAGCTTGCTTGCGTAGGGCGGCTTTTCAGCAAATTCGATGGAGCGCAGCGGAGCGACTCGACGCGCATATCCCCGATGCGCCTCTCTCGCTTATATCGGATGGCAGGTGTGTAGAGGGTGCGCGTGCACCCTCCGCTCAATCGCCAGGCCAGCGGTGACGAGCACGGAATGCTCGATAAGCGCCGATGATGAGGCCAAGAGAAACGCAGCCCCCAAAAAGGCTACAAACGACGTATTCCTGGGGACGAGACTTGCCAAATCCTCTCTTCCCCCCCTTCCCTTTCCCCTTCCCCCCACCCCACTCCATCCCACACAAGGACGTGAGAATCTAAATGGACCGACGTTCTCCTCTCTTCCTCTTCCTCCTGCTCACAGGCCTGACCCTAGGGGGAGCAAGGGGGGCTTTTATTGCCGAGCAGGGCTGAGGAGGGGGGGCGTTGTCCAGACATACTACGTAGTATGTACCAATTGGCCGCGGCATGCTGACTGGGGCGGGCGACGTCGCCGTGCCACACGCCGAAGCACATGCAAATGGACGGGCAGACCCCGGCGAAGCCACACACGCTGCCGCCACTAGACCCGAAGAGAGAGAGGGGAGCGAGAGAGAGATCGGCGACGGAGGAAGAGGACGAGACCCAATCCCGCGCACGCCATAGGGCAAGCATCTCTAACGGGTAGGTAAGTCGTAGCAGCATTGGCGAGGGATCAGTTGCGAGTCTTACGCTAGGCGTCGTCGCCGCAGCAAGCGTGTCTGCCTGCCTGCTCCGCGACACGTGCGGATTCTCGTGTGGGCGTTGTTTTGGGGAGGGGGGAGGTTCGAGTCGATTGGCGAGCGTCGACTGGTATCCAAAACCGAGGGATTTTGAACAAGGGGGACGCAGTCGTCCTCCCAGCCGCAATGATTAGATTGGGGAGCGAGCATTGGCCTGTCTGCTCGTCGCCGTGGGACAAAATAGGCCCGTCTCTCTCGTGACCTTACAAATCACCGAGGGGGCGTGTGTACGAATATGCCCGTCCAGAAATTGCTCACCGCGATCGTGACTGGCCTTCCTCCCCCGTCGTAGTTTGATTCTTTTTTTTCCTGGGGGGGAGGCGACGGCTGTCATGGCACGCCCGGGGCATTTCCCCGTAGGTATCCCTTTCTCCCGGTCCGCCGTTCGCCCGAATGACGGGCGCAGTGGCCCTCCCTGCTTACCACAACGCGGAGGAGACGAGAGCGTCGCGAGGTCGCGTGAGCGATATGTACTTGTGGCGAGTCTTGGTCGTAAAGGAGACCCAGAATACCCAGGCACTGGCTCCTCCGTCCTAGGTGCCGGCAGGCCTGGTGGAGGCGGACTCGCTACCAGAGTGGCCAGCGTGCGGACCGACTTCCCAAACTGGATCTCCGTTATGGGTTCAGTTGGGTGGTGCGCCGTCTCGTGAGCTGTCCAGACACACGGTAGCCTGGCTACGTGAGTAAATTATGCAAAGCATAAGTATAGTAGGTTAATCGATAGGTAGGTAGGCATGTATCCATGCTGATAAGGAGGTCAGCTGTGTCCGTGGCTCTGGTAGCGTCGCTAATCGGATTAAAGGCTGGAATCATCGAGAAAAATACAGGATACACCTTATGGTAGATGGAAATCCCCGCGAAAAGGCCAGCCGAGAGCAGCAACGCACTCACATGATTCTGGGGGCCAGCGGGGTCCCTACGTCTGGGGCAGGATCCGGGGTATAGACCTGCGTGTGTAGGTATGTATGCGCGGCTCCAACTCCAGGTCGATCGATCCCAACGTCCCCGGCCGGTGGGTTTCGATGGATGACAAGAGAAACGGGGAGATTCGTCCTGCCAATGCTCGAAGGCTCTCTGCGCATTGTGAGTTGACTGGCTGATGCTGCGTGAATCCATAGCGACTTGACCTAGGTAGTAAGTCGCATGCAGGGTCCACGCCTGGAGGGTCTCTTGGCCTGCCGAAGCTGGGAAATCTACTCAGTAACAGTTGGACGCGGGGGCAAATGTCGCCCGTAATCCCTGACGCTCACAGGCAGCCAATCTACCGATTTGACCACCCGGGCGACCGTGCCGTTGCTGAATTCCGAACTCAGGACTTCACGAGGTCTGAGAAAGTCGCCACGTCTAAGTGCTCTTTCGCCCCCATGTCGGGATTTGGGGGTTGAGACTAAGAGGATAGCTAAGATCTGGGGAGATCACGTTTCTGCCAGCAGCTGGTGCGGCCTGCATGGAGAGGAGGACCACGTGAAATTCCCCTCTAGCTCTTGGGGGGGGGTCCTCTTCGTAAACTGGATCGTGATGTGGACCTGTGCTAAGGCCGTAGTCATGCCGACAGCAGCTTCGGTGCAATGATAGTCCCCCCCTCGCTCCTCGCTCCTCTTCCCCTCTTCGGATATTTCTCCATGCCCGCGCATCGCGTGTCCATAAAACTAAGGCCGCCTAGGGCCAAGCCGTCGCGCGGCATTGCGTAGGCATGTTACCGGTCGGAGATGGGAGAGGGAGAGAGTCACGTAGCTGAGCCGCAAGGCGAGAGAGACTCCATCGGGACCGTAGCATATGCCAAATAAGGCTGGCTGGCCCGGCGGCAGCTCTCGCATACGCAATTCAAATTGCACGCGTGTGCGTACGGGGCTGCCTGTGCGAGACGAGGTGCTAATTAATGGGGAGGGGGAGCCGACAAAACGAGGCAACGCGACCGGGGCGCGACAGGTCTAGAATTCCGCAATGCCCCCCCCATCCACGGACCACGACCAAGGATCCCAGTGTCGCATTTTCAGGGTCCATCCCACCTCTGCCAACGGCTGTGGACTCCGAGCGGCCCCGAAGTTCCAACAGGAAGGAGAGACGAGGGCCTCCGGGCATTTGGTCAATTTGAAACGATACAGAGGACGAGAGACGAAGGGGGGGGGATCTTGCGAGCTGTCCCAACGTGTGTTTGTTAGGGAGGCAGGTCGTGTATAAGCGTGTACGTGTATGCCTATGCACGTGAATTTGAGCCTAGGTAAGGTGCGGAGGGCAGTCGGTTATGTGGAGATGAGTCTGCGGAGGAGAGGGAGAGGCTAGCCGACACTGGCTTGCCGCCGTTGTCTGATGAGTCCCGATGATGTTATGAAGCACCGTTGTCTCACACCTATGTATTTTCTCGGGACTATTTCATTACCCTAGACTTCCCAAGCTAGGTTAGGCAGAGAAATGAGGCCGATACGGCAGGCCTCCACCGAGACGCTTGTTGGGGGGGGGGAGGCAAGGTGGATGTTAGTGCTGTGAAGCTCACCTCGGGTATTCACCGAGCAAGACCGAAGCTATCCCCCTCCGACAAATTGAACCAAAGACATACCTCTAGCTAAGACCCGGGTAGTAGTGCCTTATCGAACGTGCCTAGTTTTCACTAAGTTGCATTTTCATTTCGTTTTTATTACTCCCGGTTGTTCTTCTGAATATTATTGCTAATTTTTTTTTTCATTGGTTGGCTGTTGCAGCACCCTGCTGCAACCGAAAGCAGGTATGCACTCGCATACTCTTGACGCGTAGGTAAGCAGTGGGTATGCCGATGCGAGCAACCCGGGTTAGGTACTCGATGTTAGTGTCTGTATCTCTCTCTCGCCTATGCGAAGTCAGCAACGACGGAAGATCGCTTAGACGTGTGGGTTTTGCAGTGCGACAGCGCGTTGTTGGGCCTGCGTGCTATCCAATGCCCATACCCGGGCTATATGTGCAGGTAACATCTAGGTAGGTAGGTACCTAGGTATGTATGGATGTGCATACAACCTACACTATCTAGGTACGTAGCTGGCAACCGAAACAACCTCCTACTCGTCACCTCGCTCCCTCGCCCCAGCGAAGCGAGGTGTAATTCAGGCATACAGAGACCCTATCGGATCTGCGAGGTGTCCCGGAAGGCGTGCACATATCACGACCTCGTCATTTCTCATATCCCATCTCGGGCAGGTGCAGCGTACACCGTCTGCGAATGCGTAGGTGGGCATGTGCATACTCATACGTATATCTACCCATACGTGTGGAAATATGTACGGCCGCGGAGCGGGGGGGGCTCCCTTGCCTGCGGCAGCATCGTAGTGAGCCAAGCGGGAGGGGTGGGCTGGATGGGACCTATCTAACCTCCGGCGAGGGGCGCGACGCAGTAGCTACACATGTATGCATATCAGATGGCAGACGTGACGATCTAGGCAGCGAGGAGCAGATAGTGTATGCACACCGAGCACAACACGATACGATCCCGTTGCGAAGCGATGGGCGTGTTTAGGAGTCCGCTCTGCATGGGAGGGAGGCGGACGCTGGGGCGGACGTCGAGGAGCGCGGGGCGTGGCGACGTCGAGGAACCCTGGTCGTGCGTCAGCATGATCTGGCACACACGCAAATCGCGGCTCGGAATGGGGACGGAGAAGGGCGGAGAGGAGGCAAAAAAGAAAGTAAGTCGTGCATGCCGGGGAAACGAGACGCTGGGAGATTGTCCCGGTCGCTTATCTCCTGTCTGGCTGAAATTAACTCCTCAAAAAGAAAATGAAGCCGGAAAAGAAAAGGAAAATAATCATAATAACCATAATAATACCTAATCATCGCCACAATTAAACACCTTCGCTAGTTGCAGCATTATGGTTGGCCGCCACAGACGGCTTGGAGGCTCTTAGACTGCCTCCGAAGTAGGTCGGGCCTGACCCAGGTCCTTACCCATGATAGATACTTGCGCTATAGCACGGAACACCGACTCAACTAGAAGGTATCACTTATCAGGGCGACGTGTGTGGTTCAAAGCTGACAGAGCTCCATATCATATATTGGTAACTCTTCGTCTGTCCTGACTCGGTAAGTCGAACTGGGGACAGGTTGTTGAACGTATACAAGAGCCGGCTTACACATGTTGAGGGAGTTGGGATTGGTAACGCCAACCTGCCAGTGTCCCCGGCGGTCTAGCAGCGGATTGCAGGATGCACGGGGATCGAAGGAGGAAAAGCAAAGCTCGGAAAGGCAGAGGGGGAGGAGAACAAATTGATTAGTATTCTCGTATTGTTGTTTTTAGTATTTTTAATATACTAAAAATTAATTTTTATTTTAAAAAAAATCGTAAATTTCCGGAGTGCCTAAGGAATAAGAATAAAAAGAAACTCTACGGCCAATTTGACGGAAACAGGAAGTCATGCCGCCGGCGTTGCTACTAGGTGGTGATGAGGCTGACCTGGTAAACAGGAGCTAAAAGCTTCCGCGGCCGGGACGAAGGCCACTGCATGAAGGACCATCCCAACTAGCTGCGACGGCTGCGCGACCTGGCGAGAGCTGACGTGCGCATTCCTGCCATATTGGAAACTCTCTCAGCTATCTCGAGAGGCGACGGCTGCCAGCTAACTGGGGCCCGAACACGAATCCCCGACGCCCGCTCGTCCGCGCAAGCGGCGACAGAAGTAGTGGTGGTGGTAGTGGTAGTGGCGGCGGCGGCGGCGGCGGCGGCGGCGGTGGTAAGTGGTGCTGAAATCTACCGTGCGAGAGTGAAAGCGAGAGCCGCGATGAGCCTCGGGATATCTCAGATCGGCGTCAGCCCTTGCGCTGGCCAGCCCGGCAAGTGTGTAAACGGGTGCTAATGCCTACGTACTACGCATATACATTCGTAGAAGGTAGGCAGCAAGATACCTGGTAGATCGCGGTCCACGGCTAGGGAGCACCAAGCACCGACGACCCAGACTTCTGGGTGGCACTACGCATGTAGGTTATCACTACGACGAGCCCGTGGACACGGAACTGGGGAAAAAGGGGGAGATTTCAGGCGAAGAGCCGAAGAACCTGGCCTGGCCGATTTGGGGCCTTGAGGGGGGAGGGGCTAGTGCTTTTTCAGGCGTCGAGCTCAGCAAGCCCTCGAGACTTAGGGGGTGGGGGGCCCTGCAAATCTCCCACTATTACCCCGTCCCAAACGCTGCTGCCCGCGCCCCGTCCCCTTTTTTTTTTTTTTTTTACTTTTTGCTTCTCCCTCCCTCTCGGAATTATGTACGCGCGTGCGCGCCTGGAGGCCCCGATCGTCGACGGTGGACGCATCGCCCTGCGATCTCTCCTCCTGCGTAAGCGAGCCGTTCAGCTGGCGACGGAGTCATGATTCATGGCACTCGGCAATTGCAGGATAGGGGGTCAATTGAGAAACCTACCTGTGTACGTACATACGTAACATGTTAGCACAGCTCGGCTTCATCCTACGCCATCGCCACGGCGCATTTGGGCGCCAGCAAGCGTCGGATGCGCGTGCCCAGTTCGACGAGTAGCCGTCGGCTGTCGGCTGTCGCTAAACCTCTCCCTAGATTTATCTATCATATGTGCGTGTGTGCCTGTATCCAACTACGTCAGCAGTAGGGCGAGTCGCCTCCGGACATATTCTATCGGACACGGCGACACGCCCACGTAGCATCTCGGTGCCGGCCACGTTATGTATGTACGTATGTACGTACGTACGTATGTATGTATGCACATACCTCATCTGCTCGTTTGCGCAAAGGGAGGACGGAGAATGTTTGGAAAGGCGAAACTTCTCCGGTCCGGTCTATGGCGGCTTGGGATACAGGTCATATATCATACTGGCCTAATTGAGCTACCGCCTTGCGTAAGACCGAGGACGAAGGTCCGGGGAACTCCCGAACCCTGCCCGCCCATTGGGTAAGCCAAGTCAGCAAGGGCGCGCGGAGGGTGTTCGAGAGACGGCAAGTGTGGGGTTTGTTTCGTTCTGCTTTCTGCTTGCTGGCGCCGGAACCCTTCCGCGCGACCCAGAACGAGACGGCAGCGAACGCGCGCGCCGCCCGACCTCACTTAATTAAGCCTTACCCAAAGTCGCCGTCCTGCGGTGCTCTTGACGTGCGGCGGTGCCGACGCCTGGCTTGCGCGGGTCACGGGGGGGGGAGGCAGAGCACGCTCCCTATGAGAGAGAGCCCAGCGTTGCCTGCCGCCCACGCCATTGGCTGACTCGTCGCCCTCCCCCTGCTGCTGCTCACCTGACTCTCGCCGACACCAGCTGGCCGGTAACGAATTGGCCCCATCGCACCCCATCTCACACGTTTTGAGACCTTTTGGTGCGTGCCCAGTTCCGGTTCCCAGAAACGCAAGCTGGGTCCCTCCTCCGAATGCTGAAATTGCCGGGCCTTGGCGCAGACTCGCGACGATGTCATGTATGTATCGTATGTATGTAGGCACGTCTGTATGGATTATCCTGTACGTGCGTCCAAGTGACGGATCTCCCTACACAGCACGTATGAGTACATAGGGCACTGAGGCAGGCAAGGCGAGGGATCCAATCGCCTCTGCGGGTATGCAGGTAAGTATGTATACCTCCCCCCCTCTCCCCGAAGAGGCCGTCGCCAACAACCAGGTATATAGTAAGATGCTGTAGGCATGTATGTAGGCGTGTATGCAGGCGCGCGTACGTGTGCAGCATGTATGTGAACATGTATATATCCATACACATTAGTGCATACCTGCATTCCTACATGGAATACACAAACGCAGGGGCGTTCGTATTTGACATGTATCATATTCTGGTATTTCCCTGCTTCTCGACGTTCGCGTGCGCGTACAGGAGGTATGGATATACCTACGTGTGGTATAATACGAGCACGGAAGCAGAGCGCAGAGGCTTCGTGCCATCCGCCAACCCGAGCAGGACGGCGCGAGAGCATCGAGATGCGCGGATGGGATCGCTGCCTATCAGAGCATAATCGATCTTTCGCAAAGGGGGCCGTAAATAATTTAGTGTCGCTCAAGTCTTCCCTCGAGGCGCTCGTGGAAGAAGCGTAACCCAGCTAGGCACACCCCTTTCCGCATTCGGAAACCAGGTGCCGAAGGCTTATGTAACGCAGGAATGACGACCCGCCCCATACGGAATCCCATTTGGGTCGTCCCCTTGTCAGTTGGCCATCAAGTGACAGGTTTAATGTACCCACCTCCCATATATGCGTGTAGGTACCTGGTACCTATGTATAGGCAGGCATGTGCCTAGGTACAGGGTGCGATGGGCAATACAATGTGGATGTACATCTGCACCGATCAACGTATGCAAGTGTACGCGCCCACCTGTGTGTGGGGGTGCGTGCGCAGCCACGTAGGTACCTACCCAGGTACGCGCCTCGTCGTGCGCCCCCCCCCCGGCCCCGGGGATGTGTGTCCGGCTGGGATTGACAGCCAGGTCAATGAGCCCGAAGGGAGGGTTGTGGGTGGGGTGGCGGGACGTATCCTAGGGGACCACCCCTTGGAGCCTCCGGCCTGGGGGGGAGCTTCTAGACCTTCTCGGCCTCTCTAGGCTTATTTTATCGATTGTCGCGGTTTGATCCATCGGCAATGATCAATCCTCAAATGACCTCGTCCTGCCCCGTGAGTGGCCAGCACCTAGTCCCGTGGTAATTCGAGATTGCCTACTCTCCCGTGTGGAATAGGAGACTGCTTATTGTCGCCTCTCCGAACGACGACGATCTTCGCACGAGAGAGGAGTGAGAAGAAGAGAGAGAGAGAGAGAGAGAGAGAGAGAGAGAGAGAGAGAGAGAGAGAGAGAGAAAGGACAGGGCTGCAGCTCGCAAGACGGGGCAAGAAAGAAGAAAAGAGGAGCGATGGGAAGAAGGCGATGGCGCATTATTGCACAGGTACATACCGCCCACAGGTGTGCGTATCGATAGCATCGGATCACCATCAAGAGAATGTAACGTATCTCGGATGAGATGAACCTTGCTGCGAAATAAATGCATGGCGTGCTGATGATACCGCGATGCCGAAGTCCAGTGGAGTGTTTTCTTTCCAACATAGCGTTTCGAGGAGGTCCGTCGCAACAGTTCCAAAACACACGTGGGGGTCTCTTTCTTTTCTCTTTCTCCTTTCACGATCCTCTGACGGTTTCCGTGGTGTCTAACTCAAACCAAATCCCGTGTTCGGATGGGTTCACTGTACCTTACATACATTACACCCATACACAGACATATCTGCCTACATGCATGCCTACGTACACATATCCGTAGATTGCCTTCCGCCGTATCACGCACGTACCAGACCCGACAAGAAACACATGTCCATCTACATGTTCGTGCGTCTGTTCGTTAGACATATTTCTCTTCTCTCTTGGCCGCCGATGATATCAGGGACTCGGGTGTCTTGGCGAGGCATTTAATGATGAGGACAACAAGCCGACAGAGGGAGGGTTCTGCTCTTACTGCCTACCTACGTAGTATCACACAGCATCCGTGCAAGTGTAAGTAGATAGGTAAGGTAGGCAGGGAGGTAGGCAATCTACTTGCCAGCATAGGCGCAGAGACCGCCGAGTGTGCCCTATCGGGCACCTAAACCGCCTTCCTACCTGATGATGGCCTTGACCTCGACCTCGACCTGTCTAGGTGGCCCTGCGAGACGTCGCTAGGTTTGATGCGTCGTCTTGCGTGCCGTCCGTCTCTAGTTTTCCTCCCGCCGGCCTGCTTAGCTCGCCCTATCCTCCTCTCGCGAGGCACGCCTAGCCTGATTTGGGCAACCCGGGGGGTTTCTTGATGCCCAAATGGCAATTTAAATCCATACAAAAACCAGGACTGCAAATTGGGAAATACGACTACGACTACGAGATCGGGCTAGAACCGTTTCCTGTTGCCACGGAGGTGAGAAGAACCAGCGTTGTCACTCTCGCCCACGGCGTCGCGGTTCGGCCTCAGTCCTTTGTCTAGAACCCGAACCGCCGGCGAGCTGGGAGGAGGGGTGGGGGGGATTGCGTGGGTGCGGTTTTGGATGGATGTACCGTGTGACAGTGAATGGTTGGAAAAGGAAGGCTTTGTTGAAGAAACGTGGGAGCGGCGGCGGTGCGTGATAACGCCCCTGGGAGGCCCAGTCGCCTACCCAATTTGAGGTAGCGCCCATACGATGGCTCGAATCCGCAACATCCCCCGTGCACGTAGCCTATCTCTAGAGTGCTTCATCGACTCGGCCGGACAGGTTGGCGCACTACCTACGTTGGGGGGTTTAACTATGTCAGGTAGCTAGTGGCAGCTTACGTTTGACGATCTCCTCTCCTAGAACACACGAGGATCGCCCCAAGACTTGCTGAGACCTGCTCTTCAGGAGGATCTGCCGGAGGGAGATCACTGCGCTACGGGCTGCGGGCTGCGGGCTGCTGACGGCGGATGCTCTGCCGAAACGTACACGATCAGATTACGGTCCCGTGCTGTCCGCTCGAAGAGCTGTTGGTTGGCCGGCGCGCTTGCTGCCAATGTCCGATGCGGAAGGTTGAAAGCAACGAAGCAGGCCTTTGGAATCCGTCATCACGCTGGGGGGCTCTGGCCGTTAGCGCTGCTGCTGAAGAAGAAGAAGGACTCCGGGCCGTAGGCGCGGGATAAGGCTGTGTCCATAAAGAAAAGACGAGTAGCAACAATGGATAATAACATTGATCGCAACGGCGGCAAGCCTAACAAAAGGGCTCAGACCCCACATGTGATAGATGGATAAATGGTTGTGACCACCCGAAACGTCGCGAGTGACTTCACACGCTAGCTAAGATTAGGCTTACGGCTTTCGACGTGGCTCCCCCTCATCTACTCCGCAAACGGCGGCTGTGGCCATTTATTCCATCGGTACGTGCCAGATCGCTAGCATCGTGACAAGCAGAAAGAAAAAAAAAAAACTAATGAGCGTCATCGCCCGGCTACGGAAGCCCTACCTGGCTGAGGAATGCGATGGGGGCCGCGTCGGTGAGGGGTTGTTTGTGGCAGAGTCCGTGGAGCCGTCGTGCTAGCGATGCCTATTTGGCGCTGGTGAATGGCGCGCGAGTGTGATGGAATCTCAGGTCAGCGGCGGGTAGCAGAGAGATGCGGATGTGATAGGCGACCAGCGTCTATGAGTACGGCGGCGGCAAGGGGTCTCGCTAGCAATTGGCGGGTGCTGGCCGCTTGTTGGCGCCATAGAGAAAGAAGATGCCCGAGGGCTGTGTGATACTGTCGTTGCTCGGATGGCTCATCGTTTCCAGGGGAAAGGCAGATGTGATTGATGATGATGACTGACTGCCTAATGTGCGTACAAGCCTTACCAAGCCGTCGTTCACTGGGATGCCCGGAGCGAAGAGGTGATTGCTGGTGCTCGACACACACAGGTCTGCCTGTCTACTAACCCATTCGTCCCCGCCGCGCCCCCAGTTCGCCACCCCGGAGCCCCCCCTCGTCCTCGTCTCCCCGTGCCTCAATGCGAAGTCGTGTCGCGGCGAGAAGAGGGCGCCAGATGCGAAATCGACACCTTGGCTCGATGCGACTTGCTTTGAGCGAGATTCCCTCTCTCCGGTGGCCATGGGCTCTGGCGCGATTTCGTTGGTGACGGATAGTCGGGGTTACCTAACGGGCCCTGTGGGGGGGGGCTCTCGCCTTGGGATGGGGGCAGACCCGGATAGACGGTTTCGAGGTTCTCTCAACCTGCCTGTGGCTGAAGCGCTCAGCTGACCAGCATTCATTATGCGGAGAACCAAGGCCAACCCACGGCTTGGCCGCCACCGGAGCCCTGTATGAGGCAAATCCCCTCCGATGTCCCGCGTAATACGCAGTAGTAATAATAATAATGATATACTAATAGTAGTAGTAGTATGCGTAGTAGAGGCATGTGGGATGTAGAGGCAGCGAGGTAGGTCATGAATTATTCGCACAACTATGAGGTTAGGCACCTCCTAGAAGTTACCTTAGGTACCTCGTCGTAGGCATGGATCTGACGTACCTGGCCATTCTTATCGCGTGGCGTGTACATACCTACCTCCTTACGCGCCTCGTGGTTATACCCAGGGGCGTCGAGGAGCTGGTATGCATACGCCTTAGGATGTACCTACAATATGTATAGTTACAATACGTGCACACCTGTGCAAGACCTGGTGCTGCTAATGCCATACTGCTAGGCACGCTGACAGGGTGCGCTCTGTTTTGTGACTTATACGCTCACGAGAATGCGAAAAAGGCCAACGCATACATGCGATGGAGGGCGGGAGGAGGGCACACGATAGATTCATATGTTCGCACCCATCACGGTCCCGTCGTCTGCCTGGTCAGGCTGCCCCCGTCTTCGCGGGGTTTCGCGAACGTAGCGTTACCGAATGGAGGGGAGGTTATGAAAGATGGATAGGCTTGCGCTCGACTTGTCTGCATAGCCGTACTGTCTTACCTCTGAGTTATGCGTTGGCAGTCCGCGGTGTGGTAACGTGCTCGGAGGGGTGTTGTGTTGTCATTGTCGCGAAATCGTCCAAATGACTTACCTGGCCTAGTCTCGATCGAGAACCGAGAGCCTAGCAGCCGGCTGTGGGAGACGCGGCGTAATGCGGGGGGACGGTCCGTCGACTGAAGAAGACAGCCTGGAAAAACTGCTGAGGTTGGCTGCGAAAGGCCCGCATCACGAGGGTTGCTTGCGAGGCAAACTCTCGAGATTCTAGCCGGATCTAGGCAATTTGGGGCCGACCTAAACCCAGGCCCGGAGGGAGTGAGGGAGAAGCGAGGAAGAGGCAGCGGTAGGTAGGTAGGTAGGTAGGCAGAGAGAGAGAGAGAGAGAGAATGTCACGAACGTCACGCCCCATCAGCAGCCCCTCGAGGAACCCGTGTGTTTTCCGTCACCGCTCAGCGCGGCGCGACGCACCGCCTAGCGAAATGTCTATAATCATGATTCGACCAGGGCCGGCGTCGGTCGAGCGAGTCGACTGCCGCATAGCTCCCATCCTGTGTCTTGTCCTGTTGAGCGATTTCGTAACGCTCCTACATAGCAGACGTGTTGTGGCATTGTCATCGCCTCCCGTGACCACGGGCCAAAATTCCAACCACAAGCAAGGATCACGACCGCTCGGGAACAGGACGCGGGCATGTACACTCTACATCTTACTCGGCACGGGCGACAAATGGCTGAAGAACAAGTAGGGCCAACTCGGCCCTAGTTGGGTCGGTAGCCCTAAATTCCTTACGTCGAATCACTGCTCCGGACCTGGTCCCAGTGCACGCACGCGGATATGTATAGAAGGGGGCATTTCCAGAGTCTGGCCTGGTCAGAAGACCCGTTTTCTCAGCAGCGGACAATTCTCGTTATCGATCGATTGGCGCGTAGGCTGTATCATGAACAGAGCTCGTCCCCTCAACCGTGCTTCCTCTCGAACGTAAGAGGGAGAGACAGGCGCGGACTAAGAGGAAGAGAGAGAATCACGACCATCACGACGAATCGGCGGATTTGCTTCTTGAGCAACTGCTACGTAGTAGAATACGAAGATTAGGATTTGGACATGCCCCGTCTCACAAGCCGCCGGGTCTAGCTAGCAATTGGGTGCCCGCGGGCGAGTTCGGCATTCTCGAGCAAGCCGGTGACAAGTCCCAGGCCGCAGCGTGTGCGTATGTACATACATACATACATACCTATATGTATATACTACGTTTAGGTAGGTAGGTTAGGCCATGTCGCCCTGTGAAGAGAAGAACAATGGGTGTAACCGTACTCGTCGAGTCAGCAGGATCTCGTAAGTGGTACGGGGAGAGGGAGAAGAGGGGGGGGGGCACCAGTTCGACGGCCAGGAGGTAGGAAAACGCCATCTACGCGTATGAAAGCCAATTGCTCTGCCCGACGGCCGGCCAGGACGGTTGGTGAGGGTTGGGGAAGGCCTATGACGAGAGCGTCAGCGAGTCCAGTGACCCAGACGGCCGTGGCTAGTGGCTAAAGACGAATGCAATCCATCGATCAACGAGGCGGGACAAACGAATGGGAGGCGGTTGAATTGAAGGTAAGCCCGCTGTACGTTGGCCACATTGGCCAGCAAGCAGCTTCGTGACCAGCTTGGAAACGACCGGACGAAGGAATGGGTAACATGTGCCTGTTTGGAACAATGCCAAAGCGATCGCTTGCGGACCCCAAGAAACGGTCTGATGTCGGGCGGCTGGTACCTAGGTAGGTACGTACCGGCTAACCTTGGCTATGCAAAGTACCTACGTACACGTACGTGCCTGGGGGAATGGCCAAGCTAGGGCAGCCGGCCGACGGGGTCGATTGCTGGTGTCTGGTGTCTGGTATCTGGTATCCGGGTACGTACTATAGGTACGCAGGTACCTTGCCAGATTTGCGTCGGGAAACGGGACCTGGCCTATCGACCGCGGACGGCGTCCCGGTATGCCAGAGAGGACGGCCTTAAGTACCCCAATAGGAATACACTGCCCGTCCGGGCCTAGCGGTGTTGCGCTAGGTTGGGCGCTATGCCTGAAGGGGCAGCCGGGTTGACGCTCCAAATGGGACCGTTCGGGGTGAGTCTGGCCGCGGCGGTCCATCTCCTAGAGAAACACCGGGAGACGAAAGCCGGTACGTACTGGCTGGGGACCCCTCGGGTACGTACCGTGGCAGCCCAGGTACGTACCTCTGCGCGTGTTGGCAAGGGTGTCGCTGCCACCCCTAACCCCAGTTCCGCCACCCTCCCCTTCCATAGTCAGTCTCGCTCATCACTACAAGGAACCTGAGCAGGGACCCATCCGCGCCCGAGGACCCAGAGTTGACCGTAATAACGGATACAGCTGGGCACGTACCCGGGTACGTAGCTACGTGGCTACCTGGGTACTTGGGTACCGTGGTACCTCTTCCCCTCTCCCCGAGTTTCCACGTACCTACGTACCGGCTCCAGCGAGGAGGATCTTTACACACCGCGCTTCGTCTCCCCCTACCGCCTACTCCACTCGCCCTCCGGCTGGTCGAATACATATGTACACAGCTATCCTCCCTCCTCTCCCTTTCCTGCCAGACCTCCATCGAAAAACCACGAAGCTGGTTGACTCCTCTAAGGTGCGAAGAAACGTTGGTGACCGCAGCATTGATCACCTACCCATTAAGTCGGCCTCCGGAATCCACCCCCGAGACCCGAGTATCTGCTACGAGAAGCACCTCCCGCTCCTGCTCGTATATCCCGCCGTTGCGCCCACGAGCACGGCGCCTCAGCATTCCCAACCTGCCCTACCTGCCCCGGCCGGTCCTCGAACGAGCAGCACGAGTTCTACCGACACCGACATTCGCGGTCGGCATCGCGAAACCGCTGCCACCATATCCTCCACAACACCCTGACTGTCTGCTCGAGCAGCCGAGCGTTCGCCCAGAACAAAGATGCCTGGCAAAGCCGAAGGGTTGGTCCTGACCGTGGATCCCAACGTCATCCACAAGGTCGACACGAACAATGCCCAGAACCTCTTCAGCATGTGGACCGGTAAGGCCCCGAATCGTCGAGCCTGGCCTCCGGGTGGTTAGCCACTGCTACTAACCAAGTGTGTAGTGTTTTCCCGATGTGCCGACTCCGTCGAGCAGGGTCGAAGACTAGAGAACCTGAGCTGGCGGTTATGGAACAGGGAGACCTTCTGCTGCGAGGCCAAGGCCTTATCTGCTGCCGCCGCCGCCGCCAGCGCCACCGTCACATTGCCCAAGGACATCCCGGAGCAGCAGCGAATACCTGACGTCCCCCAATTGTCGGGCAGCGTCGATTCCGTCGTTGACGAGGAAGCCATCGACCTGACCACCATCTCCGACCCCGTGGAGATCGTCCGCCCGCGCATCGTCCGACAAGACTCCTGTGCTAGCAGCCGGAGCCGTGGTCGTGAGCGTCACATAACCTCGGACCATCTCGAGAAGATGGTCGTCTCTATTATACAGGAGAGGGAGCCGAACCTGGCGCCGCTCTCTGACACGAGCTCTGCTTCCGTCGAGTCGTCCGACGTTGAACACACTCAGTCATCCTGCCCCGAGACCGAGCAGACCCCTACCACCCCGACCACCGAGTCTACCTGCCAGTCCACCGACGCCTCCTTACAATCTCTATCGCAGCCCAAGACCCCGGAAACCCCTGCCACGACCGTCGTGCGAGGGTTCTCGCCGTCAGAGGCTCCGTTGTTCCGTGCCTCCCACGAGCTGAAGATGGCGAAGCCGGACCCGATCCCTGAGCCGCGGGCTTCGCCTGCCCCGAAACTGGTGCAGTCCAAGAAGGTCCCCCAATTTAAGCCCGGTGACTCTTCTAGCAACGAGTCCGCGCCTCGGAGCCTGGAGGTTCGCCAGCCCCTCGCCCCCCCGCAACCTCCTAAGAGGAAGATGTTCGAGGTTGGGATGGGCTCGTCCGGGGAAGACGAGGCCTCGTCGCTGAAGAGTGCCATGCACTCCCGGCAGGTCTCTCTGCTCGGTCTACAGAAGAAGCAGGCCCCGTTCAACCACCAAGTCACCACGCGAACCATCCAATCCATGAGCGACCATTCGGACAGCTATATGGATGAGAGCGCCATCGACGACGATGACGAGGACTCGGAATGGGAGGACTCGAACGAGGAGAGCGGAAAGTCGAGCGTGGACGACGCTGTGACGTTCAAGAGGTACCCGTCCAAGGCTAACCTGACCTCTCGAAGGTCGTTGATCAGCCTCATGATCGCCGATCAGGAAGAGCGAACCAAGGGTCTCAGCAATTACGCGTCTCACTCTACCCCTGCCATTCCCCAACGCGCCCGAGCGCTGCACAACGTTGGCAAGATGGCCCTCGTCTCTTCGCCGAACGACTCTGACCATGGCCTGGAGATGAGACGAGGACTCCGCCCCACGCCTCTGAAGCCCATCAACGAGAACTGTAGGCCTGGAGCGCAGCCGATCACGACGAACGTGCAGCACCACTGCCAAAACGCAGCTCTATCGCCTAGGACTACTAGGAGGAACATGTTAGCTACAGAGTTGACCGAATCGCTCCGGCGCCAGCTCCTGTGGGAACGGCAGCAGAAGACCTCGACCGCGAACGCGGTCTTGAAGAGGCGCCACACCTCCCTCGACGTGGCCAACCTTAAGCAGTATCCCGAGAAGGTGTACTTGGCCAAAGGGAAGGACGAACAGGAACCCAGCAGCTGGAACCAATACTTCAGTCGCGACGACTGCGGCGGATACCACGCCCAAGGCTGGTAAATAAAGCCACCTTTTTTTTTTATAATTCGAGCCACAATGCCGGGCAACCGAGCTTGCTGGCTAAAACACCCGACGGCAGACATGAAACTGCCTTGTACATTTCTGTTTCGGTTTTCTTTTCTTTTCGAAGCATGGCGAGGCGGCAGTCATACGGTACCGATTTCATTCATGAGGCTGGCGTTTAATGATGTTTCCTAATGACGAGGCATCCCTTCGCCCATAATCACACACTGGGTGGGGGACCCAGGACCGGATCGGACACGATTCAATATCACGACCATAGCCTGAGCCGTGGCGCCAAATTGTCTCGACTGTTTCCGACCTACTTCACAAACCCATCGTGTGTCTAGGGCATTGGTCTCTAGTTTTCACGTTTACCTGGCACTAATCGGCGTTGCTACCTCAAATGATACCACGGGCCGCATTTGATTTCGCTCTTATCACAGGGCTGCATTTGCTTTCTGTTACGGATAGCGTGTATTTTCAAGGAGAACCGGAGGGCGACCTCACGAAAGGAGAAGAAGTGAGAGGAACCAAGGGGAGGAAAGAAGGAAAATCAAGGAGTGTATGGCCTCGCCGGCTGCTGCAGATGGAGAGAGGGCCGTGATCACCAGGGAAGAGAGACGCTGAGCCCCGGGTAAAACAGCCCAAAAAAGGAAAGACAAAAAAGCATGCTCCATGACTGCAAAAACATAGTAAAAACTCAAGGCTTACAAAATAAAAAGAGTAAAACGTGTGCTTAATCACCCATCTATCCATTGCATTCCGGTCGCAGTTCCATTAATGATGAGACCGGTTTACTACGATGTGCATCCAATAGTGTGTGTATATATGTGTCGTATAAGGAACATATAGACATCGCCAGCCCGGGATGAATTGAGGAGACCCAGACCTACTACCTAGGTCGGGACGAGGGCACATGTTAGGCAGAGCTTGAAGGTAGGTGAGCTCCGAATGCAGCCAAGAAATTCGCACGGCGCTCCTCAGCATGTGACGATCTCACCTTTGTTGACATTTCGACGAAAAAATGCAGCCAGGTGGAGAAGTGCAAGCTGGCATACATCCATCCGTCTGTAATGATGAGGAACGAACGGCTGTGACTACTACTACTATGCTGTATCGTGTACCCGTATCTGTCAGTGCAGAGGGAGGAAGCGTTTCTTGTGTATTTATTTATTTATTTCTTCCTTCTTTCTTGCGGGAGAAGCCTCCTTAGTGGTACCATGCGACCGCATCCCAATCCCAATTACTGTATTACGTTTAGATAGACTCGCACGCCTCTCTCCTCCTCCACAGCTCCAAGAAAAATTTACTAGCGGCTCTAATGGGGCACCCAAAATGCCGCTGGAGAGAGGAATAAACCTGTAGTAAGCAGGCGAGCAGCGTTCATGGGGAAGCCTCTTCGTCCTCTGCTCTTCCGCGCCCTCCTCCTCCTCCTCCTCCTTTTCCCTCGTTCCCGGTCGCTTGCTCCCTTCCTCGCCCTCCTACCCCCCTGCCCTTCGTCGCCTACCTCTTCCCCGCCCCTCTGCTGCCCTTCTCCCCCTGCCCTCCTGCTCTTTCCAGTAGGTCGAGTAGAGATATTGGGGGGAGAGGGGGGGGGGGGAGCGGTCGAGGAGGGTGGGAACCGGATTGGGACGACAGAGAAGGTAATGGGAAAAGGGACCGGCAGAAGGGGGTTTTCGCTGATTCACCTGGATGGGGGGGACGGGAGAGACGGATGGGATTTGCGATGTCGATTGCCCAGAAGGGAACGGCCATGACACCACACCGGCGGGGGACGCGAGATAACAAAAGCAGGCATGGGCGTCGATGGCGGGTGCAACGGGCGGAGAGCAAGCGGGCTCGAAGGGAAAAAGGGATAAAAAAAATAAAAAAAATAAAAGGAAAATAAAAGGACGCTCCGGATGCGCGTGCGGTCGCTCGCTCACTTCGCTGTACGGCGGCGCATCATCCCATGTACCCAATCAACCCGCAGCCGGGAGGGACCCTTGATCGACCATCGTCGGAGGATATGGAATCTCTAGACCGCCCTCTGGGTTTCTAGAATATAGATATGTGTGCTTGTATGCATCTATCTATCTATGCCTTCTTGATTGTTTATTTATTTATTGATTCTTCTTCTTCTTCTTCTTCTTCCTCTACTTTCCCTCTCCTCTCCTTTTTCTTCCGTCCTTTCCGCCCTCTTCCATCCAGACCCAGCTCGGATAACTGTGCTCTGAGGAGGTTAGGTACCTAGCTAATCTACGTGCATAGAGTACTTTAGCATACGTAGGAATGTATACCACCCGTCCACATTAGGAAATGCAACTGCGTAGGCTCCCATGCAGAGCAGATGACGGGGAGGCCAGCTTGATAGGTAGTATAGCAGGCAGGATGCCTGAGAGACCCCCGTTGAAAGTCGAGAGGTGTAACACACCTAGGTAGTCAATCCCGGACTCTAGAACGCTCGAAGATCTCGAATGATCAGCGTCGCATGTCGGCGCTCTTTTCCTAGTCCCTGTTTCCGCACGCTCGATCCGCCGCGCATCGCTGTCGCTGGTCAGTTCGCGAGGCGGGGCCCGACGGGTGACGCTCGCAGGGACGACAAAAAAAAAACTCGACCGATAACGTGCGGAAGTAAAATTCACCATAGCACAGCATTCGCCAGCTGGACACGGGGGCGTCCCGAAGGGGGTTGCGACGAATCCAGATAGACGGCTGGAAGAGGGGGGGGGGGGGGGGTAGTGATGACGACGATGGCTCCCCCCCCCCGGGCGGAGCTGCACTTCGGGTAACACCAACGAGCGAGGACATTCCGTCCACTCTTCCCTCCCCCCTCCCCTGCCCACGATCCCATCAGGGATCGTACGTCGGCCTGCACGGCTTGTCTACTTGTTTACTGAACTAACGGTGAAATGGAGAGTTAAAAGGGGGTTGGAGGGAACAGAGGAAACCAACGTCGAAAGCAAAAGAAGAGGCCGAAAGGGGAAAGAGAGCGAGAGAGAAAGGGCCCGTCAACCTGGTGTCTCTCGTAGTCTGGTTGCGGCAGAGGCGTGTAGGTATTGTGGTGCGCCTAAGACATATTAGGTGCAAGGTTGGAGGGCATGCCATTACTACATTCGGCCATTTCGATCTCTGCGATACCGTTGCGCTGTGCTATGTTACTTGGTAGATCTAAGCATACCTGTATATTGCCCGCGTACATGCCCGGGGTTATGACCTCTCTGGATTTAGGTAGGGTTTCTCTACTCATATGTAGATATCTACAGCCAAACACTTACACAACCACTAACCTAATAAGCACTTTCGTTGCCTCGTCTTACCTTACTTACACTTACACGAACCTAGCCCCAATCACCGACGGGCTCTGCATGTCCTAACATCATACACCGCACTGCTCCCTCCGAGCATCCCCCCTCCTCCTCCTCCTTGTCCCTGCTCATCCCGTCTGCCTTTGCCGCGTCCATACCTCGCAGGCAGAGAGGCTATACCATCCAGTTACTCCAACCCAACCAGGCCTGGAGGGTACGGCATATATGGAGGTCGCTAGGTATGTGCATCGTGCATTGGGGAGGCAGAGGCATGTTACGCGACAGGGCACCCGGGTACGCCTACAGGCTGTGTCGTCTGCAGAGGGCCCCTCTCTCGAGACGTGAGCAGGTCTGCTGTTCCCGTCGACCGGCCCTGGAATTAGGTATGTGTGCGTACGCACATGCGCCCATGCTACCCGGGCCCATGCCCTGCATGTTCCATCTGGGCTGTTGTCCTGTTACCCGCCTGTCGATGTGGCCACCGCAGGGAAGTCGGCCGGCTAACAGGAGGATCGGTGGCAGAGAAGAGTCGACGTCGCCATCGCAGCGGACCCTGTTCGACGGCGAAAAATGTATAAATAAATACGTGCATATATCTATATCTACCTAGGCTTATAAAATGAACAGGAAAAAGCGAAAGGCAATGAAAATAATAACCGGGGAGAAGCCCAAATTAATTGGCGCTGCTGGCTCAGATATACCAGCAGGTAAGTGTACCTAAGACAACCTACCTACCTGTGTTATGTAAACCTTCTAGCGTGTTGCGACTCGGGGCGGTGAAGCAGACAAGAGCTACCTACCTACCTACCTACCTGCCAGCCTAGGTATAGAACCGCCTGCCTACCTCATTGTTAGGTGACACGCTTCCGAGCTCCCCGCCATAAGTCACACCCCTCAACCTACCATACATCACCGACACACTCTATACCTACCTACCTACAGGCGGCTGCTTAGAAGGACTGTAGGCGTGTCTCTGCGTGCATAGATGCCCAATTTCGTTACCTACCTACCTACCTACCTATCTGTGACAGACGCCGTCCGCCCGCACGCGGGCCACGAACACGCCTGCTACACTTTACCGGCCGGAAGCTCGGGCATCGGATTGGCCCCTCCTCGCGGAAAGATATGCGCTGGCGGTGATCCAGGGCCGGGCGTCGAGAGATAAAGAGAGAGCGAGAGAGACAGAGAGCCAGACGATAGCAACTCATTTCATTACGTACGTACGCACTTAGGCACGCGCTCGAGAGCCTCCGCGCGCGCTGGATGGCAGTTTACCTACCTACCTACCTACGTGCCTCGCCTCGCTGCCCGCCGCGCGTTTCACATGCAACGCCGTCTGCGGTGCGAGCCCACGACATGCCTAGGTAGGTATTACACAGGGAGGGAGGGGCCGACACCTACCTCCAGCTCCAGCTCCTCCTCGTCCTCGTCCTCGTCGCCAGATTGCCCAGCATGCTGTGCGCGCGCACACATCCACAGCTGGCCACGCGCTAGAGTTGTGCGACATTAACCTGTCTAGCTGGCCGGTCTCTCTCTCTCTCTCTCTCTCGCCCCCCTTCCTCTGCCACGCCGGTACGCGGACGGCCCTCGCGCAATCTGCCGCCCTATCAGCCCGGCCGCTCCCCTTCGCCTCCGCCCCCTCTGCGAGCGGCGGCGATGCCGCCGCACCCCGCGTGCGTGCGTCCTAAGCCAGCCGAACGATCCCTCCCTTTTCCCCTCTCTCTCTCTCCGCTGCGAGGTCCGCTGCGATGCGGTGGCCGCCGGTGGGTAGTAGTCGTCCAAAGGCAGGTAGGTAGGTAGGCAGGGAGGGAGGGTAAGTAGGGACGTAGGTAGGGACTTAGGGGCAAAAGGTGGCCTAATGTATGTCGACCCTCGACGATAACGACTTGCGGCATCGGAAGAGGCGAGAGAGGTGCGGCTGCGCTTGCAGCCTATGAGCGTGCTGCGTGGTTATACGTATGGATGTGGGTGCGTGCGTCGTCGATGATACTCATGACTTCACTCTGGCTTCCACGCGCACGGGTATACATGCCTACCTCCGCATCCATGAGTAGAAGATGAGATGCCTACGCCGATGTGGATATGATGGGTGGGTGGGTAGGTAGGTTAGGTGTTATATCAACATGTGCAATATGTATATACCTACGTGCGACAATACTCACGTACACGGCGGCATGCAACGCGTCGCAGGGTAGATATTTAAATTTTAATATTACCTAGTATTTTTGGGAGTATTTTTGGGAAAATATTTTTCTCTTCCCTCCCTTTTTGCTTCCCAGGATGCTGCGATATCTTGTTTTACGCTTTTTTTATGATTGGCCGGCCCGGAGCGGCCGGTCGTCGGGGGCCTCCTCCGGCCCCTCAGTTCGTCTCATTCCTACCCTCCACCAGCCGCGGACTGAGTTGTCTCCCCTCGTCATCGACCTACGTAGATGACCTACCTACATGGCATAGCCGCTGAGCGGAGGTGAGTAGGGAAGGGAAGGGTGGCCTGTCTGTAAGGACAGGATACAGGGAGTAGGGAGCTAAACTGACGTATGGAGGAGATGTGCGTAGGTATGTACAGGACCTACCTAGACAGATGTAAGTGTAAATGGAGGCGTAGGCATAAGCATATGTGTATGTATATGTGAATGTATGCAGATGTATGTAGGTAGGTAGATGTAAGCGCATGTAGATGTAGATGTGTGTGTATGTGTGCTACCACAAGCTACAGCTACCTACAGCCAACCTACTTACCTACCTACCTATTTACCTACATCGTCTACGTCTACGATCTTGGGTTGCGATACTGCTAATATGCCCGCTGCCGGTACAGCGGCTAGCAGGCATACCTTTGTCGCAGGTAGACGTTCGTTCCAGGACAAGGACGAGCCAAGACGACGGCACAAGACGAAGACGGTGCCCACTGGCGTGCATGACACCTTCAATGGCGATAGGGCTTATCTGCCGTATATCAATGGGTCGCCAGCACGATGAGTTGGCCTCCCACACCTTTCGAGTCGCTCGTAGTCCCCCGGAACAAATCAGGGCGCGAGAGCCGGCCCTCACCGACTTTTTGGACCTGCACCAAGCAACGGCCGCAGTCCCCGCGCGCCCGGTTGGGAGGCATCAGATGGCCATTTTCCTTTTCGCTCTCATTCCGGCTATGCACCACTGACACGCTATTGCGAGATCACAGCTAGCCGAAATGCGTCTCTCCGCGACGCTCGCCCATCCGGCAGCTTTAGCACGGGGGGGTGGAGGGGGGAGGGAGAAGAAGGGGGAAAAGAGGAAAAAGGGGGGAGGACAGACAGAAGAAGGGAAAAGGAGAGAAAAAAAGAGGCAGAAAGGATAGGCTGGGGAGGAATAATACCAAAAAGCCCCTCTCCGTCTCTCAATCTTGTCCTTCTCCCTACGAACCCTTTGCCGGGTCTTAGCATAATCAGCTGCCGCGGTTACAGTTGTTACCAACACATGGCTGCTGCAGCTACTTCACGAGGACATGGCGGTACCAAGGACGCCGTCCTACGGTTCGAGCGCGCCTAGCTGTTCGTCCCGGGGGGAAAAATGGAAAGAAAAAAAGAAAAGAAAAGAAAAGATTTATGACCTCGAGTTACGGGTGTGTGTATGTCGAAATCCACTCTTCCCCCTCCAAGCTACCGAAAGGAACTACGGGCACCATCGTGGGCCGTTGCTCGTTTGGTGGGATGTTCCCGCCGAGCATATGCCAGTCATTTTCATGTGGCGTCGTTTAGGGTTAACCTGCCTGACGATATCCACACCCCTACATACCTTCGATACCGGATAGGCATGACGAAATTAGGGAGACGGCTTGCATTGCATAGCCATAGCTAAGGCAGGCGGGAAGAGGGGGAGACACAGCCGGCCGGCCAGAGGAGAGGGTGCGTCGGGAGAAAATGCTCGTAATCTACCTGCCCGCCGCTCAGGCAGAGAAGGGAGAGGCATGAACCAGCAGGCACATCAATCGGCTTCAATTGGGGACAGCGCCCTTGCTGCCTTGCCGGGCACGACGAGAGCGAATGGGAGGGGGGAACGGCGGGAGGTTCTCGACGCGGCCAGCCTCATTGGCGAAAACGGATTGGCGTGAATACGAGTCCATCGAGCCAATGTCTACGCGGGGGGGGTAGACCTCAGGTTCGTCATCAATCAGGTATCTATCCCACTGTCTGCCTCGTGGTCAACAGATTCGAAGGGAGATAGGCCAGCTCGAGGCGTCGCGAAATGGCTATTGACACTATCCATAAACCGTACTGACGCACGCACACACATAGACATACACAGAGACACATTGCATGCACCAATGCGTTGTCAACCGTAGCCCGTGACAGTCGGTTGAGCAGGGGGGGGGGGAAGAAGAGGGGGGCAGGACTCGCTACTTACAACGCGATTAGCCCTCACCAGCAGGCCTAACGACAACAGCAATACCAACATGCAGCGGCCTAGGTTCAAGTGACTCACTTGAGAATATCCCTCTGCCCATTCGAATTGTTATGACTGGCGGGGGGGGGACGGGATTTATCTATATTTACCTAATATATTGTGTATATACACGCAGGATGGGATTCTATCAATTGGGTCGAGGGAGAAGCGAACAGGGGGAGCGAGTGCAACAAAAAAGAGGCCTAGCAATATCGAGGAAATAAATAAGAATTGGACAAATAAAAGGGAAAAATATTGCAGAGCTATTAAAAAAACAATACGTCGTTCCCCGTCATCTGACCACGTTATGTAGCTCACCCCATAGTGGTGGGTGGTGAGGGCTAGCAGGATCTCTCCAATGGGGGAGGGCGGCAAAAGGGTGGGGGATGATGCGCTGCTGAGCTTTCCTGAGGCTTCATTCATATGAGTATTTGCGTGCGAGTTGCATGTACACGCCTCCATCCTAGAGGTACATACCCAGCCAACCAACTACGCAAGAGGAAGCACGTACCGCATAAATAGCATACGGGGGACGTATGTGTACCACATACCTCTCTTATTCGCGTGTGTGTGTGTTGCCGTGTATTGCAACGAGAATGCCTATACAGGTATGTAGAGGGCCATTCGGATTGCCGATCGGTCCTATTTTTCCCATCCCAGAATCGCGGCCGGCGCCTGCTCGGTTCAATTGGCGCAATATTTTCACTTCTCGCGCTCTCGCTCCCTGCGTGTTCTTCTCCTTGTCTCCCCTCGCCGTCTTTTTTTTCCTCGGGGTTTGTTCTTGTTTTTTTTTTTTTTTTCTGATTTCCTTCTCTCCTCATGACGGCCGATCGGGTCTCGCCAACCGACGCTTAAATTTAGCCGCCCAGTCATTAGCCACGGTGGCCGGCAAGGACCCATCGCGGTGGGGCGGGACCCCGCAACATTCTAGAAGGCTTCTAGCGCGCCTCCTCCTGGCGCCCATACCTTCGGGCAGGTGGAGAAGATGGTGGGGGAAGGCAGCTTGGGTGTGGCCCCACTCACCCAATCGCCGCATTGCCCTCGGTACCTACCTAGGTTAGGTGCCTTTAGGAGTACCTACGTACCGAATGTACCAAATGTGCTCAGGTGCCCGCACTACCTTGTACCCAGGTACATACACGCCCGTCACGGGGGAGTAGGGCTGCAAAGGTGGGTGGGAATGCTGGGCATATCACGTGAAGCTTAGCCCGCCAACCAAGTTGGGCAGTCATAGCAGCTCGGCAGGGAAAATGCTGGCCAGGCTTACCTAACGCACGCCTCTAGCACATGATGTCCGCCCCTCGGCCCACTCCACATGAGCTGCCAGAAGGAACCGAGATCCAAGTCCACTATCGGTCAGTCTACCTACGGACGTATATCACACTCACACCCGCGAGCCGGAATCTAGCCACCCACGCTACGTACCACGCTACCCGCGACCCTAGGCTACCATGTATCCTGAGTGTGGCACGGAGGGCGGCGAGGGATGCCAGATCACATCCTGCCTCGAAATAGCACCGAAGGCCCGTGCAAGCGGTGGCGTGGCACGAGAGAGGCGACTCTGAGGCTGGAAGGGTTTCGAGGCCTGATGGCCCTACCACCGCCCCCCCCACGCAAACCACTCAATGCGTGGCTAATGGTCATCGTGGCCATCGATCGTTGTCAGTGCCGTCGAAGACACGCGTTACCACGACGCGGGGGCGGGGGGTGAATGCGTGGGCGGGCTGACGAGGGTATTTAGCAACCGAGAGGAGAGATGGTATGAGCTTGCCTCTATGCTCGGTGCGAGAACACCAACGGACACCCAGACGGACGTACACATGCACCCACACACATACACACATACACACATACACACATACACACATACACACATACACACATACACACATACACACACGTATATGCTCTCTAACAAACACGTACACACACGCGCAAACACATACTCACCCTCACAAGCGTATGCCGCATATCTAAACGTAGGTATGGGTGTCGGTAGTGCTACTACGCTATGTCTACCCACATGGATGGCATGCGTATACACGGAAATGATAAACACAGGCACACGCTGGAACTCAGATGTGCCGGGTTACGGGTCTGAGACGAGTCGTTAGACAGCCACACGGCCTCGGACGATGGCAGATGCCACCTTTTTGGTTTCCTGCTCTTTGTCGCCTCAGCCACGTGGTGGCGAACGCACCGGCCATTCTGCTCCTGGCGGGAAGGGAGGGAGCCCTACTACACGTACTGCTACTATACATACGCACACAGGCCCCTAAGCCCGAAATTTCCCTCGCGACAACGGATGCCATCCGGCCGGCGCTGTATCGCACACCGCCTGTCCTTGCAAGTGGAGCACGCCAGATAATTTCACGGATTGCGCGCGCGAGGCCGTCATCACCGTCGACAATTTAGTCGACCGGCTCCGCCTCACCTCCACGGTTTAGAATCCGTTGTTACATAGCTCATCTCTTTCTCCTTGTTAACACCCTCCGAACTCGAAGCGCTCGCCCGTGCGTGCTACTATAGCCTCCGAAGCTACTTGGACGGCGATGAACGAGCGGCACTACTGCTGTAGTTAGCCCGACCATCCCTTGGACAGTTATCTTCGGGTACAAGGAGAGGGGGAAGAGAAAGGGGGAGGGAAAGGACCAGGATCATCCTCCGTAGCAAAGGTGGGTTCCGATAAAGTTGAGCCGAGGGGGGGATCCCAGGCGGTCTGGGGCGATGAGTCTGGCTATGCAGTTGCCGTTCATCCTCACGGCGCCGGCAGCTTTGGCGGAGTGTGGCCGGTGAAGGGGCCATGTAACATCAAGCCTGGCAGCGTCTGCGGCGAGTTGCCCGGGCCTTTCCATTACGAGAAGCCAGCACCGATACTAACCAGCGACTTGCGCGACGTATTTTAGATACGCCTTAGCACGCAGCGTTTCTTCCTCGCTCGGCCGCGATGCTATCAGCAGGTATAGATACCCCTTTATTCCAATCTGCCAAGGACCTACAGGGAAACAGTCATCGCATAGGCTTGAAAGTAGTGTTACCTGTCCGTTTCTCCTACGACTCGAGAGATTACCACCTCCTAAGGCTGGATACGAGATGAGACTAAGGAGCATTTCTTTTTTTATCCCTTCCTAATTTATCGCGTTTATCGGAGATACTCAGGCCAGCCTACTCCTGAGGACTAGCTGCTGGAGCCCGTCCCCTCCATTACTCCGAACCTCATCACATTTCGACTCGGAGCCGCATCGGCTGCGAATCGTCAGCATCCGAGCACCCAAGGTTCTGGGGAAAGCCTGTTGGGCCAGCCGCCAGCTCCCCTACGAAACTCCTAGGGGAAGCTCTGCCGACACGCTACATACTACTACGGCGTGGTAGGGTTTGGCGCACCAAGTGCCACATGTAAATAACACAGTAAGTACTCTTGTGTGCCGTGACGCCATGATTCGGGGTTTATCCTTTCCACCATCCGGGGTAATGCTTCCAACATAGCCTCTCCAAGTTTTCCCCTTTTCTCACATGCAGGGAAACCGGCCCGTCTCGTCATAGTAAGTAGTTAGTTAGTCAGTCAGTCATACCCCGAGCGCACAGGTTAAGTGACCGCGGCGGCAGCAGCAGCACCAGCAGCAGAAGAAGTAGCCCTCCCCCCCCCTCCTCGGCTTCTGCTCGAAACGTCGACCTGGCTCTCTACAGGCTTGCCTTAGCGAGCCTTGTCATCATGAACCTGCCGGAGTCCTGAGCCGGAATGCATGAATCTCATCGCCGCAGCGCAATTTAGCGCCTTCCCCCCCCCCCTTCCCGCCCCCCTCTCCCGGGCGACCAGGGATATGCCGGCAAGGGGGGAACAGCCCTAACTAACTTCGTAGCAATAACGAGGCGACGACAGAAAGTGGTATCCTATGGCGTCGTCTATATACATAGCATGCATGCCGGATATGTAGGAGTCAATGAAGCGACGCCCTAGTGGCTTGTCGACGTATGTATATGTGTGCGTGTGTATGTATGTATACACGCTCTCTCTGGAAAAGGGCGGTGACCACCCTTCCTCTCTCTCCTCTGTCAGCCACCCCCAGATGCAGCATGATGCGTGCACGAGGTGCTAGGTAGGCACATAGTCAGGGGCCTAGCTCTCTTCCCCTTCGGCTCCCTCTCCGCCTGGCCCTAAGCCATGTCGTGCCGAAGACGACCTAGAGGCTACGCCAGGCTGCGCACCCTGCTACACCTCTCCTTCCTCCTCTCGCTGACCTTATGTGGACGAACTCGGGCGCTGTGTTGAGTTGCGTGTATGAACGTATCGGCCCGTTCGTTGCGCGCCCTGACACGCAAGCGGAAAGCAACATCGTAATCAGCGCCGCGACGCGCTGGGAACGGCGGATATCGGTAAGGCCACCGGGGCGGGAAGAAGGGGCAGGTGTGAGAACGGCCAGCTGAGCTCGTCCTCCTCCAACCCCTTTCCCCCCCTGGCCCCATACGCGAACGCAATTCGACGTCCTCCCCCGATTCTAGGTTTCGCCAGGCAGAGCTGAGGCGGCCGTTGCGCGGGCAACGGACGCAAGCGGTGGTCCAGCTCGCGGCGGGGGAGCTCTTTCGAAGTATGCGGGGAGGAGGGGAGGAAAGGCAAAGGGAGAGGGGGAGGGGAAAGAGGATGAGGATCGCTCAGCCGACGGATATTGAGTTCACACGGCCCCCTCCCCCTCCCTCCCTCCCCCTTTCCACTCCCCTCTCGCCCTCGCCCTTTTCCCTTCCCGCACCGCCCTCGCGCCCCCGGATTTCCCCAACGATCGATAGTCTCGGGACCGAGAGAGTTCGGGGGAGCATGATGGTGGAGAGGAAGGTTTGCCGGGGGGGGGAAGGCGTGGGATAGAGAAGCGTACCGCAGGTAGGTTTAATAATAAGAATGATGATGATGATAATAAAGGAAGAGAATAAATCGCTAAAATGGGGAACTCGCGAAATCGTAACAAGAGCGCCGCCGCCGCAGCAGCAGCAGCCCAAACCCAAACCCCAGACGCGGAAAATAACCTCGGCGGAGTACGCATACGTACGTGCAGGGCCGAGCAGAGCCCCTCCGACACAGATCCCTAGCGAGCAGAGAGCCGCCACCGGCCGTCGCGCCGTGGGTAAGAGGGCCGCCGGGGGGGGGGGGGGGGGGAGAAGACGGGACCGGGAGGCCCCGCCCCGACGCGCAGACCGCGGCCTCGCGCCGACGATCCCGATCTCCCCTGCTGACAGCGGGAAGAGGAAGGGGGGCCGGGCGGAGCGCGGCCGGAGTCGGCGGGGAGAAAGGGGGGCTGCGGCATGCGTGCTGCGAACTAACCTTAGCTACCTACGCCGTCGGACACAAGGGGGGGGCGGGTGCGCGGTATATGCGGCGGCGGCGACGGGCGAAGCGTGCTGCGGTGGCCGGCGCTGTGTTGTCTTCTGCCCTGGTTATCAGGACACCGTCTCGGAGGGGGCGAGGACGTGAAGCTGGAGCGGGGCGAGAGAGGGAACTATCTCGCTTTCGCCTTGGCTGGGCGGGCTCTCGGGTCGGGTGCCGTGTGCTTGTGTACTTGTATGTGTGCGGATAATAAGGGGATGGGATTACAGCCGGATCCAGCCGTGGAACGCGGGACTGTTTGGTGACTGGTTGTGTGTCGAGAGGAAGGGGGGGTTAGTAGATGGGAGGATGAAAGGGTGCGTGGGTGTGTGGCTGGAGAAAAGGAGAGAGGCGATGTCGTGGACGGAGAGCGGATAGCATACGGGGTGCTACGTAGTACTAGATTTTTCCAGTGAATTGCTCGTCTAGTCCTCGTATATGATAGCATATCGACTCTTAGACTACTTTATATCCTTCTGGTGGCCCCTTTAGCGCCCGTATCAGCACGCAAGAGCCGGATACAGTCTACCCTGTCTGCCACGGTCCTCGACCCCTTTACTCGCTCCCGCCCTCTTCCTCGTTTTCTCACCTCACGCGTCGCCTATCTAGGGCGTCTCCGTGCCACTTCCACTCGTGAGGAGGAAGAAAATCGATCTAGAAAAGACCGGCCCACGAGGACCCGAGAGCTTGTCTAGCGGCTACGGGGATTCGTGATCGCGGGGCTGTGGACGTACACACGTCCTGGTCGTGTAGGCTCGAGTGGAGAGAGTATGGCCGGTGGAATCTACCCTGGCGCAAATGTAGCGCATAATGTTGATCCGCGATTTGAGATTGGGGTGTAACGAAGTCTAAGTATACGAGAAGTTTCTGTCGTTGGTATGCGTGACGTACGTGAGTTTTTCAGACGCCTGCCTTTAAGGTTCATTGGCATAAGATGAAGGACAATCCGGCCAATATAAAATCTAATCACTTTACCTAAATCACCATGAGTTGGACTATGTGCGTATGTATTGACTCGTAGCTGATGGAGCGCCCACAGGACGTGAGCGCGCGGTAAGGGGTATGAGCTCTGTAGTAGGTGCCTAAGCAATGCTGAACGGAGTCACATAGGCATCCGCTATCTACTTGTGCTGGTGCTTAAGTACCAGGTTGGAATTGTATGAAAGATAAGTATACCGTTATCGAATGGCTATGTTCACCGAGCTGGAGCATTCTACGTGGAGGAAGCGGGCCGATTCCTACGAGGAACAAGTCGTATCACGGGGATGACTTCTGGTGCTTCATTTTCAAGCCGTTGCAGCGGCAGATCTCCATCGACGCACCTACTACACAGACGAACCCGAATGCCCCGGCGTACAGGGAAGACCACAAGAAGAACCAGCATACCACCGCGCTACTAATACATCTAAGAAAAAACATAACACGGCTTCCGTCTCATCGTGTAAAAGCAACGCCTCAGAGTATATCTGGCGGGAATCTCGTAGTCGAGTAGAGAGTATTGGATTAAAAGAAGAAAAACAGGTCCAAACGCAGTCTGCCGCTTCGCCACCAGGCGTTGCCCATATTAAATTCCATGGGACAACAGCCTCGTCACATCACCTTGCGGCGTAGCTGAAGAGACGTACTACCTAAACTCCCCCCCTTCAGTCTTAGATATCACCACGGCGTTTCTATCCGCGAACGGATCATTCTCGTCTTCGTCGGCGTAATCGTCGTCGTCATCTGATTCTGGCTCAGGAGCTCGCCGTGGGGTTATCGTTGGCTTGGACGCGGCAGACGGCCGTGGGGGTGGCACCGGCCTGGGAGGAGGGGTTGGGTTGATGCTGAGGTTAGACACGTCTGGTACCGGACCTGACGGGCTGGTTGGGCTCGCCGGCGACGACATTGATTGCCTGTGCTTCTCGGCCGCCACTGTTGCTGGTAAGCAACGGAGAAAGGGAGGTGATTCAAAGGGGGGACATAGTCCTATCTTACTTCTATAAAGGTGTGCCTGCTCTGCAAGCTCGTCCTCGGAATCGCTATCGGCGTCGATGGAGCGGTCTAATTGCTCAAAGGTCATAAGGGCGACGACAAGTTCATCGTTGGCGTGTAGAAGCCCGCCAAGCCATTGCTCGTCCTCGACGTGGTAGATCTAACCAATGTCAGCCTACAGCCCCTCATGTTGGGTTTCTACTAGAGACGTACGTAGCGTAGAATCTTTCTCCTCAGTTTCTTGCAAGCTTCGAATTGCTCCACGGCGGCGGCATTTTCTGATATCCTTTCTCGTTCTCGGTTTATGCTCTGAAGGGCATTCGTCAAGTTTGTTGACGCCATGGAGGACTCGGCGATCGCAACCTTCATGGCGTCCTTTTCCGCCTCGAGGTTGAAGGTCTTATGCTTCTTCTTCCCCTTCTCCTTTTTCTTCTTGTCTTTGGAGGAGGAGCTTGAGAAAAAGGACCCCGAGCCGGAAGGCGACTTGACATGACTAAATGATTGGACGGTTTGGCTTGGCTGAGGGTATTCGACAGGGTGCCGCGAGGACGAAGCCTGAGGGGACGGAGCCTGAGGGGACGACGGCGGCGGCTGTTCAGCTTCGTCCTCGGAGTCACGAAAGGGGTCTTGCTCAGTTTCACGGAGGACCCTAGATTTCGCCTGGGTGACGACCTGTTTGCGTCGTGGGAGTTCCTACTGCTATTAGCCTAGGGCGATCTCTCGCCTGTCGAGCGCCGTTACCTTATAAAGCATGGAGACCCTCTCGAGGCCCGGCGTATTCTTGTATTCGGCTGCCCAACTTCTGAACAACTCGTCGCACTTCTTCTTTACGTCCGGATCGGACAGGTCTGAGGTGCCGCAGACACGCAAGCGTTCAAGCAGCGGTTCGTCGATAAAGGTCCTCTGGAAGCGCGGGCCGGCATTTTGGATTAGGCCGTCCAGGAGCACGAGCGCCCTGAGTTGCCGATGGACGCTGCCGTATTTCAGCTTCTTCCTCAGCGCGCGAGCGGCCTCGGCGGGGCCAGAAGCCTGCAGCTTGATGACCTCGACGAGGTCGGGGATACCGCTAAGGTCGTCTTCTTCGTACTGCTCGCTGGTGAGACGTTCAACTGTCACCGTAACGGCGGAGTACGGTTTTTTCTACAGAGGAGTCAACACCATTCGAATGCATTCCTAGCCGGGCGCACCATCCCCACGCCGTACCACATTGGCTAGGAACATTGCGAATTAATATAAACACATATGAAAAGGACGATCCGCTATTCAGAGAGAAGCGGCGATACCGCGATAAGGGCCGGGCGGCCAATCCCCGGCAAGCGCGCGCGACATACCTGGGAGAACATGGTCACAGATAGCTTCGATTCTGTCTGGCGCGGACGAGGTTCCCGACGTCGAGCTAAGCAGAGCCGGCCGATGGGCCGACGAGCTGCGGTATCTCCAAGATACGGGCCGTGGTAGCTGGCCTTCGGCTAAGAACGTTGTTGGAGGGTGCTGGCGGGACTGGAGAGCTGGGGGAGCCGGTGAGATGCACGAGATTCACTAGGTACCTAGCTAGGTAGGTTCACGAGGCTCACGAGGTATACGTGGCTGTGTCGGTTGTCATGCGGGAGAGATGAGACGAGACGAGGTTAAGGTGGGGTGGCGGGCAGATAATTTGTGGCTTGCTAATACGGAGCTCTTCGTCAATTTCGTCCATTTGCGAGAAATACGGGAGAGTCGCGACAGGTGGTGGTGGGGAGGGAACGGAGAGGGGGGGGGGGAGACGAGAGAGCGCGAGGTGGTGGAGAGGGGATGGTGAAGGGACGGGGGAGGCAGAGAGGGGTATTCCCCTATAGCCCGATTGATACCCATAGGTGGGTATTCCATAGATGGGTATTTTTATCGAGCTAACCGGTATTCACCTGCCCATCTGCGATTCCTTTTCCCTATGGTCTATACGAAGCCATACAAGTATTGCGCCGTGGAAAATGGCAAATCGCTGCCCTCGCATTGGGCTAAGCTGTGCAAAAACTGAAGCATGCACCTGGGAAGAGGTACCTACAGCAGTTACCTAGGTACCTAGGTACGTATCCGCATCTGTCGGTACCTGATCTAATATATGTACAACACCCATACTGGGTAGGTGGGCGGGTACATGCGTCGTGGAAGCGACACTAGCAGCCACGGTTCTCGTGCCTGGCTGAGTGACTGAGGCGTGACGTAGGTAGGTAAAAGTACCTAAGGCCGTCCTTTCGCAGGCATGGTGCTGGTGGTTACCCGCAGGCAAGCTCGTGGCGGCTCCTCTCACCTACCTGCCTCATACCCTACTCCAGATCTACCAGTACCTACGCGACGGAGACGCCGTCATCTGTCATCCCCTTCCTCGATTTCTCGAGTCTGCCTCAGCTATCTACGTGCCCGTCGGTCTGGAGCATGTACCATACATACTTACGTACAAGGATACAGGCAGACGTTCGAGACACGTTCCACCGCTCGGGCTTCAGCGTGGCGCTCTGCGACGAGTTGCGATGAGCGATCCCAGCCAACCAAATAGCCAAGCCGGCTCGAATATACAACCGTTGATAGAGACCCCCGCGCTCGTATCCCATGGCTCCTCTACTTCTACGGCCGCGGCCGTGGCGCCGTTTGGAAACAGCGTTGCTCGAATTAACGTCTCATGTATTGTCTCGCCAGAATCCAACCAGTATATTGTCGGCCGTGCTGATAAGGACGCACGCCACCCCCCGTCGGGATATCCGAGTCCCGTCCCTGCCTCTAGTCGCGGCGCAAAGCGTCCTCGGGTGGAACGTGAAGACGACGGGGGAGAATGCCAATCTAAGCGCCAGCAGTGTTCCCCCGCGACGCCACCTACTGGTCCTTTCCAGGTCCTCAAGCCTACCAAACCTGGTGGTGTAGGCGACCATCACCTAATCTCTAACACGTTTGCCTGCCACGACGCCGCCCTAAGCCAGTTAGCAAGATATCAACACCCGTATAGGCCGGCTTACCTACAACAAATGGCCCCTCAACAGACTCCAAAGCCAGGTGGTGGGTCCCAGTATCAGGCCACTCGGCATCTAGAAGTCGGCTCCGCGGCGGGATCGGACATAACCCGCGATCCTCCCCTTGCCAATGACCGCTTTCTCGTCCCAGCCACGACTGCCTCCGCTCGTAGGACAGCTTATGCTGCCCGGAGCTCAAGCCACGGCGATCTAACTGACACACCAACGGAGCCACGCGAACATACCCCACTGAGCGGTACAAGACTACGGGCGGAGAAGCGTGGCAATGAGTGTGCAGGAGCCACGGCTGTGCTGGATAGGCTGCCTGGCGACGCTATTACTGACTGGAAAGATGAATATCCAGTCGACGGCTTGATGGAAGAGGAGATGGCATGCCTTCTTGATACGGCCCTGAATAGTGTTTGGGAAGCACAGGTCCCGCCTTCCAGTGTCACTAAAGACTGGGACCGTGACTCGAGATCGGCCACCGAATACGATGCAACTCTGCAGCACTCATCACCACCGATTTGCTCGGAAAAGCCGAAGGCGACGCAGGGGGGTCTACAAGGAGTAGGGAGAGTAGAGGAGCCTGGCGATGTTGAAGACGACCTGCTTGATGAGGGCGTTGACTGGAATGCAGTGTATGCCGCGGTAAGTACGATACCGGACAATGCATCGGCTGTCAACTGCCGGGATGCGCCGCGGTCGTCGTCCGTGGATCAAATTTCGCCCGTACATAATTCTGGCGAGGTCCGTCCCGGCGTGGGGGATGAGACGCGCTTGAGACCGTTCGTCCGGCCACCATTCCCCGAGAAGGTTCGTGATGGTTCTGCGATCTTAGGTTTGTCCTCGAATACGGTCCTCAGGACCTGTTTCCGGGTAGGGGAGATGATCAACCAGTCTGTAAGATGTTTAACTCGCCAACACGATGCCGTGTTCGAACTGTTCGCGAGGGTAACATATTCGAACCGCGAGAACCTAGAGAGGAGGCAGCACTTCCAATTCGTCGACCTATTTAAGGACCAACGGCCATACCCCGCAGGAATCCTTACGGGGTGGAGGGTCGGTGGCCGACTCGACCGTCAGAGCGCAGCCTTCCTACCTGTAAAAGCCGAACCTAGGATCTGCCGTTGCTTATGCAGGCCAAAGAGAGACCCCAAGGCAGCAACAGGGCTGATTCTCACGATCATAAGTATCCGGGAAGCCGACTGGACGCAGATTCGATGGGCTAAGAAGCTAGTGTGCGGGGACCCGGACGGGACCGCGATGGCTTCTCAGGATATCCGATCTGGGGAATTGAAAGCCCGGGATACATGACGTATTGGCAGCAGGAGAGGAAGCACAAGGAAGCAACCTGTAGTACTGAGGTCTCACAGAACGGACATATATCTGACAGATGACTAGTAGATTGGGCGCACCAAAACCTGCAGGCAGAAGCTGACGGGCATGCTGATAGCGCTCGAAATGAAAAGCAGGGAAAGCCAGACAATGGGCTGTGTGGCTCACACAACCTCCCTGCCTACCTGCGGACCACGTAGTACGTGCTTTTGTCGGTGAGCCAATGGGCTCGAAGGTGCCTTGGTGTGGTACATAGATAGACAGATCGGTAGGCTGGACGGGATGCTTAAGCACCGGGCTTATTGCACGGCAAGCGAGACGGGAAGAGTCTGGCCAACTGGCCAAGGGGCGTCTTGTCAGAAGTGGTTGTTTGGGCATCCTACGCTGGCATCAACTGCCCATTGTTGCCAGGCAGCTTGAAGCTTCGAGGTTCGACTTCTCCTACGGGAACAAACGATGGGGCGATAGGAAGACGGGGGTAGGGGGCTTGTCCATGCCGGGGGCTTTCAGGGGTAATACTGGGGTGACCTACTAGGTACTACTACCACCTGTGAGGCGCTAACAAGGAGTAGCCTAGGTACCGAATGTGGGAGTATGAGAGATCAGACGGGAGGCTCCCCGGCGCCCAAGGTTCTGATTGATAGGGGGGCTTGGGGAAGGTTTAGGTACCCGCCTGGGTTAGAGGCTAGGTACCTCTACGTAGCCTAGCCTAATGCCATCCAGCAGTGGTCGAGATTCGGTACTACGTGACAGGACCTCGACCTCGACCTCGTAGCCTTGGACCGGCGGTGGCTTTTGGCGCAGCTGCTTTAGGTACCTCCTCACCTAATTTGCCTGCCCAGGTACCCAAGGTGCTATATCTCTAGAATGCCACGTCACGTGGTGATTTGCTTCCTTCTCCCACCACCCCACCATCCTAGATGAGGGACAGTCGGTCAAGTTGGGCTCTTAAGCTCAACCCCATCACTACTCACCTCCCTCTTCCGCAATCCAAGTTGGTGACGCGTTTTCTTATTGTCCGCCTTTTCCCAATTCCTGCACCTATTCGCGCCCATCCAGGCCCTGTCCAGCCTCGTACGCACGGGATAAAGGAGGTAATGCCATTTCCCCGCCTACCTCCCTGCCTGACCTGCCCTGGCTGCCAGGCCGGGCCAGCCTGCCAGCCTGCCTACTCCGTCCCATCCCGAGAAAGAATCTTAGCCACTGGCGATCTCGATACCCCGGCCGTCGGAGAGGGCTCCGTCCAATAGCCCGACTCCCAGGCTGATGACCCTATCGCGGATGTCGCCAGAGCCTCGCCCCAATGCTCCCAGACACGTGCCGATGCTAGCTAACCGGGCTCTGTAGTACGGCATTGGTTCGGACCGAGGGCAGAAAAATAAAGTGCCGTGTCGCCTGTCGAGCCTGCTTACATGGGCTCTTCAATCATGTTAAACGGGCAGGATCCCGATTCCATTACGGAAGAGGCCAAGGCCCGACTTATACATTACCAACAGTTTGATAGCGAGAGGCAGTCGTTCATGCATGCACGTCGTCTGACAGCTTCGCCCACCGCCCCGTGCTTCGCTAATGGCCAGCGTGACAGGGTATTCTGGAGAGGCTCCAGGCGGACGCTAAGAAGATTAACGAGCTCGAACTCGATCTAGAAGACCAGAAGAGATCGCGGGCTGGTTATCAGACGAAAGCCCTTAACCTCAAGGCCGAGGCGGACTGGCTTTTACAGAAACTTGTCCGTTTCGTTATCCCGCCAAGCCTTCCGCGGCGCGCTGTATTTGCTAATTTCTGGATCAGAACAAGGATCCGTTCGTCGTCGTACTTATCGACGGCGATGGCGCCAAGTTTGCGGATGAATATCTGCGCAACCCTGTCGCCGGCGCCGAGAGGGCTGCGATGAAGCTCAAGCAGGCCGTCCGAGACAGCCTCCGGGATACGGGACTTGAGCACGACGACGTGCCTATCCTTGTTCGGGTCTACGCTAACCTCATCGACTTGGCCAAGTCGCTGCGCATGTCTCGCATTATCGATTATGACGACGACATGCGCTTGTTTGCCGAACATTTCACCAACACGAGTGCCGACTTCGACTTCATTAATGTCGGCAAGGGAAAAGAGAACGCCGATTCCAAAATTAGACGTATGTTGTCTGCCCGGCGGCAACGGCGTGGCCGCGCCCTTTGCTCCCGTGAGATCTTGCTCACCTCGTCTCTCTCTAGGCATGCTTAGCCACTACCATAGAAACGTCCAGTGCAAGAAAATATTCCTGGCTGGCTGTTGTCACGATAATGGTTACCTGCATGACCTTCGTGATTATAAGGGGGTTTCTGACAATAGACTGGTGCTTTTGGAGACCACCCTTGCCGAGCCCGGCTTCAGAACCCTCGGATTCCCCATCTTACGTTTCGACGATGTTTTCCGGTCTGAGCCGTTGGGCAATGAGACGAGGCGCTTACCTCTGGCGTTGTCTACTAGAACCCGCTCGCCTCCGCAGCCGCCCCCAGGGTTCGGGCCTGGGCCGATTGCTCGGCCCGTGCAGCCTGCGCAGAGGCCAGCCGCAACTGTGCTGCCCCCTCCGCAGGAGCAGAGGTCATCTGCGTCAACTCCGGATTCCCGCTCGATGGCCACCGTCACGGCGTCGCCGATCCAGTCTGTCTCTACGCCGGAGCAGGAGAATTCCCAGCTGGCTACGCAGCCGCCTCGCGCGGCCAGCGTCATTAGCTCGGGCAACGGCGGTACCTCTATCAGCTATGCTACGGCAGGTGGCGTCAACGATCATCAAAATGTCACAGTTAAGGCCCCCAAACCTAAGAAACCGTCCAAGGTTATTTATTACAACGTGGATAATTATCGCGTTGACCCGCCCACTCAGCATCCGCCTAGAACCCCCGCGCAGTCAACCTATCAGGCCAAGTTTCAGTCCATCAAACCGTCGGTTTTTTGTAACGACTACTACCTTAAGGGCCGTTGCAAATGGGGCGTTGGTTGTGACAAGACGCACGATGCTGAGTTAACAGGCCCAGAGCTAGCTATCCACCGGTACAAGGCCCGGACTAGCTTGTGTCCCGCTGGGCCATACTGTGTCGACTACGATTGCTACCTCTCCCATCATTGCCCTCGGGTGCCCTGTACTCGAGGAGACTCGTGCCCATTTTACAATACCGACAAATGGGGAGACCTGCACCTTACTAAAGACCAACTTCAGCCATCGTACGTAACCTACCTAGCAAAGCCGAGCCTTTTTTTTTTCGTCTTGTCGTTAACAAGTTCTACTCTACAGTACCAAATGGACGGAGGGCACCGATCTCCCCGAGCATCTATCATAAGCTTGTTATAACTACGAAAGAACCACAAAAAACCCCCGCGATTTCTCGACGGGCCTTGTTTTTTTTTCAACTCAGCTTATTTTAATTTTCAGACAGGCACACCGAAAACGGAGGGGATGTACTATTCCCTGCCTAACCCTGCCCTGTTTTGCTTGCTCACTTCTGATATGTTGCGCACGGATGGCAGGGTGTATTACGTTGGGGCACAATTATCGGGAGGGACAAGCCAAGTAATGGAAAAGGGGAGATATACGTAAAATCAGGCGATGTACTGCGAAGGTCGAAGAAGTGGTTGGAGGCCCGAGTATTAAGGCAAGCTAAATTCTCCCAAATTGTATTAAGAACGAAGCTATCATAATAATATTTTCCTCCCCTCGCGTCTCCGTTTCTTTCCCCCCTCGAGAGGGGGACGGCGAGAGGGGTTGTGGACGACCGCCTAACCTGACACAACTTTACCGAGAAATCTCCCGCGACTTGGGGTTGAAGGGAGAGGTATTCTTGTCATCGTTTGCAGAGGTATTGTATAGGTAGTAATTCAACTACTACGCTGCACCTGTCGGCTTCCCGTCCCAGGAGGAGGAGGAGGCGGTCAAGCTGCTCAGCAAGTCTCGTTTGCTCGCAAACGGATCGGATGGCGGCGATGCCTTACGGAAGTAGCCGGGGCGTCCTGCTCGCCCCCCCCCCCCCCCTCTGAAGCAGACCAAGACGAGGAACGGGGAGCGGCCGGGGGTTTAAGTTACGTAGGGCACACACAACACGCACGCGATGCGACGTGACACCGTAGGCAGGTAGGCAGAAACATTGGCGCCCCTGTGCGTGCACCTCGACACGCTCGGGACGAAGCCCATTCCCAAATCGATATAGGTACAGTATCCAGCTCCTCGGCATCTCCGTACGTCCTCCGAAACCACGTGCGCGCGGGGAGGGGGAGGGGGGGGGGGGGGAAGGAAGCTATCCTCCCACGTTTCCCTCTCCCCTCCTTTCCTCCGGTAGTCCCCCCCTTTCCCGTTCCTGTCGGGCGCCGGCGCCGGCAGCCCGCAACAGCTCCTCGTGCAGCTTCCGCTCGAGCCTTTCCACGATCCACTCGGCCTCCACGCGCGTGTCGTCCATCAGCGGGCTGCGGTGCCCGACCCAGCTCCACTTGGGCCTACCGCCGCGGGGGTCGGAGTCGAGGATCTGGAAGGGGTGTTCGGGATCGCGGTGGGTCTCAGCGTTGCTCTCGTCTTCGCCGATGAGGCGCAGGTACCATGCCCTAATTGTCAATCAGCATACGTCGAGCCCAATGCCGGCGATGGATTCGAAAGCGATTCCGAGAGGCTCGAGAACGGAGCATAGATAGCACTTGCCACTCTTTAAAGGTGTACTTCCGCGCCGGTGATTGTCGCAGGTGTTGAGTTACCCGCATGATCTCGTCTATTAAGACCAGCCGATACTCGGCGCGAGTCTTGGGGAGTTCGTTTGGTATGGTGTCCGAGGCTGTCGAGCCAACACGTGTCGACTTGGACGCGCCGTTACCGACCGATGCGGTCGAATTCGCCCCATGAGACAATAATTCGAGCCCTCCTCTTTCGACATCTTTTTCGACTACGCGTTGGCTCTCGGGGCCCCCAAGATCGCTAGTACTGGATGAGCTTCCCCCATATTCCTCCTCAGCCTCGTCCTTCCCTTCATCAATATGTGTGTTTCCGCCTGCACCTAGAAATCCGGGAGGGTCTTCCTCGATGTCTTCGTCCGACAGGGTCGCTCCACAGGAGAGTTCTCCTAATATATACTCGATATCCTTCTTAAATACGCGGCCTCCTGGTAGGATTGTTATGCTCCCGAGTATAAGTGTGGCTTCCTTGATAGCCTTCACGATTGTATCACTCGCATTTGATATGAGAACGGTCATGGTAGGTACGGCGAGGAGAGACCAAAAGACGAAGAAAGGCCTTCCTGGGCTAGATACTGGCGAAAGATCCCCATAGCCGACAGTTGTCAGAGTCGTGAATGCGAAGTAGAAGCTGTCGAAGTAAGTCCAACCCTGATATTGCGATTCGCATTCTTGGAACACCTTCGCGCCAACGAGCCAAAGAGTGAACCACGTTCCAGCGGATATTGCCATCGATGTCCACTTCTCTTTTCCCGATGCCCTATATCGTGTTAGTGCTAGTGTTCTGCCTCAGTATTTCAAGTTAAACGCTTGACATCCTCCGGGCCCCGAGAGAATAGTTGGTATCTGTCGCATAAAAACGTAGACGCCTATATCTACCTCGAGCGAGACCCAAATGGAGAGATGGGCTACTCACTACTTCTAGTTAGCATGTACGAATGGTACCATAGGTATAATAATAATATAAACATGGATGTGACAGCAGGCGGTGTCGAGGGCCAAAACGTAGGCAAATCGGAACGTACCTGGTGTTGAATCTTCCGCATAAGCTGGAATTCCTTCTGCCGACGCATGAATTCTTCTCGAGAGAAATTTGGCTCGGTATTATCAGTTTCGGCACCGATAGGTTCGAATATTCCAGGTTCCCCTCTTGCTGACTCGCGCCGAATGAGTAGACGGCGCTGTTTTTCAAGCATGCGGGTGTTGAACCTATGCCTGCCCCGATCGAGGATTAGACTTCGAATCGATCCAATCACCAGGCCGAGAGAGATAATGCCGATGAGAGCGAATGGTATAAGAAGACCACGACCGAGGCGAGTCTGTGGGCAAATATCGCCTAAGCCAACGGTGAAGAGAGTAACGTCGGCCCAGTACACAGCATCAAGGAAGTTCCAATTCTCGATCTTCGAAAATACGAGGGCGCCTAGAAGCAGGTATGAGAGAAAAACTATCGTTTGGAGCATGAGGGTCCTCTGGCTGCTGGTCAGCTCGAAGTTCTTGTCATAGTGCCCGGTTTGGGCGCCCCAGAAGGTGATCGTCATCAAAGAGGCGACGATGAAGTAGAGGACGGCAGCAAATATCCCGTAATAAAAAGCCTGGGACCAGACGTATTCCATGGGTGGATCCTGAAGCAGCGGCCCGCTGGCCGTGGCGCACAGGGAGACGAGTATAATGGCGGATATGTACCAGCCCACAATGGTTATGGGTTGCGCGACGCAGAACCCCACCCGCTTGGTCATGTTGAGCAGGAGGAACATGTTGGCAGCTAGGGCGATGACAAGCTGCACGGCATTCAGGGCCAAGAGCCACCGGGGGTCCGGGACGAAGACGGCCGCAGCCAGACCCCCACCTGGCGGGATATGCTGCCTCCAACTCTCGACGAGGGCGCAAATACTAAAAGCCGAGGCCACCGGGCCTAGAGTGCCAGCTACCATGGGGAACGCCGCAGAGGCAAACCACCAGCGGGTGTTCGCGCGCAACGAGCTGCTAAGTTGGTGTGACTCGCAGGGAACCAGACTAGATAACGGCGGGTGTCCGGGACCAAGCTGGACATGGTTGCTCATGATGGCATTGCGGCCACGGTTATCATCATCGGAGCGGTTGATAGTCTGGGTTTGTTCATCCATGTTGTCGTTTAGATTTGCGTCGTCCACGGGGGAGCAGTGACGAGACCAGGCTCCGCGTTCTCATCGGTGTGGATGTGAGAAGACAGGAAAAAAACAGAGGGCACAGGGGGTTTTCTCTGTACTGGAAAGGGAAGAGTAATAGATGTGTCAGGTAAATACGGGTAGGGAAGGGTAGGGAAAGGTAAAAAGACCGGTGGTGGGAGCAAAGTTCGATGACCGATGGGAGAGCAAGGGAACTCGGGGTAGGGGTGATGAGGAGGACGGGGTAGGGGGGTTGAGGAGGACAGGGTAGGCGATGATATATGGTAGGTGGCGTAAGGAAGACGAGGGAGAGCGGTTTGACTCGTAACCTATTCCATGCTGAGTTAGAATGTCCTAGAGCGGGAACAGGAGAATGCCTATGCCACTATACGGAGGTCCGATTAAGAAGTCGTACACAACGCCATATAAGCCGCTACTACCAGTAACTATACCTATATATAGGTTACCCTGAGCATTTTGGCAGGTCCCTTTCGTGGCTCCGCTGCCGTATATATCAGGCATGCAAAGCGTGTTGAAAGGTGAGCCTAGTTAATCAATCGAAGGTGTAAAAACTAAACTGCTAAAAAGGCTTAAATACAGCGTTTTACGAACAATTGACAGTTGCGTGTTTTTCTTCAATCTGACCAATCGCAGGGCTTCATTCTGGATGCCTGATTGTTCAGGTGCTACACTGGGTACGTACCTATCCTACCTAGGTACCTACCTCTAGTTAGGTACCCGTTATTAGGTTAAGAGAGTGATTACGTCAGGAAATTGCCAAAGGCGGACGCACGACGTGCCTAACGATTGGCCAATGACGGACAGGCAAAATTACCCCCCGGCGTCTTGCGTACCTGGCTGCTTTTCTATCCCGGTTCGACTCCTTCGCCTGACCTACCGTCCCAGGCAATCCGTAGATGAAGTTGCGCTCGTCAAGGATAGCCTCTGCGCGAAGCTGAAACCAGAGCGCTGAGAGGAGGAAGATGCGGAGATTCTTCCCAGTCAGAAGCTGCGCATTTGGGAGCCTCCGCAGCCAAAGGCCCAAGTGCTTTAGCGCCGTCGCTGGCAATGCGGGACAGGTGCTGCAAGCAAAAGTCCGCTGTGGCTTGTCCGGCGAAATCACCGTCGAGTAAGTCAGCTGTACAGGAGAAGTCAAAAACGCGTAAGCAGTCTCGCGAGATTGCCATGTCTGACTACTGAAAACTAAGTCTGCACAACCCCGCCAAGATATTGACGCCAGATCCCTTGATGATCTATCTGCCGCCGTATTCGATAGCCAGCTCCAAACAGCCGGCGGAGCTGCCCAAGTTCATCCGGGGCCAGCCGACAGTGGTGATCAACTACCGCTGGGCCGGGTTCGTCCGGTCCTCCGCGAGGGACTTCCCGCGCTGGGAAAAGGCACAACCGAACCAGGATCGGAATCTCCGTTGGCCGACCCCTATCCACGACACCACGATTGCGTACAACTGGATCCTCGAGAACCTGACCGCCGGTGACCAACCCCGCGAGATATACGTCTGCGGCTCGTACCTCGGCGCGACGCTGGCGGCGTCGCTGGCCCTAACCGAGACCTACCCCGAGGAGCGGATGAGCATCCGGGGATGCGTCGCGTACAACGGCATCTACAACTGGACTAGCTTCTTCCCGGGACACCCTCTGAATTTCAGGTCGCATCCCGGCCCCGAGGACGAAGAGTGGAAGACGGACTCTAGCTTCGACGAGCTGGGGCGGCAGGCGAAGAAGCTTTTCGGGATACCCGGCGACCTATTCGACCCGTTCGCGAGCCCGTACTACTTCTTCCACCGCCCAAAATTTGCTGTACCCAAGTCCTTCACCGGCGAGCTGGCCGAGCTGGAAGAACGACCCCAGCAGAAGAGGGGATCGACAAAGTTGGCATCGTGGAAGCAAGTCAACTTCCCGCCGCCGGAGGCGGAGCAGGAAAGCTCGCGGCGCTCGCGGTTGAGGATCCCCGAGATGCTGCTAATGCACTCGGCGCCGCCGCCGTCTGAGCGCTTGATTCGGGAGTACTGGCCCGGCGATAGGGGCAACTGCTTCATGACGCAGGCGGAGGACCTCGGCATGTCGGTGAAGAGGGGCGCCTATCATAACGAGAATAAGGAACACGCCTCGTCCTTGTTTGATGGAGATACGGAGAGGGACGAGTGGATGGAAGGGCTGCATAAGCGGGTCAGTATTCGCGATGTTGGAGGTCACGGCAAGAACCTGAGCCTCAGCCCGAAAGCCGAATTTTTGGCCAGGGATTGGATCCAAGACCGCATGCCTGCGTAACCCGCCAATTCAGTCAGATCCGTGAGCCTTCCGCGAGCAGTTTCTGCCGAGCGAGCGAGCGCCCTACTCTGGCCACCGGGGAAACCTAGAAGGCATCCTGCCTCTTGCCTCTCTCTATCGAACCCTGTGGCACTTGTGCCTCGGTCCGGTACCGAGGCTTCTGCTTGTAGAAACGTGTAACCATACCTAAGTAGTTGTAATAAAACCATCGAATCCATGTATTGAACACGGAAGGGCGACACTGCTAGGAAACGAGAGAAGGGGGGGTTGAATTGAGCGCGGCCCTGTGGGTTGCAGCGCGGAGGCTTCAGCTTCCTCCCGAGGGGATAGGGCGTGCTTAGTTACTATTAGGCAGGTACACAGCAGACGAGCGTGTAATGGTAGGTACCCTCTAGGAAGCCTACGGCTCGAGCCTGGGTTGCCTAGGGCGTAGGTACCGTGGATATCTAAGGCGGGTAAAACATTACCTAGGTAGGTAGTTAGAGGGATGTATCTCGAGTCGGTCGGTCGACAACTCCTAATCACCAGCACCATAACAAGCCATCACAGCGCCTGTTTTTAATAGCCGTCGCGAAATATGGTTCTGCACAGGTAACCCGTCGGAGCTTGTCTCGCCGTACGCGCCAGAGGGTTGCGCATGTACACTTGCACTCCTAGCGTGTCGGTGGGTAGATAAAAGCGCAGTGAAACGCACTAAACCACTAAACGCAGCCCCTAGAACTGGTAGACAGCCAGCGGACGCGGCCGCTAAAACTCCCTCTGCGCCCCGCGCCCGAGGGTCTAATTTCTCGCCGTCTGCCTCACCAGGCCTTCCTCGAATCCCCTGCTGTCCTCCACACGCTCACTGCCATGTTGCCCCAGGCTGCCCCCCCTCCCCCCCCCCAAGGCTGTCTGCCAGCGCACGCAGCCAGCGCAGCGAATTAGAAGGAGAAAAATGAAAAAAAAAACGGCGCGGGTCTGCGGTCCCGTAATACGCCACAACCGGCAGGGGCGCAGTAGGTTTTCGGGAGGAGACGCTGCATAGACCGCAATAAGAGCCCTTGGAACTACCTTCTGGTTCGGCCTGATGGTCTAGTGGTAGGATTCTCGCTTTGGGCATGCTGGGGCGCGCGGCTGCCGCTGTGCCCGGCGCGAGCTTGCGAGAGGTCCCGGGTTCAATCCCCGGTCAGGCCCTGCATTGTTTTTGTCGGCGCTGGCTCTCCGTGTTCGGGAAATATTCTGTGCATGTACTTCACATCCTTTTTTTTTTTTTTGCTTTTCTCTCGTAGTCGTTATTTGGAAAGTGGTTCTTTGCTATTCTTTGTCTCTTGATCACCTCTGGGAAATAGGTGCCTGCCTAGGTGCCTTTAGCGAGGTCTGTCTAACCAAACCCCTGCCCAATGAGTAGATATCTCTACCACACCCTGATGCCAGCCAGATTCGTCAGTGACGGGAGAGACGGGTTTGATGCGTACGTATGCAGATGGCTGCAGTGCTTGTGAATTGATTTTTGCACTCTTTCTATGGTAACTCGAGATAGTTCCCCGTACCTTTACTATTTCGGGATCATGGCTGCGATCGTGTTGGAATCATCTTCTACACCAACCGGCTTTGAGATGGTTATCTTTACCACGATCCCCATGAGAGTTAAATCGTTAACCACTCTCTCGTCATTCTCTTCTGTATACGCTATGAAGGTATATATAGTACACGTAATTTGTTCGAGCCAGTTGGTACAATCCTGCTTCCATACATCGTATGCTATATATATGTATATGTATATATATATATATACACGCTCTTCCGGCGTGTCCAAGCACCCTCTATGCTCTGTGAAGAAGAAAAAACGGATGAGCAAACCCATAAAATCTAAAAAGGAAAAACCGATCAAGATGTGGAGGTGTGTATGGGCGGGCCCCTGGGGTATATATATAATGATATCATGGATACGTGAGGAACCCTACCAGCCCCTCTTCCACCACGGCTTCTTCTTCTCGCCGTAGCCCTCCTCCTGCACGTTGTGCTTCCCGACGATTGTGAGGAACACCTGGTCCAGCGTCGTCGGCGTGCACGAGAAGTGCTCGACGCCGAGCGCCTGCTTGTTCTCCTCCAGGATGATGAGGAGCTGGCCGACCGCGCTCCCGCTGCCCTTCTTATGGCTCACCACCGCGCTGGCCGCCAACGAGAAGCGCATTTGCCCGTGGTACGTCTTCTGTTCCACCTCGGCTTCCGGGAAGGTAGCCAGCACCCACGCCCTCATACGTTCCATCTCTTCGGGTGTCGAGTGCGGGGCCGACTTGCTGACGAGATGGACGTGGACTGCGTCACCGAACCGTTGGCGCAGGTTTTCGGAAGTTCCTATGGCTAGCATGCGTTTCGCCAAGATGCCAGCCCGGTTGGCGAGAGCGTCGGCCTCCTCCATGCTGTGCGTGGTGAGGAGGATCGATCTGCCCGGTACAATCGCGTTAAGCGTGCGCCACATGATTCGCTTGGCTGCTGCGTCAAGCCCTGACGAAGGCTCGTCCAGGAGGACGACACTGGGATTGCCCATCAACGCGATTCCGAGAGATAGCTTCCTCTTGTTTCCGCCAGAAAGCGCGTGCGCCATGCGAGTCGAGAAAGCTTCAAGCCCAACGGCGCGAATGACGGCCTGGACGTTGTGTTCCACGTCTGGAACGCCTCGAATGCGTGCATAGAAACGTAGGTGGTCGAGGACCGTCATCGAGTCTATGGCGTCAAATTGGGGACACACACCTAGGTGGCTTCGGGCTTCGGCGCGACGATGGCTAACGGACGTGTTCTCGATGAGGACATCGCCGCCATTGAGGCTGGGTTGGATATCGCCGCGGATCAAGGAGATGGTCGTGGATTTACCCGCACCATTGGGTCCCAGTAGGGCAAAGACTTCGCTGTGTTTAACGCCGAATGTGACATTGTCGACAGCCGTATTTTTTCCAAAGCTCTTCGTGAGATGCAGCACCCGGAGCCCATCGCTGTCCTGTGGAGTACTGGTTACGCGGATAAGTTCCTTCGCTACCTCTTCGTCGGAAACGGCCGGATTTTCAGAAGGCTGGATGGATTTTTGAGTGAAGCGATTGAGGAGACTGCGACCCGATCCGCTGTCATGCCAGAGCAAGAAAGCGAACAGGATGACCGATTGCAAGACCAGGTAAAGAATCGGTCCACCATAGGCAGTTATGGCGCCTGGGTTACTCTGAACCTGATCTCCGTCGCAGGTTACCGAGAAGAGGTTAAGAGCGACGAAAAGTGTTCGAACCACTGAGCCAATAGGCACGACCGCCGAAATCACAAAATGAGCGATTAGTATGGACCTATCGATGACGATGACCGGCGCGTAGGTGAGGACGCAAAGGTACGCGATCAAGTAGACTAGAAAGCCGACGGCCTGGCCAGCCGCGGAGAAGGCATACGTCGCTAACTGATTGCTGCAGAACAGAGAGATGACGTATGACAATAAGGTAGATGCTAGGCCGTATAGTATAAAAATGAGGAAGAGGTAGGGCACGTGGTACCACACGTCGGATTGCGCGGCATAGATGCCGGTAGTGATGGCGGAGGATACGAGAACGATGGAGAAATCGAACAGCGTGTAGGAGGCCCAGAGCGGAAGAGATCGCACGCCATTGGAATATTGTAGCCCGCGAACATTCCGTCGCCTCTCGATGTTCGGATAGAGGCCAAAGAAAGCAGGGTAGATAGACATGGCCAAACAGAAGTAGACTAGTAGCTGCAACGAGTCGCCGGTCGATGGTGCCCAGGGGGTCTCGAAGGTGGCAAAAGTAGTGGCGATGCTGGTGTTGGTGAGCATGATGTTCAGTGCATTCTGCCCGAAGGTAGAGGTGAATACGTCGCCGGCGTCAGCCTCGTATACGACAGTCGGTGGGGAATTGGCGTCTCCGAGCCACCATCCAGCAGGCGTGACATTCTTTCGCTGCTGTTCCAGGAACTGGTTGAATTGGGGTAGAGAATCGACTAGGTGAAGGCTCTCAAAGAACCCGGCCGCCGCGCCCAAGCCGGCGGAACCGGGCGCATCATTCGCGGATCCCGCCTGTCCCGAGAAAATGGGGAGGAAGAGCCTCTGAAAGTCCCCGTCACTGAATCGTGAGGACGGGCCGGCGAGCAGGAATAACTGTTCGTACAGTTCCGAGTAGTCTTCCGCGTCAATTGCATCTTGACCCGCCGGGCTACACCCAACTGGATGTTGATCGGTGACGTAGAGAGATGTTAGAGCGGCTGCTATGATCGGGATGAGGAACGCAGCCACATAAGGAAACCAGTTTGTTTTGAAAATAGTGCAGCGCTTCAGAAAGAGCACTCCAGCTTGCTTCACATAACCGATCGGTTGCCCCGAGAGCAATTCCAATCCATCTTTGTCGGGTTCACTAGCTTCAGCGCCTTCTTCGACAGCTGATTGCTTCTCCCGACTCGTGGTGCCAGAGGGGGTGCGCTGTACTGGCGATACAGGACTCTTGTCCTTAACCTCCTCGGCTACTTGCAAGAAAACGTCTTCGATGGTCGGGTTCGAAAACTTATAGTCGTGAATTCCCGCGGATTCTAGCGAGCGTATAACTTCGGCGGCGAGGCCTGACGATGGTGCGATATAGCTTATCACATCAAAACCGATCTTTCGCTCGACGTTCTCGAATTGGGGAGGGTCTTTGATATCCCTGGCGTTGAAAACGTGAACGCGATAACCAGCGCCCAATTTGTCCTTAAGCTCGACCGAAGACCCTTCCGCCCGCAATGTGCCCTTGGAGAGGATGGCGATGTGGTCCGCGAGAAGATCGGCCTCGTCGAGGAAATGGGTTGTCAGGATGATTGTCCGCTTTCCACGTTCCGCCAGAAGAATGTCCCAGATCTTACGCCGAGAGAGAGGATCGATCCCAGATGAGACTTCGTCGACACAGCAAACAGCGCTCCCGCCAGTTAGCATCATCCCCAGTTGTAGCTTTCGTTTCTGACCCCCAGACAAGGTCTTGGACTGCGCCTTGGCTTTCTGGCCGAGATCTATGGCGACGACCAAGTCGCGGATCTCCTGCTTAGATGCCTTGTTCCCTGGAGACTTGAGCCGATTAAAGATTCGTATATGTTCCTCGACGGTCAACTCGTCCCACATGACGTTCTTCTGCGGCGCGATACCCAAGCCCCCAGTGCCATCGATTGTGATATTGCCACTGGTCAGTTTGCTGATACCAGCTACCGAGTCGAGCGTCGTACTCTTTCCACTACCATTGGCACCGAGCAAGGCTAGAATTTGGCCCCTCCGTGCGGTAAGCGACAGGTTTTCGACAGCCACCACCGGTTCCTTTGGCCGGGAGCGGAAGGGGACGAATCGAGCCAGGGGATTGGGGTAATATATCTTGGTGAAACCTTCAAGGCGAACCGCATCGGCGGGCGCCGTCTCGGCGGTCTGACCTTGAAGAATAGTGCGCCCTTTCGTGGTCGTGCCGTGAAACACACGTTCGAGATAGGCGCCAATGAGAGGGTATACGATAATCTGGATAATGAGAAAGACCCAGAGAACAATGCCAGGTATGTCCCAGGGATTTTCTGGGGGGGTTCTTAATATATCCGCCGGAAACGAATGGCGTTCGTACCTGGCTATGTAGGTCATGAACCAAACGAAGTTGCAAGGCGTCTAGGATGGCCGCAAGTTAACGATCAAGTCTTTTCAAGAAGTAGACTACCAAAAGCTTCAAGGTTTTTTTTTTTCTTTGGTGAAAAAAAAGAAAAAGTAGAGAGTGTCATAGCTCCGAGAAATGGCCAAACTCATGGATTTGGAACAAACTTACAAACAGCAGGCTCAAGGCCGCAACAGTACCGGTACTAGGCGATGTGAGCGTTTGGGCCAGAATCGCTAGTAGGATGTACGCTATTATCGTCACAACGCCTGACAACTGCGACCGCTTGAAAAACGCAGCACCAAGGATGGAGAGCGACGAGAGGGCAAAGCCGGCCAAGATAAAGTAGACAATAACGATGCCAACATTCGTGTTCGCCCAGACGCCGCGCCCGATGATGATGGCGCCGACGACCCAGCCGGGGAGGTAAATGGCGGAGAAGGCGAGATGGTGCGAGAACAGTCTCGTGGCTTGGGCTTCCCACCGGTACTTGGTGGGCATCATGGCATCCAGAAGCTGAGACATGCCGATCTCCCTCTCGGTAGCCATGTGGCCCGTCATGTGGTAGCAGACGCCAATGACAACAGTGAAGAAGGAAACGGCTAGGTAGTTGGTCAACGCGGACTGGTAGTTTCGTCGGATCCTCGCCGCTCGCTCCTCCTGGGTTTCGGGAGTGAACGGGTACTCCTCCGTGACGGGCGGGAACGGATCGTTGGAGAGGCCGGCGATGGCGGCGTCGACGGCCCGCTGCAGCGGAAGGGTGTAGATCTGGGCACCATTGTAAGTGTCGGTCGTGTCGACCCTAGCGCCCAGCGCACCGTCCGCCAGCAGAGTGTAGTTCCACAGGCCCCCTTGGCCTTCAGTAGGCGAGGAGTGGAAAACCACAGCGCCGTAGCATTCAGACACGCCGCGTAGCGAGCTCCGACACGCGTAAAATAGGTCAGACGGTTCCAGCAGCCTCGTCGCATTCTTTCCAGCATCGGTGACCGTGTCCGAAAGCGTGTCTATAACACGATCGATGTCGCCGCCAACCAATCCATTGTTTATGAAAACGACCGTGTTCCGATTGGTGTCACTTGCTGCAGCCAACCCTTCCTGCAGCGACCGGACAGGGTGAGGACTCCCGATGCCGAAGACGGCCGGCGGCACGAATAGATTGCGCGCGAAGCTCAGAAAGGCGGCAAGGAGGATGGGCAGCACCCAGGCTCGAATAACGGTAGCAATGGGATGGCGAATTAGGACGATCTTGAGGTTCTTCCCGGTCAAGGTGTTGGTCTGGTCTAGGAAGGCCATCCTTGGTGGTCGACAGCGTCGCCTCCGGGCGCAAAATGTCCCGCGGGGGATTCGGGGAGTTGACTCACGGGTCGGCGTCGATTGACAAGAAAAGAAAAGAAAAAAAGACGATGAAGATTACGACGCCATGTAAGCACTCCGGAGCATGCGGCTTTCCGTCCTACTAGACGGAGATGAGGCCAAAAAGACGAGATGGGGGAGAGAGAGGTTTCAAGAAAGGCGAAGAGGAAGACTTTCATACACGAAAAGAAGGATAGAACCAAGCCCGCCGATGCTTACATACCAAGACATACCAAGAGCTAGCCTACGTATGAACTGATGTTGATGGAGGTACGGAGGCGTCAGCGCCATTCAGATATGGTACCGAGGTATTGGGGGTGGCATTCTTTGAGGCTTCCACGCGATAGAGAGCGATGCAGTCGGGCTGGTGCATATGCATGTAGGTACTACCTAGGTACGTAGTATTACGCTGCGCAACAGCAGGCACCTTGAAGTTAGGTAGGTAGGTACCCAAACTGACGGGGCATTAGGGCTGTGTCAGGTCTATACACGTACTAACATATGTGTGTGAAGGTACCTAATGTACATACGTATGCATATATGCAGTTATGAGTATGTAGGTGGGTAGGTAGGTACCTCCTAACCTAACCCAAGGCATACCTCTATTTTCATATTCCCGCCGAGTTAGGCATGTACTTCGTCGTAGGGATAGGGAAGGCAAGGTAGACTACAGGCCTGTACCTACACCCGTGTAGACGGAGTTTCTATTGGACCGGAATACGGGACCAGCACTTGACGGCAGAGCCCCAGGGTCGCCGGAAGAAACAACCGACTCGCCAAGGAGGTCGCTAAGGCACCTAGGACTTTAGGTCGCAGTGGTGCCACGCACTACGACGTTACGCGGTACGCCTAACCCAGCGCCGCCAATGCAGCACAATCGTGGCTGTGCCCTCTTCGTATACCTACTAGAGACGCCTTGGACGGAACCTCGAGAGGCTAGCGAGAGCCAAGCGACAACAACCCTCCGACGTTATCGATTACGTCCCACCATCGCGGCCCAGGGAAACAAACAACACAGTCAGTAACATCACCTACCTAGAGGTACCTGCTATAGCCTTGCTATAGCCACGCTATAGCAATAACAACAACCCCCGCCTCTACACATGCCTTTTACTCGGGGCGATGCTTTCCTACTCACCTACCCGGATCAGGCTGCGCATTACGCAACCCGTTACCGTGTATTATCTCGTGGTGCTCGAGCAACGCTAGGCTTAGCCAAGGAGCTATACACACCCACTCACGCACATACGATTGTGGTTGTGAGGGACGGCACGGCATGCTTGGACCAAGCAAATTAGGAGTCGTCTACACATGCCTAGGTACCTACTTAACCTAACGACGTATATCCCTTACCACTGCTACACACTCCTATATAGCCTACCCTGAGCTCGGTAGGTTTCCCATCAGCTTGGCGAGCTGATTTCCAGTATCGGCGCTGAGATGGGGTGGGGAATACGTGCATGTGTATACCTGCCTACCCACCTACCTACTAGCAACGAACTCACCTTCGATCCATTGCCCGAGTTAGATATGTTACAACATAACACTAGCCTCACGTCAGCCTATATAGCCGGTATACACTTGCCTCCCTATCCAACACTCAGAGTGGCATTGGGTGGCAAGATGACTTATGCTACACTGCGACTTGTGGACCCGAACACATAGGTACCTACAGTAGCACTTTCGAGGAGTGGAATCCTCCGAGCTCTCTACCCCCTCCCGCCGTCCAGACGATGAGATAAAATAGGATGGAGTAATGCGTGTAACTCGACCCGCCGAGAACCTTAAATCGAGATTCGTCGGCTATGGATATAACTCTGACTCTGGAGTAGGCCGCGTCGCCAACAGCAATTCAAGCGTGCCTCATACCCACCTACACGGTGGCACAGGAGCCGTGCCAAGCGGGCCTCCAGAATCCCAATCTCTCAATGTTAAATTTCGCCTGTGATTCGTCTTACTTCACATTGACACGGCCGGCCTTAGAACTGGAGATCGACCAGCTGAAATTTAACATTTGTATGCATGCCAAGGTAGCGAGGCGCGCCCGCCCAGAGCTACTTCGTATTCTTGCGACCATATTCGTCGACGCGAGTCACTCCACAAAGAAACCCCCTGCATAGTCGTCGTCATCTACGACGAAACCGCCACCTGCTTCGTCACCCTCGACTCCTGACTGCGCCCCATCCTCATCCTCGGCGTTGGTCGCTTGGTCTAGTTCTTCCGCTGCGGCCTCGTCGTTCGAGTCGACGTCGGCCCATATCCGTTGCCGGACCCTCAAGCTCCTCAAGAACAGCCGCCAGGTCTTGAGTGCCTCCCGGCTCCTCTGCTCTCTTTCCCTTTCCGCCTCGCGGTCTCTGAGACCCGCGACCACAGCCCGGACGGCCTCTTCGTGCTCGGCGGCGACGACCGCCCCGTACAAGACCGCCGTCCCGTGCCTTCCGCTGAAGTGAAAGCCAGTTAGAGCGGGAGCGTAATCGATGCCCAGGATAAACGCCGCGCGGGTGGCAAGCTCGTCGGCCACGTAGGCGCCGCCTTCGGGAACCATACTTGGCACGTAGAGGTCTAGATTTCCGAACCGGTTCTTGGGGACACGGCCATCGACAACTGGTGGGTGTCTGAAGAGGATGGTCTGATCCGTTGTATATATTGGCGTCCCAACTGTCTCCTCATTGTCGTCTATCGCATCGTCACCAAACAAATCCGTCTTCCTTGTTCTCTTGGGCAAGAACTTGACTGGTATCTCGTTCGCCAAGACTTCGCGGCCCATTCGATACCATTTCTCTCTACTACGAGCAATCCGCACGTCCCTGCGCCGATAAACTCTCTCCAGGGGGCCAGTACTACCAGGGCCTACCGTTCCAGAAGACGACGCACCGGGTACAAGTACCTCATTTCGCCTCAAGTGTCGTTCGAGGGCATAGATTGGATGGTCCTTAAAGTCGGCAAGATTGCGGGGCATCGGCTCCCGCGCCTCTATCGCCGTCAGTTCGTTATTCTCGATCTGATCTAGGTCGGTGACGTAGCCGCGATAGTATGCCCGCAGAGCTCTGCGCCACCACCTCTCGCCAGTCGCCTCTGCGCTTTCAATTCGCATTTTTCTCGTTTTCGCATTGTAAGCCTTTGCGTAGCGGCGTGTTACATCTTTAGCCGTGCCATCAGCCTCGAAGGCTACGACGTAAGCCATGCAATTCTCCTTATCGGAAGCCGGAGGTTCGAATTTCTGGGGTTTCCAGAATGAATCGGTCACTAACGGATCGGCTGGCTGCCATTTCTGGTGAGCCTCGTCGAGTATCTCGACCCAATATATAGGATGGGGGGATTCACGGATCCTTTTGGACACTGGCGGCGTGGGTCGGGATGAGCTAGCAGCAGCAGGCATTACAGGCACTTGATATGCGGTAGCGTTTGGATGGCCCAATCGCCTGCGAATTGGGGAGCTAGTTACGTTCGGCGACTCGAAAGTGCTATCATACTTGGGCATTCGGGCATACTGCTCCTCGAGGGACAGTTTTCCTTTCGCTCGCGGCGGCTTTCCCAAGGGGGGCCCGCCGGGACCGAAGGCGAGCGGCTGAAGCGAACACACAAGCCTAGCTTCAACGCCGGCGGCACGAAGAAGCGCACAATATAATTGCGCACCTACATCTCGAGAGCCGCGGAGAGACTTTGCCGCTTCCCGGAAGGTCGCTCTCTCCATAGGGGTTTCTATATCGTCCGGGAGTTTGTACTGTGACCACTACGTTAGCCCTCTCTCAGCTTCGCACGCACGGGATCGATGCATCGATACATTCCGTAAGTGCTCTTCCCTCTCAGCCCAGAGCGCCCGCCGAATGCCTCGCTCGGTAATCTGAAATTTCGTCTTGAACATGGTGCCAGCCTGCTGTAGTCCGTCTTTGAGAGATTGCGCCCGCCCAAACTGGGGGAGGCTTTCGCTCGGATTAAGATAATCGACCATCTTCTTGGTGAGAAGCGCCGCTAAACTACCCTGGACGGCAGCATCGTTGCACCATTGGTTCCTACGAGCAACGTGCGCCAAGAGGCAAAGTAGATGCGTCTTGTGTATCTCAACCCGGCGGTCCTTCTCCGCCTTGTTCATCGGTTTTCGCTTATCCGCAGTTTTACGGGCAGCGGTCGCTCGCGTAGATAAGTCGAGCTCGAGGTCTTGAGAGTTGTCTCCAGCTGGATCTAGAGTCTGGGGAGTGGCCGAGAGGTCGACGTCTTCGAACTGCACATCATCATCATCCTCGTCCTCCTCTTCCGAATCCATATATACCGTCTGAATTGTGGCGGCTGGAAGTGGTACATCTTCAAATTGCAGACCGTCGTCTTCGTCTTCGTCATTCTCCCTTCCCGCCATGATTTTCGGAGAGCTCGGCTCCTTGGGCGATCGATCGTTCCTTTGGCCAGGCCGTCTCCTCTTCAACGGCCGCTCGGGCGAAGCCGTATTCGGCCTCGCCTCCACGAGCATCTCTCGATAGATGTCGGGAATATTAGAGCGCGTCGTTCTCGACCTCGTCGCTCGGGATGGCCCGGAGGCTGTCGCATTCCCGGCATGATTCCTAGCTGCGGCGCGCTTTCTTCCGGCCATGAGAGAATGTTCGCTGCCGAATGTACCTAGATCACGATAAATTTAACAGACACGCAACCTAGCCCGACAAGAATAAAGATATTTTGGAGCACATAGCGCAGTGGTAATAAGCTGGACAGGGAATCATTGGCATGACAGGTTGGCATGCTCGGAGTGTTATCGCGACGGAGGGGTGCCAAGAGTGGAGATCCTGCTGGGTCTGAATCTCGAAAGCACATGACTTAGACCTGTCGCGTTATTAGCTAATCCATGATGGAATGTCGTGTACATTAGGTAATATACTCTGCAGGGACTGAGGTACCTGTCGGTACTTACATTATCTGCTGGGTCCTACCTGGTAACAAACTGCCCATAACCTGTCAATTCGCTGTTTCTTGCCTCCTCTGCCTCTCCCGACTCAGAGTACCACCACCAACATCCTCACCATCATCTCCTCTTCCACCACTCTTAGGCGTCTCCGTGAATTAGTCTTCATTGAACTCGATTACTGTATTACGCAGTGCCGAGACAGCTCAGCCTAGGAGTGCCTCCGCCAAGCGCCTGTCTTAGATGCCTATATTTCCTACGGAACGCGGATAAAAGCAGCAATGCCCTGCAGGTTCGCTTTGATCCGCCATCGCCACCTATTTGCTTTGTTTTTCTATACGCGGCATCATGTTACCATCTCAATTCGAATACTTCCACGCCAGCGTTCTATTCCTTTCCTCACCGCATCCCCCCTTTCTGCTTTCAAGTTCGGATAGCCCGTCATCTATCTACTGGGCCTGGCGTTCTCTCCGTAGGAATCTCTCCCTTATCCTCGCTCGGATGCCTGGGTACTTTTGGTGATCTGCGAATGCCGAAGAGTACACATTTTCTAATCCGGCCCTGTCTCTCCCCCATCAGCAGCAGCATCCTCAAACCGGTCCGAGTAAAAAGGGTGGGCGGATGCTTTGGTTCTCAGCTATTGGATCTCATCCGCTACACTCGTCCCGATTCCATCTAACTGACTAGAGGTCAGGTGGGTTGGCCACTCTCTAGAATCCCCTGCTACTTGACGAATGGCTCTTGGAGGTCGCAGAGGCTGCGGCTAGGGCTTCGGCTTCTTCGGCCTCGGCCATCTCCCTCGCCTCTTCCAAGAGTCTATCCCAGCATTCGTTACACATTCCTTCGTTCCACTTAACCACCTTCTTGTCTATCTCGCCTCTCGGGCCCAGGCAATTTCTGAATAATTCCGAGCATGTTTCTGGCCGCAGGAACCCCCAGCAAGAACAACCATCCCAGCGTTGGTAGAGCTCCTTGCACATCGCCTTGGTCCCTGTACCCCTTCCAAGAAACGAAGTGGGGACGTATGGGTGAGAGCCAGCGAGCCTCGGGCGATTTTCGTGTGACTGATCTTATCTCCGTTGTTCTGTACGGCGCAAGGTGGGTGCCTTGGAATTGTAATCTCGAGTTCTTGGTCGCCCTCAGTTGCGCGTAGCCCGCCGTACTGCAACTGGTCTCCAGCAAACGGCAAGAAATTGGATAATGGGGACGGGAGCAACTTCCGCCTCCCCTTCACTGTCTAATAACAGCGGTGGTTTGTAAAGATACCCAATCCCTAGTTTCCCAACATTGAGAACGGCGACTTGTGCTATCGTGTCGTTGCGGGTTCTTTCGAAGGCAGCGATGTCTAGTCGTCTTGTAACATCTCTATCATCCTTCTTGAGGGAGACAAACAGAAGTCGGGAAAGTTCAGGCGAGGTTTTGTGGGCTACCATGGGCTGTGATCGAGAATGGGGTGTCTGTGAAGCGAGAGGCTGTATGCATATGAGTTGTCGGATCTTGACAGGGACGTATTTCGACATAACCTAACGCGGATGCTCAGGGATAAGACCTCCGACCTTGAACAACGGTAACGGTGTGCTGGTACAGCATCTGCAGATCTCCCCCCACCCTGTCTGGCCACAAAGATTCCGAATATTAACACGCTGATTTTCAGCTCGGCCGTACAGCGTTACCGCCATTTACACGAGGCATTTGGGGAGATCGAGATCTACTTCCCACTTATATGTGTACCTCCATGCTTGAGAACCGTATTCCCGACCGACCCCCTCGAGTCATCTTACAGGCCCTTCTCGGCATGATGCAGTGAGACGCCAGAGAAACGGTGATTCTTCCAATCCCTGGGGCAGATCTAGCTGTCTATTTAATACCTAGCCCCAATCCCTCCCAATACAAAAAAAAAACATGCCCCGTAGGTGGTATCTGGGGGGTTTCATCATCTCGGGAATTTATGAAGCGCGGTGAATAAAGGTTAGCCGCGACAGTAATAACTAGACATACAGGAAGTCAATGCCAATCTCTTCTCACTGATATCCAGCCCCTTCTACGATAGAACCCCCATAGGATATGCCGGAGGAATGTTGGAGCTGTTCGGCCGCATCAGAGGCATCGAGCCATATAATCCGACCGAGACGCTCTGATCCGCGAATGCCGGCGCTTTGCGTAGTGGACGAAGACGAGTGAAGTGGCTAGCAATGTTCAACAGCTTGCTCTCGGTGAACGGAAGTCCCAGTATCTCCATCCCGATAGGGACGCCGATTGGGGCATCCTGCGACGGTGTCGAGAAGCCAACCGGCACGGTAACGACCGGAACCCCCGTCAACGCGGCGAGGATGCCATTACGTCCGGCTTGGGACGGCGAGCCAAGTTTGACCACCAAATTCTTCTGCTCGGGGTAAATGACAGCATCCAGTTGGTTGCTAACGAAGGTCGCGTTGACAGACGCCTTGAGGCTCTCGATTCCCTGCAAAGATATTGCGTATTCCGGGTCAAGGACCGACGAGTTCTGAAGATTTTTTATGAAATTGTACTGGGCCGGGATAACCAAGAATTTCCCACCGCTATACACTTCGTCAAAGGTAGTCGGCCTATCCCCGGTAAGGCTAGGAGTAGAGAGGTAGGTATTCACCGCCTCTTTGCCTTCCCATCGCTGAACGTCAAGTTTAGCGAGGGCTGACGTGTCGTATATCGATTCTGTCACATTGATGATCTCAACCCCTTGAGACTTTAGGAACTCGATAGTCTCTTGTAGAGCCTCGATTACGGGAGTCGTCTCGTAGGACGGTGTGTGGTTGAAGAATCCGTTGAGAAGCCCGATCCGGAGCCCTTCTAGGCTCCCGTCACTTAGCCCCTGCGTATAATCTATATTCCTGGCCTCGGGAGGTACGAAGAGGGTGGCGTTGTCGGCTTCGTCGGGCCCAACGCTCGCCATAACTGTCAGAGCGACGGCAAGATCCGGGATGTTCCTCGCAATGGGGCCAATGCTGTCTTGCGTGAAGCTGATGGGTAAGACGCCCGCTCTCGATACTAGCCCGCGGCTCGGCCGTACGCTCACGAGGTTGTTTGCGCTTGCAGGACTACGAAGACTATTGACAGCGTCCGTACCCGTACCGAATACTGCGAAACTCGTTGCGATGGCAGCACCGGTGCCCCCGCTGCTACCCCCCGGGGTCCGGGTTTGATCGTACGGATTAATGGTCTGCCCCCCTAGCGAGGAAACAGAAAGACCCTCCAGTGCCACTGTTATAGTACTTGTCAGCAATGGCTTTCACGGGACACCCAGACGCCCATTATCACAGTACGGCCTTCCACGCGAACGGGGGTTCGAATATGGTAAATGTGTATCAAGTAACGAGAACATACTTTCGTGCATATTAGTCTTGCCTAGGATAATAGCGCCCTCGTCTTTGAAGGCCTTCACAGAAGGAGTGTCTACGGTTGGACGGTTCCCAGCCAGAGCAGCACTCGACCCAGTCGTGTTTGTTCCCACGGCATCGAAGTTATCCTTCAGCAGGATCGGAACGCAAAACAATTTCCCCGTTACATTGCCAGCCGCAAGTCTTTTGTCCAGCGCGTCGGCGGCCGCGAGGGCATCCGGGTTGTAACTGACAAGAGCATTGATAGTCGGGTTGAACTCGTCAATACGAGCAAGGAATGAGGACACCACGTTCCGGCAGGTGGTCGAATTCGCAAGCAGCGCAGCCCGTACGCTGTCGATGGTCGACTCGAGGGGGTCGAATGAACCTGTCCGGGCCTCGGCAGTCAATGCCTGAAGGAAGAGGGCTCCGAGTACACAGACTGTCACAGACAGTCGGGCACGCAGTAAGCCGGCGACGGGTGATGCGGGAGACATTGTGTTGGACTCCTTAACTTCCGCAAATTCCTGTACGAGTAGATGCTGTTCGACCTCGATCGATGCCTTCTCTGCGCCCGAGCCTTTTATATATGAATTATTAACTATTCCCGGAGCCTCTTAAGACGCACAGTTTACCCGACCGATTTAGGCGACAAGTTGGGTGTGTGTTTAGAGACACCATGATGGCCCCCCTTGTGAGACACGATTTGACGGTCACACCTACAGTCACACCCTCCACGTGTTGCAAATACCCTCAACGCCCCTTATACATACAATCTTCAGTCATATACCATCGCTACCGTATACGCTAGATGAACCGGGCGTGGGATTTTGCAACGAGCTTCCCGGCCAGAGCTACGTAGTGTTCCTTGCCAACACCGAATGGTGCTCGTATCCTCGTATAATGCTACGCGATTCGCTACGAATTCCACTATGTGTGAGCGAAGCCGAAGTAATAGCGAGTGAAGATCAGAAAAACCAAGATGTACTCTTACTCGATGCACAGTTCAAGTCCGGCATAGGAACCGGGTGGTCACTATGGGCCACCAACGTCCCGAAGCACCCTTTTGAAAATAGCGTTGATGTCTGACGGGTTATGTTAGGCCCACCGGGGCATTTGCAAGTGTGGGTGAGTACAAAGGCAGGCCAAGTCGAAGCAGAGACGGAACACGTCAAGGGAATACAGGGCCGTCCAACAACAGCCAACCAATAATCCCGTTATTTTGATTAGTTTTTCATTATCAGGGCGACGCCCCCTATCTCCTAGCGCTAGCTCTGCGCGGCCTATCAATAATATCGCGCATCATTGCCGAAACGGATATATTGGCTCTAAATAGTCACTAGGTCTCGCGTGCGCCGGAGGTGCATAATGCGAGAGTCAATATAGGAACCGTCTGCTACCCAGTTAGGATGGGCGAAAAGCAATACTCCTGCTATCGCAAACTGATCGTATTGTGAAGCGCGCGGTAGATGTGTAGGGGCCGCTGGCCGGAGCCTGTGCCTGACGATGTTGGTGGGAGGCTGCGATGTTAGATCAGCCTCCTCCTTCTTACCGACACAACACTCTGTAGGTCGGACATCTTCACCCGTTTTCACCAACGACGACATTCGGTGTCGTTCGCAGGGATCCAGCGCTTCGTGCCAGGGGTTCATTGGCCAGCCTTAAGCTTCACAAGCTTTAGGTCGACCAGAGATCGACAGGGTCGTTACATCGCGAGAGCCGAACCTAGCCCATGGCGATTCCGAATCCCGTATTTAGAAAGCCGTTTCCGGGTCGCCGGCCCTGGTTGGAGGATCCCTTCGAGCCTAAGGAGGGATTGGATGGACGGGAACCTCCCTCGTGTCGTTGGGCACTTGAGGGAAATGCAATCACAGCCTGTGTCACAGCGAGCGTTGGGCGAAACAACCGAGCCATTTTCATCTCTTCTCGTGAGCCAGATATCTCGCAATGACGGGGGAGTGGTGGCGCATGTACTACACATTCCCCTTGGCACTTCCGTAAGGGGAAATCCACGATCCCATCGGATACACGACCCCCACAGCCTCGACACCGACTACGAAACGGCGTGAGAAATCTAAATATACGGGAATTGGTAGAATCAATGCTTGGTATCGCGGCGGGGCCACGGCGATACGAAACCATCTCAATACCGGAAACCTTTGCAACTGTGGTGCCGGTACGATGTCAGTCTCTCCGAGCGCGCTTGCTCCGTGACGTTTCTAGGCCACGGAATCGATCGCTACTGATACCGTAGTCCTAGGGGGCCGTTTGAAATACGAAACATGCGCACATGTTGGCGAGCGGCTTCGAAGCCGAATGGGAATAACATCGGGAGGAGGCTATTCCTGCTTTCTCTAGCCCCATCTATTATCGTCTTTGGTGTTACTGGAAAGCGCCTACATGCTACCAGGCATTACTTCCATCTCCTCCGTCCCTTGAGGTATTCCGTGCCATAATATTGCTCCCTGTCAATCAACTTTGAGGCCTTTTTACATAGGCGAAGACGTCTTTGAGAAATAGCGGCCCTAGTTTCCCTTGATACTTGGCTGCAGTGATCCACCGAAAGTGGCCTGTCACATTCCCAACCTGATAAGCCATACTCCATACCAAGCTATGTATCAATCAAATGGTAGAAAAGCCTAACGTCATTGCAATGCTCGTGGAATCCGTTACGGCCTGTTGACGAACAAGTTTCGAAATCTTGGTCTAGGTATGTTTGCTGACAGGGTCTCATGAATAACTTCGATGGTGCACATCTGGGAAGGGGATGTTGATAGTGGCGTATTGAGGCTAAAGTCGGGAACTCATCGGGAGATAGAATCGCACTCAACCTGACCGACCTATAACAAGGTCATATCTCGGTTGTTCTCAGCAAGATTATCCCTAAAATCAAGTCACCGACTCTAATACAACTCCCGAGGAATCACTTGACCTTCTAGAACGTCATCTTTTCCAACGCGGGATCTAGTATTCAGTTCTCATCCTTAACGCAGGATATCACGACACTCTAAAATATTCCTCTAGCGTCTAATTAAAGGCTATTGGCAAGCCTAACGAGGTAAGAAAATCGATGACTACAGGTGGAACAGATCAAATTTCAAATTTGAGACCCTCTGCCAACGCTCCCCCTTCGAACTAGAACTATAATGACCCGTGCGACTCGCAGAATAGACAAATCACGAACGTGGGGCACTGGATATTAAGTACAGGCATGCCAACGTGACAGTGCAATCTCTCATACACAGAAATTCGAGTCGTTCTTTTAAATTCGGCCGACCTTTCGGGAGAGCAAGGCTTAGTCGGCTGTAGAAAAATCACCGAGATAGCCCCAGCACATAGGTGACGTTGAATCAAGTCTGGGCGGGTGTAATAGATTGAGACACAAGATGTCGAGTTTAACCGGATCTGGCCCCCTACGCGGGCCGCACGTTTCTAGGTAGTTACTGGCCAGGGGTACAGAACCAGTGAATAATCCACTTGCACTCGAGCAATTGCCAATCCTTCACCCACCGGACGTTGGTTCGGGATGTCGATTGTAGCAGAAAGAGATGTATTCCAGGGGGGGCGTGGGAGAGAGTCGGCCCGGCGACAATGGCAATCGTTTCTGATCCGAGTACTTCCCTGAGCTATTATCCACCGGGGCCGCTGCGATGCCACCCCGAAATGTGCTCAAATGAGACGCATGCTACGGTGCCCTCTCGGCCGTGTCCTTCAATGGTCGTCGCGGGGCAGCTCGAGAAGCTATCCGTAGAAACAGCGGGCCAGAGCCATCGCCGCCGGCTTTCAAGGTTAGGAAGCAGTCCTTCCATGGTCCATTTCGTGCCCCCAAGAGGCCGGAGAGCTTGGGTCTGCCTCGTCGCCCTCCGGCAATATCCCGTTGAGCCTGATAAGATTAAGCAGGTAATATTATACATCCGCTCGACGCTTCTACATAGCTAGGCACCAACGCGGCCCGTAGCCACAAGTATAGGTGTGCATAGATTCAAATTACTGGTTTATCATCCTAGCGTTGCGTAAAACGTAAGCGCCTATAATATTCTACGACTTGGAGATAGGGGCTTATACGGGAGGATTTCCCACGTGACATCTGGTAATGGGATAGGAGAAAGTCCTACCAAGACATGCGAGGGACAATAGATTCAGGTAGAAGTTCGTAGTTAGGTTATACCGGGTGTTTCTATTCGCACTAGGCCTCCATACGGAAGTTGTAGGTATTGGAATTTGTATGGAAATAGGAAGAAAGGGGTAAAGGCTTCTTGACATAATATATGCGTATATTGGTATTACTACTGTACCTGGCGCTCGGGGTTAACAGTTAGCTTCTAGGCCTGACTTAATACAACCTGTCACAAGTATTGAATATATGAAAACGTAAGCGCCTACTTCTCCAACTCGGATTCTGCAGGCTTATGTAGGTATTCATTCGTAACACAACCCAACGCTGCGCCGTTCGCTCTCGAGTACCTCAATTGACACTCATCGGAAATGCATGTAGCAGCCTAGGTGGCGGAGCAGGCTAATCTTTGGGCGCCGCGTATTCTTAAAAAGACGGAAGGACTTCGCGGTACGCATACGTGATATACTAAGTATGTAGTTTTTTAATCCACACTAGGTTGACGAGGTTATAATATTTGAAGTTGACCTTTTAGAAGAGGTATGTATCTGACTGCTGGTGTGGTGTATTAACAGTGCGAAATGCTCCAACTTGTTACTCATGTACTATACTTGTCGCTGATAGTTGTACATTATCTCATGGCTCTAACAACCAACAACGAGTGGGATTAACATAGAAGACACATAGCTGTTAATACTGACTTCCGAGGTTATCACGGATACGCGATACAATGGCGCCCCGATTTAATCAGGTGATACTAAGGAGACGCAAGTTATTGATGTATAGTTGTGCAATACGCCAGGGTGGGTTGGGTGACGTTGTTGTCTCGCATGGTCTCGTATGCTGGTATCAAGCTGATCCAATCTGTCGGGAAAACGGCTTGCGAGAGAGATAAGCAAGCTGGGTATCTTTGGAGACGCCCGTCGGCTTGTACTATGCTCGGTTGCGTGAAGGGGCAGTGAGCTCGCCATGCCGAATGCTTGCTTATCGGCCCTGAATCGGACTCGAGGCCCGCTGCTACGTCTCTGCAACCATCGCAATATCCCAACATCATAATGAAACCTGGCTGGACAAGCTTCCGAGGATCGTCACATGATTACCACCCATCCGTGGCGAAGTCCCTTCGTCATTTCGCGTTGAAGCCAAGCTCCAACTTGCCTCTACGAGATGCAACCCCAACTAGTATCACATAGTCTCATGGTCACCTCCCATCGCGGCCGTGCCCATTGTTTCACTAGAATGGTACCCTGCCTCCGTGAAGGGAAATCCTCTATCATGAATTGTCACCTTGTCATGTCTAGGGATCGGGGCCGAGTGGCAGGGAGACAGGGGCTACTATGCGCGCCGTGGATGGTCGCGTCAAGCGTATCGGCCTATAGGAGGGCACGAAAAGGTCTCGGGAGGAAGAGCGACTCCCACTCTTCCCCTTCATCGATTGCTAGAGATTGCGCTGAATATTACCTGAATGTGCCATGGCTGGGGAACCCGACAGTTGAGGGAGTTAAGCCACCAATAAGAGAACGCGACAAGAATGCACATAGGTATGTCCGGTGTACATCAGCAGATCAGGGAGGGAATTGGTGGAATGATAGCTATATGAGATGGAAGTCCTCCGCACCGGCGCCTACGGAGAGCAACCGTGGGGGTTGGTGCTTCGATGTAGGGATTAGGCATTATGGAAGAGCAGGTATCAACGTATCAGCCGATGGATACTGGAATGCTCTGGGGAACGGGTGGCTCTGGTGAAATCGGCTAACGACGTAGTGGATAGGAGATAATGCCCCCTACAAGCCCCTTCTGGGCTACCAAGTTCGACGATAATATGGTGCCGCCATCTTATAATCCCACCTCACGATCCAAGTTTCGAGTTATGCGTATGTGCATATGGGGGGCATTCTAATACCCGTGCGGGGAAGATATTCCGGTAATGGAATATATATCTTACTAAGGGGACTACTTACAGTAAAAGGGGGTTTATCGGCTCCACCTACCTGGCGTTGATCCACTATCCTTCACACGACGACGACCCCCAGCCAGTTCCAGCGCCACTTCGCAACATCCAACATCAATCTTCTCACCCCCAACATCCGACGCCCGACGCCCCGACCTCGTGTTCTCGAGAAACCTGGCCGTCGACTAAGCATGGTTATGCGCTACGATAGCTATCTCCGAGCGGACATCAAAGGGAAAGCAGCAGAGGCAGGTTGCTGACAATGACGACAACGACGACCACGGTTATGAAAAACCGTGGCGCCTCATCTCTCAGTGCATGCTACCTTCTGGACACTTGACTCGAGCCATTGGAACGCCAACCCTATGCTGTCGTCCTATCAGGTAGCCGACGACGGCCTTTCCGACCACCAACTCAGTGCTACTACACCTAAGAAAGACAACAGACGACGTATCGTCAACTACAGTTTCTAAGCAGCGTGATCCGAACCCCGGACCAGCAGCGGTACTGTACCAACCCCACATCCATTCGCTTCTTCAAGGGCTGGATCGCGATGCGCCTCCCACCCCTCACCGCATGGCCTAGATGGAATTACTACTCCAGCACTGCCTTCTGCTTGTGGCCCAATGAATCACCGAGCCTGCCACAGTACTCACTGCCCTAGTCGTACTAGCCGACCATGTGTGAGCAGTCTCTTAGGGTGTAAGCACCAACTAATTCCAGGGCTAGCTTAAGGGAGTAGGATATTCCTACCTGCCTTTTCTTACCCTCCTCTGCCCGGGACTAACCGTGAGGGCAAGAAGCAAAGCGGCTGAAGACGTCGGATGTGCCACTCTCGTGAGTTGGTTGAGATACCACTGGATGTCGGGTCAAGATGTAAGTCGATCATTCGCGGCCGTTGTCAGCCTGTCTAATGTGGTAACACTGCAGTCGGTCGTCCGCAAATTCTGGAGTCATTGTCGGATCCACCCCCAGAGGGCCGGCTAGACGGCTTATACGAGTCCTGGCGCAGATCGCATGCACTTTCGACCTGGTGATGACCGCACTGGATCCCGATCGGCTGTTCAGTGGACGCTTAATTGATCCCCGGGTCCTTCGCCATAAGCAGTGCTCTCTGTCCTCCAGCTCGTAGCACCCACCACCTTCGGACCTAGTTTCTTCTAACTAGCGTCAAGTCTACCTTTCGCTCGCGTGTCTTCGCATAATTGATTGTCCTTAGATACCATTTGGCTGAGAATCGGATTTCCTAGGTAGCCGCGCTCCCTGGTTCGATTTCTCACTTAGGACCTTGACCTGTCACATCTCGCGGCTCGTGTGGCAAATGCCGTCGCCAACTAGCCCAATGTCCATCACATAATATGTCGATTATCATGGGAATCACGGATGTGCTAATATCAGTCCTACCCCCACAAGGCGACAAGCAAGACTTGGGGGATATACATAGTAAGGACACCCGACGCACCATTTTGCAACCATAACCGATTTCGTAAGTCGTCATGAGGTGTGACCCATAGCCTCTTTAGACGGTTCAAACGCACGGCAACGTCGTTTACGTAGTAACTCTCGACTAGGCTTCTGTATCCATCTCTACGCGTCATATAAAAATTTTTCGATGACCCTTGTCTCTACGACTTGGGAAATACGGTTGATGTAGATCTTTCCTTGATGGCTGATGGATATGCTTGAGCTATCACTTCCTGTGATGACTTGTTGCCGAGACCGTCCTGGATGTCCAACAAAGCAACTCCAATAACGAGAAAGACGCAAGTATTTATATTGTTGATCTGTCGGTCCCTCTAGTTTAGGAGCGCAGTCACTGCCGTCACTACTATGCAAGCATCGATACGTCCTACCGCTCGGTAGCATCAAACACTAGGATTCACCTTGGGAGTAACAAAGTTTCAATCCTCCACGTATTTGGATCATCCGTCCCGCAGCTACTCCCTTCTGATTTGACCATGGCACCTCACGTTTACGTGTCTTCACCAGCTGGAAACTTTGCGGCTAGCTTCCCCGGTGATTCCCTCTGGCCGACTACTTCGGAACCAAAGACAAGCCGCCCACCGCCAATCGAATCGCATCCATCACCGAATGGCTCTATTGGATGCTGCCCGACGGAGAGAAGTTTCCGTGCAGCACGTCCGCTGAGAGCTGGCGTGTACGTCCCAACCGTCTGTTTCTTCGATCAGGAGACGGAGGACGTTGATATCGATACCATTGCTCGCCACGCGGTACGACTCGCCGAGGCTGGTGTGGCCGGCATTGCAACTCAAGGCTCAAATGGAGAAGCCGTTCATCTAACTCATGCCGAACGCGAGCAAGTGACGTCTACTACACGCAAGGCGTTAGACAACGCTGGCTTCTCGCATATCCCCGTGGTTGTTGGCTGTGGTGCCCAGAGTACTCGTGAAACCATCCAGTACTGCTGCGAGGCGTGGGAAGCGGGAGGCGACTACGCCCTCGTGTTGCCCCCGTCATACTACGCAGCGTCGTTTGCTCCGTCGTCCAAGACTATCATAGAGTATTTCTCGACGGTTGCCAACATATCTCCCATACCTATCATCATATATAACTTCCCGAGCGCGGCGAACGGCCTAGACCTAACCTCTGATATAATCCTACACCTGGCACGCCACCCTAAGATCGTCGGCGTTAAGCTGACATGCGGAAACACCGGAAAGCTAAATCGCATAGCGGCTGTGGTGCAGAAGCGGACCAAGGCCTACGACCCGGAAAGGCCAGACTTCCTTGTGCTGGCCGGGTCAGCCGACTTTTCAATACAATCACTGATAGCTGGTGGCCACGGCGTGCTCGCTGGACTTGCAAACATTGCGCCGAAAACTTGCATCAAGACTATCGAGTTATATAAGGCAGGCCGGCACCCCGAGGCTCAAAAGATGCAAGAAACCCTGTCTCATGCCGATTGGATCGCGATCCAGGGCGGCGTGATATGCGTCAAGGCCGGACTCCAGGGGTGGATGGGGTACGGTGGCTACATGCGCCGTCCACTCCCAAAACCAACCATTGAACAGGCAAAATCTTGGAAAGAGGGATTCCGGGAGTTGGTATTATTAGAGGAGTCGCTGTGACAGGATATCTCAACGGAAAATAAGATATCCAACGCTCCATTTGAGTCTTGGTCAAGACATGCGCTGTTCATATTAATATCTGATATTAGGCGGAGAAATGACCTCCGAACTGAATACCCGTTAACACCGACCTCACGACTTTTCAGGATTGGCTACGAGACTTATAGATGGTTAGGTATTTATTTAAAATGGGTGGTCCCGCGGCCAACGAATCTTAACACCCACTGCAGTAGCTCAGGCGACCAACGATACCCCCCTATCTGAAGGCGTTGTTTCTCTTCACAGCACGTCTTACTCGCGATTAGCGGGGCCTGTAACAGGTTTCCCTTTCTTTTCGTATATTTTCTTGCGTCCGACTCGGTTCCAACAATCCAGTTTTATCCTCGGAGATAAAAATACACCCTTCACTTCTTTCCGGCATCGTACCCAGTAATCCAGGCTCCCAGCCCATCGAACAGTTGCCGACATAAGCGTCCTAGTATGTTAAATGGCTTCCATCAAAGCGCAGTGAACGAATTAGAACACTGTGTTGTTTAGAAACCCAGGAAGTCCATTGCGTTGTCTCTGAAACAAGTAGCGAGGGTCCGAGACAGGTTCAACTTGAGCGCATGAAGTGAACTCAACGCTAGCTCATAATATAGAAGGGGAATAACGGTATCTTAAACATAAGATACGAGATACGAGGTACGCAACATTTCGAGCGATTAGACGAACATTAATATTGAAGCCTCCAACCCGGCCCTGGTTTGAAAAGGAGGAAGGGATTAATACCCTCTACCCCGCGTATTGAGCTAGGTTGAGTGAGGTCTTATCCGTCAAGCCTTGACTCTGTGCTTGACCAAGTCCTCTAGCCCAGCTTCACGGCGCCTGACGGTTTGTCTGTCACCGGTAAAGCACCTGTTTTACTAGCTGGCCCAGTTGTTAACATACATAGTTAGATCGCTTAGCCTTCGAGCCCATCAGATGGCTTGAAGCAAGGTTTCGCGATGGCACGAGCCCCTCGTACAGACAAGACCAGCCAGCGGCGCCCCGCTGCTCCGTGGGAACGCACCCTAGGTCTATCTCAATGCCTATGCTGGGGACGTTAGCTTCCTAGATTACCTGCGTACCGATCATAAGAACTCCAAGCTTCATGCCCTAGCTTGATGGCGCGGCCCAGCAACCTATACGCGTGAACGAGGATGACTACGGGTATCGACACACTGGCTAATGACCAGCACGGCGGGGAACAAATACCCGACATGATGAATGTGACCCCCAATGGTAGGTGTACTGATTAGTTTAGGTGGGTTTAACCAAGTCTTTCTAACTAACATCCCCGTGATCTGTACATCCAGGGCCCCGCCGCACTACAGCACAAGGCACAGATGGATGAGATATTCCGCTTTAGCATTGGCGGTGAACATAATGCTCAACGTTCGTACTTGGAGCGTTACGTGTTCTCATACCGGTTATCTCAGGTACTCATAGAAAACCTTATACCCCGTACGACGACGTCAAGCCGGTCCTGGGAGCGTCAGGAGGCTTCTGCCCAGACGGCGGATGTTCTTAAACACCCATCCCCCGATGCAACCCCTGGATTCCGTCTGACTCCGAGGGGAAAGGAGACGAAATTCGTGGCGTGGCAACCCCCTTGTGTTTCCTTATACGAAGTAAACACACCCCCTGCAGGCCGGCAATTTCACAAGCCCTGTTATTCTCTCCTTCTGACCAGCGAATGATGCCGGTATATATCTGGCGAACCCATGGGTTTGCGATCCGGCGCATCAGCTTAGAATATTGACTTCTCGCCCCCCCCTTCCCTGTCTTTATCTTCTCGATTTGCCATTTAGAGATTCAGTCGAAGGTTCAGAACGGGGGAAGGAGTACTCATATAAAGCCCCTCTCGAATACTAGGTTGAACTCCTGTCCATGTAATATCAACTGTGTCTCCTTGCTGGAGCGAGCTGCTGGGAACCAATATATACCTTTCCTGGATTACGATTCTTCGGCAGTATACATAAGACCAGTCATGCCCCTATTGGATATTGACACTATCTCACACCCCACATATTAATGCCCCCCCTTTTTTCTTTCCCCTTTTTCTTTTCTTTCACTATCCATACCCTTCCCCCTCCCCGCTCCCTCCCCTCACATGCCAACCCACACAACCGCGCCCGCGACCGCCGCCACCAGGAGCCCGATCGCGAGCGTCGCCGCGCTCTGCGCCGGCGAGATCGGGACGAGCGACGCGGCGCATCCGTCGCCCGCGGACTGGAGCTCGAGCAGCACGGCCTCGGCGCGGCGGATCGGGACGGCGAGCGCGCCGCCGTGGGCGACCACGAGGGTCTCTGCGGGGGCGTCGTCGGCCGCGGCTGCGGCGCCGGTGCTCGGGTCGAAGGCGAGCCCCGCGACGGTGACGCCGCTCTTGGCGTTGGTGCCGGGGGCGGCGAGCCGCGCGGCGGCGACGCGGGCGCCGGCGCACCAGGGCGTGGCGAGCCGCAGGGTGGCGGCGGGGCGCGCGCCGGCGCTGTGGTGCGCGGCGTCGCGCGCGTCGGTCGCGCGCAGCGTCGACGGGTTGCCCAGCCCCGCGGTGCCGTTCCACACGCCGACGTCGAGGAAGACGAGGCGCCGCAGCGCGCGCCCCGCGTACACGGCGTAGCCGCTCAGCGCGCTGGTGTTGGCGCCGGGCAGGGCGGCGATGCCGAGCGCGGGCGCGCCTTCGCCTTGGGTCCGGTTCGCGCCGGCGACGGGCGCCGCCACCCGCGCCACGAAGTAGTGCGCGTACCAGCCCGGCCGGATGCCGGCGGCGAGCGACTCGTTCTTCAGCTCGTACGCGGCCGGCGTGAAGGCGCTGTACTCGCTCTGCGCGCCCAGGTGGAAGAAGGTCTGTCGGATGCCCAGCGCCGCGCCGCCCAGCACGTAGTCGACGCCCCACAGCGCCGCGCCGAACGTGTCGCTGATCCCGCTGCGCCCCCCGCACGACACCGAGTTCGTCTCCCCCATGACGAACGGCGCGCCCGCGCGCTCCGCCGCCGCGATCTGCGGCCCGTACTGCGATATGTTCTGCGCCCCCCCGCGCCTGAGTGTTAGCAAGTCCTGCGCGCACCGACCTACAAGGCTACGATACCTGCCCGAGAGGAGGGGTGGGGGTCGTCAGCGACTTACTGCCGAACGGTTAGCGGGCGCGCAGGAGAAGACCGAGGGGAGACGGAACGACGGGGAAATAGAGCGGCCCTGGGGGGAAGGGCGCCGGCGGTTCGCTTACCAAGCCATAGCGTCGTGTGGTTTGACAGCAGATCCAGGCGCATGCGCAGCCAGCGGGCTGGGTCGCACGAGGACTGGGGGTAGAGGTGCATGGCGTAGCTGGAGATGAGGGCGCGGTCCTCGGGGCGCTCGGCGATGCCGCCGGCGCCGTCGCGCGTGAGGTTGGCGACGCTGAAGTCGTCGATCTCGTCGTGCTGGTCGTGGACCCAGGGCGGGTCGGCGATGACGCCGGCCTGGAACTTGGGCGCGGCCGCGCCCGCCGCCGCGTACCAGTCCGCGCCGGCGATCTGGCCCGTCAGGTTGCGGAACTGCACGACGTAGGCGTCGACGCCCCAGTCGGCGCCGCGCCACCCCTTCGCGATGAAGTGGTCCACCTCGTTGCCGAGCTCGAATTGCGCGAGCCGCGGGCCCAGCGCGGCGCCCGCCGCTGCCGCCTGCGCCACCGCGTTCGCCCACCCCGACGCGTTCGCCGCCAGGTTCAGCGTGTACGTGAGCTCGGTGCCATCCGGGAAGTACTCCCCCCAGGTGCGGAACCAGGCCGGCGTGATGTCGAAGCGGTTGGCCGCCGGCAGGCCCGGCCGCGCGGCGGACACGTTGCCGTCGGGCAGCAGCGGGCCGTCGTGGAGGTAGGTCTGGTCGGCGGTGTTGCCGCCGACACGGATCGGTGGCGGTTTGCCGGTGACGTTAGCGACGGCGCGCAGGAGCGTCGCCGCCAAGGGCGTGCTGGTGTAGGCGTCGACCCAGATGGGCTCGATCGAGTACCCGTACACGTCCGGGACGAGGGGCCGCGTCGCGAGACCGTCGGGGATGTCGACGTCGATGACGGTGGAATCCTGGGCTGCGACCTCGACGGCGGCACCGGCGGCCACGAGCGCCGTCAAGAGAACCGAGCGAGCAGCCATGGTGGATATGAGTATTGTGACGATGCTGACGATGGGAGATTGTTGTGCTGCTCCCTCGTGGTCACGCTGAGAGGCGGCGGCCCCGACGGTTATACCGGAGGAGAGCGAGCTTCAGGCCAGAGACCTCCATCCTATCACCGTACGACACCGCGGGCCACCTTGCGTGCCCTCTCCTCATTTGCCCCCCGACGGAGTGGATTCCTGGGACCAAGATCGAGGTTGCATCATGCAGCGCGCCCCCCCTACGCATGGATCGTCAGGTTCCATTGCGGGGGTCGTGAGCAGACGGCAAGACTTCGCACCTCCTCCCGGGGGAGTTAGCACCGAGTTATGGGTCTCTTTTCTTCCGGCCGGAAGCCATCGCCGTTAGGACGACACCTCACTGGTACGCAAGCACGTTGGAGGTGAGGAGAGAGCATCTGATATTTCGTTTAATTGCCGTGGGCATAGCGTTACATCAATCTGACACTTCGCTCCACCCCTGGCCTGCCGTTGGCGATCTCTCTTCCTTTCCCCCGTCTATTCTTCATTTTAGGAACCCCATCCGTCCTTCGTCTCTCGCCCCTTTCAAGGCGAGGCATACTTGTACCCGTACTTCTCCTTACTTTCCTTCAGAAACTGGGCCGATTCCTCCGCCGCCTTCTTCCTCTCCGGGTCCGCCTCCAGCGACTTCTTAATGGTGTCGTTGGTTATCTGGCTCTCGTCCGGCACGGCGATGCCCTTGCGCACCGCAGGGCGCTCTAGGCAGCGGTCGATCCACTCCTTGACGTGAGGGAACGCGTCGATGTCAATGCCGCTGAAGACGGCGATGTTGCACCACCCCAGCAGGTTGATGTCGGCGATGCTGAATTTTCCGCGCCCCGGCCCGACGATGAAGTCGCGCCCCGCGAGGCGCGCGTTCAGGATCCCGTACAGGCGCTCCGTCTCGCCAACGTAGCGCTGCACGGCATAGGGTATCTTCTCCTTAACGAAGCGGAAGAAGTGGTTCGCTTGTCCCTGCATCGGGCCGAGGCCGCCGCTATTCGTAAGGTTAGAAATTTGATACCTGCCTAGATAATACGCCCGCGCCAGCCATAGAGGTGCTGGGGCTGTGCTGAGACCTCCCTCCACGCTACCAGAGACGTTGATCTCGAGCTAATGGTAGGCGCCAGGAGCAACCAGCCGGCCTCTCCGGAATCCAACTTACTGTTGCCAGGCCATCCACTCCTCGCAGACGGTGTAGTCTTCGCTATCGACGGGGAAGCTGAACCTGTGTTCGGGGTCGTAGAGGCGCGTCAGGTAGCCAAGGATGGCTAGGCCCTCGAAGACGGCGAAGCCGCCCCGGTCGTGGTCGACGATCGCCGGGATGCGGCCGTTGGGGTTTATTGCTGTGAACCACGGCTCTTTCTGGGTGTTCTTTAGGATGTTTATAGACTGGTATGTGTACTTCTTGCCGTACGCAGCCTTCAGCTCTTCGAGCAAGATACTGGCCTTCCAGCCGTTCGGCGTGCCTAGAATAGCAGCATAGAGTTAGCTAGGCCACCCGGTGTACCGATCGCGAATGGGGACGGACCAAAGGTCAAGAGCTCGATGCCGCTCTTAGCGACGAGGCCGGTTGGTTCCGACATATCGTGGACCTGCTCAGGAGGTAGAACGGGTACCGTTGTTCGAGCCGTAGAGAAGGATGATATATATTGCACCGTTGCGGGACGATTGCGAGAGTTGTGGACTTGGGGAAAGAAGAAAGCCTGAAACGGAGATGGACGGCTGATGGCGATGATACTTATACCTGTCGACAGCGGACGTCTCGGTAGAGCCTTGCACAGCATCGAGAAGGGATTGTTCTTCCGATAACACTCTCTCCAACAGACGGCGAGACCCAACTCTTCAGCACACTGGAAGGTTCTCTGAATTACAAACAAGACTCTCTATCCATCTATGATGTGTGTTCGTCTGAAGAATCGGGCACGGGCATTGGCACCGGCTCGCGCCGCCTCCCCCCTCAGTAAGTCTCACTTAAGTCCGTCGACTCGCCCACTACTACCTTCTGTAAACCTCCCCCACTCTCTCCGACGGCTAGGCGGTTATTAATCACGACGGGACCGCACACGTATCTGGGGAGTACGGAGGAATATCCCTCGTCATATTCTGCTTAGTAGCTACCTTGGATCAAGCCCACACTGTGGGTTGCGGCCAGCAGCTTGACTGGAGAGACCGTCGTCGAGCTAAACAGAAAGGCGATCTCCTCCACCCCCCCCCCCCACCAGGTTGCTCCGCCTTGGCGCTTCGTCGGTGTGTCATTTATGCCGACTCTGATCTTCGAGCAGCGTTATTCTTGGGCCGGATTAGTGAGATAGCCCCGCGGCATGATGACACGACGAGACCGGCTGAGCCGGTTTCCGCGTCGCCCGAACAGTAATTAATAATCATTACGACCGCAAGAGCCCGCGTTGGGTTACAAAAATGTCTGAACGGATTCTGTTACGACCCAGGCAGGCGAGAACTCCGTCCCTCTCTTCGATTTGCGATTCCCCGAGATACCTCATTAATACACATATACCTACACATACATATGCATATCACACACTCTCGCGCGCGCACACGCAACGTTTCATTCGTAAAAGCAATTGTCACTTTTGTTTCTTCATACACACGGGTAACCAGAAGCCGATACCGAAAATATGTTGTCATGGCCCGACAGGGATTCTCAAACAGAAACCCATTTTAATCCTGTCACCCTCATCAAGACATCGAAAATTTGTCCATCAAAAGTCATTAGGCAAGTCCCCTATTAGCCAAACCTCCCCCTTCCTAGGCATCTCCTGTCCTCATATTCGTTACCTACTTGAGTCCTAGCTCCCATAGTTCCCTTACCGGTGTGACGTGGCGAGCCAACCATACAGGGCGATACGACGTGGGATCTAGATAACGTAAGGGGTGGATCGATTTCAGAAAGATGAATAAAGAAGGTTACCAGTAGCCGCCGCCGCCGCCGCCGCCTCCGCGACGGTACTCCTCGCGCGGATAGCCGCCGCCGCCTTCACGAGGCCCATATCCACCTTCCCGAGGAGGGAACTCTCGCGGGGGCCGATCGTACGGCCGGCCATTGACATACGGGTCCGGTGGGGGCGGATAGTCGCGCCGGTATGGCTCTTCGTAGCGTCCACGTGGGGCCGGGTACTCCTCGACCGGACCGCGACGCGGCGGAGATCGATATCGACGATCCTCGTAGTACTCTCGGCGGTGAGGGCTCCTGTCGCGGTAATCGTCGCGGTAGCCGCGGGGGCTATAGGTGCGAGGTGGTCCACGCCTCTCGTAGCCCTCACCTGGTGGGCCGTACGGTCGGCGGCCGATGGGAGAGCGAGAGCGGGCGCCACGCTCACGCTGAGGGAAGTCCGGCTGGGTCTGGTGGATCACGTTAGCCTGCGGTCGCTACAGAGGGCCGTGAGACCTACATCGGCAACACAATTCACTCGTTGTCCCTTGAATTCGCGGTTATCAAGCTTCTCGACAGCAGTCTTCAAATCAGCCGCGGTCTCGAACTCAACGAAACTACCACGGCTCGTCAATAAAATCTAGCCAGTCGACGAATCCTCGAGGTGGCAGCCGGGACTGCGACTTACCCACGACCGTTGCCGTCACGGCCCGTCTCTGAGTAGACGACATCCAGACTTGATTGCCGAGCAAAGTCTTTGAGGTCCTAGATCCAGATTCCATGTAAGTGGGAGTCCGAGGAGCGGTGTGGAACACATGCGGATGAGGCCAAGATCTCCAACTCCAGAAGCAGCACCAGCAAGGGAGTTCGGTCAAACCAATCCAAGCCGGCGGATACGTCCAACACGGAAATCCTTGAGGCGCCATGACTCGCTCCCAAGACCTGTCCGCTAGGATTCGGGAGAAGTAGATCGCCAGCCACGACACCACAAAAAAGACGTTGGATACCAGCGTCCTCGCTGTGGAGGCGAAGAAAACACACGTCGCAAGACGGCCCGCTGTACCAAGGGAAATGATGATTTGAAGCCAGAATCCGAGGGCGAAGGAACGGAGAAACGGGAGTTTTAACAGACCTGCCAGCTGGTATCATTGGGGAGTCCAGTAATCTGCATGCGATAGGGAGTACGGCGAGGACGCGGGGCGCTGCGCTCATGGCCACCAAAGCCTTCGCGGTGGCGAGAACCCCGAGCGAATTGCACAGTCAGACGTTCGCCCATGAAGTCGGATCCATCTTTTCGTCATATTAGCCAGGAAGACGGGAAAACGATCATAGGCAGGAGAGACGGTGGCCAGGAATGGTCCAAGACGTACGGAAAGCTGCGGCGGGGCCAAGGGTTAGCTAGTGAACCAACGTGTCGTACCAGAAGCATCCGGAGACGGTAAAACAATAACAACATCGGGTAGAGAGAGAGAGAGCATGTTGGGGTCCTAGAGAGATGCTCACCAGGAACAACATCGCGCGCATCCATAGGATCCTTGTATTCGATGAAGCCGAAACCATTCATCAGCTTCACCTCGGTGATTTCGCCAGTGCCATGGGTCGCGAAGTGGGCCTCAACATCGCCCTTGGTGGCTAGACGGGGGGGACCAGTTAGCAACAGCAAAACGGCGACATCGAGCTGAGGCCGGGCACTTTCGCGCGTAATCGCACAGCCTCAGGCGCGAGCCGGCAAACAGGGCACGATGACTTACCGCCCTTGGGCAGGTTGCCCAAGTAGAGTCGGGTAGAAGAAACCTCGGTAGACGCCATGGTCGCGCTCGGGAAATACGGCTGTACGGGTTGGGATCCAGGTCAAGGCAAGTGTAGCACTGAAGGGAGGGCTGAGGTCCGCCAGCGCCCAGGGGAACTCAGGATTGAAGTCAGTGTGCGAGGCGTCGCAAGAAAGCGTGATGGGCTAGTTGGGAATTTTGGGGGTTGTAGTTTTTTTTTTGGGCGGGTTTGGGATGATGGCGGAGAAAATTGTCACCCAAACCAGATTTGATGGTGGTTGGTGGGCGAAAATCAGGTCCGGAGGGACGTCGAAAGGTGCGGGAGACGGAGATAAACAGGGTGGGAAAGGCAGAAGAGATGATAGATAGGCCGGCTATGCGTGTCAGAGGGGAGGGCAGAGACGGTGCAGCCCAGCGACACTGGGTAGCAAGCAATTTTGATCAGGCTCCGTCTTCCTTTGGGAGAGGTAAGTAGGTGAGGTCGACAAGATCGATGTGATTATGCAGAGACGGAGTTGATGGGTGATGGGTGACAGGTGACGGGTTACGAGTGGGAGAGAAGAAAGTCGCGAGAGAAAAAAAAAAAGAACGAGGGAGGAGTGCGTGGCGTACGGTGCATTGGACAGTGTGGAGGCAGCAGGTACGTACATATATGTACATATGTATGTACCTACCTATGTACGTACCTGCTAGATGTGCCAGAGACATGATGTACCCCAGAGCATGGATATATATCTCAAGAGTACATGCCTACACATACACTATCTACGGATGGTTAGGCAGGCTCGGTGCACAGTACGTGCAGCCATCCACTCACAGCTTCCTCTGTTGCACCTGACCTACGGCGGAAGGCAGGTTCCACTTCAATTCCGTTCAGCGCCGCCCGGGGGTTCACACGATGAGGTGTGTACTTGCGGATATACTTTGTACATGTATAGTATCGTAGGCGTGCATTAGGTACTCTATAGGTACCTACCTCTTTCCCTCATGTACTATATACACGCCGATGACATGGATGTATGTTCTATACCAATGGTATATACAATATTGGCGGCAAGCCTCTTCTGACGGCCCCCCAGGAACCGATGGAGAAGACTCAGCACACGTACTTGGCAACTATACATGCTTCTTTGATCGTCGGGTTGATCTACTGCCATCTGCCATTTTCAGGCAGGTCTTCATTTGCGCCCAGCCACTCATGCTACGCAATCTGCTATAATACTATTGTGCTATGCTATACGCATGCACGCTGATACATATCAATTGGTTCTGTCCATCCTGTTACATGTGCGTATACCCAAAGGCTGTCCCCAGGCGCGTTCGATTGGGCGAAACACTGGCAGTACCTGTAGTCGCCTTCTTACCACATTGCCTAAGAGGTACCTAGGTAGGTAGGTAGGTGCCGAAGTAGCAACACAGAACTCACCAAGGTACCTACCTTAGGTACATACCTACCTAGGACCCGCGTCCCGGCAATGTGAGATCTGCAGGTCCGTAGAGAAGGGTGCACCTACTAACCCCAGCCAGGCAAGGGTTGGCAAGCAGGTACCTCCCATCCGCATGCTACATACCTCCTACATTAGGTTGGGCACATTACGTACCTCTACATACATAACCTTAGGTAGGTAGGTACACATAACTTGGGTCGTGTAGAATGCATCGTAAGAAAGCAGGACGACACGGGACATCTCAACAGCAGGTAGAGATGCCTTAGGACACCGGCACCTACCCCCTCTTATAATACTGGAATCAGACGTAAGGTGTGTAGGGATATTAGTAGAGGTACCTACCTAGGAGGTAGAGATACCTAGGTACCTAGGCACCTACTAAGGTAGCGGCCCGGCACGAACTGTCAATGGTAGTACCTGGCGGAGGCGCTCGCCTCACATGACAAGTTGCCGGCCACGGAAACAACTTCATACAGGGATGTGGCAAACGGCAGCCTCATCGTCTCTCACTTTCCTCCTCCGCCTCCTCCGACTCCCCCATTACGTCTTCCCTGCCAACAGCCAACACCCCTCAACCATGCAGTAATTTATCAACCCGTTCCTTGCCTTTCCCTCCCGCTGGAACCCTCCCATCCAAACGCCAATGCTATGCCGTGCCCAAGCGAAGAGACCAACATTAAGTATTACCTCCTCCCCCCCTCCAACCTAATCAAACTTCGTTAAATAGAACGTCAACTAGTTCATCTACGATCGTGAAGACCAAATGGGCGCTGCGGGGTAGTGGTTCGTTAGCATCGCGGCGCGCCGTCAGAGAGGGGGGGGGGGGATCGCTGTACATACTTGAGTCTCGTGTTGTTGAGTGTTGCAAAAAGTCTGCGACTGGCCGCTTGCGCATTCAGTCGCCCAACCACATTCCCGGCTAAATCTGGGACAAGCGTCGCGAGCATCAGACTTGCTTCTCTGCGAGTCTTCGCCTTCTCCGACGCCGTTCTGGTCTGTCGGTTTTTATTCATCTGCCCGCCGGGCCACATGCTGTCCCTCAGGAGACCGATGTACTTGAGAACGGCATCCTCTTGGATCAGTAGGCGGAAATTGTCTCGGACCTTGCGCTCGATAGTGCCTCCGAGCAGTTGGTGCAATACGACGACGACGGCCCGCCCGCGGAGCCAATTGTTCCCCCGGTTGAGGCCGAATATCTCGAGGAAGATGTCGCAGATCGGCTTGATGAACGGTTCGAGCTCCTTGTCCTCGAAGGCGTTCAGTTCGGCCTCGGCCTCGGCCGTCGTCATGGCATCCTCGTTGACATTGAGCGGCATCGTGCTCATCTGGCTAGTTGCCGCTGCGATAAGGCTCTGTCCTGCTACTGATAGCTGATCTAGAACCGGTATGTTCCCCAGGATGTCTTCCATGCCATCGGCGACGGAGTCGTATAACCGGGTTATCATATCCTTTTTGTCCTCCCGGCTCATTAGGTCCTCTCCCTGGGTGATCACGCTTTGCGATAAGAAAGCTCGAAGATCCCGGCTACGGCACACGTCCGGCAGGAGGAGTAGTTGGCGTAGGTATCGCTCTAAAGCCTCACGCCGCTTGCGGAGAAAGTCGCTTTGAAGCTTCATGACCATCCTCCGTCGCGGGAAGTCGAGATTACGTATTGACGGGTACCTGTCGCGTAGTTTCTGGTGAAGCTCGAGGAACTCGCTATATCGCCGCGTTACAATCCAGGTGGCGGCTGGCATCTTCTCCCCCGCGTCCCTCTGTACCTCGACTACGTACAAGGCGAACTCTTTGCCATCCTCCTCTCGGCCGACCTGAATCGACTTGATCCTGATCGATGCCCGACCATAGAGGCTATTGTCGCTCTCCTGAATCACGTACTGCTGTCGCTGTAGTTCTTTCCGCCGAATTTCTCTCCGCAGACTTGCTTTCGACTTCCGCAAGATACGTAGCTCGGCAGTATTGTTGGTCAGCTCCGCCTTTTTCGTAAGTGAGTCCACGACAGCCTCCTGGGCAGCTAGTCGTTCAATGTCGTTGGTAAGGGCAGCAATGGCCTCCGCGAGACCCAGGTCTCCAGGCGCGGCTTCATGCACTTCATCCTCGTCCTCGCCATTCCCTTCTGCATTGTGGTCTTCTTGTTCGTCCGACAAAAATTTATCTTCGTCCCCAAAGAGATCGTCATCCACGAAAACACCGATCCTAGACGCTGGGCTGACAAGTCCGAGAGACGCCAAACTGGGTTTCTCGACATCCTTTCCGGGTTGCATTGGACGTTGATGGTCTAGCGAGCCCCTGGTCGAGCCAATATCCTGGGTTGAGAACAAGCTAGACGTCCCATCGTCGTGCCCGAATAACGACTCGCGAAGGTCCTCTGCAGTTTGCGGCCGATCGTCCTCCATGATTGTATTGAGTGCCTCTTCCATCGCCTGGACAACCTGGGTATCAGGTACGGGTCTTGATGGTTCCTGATCAAGGCTTTGCACCGATCCAACCATCAGATCATTTTCAAGGTCGTCATCATCAAATAGGGGCGAAACTGGATTGTCGTCTAGCGAGCGTCGATGGCCCATCAAAAGATCCGGACCATGGGTAGCTGCGGCTTTCAAGTCCACGGCAGATAGACCTCGTCTTACCTGGGTATTCAAGGTGTTGGTGCCTGACGCCGACATGGGCGAGGCCCGTAACCCATACGACTGTGAAGCGCGAAGTGGGGGAGGCGGAGCTGTTGACGGCCCAGCTAAAGGTTGTTGAGCAAGGGGAATGCTCTGTGACGCTTCCTCTGATGCGAGGGCCTTGTAGAACAGGTCTGACTTCTTAAACGAACCGAGATGCTTAGATTGCATATCCTCGAGCACGGTGCTTTGCGTCCGCAGTACAGCACGTCGTGCCTTGTGGTATTGTGCTGGCGAGGCTGCGGCACCAGCATCGAGGAACTCACGTATGGCACGCCGTGACCCAGCTGGTACCTTGAGTTCTGGCCGAGACAAGTATGCTTGGTCGATTTGGGCGAGATCAGCCCGATCGGATTCAGACCAGGGACTTAATGTGGAAGGTAATTGCTCGTCATCGGGACCATCATCTTCTAGGGGCGTTCGAAACCCATCCACGACCAGCCAGAACTGCACGAGGGACATCAAGCCTTGCCTGTCCATGTATTCCATGAAATAAGAGAGACCTGATGTGTCACGCAGCAGCTCGACCAACGACGCATTCTCGAGTTTAGATAATCCGGCATTTGGCGGCAGGTTACTTGACATTGGGACGGGCTGCTTATCACCCGCCGCGGCCAGTTGCTGAACCCTCTGATCAAGTAGTCGCTTGCCCATCTCTAATCGACGGAGGTAGACCTGATCTTGGCTGGCTTGCTGAGAGTCCCTTTTCAGTTGGCTCGCTACCTCACTTCGGAATCTCCTGGCGTCGGATAGGTTGTTGAGCTTGCGGATCGTCCTGATAAATCTTTCAAAACGACGCTCGCCATCCCCTACACTGAGCCGCGGAAACGCTATCGGTTTGGATCTCTTTGGCGCCGGCGACGTATGCGCATCTAAAGCCGCACGAAGTTTACGAACCGTCGAGCGGTCCTGCAACATGCTCCGCCCATAGTTCTCCATAACTTGGTTCCACGTGTCTGGTTCGGATAGCAATTGCAAGGTGGGAAATAAGATAGCACAGGCGACGATTTCGCGGACAATACTGAATACCACCCGACTGTCAAGCAGGCTACCGGGGAGCACGCTTGGTAGGATTTTGGAAACAGTGCGTCGTAGGTGGTCTTGCTGTAGCAGTCTTGTATCCGAATAGGCCAGAGACAGGGCGGGATGGAGTTTGCCGTCTCTATACTTTGCGGCGATGGCCAGGTCGAGTTCCTCGGACTCAGTGACATCTCGGTTCAACTTGCGACCGCGCACTGCCTTTTCTGCTTCGTAGAAGTCCCGGAAGTGAGTCGTCAACAACGGAACAATCCTACCTGTGACCACCTCGACTAGGTCTGTCTCGAGCAAGCGGTCGCGGATTCCGTCCAGCGCGTGTCGAATTGCCCTGTCCACCTCATTGGAGAACACCGGGTTCTTGCTGATGTTCGAATACCACGACTCGACAAAATCTCGTATAATTAGGCCGAGCAAGTCGTCCAAGGCGAGGGACACGGAGGGGGAGGCGGGATAAAGAGGACGCTTAACATAGGTTTGTCGAATTCGTAGGGCGGCGACCTCCCGACGCCAGGATCCGGCGCCTGCAAAGCTGACCGAGTTGGGTCTCGATGATCTGTTTCGCTGGTCGTAGGCAGAGCTCCGAGATGTCAGTAGGAGGAGCAGGCAGGCCAGAAGGGTGGCGATAGCACCAGCGACGAAGGCATATCCAGCCCATCGAAGGGCTGGCAACCAGCTAGTGGCATAGCCCCATGCGATGAAGCAGACGATACCAGCGAAAGCGACGTCTCTCCCCTTAAGGGCCATACTCCGTTCCAGATCGCTTGAAGACTGGTGTCATGGTCTATTGCGAACGGGGAGGGTTGCTTGACCGATTGAGAGAGTACGTATCATGCTGTATGGGAATGACGGCGCTTCGCAAGCCCCCCCTGCCAGGTGTGCTTATCGACTGATAAGAAGCGGAGGGCTCGTTAGGTACCTATGCGTAAGGTAGGAATGCACGTAAGCTACATATACACACATTGGGTTAGGTGGCACCTAGGGAGGTACCTACAGGTAGTACAGGTACATTATGATATCCAGGGTAGGAGATAATGTACCTCCTAATCTCCTACTACAACCCTTACACTTCCCCTTACACTTACTCACAATTCAACTACGAATAGAGTCAGTTCTATACCTCCTATCTGCATGCTCAATCCCCCTAACAAGAAGAATCTTCTGCACAAGACGATGGTAGATACCTACCTTGAACCAAATCCATCACGTACCTTAGGTGGGTATGTAGCACGCGATCCGGTAGAGATCGCTACTAGAAGCATGTGTTCTATGCATAAAGGCTTACTTGCGTGTGCAAGTACGCACGAGAAGTGAGGATGTTCGTTCATTAGGAGGCAGTCTGAGGACGTGTGTATGTTCGTGGGCGTGGAGCATGGAACCCCGGCGGCCTGGGCACTAGGTAAAACGGCTACAGGCACCAAACCCACATACAGCATGTACCCCAGACATTACATGCAGCATACCTTAGCCAAACAGCTGGTGTTGGATGGGTAGTCGTCGGTACGGTCGTAAGCAGCAAGCATATTTATTCTTCGAAGCGTGAGGCGTGAACTACCCAGCTAAATGCATACATGCTGTGGGTTATCCTAATATAGGAAAGTCGTGGCTGCTTGAGCGGCGTCGCCTAGGACGAACTGACGTGGAATTCCGGGAATATTCATGGAAACCTCCGACCCCCGGAAAGATGGCCCCCCGCCAATGTAGCGTTGTTCCCGTAGTATTTCGAGTATCCTAGTAATATCAAGCTACGGATTGTGGCCCAGTCAGTTTAGATGCTGGTGGTAAGAATGCCTACACCTGTGTATGTACACGAGCTCACCACGGAGGATCCTCCAAGCGCCGAAACAGGGCGACGAACTTGGGGCCCTTGTTCCTCTCGACCTTCTTCCCCTCCTCGGTTTCCATCCTCATAACCTCGACGCAAGCGTCCGCCTCCTGCTCTTCCTCGGGCACCCTCTCGAACGCGGGATGCGCGTTGAAATGCTGGACCATCCAGCCGTGGAGGTCCTCGACGTCTGTGATGGTGTACACGATCCCACCGGGCTTCAGGACGTATGCGTACTCAGAGTTGAGCGTGGCGGACACGATCCGGGCCTTGTGCTTGCGCTGCTTGAAGTGCGGGTCGGGAAAGCAGATGAAGATCTTAGCCAGCTGCGCCTTGCGGAAAAAGTTGGGCAAGAATTTCATCGTGTTCGCCCTCAGGCAGGCAATGTTCCGGTACAGCTTCCGGTCCGCATTCTGCACCCGCAGCGCCTTAATCCGGTCCTGGACAAATTCAGTGACCTGGGTCCGGATCTCCATGCCAAGAAGCAGCGTGTCTGGCATGAGGGGGCCCAAAGCCACGAGCAGACCGCCAAAACCGCATCCAATATCCACCACCTCGACATCTTTCGAGAGCTTCTGCGGTGCCGATGCGGCCGTGGCTACTGTCTCGGCACAACCATCTGTTCCCGACGGGCCAGGTTGGATATCGGCAATAAATGCCGGGAAGAGCGCAGACCAGTCCATGTCCTCTGGCCTCGCAGGACTGCGACAGGTGAGCATAGGAATATATCACATACGAGGAATACATGTAAAGACAGCAGGCAGGCATACTATATCAAGTTATGGTCCGAGAAGGGATTTGCGTGAGCCCGCTGGCGATAGAACCTCTTCTGGGGCATATGGGCGGCCCCATTTTCTCGCTGAGCCTGGCGGTAGCTCTCCCGCTTCTGCTTCTTGTTTGGAGGCCCCGGCATGGCGGGGGTGGTGATAGCTTCGAGACCGAGTACCCAGGAAACGCTATAGTGTGATTGCCGAGGGCAAAGTGAAATAGAGATTTCCGTGTGAGCGCAAATTCGCAGGTACCGAGGTCTCAGATCAGCCCAACTAGTCCCCTGTACCTCACCCCAACCTCTAACCGGATTAGGCGATTTTGCCGAGCTTTTTCCCTGTCAACCAAACTTTATCCCTGTCACCTAAACTTTTCGTACAAGGGTCACTAAATTCTCCTTTCTAACCACCGTACGAACGTGCACTTGATTTATTCTTTTTCGCGATTAAAAGTTGCCCTAGAAGCATTTAATAAACAATTAACTAATCGGTGGTGGTGGTGGTGGTGGTTTGGTGGTGGTGGTTTGGTGGTGGTTTAGTGGTGGTGGTTTGGTGGTGCAGTTGACTTGGTGGTGCTAGTTGACTTGGTGGTGCAGTTGGCGGTGGTAGAGGCTTAAGTAATCAAAAGGATCTCACCCCAACCAACTAGTGGAGTAAGGTCGTAGGAAAGAGCCAATAGAATCTTTAGGAAGCCGCGACCCGCTTTGGGGTGAGGTTCAGGGGACTAGTTGGGCTGATCTGTAGACTCCAGGTACCTCCTAACCAGTCACCGATGGAAAGAATCTGAAATTCGGATGCAGCACCTTAGGAGGTACCTAGCATCCATGGTTTCGGTCAGGAGGTACCTGAGCAAGTGAGGTTCGGGCCCATACACAGACATCCCCCCACCCTTGCGTGAGGCAACAATGTACGTAGTAGGTAGATACATCGATAGGTACACGTATCTGAGAGGTGCATTACAGAGGTAGGTACCTCCTAAATATGTGACGTACCGATTATATATACCCGCCCAAGCTACGTGCCTAGGTACCCAACGTATGGAAATATTAAGCTATAAGTTAGATTAGGTACTACGCACTCTATGTACCCACGCAGATACTGAATGCATACCTAGGTACCTACCTAAGGTACCTCTTATGTATACCTTGATGTACTTAGGTAGGTACTTAGGCGGGTACTGTTGAGTTAACAACGACGGGGAGGTCGTGGTGGGGTTAGAAGTTCGAGAACGGGGCGGATGGGGCGGATGGGGACCCGGCCGATGTGGGGGGGGAACTACTGATAAGCGATAGGCAATAAAACACGGTAATAACTTCACAGAGCGCATAAGTATCCGTGCCTATACCCGGTTTTTACGCTAACCAGGTACTTCGCGTCGCTCCCGGTGGGCGGAGGGAGCATCGGTTGCCGCAGCAACCGCGTCCCAAAACTGAGGGTGACTGCGGCCAAGGGTGGTCCTCCATACAGAACGGAAGGACGTATGTACGTATGCATGTACATACCTCCATGGACCGGTCGAGCGACTTATGTATTTTGTCAGACCTAATTAATTCTTCAGCGCCGGACCTCCTCCAGCCCTGCAAATTTACCTCCTCCCCTTCTGCTCCTTTGTTTGAAGCTGGCATTCAGATGAGGAAACCCAACTTGGTGTCAACTCGTTCTTAGCCGCCCGTCCGATGCTGCCATGTCCAGAGGCTGAATACAGCTTCACCGAGCGTATGGCAGTATTCTGGTAGCATTTGGTCTACCACTGCCCGTCTCTCCCGGGCACAGCATATTTTGTCTCAGCTACCACCACCTACTGCTACCTTCATCATCCTTGATCGCCGTCGTCCGTACATACGTGCCCTCCTCACAATGGCATCAATCGACGATTACCACATTTCCGCCAACATATCTCCCAGCTCGGCCCGGTCACCTCGACATGAGCGGTCCAAGTCAAATGTTTTCAAGTCGTTCCTCCATCGACGAAACAACTCGGACGGATCTGCACTACCACCCGTCGAGCTGATGGTCCCCCCCGATCTTGGCCATCGGTCCTCGATGCAGCAAGCAATCGATTTCCGAAACTTCTCCCGACCTAGCGCCCTGGGCGAGATCCAGCAGAACCAGATGGGGATTCCCTCCCGGTCTCCTCCCTGGCGGCACCACGGCTACCCGAGTGCCCCTTCGTCCCCCATCAGGAACACGCTCAGCACCGTGCAGACAATCTCATCGACGCCCTCAAAAGAAGTCGAGAAGCTAGCCAAGTCAGGCAAGAACAGAGAGGAGGGCAAACCCAAGAAAACCAAGTCGGCCACGAACCTGGTAGGCTTTCTCAGCCGACCCAAGAGCTCCAAGGGCTTGAATAAGCTTGCGAGCGATGACGGAATGCATCCGAGAAAGGATAAGGAGAACCAGAAGCCGCAGGACGCGGCCCGGCCTCCGATTTACGCACAATTCTCCAGCGGGGCGCTTGAGAAGCAGAACGATTTAGACGCCGGCAAGAACGTCTACGCACACGGCTTTAGTAGCAACTTATCATCAAACATGGTGTCGAGCATCCGCGCCACCAAGCAACGACCCAAATCTTACCACGCGTACTACACGCCCAAGGACGACCACAAAGGAGCGGCCGAGACGAACTCGAGCGCGAACAGCACTAGAGGCTCGCCGTCTAAGATACGCCGTGGCCTCGGCATGTTCGGCGGCAGCGCTGGGTCGGAGGGGAGAACCCCTTCCGCTGAGTCCGCCGAGCCGGTGCTCGACCCGAAGGATATCGATAAGCACCTCGAAGCGATGCTCGACCGGCGAAACATCCCCGAACACCAGAGGTACAAGATGCGCAGTCTGGCGGATTCTATCAAGATGGAGTTCATCCGACAGGACTGGGCAGAGACCCGAGGCCCCAACAACGTTAGACCCGGTAGCCACGGCAGCGATTCCAGCATAAGCGCCGCCCAGGCAGTTGAGCAAGGCAAGGCCAAGAAATCTCGGGGCCGGAGCTTCACACTATCGAGGAGCAGAAAGAAGTCGGACGCAAGCTCCCCAACGAAGAAAACGAAGGGCGAAGGCTCCATAGGACGCCATTTCCGGAGCCGATCCACCGACAGCGTCGCTAGCGAACGCCCCCCTTCTGCCGGATCAAGTTCGGGGACCAGCATCTTGTCGAAAATGAAGCTGCACCAGGGGCCTCTCGATTTCGTGACCTATCTGCGCAAGGTCCAGAAGCCGGAATTGGTAGAGGTTGGTAAGCTCCATAAGCTGCGCTTGCTTCTGCGGAACGAGACGGTAGCTTGGACAGAGGAATTCATCCGGCAGGGGGGGATGGAAGAGATCGTAGGGCTACTGCATCGCATCATGGAGGTGGAATGGAGGTATGTTTACCCCCAACTGTTTCTCTCTTTTTTTCCCTGGAACAATGGTCATGCTAACCCCACGATAGAGAGGAGCATGAAGATGCCCTTTTACATGAGAATCTCCTCTGCCTCAAGGCCCTCTGCACCACGGCCCTCGCGCTGCAGTACCTCCACTCGATCCAGGCGACCCTCTTCCCAGCTCTTCTACGCATGCTCTTCGACCCGGAGAAGAAAGGCCCCAGCGAATTCACGACCCGCAACATCATCACCTCGGTATTGTTCACCTACATACAGTCAGCCCCAGCTGCCGACCGCCCCGTTCGCGCCAAGACCGTGCTCGGCCACCTACGTGACCCCGAACCGAAGGAGGACCAGCGGCCTCTGGGCTTCGTGCTCGAGATGCGTCGGGACCGCCCCTACCGCGTGTGGTGCAAGGAGGCCGTGAGCGTCACCAAGGAGGTGTTCTGGATCTTCCTGCACCACCTCAACGTCGTCTACCTGCCCCGGGAGAAGGAGACGCGGGAGGGTGCCGGCCCGTCCGGGATCGACAGCGCCGCCTACATGCAGGCGCACTTCCCCCAGGAGCGCCCGCCGGTCCCCGCCGCCCCATACGTCGGCGGCGTGGAGTGGGACGCCACCAATTACTTGGCCTCGCACCTCGACCTCCTCAACGCCATACTCGCCTGCACGCCGACGGCGGGCGAGCGGAACGCCCTCCGGGAGCAGTTCCAGATCTCGGGGTGGGAGCGCTGCCTCGGCGGCAGCCTGCGCCTCTGCAAGGAGAAGTTCTACCCCGGCGTCCACGACGCCCTACGGACCTGGGTCGCCGCCGCGGCCGAGGACGGGTGGGACGTGAAGGGCGTGCGGTACGGCCCGCCCGCCGAACCCAAGCCCCCGAGGAAGCAGGCGGGAGGCGGCGGCGGCGGCGGCGGCGGCGGCGCCAAAGCCAAGCCGAAGGAGGAGCCGGCGCCCAAGATCGAGATACCCAAGCTCAGCTTCGGACTAGCCGCCGCCCATGGCCCGGCTTCTCCGGCGGCGAGGACGAGCGGCAACTGGCTCTCGTAGAGACGAGCTTCCCCCTTTCCTGTCCCCCCTCTCACTCATTGCACTGACCTCTTACGGCGTTGGAGTAGCAAAGTACCGGCGCCGGTTCCCCCGGAAACGGACATGAAGGAATGGTATCCCGTGTTTAGAATAAAAATTGCTGGCTGCGCGTTGGCTAGGAGTTTTGCGTTGATGGATATCGGACTTTTTTGTCAGATTCTCTGTGTCTGAGTTTTCTTTTTCCTTCGTCACCGGTTCTCTGGTTAGGGGAGGGGGGCTCTTCACAGGTCTCTTTTCGACATGCCTCATGATTTGGGTTTCCATCTTTCCCTCCATCCCCTCCTCCCCCATCCCCCTCCTTCTCCCCTCTCCTCATCCTCCTCCTCCTCCTCCTCGCTCCTTACTCCTCACCACCACCCTAGGTAATGACGTCCGGTTAGGCTCGGCTACTGATAGGCCGGTGCACCCTAGATTGGATGATTACGATGCTTACGACGATGACATGGTTCAATAAATCAGATGATCTTTGAGATGTATTCCCTCTTCCGCGTGTATCATGATGTCGCGCTAGGCGGCCGTAACTCGTGTGAGCATGTATACCCTCCCTACGTGGCCAGGCCCAGTTATCCGTGAGATCAGCTACCTCGGCGCCGAGAGAGGCGTTTCGAGTCCTTTTTTTCACGAGCCACGACCGCAGGCGCGAGAGCGGTGACGGTTCATCACGACTGTCCCCGAGCGGGAGGGGGGAAGGATGCGGGAACTAGGTCCGCCAGTCAGCTCGGTTCACGAGCTAGGTGATGGAGCACACACGAACCAAGTTTCCGGTGCTCCCATTCGACCGTAACGGACGCCGAGTGCGGCCCGCCAATGTCAGCGGCAGACGCAGAACGGTCTCCAACCCTTGACCGCCCCCTGGGAGGTTTATCATCGTACATCGTATCTGCTCTCGGGGAGGGAGGGAGAAGGAGGCGGAGGTGGAAGGGAGAAGTCGTCTCGGGAGCAGCGTGTCAGAGAGACTTGTGAGAAAGTCAGCCCCTATTAGGCTGGCTAATAATAGAGGTACCTCGCTGGAAGCAAGCTTCTCCCCGTGTGGTCCGACCGCAATCGGCGATGTTGTAAGATGCATGTCTCGTCCTAACAACCTCTCGAGGTAGACGCAGTAGGCATTAGCATGTGCTGTACGTAAATCGCACAATCATGTCGCGTGCTCCCATCCTCCGCCGGGGGGGCCGGGGAGGGGGACAAGCGGGGGGACCCACGCTCAGCTTCATACCGCTCCCAAGGTTCTCTACCTACTAGATGCTCTCGAGCCTGGTCCGCAACTGTTCGGGAAGCAGTATAAAGCCGCCACATCACATGGTATGTATTGACGTTAACGACTATGACATATCTCCGCATTGCACCTGCGTCGCCTGGTAGCCGGTTGGGAGACGAATCAATATACATACTGGGGATATAGTACCCCGTATTTAGTCTAGCCCCTATATACCGAGATGGTATACTAGGTATACTAGGATTATAAGAACACGACACTGCATAGACTCCACGAGCCATGTAGCCGGCTAGTAAGTTTTATTTCGCTTGTATCCGCCAACTAGGTACTTTGATTGGAGTTGGCGTCGAGAGGCTTCATGATAAACGAAACACGAGTGACGGTATTCATTTGACTGAAGTTCCGTTCAGGAAGCGATTGACCGAGCCAGTGATCTGCAGTGCATGCTCAGCCGGTTCCAAGACGAATCAGATCTAGTAGGTCACCAGTCCTTTTGCGGGTGTTACAGTTCTTCGGGATTGCAAGGGGTCGAGGTAGTGCTAACCTCAACCCAATCAGGGCAACTATCCGGACCCATCTCTCCGTAGTCCTCCTCACCAGGCCAGCCCACGGTCTCAGGCGTGTAATCTCGCCGCGGCGTCGTGTCGACCGGCTGCCACAAAATATGACGAGTCTCATTTTCGCTGCGGAGCCGCACCTCGCAGCTGGCCCAATGAAAAAAGTAGCCGCGGATAGGCAGTAGATCCCACGGATGACAGCGCAGTAGAAAGCCGGCAGAGTCACATCATAGGTGTGTGTGCGAACCGGGGAAAACGACGTTCCCCGAGGATATATTATGGGGTCTCAGCGCACTTGGCGGCCGAGCGACGGCCAGACTCGCCCCTAGGCGTGTCAGATGCGTGTTTGGTGATATCCTCTGCAGGAATCGTCAACTTGGGCCGGTTTCGAACATTTGATAGGCCTGGAGAGATGGGATAAACCGGAAGGCTGACGGCCGATGCAGACTCGATGGCCAATGACGGAGTGCACGATGAAGCTATGCATATCGGCGTACGCGGAGTCTGAGCTCGCGAGGGTAGCTCGTCGAGACACCCGCAGATCCGGCTAACACATGGGAGGAATGCCCTCATCGATGGATGCAGGATTCGGAGAAGAGGGGAGGTAGGAAGGACATCACCAACAACGGGCGGAAAGTGCATGGCCGAGCCACCCGACCCAGGGTCCTGTTGAGAAATCTGCTTAGCAACATCCATGGAGATGGGAGAGAGCGGAGGTTCCCGGGATGGCCGCCTTCCAATTGACAATTCTAACCTCACCAAACGCAGCTCAGGCGTGTGCATCGAACCAATCCGGGGCATCTGGTATTAAACTGGACTCGAAGCGAGGGCCTTTTCTCCCCTCGGAATGTCGAAGCCGTTACAGTTGGGGACGGCGGGATGCGGCTCGACGTCTCCTTCTGCAAGTCCTGCATCGTCACATGTAAGATGGTTCGCGCGCCGCTTAACGTGGGCGACGACGCATAGACAGCGCAACGCCCGACATCTGCCAATGCCGCGCCCGCGCGAGGTTGGCGAGGACGAACTTTTGGGGGGTCTGCCGGGAGAGCAGCAGAAGAAGAAGAAAGCCAGGGAATTTTAAATGCCTACCTACCGGGAGCGGATTTGCTAGCTTCTCTTCAGGTCTTCGGGGCGCCGTCTGGTTTTATGTAATCAGCCCGATGGCTCGCGGAGCAACTCGAAGCAACTCCGGGGCAGCCGCGCGTGGTGGACGGTTGGCAGTTTCCAGGTTTGACGTAGCCATCGAGTTGACTGCACAGATCACGACATGACTAGGCCCTTCCGCTTTTCCCGGTTGGGAACGCTCTGCAGGAAGTCGCCAACCTGCTGGTTGGGCCGTTGAGCAAGCGCTTATTAGGTACGCGATATAGGCGACCGAACGTTCCATGTTTTCTACAGTGTTACGTAGTACAAGCCGCGGCGGTTGAGATCGATGTAACCCGAACCTGCCGTAAATGAACAGGCGTACATGTACATACGCAAGGTTATGTACGTAGGTAGGCAGATATGTAGGCAGATATGTAGGTAGATATGTCAGTATGATGTAGGAGGCATGTACCAGCCTGAGGAGAAGGGGGTAATGCCTACATGATGAAGTCACCGGGATGGGGGGGATGCAGCAGGTACGCGAGGCGAAGCTGGACTGGCAGATACCTACATATGCCTGCCTGCCTGCCTACATACCTAGGTACCTACCTAACCTACCTAACCTACCTCTACCTCCTACGTAATGCCTACACCTTAGGTTAGGAGGTAGATAGGTACCCAAGGTACCCACGAGATGGGAGGGGTGGGGGGAGTCGGCCACCTAACAAGGCCGGCGGGCATCATCCTGTAGGATAAGCACCTAGGTAGGCGCTAGAAGCAACAGCCTCCCCGCAAGAGAACCCCGTTCCCGCTGACCAGGAAGTACCGAGCAAGTAGGTACCTCCTATCGACATGAAGGAGCAGGACGAGGTGTAGAACAAGATTTGGAGGATACCTCCTCTAGGTACCTAGGTAGCTTAGAGCCTAAGCTTGTCGCGGAGCTGCGAATATGTGGAAGACGTCCGTAGAAGAAGCATGTGAAACCTAGAGGAGGACCCCCGGCCCGGCGCCGGCGAGCAGCTCGCTTGCCGATGAACACCAAGACGGTAAGCGCGGTACCGAGCCCATTGCCCAGAGGGGAGGTTATGAGAGGAAAGCGGAGCCGACCAGCTAGGCGACATTGAGGAGGAGTCGATTAGGTAAGTCATGATGTGTGTCGCTGGGGCTCTACCCAAGCACCCCACCCATTACCCCTCTCGTGAATGTGAGAGCGAAACAACCGACAAATGAGCGCCTCGCGTTGGCGGTACATGAGCTGGCACGTTATCCAGCTGACGGCCCAGGTACCCGTCTCTGGAGAGATCCCCCCATACGGCGGCGACCTGCTCCCTACAGTTAATGGCCATGTCAGCGGATCCCATGCTTAGGTAGGTACCCCTAGGTAGGTAGCGTTCTGCCTTAGGCCTCTGCCATCCAAACCTTGGCGGTGCCCGGGCACCTTATCCTGGTTCCCCACCTCCCTCTCCAGCCTGTTTCCTCTCTCGGGCCAGTAGCAGGCGCCTGACCACAACGCGGTCGCTCTCCTGGGGCTAGCTCGGGGAGGGTACATGCCTACTACGCAGATGGTGCGTACCTACCTACCTACCTAGGTACCTGGCCTCCCTACCGACCTGAGAGGTACCTACCGGCGTTGCCTGTCAGGCATCCTAGGATTGCTGGTGAATTCCTACTGGTGAATGGCAGCCATGCCCTACGCACCTAAGGTAGGTACATTGGGTACTCTTACCCACCGCAGCTGCATGGCCGACCACTTACCTCCGTTAGGTACCTACATGCCTCCCTACATTAGGTACCTGCCTCCAGAGTTATTACCTACATACGTACCTACCTACCCTTACCTCAGGTAGCCGTGCCGCACGTCGCTTGTTCCCCCGGCCGCGCCGTGTCTTCGCCAGTCTTCGTCATCGCTCGACTGTGCACCTACTATCGTGACCGGAACCCAAGAGCCTGGTCTGCCTTGCTAGCCTAGCAGGAGAGAGAAAGCAAGTGACCCTGCGATCTGACATTCACCGTATCGACTAGGAGCCCAACCTCTAACAGCTCTTCTTTTTCTAACCCCCCCCCCCCACAAAACCCGGCCCTTTCCCGTTCGACCCTTAGCACGCCACAAGAGGGATAGGATGGTGTAAAATCGCATCTCTTACATACGTACGGCGACCCATACGACGCACACCGCGCAGCGAAGCAAGGCCGAGAATCTCGCCCTACTATTGCACCGCTGCCTGCTAGCTAAGCTGCCCGCCTAGCCGTCACCTGTCTCTACTTACCTGCTTCCCGGACCTACATACCTGCCTAGCAGGTAAGCTGTACGGCATCTCCAGCATCTCGCTGCCCACTAAGGATATCCGAGGACCTCCACACCTGCGAGACCTTGCAGCGCCCTATCATTCGTGCCGTACTGTCTCCCAGTTCCAGCAGGACGAGTCCCAGCGGCTACCGTCCTAGTGGCCCACATTACCAGTATCAACATCTCCATCACTATTTCTAACGTCCTGCAAGCCGTGCCGCTCCGAGACCAGCCAGAGCCCACCGAGCCAGTTTTGTCGACCAGAATCGCTGGAACCCTGCCCGTTTTCGTCCTGCCGACGAATCCCAGGTGCTCGGTTGGCACCAGTTAAGAACTTTTACACAATACCCGAAGCTGACCACCTTCACATTCGCCCAAAATGTCAATAAAGTATGTATCAACTTCTCGTCCGCTCCCATCGGTCTGAATCTTGACGAGTCCTTACATCTCCCTTCCCTCGTCCCCCCTTTTCGTGATTTCTAGGATGTAATATTCGTCTTCACCCCCCCCCCCCTTTATTCCCCTCCCCTCCCCTCTCCTCCGGGAGCCCTGCTCTTCGTTTTGCCGCCCATGTATGAGCAGTCGACTTATAACCTCCGCCTCTCGTCACCATTATGGATTACGGACTTCACGACCAGCATGCCTCTTATATTCTCAGTCAAAGTAACCGCGGCGAGGAGGATACTGACCTGGAAGCTAGTTGGGTGATGCTGTCCCGGGCAGGGGAGATAGAGCCTTTGCCACATGAGACTATTCTACACAGAACGAGGGGCCGTATAGCTCTTAACATAACCGCTCTCAATCAGCCTCCGCCGGACACCCCTCCTCTTAACATCAAGAGCGAGAGCGGAACGGCGTACATTACGAATCAACGAGTAAGCGGCAACAACGCATAGCACATTATGAAGATCGAGTACGAGGCTAACACTTCGCCCCTAGCTTATATATCTTCCCTCCAAGCCCACCGACCAATTCAAGTCGTTCTCTTCCAAGATCTTGGGCTGCCAGGATAGCCGCATGTGCTCATCGTGGATCGGCCCGTGGTATTGGGAGGCTAGTGTGCGGCCGGTGCCTGACGGCAACATTCCACCGGAGTTTCCCAGGGTGAATCTACGGTTGACCTTTAAAGATGGAGGTTCCAGTGAATTCGAGTCGAAATTTGTGGAACTTAAGGCGCGACTTCACCACGCGGCGCAGATTGCGGAGGAGTCAGGGCAGAGCAACTGGGCCCAAACCGTGCACGACGAGCAACTTCCTGAATATAGTGGCCCTCAAGGTAGCAACAATCCTAACCAGGCCAGCGACGTAGCTCAACGAGCGGACGAAGCTGCCCGGCAGCGGCAGGCTCAGCAGTCAACTCCGGACGAACCCCCGCCAAACTACGACGAGGCACAAGCCCAAGCGGTTAGCATGCGCTTCGACGAGCGTATGCGCGAAGAAGCAGAAAGGCAGTGAGAGCAACTCCCGGCGGAACGGTCACTACGGGGCGGCGACGAGAGTAAGGGGGACTCGGCTCTCTAGAGTCCCCGAATTACGATATTTTCCCCTTGCGGTACGAAAAAAAAAAAGAAAGCCAAAGAAAAAAAAAGACTTGATACCCCGAATAGAGAACCTCGGGCACTCATATGCTACGCGCCCACCTCCTTCGTTTATATGCCCGTACGGCGGCGGCATCAGCATCCCGAGCGCTTTCGAAGGGGTGGAATCGTAGCACAGCACGAAGCACGAGGGAGCTGATCTCCGAGGGGATGCGAATGGACGGAGGAAGGAAGCAGGTCACTATATACCTCACCTCATGCAAGCCGATCAATATGTATGTAGCTGGGTTACGAAAACGTATTCGCGTAGCAATGTAGGCAGAGGTAGATTTACACATGCCGTACTCGGGCATCTATGTATGCATACATAGGTAATACCTACATACAATACACACCTAACCTACATACAACACCTACATACATACCTCCATACATACCTACATACATATACGAGAGCGGGGTGGAACTGGCCAGCATCGTTTGCTACGCCGGTTACGCAGGGTTATCATATCAGATGGATCCAGCCCCTGGAGATAAGATACTGGAAATACCCGAATGCGGGCCCGGCTGGATGAAGGGGTGCCATCTACTCGCGCATAATACCTACCTAGGTAGGTAGGCAAGGGACACCTGCGTGGATATATACACCTGTATCGGCCATAAATTCTGGGCAAACAACCTCCGAAGTGACGGGCCGCATGCGAATTGTCCACCGACACACACGGATTGGTGGGCATGTCGTCAAATCGGTTCACCCCAGGCTGCTCCCCGTGTGCTACCAGGCGCTTGTTTGGTTATATGTATGCGTACAGATATATACGCGTACAAGTAAATATACCTATATACAGGTACATATATAGGTAGGTATGCAGGTAAATACGCATAGTTACAGGTGGATATACACATATAATACCTATATAATACCCATTGGTACCTTCTAAAGCGATGGAATCCTACTATACCGTAGGTACATAACTCCTCTATATACTTACCTCCATACGTGTACATTGTATTGGCCCAGCCCCTCGGTATCAACGGGATATTGTGCGTTGTGGAGGGTTCACTCTCGTTGCTTCGCGGCCTTATTTATAAGGCACACAAAACGTTGAAAGCTGAACCTGACTTATTGATTGAAAGGGGGTAAACCTAGGTGCCAAAACGGCGATTGAACAGCTTTAAATACAGCTGCGAATCAACCGATCACAGGGCTCCTTTTAGGGTGCCCTGGGATCCACGATGTCGGGTTATGTAGGTACTTAATGGATTCAGCAACCCGATATACTGAACCTCTTACGTAGGACGGACCCGGTGGCTCGAGAACCACGTGATCCAAGCTCGAAAAGCCACGGCCAATCAGCAGGCCTCAATTGGCGATGCTCTATTTTTCTCGGGTGCCAATAACTCTTCGAGACTACACCTCATCATCACCCCTCCTTCAACCTCCCTACAACAAGGCATCGGAACCGCTAAGTGCTCGCCCTATCGCAATGGGTATCTGGGATACGATTCAGGACCTCGTCGAGGCAGTCACGCCGTGGGGCGCGGCCGAAGCCGAAGCTCCAGCTGAGGACAAGGTACGATTCGAGCCTCTCTCTCCCCTCCATGCTGCTTCGGCTTAGCATCCCGCGAACTCCCGACATCCCGCGATGTCGCCGCCTCGAGCGCTATACCGAGTCTATCCCGCACTAGAAATACTGATAAGCGATTTCCTATAGGCCGCAGCGGCGCCCGAAGCAGACGATGACGATTCTGGCGAGGAAGAGGAGGAGGAGGAAGATGACGACGAACCCAAGGACCCCAAGGATCAATTTGAAGAAGGTTCGTTGCGCTTGGGCGTGTCTGGCATGCATGGATGCTGTATTCTTCGTGGGACGGCTGTTCCCCGCGGGGTGGAGATATGTCGTCTACCCGCGATTTCTACTGCTAGGTGGTGGTCAGATATACCTATACCTATGCTAATACCCATCGTGCAGACTGCAAGAACTCGAAGCAGTGCGCTCCCGCTAAGCACCACTTCGACGAGTGTGTCGAGAGGGTTACCAACCCCCCCGATGGCGGCGAAACCGACGAGGACTGCGTTGAAGAATGTAAGAAGAGAGCTCTCCCGAGCCGGCGCCCCGCTCCCGGCAGAGAAGCGCGTGCTCCGGTGCGCTGACGAGAGGCTAATCGGCCTTGTGCCATGTGTGCATAGTCTTCCATCTCGCCCACTGCGCCGGCCAATGCGCAGCCCCCAAGCTCTGGTCCGTCCTTAAATAGCAGGCGCAAAGAAGCCCGTCCGAGGTTCGCCTGGTACCGCACGTATAACATAGGTGCAGGTGCATATTGACTCAGGGCGCTGCCGAGTCCTCGATTGGGGCAACCCTCCCGGCGTCGTCGTAATGCAACCCCTTCGGCGGCAGCGATCCCGTAGCACGATCTGCGGCTCGGGCGGGAACACATGTGAATAGGGAACATCACAACCGTCCTATCCTTTGTATCCTACGCAGCGCCAGACATCTGAAATAAAAGAATTATATCTCGTTCCTCCACTCTGTCTAACAGGCCCGTTTCGGCTATTTCCCCGCCTGGCCACCTCCGTCTGGGCGTGGAGCCTACCGTATCAGGCGGCTTCCCCGGCGACTTCTCCCGGGGACGGATCAACTCGAGGACTAGAGATGTGTTTGGGGTAATGGGGTGGGCGCCCTTTTCTTTGCGAATACGGCTATCCGCTATCCAAGCCAAGTTAAACAAGCGTTTACTCCTCCAGCCCTTTTCCACATCCCTCCTGTTACATGTCTCGCAGAGACGGGGGGTCTAGCGAGTAAGGCCTATCGAGTCGAACCCGAGCTTGCATGGCCTCTGCCGGCCGGGTACCTGATGTTCTAGGTTGCGGGCGAGTTTTACGGTAAAGCCGGCCTAGTGAGACGCCGGAAACGCCGGACCCGTCCGACAACTCGCGCGCCTCCCTCTATATATAGTAATCGGTTCACCACGATGCTGATCGGACGGACAGCCCGGGCGGAAGCCGGTTCACTCTTAGCTGGAGTCTTTCCAGACGTGTAAAATAAGTCGGCGTGGCTATGCGTATATCGGCAGGCGCGAGTTGACAGTATCCCTTTCGGCCCTACTACATATATATACGTATTCATATAGGCCCGGTGGAGAGAGAGCGCGCGTAGAAGCGAGGCGTGTGACATGTCATTATGTATGTCCGAAATGCACGTATGTACACCTACTGTGCTACGGTAGTATGCGCGCACGCATTGTGTGTAAGAAGTACGTTGTAAGGTATGGGTTCCAATTCCAAGATTGGAGTGGGAAGGGTGGAGCAGGGGAGGGCGATAAAGGCGGGCGCGCGTGTTGTATGTGTTGACGTGTGGCTACGAAGATGAGAATGGCTGGGCCGCCAAATAGCTCGAAACAGCCTTCTTCCGACGCCGGCACCCCTTCGACACACCCTTCGACACACCCTTCGACACACCCTTCGACACACCCTTCGACACACCCTTCGACACACCCTTCGACACACCCTTCGACACACCCTTCGACGCACCCTTCGACACCCTTCGGATAGATTAGGTGCGGGATGTGATGATGCGCGACATCGGCCGAGGTAGAGGTGGCGCGACGGCGGCGATCAGGAGGTCTGTAATACCTACCGACCGGCGTATTGCGAACTCGTATCGTACGGGCAAGACTCGAGAGAACCGGCTCGGCCGTGCCCATCCTGAACAGCCTTCAGGGCTGGCGCCGCGCGAGAGAGGCACAGGAAGAAATGAGGGTGCGTCTACCATATGAGGACAGGGCCACCTGCCTACGAGCCTGTGCTAGATACGCCCTTAGGTAGCAGCCTTGGGGGTGACGTGGGAGGCCAGCGGACCCGAAGCAGCACATGTGGCCGGCGGACGGGCCAATCAGCGGGCACGGGACAATTCTGTCAGCTGTGGGAACCAGGGGGCGTTCATGACGGCGACGGCTAACGAGGGGGGGGGCGAGTGAAACGCTGAAACCATCCGCCTCGCCGGGTTTGCCCAGCACGTAACCGACCTGCTACTCGGCTACGAGGAGGTACCTACGAGCGTAATTACCCACCTTGGGTACTTGAGGTATCTACCTGTGTGTGTGTCTGTGTGTCTCTGAGTGTGTGCATGTGTCTTCCGTGTGTATGTACGTGGGGAGTCTAGAAGAAGAACGAAGACCAGACCCCTCGTTGTCCATCCCATCCCGTACACCTACTCTATGGGTAGACCTTTTGGTTATCCCATCTCGCCCTTTCAGCTCCCCAACCTCACTCGACTTTTAAGGTCGGGACGTGCGCCGGCGGTCCTGGCAGGGCGTGGACCCATGCCCAGTTGCGAGTGAGAGAGGTAGCAGTGCTAGCTGTGCCTCCACGCCGGACCTTTCCGCTTTGGCCTTGGAGCGGTGCAGAATCGGGCGACGTAGCCACGATCCCTCGCTCCCCCCCTTTTCCTCCCCCCCTCCCCACTTCGACCTGCCCGGGTGGAGAACGAACAGCGGCAAGTCGCAGGCTGGTTTACGCATTGTACTGCGGAGTAGGGTGGCCAGGTCGGTACGCAGCCGGTCGACCTGCGGTACTCGCGCAGCCCCTAGGCGGGTGCCTACGTGGGCATGTACACCCGCATCTAATATTAGTACCTAATCAATCCGCTACACGTCCGCACCACATCTCGTAGTTTTGCCAGTGCTGTCGGGCTACGTCGATTGCAGCGTAGTCGCCGTGCCGAGGGGACGGCGGACTTGCTCTTGCCGACGGCCGGCCTTCGTCTAGTCTAGAAAATAGGTAAATTACGATCGAGCGAGGGGGAGCAACTAACCACCTCTAGGTCGGCAGGCACGGATACTCCGTACCTACCTATGAGTACGCAATAGGTACCCGCCCAGCTAGCATGTTGCACAAGACGGTGAAAGGAAGGTCGCGTGGTATTTTTCCTTTCCCCCTGTTCGCCCATCGCCTCTCATCCTCTCCTCTCTCTCTCTCTGCGTCACATTCTCTCTTCCTTGTCGGTGCGATGAGGACGGGTAGACGGGGGTCTTGCGGATCCCGAACGCGATAGTGGCGGGCATTGATCCTCCCTAGCCATAGCATAGCATAATATCACCTGCTGCCAACTCCCCTGTCCTCCGCTGTCCAACCAACAGGAAAAAGGCGAGAGGAAGAGATTGGTTACTGCTATCTGTCGTTGGTCTTTACTTTCGCTCCCGTTGCTTCCTTTGCCCAGCTTTTTTTCCTCGTCTTCTTTTTTCCCCTGTTCCCTCCCCGTCTCCTCCTGTCCTGTCCGCCTGTCGTTTCTCGTACATGATAACTGCGTAGGCGTGCTTGAATCCAATTCGCCGTCTTTTTTTAGGACGATGCAAGTTTGAGCGGGCCGGAGAACGGGATCCGGATCGTGTCAGCTGGCTGATCTCGATGATCGGCGCCTGGGTTTGAGCATCTCTCTGTCCGTCCACGCTGCGCAACTCCCGGTACGCTAAAATACACATATACGGACGTGCGCATTGTAATTCGAACCGGTCGTCGCTGGTAGACATAACCTTAGCCTCAAAGCCACCGACCTGCGCCTGTCTCGAGGCCACCCGCACGCCCCCCACGCCCGCACCGAAGACATGGCTCCGACCCGTGAGGGCCCCATGGCTGACGCCAGCGACGCCAGCGACGCCAAGGCGCCCGACGAGTACGTCCTCGATCCCGTCAGCACCGACGCCTCTAAGGCTTCTCTCAAGGGCCACCTCCGCCTCACCCCCGACTCTCCCGCCGGCGACGGCGACCTCGCGCCACCCTCCGATGCCCCCGGCCCGGTCCGCGACGGAGAGACGGCGTCGATCGACGACGGCGACCGCGGCTCCGTTCGGTACAAGGTATACAAGAGGAGGTGGTTCGGTCTCATACAGTTGACCCTACTCAACATAATCATTAGCTGGGATGTAAGTTCGCCGATAATCTCATCGTCTTACCAGATACCTGGCAGATACTGCATGTGTCGACAGAGACGTTGTGCTGAGCGTCGAGGAGGCTGTGGGGTATCATTCTCTTCGACCGCTTGCCTTGTCACACCCTCCTCCCCGCCTCTTCTCACCCCCCCTATATATATATCTCCGATTGTCGGCTTGTCGTCGTGCTTGTCAACTGGCCTCGGCCCGGTGCTGCTTTCCCGTCAAGGCTGGGTCGACTGACACATTTCTCCTTGCAACTTCTAGTGGCTCACATTCTCTCCCGTCTCGCAAAATGCGGCCATATATTACAATACCACCGAGTCGGCTATCAACTGGTTCTCGACGGGCTTCCTGTTCGCCTTCGTCGTCATCTTTCCCGCTGCCATCTATGCTCTGCATCTAGGACCTAGGCCCTCCATAATCGCCTCTGCCGTGCTGATCTTGGTGGGGAATTGGATCCGCTTCGCCGGCTCTCATTCGCGCGATGGCGGACTCTATGGCGTTGTCATGTTCGGTCAAATCCTAGTTGGGCTTGCCCAGCCGTTCGTGCTGAGCGCTCCCACACGCTATTCCGACATGTGGTTCACAAATAGGGGCCGTGTTGCGGCCACCGCCCTGGCCAGTTTGGCAAATCCTTTTGGTGCTGCTCTCGGGCAGCTCGTCGTGCCGTTCATGGTCTCGGGACCCGGTGATGTCTCGAATGCCGTGCTCTACGTCGCCATCATTGTGCGTCGCTTACCTGAATGCGAACCACCCGCTTCATCTTCCCCCCGCTCATGCGATCGAAACTGACCTAAGCACTAGTCCTCTGTGGCCGCACTCCCCTCGTTTTTCATCCCAGCTGCGCCGCCCACCCCCCCGGGGCCGTCGGGCTCGACGCCGAAGATGTCCTTGCGCTCGTCGCTACGGCACCTCCGGTCTCTCGAGATATGGCTCATCCTGGTCCCTTTCGGCATCCTCGTCGGGTTCTTCAACAGCATCTCTTCGCTGTTGAACCAGATAATGATGCCGTACGGCTTCACGTCTGACGACGCTGGCATCGCCGGCGCAATCCTCATCGTCGTCGGGCTCATCGTCTCCGCAATCTCGAGCCCGATCCTCGACCGCACGAAGCAGTTCCTGCTCGCGATCAAGATCGCCGTGCCGGTCATCGGTCTCTGCTACCTCGTGTTCATCTGGATGCCGGGCACACGCTCGCTCGAGGGGCCGTATGTCGTGCTCGCCCTGCTTGGCGCTTCCAGCTTCGCCCTGGTGCCCGTCGCGCTCGAGTTCCTCGCCGAGATCGCTCACCCCGTGAGCCCCGAGGTCACTTCGACCATCGCCTGGTCCGGCGGCCAGCTGCTCGGCGGCGCCTTCATATTGATCAGCGACGCTCTCAAGGCTGGCCCCGTTGCCGATCCTCCGTTCCACATGTTCAACGCGCTGATCTTCACGGCGGTCGTCGCACTCGCCACCGTACCGCTACCACTCGCGCTTGGTCTGTTCGGGCGCAAGGACAGACTCGTCATGAGGAGGACCCGGAGCGACGAGAGGACCGAGGTTCCTCCGTTAGTGTAGTAGGCGGCGCAGGTACGAGGGCAAAAGAAGGCCTGTGCGACGACGAAGGGAATAAAAAGGAGGCATCTCGGATATAATGGCTGTTTTCCCGTTGCGGGTGACGGCTACACCAGATGCTGGGTACGCGGGACGGAGGTCGGGTAGCATGTCAAGCGGGGAGGCTAATGTCTTTATGGGGATGGGATAGGTAGGCGGACGGATGACGGCCACGCATTTCCGCCCGTTATTTTCCTTGTCTCGCTCCTCCTCTTTTTTTTTTTTTTTCATGGCCTGTCTTCCTGGTTCGTAGCGTCTCCACCGCCGCGTACCGAACGAGCGAAGGTGGGCAGAGCGTGAAGCGACGAAGCCGAGAGGAGGGGGAAAATTAAAACCTGATGATATCCAATGTTTTTTCTCTTCTCCGGGGTCCCATATTTCCGCCCCCGACCCCTCCCCGGAGTGCATATATATTTTCACATGTTTTCTTTATACGGGCACATCCACGTACATATGCAGACGAACAAGTAAATACCTAGGTATATAATAAGTAAGACAGAGGCCGGGGGAGCTGTATGTACTTGGATCTGGCATCGGATGCGGCATGCTGGTGTAGTGTCTCTGGTTTGTCTCAAGCTTCGGCTTGTGTGTGTGTGTGTGTGTGTGCATTGTCTCGGATTCGGTATGTAGGTACACATGAGTCGCATGTGCATACCGACATGCTTTTCTAACCCACGCGAGCACGACGATGAGTGTGGGGCTCGCGGGGCGAGTCCGCCCCGCGGTGTTCGATGGTAGATACATGGTGCGAGAATCTATATACATGTATATATATATGTGTGTGTATATGTATGTGTGTGCGCGCGCACGAGATGTCAACCGCATACATACAACTCCGCACCGTCTCGTCGCCATCATTAACTATTAACGTCCCGGCTCTCGCGGGGGTAGGTATGTATACGCGAGAATACCGAGCACGACGGACCGACCCCCTTCCCTTTTCGCTCGCCCCCTCCCCCCCCTTCCCACGCCTCGTGCGCTACAAGCCATTTCCGTTGGCCCGGTGCCCGTTCTCGGCCGCCGCGGCGCCCTTGCCCTTGGCCCTCTTCCCCAACGCCACCTCCCAGGCGATCCGGAGCCTCTCGAGCTCGGCCCAGCAGCGGAGCCCGTCGGCCTCGAACTCTTCCCTGCGCTCCCGAGTAAGCGCGACGGCGTCCCACTTGCGGCCGCGGCCCTTGCCGAGGATGCCGGCCCCGGTCTCCGCCTCGGGGCGGTCCCGGCCCTCGACCCGGCCGTCCCAGCCCCAGCCCTCGACCTCGGTCTCCTTGGGGGCGACGCGGCCGCCACGCGTCGCGCACGTGCCCCACTTGACGCGCTGCGCGCTGCTGCCGCTGCTGTTGCTGCCGGCGGCATCGAGCTCGAGCTCGGCCTCGTCGGCGAGCGCGAGCCAGGTCGTCGCGCAGGCGCCGAGGTACGGCTCGATCGGGTGCCAGGCCGAGCCGCACCAGCGCGAGACGTACATGACGCACCAGTACGCGAAGAAGAGGAACCAGTTGAGCGGGAAGAGCGGCGTGCAGACGATGCCCGGGTGCGACAGGTAGAAGCGGGGCTTGAACGGCTTGTCCTCGCCGGTGGTGGTGGCGGGGGGTGAGGACGCGAAGTAGGAGGCGGCTACCTTCTCGACGCTCGGGAGTTCGGCCGTCAGCACGAGGAGGTCCGTTATCCGCTTGCTGCTCTCGTACGGCGGCTTGGTGCGCCGGGCCTGGAAGTCGTCGAAATCGAGATGGTCGTGGCCGGCATCGATGCTGCTGGTCCAGACGACGCGACCCCGGGGTTCGTCCGGATGCGAACGGCTCAGCAGCGGCAGGAGCTCGTGCGCGAGGATATAGTGTCCAAAGACGTTTGCGCAGAAGACTTCGGCCAGCTCCGGGGGGGGCGTGTTTAGGCTGGTGGCGGCGGCGTCGCCGAGAAGCTTTCGCTGGTCTAATATGACGGCAGGTAGAGCTTTCTTAAAAGAAGGGAATGTAGTGCTCTGCACGAGCCCGACGTGGAGGAATTGTCTCGCGAACTCGAGCCAGTCCAGCCCGGACCAGCCACCGATGCCGGCGTTGAAGAGTACAGCGTCGAGTCTGGGTATGGCTACGTCGTCGATGACGCCGGTTGGGTCGCTGATCTTGCCGTGGACGAGCTGTTCGGCAACGCTATATATCGCATTGAGATCGCACAGGTCGAGCTGAACGCTGAGAACGTGGACGCGGGAGATGACGGTCTTGGGGTTGTAGTCGGGGCCGGCGCGGGCACGAAGCTGGTTCGAGGTGTTGGCAGTCTTCTCGACGTGGGCGCGCAGGGCGAGGATGGTTTGCCGCGACTTGGCGGCGGAGCGGGTGGTGGGTATGAGGACTAAGTGGGAGGAGAGAGAGCGCGAGGTGAGAAATTCGTCGATGATTCGCTGGCCGATGCCGAGACCAACACCACTAAGTTGGGCGAGTTTAGGAAATGCATTGACCCGGCGTCGCATAAGACGGAGAGATGACATACCTATTAGCTCCCGTCAGCAGGACGTAGAACTGCTGGTGGCTCGCGGTGCCTGCCCACGGAGGAGCGGCCATGGTTGACGAGGGCAGAGGTCGAGACTAGTTCAGCGGTATCCCTCAGGTGACGAAGCAGATAATTAGATATAGCTCTCTCGCGCGCGCTCACGCGAGTTGGGGAGGTACGAGGTTGTAAGTTTGGGAGTGTATATGGGAGTGTATATGGGAGTGTATATGGGAGGCAGATATCGATCGATCGAGGCGGTGATGGTAGGGGGCAGGGTGGTGGAAACGGAAGAGAATAGTAACACGTGCAGGGCGCATAATACGTATGTCCAGGCCTGCATAGCGGCATATTGGCAGGTTAATTTCGCTAGCACACGTACATAGCTAGGTATGGGCCCCATCTGCGCGCCGGGTTTCGACATACCTACCTAGGTATATATATCATGTATTTGCCTAGGCACGAAGAAGTGTGCATTCGGATGGCCCCCCCATTCTCAGGTCCCTTCATCGTCCACCCATGCTGCCGTGGACAGGGCCGCGTCGGACAATGTGGCGGAAATGGAGGCGATGGGTGGAAGCGGACGTGGGCTTCTACGCTGCCGGACAGCGATGGTTGGCTTGGCGAATCGGCGACGGAATACGCATGTGCCACTCTACCAGGCGGGCGAGCAGGGGGCGACGAGACATCGCGTCGGGATCGTCGCGAATGACGCGGAGGTTGTCGTGGTTGCGAATGTCCGAGTCACCTACGGGCAGGGTTGTAAAAAAAAAAGACTTAAATTTTCTTTTCCTAAAAACTTAACTTAACTTAATTTAATAAATTAAAAACTTAAACTTTTTTGTAACCCTGCCTACCGGAAACGAATAAATAAAGGATATTAGAGAGGGATTATGGCAATATACACGTATGTGGGTGTCGAATTACGCGAGGGCGAGGGCGATCCGGATAGCTGCCCCGCAGATTAAATTATTTTACGTGTTAGGATCAGATCACCGGGAACGAGGGGTTTCCCTAACCTACCTCCAATACCTGCCTGATACCTCTCTCTATCCGCTGCCTGTTACGCGTGCAATCTCTCTCTGTCTTTACCTAAGGTAGTACCTACCTCCTAGAGGTCGGTAGGAGGTACCTACCTAGGGAGGTATCTGAGGTACCCTGGGCTTCCATGCTAGGTACATCCTCCAAGCACACCTCGGTATGCATCCCTGGACGTACCTAACCTAGGCATTGTGTACATTGTATTGTAATTAAATGGATTCTATGGTATGACGCCGGAGGCATCCGGGCCAGCCCGTCTTATCTCACCTGGCTCAGCAGCTCCAACATATGAGCGTACGTATCCCTCTATCGTGTATTTCTAATCTCTCTCCCGCCGTCTCACTCTATTTCCCTTCTGCGTGTACCTAGATGTTCATATATTCGTCTCCCGACCATCGCCGAGTATGCCGTCACTCCGAGAGAGATACCTTTCCAAGGCGGATTGATGGTACCCTAGTCGACTCGCGCCTCGTCAGGTCCAATAGCCCCCCCATTAGCCCTTCCGCCTTCTTCAGGCCCCAGCTAGGTATTGAATCAGCTAGCCTTCTTTCCTCCTACGCCTGCACTTCCTCACTCTATCTTGCCCTCCCGCATCCCTCGCCTGTAGGCCCTGATCTCGTCTGATCTCGCATACAGCGTTGGCACAATTGCCGGCGTCTCCCATCGGCCTACCGCGCGAACATCCAAGCTCTATCGATCGTTATTCGTCCGTCGCCGGTGCCAGGATCACGTCACGGTCGGGCCACGCACCAGCCCCTCGCGCGGGTCTGGCAACACCTAAATATTGTCGCTCAGCCCGACTGTGGCCCCGTTCCCACTTCGCCACTACCACTGCTGTTCTACGCACGCCCGCACCTGTTCACGCGCGCTCTCCGTCGATTTTCTCGCTCCGTCAACCATGACCACGATGGCGATAGACCTAACTGCGACCTGGCTCGTCCAGGCCCTCCGCCCTGGCTCGGTCCCCGCAGAGGTCTGGTCTGTCATTAACTGGATCGCCTTCTGTTTTGTGCGCGCGCACCGACATCCTTAGTTAACCCCCCCCCTCCCGCGTGACCCGTCTACTGACTAGCTTCGTGTAGAAATTAGCCAGCCTCGCATTCTTTATACCCTTCGCGAGTTTGATCCTCTTCGACTTCTGCCTTTGGATTTGGCGGCTGAACCAGCCCCGGCCGCGAGACGCGCCACGGCCGAGCCGCATTGTGCGCGAGCCTCCAAAGCAGGATGCAAGATTGACTGCTTCTGCCTCGCCAAGTGGCCCCGGCTCTACCACCGCTTTCGATACCAACCGAGCTACGGGTCAGAGACTGAGGAGCCGCCCAGGGCACTCGAGCAGCTGGTGAAGAGCGTTGAAAATATTACGCCAACAATCACAAGAATCCGACGACAGCAGATAGCCGCAGTGGCATAGAAGGCCGCAGCAAGGCGGAGTAATAATACCGTTAGATTTGCATATCAGATTTGGTTCTACGATATTTGCGACAGTACTTTGAGCAGATCGCTAGTGACTCCCATGGCCGTCACCTCGCCTCCAGCGCCAGCACCCTGTATGATGAGCGGGTTGGCCCCGTACCGCTTGGTGTAGAAGCTAATGATGTTGTCGCTGCCTTTAAGGGCCGCGATGGGGTGCGACTTGTCGAACAACTCGAGCCCGACTTTGACGGCCTTGCTGGCCACGTCGGTGCTACCGACAAACCGTACCACCTTGTCTTGGCTTGCAGCCGCAGCCTTTGTCTCTTCCATCCGAGCGTCGAACTCGGGGAGCCTCTGCAAGAACTCATCCCCGCTCGAAGCCGACTCCAGCTCTTTCGGAATCAGGCTTTGCACCGGGAAGGAAGTGGGCGACTCCACAGGTAGGCCCACCAGTCGCGCCAGTATCGTTAGCTTCCTAGCGACATCAAGGCCGTTCAGATCGTCTCGGGGGTCAGGTTCGGTGTAGCCCAGCTCCTTTGCCTTCTTCACCTCGGCGGACCACTGGCCACCGGAACCGTCGACGGGCGCGAACGAATTGAAGAGGAACGACAGGGTGCCGCTGAAGACGCCCTCGATCTTGGTCACCTCGTCGCCAGTGTCCACGAGGTCCTTCAGCGTCGATATGACAGGGAGACCGGCTCCGACGGAGGACTCGTGATAAACCTTGGCTCCGGACGTAGCGGCGGCAGTGAAGATGTCCTGCCACAGTTTGTAGGAGCCCGAAAAGGCCTTTTTGTTGGGGGTGACGATGCTGATTCCGCGGCTGAGGAAGAGGGGATAGGTGTCTGCCACATCCTGGGAACTAGTGTTGTCGACGAGGACGACCTTGGAGGGCGCTGCGGCGAGAAAGTCGGCGACATGGGGCAGGCTCAGGGGCGATTTGCTGGAGGCGGCAAGCTCCTGGGCGACATTGTCGATAGCGATAGAGTAGTCGGCATTGAAGAGGGCTTTCCTGCTCGTAGCGATATAGCAGAGGTCTAGCTTAGGAGTCGGCCGTCGCTTAGACAGAGCCTCGAATTGGGATAGGAAGCATTTGCCGACGCCACCAGCGCCTGTAGGAAACGATTAGTCAATGGAACGGCTTTGGAGCCGTACTCCGTCCGCAGGTTCGGGAGAGAGTGGATTCACCTATAATGGCAACGGATACCTTGTGAGTTGCAGCCATGTTTCCTGACAGCTCGTGTCTGGTCGAAGGTTGGTGGTTAGAGTGCAGTGTAGGGAGGGATTGTACAGAGTTGGCTTCATTTCACTCACTTCTTGGAGCGTGGGGTGAACTTCATGGCGATTAATGGCATTACTAACCCAAGCTTACTGAGCTCCTGTGCCCCGTGGTCCGAATGGCGGGGCTGTTACTAGCGTTCCTAGTAATACGTAGTATTGTTATTCGTGGGAATAGTGGGAATGGTGGCCGCCCATTTCTTGTCTGTCGTGATGAGGTTTCACTGTGGTAAAGCTCTGTCCAATGATACGTCCCTCCTAGGTCCGCATATTATTCCAGGCCCGTAGCCATTTGGTAATCGGCGGGCTAGCTGCATATCCCACGTTAAGAGCGCCGACGACGGATAATTACATGCGCATGCTCTTAATGGTATGTACTCGCAACTACAAGCCCAAGCGGGAAAGAGACAACTCCTACGTAAGCAGCCGACCTCGGTCACCTTACCAACTTACATACCTACTATCACCACCTCTCTTCGTCCTACTACTCCCGTCCTTGGCGATCTTCTATCGACATCTCTCTCTCTCTCTCTATCCGGTTTTTTTAATATTGCGCGCGCCCAGCCCAACTGCGACGACGGCTCGAAGATCTTAACAAGCCAAGCGCCTCCACCGATCGTTCATCTACCCGCCCAACATGCCGCAAGATCCAAACCTCTACGGGCAGCGGCCGCCGAAGCGACAAAAGAAAGAGGTCCCGCTCTCGAGCTCCGTCGCCTTCACCTCGCAGCTCACCTCGCTCATCTCCTCCGCCACCGCCCCCGTCGCGTCCGGCCGCGCCCGCCCCTCGAAGACCAAAGACGACATCTTCTCCGTCAAAGCCAAGCGAAAAGCCCCCGGCGGCGACGGCGGTAGAGACAGGAACAAGGACGGGAGCAGAGAAAGAGGCAGCAACACCGCCAAGATCTCGCTCAAGGATCCCCGCGGCACCGAGGAAGAGAAGCAGGACCTCGCGCGCACGCGTCGCCGGATGGAGGAGAAGGCGCGCTTGTACGCGGCCATGAAGCGCGGCGACTACGTGGCGCGGGAGGGCGAGGCGGCGCCGCTGGTGGACTTTGACCGGAAGTGGGCGGAGAAGCACCCGGAGGGTGACGGCAGCGACTCGTCGTCGTCGGGCGGCTCGGGGACGGACGGCGAGGGCGAGGGCAACGACGACGACGAGATGGTCGAGTACACGGACGAGTTCGGGCGGACGCGGCGGGTGTCGCGCGCGGAGGCGCGGCGGGAGCGGCGGCGGGCGGCGCGGCGGGCGCTCGGGGCGGCGGAGCTGGAGGCGATGGCGGGGCGGCCGCGGGCGCCGGAGCCGGAGCGCCTGCTGCGCGGCGACGTGGTGCAGACGGCGGCGTTCGCGCCGGACGCGGCGGCGCGCGCCGGCATGGCCGCGCTGGCCGCGCGCCGCGACCGCACGCCCACGCCGCCCCCCGACGCCCACTTCGACGGCCGCGCCGAGATCCGCACCAAGGGCGTCGGCTTCTACCACTTCCGCGCCGACGACGCCGCCGCGCGCGCCGCGCAGATGGCCGACCTCGCGCGCGAGCGGGCCGCCACCGAGCGCGCACGCGCCGAGCGCCGCGGTGGCGCCGCCGCCACCGCCGCCGCCGCCGCCGACGACGACGACGACGACGTGCCCGGCCCCCGCCCCGACCCCCGCCGCGAGGAGCGCCGCAGAGTCCTCGAGGAGCGCCGCCGCAGGATGGGCGAGAAGCGCGCCGAGAGGCTCGCTGAGAGCTTCCTCGACGGGCTCGCGGGCGAGATCGGGGCCAGCGGAGGCGCGCTGGCTGGTGGCGGTGGGGGTAATAAGGGCGAGGAAAAGGGGGAGGCGGCGGGGAGCGACAGGGAGGAGAAGCGGGAGAGTGCTGAGGACCAGGGACGCGCATGATAAGGCTTGTAGGCTAGGCTGAAGGACCGATCTAGTCGCCCGGAATGATTGATAAATGCGGCGGGTCACACAGAGTGCAGATAGATAATCCAAAATGCCCCCCCGCCCCGTTCCGGCTGCACCTAGAGAGTATCGCCTCCTCCCACCGCGGGGCTCTAAGCCTTGCAAGCGCGCGAGACGGAGCAGTGTAGAGGGATATCTCCTGACAAACACTCGGGGACATATATACATGCGCACGTGCAGACATCTGCATGCTATAACAAGGGGCAAAGGGAGAGCAAGGAGCTGGCTACATTCCTCTCTGTTGCGAGCGGCCTACCTAGGTGCGCGACACATGCGCGCGGAATACATCGCCGACGCACGACACGGCACGGGCGAGACGTCTGGGAAATTCTCCAGCGCCCAGATCAGAAGACAGCGAAGCGAGCTAGCAGGCCGGGTCGCGAGGTAGATAGATCTTCATTATACATGCTATATGGCGGGCTCGAGCACCGGTGTACGTAGGTATGTATGTGTCGCGTCGCCGACCGCGACGAATAAAAGCGGTACCAAGAAGAAAGAAAAAAAAAATAACTCGTCATGTACAGAACCGACAGGCATCAACTCACTCTATAGGATTTGCGCACGCCGCACCCAAGGAAAACAGCATCTAAACTCCCACCGCGTACACATGGACGTATGCACACTTCATCACTCCCCCTTTCCGCCTCCGTTCCTTTCCCGACCCGCCGCCGGGCCAGTGAACGCCATGATATCCCGCCGCGACTCCAAGGGGAGATAATCAGAAAAGGAGAAGAAATCCGGGGGGGCCGGCGGAGGAAACGACAGGAAGGTATGGGAAAGGAATAGTCCTTTTATATATAAATAAATAAAAACACAAGACTTTTTTGGCCTTCCCTTTCACCAAAACCCATATATTAAGCCCGCTTGCGAGGGGCTGTCCGTAACGCCGAGAGATGTGCAATGCGCTTTCTCCAAAACAACCAAAAAAGGAATCTCGTGTCGATGGCGCATATGATGTATATGTACAGTCAGCTTGTCCCTGTCGTTGGCTTGCTTGTTCGCTGTACGGACGGACCGAAAATGTCGGATGAGAAATCCCCATGACACAGCGGGGACGATAATGCACGCGCTCAGGTAAGCCACCACATGCAACTGCAGTCCGTCATATCGCTGCCTATCTTGCCGTCGCCGCGGGGCCACAGATGGTGGCCATTAGTGCTCCGCCTCGACTCTGCGGGGTTCTCGAAGGAGCGTTCATGCTCGTCAATGTCGATTTCGATAAAGTTCCCGTTCGTGTCTAACATCGGGATCGCCTCCTGGTATTCTCCCACGATCTGATACTGGCGACACCGCGGCTTGGCCATCGCAGATGCGGCATCGCGACGCTCCGCGATCTTGATGACCTGTGGGTATACGGGAATAGTATTACCAGAGGAGGGGGCGTCGTCATTAAACAGGCCCGACGACGACGACGAAGCCGGGCTAGAAGTTGTAGTCGCGGGTGTGCTATCGACCGTCGAGGGAGATCCGCGTTGGTCCGAAGGGTCGCCGCGGGCTTTATTCGAAGCGACGAACCCGCCGTTGGTCTGCGGGGATAGCGCTCCCGTATCCCCAGTAGGCGTCGCGGCTGGCGCGCTGCCGGCATTCCCGCTGAGAGCCGCCGGCAGAGTGCTCGACACCGGCCTCGGATCGACGGAACGGCTAAAACTGTTGCTCTGGTTCGCATAGATGAACCCCTCCAAGATTGTGTTGTCCCAGCGACAAACCCACGGCCTGTCTCCGACCTGGGCTACACTTTTACGCTTGAAATCGCCACCGAATGACATCCGGCGGCGTGCCTGCGGCAAGGGGGGGGCGCTGCTGGGCGCGAGGAGGTACTCAGGCACAATGACAACCTTGTCGTACCTAGCTATGAAGCTCCACGCGGGGCCGCGAGAGAGCTCGTACACATCGTCCACGAGGACCATCTTCAGGTTTGATAAATCAGGTGGCTGCGTCCCGTAACTGTAGACGTAGTTCTTCAGGCTTTGGGTGTTGTTATATGAGAAATCAAAGACGTAATTCGATACGTCTGGCTCGCCACCTCGTTTTCTAACCGTCATGGCAAGCTGGGAGAAAACGATGTTGCAGTTCCATGCTTGGGACATCGTAGAGTCGCCAAAGCAGGTAGTTGACATTCGGTTCATCAAGAGAGGCATGGCATACTTTCCCTCAAATAACGGCGGTAGGTCAGAAGGTAGAGCGCTAATAGGTTGCGTGTCCCAGGGACTCAGCGTTGTCTCCGGCGAAGGCGGCCTAGAGACGGATTTAAATTAGCACGATCACGTTCGAATGCACAGCAACTGGAGCATTGTCCTGTCCTTACTTATTGGGTGGTGGTCCTTTCTTGAAACGAGGGTTGACGAGCGTGCCGATGACTGCCCCGAGAATTATTCCCATCAAGACGAGGACGATGGCGGCCAGGACGATGGCCCAACACGGGACGATACCCCAAACTCTCCTTTTCGCTGTCACTTGCCAGTCCTTCAGCGGCGCCTTTTCGTTTCCTGCTACCGGCCCCGGCTGGGCCGAGTCCGACCGAGCCACGGCGTTCATCTCTTGACGACTACTATCGGACAAGAAGCTCTGGACGGATTGTCGAGACTGAGGGGGCCTCGTGGCAGCTAAATCCTCGGTAGACGCGAATTCGGGATTCCGGGCAGCCAATCCGATGCCTCCAGCACCTGGAATCGCCAGCATCGGTTGAGCCGTCACCGCCGGCCGGGGATCTTCTATCCCCAATGCCTTCCTATGATATGCCTCCTCCGGATACCGCGTGTACGGCGGTAATTGCTCCGTATGACCGTCCGGACCTATCAAATCTGCCGCATCCTCCCCGTCAGGCCCAATTCTCCGCCGGTAATTGTCCGTCGCGCCCACGAAGCCGACGTTGATGCTCTCCTGCTCCCCTAGATTGAGCGCTCCCTGTGCTCCCGGCACGGTGCCTTGCGGGTACATGCCGTATGGATGCGTCGGCCCGCGAGGCCCAGTATACGATCGCTCGGAGACAGGTGCGGTCGACGTAGTCGCCAAGCTGGCTGTTCGAGCCATTCGAACATTTTGCGGGTACATCTGGTACGGGTGTGACGGTCCGGAGGGGCCATTATACGGCTCTTCGGGGTCTGCGAAGGGCGACGTTATCGAGACGGTCGAGACCCTACTTATCTCGCTGCTCGCATCACTTGACGACCCATCGTGTCCCAAAGTCAGAGAATCCTCACGGCGATGCGGCTTCGTGATGCTCGACGGTCGAGGAGGGGGCACTCGCGCAGACGGGGGATCCCCAGGCGTTGTCGACAGCCTATCGGCACCAATGTGCGTGTTTTGCGTCGGGAAAAATCCATCGGCTAGACCCATAGCCTGCAGGTCGTAGTCGTCGTCGTCGTTGTCCCACGCATGGGAAGCCCTCGTAGACGCCTCGAGCGATGAGACCTGGTCCAATTCTGACGGTTTGTCGTCGAGGCGGCCCATGTTTGCCGGTTCGACGGTCGGAGGGGTTGCTTGTGTGCGTGCGAAGTGTGGATGCGAACGCTGCGTGGCATTAGAGGCGCGACGAACGACGACCTGAGCCCCGAGGGGTCATCGAACGAGCGCGGCGACGTTGGAGACAGGAGTCTACTTGACGGTGTCTTCCTGGGGACGGCGGGGGATCGTGGCAATGGTGCCGCAGTGCCGCGGTGGTAGTAGTAGTGTTGGTGGTGTTGTGGTGGTTAGTATGTAGTGTGTAGGCAGGTAGGTATGTAGTCGACAGAGAATGCCCACAGCAAGTTGTTCGCCGTTGTGTCTTGTCTGTCTGTCCGTCTGTCCGTATAGAGTGGGAGCCAAGCCGGCCAGTAAGAAAAACAGGCCGTACCCGTCTCAGACCTTCGCAGTGGCTAGTCGACTGTGCGCATGTGGTACTGTGCAGACATACCGACCAGGTACGGACAGGAACGCGGGCACGGATATGCGCGTACATGTACCCACGGGTACTGCTAGCGTACAGGCGCGGCACAGGGATCCCCAGAACGATCAGGGGCCGAAATGCCAGGCCTAGTGGGTTTCGGACCTTCGAGAGGGTGGGGAGGGGGGTGAGGGGGGTGAGGCCAGAAGCCCAAGTACCTCCGGGTACTCTTCGGCGCCGCCACCAGCACTACCACCAGCACTACCACCAGCACTAAACCCCTGCCGATGTGCACCTACGGACATCTGTACACATGTACACAGTACATGAGGCCAGCAGGTACAGGTAGCATCTAGCCTACTAATGCAACCTACCACCAGGAACCCAAGATTCCCTTCCTTAGTGCCTTGGTACACGCCCACCTACGTTAAGGCCAGCCCCATCGGTGCGCGTTTGTTTCTGTCGCACGCTTCTCACGCCAACGGCAGGGGGGGGTCGACGCAGTCGGCCTCGCGCGCGGGTGGGATGGATGGGACAGGACCGGAGGGCTCCTCGAGAGGAGAGGGTGGGAATGGGATCGAGGCGGACCGGGTGAGTAATAATGTGGGAGCGATTACCGAGTGATTGAGTAACCCGGCGGCCGCGCGAGCGACGGAGAGGTATGAGCGAATGGGTGAGGGGTCGATGGACAGGTGGACGGACGGATTGACCGGCGGATGGCAGGACGGGTGGTATGGACGAGAGAGAAGAAGAAACGAAAACTTGATGAGGTCGGGCACGGATGAAGAGGGGGGTGTATTATGGTATGATGAGCATGTATGTACCGGCTCCCCTCCCTACCTACCTGCCTACCTGAGCTCAAGAGACACACACACATTCTCTCTCTCGCGCACACACACACACACACACGCACGCACACACGAGAATACGACATACACCGGGTGTACACGCTATACATCTTCTACGGCTCTTGTGGTTTCCAGCTGCCGACCTCCCCCGTTCCCTCTCCACGTGCGTGTAAGCATTTTGTCATGGTGGCAGATGAGAGTGTGGGCGTATCGAGGCGCTGCACACCCGGTTTATAACGTCCGCTACGTAGGAGGTGCCGCTTCGAATCTCGGGACGCCTTCGACGAGAGAGGCCATACACACACACGCACGTAGAAAAGGTTGGCATTACGAGTCGATCCCCCGGGCCCCGCTTGGTCTCGCCCAGCTCGTGCTTCCTTCTCGCGCTCCTCACGACGCCATTCGATCTCTTGGCAATGTCACTTTAGGTTATCGTTCGCTGTGCGGAGTTGAGAGGGGGAACCTAGAATGGTGAGTAATCGGGACACAGGCGTCACATAGCACAGGAACGAGAGCCAGCTCCATGCCCGCTGTCCCGTCCGCGTCGGGTTATGCTCGAAGGGCATTGTGATCATCGTGGCCAGTACGATCGCTGCGGTCCGCCACGGCCCATCGATCGGAGGAGGGAATTCGTCCCGCCAGGACATTGTCCTCCGCGTCATAAGTTACCATGACACCACGAAATAGGATCGGGAGGATGGTCTCTACGGGAAACGTAAACAGGGAGAAAGGCGAATGTCATCAACGGCAATATATATAGCAGGTAGGGGTTCATTGCCGCGACTTAAGCCTGTTTCTGTGTTATATATATATGTGTGTGTGCGTGTGTGTGCGTGTGTGTATGACGAGTATCTGGAATATTATCCCACCCCCCACTGCAGCCATGCGCACCTATTAGGTAGGTAGGTAGCAAGTAGCATATGGCTGGAAGCGTATGCGGAGTGGAAAACGTCGCCGTCACAGCCGTGGTAGGAGCGTCGGTAGCATCAATAAGAATGAGTGGCAGCGAAGATGAAGACGAAGACAGAGGAGAAACCTGCGGTCTACTGAGAGAGCACCCGTGGGAGAGGTGGGTGCGGAGCGGGTACCCTACCTGTCCTGGCTCGAGACCAAGGCACAGGCAATATGTGTGTACATACAGCCGGCCAGACGGAGAGGCGCCCTGGTCGACTTGTCGCAGAGCCTGGAATGCTGTGATATCGCGCCCCATTCGCTCTGGTTCGTCCGGGTCTTTCCAGAACTTCAGCCATCGACGGCACGTACTGTGCAGCACCGAGATGAGAACTGGCAGGGACCTCGACAGCGATCGTCCGTCTACCGAATGAGGACACACATAGCATGAATCGCAAAGAACAACAATACACGCAGGTCCAGGCGTAACTTGAGCGGCAGTCCGGCATTTCGAATTCTCCCGGTCCCTCCCCACCTACCTATACCCACCCCTACTACGGATAGTCCAAGTCGGACCGGCGGACTGCGTACCTACTGAGTAAAGTCGCATATGGGTAGGTAACCGTAAGACACTTGTCGAGTCAATCCAACGCACAGAGCACGGGTTCCATGTTGGGACATATACCCCGTAGATCTACCCAATATTGGGTTCCCAATATCTACGAGTAACTGACGGCCGGACTGGGCTGTGGACCCGAAGTCGTTCCGCTCAACACGCACATATTGTACATATTGTACATACTTTGGGTACTTATTCATATATAGGTACCTACCTATACAGCGTAGCGCACGCGAGAGAAAAAAAAAGGAACAAAATAATGAAACAACGTATGTGACCTGGGTGTTTATACGGCATTGTACCTATTGACGATAATGGGCAATATGTATTACCTACCTGTTCATAAGTAATTACCGCTCGTATGTCCATGTAGGTACCTAATAAACCCATGTAGGTAGGTAGGCTATATCGAATTGGCGCCCTGATCAACCTGGCAGCTTAGCAGGGTAATACCGCTGATTTCCCCAGACCTAAAATAACATCCAGTCATAGCAGCCAGTAATCACGTCAGAGGAATCATCATTGGATTGAGAAATTGTCGCCCGTCGGCGTAGTTTTTATTGGCTTTTTTTTTTTTTTTAACATGCCGTCCGTCACCAAGCATGGAAGAAGCGGCAAAGATTCTCGCCACAACTACAGCATCGTATGTATAGCGGTCCGGCATACTGGCGCGCGAGCCTAATAGATCTGCACTAGGCACATTACGCCGCTACGCACATGACTGTCTGTGAGATGACCTTCTGCCAATTCGAGCAAGGCTTCCCTGCTGTTGGCATTCTCGGGGATCTAATTAGGGCCGGCCTTGGTACCTCCGTATGAGTAAACAGTGTTCAGGCGCCTTCCATTCTCGCTCTCGCCTCGCCTCGTCTAGCGTCCGAGATAACCGACCTGCCTTAAGGTGGAATTAGGGGCACCGGGCACCCCGACCATAGTGTGGAGCACCAGGCATGGCACCCAGGGGCAGAGTCGACGGCCAGAATCTACTCATACAAACGCCGTAGGCCGTCTTCCGCGATCTCCTCATCACGAGGGCCGAAGGAGAAACCCCCTGTCATACTATAAACCCGTACATATTGCAAACGAGGAAATATTATAGGCGTCTACGTTTTCACACTCGAGCTGACCGTACTATTGTTGTCCCAGTTACGTCGCCAACATGTAGGTAATATTGTCGGCGGCAATTAAAGCACCAACTATTATCAACCCTAACATCTGTCTAGGTGGTTATGTTGCTCTCCTCCAGGGCAAAAGAGGTATTAATAAACCCGGCAGCCTCTCATCGTCCGATGAGAGCCCGTAGAATCTTAAGCATTTGTGAATTTGACCGTGCCCACAGGGAAATAGTCCGTTTAAACCCACAATCCTCCTGAGCCAACCCCCGAGACATCTACTCGCCTAAACTAGGCTATCCCGCCGCCTAAGGGACATCCCGTTATATATTAAATCTAACACTTACTCTAGGGCCCTATTGCACACTATATCATATTGACACTTACGGTAGAGGACCTTGCTTAGGCTTAGTCGTGTGCCCCTACCTCGGGACAATGTTCGAATCTGTAATTGGATGTCGTGAGGAGAAAGAGATTAAGTAGTATTATTCAGAGATACACCTAGTAAGGCGTGAACGGGGTACCTAAAGAACTTTTGGATCGAAAAGGGTTTGTTTTCTAAGGATACGGAGCTTCGGGCGGGCACTCAACGTCCTTCCAAAAGAGATTGCCTCTCCTATTACGTCTCCTCACTCCATCTCTCGTAAGGTTTGACAAGTCGCAGATGAGCAATTAATAGACGCCTGGTGCCTGTGGAGGTATGAGAGGTGTTCTCGGCGGGTGTCGCTGGTTTACATGCTTCTTCTACACTCTCGTCTCCGGGTACCTAAGTGCAGAATCTCCCATCCGAGTCTCTTGTCCCCTCATTTCTTCCCTTTTGAAGAGTCCCGAAGATAGGGCGACAGAGGGGCCGTGGGATGGGAAATGAGGCACAGCCGACATAAACAGCTACTACGATCGAACTCGAAGGATGAGGTATCCGAAAGAGCGCGATTCGTGCTAGGAATAGATACACTGCGTAGACACCGAGGGCCGAGCATAGAGATGGTAGGAAAAGCATAGCATGAAAGTCTGGGGAGTCGCTCGGAGGGAATCATGAATAAAGAGTTCGAACCTCTATGGTGAGGCTACCGTTAAAACTTCATGTCGCAGTAGCGGTTATGAGTCGGCCAACCTGAACAAGATGCCCTGGCTCCGGAGCGGCCTCCTTGAGACGAATGCCCAACTTTGGATATATCATATAGGCCGCTCGCGTCGTCGCGGTTCGGCCAGGACTCGTCTCAGTTAGGCCACGCTGGTGTAAGAAAGAGGTTGATGTCATCCACACTCAGAAATATCTCACATGCCTAAGTGCTATTATTTCTATCTTCGCCCCGTTCCTTCTCAGACTGGCTGTAGCTCTCTTTCCACTTGTCTATGCTGAATATGCCGAAGAACAGCCCATTTAATCGCCCCTCGCTCTTCGCCAGCAGAACCATCACCAGGTAACAAGGGCGTGTCCTGAAGAGCCAGCCGCTACCGAAACAGGAGTCCCATGAAGGATGGTCCTCCCGGTTGTTCCTGGAAAGATCTGAAACAACCACACCTACGCCCGTGGGCTTTTGATGTAAGCACTCTATCCTTCCTGAGTGATGGATTGGACGGGTTCAATCGGGCAGTCCACCCTCGAAAGACTGGTTAGTGCCTTCGTCTGAAAAATCGTAAGTTAACTGCAAGGTTATCGAGGGGGGATTCTCTGCCTTCGCCGACTCTCCTTTCTGGTTCTAGGGTGCTGAAGCTCATAGGCGTCAATCTGCCCTATCCTTTGCCAGGGAAACCGCGCTCGCCGTACATGGAGGTGTTGGAGTTCTTCTGGCAACCCGGTTTCAGACATGTTACCTATGTTGCTAGGGTAAGCAACTGGAAGAGCGGAGTCCTGGTTGATCATACCCAGACATTATTATTATTCATTCTAATGGTTATTATGGGTGGACCGGGAAGCGTTCTACTCATACTTGCAGAACGGCCAAGCAGATACGCGAGTAGAGAAGAATCCCATGGTAGCACTAGATGCTAAGGACGGACTGATAAGCCGTCGCCGTACAGCAGATGAAATGTAGGTACACAGCGTGGAGGATAGATGCTTGTTGCTCGTAGGGGCTGTTATTATACCCCCTCGCCGTAGTTCCGCCATACCTATTGTAAGATAGCCACTGCAGAGACCACGCGGAATTCGACGGATTTGCTGCAACTTCGGCCAGCTCGTAATTTATCACCCTATCAACGAGCTTCTTGAATCTGACCAGTGCCTCTCCCCGGCAAGGGCCAACGGAGGTCAGCGAGCCGCCGGTTTAAAGAATGGTGAGATCAAGCTTTTTTTCCTTGTAAGTAACATCTAATCGTGCACTACGAGGATCCGGCGCAAGTGGTTGGTCTGCTAGCCGAGACAAGGTCCATCGTCGAACCACTTCTAACAAAGTCCCAAGATCCCGAACTGCGCTCTCCCCCTCAGCAGGGCATGCAAGTCGAGAAGCCGGCTTCCAAGGTGATCCAGAGTGCGCAGGCTCTCCAGGAAGCGCTCGTTGCTCGGGTACCTGCGTGCCCTCAGGGACGAGTTGCGTGCTGACAGGGGAGCTCCGTGAGCCAATCAGAGAAGCGCGTTCGTGGCGGCGACCCCAGGGATCGTAGGCTTCTATGGAATCGCCGTTAGGCACGGCCTTGACCAAACCACGTAATACCGACCTACCATCCTCACGCTGCTCACCCAAAGGTGAAAATACGGCCTGATGAAGACGGCGCGCGATACGCCGTCGGAAATGGCGAGGACAACGCCCTTCGGAAGGGAAATACGTCGAGCACACTTCAACTTCGCGCCCTCCTATACTCCACTGAACCACGGGTCTTTCGGTGCCTTCCCCTCAAGTGTCCGGGAGTATCAGCGGAGGCGGCAAGACGAAACCGAGGCCAAACCCGATACCTTCCTCCGCTTCACGTACCCCAGACTCCTACGGGAAGCAAGGGAGGCCGTCGCCCCCTTACTGGGCGCTGAGACCAACGAGGTGGTCTTCGTACCCAACGCCCTCACCGCGATTAACACCGTCCTGAGGAACCTGACGTACGAGGAGGGCGATGTTATATTGCATTTCAGCACCATCTACGACGGGTGTCTGAAGACCATACAGTCTCTCGAGGAGACCACCGAGGCCCGCGCCTATTGCATCGAGCTCACCTACCCGGCCGAGGATGACGAAATTGTGCATTCGTTCCGTACCGCAATTCTCAGAATTCTGAGCCAGGGCGGAACTGCCAGGCTGGCCCTGTTCGACACCGTGATAAGCTTCCCCGGTGTTCGTTTCCCGTGGGAATCGTTAGTGTCTGTATGCAAAGAATACAATATCCTCAGTTGCATAGATGGTGCACACGGAATAGGCCACATCGATTTGCGCCACGTCCCCGATGTTGGGCCAGATTTCTTCATTACCAACTGCTACAAGTAGGTCTGAATAACCCTTCTGTCCCTTTCCCCTCTATTTCACTATGTGTAGTGCTTTGTCATTCCCATCTTCTTTATAACACGCTTCCGACCCATATCGACCACGCACGCTAAGTATACCTAGGTGGCTCATGGTGCCTCGAGGGTGCACAGTGCTATACGTGCCTTACCGCAACCAGGCTCGCATCAAGACGACGTACCCAACCTCGGAAGGGTATCTCCCGCGCGCCCAGCGAGGAGCCCTTTCCAGCGAAAGCTATTTCGTCAACCTGTTTGAGAGGGTCTCCACCGTAGATGTCACACCTTATCTCTGCGTCGTGGAGGCTCTGAGATTCCGAGACCAGGTATGCGGCGGGGAGGCGCGAGTCCGCAACTATTCTCAGGATGTTGCCAGAGAAGGCGGCAAGTTGATGGCAGCAGTCCTGGGAACGGAGGTCCTCGAGAACAGGACAGGAACGCTTCGAGGTTGCTGCTTCGCGAATGTGAGGCTACCTTTAGAAGTAGCCGACACGCAGCACGAGGGGGGGCGCGAGGGCAAGGTCCCAGCCGAGGACGCGAAAGCTGTGGCTGACTGGATCACCAGAACGTCGGTGGACGAATTCGACACCTTTATAGCGACGAGATACTACGCCGGCGCTTTCTGGGTTAGAATCTCGGGCCAGATTTACCTCGAACGGGCAGATTTCGAATGGGCCGCCACCGTCCTGCTTGAACTCTGCAGCCGGGTGACCCAACAGAAGGCACATTATGATATAGCTGACGTAGAACGCGACGACTTCCTTCTCATTCGATAATCGGCTCACCCTGGCGGATACGTGCTGATGCATGCGGCCGAGTGCTTGGCTAGCCGAGTAAGAAACTAGGGTAATCAACTCGTGGTTGGGTAGTCGCTGATTTCAATCTGAGGTGTTTTTTATGATGAATATTGTCTCGGAGCCGGGGGGAGGGGGAGGGATGCCATATCATATCTCACAAATCCTACCGCATTTCGTCACTCCGCCGGTAGAAAATCCAATCGACGATTCCATTGAGAGACGTGGACAAATCCCAAACCCTAGCCACCATTACGAGATGGAGCATATTACAAGTATGCCTACAGAGCAAACTTCACTTTATTGATTTTTCTCGGGGGGAGAACGAAGCAGAGGAGATGGCCCAATGCTTACCTCATCCCCATTGCGTGGTATGATGCTACCGACCATGCTCCCACCTTCTGACCAGTGGACCTCCCGCGGAGATGCGGGCTGGAAACGGCGTCTATCCTCGAGGCGCAAGTCGGCTCGAGAAGTGCAGCTTGGAACCGCTCTCTGCTTGTTCCTGCGTTTAATGCGGTGGCGTGTGTATATGCGCATGCGTATGTGCTACGTAGCATATGCATACGGCTATGTTCGGGGGAATGGAGTCTCGGATGGCAGGCTAAAACCCTCTCGTCTCTGATCGCCTTGGGTCTGCCTCATATCGTGACGGTGTCGAACCGTAGGCGAGTCTGTGCTGAGCTGACCGCCCCCCCCCCATCATCAATCCTTGCGAATAAACGTACCTACCTATGTGGTCGTCCCCCCAGAATCCTACCTGATAGGCGAGGCGATGAGCCTCAATCGGTGTTCTTCATCTAGCCTCTTGGGGTTGGAGTGGCACGGAACTATTGGACCCTGGGATTCGTTTCGACGCAAGAAACGGGGCGCGGCGGCTGCCTCGTTTCCCTATTCGCAAATGTCGTCGCATCGTTCGGTGGCGGACCATGCGGGCTCACCTCCCAGTTCGACGGGACAGAGAGGGCAAAGAAGGCAAACAGGACCTGACTTATCTAGCTCACCGACAGCTTGAGAAGGGGGGGGACGACGGTTACCCTCCTCCCCGTATGTAGGACTTACGGAGAGGAGGGATAGCCTACTCGAGCACGCCCTCCTGCTCTTCAGTCGGGGCTGCCAGGACTGGACTGTTTTGAGACTGTCTGTACCGGGCTGCAATTCCCCGTCAAATCGATCGTCGTGTTCACCGTGGCTTACACTCCACCAATTGCCCGCCTCCCTCGCCCACAGCGCTGTATCATGAATGCACAGGGGTGCAGGGAAGACGTTGCCCGGGCGCGCACCAACGACGTCCTGATAGGCAGACCAGCTCAACCCTCCCCCCCCCCCCGAACTCGTCTCTACCTGGGCGGAATTGTGCACACGGGCCCTCCGAGATATTTAAACATGGTGTGCACCGCCTAGGAACGATCCCCCAGGAATACCCACAACGATCTTCTCTCCCCTTTCCACCCCCTTCACCCCACCCCTTCTACCACAGTTGCTAACCCCTACCTGGCTTGTGCGTACCAGCCAGCTGCTTATACGGCGGCGGCACGTCGGTCAGCGACCTGCCTTGCTCCCGCCGTCCGCCTCCGTCCCGTTCTCCAGAAAGGCCATCGAACCGCCCCCTGCTCCAGAGGCGGCCTCTACCGGCCAAGCATCTCGGCTTCGCCCTCCCCCCCTCCTCCCCCCGCCCTAAGCTACACCCTCGTAATACGTGGTACATACTACGTACGTGCGTAATCCCTACGTGCGGGGGCCAGACGAAGCGAGAGCTCACTCCGCTCGTCCCACCCGACTGACTGCCCCTACTCATCCGCGCCCACTCTTCTAAACCGCCGTCGTCATGAACAGCCGCTCGCCGGCCCCGCGCCGCTACGGCAGCGCGGACTTCGAGTCGGACACGTCGTCGGTGTACTCGGGGGGCGGCTCGGCATACTCGGTCTGGTCATCGTCCGAGTCGGACTCGTTCGTGTGGCGTGACGACCCGTCCGGGTTCTACGGCATCGCCGGCGCCGTCACGCGCTACGTCGACGAGCGTGACGACCACACCCGCCGCTTCGCCGCCCACATCCTCAGCGGGCCGTTCGCCCAGTTCTACCGGCGGCAGCGCCGCGCCGCGCGCAGCTCGCGCTCCCGCGGCAAGGTCGGCGGCCCCGCGGCCGCGCCCGCGCCCCAGCGTCCCCCGTCCCAGCCGCAGCCGCCGCAGGGCCCGGTCCCCGTGCCTCCCCCGTTCCAGCCAGGCCCGTTCCAGAACCCCGGCCACGGCGAGTACGACGAGTACGACGAGTTTGACGACGGCGGCTACGGGGGCGGCGGCTACGACGGCTTCCAGGGAGGGTTCCAAGGAGGCTTTCAGGGGGGCGTTCATCCGCCCCCGCCCCCGCCGCCACCACCGGTGCAGCCGGCCGGCGGTGGCGCACCTGCGGGGTTTGAAGGCGGCTTCATCCAACTCGGAGGCCCCGGAGGGCCGCCGCCTCAGCCGCCGCCGGGATCTAATGCTTTCTTCGCTAGGGGCTAGGAGCTGTTCTGTGAGGTGCGGTAGCGACCAAAGTACCCGCCCAGGGATACGGATTTCCTTGTGTAGGTGCCTACTCGATGTCTGTCTCCTTCTGTTTCTACTTCCATGTCTTTTCTATCCATCTGCGCGAGGACGGTCGGGGGTTTCTATAGGTTTTACGCTATGTTACGCCATGCCATTCTACTATGTTATTCCATTCTCAAGCCGCGGCATGCTATTTTCTTCTTTTTTTGGCTTTTGATTTCGCGTTGGAGAGGGAAATTGGAAGGTATTTTTGGCGCAAACAACGGGGTCTCAACTTGGCCTAATGGTCGGTCTATAACGAATACTGAAGAAGGGGAGGGCTAATTACGGATCTGCCTTTTTCGGCCTTGCTGCTACAGAACCTATGGGTAGTTGAGCTGGGCGAATTGGCCCGTCCAACGTGTTGCCTTTAGGGAACAAAAACAGAGAAAAAGCGAGAGTACAGTGGGCTCACTGTGACTCGCCGGGCGGACTAGCTCCTAGGGCTAGCGGCGTTGTAGGAATTCTCGTCTCCTATAGCTGTGTACACACCTGGTGGCAATGAATGTCCCATTCGGTAACTTGACTCCGGGTGTTGGTTGACCCCTGCGAATGCCATCTACTCCATAGGTAGGTGGCTAGGCAAACAGGACGTCGGGTCGTGTCATCGACCGTTACTTCGGGTCCAGCACGCTCCCCCTCCGCCTCTCTCTCTCTCTAGCCTCGGCCCTATAGGGCTCCCTGCATCACAGCGCGGCGTCTACGGTGTAGATCGACCGCTGCTATCCGTCGGCCGTATGCGCACAGGGCGAACCACAGCAGACACACGTGGTCGTGCAGGTCGCTGCCGTCGGCGAACCCTCCTACCCACCTATGCATGCATGCTGTGATGTGCCTGTGGCCTTGGCGGATACCTGCGTCCACCCACGGATCGGGCGACTGGATGCTGCGAGAGAGAGAGAGAAGAGAGAGAGACCAGGCGGAGCTGGCTCAGCCACGCTGGGTCTAGAAAGGGCGCGCAGCCACTGCGGCAGGTAGGAGGCGGGTGAGTGTGGTGGGGGACCCGGCTTGACGAGAAGAAGCGGGAGAGGCGAAGGGGGAGATTCCTGGTAAAAAGAGGAAGAGAAGAGAAAAGAAGAGGAAAAAGAAAGGAGTATCGGATACTAGATATCGCTCGCGCACACGCACGCACATATGTTCGGTACGTAAGTATTATTATTGTCTGATCGAGCTGCCCATCTTATACCTAGAAGAACGGCGACACGGCACGCGAGGTCGTGGGTGTGTGCCACGTAGCTGGGATGAAAAGGGGAGCGGTCGCCTGGCGACAGGCACCTAAGATAGGCTAAGTAGGCCTGCTAATTAGGCACCCAATGCCCCTAATATTAGGCACCCAATGCCCCTAATGCCAGGTGCTTATAGAGGGGACCCGCCTAGGCGCACTGGCCAGCGTCAGCGGGAGACAGCGACCACGCATCAGGCAGCCGCATGCGCCTCCCGGTGCTGCCCCAGGTAAGATCCCCGCTCATGCTTATGGTAGGTATCTCCAAGCCAGAGCTTCTTTCTCCGCTCTCCCCTCCTCTCCTCCCCCTCTCTTTTTTTTTGGGGGCCCTGTTCCGAATCGCGGCCGCTAACGGATTCGGCGTGCCGCGCACCACCGGCCGGAGTCGCCTACTCTCCCCGTTCTGCATGTAGGCAGTTCTCGTCCGTCGCAGTCAGCACCCTTCACCAAATGCTGCTGACGTCGTCTGCTCAGCTTCTTCTAGAACGGGACAACTCGGATAGGCCGACGCTCCAAGGACGCGTTTGTCGGCTTCTCGGCATCAGGCCCTGGCTATCGCCTGCCTGCTCTGTCTCTCTACCCCTCTCTTCTTTCTCGTCGCCGGCTCTCGTCGCCGGCCCTCCCTGCCTTGAGAACCTTGCCGGCCTGACTAGGCAGCTTCGACAACACGATGACGCTCTTTATCCCCCGCCCGTCGGGTTGGCCGCAAGGATCTACCTACGTAGCGTGGGCGCGCGGGAGGCCCCGGCGGCGGGTAGCGTCAGTGTGGCGTGCATGTGACGCTTCGAATTGAGTTGCCAGGGGTAGAAGGCGGAGAGGAAATTAAGAGCCAACACGACGGCAGGCAGTCGACCCACGCCAACATGCCTTACCCAACTAGCAATACGTCCTCGCCCGGGTTACGAGAGTTGGGGACAGCCCGCCTTTTTGAAACGACCTAATGCTGACGGTCCAAAGGCGAGATTTCCAAGATTTGCCGTGTGAGTCTTACGCAGCAGGCAAGCGGGTCTACATCGCAGCATAACCCACACGTATAAGCACCCAAGAGTCAGAGAATCCCGCCTAAACATCTGCTGACGGGAAAGTCTGCCTAATAGGCCAAGCCGATTTACTCTTCACCGGCCAGTCTCATTCGTGACAGGTACGACCGTGTAAGCTGAGAAACGTCACGTCACGTCCTGCCTTCACCTACAAACATATCCTACTGGGTTGCCTCCTCCCCGTCCCCTAGAGACTGTATATAAGTCCCGTTGCTGCTATTAAGTCGACGGGATGGTGCCCATCGGCTACTTACAACACCCAGCTCAAACTAGTTCTATCCCCCCTTCTCTGACAGGAGACTGAATAAAACACGCGGTTACCGTCTTGCCCGCCGATTTTCTCCCCCTCCGTTACTTTGACAACCGCTTTTTATATGTCTCATGTCGTTACTCGGCATCTTTCCCCTTTCGCTTAGCACCATGGCAAACCCTTCGCCGTGGCCGTCCGCGGGGGCCAACGATTCCGGTCCCGACGGCTTACCTGCTAACTTGCCGCAACCGGCCGCCCTGGCCCTGCTCGACTTCCTTTTCCCCGGCTTCTCGATGCTGGCCAGCGCGATACAGAAGTATCTGCATATCGACTTGACCCTTTACATTCCCCTCCTACTTTTAAGCGGCGTTCTGACCGTCGTCTGGAACTACGCGAGCTCGTACTTGTGGGATCAGCTCGAGACGCACTTCATGTCCGTCGTGGACATTCGGACCGATGATGAAATCTACAATATTATCATGGCCTGGGTGGCTCGTCAAAAGTTCTCGCAAACGGCTCGGCGGTTTGTGGTCAACACGAATCTGAACTCGCGGTCGTGGTATCTCCGATGGGACGAAGACGAAGAAGAAAGCGAGTCGAGAGCGTCTGGAGAGAGGGACAGGAAGAAGAGGGACCTAGCGTTTACGCCCTCCTTTGGCACGCATTATTTCTGGTACCGCGGTCGGTTACTTGTGTTCCGGAGGACGTCGAATCGGGAGCAGAGTTCGCATATGCCCGTCAGCGAGCGTGAGGAAATATCGGTTTCGTCCTTCGGCCGAAATCCCTGGATCCTAAAGGAGCTCCTCCGAGAGGCTCGCCAGATCTACGCGCAGAAAGACGAGCACAAGACCTTGATATACCGCGGCTCGCTCAAGTTAGGTTCTGGAGAACCCGCCTGGCAGCGCTGCATGGCCCGATCCAACCGACCTTTCTCTACCGTGATTCTCAACGAGAAGACGAAGCAGGATCTTATCGATGATATCACTGACTATCTCGACCCCGCGACCCAACGCTGGTATGCCAATAGAGGCATCCCTTACCGCCGCGGCTATCTACTGCACGGCCCCCCCGGCACGGGGAAGAGCTCGCTCAGTCTTGCCTTGGCGGGTTTCTTCAAGATGCGCATCTATATCGTCAGTCTAAGCTCCGTAATAGCCAACGAGGAAAGCCTAGGCTCCCTCTTTTCCGAACTTCCTCGCCGCTGCGTTGTCCTCTTGGAGGATATCGATACGGCTGGTCTCACGCATACTCGCGACGAGAGTCAACCTGGACCTCAGAACCAGATCGATAATAGCGATTCTGATAACGAGCCTTCCGGGAAGAAAACAGCCAGCGACAGCAACAATGAGTCAAACACGAAGAATACGAGGCTCTCCTTGTCCGGACTGCTCAATATTTTGGACGGTGTTGCGTCGCAGGAAGGTCGCGTACTCATTATGACGACCAATCACATTGAGAAGTTGGATCGGGCCTTGATTAGACCTGGCCGAGTCGACATGGTTGTGAATTTCGGTCTGGCAGATACAGCGATGACTTCGGCCATTTTCCAGGCTATCTTCGCCCAATTGGAAGGTGACAATGATCTCGAAGCCACCAGTAGCCCGCCTCTCGAATCTCAATCCAAGGAGAGGATTGAGGAGGAGAAGGCTCGGAAGCGGGAGGCCGATGATGCCCGAGTCAGCGCTCTGGCGGACGAATTTGCGTCGAAGATACCGGCACACGAGTTCAGCCCGGCCGAGATCCAGGGCTTCCTCATGAAGCACAAGCGCAACGCCGAAGCAGCGGTTGCAAATGCCGAAGAATTTGTCCAACAGACGCGGAAAGAGCGCAAAGATAAGGAGCTCAGAGAAGCTGAAGAGAAGCGCAAGGCCGAAGAAGCCAAGAAAGTTGAAGAGGCTAGGAAAGTCGAGGAGGCTAAGGAGGCCGAAAAGGCAAAGAAAGAGAAGGAAGAAGAGAAGAAGGGCAGCGAAGAGGGGAAAGACTCTAAAGAAGAGGCAGAGTGATCTAGGAAGAGGAAGAAGAGGAAGGCTAGAGAAAAGACTCTTGGTAGACAACAGGGCGCCGGCAGACAGCGAAGGGACCTAGGCGAGCTCGCCAGCCATCCCTAGGTTGGCAATAGCTGGATTCCAAAAAGAATTTTAGAAAAAAGGGCGACGCGGAATCAGGGACCAGGGAAGGATGGGTTCGAAGAAGCCAACCCCGACTACGAAGCGGTAACGGGAACTCTAGGGTCGGGGACGAGGTTCGAATCGAAATAGGGATCCGGCGCTACGGCTGTCACGTCGCAGTCCTAACGAATATAACGCGGAACCGAGGACGGACTCGGGGTGCGGCGCGTGCGCAGTTGGCCAGCAGCGTTTCCGGGCGCGGTCTTGGAGTCTTACGATGGTTACCATACATGGCGAGTTCGGCGCAACGGGAGCGGGAAAGGGGAGGGGCCCTGATACTATAGACGGCCCGCCGGCATGGGAGAAATAGACTTGCATGGCGATCGTCGCATCGGGTTGGGTGTTGTTAGCCGGCCCACCTTGGGGAAGCGATAGAATAATACCTCAACGCTCGCTACGTAATACACACCTACAAATAGCCCCGGTGGACACGTAATATTGCCTCTCGGAACAAAAGCATGTGAAAAGAAAGGTTGCGCCACGGTAGGGATGAGAGACGGCTTGACGCACGACTACTACCACTACTACTACTAGCTACCACCACCATTACTACTGCTGCGCATATGTGAGAATGCTGCGCCGAGCTGTCTGGAGCAGCGATACCGGGCCTACGTCCTTAAGTGCCTCATATAGGTAACTACTGAGGGGTTGAGGAGATGGAGATCAACTTCGACAGGGCGGCCGAATAACAGTCGGAGGTGGATGTAGGAGGTGACTCTACATACCTACCTAGCTACTGCACGTGCTAATTACCTGCCTCCGATCCTCCCCCAACATCGTGCACTCTGCATACCTACCTCCGAGATACCTACCTTGTAGAAACGGCTCGAACCGGCTGGGGAGTGAAATGGCACTTCTGCGTGCCGGGTGAAGCACACAGAGGGTATATTCTTACGCGGGACGCCTTCGGTAGCTACGTAACTACGTCTGTAGATGCCTCTCGCTCTAGCTACCTACCTACCTACCTACCTACGAGGAGCCGGCGCGGGAGGGAGCGCAGTTGATGGCGAACAACAAGATGGGCGCCGTAGGCTTTGACTAAGGTAGAGTCTAGCAATGTGTAGACGTATCAGGTAGAAGGGGTATGTTTACGGGTTTAACACATTTTTTGAGACGAGCTGGGTGTGTGTTTCGGTAGGTGAGCTGGGTGGCGGCGGCGTCACTAGCCAGTAGGTACCTACCCAGGTATAATACGCGGCTTACAGGTACCTACGCCGCCAGTCCTTATCTGCAAGGTCCTACGCAGGAAGGACGGGAGGAAGCACCGATACCTCCTAAACCTGGATGTTGAGAGGATTGGATAACGAACTACCTAGTTCTCGGAGCCAGGCATTTTTTTACCTGGAGCCTGTGCGTTGCCTGCACACATCCCATAACTCGTAGACGCATAGGTAGGTATATGTACGTGGTGCCCGTGGCTTACCTACCTACCTTGGTACCTAGGTAGGTACCTACCAATACCTACCTGGGTATGGTACGGACCTTGTAGGTGCCCAGCCTGCCTACCTACATATATATTACCTACTTACGCATGCTTTAGATTACCCAGCCAAGCAAATATCCGACTCCTTTGCCTTCGTAAGGCGGTCCGGTGAGACGCCTAGGCAAATCTGTTGAGTTCGTGAAGATGTTGGCCCTCTTCCCCCATCCGTCGAACTTGCCGGCCCAGCTCCCACGTAAGCACCCGATATAGGTACCTAGCCCATGGGTAATCTACCGCGTACCCTAGGTCCCTAGGTCCCTAGGTCCCTAGGTAGGTACCTACCTACCTCCTAGAAAACACGCCTTAGGTGCCTACCTAGGTACCTCTTACCTCGCTTAGGTAGGAGGTAGGTAGGTACCTTAGGTAGCATTCTGCTCATAGGCTACCTCCTGTACCTACCCAAGGCAGGTTCCTCAGGTTCCCGTCGTCCCCCCCCGAAGAGTTAGACGTAGTAGTATCCATCTGTCACAGCTCGCAGGTTCAGCTCAGCGCCGCCGCCTGGTGGTACCGGGTTGCGAACCCCAGGGGCCGGCTAGCTTCTTGCCCGAACGAGCAGCTTGCTGGGACGGTGACGTGATTGCTGAGTCCGGCTCCCGGAGGCATCACCAACTCCGGCCTTCGCGCTCCCGCAAGCCCTCGAGTCTGACATACATGACGGCGCTTTTTTTTTCTTCTCGTCTCCCCTCGTTCGTTTAGGTATTTATTTATGTGCCTAGTTAGTTCTCTTCGCAAGCTCGGCCTCCTTCTCGTTCCGGCAAGAGCTCTGGTGGGGGACAGGCCCGGTAGGACGCAGCAGCGACGCGGGTAATATTCTGCCAGAATCCGAGCAGGTTGGGAAAGAGTCTGTGTTACGTGTAGTTGTAGGCAGGTATTTTATCTCGCTTCTGTTTGTCGTGCTTCCGGCACCCTCCTCCTCCTCCTCTTCTTCTCCCTCCTCTCGGGCCTCCTTGTTTTTTTTTTCTGGGGGGTTTTTTTTTCAGTCCACGCCAACAAGATTTTGCTGACCTTTCCCCATCTGACGATGGCCAACCGTAATCGATACTTGCCTCTTCGGAGCATTTCCATATTTACTGAGGTACCTACCTTGTCCCCTCCCGCGCCGGGGGGGTATATAATAGCCTCGTTCGCTCCCGTTTCCCTGTGGTCTGCCTCCCTCTCCCTCGCCCGCTCCATCATACATATGTATAGAGAGAGTATATATATCCCTGGAACTTCGTCGTGGACGCTCTCTCTCGAGTCTCGAAGGGCCAACAACCGCACGCCCGCCCCACCGTGTATGTGTTGTTTTCTACACCCCCACCGGGTGCAGCCGATAATTGGACCCCTTCATATTCCTGGTCAGCCAGATAAGGGCTGTTAGCTAGCTAAGGTGGGTTCTTGCGCCAACCAGAACGAAATCGCCCCAAACCCCAAGCCAAAAAAAGAAATCACCGACAATCACCCCTCCCCCTCCCCCCTGTCGACGCTTTCTTCGCTAGATCCCCCACCGGCCGCCGCCAGTGATCGACACACATGTAAATTCAGACTCGGCATCCCATGCAAACGCTACTTACGTTGTAGTCTCCGGCCCCCTGTCCAATTCCTGTTGTCTTGCCGTTGGGTTCCATTGCCAATTAATTGGCGGTGAATCCGACGCTCCTAGTCTCAGGCCCTGGCAGATGTGCTAATATCGCTTCCCTCCCACAGACGCAGCATACTACTTTCCCGGGTCTCGATATTTCTGCCATGCTAGATACCTCTTCTCTGCTCCTCCCACTTTGAACCCGCTGCACCCCATCGTTGCTATCGACACCATGGCTTCCCGTCCTCAGAATATCGGCATCAAGGCCATCGAGATCTACTTCCCGAGCCAGGTCAGTTTCTTCTCGCCCCGTTACCTGCTCCTCCGGCATCGCACCGAGAAGCCTCCCCAGGACTCCTAGGGAAGAGAGAAAGGTCGGGGCCCTGAGAGGCGGCATCTCGTGCTGACAGCCCTGGGCCCCGCAGTATGTCGAACAATCCGAACTCGAGAAGTTCGACGGTGTCAGCACCGGCAAGTACACAATTGGTCTGGGCCAGACTAAGATGACCTTTTGCGACGACCGGGAGGGTTAGTTGAGCTGTTCCTGAACTCGAGGCTGTAGGAGCTCCCCGCATACTAAAGAAAGACTCGACCGTTGCAGATATCTATTCGATTGCTTTGACCGCTACCTCGCAGCTCTTAAAAAAGTACAACATTGACGTCAACTCCATTGGCCGTCTCGAGGTCGGCACGGAGACCATCCTTGACAAGTCCAAGTCCGTCAAGACCGTCTTGATGCAGCTGTTCGGCGACAACACCAACATTGAGGGCGTCGACACGGTGAATGCCTGCTATGGCGGGACCAACGCCCTGTTAAACACCCTCAACTGGATCGAGTCGTCGGCCTGGGACGGCAGGGACGCCATCGTCGTAGCCGGAGACATTGCCCTCTATGCCAAGGGCAACGCTAGGCCCACCGGCGGTGCTGGCTGTGTCGCTTTGCTGGTCGGTCCCGACGCCCCCATAGTCGTCGAGCCCGGCCTGCGTGGAACCTACATGCAGCACGTCTATGACTTCTACAAGCCCGACCTCACCAGCGAGTATCCCTACGTTGACGGACACTACTCGGTAAACTGCTACACCGAGGCCCTCGACGCTGCCTACCGGGACTACTGCAAGCGCGAGGCCCAGCAGCAGAAAGCGGCAGGGAACGGCCACGCCAACGGGAACGGCGCCGCCGAGAGCGGCAAGACGGCCCTGGACCGCTTCGACTACCTCGCCTTCCATTCTCCAACCTGCAAGGTCGTCCAGAAATCCTACGCGCGCCTGCTCTACCACGACTATCTGGCGGACCCTGACAGCCCCGCGTTCGCCGAGGTTCCTGGTGATATCCGAGACATGGACTACAAGAAGTCGCTGTCGGACAAGGTGGTCGAGAAGACCTTTATGGGTCTCACCAAGAAGCGGTACAACGAACGCATATCGCCCGCTATCCAGGTGGCGACCAACTGCGGCAACATGTATTGTGCCAGCTTATGGAGCGGTCTGGCTAGCTTGGTCTCGCACGTCGACAGCGCCTCTCTCCAGGGGAAGCGCATCGCTCTCTTCAGCTATGGTTCCGGTCTGGCGTCGAGTTTCCTCTCGGCGCGCGTCATCGGCAGCACGGAGCAGATCTCCAAGATTTTGGACATCCCCAACAGATTGGCGGCGAGACGGGCAGTTTCTCCCGAGACGTACGAGGCCGTAAGTTGCAAGAATATCCGAGCGCCCCCCCCCCCCCCTCCTCCTCACCCCACCCCACCCGACCGGGTAGATCGTTTTAGAGCTAATATATGCGATCCGATCTCATCTAGTTCTGCGAGCTGCGCCACAAGGCCCATCTTCAGAAGAACTACACACCCCAGGGCGACGTGTCGACGATCGTCAGCGGTACCTATTACCTCGAGCATGTCGACGACATGTTCAAGAGAACATACGCTATCAAGGCATAGACAATAGAAGAATAAAGAGAGAGGCATAAACGGCGGGGGATGTTCAACATACAGCAGCAGCGATTCGCCATGGCAACTGAGCCCCGTGGGCATAGAGGAAGGGTTGGGGATGGTGGTGGCAATGCCGGCCCCATCGGCATGGCACGACTTGCCACGTATACACAGTGGAGACGACGACTACGGGAGATGGGGGGGGCGGAGCATCAATAATGGGTTGTTGGGTGACGAAACACCCAAACTGTATATATCTCGTCGTAGTTGGAGCTCTAATGAAAAACACGATGGTGAAGCTAAGCTGTTCCCCATTGGGCGTATGGCGAGCAGGGAGCGGGTGGCTAGGGCTAAAGCTCAACCGAGAGCTTCTTCTCGGAAACGAAAAGGATCAATCAACACGTGTCCAACACAACCTTCATCACACGCATCCAGCATCGGCAACCCCTGGGACGGACAAGGTTGGTTGGATCGGTTGTGGGATGTGGCAGAAATGGGAGGCTATGCAGGCAAATCAGGACGGATGGGGACCTGTGTGATGTTGTGCTAGCTTATGTAGGTACGGGGGTGGGAAGGGGGAGACAGGCCCTTACAGGCCCTTACAGGCATGCGAGGCGAGGGGAGGGTGGCAGCAGCTGGCACAACCTCTTCCTGCGGGATGCAGGTAAGATAAGAGGTAGCTAGTAATAGATAGGAGATAGGACATTAGAACGTCTGTACTCCGGTAGTACGTAGGTAGGTATAGTATGTGTACCTTAGATACCTCCTATGCATAGGTACATCGGTAGGTTTACCTAGGTAGATTCAGTGAGGCGAGCCGACGAGCCGGGGCGGGACAGCAGCAGTAAGCACAACACCACTACTACCACCAGCAAAGTTAGTTGCGGCTGGGCCGAGTACCCTAAGTGCTACGCGTTACCTACCTAGGTACCTAGGCACAATAAGGTGCAGAAGGTCTCTAGGTAGGTTATACCTAGGTAGCCAAAGCGGAGGGAGGCCTACGCACGCAGAGAGAGAGAGAGAGAGAGAGAGAGAGGAAGAAGCAGGCCAGCCAGCCTCGCCCCAAGCCCCGCGCGCACCGACCTAGGGCGGCACGAGCAGGCGAGGCGGGTAGGCAAGCATGTGGTCCCCGGCGGTCCGATGCGCGGTCGCGGATGGCTCGTTGGACAGCGCCGGGAGCGGGAGAGAGGGGGAGCGGGAGGGGGAGACATCCCTAGAGAAGGGGAAGGGAGCGCGTGTGGCGGTCTCTCGTATACGAGCAGCTATCTATATATATATATATTCATATGGCTGTATAACTTGTATCCATCTCTCCATCCCTCGCCCCCGTCACGCACTCAAGACTACATAGCGCGAGCTCATCTGACAGCGCGCTGGGAATCTTGTCGCGCCTAACCTACGTAGGTTCGGGGGGAGAGGAAGAGGGATAGAGGGCCGGGAGAGGAGGAGATTGGATGGTATGGACAGACAGACAGACAGACAGGGTGGGATAGGATCAACAGATAGAGAGACGGGTGGACGAGGGAGGCACAGGTCGAGTCGGTTGTGCGCGCGCATTTTATCGAATTTCCTTTCTTTCTTTTTTCTCTTGATTATTCTCGTCTTGCCATTTTTAGGGGGTTTCGAGATCTTCTGAGATTCCGTGCCCCCCCCCTTCCCCTAAATTCTCCAGTCACATATTCCCCCCTTCCCCCCTTTTGAAGTCTCCTAGGTGAGGTCCTTTCCTGCCCGGTTCGCTGGTTGGTCATTGGACGTCCAGCCGACTGACTGACTGACTGACTGACTGACTGACTGACTGACTGACTGACTGACTGACTGACTGACTGACTGACTGACTGACTGACTGACTGACTGACTGGCCAGCCGACTTGATGGACTGAACCAAGCCGAACCGGAAGGACAACATCGGCTACTACTACTACGCCCGCGACAAAAACAGCTGTAACCATTAAAAGACACCATCTCTTACTCGTCCACTCTCGGCTATTATCCTCCCTGGGACCAAATAAGCGTACACCTTGCCTTGCTCCCCCCCTTTCTGGCTGTCCGCCCGTAGTCAGACACTCGTGTGGGTCCCGTTGCTGCTTCGTCTCCCTCAGCTCTTTTGATTAGGTACTCCTCTTTCCTTTTCGCATTGTCGAACGGGAGGGGGGGGAGGGGGGCGAGGTAGGAGGAGAGGGAGGTAGGAAGAAGCGAAAACAGCGAGAGGTGGTGTGCGAGCACTCCCCGACTGAGGAGATGATATTGTTTTCTCTTGTCGGGGGCTTATTCATGGCAATATCGCGCCTCCGCCTCTCCTCCCCCTGGCCCTTCCGACCGCGTTAACCAAGAAGGGTGTCAGAGGTATATATACATACTCATGGCCATTTCTTCATTATAGAAAACCCGACAAAAAGAACACGTATTGCCATCTATCTCATCTACGAGCTGCTCCCGGCTTCTGGCTGCGACCCGCTTGCGGTGGCAGAGGGAGTGGCTGGGGCGCTGCTGGGGGCGGCCGCCGCATCCTTACTCGCCGCCAGCTGCCAGGCCGGGATGGAGGCTTTGGGAGGGGTCGGCCCGCTGACGAACGGGTTGGTCCGGCTGCCCAGCGAGGAGATGTAATCTTGCCTGCCTGCGGGCTGCGGCGTGTTCTCGTCCCCGTTCTCCTTCACCGCGTCGAGTCCCGGGGTCGGGCCGGCACTGCCGACACCAGCGGTGGCGGTGACAGCAGGCGCGGCATTGCCGCTAATGGTTCGGAGATAGCTGTTCGCGCTAGGTGACGGGGCCGGGCTCGACGCCGCCGTCATCCTCTGGTTGATGAGCGACTTGAGACTCTTGACCTCGTTGGTAATCTCCTTGAGCCGGTTGTCGGTGAAGTCCTTGTTGGCGGCCATGGACTTGGGGATGACGCCCTTGAGGGCCCGCATCTCCTCGCGCAGCCGGTCTGCCTCGTCGTCATGCCGCCGGCTCGCAGACCGCGTGTCACGCATGAACGACTCGAGCTCCTCGAGGACCTTGTCGAGCTTCTCGGTGCGCTCCTTCTCAGACGCCTTCAGGTCTTCCGTGTCCTTGCTCAGCTGCTCGAGCGTCGCGAACGCCTTCTCAAACTGTTCGTCCACCAGAGCCTTGTCCTGGTCCAGCCTATCCGGCGTCGGGGGTGAGACTAAGGGGGTGATGTAGCGCTGCCGTCGGGTTAGTCGAGTTGGCCTTGTCTCCCCGGGCTGTCCCGACGTCCTCGCACTAGTAGTAACGGAGAATAGTGTGCATACCTTGGTGATAGTGTACAAGCCATAGCCGACTCCGCCCATCACAGTGGCCATGATGAACCAATCGCGCCAGTCCCTCTTAGGGGGTGCTGGCGGCGGCGGTTGCCATCCGTATGGTTGCGGTTGTTGGTATTGGCCGTAGAACGGCTGTTGTTGGGCAGGGGAGGAGGTAGGCTGTGACGATGCCGCCGAGGCGGTCACCGAAGTGGAGGTTCCGGTACGCGCGAAAGCTGCATCGATCTCTTCCTGGGTGAGGTTTTTCGACTGGAGGAATGTTATCTTGTTCTCGACGGGCGAGGAGGCAACATTTGGGTCTCGCAGGACTGGTGTAGTGGCCGACCGCCGGTTAGCCCTCCGTCTCTGGGGATGCCGTGTCCGCGATGGCTGGGCAGCACTTACAAGAGATAGCAGAGGCCACAATGTCCTCGCGAATTGGCATGATGATATAGTGTCCGCCTCCTCAGCAACACGGGATCATGGCAGAATGGCGATGCTCTTAAGATAGTGGGAAGTGCGTACGCGTCGTGTGAGAGGGCGAGATGGCGGGAGGTTGGGAATTGCTGATGTTGTCGCGACGTAGCTAACAGGGAGGATGGGCACTAACCAAGGTACCGATGTAGATACAAAGAAAAGGGACTTGAAGGTGTTGACGACGGAAGCGTTGGCCGAAAGAGAAAATGGACCGAGGCTCGCGGTCGGTTCGTAGGTACTTTACATAAGCCCGCATTAGGGGGTTACGAACATGTTCTCCGTCGGCATTGGTCTCACGTGCTCACGCCTGCACAGGTGGGTAGGTACCTAGTATGCACTACGCAGTACATGACCTGGTTCTGCCTTACATACCTCCTATATACCTGGAGGTGCCTCGCGTATCTCTCTCTCTTGCCTTTTATATGAGGAGTGAATCTCGAAGTCGGGTTTGGAGATAACCTCTCCCGAATCGATGCTAACGAATATGCGTCCAATGCTATTATGCATCGTGTTATTTATGATCGAAAGATGCCCTCGCGCCTTGCTACATCAGCAGTATGTATTCTCACTGCCGGGAAGCTATACCTAGGTAAATTGCATGTGCCTACAGGTAGCCTAGTACCCCAAGTACTTAGCACTAGTCGTACTGTGTTGGTGCCTCTCTACATAACTGCTTAGCTGACTGAGGTGCCGGTGCTAGGAGGTTGCTCTGTCTTATCCCCCGCAAACGCTCCACAAACAGTGAACTTCCGTCCCCGTCCTCAAATGCGGACATGTCTCCTTACACCTTTGCGCGTCTCTATTTTCTTTACAAATAGAATCAACGGTCTAGTATTGCCACTGGTCTACTCCGCCGCCTCTCTACTCGGGACCATCCGAAAAAAAAGACGCTCATGTATCGCGACACCAGAACAAGTAGGATAGGCAGCTATGCCTCGACAGCTCCCCCCGTCTCCTTATACAGAGTCCCCGCGAGGAGATGACTGACTAGCTTACCGTACGCATACGAGAGAAAAAAAAGAGAGATCGCCGTACCCATGCCTGACCTGCCTCCCTGCCTTGCCATACCATGCATGTCCTGGGATGATGAAAAAGAAGAAAAGAAAAGGGGAAAAACGCGGCATTTCACTCAGACATAACTTTTCTCTCTCTCTCTCTCTCTCTCTCTCTCTCTCTGCCTACCTCTCCCGCGTGGTGTTGGTTGCCGAAGCTACCAGCTCGTCGCGCCCGTCGTGCGGTTGAAACCGCCGCGGAGCTGCTTGTCTCCCTTGACGACCCTGCCCTGGAGAATCGTGTACCGGACGATGTTCTCGCAGTCCTCGGGGCGGACGCGCGCGAGCCATATGCATTGGGCCGCGCCGGCCGTTGCTCCCTCCGCCTCTCCCGTGGCCTCGCTCCCCTCCGCCTGTTCTCCGGGCTGTTCCCCGGGCTGTTCCCCGGGCTGTCCCTCGGGCTGTCCCTCGCCGGCGGTGGTGGCGGTGGCGGTGGCGGTGGCGGTGGCGGGAGGTAGTGTGCTAAGTGCGGGTAGCTCGCCTTCGGGTAGGTCGGCGCGGCGGACGTTGTCGACGCCGAAGGCGTTGGGGCGCCGGTATATTAGCACGTTAGCGGAATACTTGTGGCCGCCGACGTGGTTGATGAAGTAGATGCCGACGCCGCCGGGCCGGTCGTCGTCAAGGTCGCGGTCGAGGCCGAGCGGGCGCAGGTGACGCTCGAGCTCCTTGCGGATGAGGGGCGCGCTCTGGCCGCAGCGCGCGTCGCGCGACCGGTGCGAGCAGAGCAGGACGACTGCGCTGTGCGGACACGGCCGCGCGCGCATGTCGCCGACGCTCGAGCGCGAGGACGAGATCGTCTTGGGCAGCCGAATCGCCGGCTCGAGCGGGTCCGAGGTCGTCGGGGCCCGCGAGATGTACTTGGTGACGAGGCTCGGCACCGCCGGCGGCGTCACGTTCTCGACGACGGTGAAGGCCGGGAGGACAAGCACACTCGTCGGTTGCGAGTAGTCCGGCGTGTTGTCCGGCGTAGGCATGTTGGAGGCGGAGAGCATCAAGCGCTGCCCGGCACGTTAGATTAGCGGGCCCAATCGGGCGTCCTTGGAGAGAAACTTACGCCGTTGCTAGGCTTACTCGCGCGGCCGAAGGCCTCCATGACGCTGCCCCGCTCGTCCTCGACGCTCCTATGCCAGTCGGACTTGCTGGTTGCAACGATGACGTGGGTGCTCCAGGGCTTGATGTTGCCGTACAGCGGATGGGTCTCCTCGACCTTGAAGTGGCGCGGGTACTTGATGGTGCAGCTGTCGCAGTCGTGCGTGCACTCCTCTCCGTCGACTTCGGGCCGCGTCCGCGGGAAGAGCTCTTCGGCCCGGGCGCTGCCCGTCACCAGCCGCTTGGCGCCGCCGATGAGCGACAAGAAACCAGCTGCCGCCATCCTCGTAGGTAGGTATGTGTATCTGTGCCCGCGGCGCGGAAGGGCGGTGGAGCGGGAGCGAAGGTGGGAGAAGGCGGAAGATGTGCGTAGAACAACGATCGCGTAGGCGGACTGCGATGGGCGCGGGCCGGGTGGACAGCAAGAGTTTATCTAGTCGTATACCTGAGTAATTCTTCTTGCTCCCCACTCCCTCTCCTTTCCACTCTTATCCAATCCGATGCCCGCCTATTCACCTCGTAGGCACCTGCACGGGCACGCATAGCCCTAGTCAGCGTTCACGTATGTATCTCGGGCTAGGGTCGAGAGCCGTGTCGGCCAGGACTGGGGGGGACCAAGGGGGATGCATCGAGATGCCTTGGATGGGAGCTTGTATGGAGGCAGGGTTGAATGTGCCTGATGTACCCGGGTTGCGTGAGGCGGACATGCAAATGTACACTTGGCGTGTGCATATAGGTACATGCTACCTACACCAGGGCAAGAGGAGGTACCTAATATTAGGTACCTTAGAGTGAAAAGAAGGGAGATCATGACGCAAGATGGCGACACGTCTCTCGGTACGTACCAGCTCTTCCTATCTCCGGATTTGTAGTGTTGGGTGCACTAGGTAGGTAGGTACGTATCAGTGCCTGGGTGCCCGAGTGTGTTATGCCGTACCGTATAATGAATGCTATTTTCTCTCCCCCTTTTGTTCCCGATCAGAAACGTCTTTTTCGGTGGAGATGGCGAAACTCGAATTAAGCTGTCTTCTATTCGAGGCGGCCCTCGAGAAGGGGGGCCCTGTTTCGCTATTAATACCTACCGTCTTTCGGCTCCCGGCGCATCACAACTCGGACAAAAGAGGGCACGGCCCTTCGGGGCTAAGGCGCGGCCTCGCGGAGTAACGACGGCTTTCCGAGTCGGCTGTATACAGCTACCAGGTAGTACCCATCTCACCCAGGGGGTTGCCTGCTCCAGGCAGGTTACTTCAGTTAGGCGCCAACCTCCTCCCTCCAACCATGTGGCTTACCGCCTTATTACCCCCTTGCCTACCTGGATACCTAGGTACCTCCTATCCGCGGGCGCCCATTATTAAGCGATTTGCGATCAGCCCGCTTAATAGGTGCCTACCTAGGTACCTACCTATCAACTGCATGTCCTCGTCAGATCTCTCCTCTCCTATGTACACGTATGTATAGGCTACTACATACCTGGGTATACGTCGCTGTCGGGCTTGTCGACACCCTGGTAACCCCGCAGCATCGCGGGGTACCGCCTCCGCGCCTTTGTGAAGACGCAGAGTAGGAAGAGCCGCAACCCCCTCCCGGAATCATCTTGGCGCCCCGAGGGTAGAAGTCTAGACGGTTATTAATTAGCTACGACCTGAGGCCTGCGTCTGCTCGGGACAAAGCATGGTTACCATTGTCACATCCTCCCTCAGCTTGGTATGACTGGTTGCAACCCCTGCCAAGGAACAGGTCCAAATACAACCCACCCGCATATAAATCTACATACATACGCATACGCTCTACCTAGGTAAGAGGTAGGTATTAGACATCCAAGCGCCTTCGTGCCGGCCACGTTCAAACTGATCGGGAACGCCCAAGGTCGTCACGCACACCCATCGTCGACACGCAACAGCACGAGTACGTACGTACACGCCATCGCCTCCTGCCCACACCCTAGCATCTTACCCGCTCATTCCCCGGACTCTCAACGTAGGATACGATAGAGACACACATATGCATTACAGTATTACGGTAATAAACCCCAGACGACCCAGTCCAAGCGGGCAAATCGTACAGTGGCCTCATGCCTGCCCCCCCCCCCCCCCTCTAGCTTTCGCCGTCTGACGACAATCCACTCTTCCTCCTGCGCAGCTGCCCCCTCTCCCGCATCGCTGCTCTAATTTTGTTGCTGGCCTCGTTAAACCCCTCCTTCGAATCCAGCGACGTGAAACCCGACACCGGGAATCCTCCGGACCCGAAAGCGCCGCCGCTGCTGCTGCTCCTGCTTCTCGACCGAGACGAAGGCCGCGTCGCGAACATACCAATGGCGCCAATGTTGCTGAAAGACTCGTTTCTCGGGATCGCCCGGCTCGAACGCGTCGTGTTCTTCCTCGAAAGGCGAGGAGACTCTGGCGGGGTCGGCTCCGCCGCGTCCACGATTCCGGCTTCCTTCGGCGAGCCGAGCGCACCGTCCTCGCGGGACGGCTCGGGCATGAGACGGCTATGCTCAAAGTCCTCGTACATGTCGGGGCCGAGGTCATTGATCACCTTCACCACCTTCTCGGACAGCTCCGCTCTCCGCTCCCGCAGCTTGTGGATGCTGTAGGCTGACGTCGGGCTGATGCATAAAACCAGCGGCCTCAGCGACTTGAGGATATCCATGCCGACCTCGCCGAATCGCAAGGCGGCGAACGTGATTGCCGGGAAGAAAATCCAACCGCCGACGAAGACTAGCCAGAGCGGTACCCACTCCGGCATGTAACCCCATAGGTGGTCTTGGTACACCTTGACGGCGAGTAGGACGGTATAGAGGTTGTAGAGCACGGGAGCGAACGCCATCGCCACGAGAAGTTTCCACGTTGCCATGACATCCCGGCCCTGGACCTTGACGGACGAAGCCGCTAGCGCTTCCTTCGCCTTCTTGTGGCTGATGAACTTGGTGGCGACGAAGACGGGGGCGAAGAGGACAAGCCCGGGGATCACGCCGACGGAGAGCAGTGATAGCTTAAATACCCGATATAGGAGGGTGAAGACGACAGTCGGGAGGGTCATCTTGGCGTAGGCTACCTGGTGATCTCTGATGTTCAGGTAGCGCAGCTGCTTGTTGTAGTCTTTGACATTGTCCATCAGGTCGATGATGCGTGGGTCGTCCTTGTATTTCGAGAAGCCCACGGCGAGCCTCCGGTTGAGCTCCACCACCATCGGCAGAGGCAGCTTCTTTCCGGTATTGTACAGCCTCCTAGCCCCTTGGATGCACATCAGGGTGTCGTAATCCGGAGAGGATACCGTGACAGCACTCAGAGCCTGGTGAACCATGTCGAGCGTTTGGCCGATCGCGTCCCTCCTCTCGTTGTTCTTGTACTTCTCAACCAAGTCCCGAGGGATCTGAAACGGCGCGCCAAACTCGACGACGGCCCGCGACCGGAACTTGTGAGCATGGAAGTAATTCATGCCGACGGGGACAATCTGCAGGCCGCAGTCCGGGTCCTCGGCCAGGGTACCCAAAGCCATGATAGCGACGCCGGCCTTGAGCGGCAATAGCTCGGTCCTATCGTGACTACCCCCCTCAGGGAAGATCCCGATACAACCGCCCGACCTGAGGCGGTTGAAGACGGCCTTGTATACCTCGGTCTGGTCGATGTGGGGAGCCAGCTTAAATTTGGTGCCTTCGTAACCGTCTCCGTGCCCACGCAATTCCCGGTTGGTCAGGTTTCCTTTTTCGTCTATGTCGTCCCGGCCGGTGAGTTGCTGCATGGCGAGCTTCCCCTTGAACGGCCGCTTGACCCGTAATTCCTCGGGGCCGTTGATGGCGGAGATGTCGACGGAGCTGCCGGACTGGCCCTTCGCGGAAGGCAAGAAGATCAAGCCACCGACTCCGGCCTCCTTCTCGAAATTGGTGCCGATGCCCCGTACCAAGGTCGGGTCGTTGATAGGATCGGGAAGGTAGATGAGGCCTGAAGCCGGTTTCGCCTTGTCTTGAGCGCGGCCGACCGGGACGGAGCCGGTCTGGCGCGATCCCCATCCGATGAAACCGTGCACGGATTTCTCGGCGATCAAGAGGCCGACGCGGCGCTTCGCCTCATTCTTGAGCGTTCGTTGCAGAACGAGGCCGTCGACGAATTGATTCGCGTGCGGCGCAGCGACGAAGAGGATGGGGCCGGACCTGGGCACCCTCCAAGCGCCGCGGGGGTGGACCTCTCGAAAGAACAGGTCAACCAAGACGGAGAAGGTGTGGAGGAAAGCATCATACTTCCAATCCGACATGGGATACAACTCTTTCTCTTTGGTCGCCTTCGACTTCGCCGCGACGGAGGGCGGCGCCCCATTGGCGAACTTGGATTCGTCGGCCATGGTCGCGGTAGTAGGAGCAGCACTTCTCGTAGCGACGGGTGGTGGCAGTAATTGCGGACGCTCACTGCGAGGTCGAAGCAAGTGGTCTGTGTCGTGGAGGTCGCGATGATGGCCGGCCCGCGTATTGTACCCTCTATCGATGCGGTGGCGGACTATAGTATGGCGGCCGTGAGGGCAGTTATGATGTAGACTGCCTGTCGATACGAGTCGTACAGGTCGCGGGGTAATTACGTCGCTCTCAACAGTGAATGCGATCTGGAGATGATCACGTTTCCCGAGGATGGGATTGTGTCAACGCGACGACTACGACAGAAACCTGGGTAGGAAGGGGTCGGAGGAGAGGCGGTTTTAGTAGGACCCTGGGTAGGCAGACGATTAGCCGGCGAGACAGCGATCAATGGGTCGGCACGCGAGAGATCACGGCGAACGTCATGGTTGGGAAAAGATGATGGAGAGATGCGCGGCCGATGAGGACAGAATCGCAGTAGCACAAAGAGGAAGAAGAATAGGATGAGAGAGAGAGAGAGAGGAGAGAGGGAAGAGAAGGACGTGGATTACCTAGGCCAGGTAAAATAACGAGGAAGAGTTATCGAAGACGGCAACAGGCGAGGAATGGAAAAGAGGGAGAGGGAGAGAGAAGGGTGGGAAAAGCGCTCGTTTGAATCAGGGCAATGACAAGTAGAGGAGGAGGCGACAACAGCGACTCGTGCTGCGGCGCACAGGGAGCGAAGTTCTGCGCGGGGATGCCGGAAGAAGCCTTTTTTTTTACTGGAAGCTTTTCTTGGCAACCTTGGCAAATCTTGTGACAGATGCAGAAGTTCCCAAGCTCCGATTGCCCAGCCTGCCCTTTTCTTCCTAGCCTGGTCAGCCTATAGACCGCGTGCCCACGCAGAGGCATTATCTCGACATCTCAGCACTGGCACCACCTACGGGGCCGTGGGGGGGGAAAAGGGAGGGGAGGGTTGGAGGAGACCTCGGGTTTCAACCTCAGGGACTTACTCATACATCATCACGACACACCCGCTACCTACTTGTACCTACCCACCTCCAGCATATGGGTAGGTACCTACCTAACCCGTTACCCAGTCACGTCAGATGACGAGGAGGGAGGTAGGTACATATACCTATGTCGGTAGGAATGTGTTTAGCTGCAACCGCCTCTGCTAGATGAGGAGACATTTCTCTACTACCTACCTGTAAGTACCTACCTAAGGAGGTAGGTAATGGATGGCATCAAACGGAATAAGGGTGTTGTTAGGAGGTAGGTAGGTGCCTACCTAGGTACACAGCAAGGGCTTGGATGCTATACCTAGATGCTATACCCACCTACCTGCTGTCCTAAATATAGACAGATTAAAGGTAGCTGTGCGCGAGATGGAGCCCATCGCACGTACCGACCTCTTATCGGCAACAATGCCCGAGTAGGCATGTTTTGCCATCTACAGCGAGTATATCCATTCCACCCATTCCACCCATCCACCCGTCACCCTTGTCTCTCCCGACAGGTAGGTAGCCCGACTCGACCGGCGGCGTGGCAGGGAGGCGGGACGTGCCCAAGTTTAGTGTGTATGAGTACCTATGTGGACAGGCAGGAGGTTAGGCGGGCCAAATCCTACCTCGGGAACGCAAGAGGCCTATCCAGTCGCTCGTCAGCCGCCCAGGGCCAATCCCGCGGTGCCCTCTGCGTCTTTCCATACGAGTAAATTACTTGATCGAAAGTGCATGCCTTAGGTCAGGTCGGTAGTTACCTATAAGAGGCATATACCTACCTACAGTACAGACAGACCTTTTGTCGAAGCCTTGCGTAGCACATACCATCTATTACATGACCACGGGCTACCCCCCCGCGGGCCACCCCTTAACATACTAAAAAACGCTAAAACAGGCCCTTTTATAAATTAAATAGCTTACTTAAATAAATTCGAAAAATTATAAAAACTAAACTAGATTAATGCCCGTTACTTAATTAATCCCTAAAGCGCGCCGGAGCCCTAATTACGCGCGGTAATCGGACGCGTTATAATAATTAAGTATCTTATTTATCCTTACTTAGTAGGCTTATAGCCTCTTCCTAGGCTACCGTTACTACTACCTCCTCTTGTTGCTATTATTATTCGATTACGGCTTCTAACGTAATATTAGGTAGCTATTTATCACGGTTTCAAGAGCTGTTCGCTAGGTGAAAGGGTATAAATTAAAGGAATAAAGCTATACGAAGAGGAAAAGGAAGAAAGGTACGCTCTATTAAGGCCGCGCCTTTAGGAGCTAGCTATATACGGAAGGAGCGGTTACGTACCCTGGTATTATATTAACTAAGGTTTTATAATTAGGCGTAGTTTATTATATAAGCTTTCCTCTTCGTTAATTAAGGTATTCGAATCGTTTTTAATTAGTAGCGTTTCCTTTTCTTTTTAATTAATTAACCTTTCTCTTACTTTTCCTTTTACTCCTTCTCTTAAACCTTTCCTCCTTTTATAATAATAATAACTTTCCCGTTCTTATTACCTTAATTAACGTAAGTAAACTTCCTTTTCTACGGTTATTCGTCGTTATTATATTACTACTAAGGCCGTATTTCGTCGGGATATAGCTTTCCTTTTAATTCGCGCGTTTCGTAAGGTATTCGATTAATTCTTAGCTAACGTAATATTAATAGATATCTTTTTCTTCGTTTCCCGACCCCCTAGGTCTTTCCGCTCCTGCTTTCCGTCGCTTAATACGACGTCTTACGTCCGTTTTTTCCGCCGACGAGGGTAATAATAATAACGCTAGTAATATCGCCGTCGTAGCGGCCCTAGTAAGGCTAACCTTTTCCGTTTCGTTATTCCTTTTGCCTAATTACGTATTAATCGGTTTTTATAGCGAAAAAGCGCCTCCCCTAGCCCTAAGCCCGCCGCTTAAGAGGCTACCGTTCCCCTTTAAACTCTTATTCCCCCGCGTACGGCTACCGTCCCGCGTACGGCTACTACCCCCCGCTCGGCCGTTACCCGCCCGGCGGATACCCGCGCCTTTTTTTATCGTCGTTACGTAGGCGCCTTACGTACTTACTACGATAAAAAAGGCCGGGGCCTGGCGTATGCGGAATACGCGGCTAACGGATATAGCTACTAACCGTTATAAGTACTACGTATGCCTCGTATAAGTAGCTATTATTAATATCTTCTAGCCCCGCCGTCGCGCTTTCCGCCGCTTATTAATAAGTAGCCGGCCGTACCTCCGCTAGCGGCTTCCGCTTACGGAACGCCTTCGTCCTCGCTAACGCCGCCGAACGCTTATTAACCTACGACTTAATCGGCCCGTTAGCTTCCCCCCTTTCCTTTTTTTTTTTTTTTTTATATATATTAACCCCCTTTTTTAAGGAATTCGTAAATCCTATAACCCGAGCCTCTAGCCCGGCTTCCCGCTTTAACGAAGCCGCTCTTACCGGTCCGTTTACCGTCGCCGCCGTTACCCCCGCCGGCCCGTCCGCTACCCCCGCCGGTCCGCCTGTTACCCCCGCCGCCTCCGGCCTTAATAACGCCGCCTTTTAACGTACGGTTTCGGCCCTAAAGAAGCGGATTAACGCCTTAGAAGGCTCCCGGCGCTTCCGTTCCCGCTCGCCGGCCCGCTTCCCGCGCCTCCGCTTACGTTTCCGCCGCTCCTAACGCCGCCTTTATCCCCTAGCTTCTCCTTTTCCCTTAGAAACGTTAGATATTAACCGCGCCGCGCGCGCCCGCCGCTCCTTCGCCGCCCGATTTATCCTCGACGAGGAGGCCGAAAAAGCCGATACTTCCGAGTCCCTTCCGGGAAAGGAAGAGAACGGCGATTACGACGACGACGACGATTAATCGGCCTTCCCTTCCTTTTTTTTTTTTTTTCTTTTTTATAATTAAATAACGCTTTTATAACGTTTAAAAAAGAGATTTAACCTCGCGGCTCGGTTCTTAAGTATTCCGTTTCTTAATTAATCGTAATTTTAAGTTCTTTTAAGTCGTATATTTTTCCCTTAAGCCGTCGTTTACGGTTATTAATCCGTACTTATTTTCGTAAACGTTTAATACCTCCGTTTTTATAAAGTCGGATAATAGGTACTAGGATAATTCTTAATAGCCTTTCTAACGTATTAAGACTTCGCGTCGTTTTTCCTTACTTACTTTCTTATTTCTTACGTAAAGGATCTTTTTTATTATAAATTCGTTAGTTCTTTCGATAAATAATAAGAAAGGCTATAGGTCGTTTCGGGTTTAGCTTAATAATTCGTTCGTATACGCTTTCCGTAATTAATCGACGTAAAATTTATTATCGATCTCGGCCGGGATATCTCTTAATTCGATTACGTACGGGTTTAGTACTTTCGTAACTATATATTTTACCTTTAATTAATCGAATTTCTTCTTAAGTTTATCCGTATTATAATAAGTAAGGTCGAGCTATACTTTATCGCTTACTTAAAGTCTTTCGGCCGGAAATCGTTTCTAGTTTACGTAAAATTCGTATTACTAAGAGGCTACGGTTAATATTATTTATACGAAGTTTAAAACTACGTAGACCTTATTTACGAACGCCTTCGCTTAGAGTTCCGGTAGTAAAGGTATTATTTCCGCGCCTGGGTCGGCGGAAACCACGGGTACGGGGTTTAAGTCGAAGCCGTATATCGCGAAGAAAGGAAAGAGCCCTATCGAGGTATTAAGCCGTTCGTTTAACGTTAATTAAACGATAGGTAGCTATTATACCTAATCGTTTTACTCGTAATTAATATAACTTCGTAATACCGCTTAGATTTCTTAATTAACCCTTTCGAAGCCTTTATTTATTTAAGGATAATATACCGTATTTAATTTTTACTTTATACTTATTAATCGGTAAAGATAACTCTAAAAACGGCTTAGCTAATTCGATCCTTTATCGCTTATAATATTTTTTAGCTAGTTATAATATCGGACGTAGTACGCTAAGAAGCGCTCCGTATACGCTTTTACGTCTATAATAAACGTAAGTTCGAGGATTATAATCTTACTTAAGCGGTTCTTAATTACCTATATATACCGATTATTCCTCGATAGGAATAAGTTTACGATAAAGTTTATTTATATATCCTTAAAGTAACGATTAAATATAAGAAAAGGTTTAAAGAGTTCTTTTTTATATTCCCTTTATAACTTAAAGCGGCCGTAAACGTTATAATTACGAATAAACCTTCTTACGTATTAATAAAACATCGGCTAGTAGAAGTTTCGGCTTAGGATCGCTATAATATCCTCTCGGCCGGGGTAGCCGATAGCGTATAAGTCGTAGGTTCTTTAGATTATTTTCGTCCGTAGTTCGTTAAGTTAGTCCGTACCTCGGGAGTTTATTTCCGCGTTTCCGGGAGGCGGACCTTTTAATATTTATATCCGGTCCTTAAATAATAACCGTCCTCCGGCGTTAATCGTATATTCCGCGATTTATATCTTTAACTTTATAGTCGGGGCGAAGAAGCGGGCGCTTTATTTTACTACCTAGTACGCCTATTAATATAACGTATCGAGGTACGCCGTCTTTTCCTATAGGAACTAGAATTTATTATCTTCGAAAACTCTAATATCGGGCCCGGCGGACTAGGACGTTATTATTACGTAGATTTAATTTCGAAAAGCCCCTTTAGGAATAAATTATAAGTACCGTAATTCCTTATCGTTTATATTTAATCGGTTTTAATTCTTTCGGAAGAACGCATCGGGAACCGCGGCTTAATTATTAGCGCGGTAAACGAGGTCGAAGTTATACCGGGATAAGAGCTCCGCTTAGCGCGCTTATCGCTCCGAAAGGCGCTAGCGGGTTATAAAATATTCGAGGTTCTTATAATCGGTTAGGATAGTAAATTTTTCATAGCTCCTTAGCTCGGCGTTTTATTATTTTAAGTACTTAATAATAACTAATATTTCCTTATCGTAAATCGGATAATTAATCTCGGCCGGTCCTAGCTTTTAAGAGTAATAAGTTACTACCTTTCTCCTCTCTTTAGCCTATTAGGATAGTACGCCGCCGAACGCCTACCTTAAGTAATTTATTTCTAAGAACGTTAACTTATCTAGGTCTTACTACGTTAAAATAAACGCCGACGTAAATAAGGTCTTTAGGCGCTAGAACGCCTCTTCGTAAATAAGGTTCCATTTAAAGGGCTAATTCTTTTTTATTAGAATAATAAGGGAGGCGGTAATCTCGGAAAATCCGGGAATAAATATACGGTAGTAATTAACGAACCCTAAGAAGCTTTTAACTTCTTTTATTAAAGTAGGGACCTCTTAATTTAATATTGCTTTTATTTTTTCCGGGTCCGTTTATACTTTCTTACCGGCGTATATAATAAACCCTAGGTATTTAATAATCGTTATTACGAATTCGTACTTCCCGGGGTCTAAGTAGAGGCCGGCTTCGTAAAAACGCTCCAGGATTATACGTACTTTAGCTATATAGTCCTTACGGGACCCGCTCGTATAAATAAGGATATCGTTTATATAAGCGCTAACGAAATCGTCGAGGAATCCCTTTAAAACGTTATTTATATATCTTTAGAAGGTCGCCGGAACGCTTATTAACCCGAAGGATATTATTAGCCATTCGAATAACCCGTATCGGGTTTTAAACGCCGTTTTAAATTCGTTACCTTTCGCGATACGGACCTTATAAAAGGCCGCGATTACGTTTACCTTCGTAAATTACTTTACCGACGTAAGGTTACGTAAGGTATCGCCGATAAACGGAAACGGGTAACGGTTTCTTCGGGTTAAGCGATTTAGGGCCTAATAATCGTAATAAAATCGGAAGCCGCCTCCTAACTTACGGACGAAGAAAATTAAAGCTCCTACTTCCGAGTTACTAGCCCGGATAAATCCCTTATCTAGTAAATCGCGGAGCGTTTTCCGTAGTACTAGAAGCTTTTCCCGAGATATCTTATATAGGAAATCCTAAGGTAATAGTTTCTCTCTTTCGTTTAGTCTTTTTTCTATATTAATCTTATAATTAACGCCCGGGCGATATAAAGCGAGACGGTCGGCTTCTTCCTTTTTTTATAGCGGAAATAGGTCGTAAAACTTCCGTAGGATTATCTCTCGTAACTCCGCCTCCGTTTTTACGGGCTTCGGTTTTAAGGCTTTCTTTATATCTACTAGAGAGGCGGCGAATATCGACATATCCTCCGTATTTATTCCTTTTCTTTTACGGCGGCGTATCCTTTTAACTAAGCCTACGAACGTATTAATTAATACGTACTAAGCCTTTTTTAACTCCCTTATAAGCGGGGTCGTACGTTCCTTTTCCTTATATTATACGCTTATTCGTACTTTTCCGTACTATAATCGGTTTTCGTATAAGTACGAGATTACCTCGTTATATATTTACTACGGTTTTTCTAAAATTATTAGGAATTCTAATAACGGAATAACGTATACGTATATTAATTACGTATACCCGTTAATCTCTAGGGCTATATAGGTAATACCTTAAATTACCGCTTCTTTTATAGCGCTTAAAGCGCCTTTAATACTACGGGAAAGGATGGAAATAAAAGGTAGGTTAAGAAATTTAAATAAGTCCTTATTAATAGCTATAAAACATAAGTAACCTTCGTTTATAAGGACTTCCGATAGCGACGTTTTATTAACTATAATTAATAATAACGAAGGGCTACTTTTTATTCTATCCTTATAGGTTTCTTATTTATTTATTACCTTTTAGTTAGGCTCCGTCGCCCGACTTTATAACGAAGCTATTCTTTTCCCGCCGTTATATTAATTAATATATCCTTTAGTTCTTTTAGTAATAGTTCGATAACTTACGTTATCCGTACCGGTACGGGTGGGAACCGCCTTTAGCTACCCGGGCGAGTAACCGGTAGGTAGGAGTAATCCTTAACCTAATATTAGCTAGCGCCGTAGCGAAAGTAGTTACCCTGGACCTTTCTTTTTTCGTATTCTTCCTAGGGTACCTACCTTACCCGTCGGGTATTATTATTAGATCCGTTACTAGACCTGCCGTAGGCTTAACGGGGCCTTCCTTACGATTTAATAAAGCCCGTTATAATCGTATCGCTTTAAGTATTTATCCGGGCGGAGTCCGAACGCTAGGTAACGGATATTAATTCGTAACTCGGGGTCGCCGAATAACGCTTATTCTCGCCTAACTCCTTCGCGAGCCGTTTAAATTCGGTTATTTATTCGTAACGTTACGCGATTAAATAAATTTAAGCGATAAAGGTATCGTAATCTTAAGATATTTAGATCGGAATTAATATATTTTAAAGGTAGTTAAATAGTATTACTTTTAGTTACGTTAGCTTATTATCGTTATCCTAGCTAAAGCCTTTAGCGTTCGTTAAAACCTCTTCGAAGTCGGGTAGGAAGTTCCCGAAGGTCTTTCCTTCTTTCTACCGTAGTTTCCGTAGTTTTTACTACGCGTCCTTTTTAACCTAAATATTACCGAACGTTTCTTTTATATACCTTAGTAGGTCCTTAGGTTAGAACCCGCTCCTTAGACCGCCGGATCTCTAGAAGTATTTTATTTTCCGCTACCGATTCTCGGGTATCGTACCGAAAATAAAGTACCATATCGTATTATTATTACCGAATAAATCGTCCGGGGCGTCGATTAAGATTTTTACTTATAGCTTTTCTAAGTAAAAGTAAAACGATATAGCTTTTCCGTTTTATTCGTATTACTTAAGAGGTTTTCGTCGAGTTCCGTTTACGTCCGTAGGTAGGGTAGCTATAACCTTAGGTACGGGTACGGGTACCGGTAGTACGGGTATTAAGGAATTATTTCGTAGGAAATCGATTATATATTCTCTTATGGAATTTAAGAAGTAAAGGTCTTATAATAATACGTAATAAACTAGCGTCGCTTCTTAAGCGCTCGACTACGCCTAGGCCTTAGACTTATCTTCCGTTATTTAGGAGTCGGATATCGGATATCTAGGTATTAACCTTACGGAGAAAATAGTATAGCTTTTTATTACGGTTTTAAGAATTATTCGCTAGGTAAAAGGATATAAATTAAAGAAATAAAGCTATACGAGGAGGAAAAGGAAGAAAGGTACGCTTTACTAAAGCCGCGCCTTTAGAAGCTAGCTATATACGGGAGGAGCGGTTACGTACCCTGGTGCTATACCAACCAGGGTTCTATAACTAGGCGTAGCCCATTATACTATTAGTTATCTTAATCGTTCGCTAATTTCTCGTAAAGGAATTAGAAGCGCTTATTTAGGTTAGGAATAGCCTTCCTTTTCGGCTAGCTTTTTAGCTTTAATTAAGCCATTAACGAGGAAATCTAGTAATCTCTAAAAGCTAGCTTCGTATAAAGGTCGTAATAATCGTTAGTAACGTTCCTAAGCGTTACGCGAATATATAAAGATCGATTAACGGCGAATTTCCTAGCCTTATTAATCGCGTTTAACGTCGAGACCTAAACCTTTAAGCTTTCCTTTTTAAGGTTCTTTCGTTAGTTCGTTTTAGCTATATCTTTCTCCTATTAAAGCTTAAGGTATACTAATGCCTTATTACGGCTTATTAGCTAGTTCTTAGTTACCTTAAAGCCGGTATAGACGTTTTTCTCGGTAAAGGCGTCGATTTTCGCCGCGTATAAGTAACGTAAGAAGTTTAGTTTATTAATCGGCGCGGTATTCGTTAAGGAGTATAACTAGCTTAAGTACTTCCTATAAGCTATTTTAAGAGCGTTAAATAAGCTATTATCGAATAATTATAAGCCGTAAGAGGTATACGCTAATAGGAAATATAAGTAAATATTATACCGAAAATAAGTAGCTATAAACTTATCCTAAGATCGTAATACGTTAGTAATACTCGCTTATAAAAATTTAGAAAAAAATCGTAAAAATACGAAATTAACGTTAGTTAATTAAGAAATAAATAAACTAATAATTATATAGCTTTTATAGCCGTCTATGATTAATAAGCGGGCGTTAGACTCGTAGGAAAGGAGGCTATCCGTTTCCTTAATAAATATTTCCTTTAATTACTCTAGCGCGATATAGCTATCCGATTAACCGTTATCTAAGGTAATAAAGTACTAATCGGCGATCTCCTTGAATTAATTTATAAACTAAGTCGTTTAGAGTTCCTTTCCTTTAAAGATAATACCCGGTTAAAGAGTATGGCCCGTAGCGTTAATATACTTAATAAACGAGGTCTAAGTCCTAAGCTAAGAGCTCTTAACGATCGCTTTTCTAGTATTTAAGCTCCCGAAAACTAGGCTATCGAGCTTTAGTGCCTTAATTAGTATGGAAACGAAAGGATAAGGCTAGATAAAGCTCCTTACCCTAGCTAAGTATAATATCCCCTTTATCGACGTTAAAGGTAAAATAAGGCTTTATCTAGCCGTATTTAGCCTCCCGGATATCGAAATACTAGTTCATAACCTTTTAATTAAAGCAATTAAAACGCGAAGCTTTAGTTTTACGCCCGGATTTTAACGTAATTAAAGGGTTACGCTTTAAGAAGTTATAAAGCTAGTTCTTACTAAAAGGCCGTAAATCGCCGCTCGCGTTTAAAATATCCTAAGTAATTCCGCGAATAGTACGGTAATTAGGAGCTAGCCCTAGCGTTTCCTAACGTAAAACCTACGAAGCGAGCTATTCCTCCTACTTATTCGTTAAGCGCTATAAAAATTAAAGCTCTAATAATGCTAGCCTACCCTAAAGCTAAGCCGCTAGCGTAATTTGCGAAACGCCGTACATAATAACTAAACGGCGTATCGAAACGCCTTCCTAAGTAATAGATCGGATAATAAACGCCATAAGATCCTCGTTAACGAATTTCATAGTAAAAAAAGCTTATTTAATCGAAATTTAATTAATATTTACTCGTGTTAATTAAGTAGTAGTTTATAGCTATATAATTCCATTTACCGCCGTTTTTAGCTAATAATAACCCCGGTAATACGTATCCGATTTAATCCGAAAAAACGCCAGATTAATAGTAAAGCTTTATACGAACTATATTTATAGTATTTCCTAAATAGCTTTAAAACTAATGGAAAGCGGTATAATCTAAAATGGCCTGTTTTAGCTTTTTTTAGTATGTTAAGGGGTAGCCCGCGGGGGGGTGGCCCGTGGTCATGTGATAGATGGTATGTGTACCTTTTTGGTTTTTGTTGGGCATCCCATACGCCCACCTGCTGGCCCAGGTAGGTAGAGAGCTATCCCGCCCGTGACCTCTGGCGGACGCGTGAGTCTGGATCGACGGCCATGCAGGTCGAAAGATGTCGCCGTTATTGCAGACGCGGATACGAATGCAACGATAGGCGAACGTAAATGCAGGTCATAGTGGGCATGATGCCGCGGCTAGCTGCATGGTGCCATGTACCTAGGTAGGAGGGAGGCCTGTCCCCCTGAACCGTCGCCGTGTGGGGGGCAGCGCGTCGAAGCTATCCTCCTCGTACGGACACAACACCTACCACACCATACGCAGGGCTGATTACAGGTAGGTACATGTATGCCATACCTTGGGCATTATGCGTGCTATACCTACTTACCATAAACGTACAGGTTATACCTAGATTCAATATTACCTCCGACTTGTATAGAGAGAGAGCGAGAGTGAGCGAAAGGGTGCGAGAGAAGGAAGTGTGCAAAGGGGCAAAGAAGCAAGACAACGAGTCTTGTGACATGTCCGTATATCGCGGTAAGGTGGCGAGTAGTAGAGTAAAATAATACCTAGGTAATACTTAGGTGACGCACTTTATCTACCTACCTACGCTCTGCATGTGGGGAGGCCAATTTCTTACGTGACAGCAACGCGTCTGTCTGGCCTGGCCGTCTCACCCCTGAGATATCTTACCACTTACTACGAACACCTCGCCTCCTGGGTTTCATTCCCGTTCACTGCCAACATGTGACAGGACAACGCTGGATGAACCCCCCCCCCCTTCGCTGCCAACATTCTCGCCTTCAGCCCGTTTGTATCTGTCCAAGCGCAATTTCCAAATAGCAACTGTCGCGTCTCGGAACGGCCCGAGGGCTGACGGATATTGCGGTCGCTCTCGTCACCTGCCTCCCCCACCCCACACACGCCTCCTAGGCGCGTAGGTCCGGTACCGGTCAAGTGGTGGCTGTCTCAACTCTTTGCTTTCCCCTTTCCCTTCTTTCGTCGTCTGCTCTCCTCCGGCACAGCAACGCTTCCCTCCTGGATTTCGCTCTCCTCTACCGTCCCCGAAGCCTCCAGTTCCTTGAGCTTCTCCTGGCCCGAGATGAACATGCTCAGGTCGTGATTCTGGTCCTTGAGGTCCGCGTTCTCCGCCTCCAGCGCCCGGACCTGCCCACCGAGACTCTCGAGCTCTTTGTTCACATGCTCGATCCGCTCCATCAACCCTTCCGACACTTTCTTCTCCTCCTGGAGGCTTTTTCCTAGGCCCCTCGCAAGCTCCGTAGATTTAGCCGCGCGGTTACGTTCCCGTTCCAGGTCTCGCTCGAGTGAGGGGACAGTATGCGTGCGCAGCTGACGGTGCTCCTCTCGGAGAGCCCTGAGTTCCTCGAGCGCCTGTGACGCTTGGGCTGCGGCGGTCTCGGCAGCAGCCGACGCCTTCGCTGCCTTGTCGGCGGCCTTCGACAGCATCTCTTCAAAGTAGACACGTTGGCTCTCCAGCTGGCTGCTGAGAAGGTGAGTGTACTCCATGCCGATGCTCTCGAGCTTGGCCCGAGGTACGACGTCCTGGTCCTCGTGGTCGCCGGGCCCCGCTTGACGACCAGGCAACTCAACCACCTTCCCGTCGCCCTTGTCTCTAATCAGGCGGTGCACCCACATATCCCCGGCGTAATCCCAGACATGTTGCGTCTCGAGTTCGAGAGAGAAAGTATGGGCTGTCTCCTTCCAATGTTCTTTCGCGTGGCCCCCCTTGTATCTCCCGCAGCCCACATTGCCGCAGATAAGACATATCCATAGATCATCCGTAGAGTCGCAGACCGAGCACAGGTTGGAGACCCGCGAGCCGAAAGGTTGCGCAAATGGATTGTTAGGGTCGTAAGGAGCTGCGAGTGCGGGGCTTGACGACGATGAATATTGGCTATTGCTACTACCCGACAACGTCGGATTCGTGTGCCGGCAAACTGGGCAGCCAGAGCCCTTCCACTTCTGCAGGCAGGAGCAGTGAAAAACGTGCTGGCAAGGAATGGTTAATAGGCCCGTAGTGTCGTCCATACGCTCTAGGCACACCGGACAGGTAGGTAGTTCGATCAGGTTGGGCGTCGGGGGTGGGAACGGCTTGAGCGAGTTGGAAGTAGCTGAAGGGGACGGCGTGAACGGGTCTTGGCTGAGGTCCGGAAAGCTTCCGCTCGTGCTCGTCGGACTCTCGAAGGTGACAGACCTGATAAAGGCAACAGTGCAAGTCTCTGGCTGTTGTTGCCGCGTTAGTCTTCCGTGCGGATGAAGAAAAGAAAAGCCGGGGAGGGGGAGAGTCGATGCTCGTACCTCGATATCATTGAATACCTTGCCATCAAACTCGCGCCCGAAAAACCGCGCCTGCTTGCTATCACGAAATTTCATAAGTACGAGGTATCTACTCATGCGACCCGTCATGATCATGCGGTAGTGGCTGACTTGATCCCTCCACCTGTCCCCCACAAATCCCAGGAAATCGCTCGGAGACAGGTAGCTGGGGACGGCGGGGATGCAGATAGTGGTGCAGTCAACATGCGTGCCATCCTGCACCTCATCGGCATCGGGCATATGATCCAGAGGGGTCGTAAGTCCGGGGCTTTCCGTCTCTTCTCGGTACAGATGAACGATGCCCCAACCTAACTCGGTGGTCTTGGACGCATTTAGCGGGACATATTTGGCCTTCGTGGCCTTACCAGCGCCTCCCATAGACGGGCCGACGGCGGCCGCGGCCGCAGTGGTCGCTCTCTGCATGTTATCGTGGCTGTGGTAGCTATCTGCGTCGATGCTCTCGATCCTAAGCTGCCCGAACCGCCAGTCCTTGGTCGCGACGTGCGGGTTTATGGCAGCATGCGACCGCGGAGGCGGGATGCTATGCGTTCGTTGTCGGCGTCGGACCTCGCTGAGCCGCACGATATTCCGGCCGTCGCGGGATTCGGGCGGCCGAGGTGCACCACAGTCGATCACGCCGGAACCAACTTTGAACCGGCTAGTCGGTAGTCTGTCCTGCTGCCAATTGCGGGGGGCCCTGTTGCCGTGAGGCGGGACGGCCTCCCGGGTTCGAGGGTGCGTCGGAAGGTTGTCGAAGATATCCGCAGCTTTCCCAGGCAACCAGATCGGTCCCTGGTCGGGCTTAGGTAGCTTCGCTGCGTCGCCGGGTGTCGGGGTCGGCGTGGGATAGAGCTCAAACTTGAGGTGGTAGAAGTACGAAGGCATAGCCTGATTCTGCGAGGACGTGCGTCATGCAACGAGTTGCTGCCAACAGGCCAAAGCATCCGGGCGCGTATCGTGGAGGGCAGACTGACGGAGGTGGGAAGGCGAAGTGGCGAACCACCGACACAGTATTATGGCCTGGACTTATCGTGCAAGGCCGACAGATACTTCCATTGCTTACGAACCGAAAGGCTCTCTCCCGAAAAAACATGTCTTGGTTGCCGTTTTCACAGATAACTCCGAGCTGGTTACGTTTACAAGTTAGAACCGTCCGGGAGTCCTGTCGAAGTTACGACGGCGCCTGTCTGGCTTACGTAGCTCAGCAACACGGGTTGGGATCTACCGCGCAGGCAGATTGGTACGATCTACGAAAGAATAAAAAAAAAACCGAGGCGGGGAGCGCACAGCCCCGACGCCTCGCCACGCCTAGCTGTCCTTACATATTACTAATCGTCTCTAGTTACTATTGTCAGATGCTGGTAGCATGTCACTGGGAACTCAAAGTCACTGGCGTGCAAATCTAAAACAGAACTCGGTCCGTCGGCTAGAGAGTATATTCGTGGTAGGCGTCAAATAGACATGCCAAATTGCTAGACCATTATGGGGTGTCTGTAAAAGTCGACGGTCTTAAAATCCCCATGTGGGATCCATCCATCAACACCGATCCGTGGAAAAAGTTCGTTCATCTTCGTACACCTGCCATCACCGGGAAATTACTGGCCACCACCACGAAGGCGGAGCACCAGGTGCAGCGTAGACTCCTTCTGGATGTTGTAGTCACTCAAAGTACGGCCATCCTCCAGCTGCTTGCCCGCAAAGATAAGACGTTGCTGGTCCGGGGGGATGCCCTCTTTATCCTGAATCTTGGACTTGACGTTGTCAATAGTGTCTGACGATTCCACTTCCAGCGTGATCGTCTTACCCGTCAGGGTCTTGACGAAAATTTGCATGCCGCCGCGGAGTCTGAGAACCAGGTGTAGAGTGGACTCCTTCTGGATGTTATAGTCGCTCAGGGTACGGCCATCCTCCAGCTGCTTACCAGCGAAAATCAATCGCTGTTGGTCTGGGGGGATGCCTTCCTTATCCTGGATCTTGGATTTTACGTTGTCTATCGTATCCGACGATTCGACCTCGAGGGTGATGGTCTTGCCCGTCAGAGTCTTAACGAAGATCTGCATACCTCCACGGAGGCGAAGGACGAGATGCAGTGTGGATTCCTTCTGGATGTTGTAGTCGGATAGCGTCCGGCCGTCCTCGAGCTGCTTACCAGCGAAGATCAATCGCTGCTGATCAGGAGGGATGCCTTCCTTATCCTGGATCTTGCTCTTCACGTTATCGATCGTATCCGACGACTCGACCTCGAGGGTGATGGTCTTGCCAGTGAGGGTTTTGACGACTATTCCAGGGGTCAGTACAGTGCCAGAGATAAGCGTATCCGCGATCGGCTGAACTTACAAATCTGCATGCCACCACGCAGACGAAGGACGAGGTGCAGGGTGCTCTCCTTCTGGATGTTATAGTCGGAGAGAGTACGACCGTCCTCAAGCTGCTTGCCGGCGAAGATCAATCGCTGCTGGTCGGGAGGGATACCCTCCTTGTCCTGGATCTTGGATTTAACATTGTCGATGGTGTCGGAAGACTCCACCTCGAGGGTGATGGTCTTTCCGGTGAGGGTCTTAACGAAAATCTGCATCTTGCCGCTGTTGTGCAGGTGGTAGAACGGTAGATTTGCAACTGGGGAGACGATGGATCAGGATAGGGCGGGCAGAGTTGACTATTGTGTTGACGTTGCTGAGATGGGTGGTCGGGAGGGAGATGTGAAAAAGAGGAGAAGAAGAAGAGGGAGAGGAGACGAGCGAAGATACGTCGCCAGGTCTAGGTAGAAATACTCGCTGAGAACGGGGCTGGACGGCCGAAGGCGCAGCCACTCGAAAGGCCAAGAAAGGGAAGGTGGCGGGGTGGACCGCACACGGCCAATTGAATGGCCGAGCCTGCCTCAGTACGTATCAATCAACGGAGGAGGGGCCAACCAAGTCACCAGCCAGATGACAGAGGCAGAAGGCTCCAGAACTGGCTAGGTCCCTCCTCCCCATGCTTAGCTTACTAGCCTGATCGGTGAATTATACGTAGGTACCTACCTCCCTCTCCGTATCAGGCATGTACCTATGTGCTCACACGCAGCATACCTCTCATAGAGGCCTATCTACTTACAGATGCAATGTACGGGTAGTAGCCGTCTAACCCGAAAATGCTTCCCTCTCACCGCAGAATAAACGGCCGGCGCGCACCAGATAACCCTCCATGAATTCTTCAGCGATGCCCTTATTCCTTACTCGCACGAGGTCGTAGTCAAGGGCAGGAACCGGAGACATACCTATTAGACACCTAGAGGTAGGTACCTCCTAACCTACCTTAGGTACCTAGGTATCTCTTAGTGAGGCACCTGTTACAGGTTTCCTAACCTGTAGGTACATCCTAATCGGTCTACTCGCAATCGATGGAGGCATTTCGGTCATGCCAGCATGCGCTAGAATCGCACGCGAGCCCACAACCAGTGCGCAGGAAAACCACTCCAAGTTGAGGGACGCATATGTACAATTGACGGCGCATCGTATGAACACTTGTCCCGGGTGGTAAGGGTCCTCTTGTTGTTGGGATGAGACATCTCCCGGAGCAGGCCGAGCCGCATACACGGCGATATACCATATGAGTAGACGTAGGCAGAGAGAGCCCCACGAGCTTCAACCCGGTCGCTAAGCAAATCAGGATATCGTGCCACCGCAATCGCCCGTCCCCGCCCGTCAACCGGCCAATAAACACCTACGTAGCGTAAATACCTAGGTGGTTAGAAGATAGGCCGCGGCAATGCCAGGGTACCAACTCCGACCGGACCCGTCTCACCGACTTTCCAAAGGAGAAGCCCGGGGCTAATGTCACTTCGAGACGCGATAGCGGGATGGAAATGAGAGGCTGGGATATTGCATCCCGGACTATTGGGGACTGCAGCAGAAGCGATACCCGAAGGACGCCGACGCTAAAAACACGACTCGCTTGCTGGATCGCCTCTATACGCAGAGCAGGCCTCGGCGCTGCTCAAGGCTGCGGGACGAAACGCATCGAAATCACCACTCATTCGCGCCGGCGGGAGGGCACGCTGGCCGGCCCGTCCCCGAGAGCAAGGGGATCCTCCGTATGTCCATTCATCTAGTCAGAGTAGTTCGTCAAGGCCGTCTGGACCGGCTGCGGTCGGATCGACGCCTGAAACAGCGCATCTAATCTATGCTCTTGTACGTAACCGCATATGTGCGTGAAATCCATAGCTTCTTCCCACGTCATAAAAACATGATCCGTTAAACCGCTTTTTTGGCGCTCGCGCGTGATACTAACGATCAACATAATCCCAAGTCATACAGTCGTTGAATCTGCCGTAAGAAAGGTCGTAATTTCGGAACAACATGGCGTAAAACATCGCATGCGTCGAGGGGCGGTGACCAACCGGGAAACGAAGGGAAGAAATTTTGTTGGTCGACATGTGGGAGTAGTGGTAAATCATGATGATGACAACATCATATCCTCGGATAACGCCATCGCTAAATGTTTCCAGCAATCTGAACAAAGGAAATTCCCAAGGAGAAAACCAAAAGTAGAAACAAGAAAAAACCTCGAAGGCACGTCTGTTTTTCTCCTCTAAAAAGGCGTACATCGCGATATGGAACGAGGGCCGGGAGGTATCCTAGTTAGACTTGATGACCAGTTTCGACAAGAACTTGTTCGATAACGAATCAAAGTCATATCTATCAAACTTCGACGTATTCCGTGTCCTCAGGTACGATTCTATTTCAGGATTAGCCGAGGTGCGCGGGATCAAGGCGCGGTTAGGTTTGCTTGCTTACCATGCTTGAGGACGTGCTGCCGAACTTCTGTCATGGCTTCGCAGACAGCGACATTATTGTTGAGGAGATGGCCGTGCCTTTCGCTATCCCAATCAATCAAGGCAGGGAGTTTCTGCGAGATGGCGTGGAAGAGACCGGTAATGACGCCGACAGGGGTGCTCTCCATATCGGAGCAGAACTTCTCCACAGCAATCGGATCGGGGACGCGGTAGTGGCAATCGAATTGCATCTCCTCCCAGACGGCCAGCAGAATAGAAGCCAGCATGAAGATGGTCGGCCAGTTCTTCAGGCGATCACCGCTGTACACGCTCGAGTACAGCGCCGAAAGCTCCTCCAGGATGTCCTTCTGCAGTTCACGCCACATGTCTGCCATAGCGCACTTGATCTGGAAGTTGATCATCACAGGAGCAACGTATTTTCCATAGTACTTCGAGTCCTCGTCGTCGATCTGGCCCTCCATAGTTTGTTCTGAGCCCTGCTGCTCGACAAGCGTGATATGCATCGTCAAGTTGTAAGCTAACACGAGCTTCAGCGCCTTTCGAAGCACCGGTAGCTTCTCCTTGGTGTAGAAGCGATAAGCTGTCTTGAGAATCTCGGTGATGAAGGGAGTACCCTCGAAGTGATCGTCGATAAAATTCTCAAACCCATTCTCAATATGCTTGTCCAAGTATTCGGCGAGCGCGTCGTGGTTGATGCCGTTTTCGCCGACGTCGAGCTTCTCAGTCTTGAGCTCGAACTCGATCGGCTCCTGGTCGATTTGATACGACTCGACCCAGTCCACCTGAAAACAGCTGTCATCCGCGACGTAGACCTCGCGAACCATGACGGGGAGACAGAAGCCGTACCCGTGGGTGATCCACATCAAGCTTTCCTTCTGGGCAAATCCCTTGACGTTGAAGACGGAGACGCCGCGGCTGAGGTGTCGCTCGTAATCGGCCTTCCAATCCTTCATGAAGTAGCCAATGTCCTTGATATCGATGCGAGTGCAGGGGACCTGCCAAAGCCTAGCGTGCGAAGGCTGGCAACCACCACACGGCTCGCCCTTGTCGCATGTCTTCTTGAGGAACTTGCACCGAAGGCAAGCTCGCAATTTGCGAATCTCACTAGCCTGCTTCCGCTGTTCGGGTAGGAGCGGACCCTTTCGTCGGCCCACCTTCTTTTCGGCACCACCGTCCTTCTTTGCATTAGATGTCTTCCTGATGACCGATTTGGTGTTCTTCGCGATTGGGTTCTTCTTCGGGGCCGGATTCCTGCGGGAATTGTTGGGCGGGGAGGCCACGCCAGATCCGCTCGCCGGGCTGGGGCGACTTGATGTCGTGGACTTGATGGGAACAGGCTCGACAGCAGCGGCAGGGCTGATTATCTCATGCGAATGATGCGTTTCGCCGTGGAAGCAGTTCCGGTGGCTGGCGGGGTCCGAGTAAGTGTCAGACTCCGGCGAGAAGGGCGAGTAATGGAAAGAGGAGATATCCTCGAAGCTGCCGCTGCTGAAATCGGCGTTTTGGCCACTCCCGTCGGAGTGGGACGAGTCGGAATTTGTCCTCAGGTGCAATGTCTGGCCGGGGTTAAAGATGGCAGTGTTCTGAGCCTGAGCCTGGGCCTGGGCTTGCTGGTAAGTGTCGTAGTTCTGGTACATGTCGACTTGAGTCCAACCGTTATCGCTGGAGCCTGGCAAGGACAACACCTCGAGATACGTTCCCGTCGGGGACTGGCTACCCAAGCTTCCGAAACGCGGGAGCCCGTCGGCCGGGAATTGCAACGAGGCGCCGAAATCCTGCCAATTTCCCATTCCCATGCCGTCCCATTGCTGCATGGCCCGAGTATCCTCGATGGGCGAAACGTCACCAAAGCCTTGCTCCATCTGCAGACCGGATTCGAGTGCGGTATGCGTAGCGGACTGCAGATACGCGAGGTGGTTCGCCTGGAAACCTGTTGTAAAGGCGTTGAAGGGTATCAGGGAATGGTTCTCTGGAATCAACTGGGCGAGATCCTGGATGGGAGGATGCTGCTGCTGGTGCTGAAGCAGCGTCCAGTCAGTCAGAAGCGGCGGAGAATGGGCCTGCGGAGGTCCCTGGAAGGGCGAGTGTTGTAAGGGGCTCGCGCTCTGTTGCGAAGGCGACTGCGACTGCGCTTGAGACTCGACGGGCGACGCTACGTTGCTCGAGTTCGCATTCTGGGGACCGGCCATATCAAGGGAAACCGGCCAGCCACCCGAGGGGCGAGTAGGAGCCATTGCGGTGGCCGAGAGAGCGGGATTGGTGCTCGGTGCTGTGGTGGTGTACGGGTAACGCTCCCGCTGATCGAATGTGGTCAAGTCCAACAAGGCATCCCCCCCGGCGGCATTGAATTCGAGGGTCATTGTCGTCGGAAGTCAGGAAAAGGGAGGAAGATTCAACTGGAGGATTCGTGACGAGTTCCGCTAGTATTATTGACGAGCAGAAACGACACCGCTCTTTCGTGGAATTCCCTCGTGGCGCTGATGGACAGCTTCTGGGGGACCGAAGGGGGGGAGGACGGGAAGGGTGGATGTGGAGGAGGTGAGATTCTGCGGCGGATGGTCGAGTGAGATCGAGGATGTCGACGGAAGACGCCCTTGAGAGGCAATGAGGAGGAGACATGAGATTGTGCGAGGACACACGGGAAACTGGCGGTGTAGAGGAAAACGCTGGCGTCCCAGCTCCACCTGCAACATGCAGCCCAGGACCAATCATGGAGCGCCAGTGCTGCAAGAATCATGGGACGACGACACCAGATTGGACATGGGGGATGACCACGAGGCCAATAGCCAGCCGTCCATGAAGCACACTAAGTGGCTGACGAGAGGATTGACACTGTAGAGGGTACCTACAGGCAACACGCCCGGGAGACGACTGGGGCAGCCCACCGACGTACACCAGTCGCGGTGTATGCTGCCGGCGGCCAACCGTAGCGGGACGGGAGGCAGGGAGGCCATGGACATGGACATGGATGTGTATGTGTATGTGTATGTGTGGTGTAGTTGCATGTTGTATGGAGGAGAAGACGTGGTGACGGTGCTGGACATCGACAGGATAGGTGTGTAGACGCGAGAGGATAGCGGGTAGGCAGGCTGCCCACCTTTAGCTCTCCTTCAATTTTCGACGGACATGAACAGCAGGACATCGCCACCAGCAGGGGAGCCCACAGGTTTGGTGCGATAAGGTCAGTAGGCACCCAGAGAGGCACCTGAGGCATCGACAATGTAACAACGCACACAGGTGGTAGCTAGGCGGACGACACCCATAACCAAGCCACTACAGGCTCGAACACCTCCACAAATGCCCTAGAGATTTAGGGCATCTAGGTACCCAACCCAAGCGACGGCCACGAGGAGAAGCGTGCCAATCCGGGAGAGGCTTGCGTAACGTATGAGTACATTCCTCCTGGCAGCCTGCGCATGTCGACCTGCAAGGCAGGTACGCCCACCTCGGCATTGTACATCCTAAGTACCCGAAGCAGAAGTTACCTGTATATGGGGTGTAGGCATGTACGTACCAGGTCCTACGAATAGGTTGTCCTAGGTACTTCGGTTTAGTGCCTGCCTACCTTCCGAGGTACCTATATAGCCTGCCTTAGGTACTTCATTCGGTACCTATCAGAGGATGCATGCCATACACGGCTCTCTCCTATAGTGGTAGGTACTTACCGAGGTACCTAAGGCAAGGTGTGCTAAGCACCTGCCTAGTTCACCCAACTTCCCCGCCATCCTCCACGCAGCAACCGTGCCCATCAATCAATCCCATACCTGCGTGCGCTTCCTTCCGTGCGCTTCCTTCCGTACGTATGTACACGTCACATACGGGGGCAAAGTACTCGACCTGATAAACAAATATCCATACTACCTAAGTACATCTAGGTATGTACGTACTCATGGTAGCAGGTCGTGCATCCCATACGGCAGCACCCGCAGTTCGGCGAATGATACAACCTGACTAAGTATGTAAGTACCCAGGAGGTGCCTACCTGTCCAGGTAGGTAGGTACGCATAAGTGCCTCGTCGTGGGTGTCTAACCGAGGTATTCATATGTATGACTTAGTGTCTGCCTTGGCATGTGTATACTTACGTTGGACGTAAGGCACACTCTATTAGAGATACCTTCAATGTACCTACCCACCTACGCACCTCCTTCAGATGGCAGAAAGAGGCTAAGGAGAGGCAAGTGGTGTACCGTGCAATCCGCACCGTGCGGGTCGGCTCACCTACCAAACCCTAACCTGGAACCCGCCTACGGATGGCGGGGTTATCTCCCTTATCTGTCTTAGCCTGCCTCGTACGTGTACACTTGTTTCTGAGGTGCTCAGCCGATAGATACATATGCACTTACCTCATAGAAGAGGCATATACCTTGAGAGGTAGGTAGATCAGATACCTAAGTGAAGTCCACGCCCCCATCCGCCCGGCCGCAAGGCCCTCCTAACCACCTAACGTACGTGTAGCTAGGTACCGACCGAGCTAAACTCACTACCTGACTGTACCTAACATAGCCACCAACCGGTACCACCGTGGGAACTGCTAGTTGCTGTACCGTAACCCCCCCTAAAAGGTACCTAAGGTGGGTAGTAGAGGCTGGCACAGCGTCTATCCCCTACCGAGACTAGCCTCTCCAGCTTTGTGGGTTGGTCCCCTAAATTGAAGTCGGATCCATCTGGAACAACCCCACCTCGTTCATCATCCATCAATCACCCATCAATCTCATGTTGAGGCAACGATAATTGATGACATGGCTAGCTCCTCCAACGGCTCGCTGCAGATGTGTAGGACCGCACCACCCTACCTAAGTCAGTTAACGCCTGCTGCGGTGCTTGCAGGCTCGACATGCATTCATACAAGACTCCTAATGCAACGCTGTATGTCGCAAACACACGGAGCAGGGCTCGGGTTTTCAGGCCCGTCCTCGGAAGCCCGAGAAGAGAGAAGGGTAAGCGAGCGAGAGCAACAAGCCGACGAGGAGCGACAGGGAGGCCAAGGAAGAGCAAGAGAGAGAGAGAGAGAGAGGCGCAGAGAGAGACTGCTGAGGCTGGGTACATATTACCTACATACTTACACGTCAAGGTTGAGGAGCCGAGACTTGCAGGCGCATACACACTTACCCAGGTCAGACAACACCGGCTTTGGTATTCCTTCAATAGCGCCTCGTTGTGGGGAGCACGAAGGGCCCGCAAGAGAGGGTCCGTAGAGGGCCCCATCGTTCGGGTTCTTCTCCCACCTAGCCTAACATTAGAAGCTTGTGTGGGGAGAGGAAGAAGGAGGAAGGATGATCTGGAACGAGTCTGGCGTCTCGCAGGCAACTCGCAATCCGAGAGGGTCGAAGAGAGAAAGAGAGCGCGCGCGCAAGCTCGACATAGCAAACCCCGTCCCCTCGCCGGGATATTCGCACCAAGTTCCGCGCCAGTGCCCACCCCAGCTCCTTTACTGTGCATGGCAAAGCACCCTGCCGTCAGCAGCGCCAGAGTGCGCGATATCGTGATACCCTCCCACACACGAGCCACTTAAAACAGCTGGATCTTCGCACCGCATCTGTCCAGTGATCCCAATCGCAACCCTCCTGGCCTACTAACCTGCCTACAATGCGAGCCAGTCGCGTCCGATCCTTATTCTATCGGCATTGGCAGACGGTGTCATTCCTCGTCGGGCTGGCTAGGGTTGAAGATGGGACGAGTGTCCTCGAACACGAGGCCGGGCCACGATGGGGACGACGAGCTGGCCACCGTGGGCCACCGTAGGCCACCTTAGGCCACCTTCCAAGCGCCGTCGCGCGTGGGTATACTGCTTTCCAGGTTATTACTTACCAGGTCAGTATGAATCTGCGCGGCTATCTTGTTCGGCATTACCCATTCTCTCCGTAGAGTTAGTTGGGAGAGGTTCGCATGCGCGCCAGAGGCGAAGGATTCTTCCCGGCTGGTCAGGCCGCACCAACACCAGCGATATGTATATGATACCTTTTGCAAAGGGTCGCGCCATTTACCACCTTGCAAAACACCAATACCCCCCTTGGTTGCATTGGGCAGAGGCAGGGGGGGTATTCCCTCTGGCTGTCGCTGAAGCGTACCTATCCCCTCACACAGTTTAGAGATATCATCATCATGCCTCCTTTCCATTGCATACTCATGAACCAGACCTCCCCCCGCCTGCTTACTCCTCACCATGACACTCCCCACCAACCCCATTCCAGCTCATAGTATCTTTTTTTCCTCTCCGTGTGCACTTCTTCCTTACATCAACCTAGAGACCTATATATGGATGCATTTCACTTCGACGGTTCCTGGCTTCGACGCTCCCCTTTCTAGGGATTGCGAAAGCTTACGATTAGCAGAATTCCGGGTTTCGGTCATACCACACATAACGTCCAGGGCTTCTCGATGTAGGTATATGTGAACCGGGGATTATCATTCAAGTTGCCATGTTCCCGCAACCAAAAAGAGCTTCGGATGCTGGGGGTTTTTTTTTTCGCACCGTGGAGAAGAAAGGTTGGTACAACACAAAATATGGGAGGTTGGGGAGATCCTTGACGCGGCTTTGCCCGGTAAACGTAGAAAGGGGGTTTTATTCCGGTCGGTTTATTCTCGTCCCGTTCGACAAGTCAAGCTATTGTGTCTAGTGCTCGGAGTCGACTCAATGCCTTCTAACCAATTCATACTAAACAGACAATGGATTCATCGTGTTTCTGTAAGCGATAAATTGGATAGCAAGCGTATCTAATTTTAGCATCGAGTAACTACTCAAGCAAATTAAGCAAATATGAGTACGCGGAATAAGCGCAACAAGCGTCAGCCACGAATTCGGTAGGCGACGGACTCATTGACTATCTAGTTGACGATTAAAGCCTAGGCGACAGTCAAACCACATGGGGAATCACGACTTCGGGAGGACCTTCATGAAGAGCAATCGAGACATTTGCCACAAGCTTTGAAAAAGAAGCGGGAGGGGGGAAAGAATAAAAGATAAAATATCAAGCTCAGATATAATTTATGTGTTCTAAATTACTTGCCTGCCATACGTATCGCCAAGCCACTTCCAATCTCTCGCCTCCTGTCGACTACACAGAATGAGTAGAGAGTTAGTTACCTTCGAAAATTGTACATCTGCCTCTCACGCCACTACAGCACATGTCTTGTTTTCCGGTGGTTGGGAGGAGGGGAGACATTGATAGGATCATGGCTTTGGCATTAAACATTTTGTCTAGGAAATAAGTCTATTTTATCCACTGGTGGCGGATTGAGGTTACCTGTTTCCTCTCAATTAACGCACCACGTCTTCACTTACTCCCTATACGTAACTTCAGATTTGACATCGCTCACTATCGCCATTATACATGGGTCCCGACCTACCTCTACCTAGGTACAAATGTATGGACGACGAGCTCAGGTACATACTCTACATACCTACCTTAGGAGGTAGGTATTCGTCACGCAACGCGCTATTCAAATGAGGTTTACAGATCGAGACACGGTGCGAGCCGTATCACGTCAGCTTCGATCTGTTTGGCGGATGTGTCCCTGGGCTGGAGAGGCGAGGCGTGGGAAGAAAACAACCAATTCCCGCGTCGTTTATGGGCCACATTTATCGATTCCACAATCGTCCGCATCGAAACGTGATATACAGGTACGCAGGGTACAGCCAGCAAGCACCAACTGTCTTAGTTGACTTGAGTAACTCGCCACGATACGTCTTATCGTCATGTTACAAATAATTACGTGCAGCCCTCACTATCGGAGGCATTAGGATCAGGCACCCAGATATACCTATCTTCCCCGAGCACTAGGTCTCTCCGTGAAAGTCGATGATTGCAGGGCATCTGCCTTCAGTAGAGAACCCATAGACATAAGATCACATGCCTTGAGAGGCACCTAAGGTAGGCACCTACCTCTACTACGTAGGCTAGAAACTGGAAGCCAGCTGCTGGCCATCGGTATAAGCATACATCACCTCTTAGGTATTATATGGCGTATGGCAATACCAGTAGCAACGGCCCGTCAATGTCGGTGCCAGCCGGCGCCGCCTCCTGCCCAATGCAGATGAGAATGATGTCATGAGTTCAACGCTTATCGATACCGGCAGGTTGAGAGGGCCGACTTGGCGATTTCCCTGGCCCGGCTTTGCCTTGTACCTCCTCCCCTCCTGTTAGACAATCAGGTCGTCGGAACGCGGCCGTCACGGTGACCAATAGTGGCAACATCCAGCTCGGCATCGAGCCAGCGAGCCCGCACAACAACAACAACCCGCACCCGAGGCCATCCGGACGAGGCTCGAGTTTTGGGACGGTACTTTCCGGTCAGGCACCGCCAATCGCAGACCTCTATGCACACCCTTAGTTCAGACCCGTGTGCCGTCTGGAACTCAGCAGCGCATCTGGGGTATACTCTGCATTCCAGTCCCCTCCGCAGGCCAAAGCGCCCGCAAACGTCCACGCTCGCCTTGATCTCATGCCAATAAAGACGAGCCTGACCCGAGCGCGCCGGCGGCCCACCCACAAGAGAGAGCCTATCTCCAACCCAATGGACAGGACCCGCCGCCGTGCTGAACCCAGGCCAGCCGACGAGGACGCCAGCTCGCTGTTCGCCGTCTCGGTACTCTACGAGCCACAAGAACCCGAAATGTCGATTCCCGACCTGTTTACCACCCGGCCTCCTATCCGAGACACGCTCACCACTACAACCTCCACTGCCCAGGATGCCACCGTTGCCGAGTGCCTGCCCTTCTTGGCCGCCGAGGTCCGTTCGGCGGCGGCGCCCAACCAACACGGCGTGCCGCGTCTTGATCGGCAGCGGCACATCAAGTTCCTTCGGAAAAACTTGGGGACGCTTCCTGGCCGGTATGTCGCCTTTGACGCGAGCCGGCCGTGGATCCTGTATTGGTGCCTCAACGGTCTGTCCCTCCTGGGCGACGACGTCTCCAGATACCGCGCCGACCTGATCGCGACGGTCCGATCTATGCAGAACAGCACCGGGGGTTTCGGAGGGGGCGGCGGTCATCACTCGCACCTGGCGTGCACCTACGCCATCGTCTTGGCTCTGTCCATCGTCGGCGGAGAGGAGGCGTATGAAGTCATTGACCGAAGGGCTTTGTGGAAGTGGCTCTGTAGCCTGAAGCAGCCGGGAGGCGGATTTCAGATGTCTGTTGGCGGAGAGGTCGACATAAGGCAAGTCCAGTCAACCCTATCAGACCGGTTAAGCTAAGCTCTCGGCTCTTGGGTGTGTTACTGACGGTGACGGACTAGAGGGGCATACTGCGCGGCTGTCTTGGTCACCTTGCTGAACCTCCCGCTTGATTTACCGCCCGGATCGCCGGCCTGGGCAACCGAGAAGAAGCCGAATTTGTTCACCGGGCTAGCTGATTATATCCGTCAATGTAGAGGGTTCCTGGCATCCCAACCTTCCAAGTAGATGGGCGTTAACTCTCTGCAGGCCAAAACTTCGAGGGCGGGATTTCGGCGCAGCCGGGTGGCGAGGCACACGGAGCCTATGCCTTCTGTGCTCTAGGGTGCCTTTCCATCCTCGATGCTCCTCATCGTACCTTTTCAAGGTCTGTACTGCCCAATATTCTTCCATAGGGTGCTCGGGCCCTAGTTAGGCGAAGCATCCCCCCTACTAAGACCTCAAGTCTAGATACCTCGATGTTCCACTGCTGATCTCTTGGCTATCATCACGGCAACATGCTCCCGAGGGCGGGTTTAGTGGCCGCACGAACAAGCTTGTCGACGGTTGTTACAGCCATTGGGTCGGCTGCTGTTGGCCATTAATCGAAGCCGCCATCGCCGGCCCGTCGAGCCTCATGTTTGACGTAAACAAAAGCAAGGGCCCCGACAGCAGCTCCGCGCACGACCTTTACAATCGCGAAGGCCTCGTCCGCTACATCCTCTGCTGCGCGCAGGATCAGTCGAAAAAGGGTGGTATGAGGGATAAGCCAAGCAAGTAAGTATGGAAATCCAACCCATCAATCTAAGCCTTGGCTAAAAGCTACCTTGAGATCTCCCGATGCGTACCACACTTGTTACGTACTTAGCGGGCTGTCCTCTGCCCAGCACGTTACACGTTTACTTACCTCGGATGGCGAGGGGATGATGACGCATTCCGAGTATGACGTCTCGCCGCATATTGGGAATCCTCAGATTTACGAAGAAGAGGATCGGGTCAACCCGACCGACCCCGTATATTTTATACCTGAGGGGAAACGGAGAGAAGTCATGTCATACTTCCTGTCAAAGCCGGGATTCTGACCCGCTTCTGGCCGCATATGAAGAGGCCATATCCGACACTACGCCGGGCCAATACGAAGAAGGCTGAAAATCTCCTTCGCGGTTCTGCAGCTTCTCGAGTTCTCGCCCCTACGATTACGGATGTCGGGATTGTGGCCTTTTCACGTGTCGAGCTATATATACATCATAGGTTCAAATGCTCTCGTCTTGTATAACATATAACATCATCATGTCCTTGATTAAGATGAGCCAGCTCGTGTACCTGCCTGTCTATCCAGAGGGGAAGGGGGAGGGGAAAGGGGAGAGAGGGGGGAAGGGCCATTCCGGGAACGAAGGGACGTGAGAGGAGTGACGGCACCCCCTATCGTTACTTGGATGGCATTCCTCCGCAGTTGCACATCATGACGGTGCGTCGAGAAGCCCGGCAGCAAAGATTGGCTCGCCCATCGCACAAGAAGAACCCGTAAACCATGACTATACCCTTTTCACACTTCTCTACAGGATGTATCATGCACTTCGCAATCAACACCTAGACCGCCATCGGTAATACAAAGGGCAGATTCGCTAGGCAGGCTCGCGCGACTGGAGTGAAGCAGAGTCAGCTAGAGCGATTCCATCGCATTCGTTAATCTGTTTTCCCCACCACATGCGGCCAAAAAACCGTCCAGCAGGCAAACGATGCCATATACAGCAAGTCTGGATGGGCTACGAGCCAACGCCGGCCAGCAGGAAGGTGGCAAACCCTCCCAGCGGCCGGATTCGACCCGGCCTGCCAGCTTCTGAGGGGACGCCACTGACTTATATCTGAGGTAGACCAAACCGGGACGCTGACGGCAAACGGCAGCCGTCACGAAGACCAAGAGGCTGCTGAATCGTACGACGGCGCCCACCGTCCACATCCGTACAGGAGCTGCACCGCAGTGGTCGAAAGGCGCTCTACAGAGTTGCATGAGCATTGAGCTTGCCGATCAACTCAACAGAATCGACAGGTTGGCCACATGGTGTGGTCGTTTCGCATTCCGCCCCTACGCACACACCCCCCATACCACCTTGCGTCCATTGTGGCCACAGGAGGTCCTTGACGTGTCAGTTCCCGTCCTGGCCTCCTAGGTGGCCATGGCTTCAGATGTTAGAACGATCCTTACCAAGCTAAGGCATTGGCAGGTAGTATTTGGCATCATCCCCACTGGTCCTAGATACTTCGCACGACTTTGCACAATGCCGTGCTACTAGTCTGCACGCACCTGGCCAAGCGGAGGGAGGAGTAGTAGGGGAGGGGAGAGGAGGAGGGGGAGGGAGGAGGAGGAGCAAGAAGAGGATTTGTTGACTCGAAGGTCGAGGGCTGTTAAGTCGACCTGCCTGACGGCCACCTTATATGGCCGGCCTACTGTAGGATGCTACGCGACCCAATATATATCTCTTCAGCTTCCATAACGTGGGATGTTTACCCCCTCGCAATTATGCCTATTGTCATTATCCACCTGTGTGTTCCGGCAGAAGACCACGGTAGTGTATAGCTCGTAGAACGTCGCGAGGCCAGATAGGAACAATGGAGTTACGTTATAGAAGGGCACATACACATACATATCTACAGTATCTAGATTGACTACATACATCCGCGGCCGACTTCCTCGAGCTTCAGGCTGCGTGTCCGGATATATGCGGTCGATAGGGTGCTCCGCGCGATATTGTCTTTGGCCCGTGGGCCTCCTCCCTTCGGAGAGACGAACCGATTCGTTACATGACCGGATTCTGGAAAGAAAGCATTAGGAGGCTCGACAGGGGGAGGGGAGGCCGCGGCTCTACTTCCCGGCCCTCTTCCAGAAAGTCGGGCATCGGATGTCTCAAACTTATTTCCATAGACATACGCATACACGTATACAGAGACAGATCCGCGCATTTTTCAATATACGAGTGCGATTAAGCACGCACTGCACCTGGAGCAGAATGCGAGCTTTACTTTTTTTTTTTAAAATTTTATTAATCTATGCTCTTGCTGTGGCTCTGTACGAACAATATGTATGTCTCTCTACAAGGCAAGCCTCGCAGAGAGAGACATACTCATAGAGAGAGGGAAAGAAAGGGAGCGAGAGAGACGAGGTAGGATCGTGAGGGCTACCAGCAAGATCCCTTGAGCGCTAGCTCCTCTTAAACTAGTATGGCGCCGGGTGCGGTGTATTACGAGGCAGCTTCGTCGCCGTCGTCCTCGGCTGGGGGGAAAGAGGGGGGGCGCCAGTCGCCGGGAAGGATGATGCCTGGACTTCTGGGCTCGCGCCCGCGCCCGGGGGCTATGATCTAGATGTCGTCGCTGTCGCTGTCGCTGCCGCTGGCGTCGATGGAATGTGTGTCTCCGCCCCGCCCCCTCCCCCCTCCCCCTTTTCTTTTCCTTTCTCCCACAAAAAAACCCCCTTCTCCCTTCGTGGTGCGGTACGCTTACCAATCTGGCCAGCCGGAAAGGCAGCGCCCCTCCGTCCGCTCGCCTCGCGCCTCTTCTCGTTGTTCCCTCTCTGCCTCTCCTCGATCCGTCGCCGCTCATCCGGGCCGAATGGCTGGGACAGGCAGCTGGCTGGTCCTGCGGTGCACCTCCTCCCATCCCCCACCCCCCCCCGGTGCCGCGGTATCTGCGCAATATGGGACATACCTACCCTACCTAAGGTATACCTGTCTGCTCTAAGATGAGGCGTGTACGTATGTATGTATGTATGTGTGTGTGTGTGTGTGTGTGTGTGTGTGTGTGTGTGAGGCGGAGTACTACTAAGACCAACAGGCCTCGATAATTCGCCTGGTGCCGTCTTACGGGATGTCGCCTCTTAGGTGGTAAATAAGCAGACATCTCAGCAGCATCTGATTTCCAGCTTGCCCTCCTAAAAGCTGACTACGCATCATCGTGTGGTCTGGCGCCCAGCCGTCGTCTTACTTCGGTTTGGTTTTTAGATTTAGATTGATTTCTTCATTTTATCAGTTATTGGTCCTCATCGCTCGGCTTCGTGTTGTCGTCTTGTTTGTTTTTCTTCCCGTGGCTTCTCGCCCTTCTCTCTCTTTCTCTGCCCGTCTATCAGCCTATTTTGCCATCCCCCTCCTCTACGTCAGTGGTAGGTAGTTGGCGTTATTATTGTGTATAAGCCCCCCCGGAATGAAAGCTTGGCCGCACGCAGCCCCACGGGCACCGACTTTTTGGCACTCTCGCTGTTATTCGACGGCGGCGACAAGCCCTCTGCAAAAGACTGCATCAGGAATTGATGTGGATGGACGGGTGTTTGTACTTATTATCGATGTATTATGCCTGGCACCTTGCCTACCTTGCCCAGGCTCACGTCCCCAATCCTCCTCTTATAAGTGGGCTTCCCGTTGGTCTCGGCGTCTCCAATATCGCGTCGGCGAGGGAGAAAGAGGAAGAGGAGAGAGAGAGAGAGAGAGAGAGGAAAACAAAACAAAACAAAACACGATAGACCAAGAGAAGGAGGGGGTAGGAAGGACAGACAAGAGGAGCAAGTCCTACCGCCGCTACATTAAAGTCCGAGAGGTGCATCCCGTTGTCGACTGGCTTTGCCTCTGTCTCTGCCTCTGTCTCTGCCTCTGTCTCTGTCTCTGCCTCTCTCTCTCTCTCTCCACGGATAGATGGCATTGGACGGTACGCGTGCGTGTTATGGTATGAATGTAGGTATGTACATACCTGCATAGGGACGCAGGTATGCACGTAGGTAGGCATGTAGGCATTGTAGCAATCACCACCATTCCTCGGTGCGTCCCATCGCCGGGAATCGTCATCATGAACGGCATCCCGTATATTCCTCAAATGCAGCAGGTCGTCAGGCCAGTTCGGGCCAGGTCGCGGCCGGTACCACTACTTCGTTCGTAGGCGAGCGCGCGTTGGATCGGCCAGTACCCGTACCCAGTCCTGACATGCACAAAATAAGGTCTATCTTGATTTAATATCCAGCGGCAATGCCAACTCATCATTGCATGAGGTGTTAAACGTCTGTTCTTCGCCTAGTTGCCTCGCCGCCCCCGTACGTCGAACCGCGATGATTGGCCCTGGTCCAGATGGATTCTCAGTGGCTCCTGTCGGCCTTCGCAGGGTCTCGAAGTTCCGTCTCCAATGGACTTCGTAGGCTAGCGGCCAGGTTCATCGCGAGACCGGGGTTGCCCAGCAAGCCAACCAGTGTTCATGCATCTCATTCTTGCTCACCGACTTCGTGGTTCCGGCTCGATCTGGTCTGCTCGGGTTTTCCTCTCGTTGACATGTTTATTTGTCCGAGAAGGGAAAGAAGGGGAGAGGTCCGGGGGGTTCTTCTTTTTCTTCTGCTTCTTCTTCTCCATCTCCATCTCCGCCTTCTTTTGCTTTGTTTATTATACCTTTTTTTTTTTTTTACTAAGAAAAAGTTTTTTTTTTCTCGTGAAGAGGGAGGGATGAGAAGTTGAGGGGTAACAAGAGCGACAACCACAACTACAACGACGACGAGAAAACTCCTAAAAATAACAACATCGCATCTAACAGAGAGGGAGAGGGAGAAAGAGAGGAAGGCGAGGTCGCGAATGTGTAAAATCCAAATAAAAATAGGGATAATTAGAAAATGGTGAGATTCGAAAAACATTAGCTGTCTAAAAAAATTAGCACGAAAAAGAATACCTACCTACCAATGCTATCCAATCCAGTCAACCCGCGCGCGTCACCGAGTTGCCTCTCTCTCTTCTCCTCTCCGCTCCCACGTATGCACTGCTCCCGTGCTTCCCCCTCCCGGCCGGTCTCCCTCTTCTTAACTAACACTCTCTACATACCTACACACTTACCACATGCTAACTCGCAGCCACGGCCAACTACTACGTAGTAGGTAGGTAACTACCTATAACGTACTACTTAATGTAGCACCTATCCGCTAGCAGTTGACGCTACCTATAACCGCCTAACCGCCTAACCGCTATATGTAGTACTACTTGATTCTAAGCTTCTTACCGATCCCATATACGTGCAAGTACGTGGTGTTTGCTGATGTATAAGTCGTATTCGTGCCTAGCTTGGCCTCTTCTATTTTAGCTAACACTCCCTTTTTCTCTTCTTCTTTTTCTTTCTTTCTTTCTCTCTTCGTCTCCTCGAAAAGGGCCAACCCGTCGTCGGCTTGCCTGTGATTTGTCCACTACGGGGCCCTGCGCTCTCACCTTGTTTATTATTGCCAACTGCGCAAGTCGCCCCCCCCCTGTACCGTCTGGTCGCGGGTTGGGGCTACGGTTACCGTTACGTCTGTTCCCTCGAGATCCGGGGGCTCCTCCATCTGATCCCCTCTTCCCCTCTTCTCGGTCTCTTTTCCTCTCTCATCGCCCAGTTCGATCTCCGAGGGCTTGTCCATGTACATGGATCTATACATACATACAGACCTACATGCATACCCACTCCATACCTAGATAGATAGATGTGGTACATCAAGCGACAGGCATCGTCGTAGCAGCAGGGCCGGGTGGGTATGCACGTATGTGGGAAGGTATCATTATTACCCTTCTTCTGGTCGTCTAAAAACGCCGTTTTCCAGACGGCACCAGCTATGGATCGTTTTGATTGAGTCTCGCTGCATTAGCGGCCGCCCAGAATCTTCTGGGAATGGCAGTTTGTTTCTCTCTCGTTTCTCTACTTCTTTTTTTTCTTCCCCGGCTGGTTATTATTATTATTGTTATTATTATTGCCGTTTTATTATTATTATTTTTTAACCTTCCCCTCTAGAGGCACCCATACACACATACCCCTACCTCTCTCTCCCTCCGTGTCTCTGCCCCCTCTCTGTCTCCCTCCATACACTTACACTTATACGCACGTACTACATAACGTACATACCACATACATACATACACACGCGCACCATGCCAACTCCCACACCCACCTTACGAACCAGGCATATCCCTCTCTCACCATCCCCTCTCCCTCTGCTTTCCTCTCTCTAACCCTCCTGACGTTGCTCCGAGAGAGGGACCCCCCTCTCCGCGGAAGAGGAGGAGGAGGACCAGACCTGACTGGCGGCCGGCCCTAGTGGGTAATCCTCGAAGCCTTCCCTTTGTTTTCCTCCCGCTCTTCTTTCCCTCTCCCTCTCCCTCTCTCTCTGTCTCTCTCTCTCTTTGTTTCCTCTTTCCCCTCGAGCTGCAGTTCCTCCGAGGCCGTGGATTGGCCGCAGAACTGGTTCCAGTTTCATTTTGCCACTTCAATATGCTTACTTGTGCATATCCATCATCTCTTTTACCCAGCTGGCCCCATCGCCGGACAGGGTTGAGGGAAGGAAAACTCGGACGGGGACGACGGTACCACATTCTGCCAAAAGGAGCACGGCTAGACTTATCAGAGATCATCGTCTAAGGAATGCAGACCCCATGTGTAGCGGTGGAGTTGCCTAGTCTCTCGACCTTTTATCAACTGGCAACGACACGCGCCAGCACAGCAAGATGGGGTCACACTCTTCGAGAGCCGCATCTTCACCTGCGTCTGGCGACCTGGTTCCCTTCCGTCCTATTGCCCCTTCGGCCTTGTCTCTTTAATTGCGTATTTCCAGATCCCTGCCCGGCACTAACAGCTCGATTCTGCAATAAAGCACACATGTCTCGCCGTCGATGGCTCGTCTTTCTGCACCGCAGCCCTGAATACGTAGCCTAACCTCCCCCTTCTTCAACACCACCACAACCACACCTCCGTCTCGTAGTACAGACTCGTCGACGACATTCAGTGCTGCCCTACCGGTCCGCCTTTGATTGACCCTCCCTCTAATCCCTCATACCGTTGGGCTTGACTGCATGCCCAAAAGGCGTCTGGAATTCCATCCCGTGTCTGCTTACGACGAGGAGACTTTTTTTTTTCCCCCCTTCCTCCGGGCCATCACGCTTACACCCGACCGACCTCTCTCCGGTAGGGGGGGTGTTTCTATGTTTTGAGAATACAACCCTGCTCGTTCCTTCTCACCAGTGTCCCCGGGGGCGCCATTGAGTGCTTTGCTGTCAGCAACATGGGAGGATTCTACATGCAGTATCTCGAGAGTGAGTTTTTTTTTTTCCTTTCCCATTTGGTTTGGTGTGTTCGCTCGCTCGCTCGCCTGCCTGCCTGCCGGCCTGCTTCGACGCGCGCCCTCTTTGACGACTCGGTCGTCTCCCGGCTGTCTCCAATGACTCCGCGATGATGTGCGCGGTGGGGCTGGGCAGCGAGAGAAAGATAGTTGCGTCTCACACGTGCGCATCCCCCTGCGTCGACACGACGTGCAGGCAGGTTGCCAGCACGCCTCTGCCGCAATGAGCCTCGAGCCAACCCTCGTGCCGGGATTTTGTTGAACGCCACGTTCCTGGGATGTATGGATGGCCCTCCACGTTCGATCGGGGAGCGTTCGTGATCCGGCTGCCATGCGTGTGTCGTGCTCCATCTTCGCCGCGTCATCAGGGGTGCAGACGATGCGCGTGAGCGTCGATTGGTATCCAACAAGGAGGGGAAGTTCCAGGGTCAGCAGCTAACTTGGCATCCGATAGGCCTCTGCCGGCGTCGCGGGTGGCGAGACCCTTCGTACGAGTGTTACAGAGACCCCAGTGGCTACACATGTCTTGTCCTGGTAAACGGGCGCGAGTACCAGACGGACCTGGCCTACGAATCGGACCACCTAGCCCAGGAGAACGCAGCCATGAGGGCCTTCATGGTATGCCGGAACTTCTCCGTCAATGGAGGAATGCTCGCGCGCAACGGCATCGTTCAGGGCCTCCCGGCCAATGAGTCGACCCGGCGCAAGAAATCCCGCCACGCCTCGTCTGGCCACGGCCACGGCCAGAAGGAGAGCCGCCACAGGTCCGGCCATCACTCGAGCAGCAGCTCGACCGCATCCTTCGAGTGAGGGACGGCGGAGAGAGAGAGAGTGACGAGAACGTAATTCGATTGCCACCCCGATGGATCGCTCCAGGACATTGAAAAAAAAAAACCCAGGAAAAAAGGAAACAATAACAACTACGACGACGACGAAGATGACGACGACACGGACACCGGCTAATTCCAGCCAATGAATACAAACGAGAACGCAAAGGTGTCGAAAGATCGAGATATATATTACTTATATACATACACGTGGTGAAGCTTCGCAGCTTATCCCCCTGGCATATTCCGCGGAATACCCCGTTCAGCATGTCCCGATGAGAGAAGGAGAGAGACAAAAGTTTGCATACATCGACGATTTTACGACTTTGACGAAAGAACTTAACGAACTTATGAAATAACCTAATATCCGCAACCTTCTGTCATCATCCCGGGAAGAGGCCGCCTTCATCCCGACGCGTTTTTCATTTCCGTGCCCCATTTCCTTCTTTTCCTTTCCGTACCGCTCACGTTTCCGTCTTTTTCCCTTTTTTTTTTTCCCCTGAACGAAATGATTTTGGTGAACCCCATTTCTCGGCCCGCGGGGATTACAGAACCAGGCCGGTTCGGGAAGACGGATTCTGCTTTATTGTTTTCGGAGGCGACTCTGCTATTCAACGGAATCCGCTCTTGGAGCACCGTTTCTTCCCCGGTCTGATAGATGGCTTCACAGCGATTCCGGGCGCCTTACCGGATTGACTCAAATGGACCTTAGGATATCTGGAGATAGACCTCTTTTTTATTGGATGCTTTGGGACTGCTCGGGCGGGCGAAGCTTTATTTCTTTTTTAAAAAAAGAGAGAGGAGTGACAAGAAAGAAAGGCAGGTAATGCAGCATGGCCTCCCAAGGGCGCGTTGCGTTTCCGCTCGCCCGCCTCCCCTTGTTTTCGGCAGGCCCTAATTCATCCATTCCCGTTTTCCATCCCCTACCTACTAGGTGGGAAGTGGATCGGCCAATCCTGGAGTTAGCATGAGAAGAGATGGGTGGGAGCCGGAGGCATTGCTGCCCATAGGGAAACTGAACGAGAAAGGAAAGAGGGCGAGAGAGGAGAAAGGAGAGGGAGGGAGGGAGAAAGAGAAGAGAGAAAGGGAGGGAGAGCGAAGGGAAAAGAGAAAAGAAAAGAAAGACAGCGTTCGTTGGTTGGACTGGCTTGCTTTTTCTCGGTTTCATTTTCATCGTCTTTCCACATTTCCCGGCAGAGAGACGGAGAGGGAGGAGAGGCTTGGGAGATGTTATATTCGGAGATGCGTATAACTACGATCTTATGGTTAGAAAGATGATGAGTATCACGATTACGATAGTCACGAAGAATTCAATTTACGACGTTCACGACACAGAAGAACTCTTATATTTTGCGTCGACCTTCTCCGCCTGTGTTGGTGTCCAGTGGCTGCAAGTTGCCGTGATGTCTCAGCTGCGATAGTACTGGAGGGAGGACGGGTGCGCGCGAGTAGGTGGATTGCGACGGTTCGGTGCCTACCGAAGAAGCGTGACAAGTAGCAGAAGAGCTGCCCAAGAGGGAAGATGTACGGAATGTAGGAAGAAAAGTGAGTCTGATGACCATCAGGAAGGACCAGCAGGAGGTAAGCACGATTGTGGGATCGTGATCGTGAGACCGAGGTTGACTGGCGTTGGCGTTTGGAGACGACATCATCCTCATCCTCGTCATCGTAAAAAACGCCACTCATCCCCCGGCCTATGACGGGTTCTCACCCCACGGATCAGCATCCCCAGCTTTCTCTTCCCCGCCTTCCTCCCACCTTTTTCTCCGCCCCCGAGCTGTTCTAGAGATGCCTGTTGCGGACCTGGCGGTAGCGGGGAGGGAGGGCGGAAGGGCGGGCGGAACCCAGGTAGGTAGTCTTCCGTCCTCCCCTCCCCTCCCCCCTTTTCCTCACCCCCCCCTTCGCACCTGAGCCGCCCAGGAACGCGTGATAGGGTACATAGTTACGCAACCAGTGAGCCCCTCACACACGCACACACGCACACCACTTATATCGTATTGAGAGAGAGAGAGAGAGAGAGGTGGAAATAGGTAGGTAGTCGTACACATAATGCTTAGCTACCTATCTGCCTCGCTCGGTACCTTGCTCCATCCATACATCCTTGTGTACACGTGTGGACATGATAGGGCCATTCTCTACCCAAGGCAAGAATATGATATTGGTAGCCTACCTAAGGTAACTAGAGAGGGGGGTCCGTATTCCATATACCAACGTGGCCCGGTTAGGTAACCTGTTCGGCTTGCGCACCTTGACAAACATGCATACATGCATACACACCACATATATGCATATGTGCATACTAAAAAAAAACTGGTGATGTGCACTCGTATTTAGGCCGTGGTCGCCAATACGAGGCAGGGAGGGCACAGAAGGGCAGGCTGCCCTCAGCTACACCTAGGTAGGTGGTTTGAATACTTGTAGTAGCCGTATACGGGCGTCCACATAATACCATACCTAGGTACCTACCTCCTACCTACCGTCCTCTAGACAGGTTCATCTAGGTATTAGACACCTTAGTACCTCTCTCCCCCTGAGTGAGTGTTAGGTACCTTAGGCCATGGGCAGATGGATATCTGCGCTCCAATGCAGGAACAGAGATGGATTTGTTTCCTGCTCTCTTCCCTTCGGTTGGTGCCTAGGTAGGTAGGTAGGTAGGTAATCAGTAGCGTCATCATCTTAATCCCTCCTCTCTCCTGACTTGCATGGGCAGGCTGCTAATGAGCAGGAAAAATGAAATCGAAACAAGATGGAAAATCTCGTATATAGGTGTATACATGCCTACCATCACGTTAACAGTTGATAATACGTAATTTAAAAAAACGTATACCTAATTCCGCTAAGATGAGGACTCGGGTGCAATCTTTATGCGCGCTCGCCATTCCGCGTGGAGTGGGAGGCCGTGTCATTATTGGCTGCAGGATGAGGTGGTATGCAGGCCCGGCGGGCACACTTGCATTTGCACCAGGTACCTCCCACCAACAAGGTACGTGCCGCCACAACGTGGCTGGTGGACTGCACCTTAGTAGGCTGCGTATAGAGATAGTATTAGGTTGAGCACTACGAATACCTTAGGTACCTGCTTAAGGTAAAGTTAATAGCCTGTTGCTGCCCGTGGCTAAGAGGTACCTGCCTGCCTTAGGCATGTACTGTATATACACAACTCGATGCCTGCGCATGGCACTGTCAAGAGATGGGTAAGTACCTCCGTGGTGGTCTCAGGATACAGCAGGTACCCGGTACCCACATTCAGACAGCCCGAACGTCCATGCACCCATAGCGGAAGGGACATTGCGGGTAGGGATGTGTATAGCAGGGGGAGGTGTGACAAGGCTAGGGGTGGCGCTGCGTGTAGTACCTAGGTTTGCAGGGAGGTATGTACCTATGGTATACGGGTACTCAACAGGCTGCACACATTTGTTGCATTGTTGGCATTGTGCTGGGTATCTAGGGCACATGTGTACATTGTATGTTGCATTACGTGTGTGTGTGTGCGTGTCCATGTGCGCGTCCTGTGCTCTACAGGTATAATAGTAGGTTCGCAGGTACTATCTCACCCCACGAGGGACCTAAACCTAGGGGGGTAGCCAGCCTCAGGTTGCGTACAGAAGCTACCGCAGGTCTATGGCGCGACAACCTTACCGGCCTAGAGAGATAATCAGAATTAAAGGGGTCGTTGCTCACCTGTCCTTCGTTGCCACGCACCAACAACAAAATCCCCTTTGACCACCTACCATTCTTTACGATTGCTAGCTACCTGTCCGTCTAGCAACCGGAAGCAAACACGCGAGACTCCAAGTGTCCTTTAGACAGGCCAGACCCTCTCCCCTTCCGAGTCTCGATACCCTCTCACCTCGTTACCTCTTGTCGTCGGCATCTCCCTGAACCTCAGTCCGCTCTAGTAGTCCCAGAATCTCCCACACACACTGACTTCTTCCGCTGCCTCTGGCATTCCCAATCGGCTCATCGTCGTTCGTTCCCTAGGTTGTGTCGACATTTAACAGCATCAGAGTCCGTCTCTACCCACACTCGTTCAACTCCTGCCGCCATTCCCGCTGGTGCTATTCCCTTCAGTGGTACGCATCGACTCAACGACAACATGAAGGGTACGCACCCTCCCTCCCTCCAATGTTTACCTAGACCATGGCCGACTAACTTGCCTCCCATGACACAGCTCTCATCCTTGTCGGTGGCTTCGGCACGCGTTTGCGGCCCTTGGTACGTGTAATTGATGTCTTGATTGTTATGCGGCAACAGCAGCGTCGACTCGGTGGTTCGAGCTGCTCCTGAGATCGGATCGACGCGCTAACTCGAGCCTCTCCCTCTGCGTAGACCCTTACCATGCCCAAGCCCCTGGTGGAATTCGCCAACAAACCCATGATTCTTCACCAGATCGAAGCTCTAGCAGCTGTAGGAGTTACCGATGTTGTTCTAGCTGTCAACTATCGTCCCGAGATTATGGAAAGAGTCTTGAAAGAGGTCAGTGCCCAACCCAGGACAGATGGTTCCGTGTAACCCGCTCCCGCCTCCCCCCTCTCTTTGGTAGCTGACAGGTGATCCACATAGTACGAGTCCTCTCTTGGTGTCAAGATCCATTTCTCTCTCGAACACGAGCCCCTCGGCACTGCTGGCCCCCTCAAGCTGGCGGAGCACATCTTGGCCAAGGATGACTCGCCATTCTTTGTCCTCAACTCCGATGTCACCTGCGAATTCCCCTTCCAGCAGCTTGTCGAGTTTCACAAGGCCCATGGCGACGAAGGCACAATTGTGGTTACCAAGGTGGAAGAGCCCTCCAAGTACGGTGTTATTGTCCACAAGCCCAACCACCCCTCTCGAATCGATCGGTTTGTCGAGAAACCCGTCGAGTTCGTCGGCAACCGGATCAACGCCGGTCTCTACATGCTGAACACGTCGGTGCTCCGACGCATCGAGAAGAACCGCCCTACATCCATCGAGCAAGAAACCTTCCCGGCTATCGTGCGTGACGGTCAGCTCCACTCTTTCGACCTGGAGGGCTTCTGGATGGATGTTGGCCAGCCCAAGGACTTCTTGACGGGTACCTGCCTCTACCTCTCGTCGCTGGCTAAGAAGCAGCCTCACCTGCTCGTTTCGCCTACCGAGAGCTTCGTACACGGCGGTAATGTCATGATCGACGAAACCGCCAAGATCGGCAAGAACTGCCGGATCGGCCCCAATGTGGTCATCGGCCCGAATGTCGTAATCGGTGACGGCGTGCGTTTGCAACGCTGCACTTTGCTCCCGGGATCCAAGGTTAAGGATCACGCGTGGATCAAGAGCACCATTGTCGGTTGGAACAGCACCGTCGGCAAGTGGGCTCGTCTCGAGAATGTCACGGTCCTCGGCGACGATGTCACGATCGGCGATGAGATCTACGTCAACGGCGGAAGCGTGCTCCCGCACAAGAGCATCAAGGCGAACGTCGACGTGCCGGCCATCATCATGTAGCCGGCCAAGGCGCTCGCTCGTGCCCCTTCGGCAGTCTGGTCTTCGGACTCTTCGTGTGTATATCTAGTCCCCGTTCACCTTACTCTATGATTTCGTAATACCTTGACGGTTTCGGCCTTGACATTGCGGACCCTCTCTTCTCAGCATTTGTTCGATTTCATTTCAAGGCAGGGTGGCGTTCTGGTCGGCATGTCGGGATAGACGGCCATCATTGTTTTCCTAGGACCTCGGCAGGCGCCCTAGGGCCTAGGTGGAAGGGCAGTGATCACCAGGCCTCGGCCTCATCGTCCGGACGATTCCAAACCACCATCGAGTATAAAGTCAAGCTCAACCCCTCCCCGCCTTTCTCGACTCGCGACGATATAGGTGCCTAGTGGTGGCGGTCTCGGCCCCCCCTACATCATCTCAGCGGACACCGGTTCGAGTTGCCACTGGTTCGCGTTTGGCCTACCAAGTCTTTTAAACAAGAAAGAAAAAAACTAGGAAAAAGAGGGTGAGGATGGCGTCTGAGAAGGGATATAGATGACATGGGCGAGAAGTCAAGGCATGGACATGCGCAAAATTTTGGGTGAGACGAATACGATGCAATGGTCATGGTCATGGTCATAATTATATGAATCTCAATGGATGATGGTATTTGCGCCTTTGAAGCACCGGGTTGGCTTGATACCGTCGACCGTTGGGTTTGGAGGAGGATCGAGGGCCGCTGGGGCCGTGGCCTGTCGAACCTCTGCGCATGCGAAGGCTCCAGCCAACTTGTGTTGCTGTTACACGATAATTGCCATAAACCTACATCTCGAGAAGCGACCTGGGTAGTGTGCCCGTCCGCATAGGCAGACGGGCAATCCAACACACGTCAACAATGACGAGAAGAAGGCGTTCACCTTGGGGATACGTGATCTGTGTGGGCGGGTGGTACTCGCCCCGTCTCGCTCGTAGCCAAGCTCTCTCTTCTTCTTTTCACGTTGTCGGGATCAATTTCTCCGACCTGCTCGTAGACGTACTGCTCTTCGACGTCCGGGCCATCGCACTCCGGTACGTAGTCTGAATATATATTATACACCTTACTCTCCCATCGAGCTTACGCAGCCGTGAACGGCGTAACGGGGGGGTCGACCTTTGGCAGGCTTAGTAAAACAGGCCCCGTACGGAAATATGCACATATCGACGCCTCGACAATGTCCCCCCCGCCCGACGATACGCTTCTTACGTGACCAACTCGTGAGAATTGCCTAGAGGTGGGAAGGTAGGTAGGTAGGTAGGTATATCGTGAATGCAGCCCTTGACTCCTTTTCCCCCCCATCCCCGAATGGATGTCCAGCCCTTCTATGTGTGTATAAGGAAATCCAGCGAGAGCTATCCATTACTATACACGCCTGCTCGCGACGCCGTACCGCATATCCCCCCCCCCCCCTTCCCCCTCTCTGTCTCCTCCGCCTCCTTGCCGGCGCGGAGCAAGTTCCCTACCAAAACCCTTCCCTTCCCTGATTCCCAAAGAGCGCGCGGCCCAGCGGCCGTGGTGTGGCCGGGCCCCGTTTTTGGGGGTTTTTTTTGGGCCTTCGTGATATAGGAGGTAGGTGGTACCTAACAATTAACAATTACCTATGATCGCGATCAGAATCGTCATCGTAACAGCCGCAGTAACAACTGGGAGCCGCCCACCCGCTCGCTCATCCGGTCCCTCCGTCTGTCCGGCCACCGGCAACCTGCCCCGCTCGCGCCCCTCCTCACAGCGCCGGCTTTTGCGATATCGCGGGCTTGGACCAGTGGGTCCGGTTGTACTCCTCCTCGTCCTGCTCCTCGCGGACCCACCCGCGGCTCATGTCCACCGCCCTCTCCCAGTGCTGGTACATGCGCCGCGCCCTCTTCGGCTCGATGCTGGGCTCGAACACCCGGCGGCCCGGCTTCCTCCGCGTCAACTCGACCAGCTCCTCGAGGCCGCTCCAGCACCCCTCGACCGCCAGGCCGGCCGCGATCGCGGCGCCCAGAGCCGTCGTCTCGCGCATCGCGGGGCGCTCCACCCGGATGCCGCTGATGTCGGCCTGCGTCTGCATCGTGAGATCCGAGTTTGACATGCCGCCGTCCACGGCGAGGGATTCGAGTTTGTGGTTCGAGTCTTTCTCCATCGCCTCGAGGATCGCCCGGGTTTGGAAGCAGGTCGCTTCGAGGGTTGCGCGAGCAATGTGGCCTTTTTGCGTGTGTTGGGTTAAGCCGACTGCGACAGGTTAGGAACGGTTAGCATCGAAGTATACAAGCTAGCACAACCCGTCAGCGAGGAACTTACAGAGAGTCCCCTTCGCATCGTCGATCCAGTATGGTGCGAACAGGCCGCTGAATGCTGTGACAAATACGACTCCCCCATTGTCATTGACACTCTCTGCCAACTCGTTGACCTTGCTCGAGTCTTGAACGAACCCCAGGTTCTGCGCCAAGAATTTGACACCGGAGCCGGCAACTGCTATACTGCCTTCTAGGGCGTAAACGGGCTCCTGACCTTTTCCGAAGTCGAACGCCACGGTTGCCAAGAGGCCGTACTTTGAAAGCACCGGTTTTGTCCCCACGTTGTATAGCAAGAAGCATCCGGTGCCGTAGGTATTCTTCGCCTGGCCCGCGTTGAAGCCGCACTGGCCGACTAAGGCGCTTGACTGGTCGCCCAGGCAGCCCGTGATTTTAATCCCGGACAAGGCGCCGCTAGCGATCGTGCCGAATGCCTTAGGGTCAGATGAGGGCACGATCTTGGGCAACGCCACTTTGGTCCGATCGATACCGAAGAAGGAGAGAAGGTTCTCGTCATACTGCAGCGTGTGCAAGTTCATGAACATGGTCCTGCTCGCATTTGTTGTGTCGGTAACGTGGACGTTGTTCTCCTTGCCGTTCAGCCGGTAGATAAGCCAAGTATCTACTGTGCCGAAGGCGAGGCGACCCTCGTCGTAGGCACGCCTCACGCGCTGGTCGTTTTGTAGCAGCCAAAGTAGTTTGACACTTGAGTGATAGGTGCTCAGGGGTAGGCCGCAGAGTTGGGTGATTTGATTGGCGCCCGGGCGCGTCTTCAAGTCTCGGACGAGGTCTTTCGTTCGCGTGTCGGGCCATACAATGGCATTGCAGAGCGGATCGCCGGTGTTTTTGTCCCAGCAGACGATGGTTTCCCGCTGGTTGGTGATACCTACAGCCTTGATCTGGGACTTGGAATACCCTTTGTGGCTAAACTGTTCCATGGCCTTGTCGACACATAGCTCGACGGACCAAAGCAATTCGAAGGGATCATGCTCATGCCACCTGCGCCACGAGATGGAATGTTAGCTTGTCGCGAACGCGGCGACGGAGCAAACGAAATGTCAATACATACCCGGACTCCGGATAGAGGTTCTCGAACTCGATCTGATGACTAGCCACAGGATCCATATCGCGGTTGAAGAGGAGGAAGCGCGATGACGTAGTGCCTTGATCTATGCTGCCGACGAACCACTCGGAAGAGGCGGGGTTATTGCTAAGGCCATCTTTAGCCTGCAGGCCGTTAGTTCGGCCGTTGGGTTGACCGTTGGCACGGCCGTTGATAGGGCGGCTGGTGTGGCCGTTGGTATTGACGCTGGCGCCGAGGCCGGTCAGGGGTTGGTCATTCCGGCCGGACCCATTGCTCTCACGGGCGTCTCCCATTGCACACCGAAGGGTATGGATTGCAGATGCAGAGCCAGCTCGGGGGGAGAGGGAACTGGGCCGCCGCAAGACTACTTGAGGTCGGGAGCGCCCGTGAGGCAATTTAACTCGTTCCTAGCAATTAGGACGGGGGTGGAGCGCGGTCGGCCGAGTGTATGCCGAGCAGTAGCAGGCTGCGAGGGGCGCCTGGGCGGCGGCGGGTATTATCGATTGCGACGGAGCGGGGTGGAAGAGGGAGGATCGCGAGCGACGCGGGCGAGTTAGGCGAGACGATGAGCTGTGAGGGAGGAGGAAGGAAGGACGAGAGAGGGAGCTGGCGAAATGGGGGGGAGAGAAATAGGGAGAGGAAGAGGAGGAGGCGATGGTGGAGGCAATAATGGCGGTGGTAGCAGAGGCGGCCGAGGAGGAGGCGGTGGTAGCGGTGGTGGTAGCGGTGGTGGCAGTGACGGGGAAGAACATGTTGGTCAGGCTGATGACAGGGAATGTGTATCGCACTGCCACTACCGACGGATGGATGTATTGAACGGGTGGATGTAGGTAATGTGTGGTATCGCACCGAATCCGGCCGACTGAAGCTTCTGCAAGGGAATTCAAATCAAGACGCCGTGCGGAGTGAATCAACCTAAGAAGCAGGGGAGAGGAACGGGATGGACCTAGAGGCTAAAGGAGGTAGGGGGAGGGGGAGGAGGGCGTGGGCTGCTAGCGTAGGGCACTATGACGCATATATACATACTCTATGCGCATATCCGGGTCTATGGTGTCGGATAGGTGCACTGCCGACTTGGGGTGGATAGATTAAGGTGGCATCCATGCTAGCGCGGGGTAACCCAACAGCATCAGATAGTCCCTGACGGTGCGGCCAGACTCTTGGGGGGCGGTGGAGGAATAGAGAGCGAGCAAGAGAGGCGGTAGGCCAAGCACCTACGTACACATCCAGAGGTCCAGCATCGCGGGGAACCCGGGCAGCTCAATGCCCCTCCCCGTATCCTGCACGTCTACAGACAGGTAGTAGGTATCTACACACGTAGGTAGGTAGGTATATACCTGCTGGGCATACCTACCTCTGCCGTATCCTTAGGAGGTAGGTACCTAAGGTAGGTAAGCATCTTGCGGTGCCGAATACACCCAAGATAGAGAGCGTCGCCGGGGCCGGCACGCCGCAACCTAGGTAGACAGGCTGATGTCATACTTAGCCAAAGAATGCCTCCCGCTCTCATGTCTCGCAGGACCCGAGCGAGGTAGGTCGGAGGCACATACCCCAGCCTCGGGTTGGTTTCCCCCCTTCCCTGGGTGCCTCGCATTGTCCATACCGATGTACCGAGTTGCCCCCCGGCTAGTAACGTATATACGCATACGGCACGGCTTGGCTGGACTGAGGTCATCTTAGAATGGCACCCCCGCTTCTCGCGCCCAATTCGCGAGGCATCATTGGTGGAATATTCTAATGTCTTGGTCAGCAGGTGCCCCCTTATGCAGGTATCCGACACCATCTCGATACTGCTCGTATCGATCACCTGCCTGACAAGTCCTCCAACAAGCGTTCAGGTGCGCGCCCCCTTTATTGTTCCGCCTTTACCTGGCCAAGCCTAGGTGCTTTCTTGTAATGTCCCCGCCGTCCCCTTTTCCCATGTGCCCGCACATCAAGTCTACGAGACAAGCCACAACTCCAAACACAGCCGCCCTGGCGCGCTCCCAAGCAGCCAGCTATCGCCTCGTCTGGAACAACCATCCCCCTCCAAAAAAAAAAGCCACATAATATAGGTACCTAGGTATCTGCCCATAAGCTTAGGTACCTAACGCAGTGAACCCCATTCATACACCACCCTTCTTCTTCCCACCTTTTTTTCTCTCACCCTTCCCCGTCCCTCAGCATTGCCTCTTACTCTTATTGGAATCACCGTAGACGATAAAACCACTCCCTCAGGGTTCGCACCCTCATGTTTCTAACGAGCATCCGTCTACGGCGCTTTCCCGCGAAGATATTCTAATCGTACCGACGCGGCCGTCTCCGGGCTCGTCATCGACTCACGGTAACCAGTCTCGATCCCGGGCAAATGTGGACTCTACAGTCGGGGGGAGATCGCCCGGCCGACCTCTCTCGTCTGGGTTTCGGTGTGGGGCCGCCAGCACCGAACGCCGGGCAACACCGCCGGCCGTCCAAACATGTCAGGAGTTTTCTATCAGCCCCATTTCTTACCACCTACGCAACCCGCGACCCCTCCAGCACATCGCTCCAGTTGGTGCTCTCCTCGTGGTGACTAGATTTACTATGATATACGTCTCCTTACCGATCCACCTAAGGTAGGCAAGAGAGTGCAGCGCTATCCAGCGTAGCCATGCCGCTCACAGGTACCAGATCCTAGCAGTCGGTACAACTACAGATGTTAGCAATGACTCTCCCTAGTACACTCGTCGTCCGCGTTCGCCTAGGCAATCTCATTACAGGCCGTCGTCCTCGCTTCAGGACTGGTCGCGGAGTAGGGCGGGACCTACTTACTAGCCCTGTGATCCCTCCCCAAAGAGAGTCGCGGCTCCGTGAACATTCTATTAGCTCCTTCCGGGACCTGCTATCTTCATTTTGTTGCGTAAAGCATAGACGCCTGCATTCTTCGACTTGCAGATATATGCTTATAAGGGTGGATTTCTCACGCGACACATATTAAAATCCTAAGAAAAGACCCTCCCCCCCGTCCACCGTTCCTCCTCCACCCTCTTTCCCCAGAGAAGAGAACACAAGTAACTGGGGTCGTTGCCAGGCGAGCTGGTGCCGAGAACACCCTCAATCAAACACAAATGCCCTTGGCCTAGCTTCCGCGCACGTCTCAGCAAAGTTAGCCAACGACTGGCGATTTACGCAGTGCGTGACGTTGGGCAGATGGCGGCTGGTACACCCGGCAATCAAGCGTCTCCGAGACCCAGCAATACTAGGTTTGCCACGTTTATGATCACGATGATGAGCCAGATGATGCCCGCCAGGACGGAAACCCACCAAGGATTGGCCATTTTAACCAGATCGCCTCCATTGGCGGGTTGGAGTTCTCTGTCGTTCTCGTGAGTGTTGAGGGCCGCCTTGTTGAAGGTGAAGGTATCTCTGCCCTCAGTTCGGTACCTAGCTCGGCCCGGTTGGGCGGTCATGTATTTATTGAAGCAGGTAAACCAGATAAGGGGGCTTGCGACGAATGGCAGGACGACACTCAGCGCGACTTGGCTTCCATTGAGCGCGGCATTGAGCTTCTGACTCCCCGCGGCACCAGCGATTATGATGCTAGGCGTGATGGAGATCGACCGAGTGACAAGGCGTCGGACCCACGGCTTCATCTTCCACTTCAGTGCGCCTTCGCAGATCATCTGGCCTGATATCGTGCATACTATCCCCGCGGAAATGCCCGAAAACAACAGCGCCAGCGCAAAGATCGTTCCGGCAGCAGGGCTAATACTCTCTGCGAGCAGGTCGTGGATCCCGAAGATATCGGCTTCGAGGGCGTCGGGGTTGTTGTAAAGACTCGCTCCGGCCACAACTAATATGGCACTGTTCACGAAGAGGGCAAACGAGAAGAGCGAGAACGCCACCTCGGAATATGAGTACTTGAGGGAATGCTTAATCGCCGAGAGACTGGGCACGTAGTAAGTCTTCTCTCCCGTCTTGTCATCCATGGCGCTGTCGCCGATGGATACCAACTCGGTCGGAAGTAAGCCGTGCTTGGTATCATAGTCTTTAAGGCGAGTCTGCACTATACCAGAGCCCAGAAAGAGAGAATGAGGCATCACCTATTATATCAACATAAATAGGGGCGCCAATGCAGAAAGAGTGAATGAGATTGAGAGAGCATTGGCCAGGGGAGGGCATGCCCGTTGTCCAAAGCCTAGGGGGGGGGGGGGGTTCATTGGGAGTTATAGCATACCGTGGCACCTAGAATTCCGCAGGCCTGGAAGAGACCCGAGGACTGTGCGATAGAATTGTTCGGCACATAGCCTAGGAATACTTCGCCAGCGGTTGTGTCTTCTATGAGCGAGAGCTGGATGCAGAAGCAGACGACAACAGCCATGACGAGGAGCATGACGAAGAACTCGAAGGCTCGGAGCCCTCTCATCGAACCGTTGGGTCGGTAGAAGAACAGGATAATAATTACGTCGAGGATCGATATTGCGCAGCCAGCGACGAGAGGAAGACGAGGGAAAAGTAGATTCAACCCAATAGCGGTGCCGATCACCTAGGTATTCTCTCTTAGCGGTCAGATCAAGGAGCACGCCGGGGCGGCAGGCGGGAATTCAGGGGCGGCTCACCTCTGCTATGTCGGTCGCAATAATGGCTACTTCAGCCATGAAGTACAAAAAGTAGTTAAGCCATCTGGGCAGGAATGCGCGACAGGCTTCGGCCAGGTTCATGCCGGTAACGGTACCCAGCTTGATAGAGAGGCACTGGAGAAATATGGCGAACAGGTTACTCATCAGAACAATGAAGAGCAGTCGGAATTGGTTCTCAGCGCCCGCGCTGATGTCGGTGGCATAGTTACCGGGGTCGACTACGGGGATCGGTGTAAGTCAGCTCAACTCGATCGCATCTCGAGGGTAGAAACGGCTACGGACTGTATGCCACGGCGACGAGAAAGCCGGGTCCGACAAACTTGCCAAAGTTGATGACAGTATACTTAAGCCGGCCGAGGGGGCTCTGACGAGACGCGGGCGCAGCGTCAGAGCTCTCGTGCACCGGGGCAGGCGATAGGCTGCCGGGGGTCTGACCAATGGTACGACATGGATTGGTTAGACGGGGTGTCGGTGAGCGCTGGCCGGGGTCGTCGTCGGCAGCAGCGGAGAGCGTGTCCTCGGCCATAGGCTGTCCCGAGTTGTCTATACTCCTCGTAGCGCTGCTCCTGTGCTCGCGGGCATTGGCGATGCCGTTGAGGTCCTGGTTTGTGACGAGGTCGTTGGAGAAGGCGTTAGGGCTCTGGTTGTACCCGTCGCCCTCGTCCGGCTCGTCGGTACGCGAAGTCCGGTTCATCGTCGACTCACCCGGCTCCGGTGGAGCGAGGACCGGGAGGGAGAGGAGAGAAGGGGAAAAGGACGGGCAAGGAATAGTACAAAGTCACTTGCGGGAGCGGCGGTCCTACGCCGTCTCGACGTGGCGGCTTTTCTATCGCGGTAGGCAGGGTGTTTTCCCCGAGAAGTCGGCGAAGAATGAGGGCATCTGAACACCTAGGTAGCTAGCCATGTATATGTACTTGGACGGCCGAGGCGCCGGTATGCGATGAACGAGTACAATATGTATTGCATTAGGAGGTGGTTGTGTGATGACGGGGCAGATGATGTGCAAGGGGAGCTAAAAAGGCAGGGACAAGCTAATTCTTTGTAAATTGATTCGTCAGAGGTTGATTCGGGCTTGCTTGCTTCCCTGCAATGTGTTTTGTCCTACGCAATTGACTGACCGGCCGTGCTACAGCCGGCCTCCCCACTTATCCTCTTCATCCGCCTTCGTTTGCCTGACACGCACTCGCACTCGGTCATACTCACCCTCTTTCGACATTCTAGTACTCGCCGTGGCGGGCGATTCTTTGCTGGAGCCGGGAGGGGGCAAACCCTCCTAGCTCCTAGCCGTCTCCCCGCCTCTGGCCTATTCCTTGCCCACCTAGATAGGACGCGGCACGCTTGAGAGCGAGCTCCTAAAACTCATTTCTGCGGCCATCGACCATATTGAACCACTCCTCGGCGCCGTCCTCGCTGGCAGACCCGATAGTGAAACCTGGTGCCAGGTCAACCTCGCCATGGCCGTTGCCGAACTCACCCCACCTTCCCAATCAGTCGTGGAATCCGTCCAACAAACGCCGTAGCGTCATAATACGCGAATTCTTGCGAGAAGTGTCAAGTTATGGACGAGGGTCCTTAAGTTGGAACCTGGTCCACTCTATGCTAGTATTCCTCGGTTTCGAGAACACATCTTCCTAAGGATCGCGGATCTTTGTAAGCATGGCGTCCGAGGCATTCTTTAAGCCACGCAGAGAAGGCGACAATCCACGTTTCCAGGAAGGATGGGGAGGACGACCGAGTGACGCAAACTAGGATGGTGTTCTCGACTGGCTTTTCGAATTTAGTAACGATCCGGCGGCATTTACCCGAGGGCTATAAATCGAACCCGATCGGCCGACGATGAAGGCTCTTAGCGCAGCCTAACAAGCCCGGCTCAAGGTTCCACAGCAGAACGTAAGCTAGGTGTGGGCTTCGTGAGCGATCAAAAGGCTGGGAAGGACTCCAAATGCGACTGGGTGCAGATGCTTACACGAGGAGAGTTGAGAAGCAACCCATTTACCGATATAACTTCGAAAGCATGGCCTGACCTAGGGAGGTGGGTATGCAAGAGAAGTGTTTGCTGCTCAAAACCCCCGTCGCTTCGTTTTAGGTAGGATTTACACTTTGTAGCCCCTTAATACGGGTTTGGCTCTACGACCGGCTCGGCGGGATTGCATCTGAACGATTCGATATCAATCAAGACGGACTGTAGTTTATATCTACGATCCTCAGCTTTCTTTCGGTAGATGGTCGAGGAGGAGCCCGGATTTGATCGTGCAATTACTACCGAGGAATAGCTAACAGTTTATTGAAATCCAACGGAACGGCCAGATACCTAGGATAACTCAGTGTCGATGCAATAGCAAGACGTACACCATGTATAGCAGCCCGGGCACGATCTGTTAGAGAGCCCACCATAAGGACGACTTACGAACGCCTTTGCTTGTCAAAGATTTGTGGCAGTTCGTACAACGAAACGAGGGAGGCGAGTTGACGAAGCGACGAATAACGACCTCATGTGATCGAGGTGGCCCGATATTATTTATCATCGCAAGACTGTTTATGTCTGCGGTGACCTTTATATAAGAAGCAACATTCGAAGTGAGCTGGATATTATAGTGGCGCAAAATTACCGACCAAAGCGCTCCGCTGGCACATCGAGCCGGGCGGGCGCCTCTTTACCCCCTAGCAAGCGATCCTATCCAGCATCTCCAACAACGGCCAGAGCATAATTAAATCGTATACGTCGGTGTGTTGTTATTCGTGACTTTGGAAAGCCCATCTACGACGTAATCTCGTGAGCGGCTCTACTAAAAGCGTTAGAGGGCTGCATGGAAGGACACGAGCCCTAATAAAAGGCTGGCTTTCCCCGCAGAGACATCTCAACCGACAATCTCATAATAAATGAAGATGAAGAGAACCCTTCGTAGCCCTCGTTCTAGACCGGCCTTGTACTTACTATTAAAAAGTAACGAGATGGTACCTCCGGGGCAAATGGGAAGGCTAGTACCAGGGTCTCCATGGCAATCGGGTCCCTGCTAGGTGAGCAGCACCCCTTCATGCACAATCCCGAGTGGCTTCATTACCAACCATTAATCCCGCCTATTAACAAGCTCCGGCGGCGGTCTTCCCTAATGGTACGAGGTGGAGAAGAGAAGAACTAGACCTGTATTCCGAGATGAGAGATATGTCGTGGGCCGCGCGGGAGGCGGAGGAATTAGGCCAGTGACGTAGCCGAGCGGCCGGTTGCAACTATTTGCGGACAGAATCCTCAAGACGGATCCCTAGAATGGACCGTGGCCATCCTTTGCGACGAGGGCTCAAGTAAGCTTTACAAATAGGCATTACTTGTATCTAAAGCGAACAGGTTGGGCTTGAACTACCAAGATGCTGTAGGTCGTAATCATGAGAATTCCGCCCCCGAAGGACTGGTGAAACCCACTCTGGCTATTTTCCCACCGGTGACATCTTGAAAGTCAAGGGCATCTTGCATCCTGTCAGCTTGCCCCTAGACGTTTATCCTGGCGAATACAAGCCAACCCCCATTCCGCACATACAATTACCGAGCGTGCCGCCGCAGTAGCTTACACCCGTTCTACACATGGACCTCACCCGAAGTGTGCTCCGACGCCTCCCTGTTCCGATCCATCTTACGACCGGCCGGTCTCGGAAAACTCTCGGCAACTCTCGGCATTCCGTCCACACCAATTGTTTTCCCACCCGACTTCCGATTACTGCGACTTCTTGCTAGCCTCCTTTCCTGCGGCACGTTCTCTTTCCCTCTTTGCGTATATCTCGGCCGTGAACGGGTTCTCGTACTTGAGCGCAATCTGGTAGACGACGAAGACCCAGGCCGTCAGCAGGATCCCGGCGGGTTTGCCGTACAGCAATGCCGCCCCCAGGAAGGAGCACGTCGAGCCGTTGTACATGGGCGCGTCCGTGATGTTGAAGGGGAAGCCGGTCACGATGTCGTCCATGAGGATTTCGAAGTAGTCCCCCAGGAACGTGCCCGTGACGCCCAGCGCCCAAGTGGACGACAGCACCAGGACGTTGCCGGCAGCTATCAAGCCGTAGGCCAGGTATTTGACCTCGTCCAGCTCCAGCAGGGGGTACGACGGCTGCTGGCGGAGGGCGCGCTCGTACAGGAAGTCTCGAACGAGCCCGAGAGAGAAGATGGTGGCGGCCAAGGCGTAGCAAGCAGCTTGCGAGCGGCCGCCAAAGAGCTTGGTGAGTATCTTATTGTGATATTCTGCAACATGCGTCAGACCCTGGATGCCATGCCCCTACGAGATGACGGCCGAGACGTGAAACGGCAAGGGAGACGGGGGTTCGATGGGCGGACCTTGCCGGGCAATGATGCTGCGGCTGTCGTTAGCCTCTACGTCTTCGAGGATGAGGCGGAAGGGGAAGTAGAGACGACGGGGCAGAAGAGGAGGGGAGGGTATCGTGAACGTAGGCGTAGGGACCCCAGAACTTACTTCCAAAAGAGTGGGTTGAAGGCGATGGAGCCAGCCGAGACTATTCTCAACAGTTAGTACATGGTTTTCACGTCGGTTGCTTCGGTTCCTAGCTATACCGAAAAGGCTTATCTGGCTGAGATCAACCAGCTTGGTGGCGGGAGCTTCGAGCGGCGCCATATTCTGACCTGGTTTCTTGGGACGCTACGGGAAAGTTGTGAGGGAGGTTGTAGGAAGGCCGTGCCTGGTTATGCTGTATCGAGCGGGGAGGTGATGGGGTATGTGCGTGGGCGAGGACGTTGGCTGGGGTTTGTTCGAGTCAATCTGTCTACATAATTGCGATGTTAGCATCTCAAATATTTCGAGCATCGAAAAAAACGTTGAGCAGGGGGAGCTCCGGTACCTATGGGTACTTAATGTGGTAGGAGGTAACAGCCAACTCGCTAGCCCGTCTAGTGTTAGTACTTTTATCGAATCGTTTTTCGGGTTTTATCCTGGCCATTAGTCGTACCTTCGGGTGCTCCTGTTAGAAGATAACGTACCTACGTACCTAGGTAGGTACCTACAGGTAGGGGGAATGTACTTGATGTTGATAGGCAACCGTCGCCAGACCTTAGGCACCTGGCAGATCCCCCCCGCCCCCCGGTGTACATGCACAGCTACTTGCACGGTGAGCAGACTTAGTCGCGTACTCTCTCCATTTATTCGGAATCCCTTCGGATCTGATAATTACCCCGTTTGGCCAAGTACTTCCTTGGGCATCCGGTGACGAAGATGCAAACCCAGGTACTCTATCCTGCCGCCGTCGCCACCACCTGTTAGCATCGTCATCGTCACCTGCGCGTTCTCGTTTTCTTCGCCGGCTGCGCCATGTCCTCTTCCTCCTCATCCTGTCCCTTCTTAAGATCTTCCTCCAAACCCCATTCCTCTTTATCGTACCAGTCCTCTCCGTCCGACAGGTCGCGGTTCGCCCCGACATGCGCTTCGTACTTGGACCATTGCAAAACCGCTTTTCGCATCCTGTCAGCACGGAGAAGCCCTTCGTATAGTCGCTTTGCCCCTCGACATACTTCCTCTTGCTTCTGTACGTAGAGCTGCAAAAGTCGTCGCATATCCTCGGCTTCTGCCTCTGGGATCCCTAGGTCCCGGTCAGGGTGAGACGACCGCGGGGGAAGGAAGAGCGGGTGTATTGGGGAGTCATCCGCGAATTCCGACGTCACTGATACTGCCTGACTGCCACCGTGTTCAAGCCCTTGGCCAGCTTGACTATGCTGCACCACTTTGTTATCGGCTTCTTCCTGCCTTCTGGGGTGTGCTAGGTTATGCATCGCTAACCCGCTAGGGCCTCCCACGACTGTCGTCGACCCCGCTATCTCGTCGTCGGCGATGCCGGTTGCGCTCCGTGCGTTTTCGGCCGTCTCCATTCTCCCACCTTTCTCCGGTTTGTCGGATATGTCATTTTGGCCATTGTCTCGTCTCTGACCCCTACTAGAAGCGTTTCCGCTCTGGGTTGCTGGCTCTGGAACGGCTACGACCATGCTAACGGGTAGTTCAGCGTCGACCATAGGGGTATCAACGCTATCGGCTCTTTCCCCATTCGTTGTTGCGTTCCCATCTATGCTCATAGGACCTTCGGTCTTGGCTACGGCCTCCAAGGAGTTGCCCTTGTTCGCCAGCGCATTCTTCACCGTCCCTACGTTGGCATCTGACTTAACGGACCCCTGTGATTGGCTCTGGTAGTCCACATAATCGTCGCGATACAATTCGATGTCGTTGGGACCGAGCATCATTTCGCAGGGCACCCAGATATGGTCGCCCACAAGCATTGTCTGTAGATGCTTCACCCTCCAGAGCGCTGCATTCTCCTTGTGCATGGTATGTAGCCCTTGTCTCGCCAATTCTGTGAGAGTTTTGGAGGTGTAGGATCGTGATAAGGTGGGATGTCTGGGAAGGTCGGTGATAGAGGTAAGAGGCGCGAGAATATCTGCAGGCAAGCAACCATCAGCAACCGCGGAAACCCCTCGAGCCGGAGAGGGAACACCAACTTTCAAGCCGCACATTGGCGTATGGGTTAAATTCGGCCGCCGCATCAGTGACATCCCGGATATATTCTTCTTCGTCGCCGCTCTCCACCTCGAAGCCTTCGTCATCGACGAGGACTGGGTTCCGACTAATGATTGCTCTGTGGTGACCAGCATGATTCACAACCTACGAAATACCAGCAGGTTAGGTGTTAGCTTCATCAGCCCACCAGCCTCTACCGATCCGGTGGCAACGTACCTCTTTGTAAACCTCAGGTCCTGAGGGCGGCGCAAGCTGTCCCTCGTGGACAAATCTTGCCCTCTTCTTGAGCTTGTGCCCGCGATTTCCGTTGTAGTTGATTTCAGAGTCCGAATCCGAGTCTGCACGACCTAGAGGTCAGCACTAGAGTGAGGCCTGGCTCCACAGGAACCTACCGTATGCCTTTCGTTTGAGCGCCTTCTTCATCGCCGCAATCGTTTCGGCGAAGAGGATATGCTGTGTCGCAGACATTGTGGCCGTCTGCTCCCGTAGCCACTCAGGTATCTGTAAGCCCACACCGTTCCCACAGCGGTTCGCCGTTACCTGGCTCGTGGTAGCCTCGACGGAGGAATATCTCGGTATGCGGCCGCTCGATTTGTGGCGATGGATGGATGATTTCGTCGGGCGCAAGGGAGTCAATCTGCCCTAGCCGTATTTTCGCGGAGGTCAACTGAGTGTTGAGGTGTTGGTTGCAGAAATAGATGGACGGCGTAGGTGGTAGAGCAGGGTGTACTGGGACGCTCAGATGCTCAAGAGACGCGAGCTCGAGAATACTTGTAAAGGATATTGTAGGTACATAGGGCTTTGCGTAGTTTGTCCGTAGAGAAGTATGGCGCCTATTGTGCACAACGCTGCGAATTTGTGAGAAGACCGCCCGAGAATTGGCAGCGGACCATTTTTTGGTTATTGACAAGAACACCGTCGAGTGGGCAGGTATGTGGATGGGAATGGGAATGGTAAAGTTGTGAGCGAGCCCGAAAACAAGGCTGTTCTGCCCGCAGTACGCGCGGGAAGCTCCTCTGCAATTACCTAAGACAGAGAGAGGGTACATAATGCCATGTACTGGACAGGGATTTTTAGAGAGCTGCCCATATACCGACCTTCTACCTCGGTGATAAGTATCTGAAGGTACTGACTTCATACAACTAACGTGCTGAGTACATAATGCATACCATGCATGCACGCCTTCATGTGGTCCCTCTGATAAGGGCGTGACTCTCTACCAAGATAAGAAAGGTCGGGACGAGCGGTGCCCGGCCGTCCGACCTGCAATCAGGGAAAATAATGTGAGCCGCTAGGTGAGGTCACCAGAAGCCATCACAGGAATGCGAGAACCGGTAGGCCACCAAGTCGTCTCGGTAGCCAACCTAAGCTGCGCAGACTCTACGTAATGTGAACTGCAAGAAACCAAGCGGAAGAAAGCGTCAACCGAATAGCCGTCCGCCTCCGAGAAGGAATTTGCGATCCTCCACGTCTCTAGACTGACGGCAAGCCTCTTCTAGGGTGTTGTATGCCATATGCCGAACTTGAATTGATCGCCATCTGGCATGACCACTCTCCGCCCATTCATACACGCCACGATACCAATGCCTCCCGATCCTCTATCCAAGTAGACCAATGGATGACTATCCAGCAGGTAGTCTGGACCATAATGTCCCCTTCCTCGTCGTCTCCGGTCTGGGGGCCGCTCCCACCAAGCCCCCCCTCGCAGATCACGACCCGAGAGAGCACGGCACGCTCATCCGATCGGAACTGCCTTCGATAGATAGCCGCGAAGCGAGGACTATTCTCCGTTATATCCAAGAGAAGGATGCCGCTGGCCTTCCCTGGAACTCCGACTCTGGGGATACCTCGAAGAAATACAAATTCAAGATTCGAGCTATCGGAAGGGTATGTCTTCGCCGCCATCATCCGCAGCTGCTCGTACGGCAAGTCATGTTTTTATCGGAGTCTAGAGTTTGACTGTGGCCCAGGAATTCCTTCTGCCCCCCCGTCGCGCACACCTCCAGGAAAACTTCGAGACGCCATTATCACCACTCATTCTTCATTCTCCCTTCTCTCCTCTTAGCCCGGGCTCTACTCTATACCCGGACGGCTTGATAGACACACGATGGCTCCAGAAACACCAGGAGCTCGTGCCTAGCGTCTGCCTGTCGTTCTACAGCCTGACATCAGACCCGTCCCTCGCGACCCTGCACGACAACCAACTCAGAACAGACATAAACGCTGTCAAGAATTCTATCGGACAGTCGGGTTATAAGTGCCGCCTCGTCGTGGTCATCCTAAGCGACCAGTCGCCGGCCTCTGTAGGCCAGTTTCAAGAGAGATTAGAGTCCATCAGGAGAGGTACGGGATTGGATCCGAAGACATCTCTTTTTGGCCTGCCCACCCAACGAACTGAGGCAGAATTAGAGAACGCCGTGGATAGTGTCCTAGGTGCGGTATTCGACCAGGCTATCGAGTACTATCGCGATCTGGGGAGGCACGCTCGCAAAAAGAAGGGGAGAGGGGTCGCGCCACAGCCTACTATTCCGCCAACCAGCGGTACTTCTCACACATTATCCCTTCAGGGTTGGAACGTCCGCTACGACTTCAAGACAGCCATTTTCGCACAGTTCCGACAGGAAATAGACGTGGCCTTACGCTCTTATGAACAAGCATACGATACCCTATTTGGCGCCGATGTTTTCGAAACTATTCCAGGCTGGAACCCTAGGTTCAATGATGCACGGCTCTTGGCTGACATTATAGCAATCCGGGTCTTGAATTGCTTACTGTGGGCTGGGCAAAGCACTGCAGCTGTTAGGAGGTGGCAAATACATCACGACAGGGTATTCGACCTTGTTGATCGGAGGGGCCGCGGGACGCAGAACTACGGGTGGAAGGCTTGGGAAGCGAGGTGGTGTACGGTCATGGCCAACCTAGTCGAGAGGGCGAATTTCCCTGAATTGGAGCCGTCCACAATGCTGTCGTATCGCCAGCCCGAAAAGAATCTCTCGGCCGATCGCCTGCAACCATGGGAGCTTCTTCACCACCCGGGGTACTGGTACCGCGCGGCTGCGCGGCATCTCTCCGATAGACGAAGATTAGCACACTCCATATCCGAAGACGCCCGAGAACCGCCAGACAAGTCTTCGCAACTACAGTCGAATAAGGCCTACAACTACGACACGTACATGTGTCCAGAACCCCACGAAGAATTCCCACTGGTCGGATCCGGCGTCAACCACGCCCTGTTGATTTTCAACCACTTAGTGCTAGCACGGAGCGAATTTCAGAGACGAAACCAAACACGATCGTCGGCAGAACTTGCGCTCGAGTGCTGCAGGGAGCTTGAGGGGATGCGTGAATGGAAACAGATCTTGGAAATGCTAACGCCTCTATGGAGGAGCATGTCGTTCCGCAGGGAGGGATGGTGGGACATCACGGAAACATTGAGCTGGGCATTGCGAAAGGCAGCCGCCGAAGCCGGCCAAAGGGATCTCGTCGTTGCCATCGACTGGGAACTTCTGCATAGAGGTGAGCGAGGTTGTCCGTGAAAATGTGACGACTTGATGGACTTATTGATCACTAGGGTTCTCCAAGCGCCCTGGATGGCATTACGATATCACCAAGTCATTGGATGGTGTAGCCGGGGAAGACAGGGCTGTGGTTGATATCAGCGATGAGCATGTAACATCATTCCTACAAGCCTCCTTTGTATTCAAAAATCAAGAGGGAAAGGCCGGACAGAGTTGTCTTGCCCAACTCTCGATTATCTCGAGCTCGTTCCGGGATGCTGCGCCGGTGGTCTTCGACGGAGTTCGAGTTGAATTCGACGGAAGTTTGCGCACATTACATATAAAACACCGGCCCGGCGATAATCAGACGCCAGTATCTTCAACGCTACACGTTACTAAAGTGGCTTTAGATGAAGTCGACATCGGCGATAGTGTCGGTTCTGACGATGATTCCGAGACTAGTTCTCCGGCGACTCGTGCAATTTTACTCGAGGGGAGAGATGACTTGACCGTGCTCCCAGGGCAAGCCAGGGTCTTCGAAGTAGAAATTCCGCTAAGGGAGCCCGGTGACGCCAAAGCGTCGTCTATACAGGTTCTACTAGCCCCCAAGGATTTTATACTTCGATATACGATGAGGGTTCGAGACAGCAACATGGCGGGCCTTTGGTATTCACATTTGTCCTCTCGCAAGAAGATTACACGGACAAACCCACATAAAATCAATGTGCTTCCAAGGCCGCCGAAGATGGAGATCAGACTTGTCAATTTGCTTGAGCAATACTATGCAGGCGAATCCATCAGGCTAGGATTGGAGATTCTCAATGAAGAAGATAGTCACGCAATTACGACGCTGGATACAGCCATATATGGGCAGGACCCTCCTAGCTATAAGGTGCGGATTGAGGGCGGCGAGGAAAAGTCGAGTGCTACGGGATTCGAGGAATCGAGGCTAGACGGCATCTCGGTCGGAACGGTGCCAAACTCCGAGTCGGCAAAGGCTACCGTCATTATTGACCCCGTTGATCAGCCCGTGGTGTTTGACTTGGTTTTGAAGACTCTGTATCACCTAGTGTCAGATCCAGGGACGCCAATAATCCAAGAAGTCACATACCACATCAATATCGTCAACCCCTTCGAGGCAAATTACGACCTATCTCCCAGGTTGTATCCAGAGTGGCCCAACTATTTCAGCTCGGAAGATATCCAGGAGCCGTCTGACGGAGATGAGATCGTCCGCCACCCTCGCGGATTGACCCAGAAATGGTCCCTTGCCACACGGTACGCTTCTTTTGCGCAGGAAGACTTAACCGTCCTGGATCTAGATGTGAGTATCGTTGCTACGCAAGGGAACGTAAGCTGCAAGACATCCAAGAGCCAGTCTATATCAGAAGATGGGGCAATCATCGGCCCCAAGACGATCGAAGAAGCACAGTTCGAGCTCATCGCCCAGAAATTAGACCTCGATGATAGGTCGCCAGCGACAGCCGACCTCGCCTTCACTATCAAGTGGCGGCGGCTTGCTTCATCGCCGGGAGAAGTGAATAGCACGACCCTACCACTTCCGCGATTTTTTGTCACCAGTTCCGAGCCTCGAGTTCTTGCCGGGGCATCATATTACTCGCCGCCGAGCTCGTCGCCGTCTTCGCCACCTTCTGCTGCGACGCCTCAGTTGGTCTTCCTCGACATCACGATAGAGAACCCGTCGTCTCACTTCCTGACGTTCGGGCTCACGATGGAGCCCAGCGACGAGTTCGCGTTCTCGGGGGTCAAGACGACAACCCTGAACGTGCTTCCGGTCGCCCGCAGGTCGGTTACGTACCGGCTGCTGCCGCTGGTGAGGGGCGCGTGGGTCCGACCGACGCTGGTCGTGCGTGACAAATACTTCCAGAAAATCCTCAAGATCATCCCGACGGAAGGGATGAAGAGCGATAAAGAGGGCATCCTGGTGTGGGTTCCTCCCGAAGACGAAGTCGACGGCGACGGCGACAGCAGCCTCTCGGCAGGAAACGACCCGTCTGAAACAGCTCGAGAGACGGAAGAATAGAACGCTTGGGTCTGGGTCTAGGTTCCGTGACGGGTTATGGGGAGATGGCGTCCCCTTTTTGCCAATCTCTGTAGAAATTTTAAGATATCTTTATGGTAATGCGTTATAGGTTCTATCAACGATATCGACGTTAGAGTCGATATTACCGGAACCAAATCCCAGGCTCCAGGGCGCCTGTCTTACAGTACCTACGTGATCCTCACAGTTGACGCTTTATCGAATCCTTGAAGCTCTCCAGGGCCCGATAGGGGTACATCTAATCAACAGAGGGACCAGCACCCTGAAAACCCGACATTATACTCATAGTAGAGGTACCTAGTGGGTATGCGAATCTACTTAGGTACAACGTAACCGGGGGTGTCTACAGGAGGTACCTTACCTAATCTAACGGTGGGGTGCATTTGTAGGTACTAAGTACCTAGCCGAAGGTAAGGGAGAGCGCATTAGGTAATTGTAGGAATTTCGATCTGCCCATTGTCATCATGGTTCTATTTTCGGGTTCTAGGACGCGGCCGGGGTCTAAGATGTTGCGACTCGGGTTATCATTTTCTTAACTCCCCCATCGCAATCCCTAACTCCGAGTCAGCTACAACCAGCCGGAGTTCCCGCACAGTTCATTTCAAGGACGCGTTGCTCGTCTTCTCGGCTGGAAGCCTGTCGTCGACGACACTCGGATACGAGATTGCGAGGCCCCAATGATCTTACGCCACCTTCCTAGAGTCTGACCCGTCCAGATCTTTGGGCCCCCCCTCCTTTCTTTGGATGCCCTTGGTCGTAGTATACGTATATATATACGCATATATATTTGGCCTAGAACGTGCTTTATTCTGACCCAACTCATGCATCCGCTGCTCCGAAGTCTCTTCTCCAGCGGACCCGGGGTTCGAACTAGCCAACTCTACAGAAGGGCTTCCGTATCGGGTGCTACCCTCGCCCTCTCGATGGCAGCGTATTACAGCAACGTGGTCGTGCGTCCGTCGCCGGCTGCCGAGGCCCAGGAGTTCGATACCAAGGCTCATCACATCCAGAACCGACATGGGAAGACGATCAAATTTCGCAACCCTTACCCGTCCTCTCAATCTATCAGCGGTTGGGATATTTTCAAGATAACCACAATGCACGTTTGCCCCCGGCCCTCCCCCCGGGCCTAGGGGCCTTTGTGTCTGTTGCGCTCCCGCTAACGAGGATTTTTTGCGTAGAGAGCCGCTCACGGGGTCGCTCGTCTGGCCGAAGCCAAAGCCGGAGGACAAGGTGGTGCCTGTGGTAAAACCCGAGTTCCTTCCGACGCGCGCGTCGTCGAAGCTCCGTGCCACCTGGCTCGGCCACGCTTGCTACTATGTAGAATACCCGTCGGGCCTGCGGGTTCTCTTTGACCCCGTGTTTGAGGACTGCTGCGCGCCCGTCTCGATGCAGGCCTTCAGGCGGTATACAGAGCCGCCGTGCGACATCGCCAGCCTGCCTTTCGTCGACGCAGTAGTCATTAGCCACTCGCACTATGACCACCTGTCGTACCCGACGGTGCAGGCAATCCAGAAGCACCACCCCAACGCGCACTTCTTCGTCGGCCTGGGACTGCAGAAGTGGTTCAAGCAGGGCGGCCTGAATAACGTGACGGAGCTGGACTGGTGGCAGGAAGCCGAACTCACGCTGTCGCCGCAAGCTGGCAAGGCGGCGGAGGCGAAAGCTGACGACGGCCCGGCCCCGTCGGAGTCGATAACTGCGAGGATATCGTGCCTGCCTTGCCAGCACAGCTCCGGCCGGTCCGCCTTCGACCGGGACACGACTCTCTGGTGCTCGTGGGCGGTCACGTCGGGGGACCCGGCCAAGTCGGTCTGGTTCGGGGGCGACACGGGATACCGCGCGGTGCCGAAAGCGCCCGCGGGGACGGACTACGAGGGCCCGGACTACCAGCACCTGCCGGTGTGCCCGCAGTTCCGCCAGATCGGGGAGAAGTTCGGCTCGTTCGACCTCGGCCTCATCCCGATCGGCGCGTACTGCCCGCGGCCGGTGTTCTCGTCGGTGCACGCGTGCCCGGCCGACTCGGTGGAGATCTTCCTGGCGACGAAGTGCAAGAGGGCGATGGCGATCCACTGGGGCACCTGGATCCTGACGCCCGAGCCGGTGCTGGAGCCGCCGAAGCTGCTCAGAGAGGCGCTGAAGCGCAAGGGCCTGGCCGAGACGGGCCTGTTTGACATATGCGACATCGGCGAGAGCCGGGAGTTTTGAGGGCGCTGCATAATCTGCATAGATAGGCGTACGTACCGGATGGGTTGACACCTCAGTTGAGAGGGTTGTTTGTTGCCTTGGCGGTGACAGCGGAGTTCAAGCGGGAGAAGGGGGGCTTTCGCGCAGCTTGTAAAGAGAGGGCTACGTAGGTATAGGAATATGCGTTGGATTTGAATCGCTTTGCTATCTCTATACATTACCTATGTTATGCCTACTTGCAGGTAGGTATGGTATACCTACTATATTACAAACACCAATATTACAGAACCAAATACGAAGAGCTGGTGTCGATATGCACAGGTGCGCAGGTAGGTGACGGTCTTGAGACACTTGACTGCCTACCCGTAGGCGAGTGCTTTTGATATTTCGGGACGGACTAGGATGTGCCCTTCCCACTCCCCTTTAGGGTCCTATAGGATAGGATGTGGCAGGGAACAACATGTGTAGGCCTAGTAACCAGCCTAAGCCTGCTATGTATATTTGCGTTACCTCTGTAGACTATACGATATGTAGGTACCCACCTACCTATCTTAGGTACCTACACATACATGTCATTACAGCGGGAGAGCACTGCCTGGTACCTAACGTAGGTACCTATAGGTGCCTACCTAGGTACATGTAGACAAGCTTTTTAGCTTGATGGCTTCCGGCTAGGCAAAACGCCGATCACATGATCAGGCTATGTCAACGTAATCATGTCCCCCCTACCTACTGCTTACCTACCTAGGTACCTACCTCCTATGCCATGTGCACCCAAGGTACATGCATTTTGCGGCTCTTCCTACCCAACTGAAGGTATCTCGCTAAGGTCACTTAGGTTGCGATACTTAAGCCTTGGGTGTGGGTGCCCGTCCGCCTACCCAAACATCCTAGAACTTCCCCAAATTCACTTCCATTGTCTTCTCCAGAGCCCAGGGATAGGAGCAGCACCTGCAATCTCGTCGCCTACCTACACACACGCGCCCACTCCGAGCAACTGACACTCCTCTCCTATATAAGACGCCTACTAGTCCAGTCCTAGAAAACGCATTCAGCGTTCGAACCTCTTCTGCTTGCCTCCCTGCTTGCTTACGTTCCCTGTCCCGAACCATACTCTATATCGGACTTCGTCACTCTTGTTGCGGACTCATCGTAGACTCATCCCACTCATCCCACATCTTTTGCTGTCTGCGAACGGAGGTCGACCCTAGGCGAGCGCCTGTCTACCCGATTGTTGCCTTGGCTACCTTTCTCCCTTTTGCGGTCTTCGTTTCCGACCATGCATCAACGACAATACTGTTGTTTGGAGTTCATCTACTTAAACCCAGCCTCTCGCCGTCTTCCCACCTCGCCGCAGTGACGAAGTGTTCGGTGGCTTACTCTGAAATGTGCTTTTGTGCCCCGGCCGGGCCTATAAAAGTACTGTATCCTTATGGCTAGTATGGGAGACCCAGCTAGCAGACTCATCGTGAGTATCCCGACCGTGTCCGATGCCGAACAGCCCATCCACACCTACACTACATCTATTCATCCTTGTAGCTCTCCATCACGCGCTCCTGGTGGCTTGCCTCCCGACCTGCTCTCTTGAATGAAGCTGATCTCTTGAGTGTAGGAGGAGCTCCGGTCGCTTCTTGACGAGACAACTATTCTATCTATTTCTAGTGACTTCGACTTGGATGATCCTCAGCAGTTTGCTGCCGCCCGCGAAATTCTCCTAACCATATCTAAAGATGTGGAAGCAGAGGAAGCCACTGGTTTCAACGCCAGTGGCCTTGGCGCTGATGGTATCGTAGACATCAATCCCTCACAGCCGGATGACGGTGCAGAGATTGCTAGTGTGGCCGTCAGCGACATAAAGAGTATAAGCGGCCTGACCTCCACCACTGAAAATTCGACCCCTCCGAGTCTAACTTCGAAGGGATCATCAAGGATCTCGACTCGTGAGACCCCGGTGCTTTCCCACGTCGGTGTCTTTGACGGGCTCAGCGATGACGAGAAGGAAAATCAACTCGCTCAGATGTTCGTTAGCTTGAAGCGCATCGACGTGAGGCTAGCTCTGCAGAAATCCAAGGGCGACGCGAGTCTTGCCATTGACGAACTCCTTAACTTGCAGTGGCTGGAACAGACGAACCAGCGCCCCAAAGGCGTTGACGGCTTTTACGTATCTGACGATGATTCTCGGGGCAAGAAGAAGAAGGGTAAGAAGAAGAGGAGGGGAGGAATCAAAGTATCTACCCCGAGAGCCACCGGTCCTGAGGGCGCACCCGAAGGAGGAATCGATAACGAGGTAGTCCAGAGTGGTAAGGGCTTTAGTTACCGAGTCGAAGAAACCGTTTCCGTAGGTGATATTAACAAAATGCCTTCTATAGATGATATTGTATTTGTGTCTACTCGGTTCAACCTATCAGAATCGGAGGTGTCTAGCATCTATCGTCGACACAAGGCCTCTCTTGGGGCTACAGTGGTGCAGATCTTGGACAACTACATCGCTCTAGGCCTGCCGCTGGCGGATCCTAATTTATTGTCTGATTTCCAGCAAGAAGTATCTGGGTTCTTTTGGATACCTCGCCAGTATATCACGTCAGTCATCGACATCTGTCCGACCCGAAGAGACGCGGTAGACGTCGTCCGCGTGTTAGCAGAACACTTCGAGCGGTCATCATACCTAAAAATTGACGTGCCGTATCGCGTCGTGGCGTCGGACTCGGACGTGGTGTCCCCTACTATCATTACTACGCTCGAGCCCGCGAGCACCACCAACCCACAGTCGCCGACGAGCCTCCGCGCCGCCGCCTCGGTGTCGCAGCGCCTCGCCGCTTCGCGTAGTCACTCGATGGCCTCCGCCACCGCCGCCTTTAAGAAGGGCCGGTCGGACCCCCTGTTCCGCCAGGCCGGCGCCCTCTTCGCGGAGCGCGCCCGCGCGCAGACGGACGACCTCCGCCGCGCCGCCGCCACCCTTGCCAACCTCCGCGTCGACGAGCAGAGCGCGCCCGGCATGATCGATCTGCACGGAATGACGGTGCAGGATGGCGTTACCATTGCTCTCGAGCGCGTCGGCAACTGGTGGCGCGACCTCGCCGCCGAGAACGCCGGTGACGAGCGCGCCCGCCGTGCCGCCGCCCGCGCCGCCCCCTTCAAAGTCGTCACCGGCATCGGCCGGCACAACCCCGACGGGAGGTCCCCGCTCCGCATCGGCGTCTCCAAGGCCCTCGTCAACAACGGGTGGAAGATCGAGGTCCTGACCGGCGCGTTCTGCGTCACTGGGAGGCAGTAACGATTTTTTTTTTGTTTAAGGAGGGGAAGGAAGGGTAGAACGCTTCTAGATAAGCGACGAACCCGACTTGCCCCCCCACACCATATTCACCTAAATATGTGAAGGCGGCAGCCGCGCGGCTGCGCGGAAGCCCTCTCTAAACCCCGAGCAACACACATTTGGATGGACGACGAGTTGGGTTATCTATGTATCTACACCTCGGCGTGCAAGACATGAGAGTCTACCAGAGGGAGACGCCGACGGCATTTCGGAATTTTTGGTAGACCCTCTGCAGGTGCTCGGTGTGTAGGGTAGCATAGCACGCGTTGGCACACACCTCGTCCTGTATCTCTCCCCGGCCGGATTCCCGTCGGCTACAACGCGACGCGGGAATCCGCCCGGTACCCCCCCATCTATACCACGTTCTCTCCCATCTTGCATGCCGAGAAATGGCCCCCTTCCCTCCCCGGCGGCAAACTTACTGAGTGGCGCCATCTAGATACCGAGTTCGTGCCCGCGAACGGAGACGCGTGTCCCCGTCCTCGGCAACTAGGTTGCTGCTAACTGGCTCTCGAGATCGGCGCCTCGGTCTGTGTGGTCTGCTTCGGTCGTAGATAACACGTTGGCATCGGGGACATTAGCTTTACTTACGGGCAAGGATTGCGTTATGAGTGATGATGTATACGATGTATAGTTACAGTAATCTGTAGATGCGTACACTTCCCATTTTGAGAGGTGGGCACGTGTAAGTTCCCGCGCGACATACATATTATATACCCTTGTTCATAGTCGACGTTGTAGTGTAAGTAGACAAATTAGTTGGCATACAAGTCGACCCGTATTAACCCATTCTCGTCTTGAAGGACGTGGGGAGGCTGACTTGTTACCTATATAATTCTACATAGTAAACCCGCTTAATTGTCTTCAACTTGTGTAGGACGCTGCTTCCAAGTATTAATCAAATTTGATAGTCCCCCCTCCGGTCTGAGGATACGATATGCCGAGTTTATAGATCCATCCTATCTTACAGCTGCGGCTCTGTCTTGTTTTCTGTCCTTCTTTCTTCCGCTCTGCGAATATTTACTACTCGTCGTCGTCGTCGTCGGAATAGTCCCGGTCTATCGTCGCTAGGTTTCGTCTGGCTACCAGATCTTCCACAATGCCTCCTTTGCTATCCGGGTCGGCGTATCCTTCTCCACCAACCAACGATAGTGCCACCGGCAGGAAGATCAACGCATGCGTGGCTGCGAATATGACCAGCGCTAGCCACACACGGAAGTAGTAGATTTCGAAGATCTTGGACCGGGTGAAGGCCAAGACGCAGACGCCGAGCAGCTTAGTGACGGTGATGCCGCTAAAGACCGATCCGCCAACATTCACGAGTGCCGTCCAAGCCCTGGCATCCCGGCCGCGGAAGCGATTCTTAGCCCCCTCCATAACCAACTCCGAAGGGAACATGAATGCCCGCGCGATATGAGCGCAGAATTCGACGGCGATACCGACGCAGATGATTAGGTTTACCAACGAAACGGCATTGAGCGACACACCAAACACTGCCATCGCACCGATTATATCCACAACGGTCATGGTCACGGTCAGGGTGACGATGAGGGCGGTGACGACAGAGCCAAGAAGAATAGACGAGACCACGAAGACGAGGGCCACTGCCGAGCCAAGGAGCGCGCCGGTGAGGTTGACAATGTTCGCGTACTGGTCAAAGAAAACGTAGAAGACGCTGTACGGGAATACCTCGACCCCCGTGTTGGCTGTGATATCGTTGGCAATGCGGCGGGCCGACGCGTAGGCATTGATGAAGTCGTCCTGGCTGCGCAAGGGTTTGTGCATAGTCCGGAAATGGCTGGCGGAAACATCGACGTTCTCGGCGTCCAAGACGACAGCCTGGCTATACGAAGCTTGACCGGCCAGAGGACACTCCTCGGTAGTTGGAGACTGCAGGAATTTCTGCAAGTAGTGAACGAACTCGTCACCTTCCGGCATACCAGCCAAGGTGATGTTCCATAAGGGGTCCCGACCAGTGAAGCAGACTTTACCGTCTTCCTTGCAGCAGCTCTCGAAATCCGGATTTAGCCAGAGGAGGAAATCGTCAATCCAGCTGGCGGTCGGTGAAGATATGTAAGAAACATCGGGCCGCTTTCGCTCTTGTTCGAGTATATTCGTGAGGGAGAATTGCTCGCAGGTCGTAAAGCGGGAGCAGAGGTGTCTCTGGTTCGTGCGCTGCGTTGCATCCAGGTTCTTGGTAACAAAGTACACAGGTGGGCCGGTATCCAAGTAGCTGTACACGTCGTTGAAATAGTCGATGAGATAGGAATCGTCGGGTAGAGCGACTCGCTGGTCTAGACCCAGTTTCACATACGGAATCAAGGCCACACCGGCAGCGAGGAAACCGAAGAAAACGGTGACGATAAGAACCTTCACTTTCTTACCCAATATGGTTGGTGCGTAGCGTTTCCGGATGAACTGCTCTAGCAATGATTCATCCGGTTCGTCGAATGTGCGAGGGGCGCCAATGCTGGCACTATCTTGCAGATAGATGCGAGCTGCCTTGACCTGGATACAAGGGAAGCAGTCTGCCCTGAAGTTTTCGATCCGCTGTTGGTTATAGGACAAGATAGAAATAAACAGAGTCATCTGGAGGAGCGCGTTGATGAATACCGCACCCGCGGCATATATCGCGAAGTTCCGGACAGCCGGCATACCGACGAATGCCCCGAGAGCAAAAGAGACGGTTTCCGTAACGGCCGAAAAGAGAATGGATGGGCCGATCCGTCCAAGTGCTTTGGCTATCCTCTTTTCGACCACAGCGTCCCGGTCGCTTCGGTTAGCACGCTCAAACTCGTGGACGATGAGGAAGATGTTGTCCACTCCGACAGCCAATACGATGAAAGGGATAACCTCAGCAATGATGAGCGTGACCTTTATCCCCGCGAAGGAGAAGAGTCCGACAGAGGAGACGATGGATGCCAGAACGATCATTATGCCGGCTAGACCTAGCGAGAATTTGCTCTCGACCAGAGCCACAGCTGGGTTTCTCACTAGCCCACGGATCGTCATGGTAGTCGAACCCAGGGCAAGCGAAGCATAGAAAAACATGACCAGATAGCTAATGACGATGATTGTCGCGTCCGTGTTTGTAGATTTGTTTAGTTCCTCCTCCAAGCTGATTTCGGTCGAAAAGGACAGTCGTAGGCCACGATCTGCCGCTTCGCTCTGGACCTCTAAGAGCCGGTCTTTCAAGGACCGCTCCCAGTCCATGGCTTGGGCCAATTCGGCGCTTCCCTTGGGGTGATTGCTGACCACCCATGTCACCGTCATGGCCCGCGCCTCGGTGATATTCTCGATGCCATCATAACCACCTAGGATCATATTTGGCTCTATCGGCTGTCCAAAGTCAGGGCGACAACCCACGGGAGATTCTGCACACTCTTGAAACGAGGACCTCCAGGCTTTCGTGCCATCGAAGTAAACAGTTGGAGACTGGACGACGCAGGCGGAGCCGGTCGGTTTGAAACACACTTCCTGGAAGTTCGCGCGGGATGTCTCGCCCCGCAGCTCCTTAACGCTCTTCTCTACTCCGGCCCACCACGTCAGCGTCTCGTAACTGAGGACCGGGCCGGGTCCTAACGGGTTAGTGTCGTTCACTAAAAAGACCTTCTGCGCGCGGTAGAAGGGACCGAAGTTCTGATCGAAAAATGCTTTCTCTTGAGCGGCTGCCGACTCGGGGCTCACCCACAATCTCTCGGGTTCGGTCTCGACGTAGAATCTGATCCAGCCGGTAGAAAGAAGAAGAACCAGTATGACGCTAGAAGAGGTGGTAATCCCAGGATACCTCGCGCAGAAATGGCCCAATTTGCTAAACGCGGTGCTGCACCAGCTGCTGATCGCGTAGTCCCTCTGGGGCCGGTCGTAGATAGTACCATTAATAAAGTCGCCCTCGTCTTCGTCATCGCTCGGTTCGGCGCCATGCAGCAGGTGGCGCCGCTCACTTCGCCGCTGCACATGCTTCATCCAAGCAACATGGCCAGCCAGGGCCACGACGAGTGTACAGAGCAGTATGCCATACGTGAAGATCGAGGCAAACGATAGACAAGGAAGAACGCCGACTCGGCACGATCCCGCCTGCCGTACCTCGGGAAGCTCCGGACACACGGCAGGACAATCGACACAGGAACATCGAAAGTTGGGGTCCTCGTCGTTGCACTTCTTAGGCCTCATCTGTCTCGGCGCCATGGCCGGATCCGTATATTGCTCGGGGAAGTTGATCTGGAAGGGCGACCCGATCACTTTCTCGTCACCGAGGAACTTGAGGAGCTGGGTGTAGTTCTTGGCACCGCCACCGATGAAGTCGATAGCCTTAGAGTTCGACGCGCCAAACTTGACTTCCTTGCAGCTGTCGTAGAAGCCCTCGCCATATTCTTTGGAAATCAGCTGGTCGACCTCGGCAACCAACGTCTTGCCGTTCTTCTCGATTGTCTTCGTCACGTTGATGAACAGCGATTGATCGGGCGAGCAGCTGAAGGAACAGAACAGGTTGTAGAAGTTCTCTTTGCAGGCGGGACAGGAGCCGATGATCTGGTTCGGGGTGGACAGCTCGGACTTGAGTGCTTGGAGCTATACACCTGTCAGCAGAGGCGAAACGGGGAATAAGGGGCAGGCAACGGAGGGCGGACCTGTTCGGTACTACAGCAGACCTTGCTATCCTTCCATTTGGGACCGCACACGGCCTCAATTTCCTTGGCAAATTCCGGGTCGGGGGTAGTAGCCAGTCCGTTGTCGACGCAGGGCAGCTGTTTGCCGAAGAAGCTCTTCTTACCGCACTGGCCGCGCATCGCACAGCGTCCGGCTTCATGTTTAGGTGTGTAGAGCTCGTCTGCCACAGCGCCGCCGGCCAGCAGCAGAGCGGCGACAGCAGCGACGAGGCGAGGCAACGGGGCCATATTGGTGCCCTACCAGGCCGTATCAGGCCGTAATGTTGCGAGGCCTAGCTAGCGCGATAGGGCGCCGTCAACACCATGAGGGCGAGGGTGCGAGATGGTCCAGGGCACGAGACGGTTAAGGAAGCCGTTCTGGTGCCGCAGGCACTAGGATGAACGAAGGTGAGGGAATTCGCAGGTTGGTGATGGAGGGGATGGGATGGGGGATGGCAGGCAGAGAAGACGGATGATGGGCGACGGGCGATAAGACGGGGTGGGATGGATGAGGTTGGCCGGAGAGGGATGGTGGATGGTGGAAGGGCGATGGTTCAAGAGAGTACCTAAGGTCAGGTCGCATGAGTTGTCCTGCGTCATCAAATGGGCGGCCCCGTGCCTGCCGGCCACGGCTCCAACGTGGACCTTGCGCCAAGAAGTTAGTTCTTGACTCATTGCATAGGAGGTACCTCAGGTGGTATGGGCATAGGTGGGTTTGATCACGTGCCAGAATCCCACCTCCGCACGGGTATCTGTTCTGTCCTGTGGGGCAGATACCTGCCCCCTGAGGTACCTGCATTGATGGATTTAGGTACATCCGGATTAGGTTTGACGCCCATTAGAGTGCCGACAATGATATGATCAACTGAAGATTTCTACCTGCGAGAAACCAGATCAACATCCCCTCGCTTTTACTAGAATGCCCGCGTTGCACATACAATAGACATATAGATACCTGCCTAGGCATGGCATGCTTACTACATATAGATAAGTACCTCCTATACATATAATAAGTAAGGTACTTCGTATTCGGTTACCGACTTGGTAAGGACCTCCGTTGATACGGCGTCATTCCTTGATGTGATGCACCTTATCGAGCACGGTTCTCCAGGGCGGACGCTGGGACTCGGCGCGTAGCCCACATGCGTCTGGTTCTCGCATAGCTAAGAACGCCTACGAATAGGTAACAAGTGGCGGATAGCGGGAGGCACGCGTCCCCCTACGACAGCACCTGTCTACGAAGACGTAGAATCAAGACGATGATGCATAACATTTACCTATATACACACCTACATAAACGCCAACACATAAATACCAATCACGATTATCCCTCGCAAACACATACCTACATATCCCGCAAAGAGCGAGTGGGAACGAGCGAAGCAGGGTCTTCCCAGCCGAGACGCCGATTCCTCTACCGCTTCTTCTTCTTCCTCTTGCCCCTGAACGGCTTGACCACTACCATAGGCAATGTGATCAACGCCAAAAAAAGCGCCACCCTGCCTCCCCCCTAAGTAGACCGACAGTATGTACGTAAGCAGAGATCAGCCAAAGGAGGCTAGACTCGTGCGAACGCGACCCGTAGCTACTATCCAAGCCGGTCGGCAGATCAGTACGCGAAGCTCTCGCACGCGACGTCCTCGCCCGCCGTCCACTGCAACAGGACCTCCGTTAGCTCCCGGCCCGCGCAGCAGTAGAACTTCCGCCGGCCCTTGGCCCCCGCCGCCAGTACGTCGGCTACCGCCATCCGCCGCGCCAGCACCTCCGCGCCCAGCCCCCGCACCGCCGCCTCCAGGTCCCTCCGCGCGTCCGCCTCCCCCCCTCCTGTGACGAAGAGCCGCGTCACCGCCGCGAGCCCCGCCGTCGCGCCCACCACCGCCACCGCGAGCGCCAGATCCTCCGCCCTCAGGCTCCATAGGACGCGTAGCCTCTCGCCGCCGCCCCGCAGCGCGCCCGCGGCCTGGGCCATGAGCGGCGTGATCCCGACTCCCCCCGCCACGAACACGCTCGTGCGGTCCGCTTCCCCAGCGTCCCCGCCGGCGGGCAGCCGGAAGCCCTCCGCGCCGCCGAACCCGAGCACGGGGATCTCCAGCGGCACCCGCAGGTTCCACCGCTCGAGCAGCCGCGTGGCGGCGCCGTGCCTCCGCGCCGTGATCTCCAGCACGCGGGGGGCCGACCCCTCGGCGTCTCCGTCGCGGTCGGCCGGCGGGGGGCAGCTAATCGTGAACGTCCGCACGAAGTCGTCGTTAAGGCTCTGCGGGTCCTCGTCCCGCATGTGTATCCACCCGCAGTCGAGCTCTCCGGAAAAATCCAGCGTGACGTGCTGCCCGGGGAGCCACGTCGGCGACGCCCCCCGCCCTCCTCCTTCTCCTCTATCCGCGCCCGGCTCGAGCCTAAGCGCGTACCGCGAGATGCTCGGGGTTAGCGTCTCTCGGGAGACGAGCGCCGCCGTCGCGACTGCGCGGTCGCGGTCGGCCGGCGCCGGCCCTGCCTCCCCGGCGAGTTGCCACACCGCCGGGTTGTACGGCGAGTCGTCGAGCGCGGCGCCGCGGAACGGCAGGCCGTCGCGCACGAAGCGCGCCTCGGCGACGTCGATCCGCACCGCCAGCGCCGCTCGCGGCATGCACGCCGCCGCCTCGGCCCCCGCCAGCACCGTCGCTCGCCCCGTCAGGTACAGCACGTCGCCCGTCGCCAGGTCCGGCACCGCGAGCCCCGCCCGCGGGTCCAGGTGCAGGTTCCCGAGCGTCTGGTACAGCCGGTTGCCCGAGTACTCCGGGTACACCAGCGCCGTCCCGCCCTCTTCATTCCGCAGCACCCGCACGAACCCCGGCGTCCCGCCTCGATGATTCGTGTCCATGCTCCCGCTCCCGCCCTCGCCAGCCCCCGGTGCGGCGCTCGCGATGAAGAACATGTCCGCCCGCGCGAGCAGGTCGACGGCCGCCACCGGCAGCGGCACGCCGCGCCCCTCGCTCGCGAGTTCCGGGGCGGGGGTGCGCGGCGTGATTCGCTTCCGGTTGAGGTACTTGGGGCAGTTGCCGAGCGCCTCCTCGATCTTGACGGCGAGCTGCATGTCTCCGACGCCGTCGCCGCCACGGTCGCGCCCCGGCCCCGCTCGCGCCACGGTGCCGACGAGCATGCGTCCGGCGATCTTGACGCGGTCGCGCGTGTCGAGGTCTATCGCGAGGCCGGCGAGGAGCTTGCCGCCCCCTTCGGGCCGGACGACCGCGTCGTCGCCGTCGCCGATGACGATTTCATCCTCGTTCTTGGCCCCCGGCGTCGCGAACAACGCCCGTAGCACGGGATCGTGCCGCGCGTCAGCCGTCGCGCGCACGCCCAGCACGTTCCGTGCGATCGGCCGGCAGAACCCGGCCTCGCCCCCCCAGATGGTTGCCCAGGGCCGCCCCTGCTGGTCTAGAGTCCCGAAGGCGACGAGAGGCGACTGCGAGATGCGATACCCGTGTCCCGCCGGCAGGCCGAAGTTAGTGGGATTATCTTGTGGGGGCACGTGGAGCAGACGGTGCATAGCCTGCTCCCCGGCGTGAAATTGAAATGGCTTGACGGTCGTGAGCTGTGCCATTTGGAACCATCCCCGTGGCTACGCGCTAGGTAGGTTAGGTACGGTTGTGAGATGAAGATGAAGAAATCGATGGAGGAGGACCCGGTTCGCATTGGATCATGATGAACTGACTTACCCCAAGGTTTCTGGGCGCCTTTATAACATGCCAGTCGCGATCAGCTCCGCGGAGGATGTACGCTAGAAGCTTCACGCCAGTCCTCTAACCCTCCCGGCCTCACAACAGGTTAGCTAATCGCCATACTCAATGACGATTTACGGTCCATGTCATGTAAGCCGGTCATGACAAATCAGGAAGGGCGCGCTGCCGCAGGCCTTCAAATCCCGGACGGATTCCAAAGACCTGCTCCGGCGCAGAGAGCATAGCCCCGTTATAAATCGACCGAGTTAGCAGCCGAAGTGACCGAGGAATACCCGCGATCAGAGGCCCACAATAGGGAACAGTCAGCCCCGTATAGTTGCTACAATCTTCGAGATGAACCGTGCAGTACAACGAGACTTCATTAAATTCATCGCAACCCCTGATGTATTTACAATACGAGCGCCTTCTCGTTGGCGTCCTCTTAAACGAAATAGGACGACTTTCTAAGACATGTCCTCCCAAACGTCTCGTGCCGGCTCAGCTATAACGAGAGACATTGTGGGTTTGTCCGCATACGCGTGACAATATTAGGGTATCCGCACATCCCACCTTCATGTGGTCAATCCTTCACCTTGTATAAATACTAGTATCTTTGAAAGTCGCGTTGCGCTTCTAAGTCACCGTCGTAGTCGTATCTTGGCCCCGTGTTCCTCTGGCCCGTAGTAGTCCCGGGCCGCTGCGGGTAGTATCCATCCGGCTGCCGGGGCGGCATTGGAGCTGTCATATTCCGCTGCGGCGGCAGTCTCTGGGCTGGGGACATAGGATTCGTGGCGCTACGCTGAGGCGGATAAGGGTGAACGTTATAGACGGGACCGCGGTTCGGGAACATGGACGGTCCCGGACCAGAGCGTCCACTCGCCGGAGGTCCCCGGTTTGAGTACATAGAGGGTGCCGGGCTAGAGCGTCCGTTCGTGGGAGGCCCCCGGTTGGAGTACATGGAAGGTGCTGGACTGGAACGTCCGTCGATTGGCCCACCATTACTAGGCCGTCCACCAAGTTGATTGACGGAACGAGGCATGGGTCGACCATAGCCATCCATCGAGGGCGGGGAGCGGGCGGGTTGCGGCATGGGTGGCAGGGCGTCCGGCGAATAGGTAGATGGGCTTGCCGTATATCCGCCGTCGAATCCATTTCCGCTCGTTTGCAAACGACCAAGCTCACCAACTGAGCTCAGGCTTCCCTTTGAGCTTCGCGTTCCTGGCCGAGTTGGCGGCTGCAAATCAGCAAGGTCAAATGAGGGTAGAGTCGGCGCAGGAGACGCGATTCCCCCGAAGCCCATCGGGGCGGCCTCATCTACCAGGGGGGCACGAGATGAGACGTTGGCGGGCCGTGTCGGCAGTTTCGGGTCCCAGGAATCGAGTTCGATGCTGCGCGTAGACCCGGGTCGCGAGCTGTATGGCGGCAAGGTAGCCATTGTGTCGTTCCGGCTAAGCGTGGGCATTCCCGGGAGTTTATCATCCTGGCTGCTGTCATCCATCAGAGTTGGTATAGTTGCTTGTCGTCCCACCGGCGCCTTTTCGCCAGCTTTCTTCGCGGCCCTATACTCCGCCTTGAATCGATCTCGTTCCTCCTTTTCCAGTGCCTTGTTCACCTTGACCGTCACAATTTCCGTCAGTCTCTTGTTGACCTTGCGCTCGCAGTAGCCGTGGAGGCCCCCATCTTGCCGAGGAATATAATGCCAGAGGAAGAAAACGTAGAAGAAGGCCGCGGTGAGCAAGAACAAGAAGGACACGACCCAGACGACCAGGGTGAACAACATGCCAGACAAAATCACCACCTGCTGAGTGTTCTCAGTAGCGAGCTGCTGCAGCTTGCTGTAGAGGGTTCCGAGAGTACTTTCTACTGAGGAGACATCCGTGGGGATTAGATCCGAAGTGTAGACGGCGTATATGGTTAGGGCGTTGATGGCCTGGCGTGGGCCAGAACAGAAGATAACACGGATCCATGCTTAAGAGCAAGTCAGCGATCGTCACGGGGGGTTGTTGCTTTGCTTTTCGCTTCTCCGGGATCATTACTCACATTGAAAGCTGAAGTACGTAAAAAGAGCCACATACTCGGCCCCCTTCTTAGATTTCGTCAACTCGGCGAAAACGAGGAAGCGCCTCCACCCCTGCCCAGACCCCATACGAACACTTTCCAGACGCACTGCCAAAGGGTCAAGGTAGCATTCGGCGACGCTTCCTCGCTTCATAACCCTCATAGCACGGAGATGTTCGAACGCAAGGTTAACGAACGTGGCGATGATGCATGCGGAGAAGATCCATTTCGAAACGTCGAACGGGATAAGCTGGGTGGGATCGATGGCGGACGACCAAGTGTTGAAGGCGAGCAGATTAATAGCCGTGAAGGTATCGACGCCGTAAACGGCCAGAGATATGATAAGGGAGAAGTACAGATAGGCGAAGGCGAATGGGGTGAAGCATGACGTTGACTTGAAATCTCTGAGGCTCTAGGAAGCAGGGTCAGCATGGCGAATTGGGTTCGGCCCGGATGCGTATCCTGCGCGGAGAGAACATACAATGGCATCCCACTTTTGCTCAGGTCGAATTTCGACCTGCTTCCGACTACCGCGGCAACCCATCTTCGTTGGATGGGAATCGCTATCGTCGCGAGAGTCGTCTACGTGAGAAGGAAGCCAGAACCAAGGGGCATAACCAACAAGGGGTATCAAATATCGCCAATCGAGGGTTATAGTTAGAAGGGAAGGATTGAAAACCAGAAGGAAAGAAGCGTGATCAAGGATGGAAAAGAATGTAGCTGAAGTCCTATTTCTTGTCGTCACTTGTTAGACCGGTCCTGCCGTCTTGCGCAGCCGTCGCCCCTCGCCAGCGAAGTTGTCGACCGCGCTCTCAAATCGAAGAGCAGATGGGCGCAAAGGCGCGAAAGAAGGGGGGGAAGGAAAAGGAAGAGGAAGAGGAAGAAGAAGTGAAAATAAGACCTAGAGAAAAGAAGGGTTCCCTAGAGGACAAGGCTCGCAGAGGAGAGACGGACGTCGACCTCAACCAGGAGATACTAGACAGTGATACCCGTCACTAATGACAGGGTCTCGGCCTGGTATCCGGAAGACATGCCAGCCAAGCTGGTGAATGAAGGAAGAGAAGGCAAAGAGGCGGCGGCGATTGCGGGCTCGTAGAAGCCACGCTGGTAAAGACTGGCTTGCTTTGGTGACCGTCGAGATTCCGATCAGGGCAACAAGCTTTTCCCGCACGGTTGCTCAAAGGGTAAGGCTCGAGCAGTTGGACACTGGAACTCGAAAAGCCTACGAGACGGACCCGGGCGGCGTCTCAAGATGCGTGGGACGGAGACATACGGGACTAATGTGGGTTGATGTGGTTCGGCTCTGTTTGATCTGCCCTTAGGGTAGGGGGCAGCAGGAGGAGGGTGCGCTGACTGGGTTGTCAAAAGGTGGAATTCGCAAGGGAACAGACGAGAACGAGTGCAGACTGTGTGGGTATCGTGATGAAGCGAATGACTAGAGGCGGTCCCGTGTTTGTCGGAGGTGGTTAAAGGAAACTGCTACGAGTTCAACACAGCAACGTAGACAACTGAAGATAAGGCGACACAGTCGGTCATATGGCAACGAAACGAGCAAGCGGAAATGATGAAGAAGCCATCGATCTACCCCTGCGACCGACCAGCTACATCGGGATTGCACAGGAAGGGGGGGCGAGAGAGGGAGACACGGAAAAACGAGTGGAAGCGAGGGGATGAGAGAGAGGGAGAGAGGCCTTCGACTTGGGGGGCGGAGGGGGGTTCTCCGTAGAGGAGGATGGAGGGGTTTGAGATTACAGCACGCGGCGCGTAACATTAGATACAACATGGCATGCGGGCGTGGTTGGGCATTGGCCGATCAATCCGCCCTCTACCCCGGCCCTGCAAGGTACCGCCCACGGTAATTCGCTGTATCCAGCTAGCGCCGAGCCCCCTGGCGATGCCTTAGCGGTTTGAGAGTTGGGTCCGCGGGGGGGGGGGGGTCGACTGCGACATGTACATACGCTGCCATCTGCGTGCATCTGTACCTGGCTGGCACGTACTCACGCACGCCAGAATCCACCTGCAGCCGCGCGGATTTCGGCTAGAAGCCACTTGGTCAGGTACCTCACGCCAAAGTACCCTCCCTACCTCTGCTACATGGCGGCCAGAGCGTGCACGGCGATAACGAGGTGGTGACATTACCGAAGACAGCAAGCAGTTGTTCGTAAAGTGATGGCCTCGCGCTTCCAACCATCCTTCCCGCTTCCTGTAGGAGCTACGTAGTTCGAGCTAACTAACGTACCTACTATAGAGCTTGCGGAGCATCCAGACGAGCTTGGGCGTCCGGAATTGAGCTATTCTACGGTAGAGGTTGTAGCCGTCACGGATGGCGGACAGGCACGTAGGTGCGGTAGATACGCACATATCCATACTAGAAGTAGGTACGCAGGTACATAGGCATGCGTGTGTGTACTGAGTATGAGGTGAGGTTAGGTAGTTTGCGCCGACATACCCGCCTTGCGCCCGGACGGTTCCTGCATCGTGGATCAATATACCCGCCCAGCAGCAGAGAGCCAGGAACCCAGAAGGCTGGAGCGGACGTGGAAACATTGAAACGTCGAGTTCTCAATCGTCGGACGCCAAACAACGCGCGTTGTCGAGCGTTTGGTCGAATCCGACCCCCTTCTGCGAGCCAGGATCGACTTCCGATTCTTCCTCATCAGAGAGAGCGCTTCCGGGTCGCAGCTTGGCTCTCGCTAAGAATCCCTACCAAGCACCTCACCTGCGATTGCGACAGCTCCGTACCCCTGAGGGAACCGAGGCCAATGCCACCCGTTCGGTCGATGGATTTGATTGAGGAAAGGTGGCGCCCGCTATGTAGGTATATGCCTCACTCATATGTCTACCTCTACATCCCGGCCTTTATTACTGTGCGTCCCGACTGTAGTAATCAGATAACTATGTAGGTACCTAAGGTAGATCCTCCCTCGAGCCCCGAAGCCCACAGACTAACCCAAGACCGAGAGAGGGCGTAACACACCGGCGCCCTCGTCTTAAACTTGGTAACTACACACATCCGCCAGGCACAGGCCAGTAAGCGCCACTACCAACGACTCATAGACAAAACAGTGTACCTACCTACATAGCTATCAGTTTCTATCACATGAGGGGATCAATGCTATTATGAAGAGAAAGTTCTTCATACCAGCATAGGGCTTAACCATACTCGAAACGTCTAAGAAGTCATTGTCGGAAAAGGAGAGTACCTGCCTAGGTATGTGGACCGAATACTCAGCAACTCGACGAAGATTCCCGCCCCCTTCTCCCGTAGGCAGACAAGTCCAGGGCGGCCGGCATCGATTTCAAACAGAGACAATAGACGCGCGCGGAACTTCGCCGTCGCGAAAGGAATCCGTCTTTGGAATGCTACCCGCCTTCTTTGTAGCTATGGCGACAAAGGCGTTAGAGGGCGCCAGCATTCCAACGGGACCTGCCCCGAGAATATCATTAGGGTCCCTGATATCGTAGAGATGCCTTGATGGTCCAACCGACGACGCCTTCTCCTTGCATCGTCCCTCTCCCTCCCTTCAACCACTTACGAATCAGAGGCGGCGCCATGGATAACGTAGCAGGGAACTACCGGGAAGCCGAGACGTATGAGTTCCTCACAGAGCTCAAGCCCGGCGTCTGGAAAATCTGTTCCAGGAGGGACAGAACAGAATACCTTGCCCATGACGTTACCGACATGCTCTATACCCAGGGAGCCGAGACGGCCCTGCAGCAGCTATTGAATAAGGAACCGAACGCCGCGCTGACGCTCCAGCTCGGCGACATCCTCAACCACGAGAACCTAGTCTCGTTGATAGACTGGCTACGGATCGATAAGACTCCTTTCGGGGGCCGGTTCAGGGAACGCCAGTACACCGTCTGGGACTATTGCGACGCCGGAAACCTGGGCAACCTCTTCGTGCTCCAAAGCCCGTCCCGCGGACCTCGCAGATTTTACCCGGAAGACGAAGACGCCAAAAAGGAACCCGATCTGGGAGGCGACGGGATCGACTGGCGAGACGACCCGGACGACCCGGACGACGACGACGCCCTGGAGGTCGCGCCCGTGGACAAGGTCGTATTCTTGCCCGAGTCCTTGTGCTGGCACGTGTTGATATCGATCCTCAAGGCGCTGGCGTGGCTGCACGACGGCAGCCGAAGCTTCAGGCGCACCGAAGATGGCAAGGGATGGGATATGCACCCGAAGGACCCGGACTGGCTGACCATGCTGCACCGCGACATCCACCCCAACAACATCTTCTTCAGCCATCCGAAGCGCAACGAGTGGTACGGAACCTGCAGGCTGGGCAACTACGGCAGCCTGTCCATCTCCAACCACAACCACGGGAAAAAGGGGGAGGTCCGCCCAGAAATCATCCTTAGCAAACCCCTGGCTCCCGCCCGGGGGAAGAATTTCCAGACTATCGAGGACCTCATCCGGTCGGACTACAAATACAGCTACACGTACCCGCAGCAGGTGAAGTTCCCGACGAGCCCCCACCCCCTCGACCTTTGATTCTGTGTGTAGCGCGCGCGCTGACCCCGTCCCCAGGCGGACCAACCGTACACGGTCGTCAGCGAGTGGCGGGCGTTCGGGGAGATCATGCAGGCGATGATGATACGGCCGGCGACGAACCGGCACCTGGAGTCGATCCCGACGCGGACGGTGCGGGAGAACCTCGAGCGCGCCGACTACTCGGACCTGCTGAAGAACCTGGTGGTGAAGCTGATGACGCTGAACCCGGACGAGCGGCTGCCGGACGGCGACTTCCGCACGCCGGACCGCGAGTACATGACGTCGCGGCTGTGCGCCGAGGCCTGGGCCGGCTTCCTCGAGTGGCGGCGGTCGGACCGCCCCGAGGCCCGCGGCATGGTCTTCGTCTGGGACGCGGTCGCCGACCAGGCCCGCGAGGACGTCCTCCGGCTCCAGTGGGGCGAGGTCGCCACCGAGGCCGCCCGCCGCATCCCGAGGCGCCAGGACAAGCTGTTCGGGGACAACTACGTAGACGCGTTCGGGCCGTTCGGAGAGCAGTCGCCGGCCCCCGCGTCCTAGCGCTAGGTACGCGACGCGTAGGGTAGACGGAATCGAGGGGCAACGAGCTGAGCGGACGACTGTAGCGCCCGCTCGCCATCGTGTGTCACGCTGTAATCTAGTGCGGACTCTGCATTTGCTGCGAAGTCCGAGACGCCATTTTGTACTAGTTGGGGTCTCACCTCGAGGTCTCTGCGTTCCTACCTAACTAAATACATGCATGCTATACCTACCTACCTACTTAGACCACATAGCACTCTCTGAAGTTTCCGCAGAGGTCGAATCAGTGTGATGCCTATCGTCCTTCTTCAACTGGTTATAAGTTTCGGGCGGGACCCCCCATCGGTGGCAAAAGGCAATGTCTCCCCACAACACAAGCCATCGGGTATGCATACATGATGATAATGGGCACCCGTATCCCACCTAGGCTGGCCACGCAGCTCGGTGACGTCGCTCGACACGTTCGACGCCCGCGCGCCGATGAAACCCGACCGCTTTTGCATTCCACCCAGCATTCGTTATGGGCATGTTTACGTTGTTGGGTAACTCTGGTTCCCGTTTCAACGCTCGAGTTGGCGTGATTGTAGCCAGGGCCGCGATAGCAGGAAGGCAGGCAATTATGCCTGCTGTTTGCACGAAACCGGACGCGCCGATGAGAGGAGAAGACCGTGGTTGTTACATGTGAAGCTGCCTCACCTCTTGTCATGAAACCTCTCTAGAACAAGTTTCGGCGTCGTATGCCCCCAAGCCTGCACGTGCTTTTGCAGGTCGTCGTGGAAGGGGGGGGGTTACGTGGCCAGGTTACGGACTCGTTTCGATAGGTAGAGGTAGGTATAGTAAATACCTTACGTATAGTATGTGTAGGTACACCTAGGTACATATCTACCTAGATACCTGTACTTCGGCCCACGAGTCTTGAAAAGAGGTAAATACATGGAGTTAGGTGGGTTGGCAGGTACCTATAAGTATATGGATTATAGGAGGCATCTACCTATATTTCTATCGGCTACCTAACTAAGGCACCTAGATGAGCAAACCCCCAGGTTCACTTGCGTGCCTAGGCACCTCATATACCTACCTAATATCTTGGGTTAGGCACCTAAACTTCCCTCCTCCCATGTGGAGGCGCCATGGGTTTGGGGCCGGCTGGGTCCATCTTACTGAGGTTGGGCACCACCTGCGATATGCAGCTATCGGGGACGCATGCGTGCAATCGCCCCGCATACCTGCGTATCTACGCGCGGGCAGATAACGTAATCCGCCCGGTAGCTGAATAAAGAGTACGCGCTTGCGCTGCGACCAATGCATGTCATCGCGCGCGCTTCCGTGCCTACCTACCTACCTACCTAGCCACCCCCCTTTTGACATTTGCGTAGGTCGAGACCAACCTTCAGAGACGTCACATCGGCAGCTTTCTCCGACTTGCTCGACACCTCCACAGCCCGGCGCCGCCTCCGCCATGGTGAAGTGACAGCCTCCCTTTGTCTGTCTCTCTGTCTATCCACCTATTTACCGCACCAACTTTATTTTTGGGTTTTACCGACTGCAGACTTACTTTATAGTTGGTTCCCAACCCGCCTGGACGAGCCCGTCCTGCCACGGCAAATACGATCTACCTACCTACCATCCTTCGAACCGACATCGTCTCGGGGGACGGCCGTCGCGTCCCCGAAACCCCTCCCCCCCCCCCCTTTTTCCCCCGACCCCCTTCCCCCGACCCCCTGACCCGCGTCGAACCCGACCATGCCGACCACCTCCGTGCCCACGCCCTCGCTGCTCCTGACCAAGCGCCTGACCGCCTTCCTGCGCTCGAACCTCGGCGCCCACATCCACACCGCGGCGCTCACCACGCCGTCGGGCAAGCTCCTCGCCCACGCGTCGCCGCACCCGGTCGCCGCCCTGCGCACCCAGTGCACCGTCGCCGCCTCTATATGGGCGCTGTACGCGACGGCCGAGGCCAGCACCGCCGTGGCCGAGGCGCTGCCGCCGCCGCCCGCGGAGCCCTCGTCGCCGCCCGCGCCCTCCGCCGTCGTCGTGCAGCTGGCCGGCGGCGTCGTCGTCGTCCGGCGCCTGCGGTGCCGGCTGCTGTTCGTCTGCGTCGGCCCGTCCGCTGCCGCCGACCTGGGCGCCAGCACTGCCACCCTGCCTCCGCAGCCCCAGCCCCAGCACCAGCTAGCCCGGCCCGTGCCCCAGCCGCCCGCGAGCGACCCCCACCACCACCACCACCACCACCACCACCCGATTAGCCCGCCGCTGGGCTCCCCCTCCGAGGTGGAGAGCGTGGCCAGCGCCGGCGCCGCGACCACGGCCAGCGTCGCGACCTCGGCGAGCGTCGCCGCCTCCGCCGCCGTCGCCACGCGCCGCCAGGCCGAGGAGCTCGCGCGCTGGCTCGACGACAGGCTCGGCTCGCTGGGCGCGCTCGAGGACGGCCTCGGGATCGAGCCGCGGTAGCGACGCGGGATGCGCGCCGCCGCTGCGGGCGAGCTCGGCCGCGGCCGTCTTCTCTTGCTTCCTTGCGTCGTCTGACCGTGCCGGCTGGGATGACGCGCAGGCTCCGACCTATCTACCGCCTCGGTTTTTTTTTAAACCGCTAGCTCGGGGCATGGAGCGCCTACGAGTTTCTCGTCCAAGTGTCGTTTCTCTAGGCCGGGCGTTTTTCCGGCAGCACTTGCCGGCAGGGTTTTGCGTGCTCCGGGGCCCGGCATGAGAGAGGAAGGGGAAGGGCGGGGCCAGGATGGTCCCGGACACAGCGAAACCTTCTAATTTGCCGAACCGTCACACCACATATACATATAGCGCGAACCGAACCCCGAGGGCGGGTCTCGGGCTGCTCTGCGTTGCTTACAGAAATAACGACGAGAGGTCGTCTGCGGGTGGGGAGGACACGCCGGCGGTCCCGCGCAATGGTCGATCGGCAAAAGCGTCGATAAGTGGTATCATTAGCCAGACAGGGCGGCGTAGATGGACACGCTCGGAACGTCGGTGTCAGAGGAGCGAGCACGACTCTCAGCCTAGGGGAGAAAGGCCCCGAGGGAACGGGGATATACTATTATACCGTAATAATAACAACCCACAATGTTCACGACTTCACGACAGACGGCAGGGAAACCTGCTCTCCTCTTTTCTTCTTCTTCTTCTCTCTCTCCGTCTCTCCTCGTTTTATCCTGCATGGAGGGACGATGGTTCGTACAAAAAAAAATTACACCACAGGCGTTCTTCGGGCACACGTACATGTTTTTTCTCTTTATGGATTCCAGGGTAGAGTAGAGAGGTGTAGTCAGGCCATTCCCACACCCCCATATTAACCGGCTCCTCGCCGTTGACGGGCCCGATCTATTTGCTACCGAGTACTCGTGCTGGCTACCTTTTCTTCCCTCTCAGCCTATGAAACAAGTTCTCCTGTGTGGCATGAAGCCTTTGCCTAGGTATATTCCGATGGACATAGTATATGTGTACGTAACGAGGAAACGGGGTATCGGTCAGCTACTACGACGAAGAAAACATACATAAAAACCCCGATGACGAATAGAAACCGAGTATAAGGCGCCTAATAGCGTAGTAGGCTGGCATAGGGGTATCACGGAGAGAGGGATAACCCGGCGCATTTCGTCTCCCACATCCTGACGCCGTCCACCCCCAATCACAGTTGGAAAAAGCCTGATAGGGCAGACGCAGCACGTGTGCTCTACCAGGTCTTCTCAGCCTGGAAGCCGACAGAGTACCTCGGCACCGAGCTATTCCAGCAGACGGGAATCATCGTCAAGATGTTGACGAACCTGTCACCATTCTTCTTAAAGTTGGTGACTTGAACGGCCAGCTCGGTATTGGAGGCCACTGCCCGGCTCATCCTCTTGAGTACGTCCTTGTCGACGTGCTTGCGGGCGGAGGATTTGCGGACCTTGCCGCCCGGAGCCTGTAGGAATCGACAGTTTCGTCCGATGACCTCGGACGGGGAGAAACCGGTCAACACGACGAAGGCATCCGACACGTATACTATGGGGTAGTCTGGCTGCTGTAGATCGCACAAGATGAGGGCGCACGATGCGTCGATAGGACCAAGCTCGACGGTCGGGCACGGCCTCATCATCACGCGGGCCTTTCGGTCACGTTAGGATGTACACACGAGTTTAGCATGTGTATGTACCTACAAGGATGCCTAGAATATCGACGCCGCTTGGGGCGTACAGCCCCGGGTAGATAATGCTATCGTGTACCGTATCGTTGACGTGTATGGCGACGTTGGTGGTAACCGCGCCGGTGTCATCTTCGTAGCGATACTTCATAACGGGGGCTCGTTAGCACTCCGCCTCTCGATCCACGATGGTATATAAAAGGGGTGTTCGGATCCTCTCGGTCTAGGCGGGCTTACTTGTAGCGAACTTTCTTCCCACGGATTCATGGTAGCCATTGTTCGAGAGCGCTGGCGAGAGTTTTGCGAGCCACCTGGCATCGAGCGTGGAACAGGAAAGGGGGAAAGGCCTGGGATGCAGAGGTTGGGCGGGCGGGCGAGCTTGTACCTGAGATTTCCGCACACATACTTGGAAGTCCAGGGGCCGCCTCGACTATGTATATTACACCTTCCCCGGTTACTACGATGCTTGGTAGGTCTGCTTTGGATTTCCAACGAGGCCGAATTGCACTAGTTGATGGTGAAAGAGGAGCGGAGACTCGTAGGGATTCGCGCCGAATCGCATGCCGAGGCCGTACGCTGTCCGACTTGTGCCTCCCCGGCTGGCTATCGAGATCAAAGCAAGGAAGTCCTGGAGCATCGCGATCTGCCGGCACCAAAGAGCGGCCTACCGAATTGGCGATGCATGCCGCCTCGTATATTGGACCCGATGTGGGTGTCAGGCTGCACGGGGGGAAGAAAAAAACCAGCTAGCATGTTTTGGTCCAATAGTGTAGAGAGCGCCGAGAAGCGAGAGGCCAAGACGGGATTCTGTTGGATGATCGCCGCGGTTCGATGCCATCGCCGTGATCGAACACCGCCCCTTAGTATCAGTCTCGGCAGCCGGTTTGAGCTACACCAGCCCTATCGACCTGTTTCCCGGAACAGGCTTAACGACTGGCCGAGAACAAACAAATAGGAATAATCGGCGACTTACACGTACCTATGGGGCAGGCCAGCCTGTTGACCCAGTCCGTCTGACTTTTATCAAATTAGATCCTTCACAATTGTCCGGTGTCCAGGGTCGCGCGGCTGGCCAGTCTCGGGGTCTCGTACATCGACGCCTTAGACAGTCGTCCGCCACCGCGCCAGCGGGTGCAGACTCGAGGGTATAGACGGCGGGGCATCCAACACGGCCGGTAACACGACGAACAATGGGGGGGGGTGGGGGGTGGACGTCCATCGGAGACTACCATAGGGGAATCATCCGAATAGGAATTTCCCAGATATCGAGAGGCTGACGCCTTTTCCCCCGTCGAACTGCCTTTTTTTTTTTTTTAGCATTAGGACAGGGATAGGCGTGAGACTAGCTTGGCTAGACACCACGATGGGTTGGTTGCTGGACAGACAGACGGGCTTCGGAATAGACGATTGCGGCGAGACACTTGGTGAGGTACTGGGTGAGGCCGGTAACGAGGCACCCAGGGTTAGGTGATGATACTGACTAGGAGGTACGTAGGAGGCGGCTGAGGGTTGAGACCTACACGTAGATACCTATGTACTTGATTGATGCCCAGGGGGCGGGTCCTCGTGCCCCGATCGGTGCGAGATCTGGGGGCGAATCTCTCCCCGTCCGCCACCATCGGCTCGGCATTTTTAGGAGTGGACCCATAAATCTACGAGGTACCTCTTACCTGCCTATCTGCCTAGGTACATACTATACTCACAGGTAGGTGCTACGCGTACCTACCTAGGTAGTATAGGTATGGCTTCCCTCCTATACAGATGCTACCTCAACCTCAACCTCAACCTCAAAGAAGGTACCTAAGTACATAAGCAAATGGTACCTGTCCGTGGGAATTCCATGCTATAAAGGAGGCAGGCAATGCCGAACTCTTTCTACGTATATCCGTCATGTGTGACCTTCCTCGGACCAATTCGTTCAGTAACGTCAGCGGCAGCTTACCGAAGGTCAACGGTCCTTCTCTCGATCGCAAGCATCCCTGGCCAACCCATCCCTGGCGCCTCCCATCCGTTAGCTACATATACCCACTACGTGTACCTACTTACCGACCTACGTTATGATAGATATATGCACCTATGGGGGACTACCCATTGCCGTTTTCCCGTCCGCCACCCCTGGCCTTCTCCCTGCCTCCCTACCTACGATGCAGCAGATTTAACCCGAAACCGGGACGACGAGGGCCAAGGTTTGAAGAACGAGGATGGAATGAAAAGAAAAGAAAAGAAAAGAAAAGAAAAAAGGCTGAGAAACAAGCCAATTCGGCATTATCCCTCACGCGCCCGGCAACGTTCATATATATGGGTTGCGAGACATCTACCCGCATGTCTCACTGCGTATTCACCGCCATCCTGTAAATGCCCATCAGGGGGACGGATCGGAAATCTCTGAAAGCATCGCCGATCCCGTCGCATTCCTGAGTCCGCCGAGCAGAGTTTCCGGAACAGTGGCTTTTCTTCTCCCCACCTACGTAACTGACTGACTCAAAAACAGCCCAGGGGCAGGCAGGACCTTATCTCCGGTCCCGGGACATTGGGCCGTCCAGCTAGAGAAAAACCATCGAGTATTAGTGTGGAGGGCGTCGCGTCTGCCGTCTCTTACCGGTGCTGGCAAGCCTCCATCCGCTACGCCAGTGAAGCGTATATAACGAGCACACACACACACACACACACATAAAAATAGTCTCCGTAGCGAGACCAGACGTCTTTCTGGTAAAGGGAGTCGATGTAAAACTACACGCTCAGGCCATAGCCCGCGTAAGCTAACCCGTTCCTGCGATCTAACTCAACTGAGTGATCAATGCGAACTTGTTTGCGCCTGAATTTGCCCTGGCGCGATCGCGAATGCCTATGACGCCGAGCCATCCGCCGACGCCTGTCCCCAGCCGATGACGCTTAGGGCCCAATATTGAGATGCTAGCCTGGGTATACGCACAATAATTCGTACAGTATCAAGACACGAAGTTGGCCGACACGCCAACGCCAACTTCCCCTACTTGCCATCCGCTCCTCCCGGCACGGGGGCGCATACCCCCCCGTCCCCATCCATAGCTTCCGAATCGGCCCTAGCTGGCTTCAATCGGGAATGCGTATGCTAATGCACGCGAAAACCGCTCTCCGTAACGCGTCGAGGACGGATTTGGAAATGCCGAGAAAAACTGCTGATACAATGCTGGTAATAACACATAAAACGATAACAAGGCCGTACCCGGCCGGGGATCTGTACAGGGAATCGGGTAGTCAATGGAGACCGACCAGGCGTCGGTTCTTAGCTTGTAGCTGTCGGAATTTCTTGTCCAGCACCTCGTGCTGCTTCTTGGCTTGGGTCCACGCGCTCTCTGCGTCTTCCACGCTCATCAGAGGCGTGCTGCCGATCGACGGGGACGGGCCACCGCTGGCGTTGTCATAGCCGGCGTACACGCCGTCAGCCGTGCTGCTTCCCGCCGAACTGTGGCTGAACTCATCGCTGGTTCTGCCGGGGAACATCTTTCTCTGGTCCTCCGAGGTCTCACCAGAAGAGTACATCCATGGCGCCAACTGCTGTAGGTTCACATTCTTCCCCGAATTGGAATTGAGCCCCGTCGCCTTGTAGTTGTTGAGGTTGAGGGACGGGAGGACGTGCTGGTTGATGCAACTGATGGCTTCTTCACGGTGCATCTTCCCGACGGGATCGCTCGGATAGTTGTCTGGTCCTGACGGGAAGTACGACGGTGTGCCGTTGGGTACAGCGCGGTTTTTCACGAGGCTAAAGCCTGCCGCGGGCGCGTACCGTGGCGCCGAGAAAGCGGTGGGGCGAATGCTGTCGGCCCTGAGGCGGTCTTGCAGCTCGAGGAACAGGTCCGCTTCGTCCTGCGTCAGGTTGAGCAAGCAATCGCCGTTCGGAGTGAGGAGCACCGTGTGCTCGTTGACGACTTTCCTAACGGGCTGGAATGCATTGAGTTTGTCTTCGTCGTCTTTCGTGACGATTGCCTTCAGCGTCGGTGGCAGGGCCGCCGGCATATTTCCAACCGAATCTGAGCGGTAGCCTTGGACCGTCTTGAAGAAGCTGATCCCTTCAGCATCGGGGAAGCCGTTGCTCTCGATGACGGCCCGAAACACGTCGCGGAGGTTAGGGATCTCGCCGATGTCCTCGTCCACAGGCTGCTCCGGTTTGGGTTCTGCACCGTGACTGACGTAGTCAGGAGTGAGGACCGTAGTTTTCGTCGACTCATTCAACTTTATGGATGTATCGATCGTCGCCGGGCTCTTTGGGGGGGTCCTGGCCGGCCTGCCCTTTTGATCTCCGGCCTTAGACGACTCCCCCGCCAGTGCCGAGCCCTTGGTGCCTTTGATAGACTTCTCGCCCAAATCTGTAGGGGTCGTGACGGTGTTCTTCTGGGACACCGAGGCATCGACGTGCGGTTCCGGGATGCTTGGTGTGTCGGGGCGACTCACAGTGGTCGTCTTCTTCTCCTTCTTCTGTTTCTTCTTCCTTCCGAGGATAGGGGCAATCTCCACCTCTTGTTCTACCGGCTTGGATTCGGCGATCTGTGCAGCGGCCTCCTTCGAAGCTTCCTTCCGTTGTTTGCGTTGCTGGCTCTTCGTCGTTGGACGCACCGATGCTGAGCCGCCCTTCGAGGGAGGAGGGGAACTTGTTCGGGACACCGAGACGGACGCACTTACAATGGACGCGGTGTCGGAGATGGCCTCGCTAGTGGGTGTCGTGGGTCGATTGGCGGAGCTGGCTATGCTACCGGCTCGGATGGAAGCGGCAGCCGCAGGGGGAATGTGAATAGGCGGCATTTCCGTCTTCGGAGTGTGGACGAGGCGGAGTGTCTTAGGAGCCGCCCTCGTGACGGGGGACGACATGGATGCCGTAGTGTGCGTGGGTGTGGGCAGATTGGAGGACCCTTGGGTTTTCTGAGCCTGGCCGGCACTAGCATGAGCTTGACCGACCGACCTATCGGGTTCGCTGGTGACTCCATTGACGCGGGCTTGCGCGGTAGCCTTGGTGGCTGCCGCGATGTCAAGAGTGCCCGGAACCGGCCTTTTTTCGGATCTACTGGGACTGACGACGGCCTTTTCCAAAGGAGGTTTAGCTACTGCTTCGCTGGCACCCTTCCTGCCCTGAGGTGCCTTCACAGGTGGAAGCGGTTTTGACGGCAATGCGGGAGTTACCTTGGGAGGTGAATTCGCTTTAACAGAGTCGAGTGCCGGGAAATCTTCTTCGTGTAAAACGCTCTTCCCTTTCGCTAACTTGGACGCCTGAGAAGCGATGTCTTGAGACAGGCCACTCCTCGCAGCCAGTTCCTTAATGTTCTTCTTCGCTTCGCTTCCGCCAGCCAAAGCGCTCTCTTTCCTACCTGGGACAGTCGGTTTCATGCCGATCCTGGAGACGAGTGGGGTTACGGGCCGCGGGATGGCCGGCGATCTCGAGGACGCCGTATTCTGACCCGCCTGGCTGGTGGGCACAGGCGTTGAGCTTCTCTCCGCAGCTTGCACCGGGGGCTGCGGGGGGCCTAGGCCCAGCCCAGACGGCACCGACGGCACCGACGCCCGTCCGTCATCCGGTATGTACGGAATCTGAGGCTCCTCCGGCCCGTCGGTATCCGCGACTAGCGCGTCGACAGAGGAGGAGACTTCGTCGAAGGGTATGAAATCATCATCTAGAGGGTGGATACGTTAGCTACTGAGATCAGACCGCGTGGTGAGCTACAATGTGAAAGGGACGGGAAGGCCGGCGTCACGTCACAAGCGTCCATCGTCGTCTTCCACAGTTTATACATGAAAATAGCAACGGGTACGAGGAAGAAATGCTATATTTAGACAGCCTCTCGGGTCTGGTCTGGAGGCTCGGCCTGCGTGTTAACGTACATGAAGAATGTGGAAGACGACGATGGCTTGCCTGACGTGACCCTTTTTTTTGACCGAACAACGCGCGGGAACAAATAAATGAATAGTGCCAGAAATGAAGTGTGTATCTTCTGAAAGGCAAAGCCTCGGCCGGGAAGCCTCGTCGTTTCCAAGAGCAAGTGGACGCCAAATGCAACCTAGACCCGCCCTGGGCCATGCCTCTGCAATGCTCGCTCAAACAATGTGCTGGAAAGTCCGATTATCTCTCCCTGACCATTTCCGAAAACCCGGACGCCCTAGGACATACCCTCGCCGAAGCCAAGCAAAGTCAAATGTGCCGCCAATCCCCTATGAGCACCGCGGAACGGCTACCATCTGCCGTATCCGCTGCTCCCGTAAACCATGTTGGGGTTGTACCCACCTTGGGTTTGACCACCATACAGCCCCTGTCCGACTCCGGTGCTGTTCCCCTGTTGCTGGTGCGGTATTCTCGCCTGCAGGATACTCGGGTCCGCAAGATCTACTAAGCCACTCCCCCCAGAGGAGGAAGTGTTAGCGTGTCTGTGCTTCTTCCCCTTCTTCTTCTGCTTTGGTCCGAAATCTTGGAAAGCTCCAGGCTGGGTACCATAGAGCGATGCCAGGAGGCCCGGAGCCGGAGCAGGAGCTGGGGTGGAGGATGTGGAGGGTGGATATTGGTTATGAAAAGAAGAAAAGTACTCACGCTTCGCCGCATCGTGGGCCTGGTTGCCACCCGCACCCCTTCCACGAATGATGGATTGCAGGAGCTCACTCGAAGTGTCCTTGGATGCTGCGCCAAACGCCGATCCTCCGAAGGAATGACTTTGACCAAACATCCCGCCATTCACAGGCGTGGTGCCAGCCGACTTGAGTCCGGGGGGAGGCCCCGGCATCGACGAAGGATACAACTGAGTTCCTGGCTGCGAACGGTACGCTGACGGCATCATAGACGACTGCTGCGCCATGTATCGAGGGTCGCCAGTTGACTTGACGTTGATCGAGCTGGAGCTGCTCTCATTCGCGAAGCTGAACCTCGACTGCTGGCGAGTGTGCCCCTGGCCCTGGAACAAGGAAGACGGCTGAGAGATTCCCGGCGGCATCTGGTCAGCGAAACTGCCCTGTGGTCGTACAAAGAGCTGCTGTTGCGGCGTTATAGTACGACCGCCAATAGAGCCGACCGCCGAAGAAGTCTGACCGTACCCGGACAAACTAGGTCCGAACAGCTCGTTTGCATTGGTTCGTTGAATTGGGGGCTGTGGCAGATTTCGTCTCTGATCGTAGCGGCCGCTTTCGCGACCCTGATCTCTATCCTCAGGCTCCCCCCCGAGAGCAAGACTACCACTTTCAGGCTCGCCTTCAGACGGCTCGAGGTTCTCTACTGGCTCCTCGTGGTCGCCCAGACGGTTCTCCTCCTCATCCCTCAAGGCACGTCTCCGCGCTCCACCATTGACGTCGAAGAGAGGCGGGTACGAATCGTCGTCAAGGCTGCGCGGTAGAAACACGCTTTCAGGGCAGGCGGCGAGGATCTTCATAACGATGCTGAAATCAAGCATATCTGGCTTTATTTCGGTCGCTGCTTTCGTATTGACGGGACCGGATTTGGCCGGCGTGTCTGTCGCAGGCTGCTTATCGGGAGCCTTTCGACTCAGCGAGCTAGGCGCCTCTACAGCTGCTGCAGCTTCAGTGGAGTCTTGCGCAGATGCAGCAGCAACGGGCAGTGAGGTCGATATAGCGGGGCTCGAGGCAGCACCGCTCGTAGCGTGACTACCCCTTCTGCTTCGCTGCTGGGTTGTGCGCGCCCAATTGGCCGAGGCTGGTAAGGCCGGCCCATCACCGGCGTCCGATCCTTCTTTGCTAGAGGTGCGAACCATGGGCTGCGAACCGCCGATCGGGTGACTCTGTTGGCGCGACGCAGAGCGCGAGGACGAGGCCGCATTAGAAAGCGGGCGCTGCGTGTGGACGCTGTTCAACGACGAGAGATCCTGCCGCGAGTAGCTGTCCTCCTCGTCACCCAGCTCATGCAAGAACATGCACTGGCGATTTCCGCATTGCTCGTGCCTGAGCCACGCTGAACAGTACTTGGTCGTTCCAAGCTGCGCCTTGAGAACGCGATCGCCGTTTTGCGAGCCGTGTACGGCGAGTATGCACCGATCTGCGTCTTCTTTCTTTTCGAATGTTACGTAGATACCAAGGGATTGGGGCTGGCCATCGGCAGACTTGCGATTACTAATCGAAATCTTTTGGATGTTGCCGTACTGGCCGAAGAATTCGGGCTTGCGAAGCGTCTTGAGGAGTTCGTCTTCGCGTACGGTAGGCGTCAGACCCGTCACATAGACGAGGTTCTTCTGTACGACGCGGACACCCTGGAGATTCTTGCGATTCTCTTTCTCGGCCTCGCGCCTCTGGGCTTCCTTCTGGCGCTGTTCCGACGCCCGCTTCTTCTGATTCTTCTGGATGTTGGCTCTGAATTCAGCCTCCCTGAAGGCAATTAGCTTTCCACCTCGCGCTCTGTGTTAAGCAACTTGTACATACTCCTCGTGTGTGACCACCTTCCACTTGATGTCTTTTTCGTCGTAAGGCCGTCGGCATGCGGGACATAGTCCGTTCAGGTTGTTCTTGAGATTGTTGTAGCAGAACTGACAAATCTGGGTCCAGTCGGTCAGCGGCTCGCCCAAGCATGCGGTGCGGGTCCTAGCAAGGTGCCTACCTGATATCCGCAAGGACATGGACGAAAGTTCCGATCCGAAAGATCGAATTCTTCTATGCAGAGGGGGCTAGAGGCGAGATATTAGTCATCTTGTGGCCACATACGCGTCGGGAAGGCAGAGGGTGTATCCAGCGCCGTTTGAGGGGTTTGGGGAGGGGATAGGCGTACCAAGTGTCATCTTCTTCATCAATGAACGTATCTTGAGGGGCCATTTTGATCCCCGTCGATACGGTTTTAGGGCCTGCGTCGGTCGAGATGGAGAAGCAAAACGTAGCGAGCCCCGGTGCCAGGATATAGAGTCTCCCAATCTCTGGCTTGAGGGTTTATATCAGAGACAGGCAGCGAGGCAAGGCGTGGGTGTGGGCACAAAAGGCGCGTCGAGCCGGTGTGTGAGGCAGGGGCTAAAGTCAATGTCGGGCGGTGGTGTAGGATACAAAGTGACTACCAGGCATACGAGGCGGGAGAGAGGCCTAGAAACGCGTCCGCCGAAGAGGATTACTACGTAGGAAGAAAGGGAGGCAGATCTGCGTGGTGTCGTCGCGTGCTGTCAGGGGCGCAGGGGCAAGAAGAACGAAGAGAACCGGCGATAGCTGGCAAGTCGGCGTGAGAAAAAAAAAAAAAAAAAAAGAATATCGAGTTTAGACAGAAGGTGAGAATGGACGAAATAACCAGTCAATAGAGAATAAAGACTGGGGGATGTGAGCAGCTCCCGCCCGGCCTAAACAGGCTTAGCGTCTTTCCTTTTCATTTTTTGCCGCACAGTGGCTGGTACAATCTTCGGAAAGCCCTGGTATAGGTTCTATTCCATAGTGGAAGAAGAGCCATTAGGTAAGCGTTTCGTGTGGCGGATGCGCAGGCAGGTGGGGCATCAATAGACGGATCCGCCAATAATAATTAGGAGGCTTGGCCAGAGGTGGGGCCGCCATCCTGCGCGGTCTGGACGCTGATAAGTCGCTCTGCCCAATGGGCATGGAGTAACGCCTTCCGCTTACCTACTAACTCAACTGGCAGATAACCCTCCAATGATGTGTACTTACGCGTACGTCGTGCGACGGAATTTGGATGGGTGGCCTTTCGCGAAACGTCGGGGTAGGTAGGTACTTTCGGTGTGTGGACCGCCCGCCTCAGACATTAAGCAACAGCCCCATTGACAGGGGAAGTTTGGAGGTGAAGGGCCGGGGTCATGTGCTACCATGGTGCCTACCTACGTCACGCATACATGTAGATGCATACAACACGTAAACGTCGAGCATCTTGATGAGACACTCTTGGCAGCCTAGGTCCGGTTTAGGAGGAGGTATTTTTGGAGGCAAGTAGACACATTAGCTAATGTATTTCCTTCCGCGGTTGCTCCCGAAGAGAGAGTACGAGGATGAGTGGCGCTTTAGGAGAGAGGTACCTAGGAGGTAGGTAGGAAGGTTAGCTTAGGTAGGCACCTCCCGCTTAAGGTACCTCCTAGGGTACATAAGGTACGTGCAGTACCTGTAGGTACCTAAACCGGTCTACAATGGACATTAAGAAGCATGTACCTCAGGTACATAGGAGAGGTAGGCACCTAAGAGGTAAGGGTACCTACAGAAGGTAGAGGTAGACAAGTACTTCGCCACTTGACTGATCCTCTGTCCAATCTATGAGGAAAGGTATGTCTCAAGAGAAGGGGCCGAGGTATGCACCTACCTAATGCGGCTGCTCGAACGGTTATAAGTAGGTAATATCGGTGAAGTCGGAATAAGCGCTAACATTGATCCGGATCCGTCAACGCCCGGACCCCGACAAGCCGATGCCAACCCATCTAGAAAGCCCAAGATGCAAAATCCCTGGCCTGATTGGTCGAAACCGCCCCCAGAGTGTACACTTCTTCACTGCGAGGCCAGCTCTAGTCTGGAAATGTCACTTACCTAATTGAACACTCGTCGGGGTATATCGTCAATTCGTCCCTCATCCCCTCCAACGCGCAATCCATCCGCAATTAACTGGCCCATCCGCCATCGTCCCCCCGGCCATGGCGACCAAGCTCTCCCGGGGCAGAGCCCTCGCTTCCGCCCTGCGACCGAGGAACGCTCCACTGGCGGGTCGGAACGACCAGGTCGCACGCTGTATCGCCTCTACGGCTCGCCGGCACGTCGCGTTGCCGAAAGACGCCTCCAACATGAGGCAAGCGCCGCGAGACCACCCGAGAGAGCTCAAGGCCCCCATCGTCAACCCTGCCGACCAATACGCCTCGAAAGCCGACGATCTCCACCGTTATGGGTCCTGGCTCATGGGCTGCCTGCCCAAGTACATCCAGCAGTTCTCCGTCTGGAAGGACGAGCTGGTCATATACGTCTCGCCGTCCGGCGTCTTGCCCGTCTTCTCTTTCCTCAAGTGTACGAAGCCCGTGCCCTCCCCCTGCCCTACCCCGCCTGCTCCGGCCGCCCCGGCAGGGTCCTATTTCGCTGACCCGCAAGCCAGACAACACCGCCGCCGAGTTCACCCAAGTCAGTGACATCACCGCCGTAGACTTCCCCACCCGAGATCAGCGGTTCGAGATCGTCTACAACCTGCTGAGCGTGAGGCACAACGCGCGGATCCGAGTCAAGACGTACGCCGACGAGGCGTCGCCGGTGCCCAGCATCACGCCGTTGTTCGACGGCGCCAACTGGTACGAGCGGGAGGTCTACGACATGTTCGGCATCTTCTTCCTCGGCCACCCCGACCTGCGCCGGATCATGACCGACTACGGCTTCGAGGGCCACCCCCTGCGCAAGGACTTCCCCCTGACCGGATACACCGAGATCCGCTGGGACGAGGAGAAGAAGCGCATCGTTACGGAGCCGCTGGAATTGACTCAGGCCTTCCGCAACTTCGAAGGGGGCTCGACGGCCTGGGAGCCGGTCGGGCCGGGCGCTGATCGCAAGCCGGACACCTTCAAGCTGCCAACCCCGAAACCCGAGAAAACGGAAGAAGCGCCTAAAAAATAGCCGTCAGTTTCGGCATTTGTACATAGCCACGACACAATCGAAGCCGGTGGTCTCGCGCCGTATTTGTCGTTGTTGATCTTCACACGTATGATCCTCTCCTGGTGACGCTGACCTGCAATACGTTATATATCGGAGTGAGGCTCAAGCTTGTCATCTACTATCCTCGCTAGGGAGATGAGTTTTCTCTATAGCTTCCCACGCAGAGTAGTGATGTAAGTACCTAGGTAATAGGCCTACTCGTATTTGGCCGTGTGAACGGCCCACGTAGCTTTGATATCGTTGGGCAATTCAACTAAGGCAAGGTAGGTCTGCTAGCTATGGTGGGCCTTCGGTTATGTATCGACGCTCGAACGTCTTCCCGTTGTTCTCCTAGCACACGTTGCTGTTCCGGTATGGTCCTTACCTTCACGACTGCCAGAATCGAGGTCCGGGAGAGCGAATGCCCCAACACCACGAGAGACCGGCAGAGAATAAAAGATACGAGTCTCGGAACACAGGGAGAGCGACGTACGGGGCTCGGGCGATCGAGCCAGCCCAAATGACAGGCCGTCAGAATAGGTTATTTGTTCGCCATGGTATCATCGATAGCAACTGCTAGCTGCAATGCTGCCGCCAACAACACCAACAGTCCAGGTGTTGACCACAGATGAGGAAGTTGAGGCGAAGACATCACGATCTCGGTAGAAGAATGCGCAAATCGCGTTGCCGGGTAGGCTTAAGGATTATAGGGGTGGTTGATGGTGGAAGTCGAGTGACACATACCGAATTCTACGATATGCTCGCTAGAACGGGCGAATTGGAGCTTTAGAACGACTGAGCAACAAGCTAGGAACGGCAAAGGTTGGAGACAAGCGCGCTATTATACACTTCATAACCGCCCACCTCTTTCTCATGATGCATGCGCCCCTAGCGACCTTAGCCACATGATATAGCCGATCGAGAGTACCGCCCAGACCCGCAACAACACTGGTGGCCCTTCTGCTGCGCCCAAGCCATTGACCGTACACCATCTCCCACTAACGTACAACAACCGCCTTATGAAAACCGCAGGATAGCCGATGATGCCGCCCATTAGTCAGACTGCTCATCTGCCGAATCCCATATTATGGGCGGCGGCTCCTGAATCTCGTCATTGACCAGGCTGTCCGGCAGCATCTGGCTCCGGGTGAGGAACTGAGAAGACCTCAAGGAGTGGCGCGTGCTCCGGTAGGGTGCCGGGCTGCTGCTGTGTAGGACGCTGGCCGACGGCTCGCGGGACAGAGCCGTCTCTCGAGGAAGTGACATCTCTGGGGACACCGCCGGGCTGCTGACCGTGGTGGCCTGCGAGGGTCTTACGAAACTGTCACGTCTTTGGCTCGGGGGAGCGGGAGCTGCCTGGGAAGCAGGTCCGGGGCGTCGGCTCGAACTAGGTCTTGCAGGTCTCGTAAAGGGGTGGCCGCCACCTCTAGACCGGGTTCTCTTGGGAGTCGACTTGAGGGGTGACTGGCTCGAAGGAACCACCTCGTCCGCATCCTCCTCCGCCGACGGATGTTGAGTCGAGTAATCTAGGTCGCCCTGAAGCTGGGCTTCGAGTTCTTGCGAGACAGTAGTGCCCAGACTGCTCGGCACCACCGTAGCGTCTGCTTCGTGCGCCTCTTCTCCTTCTGCGCCGAACAAAGCACACTTCAAGTTCGCTGTGAGTTCCCCGACGACCGCAGGAGGAACCCAGGTATATTTCTGCGGAGCCGCGGCTACCCAGCCCTTCCTCTTCATTTCATCCAGGGAGACCGGGTTGTTCAGCTCATACACCTGGAGTATCTCGTACGCGTATTTCATCACCGTCTTCCCTCCGTTGAACTCTGCGTTCCCGATCCCCTTCTCGCCCTGGATTTCGCCAGGTGTTTTGGGGGGGCCGAGGACGCACATATACTTTAACTCCGAGAATGGTCTAGTCGAATAGATCCAAACGCGACACACGCTAGGCGGTATCTTCCAGGACCTGAACTCGTGGTCTTTTGTACGGTCAAGGATCTTCGCCAAGGGCTCGGGGTGGAGGGATACCAGAATATCGGAGTTTGGCGTCTGCGGGCCGAGAGCATTGATAGCGCTCAAGGGGAGCCGCTGGCTCTCGGGCCCCTGCGTGTAAAATTGAGTCTCTGGCCTCTCCGTGTTCTTCTCGGATGGTAGTGCTTTCTGTGGAGAAGACAAGGGCGGTTGTTCTACTACGGCAGCCGAAGGATATGCAGTTATACTACTAGACCGGGCAGTTCTGGGTGTTTCCTTTGGCTTGGGCGTGGGGGTAACCGATCGTGACCGGCTCGACTCTGAAATCTCGCCAACACCACCAAAGTCGAGGCCGAGCTGGCCGTTTGAAGAAAGTAGCTGGGCTTGCGTTTCGTCGCCGATAACACCGTAGTAAGTTTCTGGTTCCTCGGGCTCGTCTGTCGATAGTATGCCATGGCCTTCCCCTGACTTTGTTGGCACGTTTGCATCATCCCCCGCGGTTTCCTCATCGTCATCGTCTTCAGCCACGCCCAGATCGTCGTCTGAGTCGGGAACCTCACGTAGGGGCGGCCGTCCCGGGGTCTTTCTCAGTGGCTTCGGAGACTTAGGCTTCGTGCGCCCTGGCGTGATGTTTTCTTTATCTTCGGGTAGCTGGAAGCGTATCCTCCTCCCGGAAGTGGCCTTGGCAACAGATTTAGGGGTGGGCGTGGCCAGGGAGCTATGAGCGGTGCTGTACGAATCCGGAATGACTCGGTCTCCTGGGGTCTTCTGCACTCTCTTTATAATTGGAGAAAGTGCTGCGACGTTGGTTGACTTCGCCGTTAGAGGCGAATCGTGCGGTGCTGGGCTGTAACGCATCAACATTGGTGTTGTTGGCGTGTGAGAAGACGGAATCACAGCCTTCGTCCGACGGTTGGTCGGAGTCACGGATGGGATTGGGGATGGGGTCGAAGACTGAGCTCCCGCTTTCTTTTCCGGTTTGGACTCATCAGTCTTGGAAGGCGCCTGGGTCTCTGGCTTCCTCGGGGTCTCCATGACGAAATCCAGATCATCATCAACTTCGGAGTCCTCGACTTGCCAGGCGGTGTCATCCTCCTCCTCTTTTGCGGAGAGGAACTGTGTCAAGGTCTGCGTGTGGAAATTACTAGATGGGATAGGGCTTGGGGCATCCCCCAGTGTTTTCCGCCTCTTGGTGTCTCTCGGTTTCTCGCCTGTGACTAATTCATCGCCTGTAGTCTTTCGTCGGAGGGCCCGACCCTTCCTCTTGGGTTTTGTATCCTCCGCAGGCTCTTCAATGTCGGTTTCCTTTTCCTCTTCGTCCTCCGTCTCCGCAAGAGGCTCCTCTGGCATGGGTGATGACATAAAATCCATCTGGGTCAGGGTACTCTGTCTTGGGTTTGGGTGGGCGGCCCTGGTGCGCCCATATGTCTTCACATGTCGTCGGCGGGGCGGGAACAGTTGTTGCTGAGGAGGAGCGGCCGTCGACCTATATGATCGCACCCCGGGTGGCATGGTTATAGCAGCTTGGGAAAGCCCTACTTGTTGAGACCTCTGACTAAAGGTATACAATACGACGTACACGGGTTTCCGACGAAAGGAGTCGATGCCTGATAAAAGAACCCTCAGACAGACTTTATAGAATGGGCTTCGAATCAGCCGCTCCCTTTCTCGGCGGAGGGGAGGTAGGAGGTAATATCGATTCTTCCAGCAGACCGACTTTTGTGGATGACGGTGTCGAGAGACGAGAGGGGGAGTTTATGGAATGGCAACGCGATGGGTTGAGACGCGGTCGCAGGGTCAGGCAGGTGGTGGCACTTTAATTAGCGACTAGCGCGTCAAATGCATATCTCCATATGAAATTACCAGAACATCGGCTAGTCGTCCCATATATAGGTAGGTACCTAGGTACGTGGCATGCTTATGTTGGGTACCTCTTATTCACTGACAAGTGGGCTAATACAAGGGGTATGTCCCTACGCCTAACCTACAGTTGATTCCCCGTCTTGGGTGTCTAATATGTGTACCTACGTACCTATATATACATATCTGTGTATCCCGTCAATTGCGTCAACCAGGAGATGACATGCAGCATTCCGAGCCATCGATTGGGTCTCGTAAGGCGGGCATGCACGTAAGCCATACCTGGGTATACTTACACAGGTCACACGACAGCGCATACGCATAACGCCTTGACTTGTCGAGTCACCCCCATCCCCCATGTGCGGGCGTTTCCCACAGATACAATTTCACGGCATCACGACTCTGTTAGTTCTTCTCCTCCGGTTAGTATCTCAACAGCCAAATTCCTCCCTACAGGACCCCAACTCTGTAGGGGCCCAACAACGCTCCAAGGCTCTTAAATGAATCAAGCCGAGGTTACGTTACTCAGCTGGTTCCCAACAGCTTTGTGGCCGTCGGGGCGCGAACCCCACACTGTGCCCCCCTGTCAAACCCCCCGTTAGTTCCCAAGTGGAATCGGGAAATCCACCGTGAGACCAGGGCCGAAGTAGGATGGGGCCGCGGCTAAACCGAGGCCCATACCTCGCAAGCTACCTGCCGGGAGCTCGACGGCTATTAGAGAGGCCGCGCCCCCATCGCGACGTGCCGCGGACGAGCAGGGAGCCAGACGAAAGGTAACGGAGCCGAAAGACCAACCCTCAATGTAAGCACCGAAGAAAGAGGACATCGCTATACCTAGATATTGACCGACAGAGTGCTATTGCGCGGCTCTCTCTTTTTCTTCTTTCTTTCTTTCTCCTTCCTAGCAGTAGGTAGTCGCACATGACTTCGAAAGGGGCGTGACGGTATACCCAATTCTTTTTTTGGATAAGATCCCGAATCGCGAGTAGGCAACGATTCCGCTTCGGAGGGCGTCGAATAAGATACCTACCTACAGCCCAGCCAACCCCCACCCCCCTTCGACAGCAGGCGGCGCGCATCTATTCCTTCATTTATTTGGGTACTTATCTGCTTAACCCCCCGTCCTGTCGATCTCTCCGCCTGTCTACCTGCTTGGCCGCCATCTCGCGACCTGGCCGAGACAGCTCGCCAGCCGGGGGCGCGAAGAAAGCGAGGAGAGGGAAAAAAAGGCGACGCCCAGACAAAGGAAAAACCATCCGGGGGGAACAGGGAAATAAGCCATCATGGCCTCCTCGCCCTCGCCCTCGCCCTCCTTCCCCTTCCACGTCAGGGAGCACGTCGTCCCGGCGCAGCACATCCGCGAGTTCCCCCGCGCCACCGCCGTGTCGCAGGACGACGTGCTGCGCATCAGCGTGAAGCAGTACATCCCCGTCGACAACCCGGACCCGCAGCCGGGCGACGTCACCATCATCGGCGCCCACGCCAACGGCTTCCCCAAGGAGCTCTACGAGCCGCTGTGGGCCGACCTGCACGCCCAGTCGCTCGCGTCCGGCCCCCGGGTCGGCCTTGACGACGGCGAGGGCGAGGGGAAGGACGGACGGAGCGGCGCTGCCCCTGCCGGTGGCTTCCGCATCCGCGCCATCTGGATCGCCGACGTGTCCAACCAGGGCTACAGCGGCGTGCTCAACGAGCACGCGCTCGGCGACGATCCGTACTGGCTCGACCACGCGCGCGACCTGCTGCACCTCACCAACGTGTTCCGCGCCGAGATGCCGCGCCCGCTCGTCGGCGTCGGCCACTCGTTCGGCGCCGCCATCCTCACGCACCTCTCGCTCCTGCACCCGCGCCTCCTCACCACCCTCGTCCTCCTCGACCCCACCATCACCCTCTTCTCCCTCCGCGGGCCCGGCCCCTGCCCCGGCGAGTCCGCCGCCCGCGCCTCCGCCTTCCGCCGCGAGACCTGGCCCTCCCGCGCCGCCGCTGAGGAGTCCTTCCGCCGCTCCGCCTTCTACCGCTCCTGGGACCCCCGCGTCCTCGACGCCTGGGTCCGCCACGCCGTCCGCGATACCCCGACCACGCTCTTCCCCGACTCCGCCGGCCGCGCCACCCTCCGCACCACCAGGCACCAGGAAGTCTTCACCTTCTTCCGACCCCTGTGGCCCTACGTCGACCCCGCCGACGGCTCCGTCGACCGCGACGGTGCGCCCGACTTCGACCCGGAGATGCAGGACGACACGTCCGCATTGGGCGCCACCGCCGCCGCCGCCGCCGCCGCCGCCGCGGTCTCCCCCCCGCCCCCTTCCGCCTCGCCCTCGTCCTCTCCCGCCGCGCCCTCGTCCTCTCCCGCCGCGACCTCCTTCTTCCCGTTCTACCGCTCCGAGGGCCCGAGCGTGCTCAAGCACCTGCCCGAGGTCCGGCCCAGCGTGCTCTGGGTCTTCGGCGGCGACAGCGACCTCAGCGACCCGGCCGCCCGCCGCCTCAAGACCGGGCGCTGCGGCGTCGGCGCCGGCGGCAGCGGCGGCGTCGCCGCTGGGCGCGTCGCCGACGTCGTCCTCTACGGCCGCGGCCACCTCTTCCCCATGGAGGCCCCCGCCCTCTGCGCCCGCCACGCCGCCCCCTGGATCGCCCGCGAGCTCCGCCGCTGGCGCGTCGACGAGCGCGCCTACCGCGCCTGGGCCCGCCGGCCCCTCCGCGAGAAGACCACCCTCACCGACCGCTTCCTCGACAACGTCGGCCGCCCCCCACCGAGGAAGGGCGGCGCGCCAGCGGACGGGTCTGGATCCTCCAAGCTGTGAGGGTGGGAATAACATAAATTATTAACGCATTTCGCTGGCTTACCGACTTCTAGGGGATCTAAATCCCAACGAAAGATTCCGGATCTGTACATGTAGATAGACTCGAGAAGACTAGGAGGTACTTTGGGCGACCGCTCCGCACTCGTTTTGCCCTCCTTTCTAAAGTCCCGCGAGATGTTAAATATTTAAGAGTCTCCTAAAAAATGTATACGCAACACTAATTTTCCCAAGACCTGGTGCATACGTCATTGAAATAGCACATTGTAGCTACGAAAGGCACGTAGTGAGGTTCTGCAGAGCAATACTTTCGTAAATTGGCCAATCTATCTACCCGATGAAGCCACCCTTTTTGCGACATTAGAACAAAGCTACAGCTAGACCTCGTCAGGGCTAACCAGACTGCAGCTGATCCTGCCCGGAATCATAACTCATTCCTACGCCGAAACAACCTTTCCATGCATCCGACAAGTCCCTCTCGCAATCCGTTTCGTGTTTCTCTCGTTGCCCGCTTCGACTCCTTCACTATTTAGAGGCATGGCGGACACTAGAAGGGCAACTATTTTAGGGGGGTTGCCAAGAAGAAAGAAAAGTACCCTCCTGTCAGGCACACCTACACGATGGAGAATACTAGCTATCATGGACATCACTGTCGTCCGAGTGTAGTGCTGATCGATGTTCGGGAGCCTCCAATATATCTACTAATAGTATGCCCACGGGCCCAGAGATTACGACAGATGAAAGGCGCCTTGACCCTCCCTAATAGCAGTAAAAAGCTGCCGCTTCATGCTGTCGATGCTGCTATAGTCGGGCAATTTGAGGTAGTTGACACACGTCATGACACTAGGAAGGTAGTCGTCAGATGTGTAGGGCGGCTCACTGGGTTTGCACACCACAGTAAACATGGGGGTCAACCGCTTGAAACCTGCGATGACGGTTAAATCTGTCTTGCGTAAGAAGGGACTGTACAACATACCTCCGATAGGAAGTTTGGGGCTGCCGGTGGTAAATTGTAGGAAATCACGGCGTTGCGTAGGCGTGAGTTCGCTCATGGTCTGGAGTAGATTTCGGACGGTTCTGCTGTCCATGTTGAAGCCGTGGTCGGCTTTGATCGAGTCCATGAGAGCTAGAATACCACGGTCAGCCCAGTGCGTGGATGGATACATAGAGATTTACTTACTCTCTAAAGACCAGTCCTCTTCGACGCGGCCGAAAAGTGCTACCAATTCGTCCGGGGTAAAGGCGCTCAGAGCGGAGTAAGGGAACACCTGAGAGAAGCCGCTGCGGAAGGCTTCCACCTGGCGCTTAACGCCGCGACCCAAGGTCATATCGATAACTTTCTCTAGATATGACTCGACGTTGTAGATGGTGACGGCTGTATGGGATCCACCAGGTATGAGTTCGATTTCAGGATACCCAGGTAAGGTAAAATCCAAAGCCAGATCTTCCAATGTCCCCTGGTCTACGGTGATCTTGCCGGTGTCGGCAACCTTTTGTGCGGGGGTGCGGTTGGGGTCTTCGTCGATCGTCTTCTTGACTCTGACAAATTTATTGATGTGCTTGAGAGAGTTGGCTAGACCGGGGTCCACTATCTTGACAGCGCCGAGTGACGGCTTAACCCCCGAGGACCCCTCACCAATGCGAAAGAAGGTAGGGTTGAAGTTGAGATCGATGATGCGGGAATCTATCATGGATCGCGCGACGAACTTCCCAAGTATTCTAAACAACTGCAGGATGACGCCTGCGCTTGAGTCATCGTCGCTTAGCGGCCGGGGGAAGAGGCCAGTAGGACCGGAGATAAACTCTTCGGAGTCGTTTGAATCCATTTCACGCCAAAGCCTGAGCTTCTTCTTGGAGAATTCCTTGGAAACGGTAGAATAGAACTCGAGAGTGGGACCAAGGCCTGTTCCGACCTCTTCGAAGTACTCGACCTCGAGTATACTCTGAGAGCTGCCGTAGAGTTCCATTACCTTTAAAGCGGATTCCAAGATCTTGGATCGCGAAATACGCACCTTTTGGCGCTGAAGACGACCAAGGAATGGGCGCTCGTCACGTCGATCGCGACGCGTGGTATCTTCTTGTTGGGCGTTCTGCCATCGACTCATAGATCGGGCATATCCAAACGATGTAGATTGGAGGAACAGGTGGCGAGTCTCGAAGGGGAAAAGGAATGGGTACAGCCGAGCTAGATCTTCGCTCCAGCCGGGCAGGCAATTGCTTGCCACGATGAGAGGCTCCTCTAGCTGCCTGTTGAGCTTAGCGGTCAATTTCGTATTGACAAACTGCGACAGGGGCTCCACATTCAATTTCAACGTCGTCTTGTTCTCCACCATGATATCGTCAATATTCGCGTTCAAGTCGTGTAGAATTTTTAGGAGGCGGAGAATAGACGCCGTAGTCGGGTTATTGGAGAGCGAGGCCGGCACACCGCCCACGTCCGAGGTACCGTCGAACGAGGGGGCGAAGCCGATAGGTTCGGCTGGAGGCGGTCCCGGGACGCGGCGGAATTTGATGGAGTGCACCGTGGACCAAACGTTGCGGCTCAGGTGATCGTCGGCAGGGGCCGAAGAATTATGTACTGCCCGATAGATTGTGGTTTCGTTGGGAATTACCCGGCTATCGAGACTGAATTCGATGTGCCAATCTTGGGGTACAGACTGGATAGCCGCCGCATAGGAAAGGGGGCGAGAAGTCGACGTAGTCGGGGTCGGTGTGCCCTGATGAGATCCGGAAGGCTGGGGTGGCGCGCTACGACTGGGAATATTAGCGAGACCGCTCTGGGCCGGAGTCGGGACCCGCGTTCCGTCTTCTTTCCTAGCCGTAATCTTTCCGCCAGCTGCCTCTACTAGGTTAACCGCGGAAGGATCTGGGACGGGGGCATCCTCCATATCCTCGTCTAGCTCCCCGACAATGGCATCGAGGGCACTACTATCAGCCAGGTCGGCTTCCTCATCCTCGTCCGTGATCGGCTTCTCATCGGCGCATTCCAAAGCATTCTGCAAATCCTCGTCGTCTTCCGGCGGCGGGGGCGGCGGGGGCGGAGGTGCCTGGGTTTCGCTGGGCTGTGCTGGTTGGCGTCGCGTTGACCTACGGAGGACGGCCTTCTCCCGCACAGGGCCAGCTGTCGAATTCGGGGTAGACGGGATGTCAGGTTGACCCGGCTGTTTCGACTTAGATCGCCGTGCTGGACGGGAGCTAGAGGCTTGCGACGGTAGTGGTGGGGGCGGTACGCCGGAATAGCCTGATGCCAATCGATCGGCAAGGCGTTCTGCCGATGCCGACAACCCTGCCGAACCAGCCATCGCAGCCAGCGCTCGGGATAGGCCGTCACGAGGTCTCGGGCCTCGGGGCCGCTCGTGGTGGCTAATCCGGGGTCTCAAGTAGTCGTCGAGGGCCTTAAAGGTGGCTATGGCGTGAATGGATACCATGATATTGCGGTAAGAACGCGGGATATCAGAATCTTCGTCGGCGACCAGTTTAAGCCTGATCTGCTTGGCAAGCATAGATGCCGCACTGCTGCGATTGCCGTCGAAGGTATTGTGATGAACCGTGATCACCTCAAAATGCTCGGACCGACTAAGGAGATCTTGCAGTTTGTGAATCATAACGCTGAAAGGGGTCGAGGGCGAATCCACGGTCGCCGTCTTCGTTCGTGAGATAACGGATTGCCCCATGAAGACCACGAGGAAGGCGGCTCGCGCAGCATTGGCCAGCGCCTCGTCAGGGTTGCTGAAAACTTGTTCCAAGACGCGCACGAGCCCCGAAGCGAGCAGTTCCGCGCTTGTCACACTCTCTAGGACATCGGCATCAAAATAGGACGACAACTTTTCGAAGAGGACGATACCATTCCCGGGATTCAAGTTTCTGGCGGGCCTCTGCAAGTAGAAGGCTTCCATCTCAGATGCTAGGCTTTGAAGATTGCTAAGGATCTTAACCGCCTTCTTCTTCATCGCCTTTCCGTGCTTTTCCGTCTCATGGGCCTCGAGGAACTTCTTCGCCGCTTCGGCGATGCGAGCCTTCATCGACGGAGTGTCGCCAATAAACGGCCGAGGCGGCCCATCGATGGACATGGTAGAACCGTCGGAGCTCGCGGGAGAGCCGGACATGTCATCGTCGTGATGATCGTTTTCCTGGTCCTCGTCGTCGTGCTCGTCATCGTCCTCCTCGTCCTCGCGTTCTTCGTCATCCTCTTCCGAGTCATCGTGGACGGATGCCCTGTCCCCTTCTTCGTCCCCGGACGCCGTACTGTGCTCCGTCGAGACCCCGGCTGCCTTGTTCTCGGGCTCTTGGTATTCGGCTGCTAATTTGGTTATCTCTGTGATGACACCTTCACGGTATATCTGGTACCGGTAGATATCATCTAGGCGACTCAAGAGCAGCTCCGTCGTCTGTATCGCGGACATCACGAGAGACGGGTGGTCCTGCTGGGATAAGATGGCAGCCAGGAACGAAGCATACGGGACGGCCTTTAGTGCGTCGACGAGGATATCCTTGTCAAGGTTGAACAACATCTTCAGTTGAGCCGTCAGCACCTTCTGGCGGACGCTCAGATTGACGGTGCTCGAAAACGCGTCTGTTAAAGTCGGGAACAGGATGAGCGCAAATCTCCGCACTTGGTCTTTGCATTCGTCAAGCAGCTCAAGCCTCTTTTCGTTAGATGACTTCTTTCGGGACCCGAGCGAAGACGGGGTAATAGGCTCGGTGAGATCAAGATCGGCGGAAGCCGAAGGGGCAGCTGAATCATTCCAAACCAGGCCGGGGAGCAACTCGCAGACCACATTAAGAGTCTCGATGATTTGCTCACGTGGTCGATGAATCAGCGCTTGCATAATGACAACACTGTCCAGTTTGGAGGCGACATCTTCCGTCTCGCTAGGAGGAGAGACCCCCGTCAGGATCTGATATAGTGTCTCCACCACATTCATCTTGAAGAGTTCGGCCGATAAGCGTGGGCTCGCGCGAGCGGTAATGGCCAACACACGGAGGAACTGGGTGTGGATATTAGAGCTGATGAGGTTCGTAGTCCCCGGTACAAGCAGCCGTAATATAGCCTTGAGCAGGTCTACGCTGACCAGCTGTTCTAGTTTGGACGGCTGATACTTGAAGCTCTCGATAATACGGGTGACGCAGAGGGATGCTTGTTCCACGACGCGCTGGTCGCTACTACCTAGCACGTTGAGAAGAATGGGCATGACGTCCTTGATGACGTTAAACGAATCCTCGGGGATGTTGCGGCAGCAGTTGGCCGCGGTCGTGACGGCCGTCCGTTGCGTGCTCGTCGCGAAGAAGTCGAGGTAAGATAGACAAGCAGTCAAACCACCTTCTCGGACAATGCTTGTTGGATACTCCACCGAAATCTTCTCCAGCGTGCTCAGGGCCTGCTCTGCGAGGTCAATAAACGAGATCTCCAGAAGCTTCTGGCACAGCACCGGAACAGCACCACCAAAGACGACAGTGGCGGCGCTGGCCGGTAGGGCCTCCATCAAGTTCGCGAGACATCGGCACGCGAGAAGCATGATCTCTGGACTCTCCTCTCCGGTAAACTCATTAGGTTGCATCAAAGCCACCAGCTCCGTCACGAATGCCTCTGGCGAGAAATTCCCTGACAGATTCTCTTCGTTAGAGACCAGAAGAATCTCTGAAAGCTCCTGTAGAGCCACCAGCTGCGTCGAGGGATCGCCTTTCTGCCGAAGATTGTTGAGTATATCCCGTAGCCGCGTGGTGATGCCAGACATCATGCCAGTTAACGCTCGGAGCGTGCTAGAAAGACCCGATCCGGGAGGTCCTCCGAACCCGAACGGATCATCATCGCCATAATGCCGGTTTGGCTCCTCATCATCATCGTCATTCTCGTCGCTGTTGTCATCGTCGGGATCGTGGGGAGGGGGCGGTGGCGGAGGCGGAGGCGGAGGCGCATCTGTTTCTCTGTCGTGCTCTTCGGTTCCCGTCATGGTAGTGTCCTGGTCGGCAGATGGCGGGTGGGTGCTAGATGCGCGCTTCGCTCTTCGAACAGGACCCGAGGTGCCTGCGGCAGCAGATTCTAGTTGGCCGGCAGATGACTGGTTAGACAGATGGATAAAATTCTCATCGAGGCGTGGTATTTACCTTGAGCTGGCTGGCCGCCCTTTTTGTTGCGGCTCGACTTCCGGCTCGACGAGGCTGAGGCTGGAGCGGGAGGGTCCTGCATTGTAGTCGGCGGGGGTGGGTCAGACCTGCCGCAGGCGCTTGTTAGCATTGAATACGAGCCCACAGTGGATGTTATTGTCAAAACCTACCCAGTGGGACTAGACATCGAAGCTACGGCCTTCCCTTTCCGTTTACGTGCCGAAGACGGAGGAGTAGCAGTTGTAGTGGCTGGAGGCTCCGGGGCTGTTGTGGGCTCAGAAACTTTCTGGCGCTTAGACCGGCGAATTAAGGGACTGGCGACGTTCTGCGGAGGTGGTTGCAAATCGCTCTCTCTCGATGCAGTCTTCCTTTTCCTTGAGGACGGAGGTGCCAACCCAGACTCGATCGTACTAGGTGCGGCGGACGCAGAGGGAGGGGAAGCGGCTGAAGGTTGGCTGGCCGAGGGTTCCCCTGGCGAGGCTGCTTGGTTTGCAGCGTTCCGCGCGGAGGAGCGTGTGATTCTGGGAGACATGAGTATCTTGGCCAAGACTGCATATGAGACAGCAGGCAGAGATGGTGTGATTGGAGGACAGGCGTGTGGCAGGGGAGTGCAAGAGGGTGAAGGTCATGGAAGGCAGGGTAAGGAATTATTTTAAGGATTTTTTAATGGCCCAGTCTTTGGGGGGGGGGGCTTGGATGGTGGGATATAGCGCAGAGGGTTTAGCCGTCTGTCTCCCTCATCCTTCTGCTGGGTGAATTTAGGTCTGGGGCTCTTGTGTGAACCGCGCTGGCGAAGGCAAGGACTGTCTAGAGCCTCATCAACTGCTGTGTTTGTCCCTGCCCTTTTTGTTGCTGAGCACAGTAGAACCTCAATTCTAGCTGCGGCTAGTAGCAACAAAGGAGGGGGAGGCACAAGAGCCGAGGGACCAACTGCAAAGGCTCTGGAGGTCGATTCTCAAGGACAACACAAGCATCTAGTCGGCACAGGAAGTAGACGATATTCCGTCTGTCGAGGGCAGAGTGGGGGATATGTGAATGGGAGGATGTGGTGATATTGGGTCGGCAGAGGAAAGGCAAGTTGACGAGTTGAAGGTGGCACAGAGAACGGAGACCGAGAAGAAAAAAAAAGTGGTGCGGTGCTTCCCAGGATGTACCCAGGTATTGATTGCGTGTATGATGGCAGGGAGCGAAGGATAAGTAGAGTCTAAAAGGTACTTGATTGTGCGTTGTATGTGCGAGTACTTGTGGTGTGCATGTGTATGTGTATGTGGCATGAGACAGGTACGAGGACGGTATCTGATCTGGGATGATTCGACCGTTTCGTCAGGTGCAGCTTGTATAGCTCAGGTAGGCCGGTCGAGGCGTGCAGGTAGGAGATCGATAGAGAGACAGAGGGAGAGGGAGGGAGAGGGAAGGGGGGCGGCAAGGCAGCTAAGAAGACGGAAGAGACGGAGGGCACAACGGTATAACAGCCGGCGGCAGGGTTTGGTTGAGGTAGGAGGAGCACGAGAGTTGGCAGGTTGGCAGGTTGGTAGGCAAGAGGGAAGAGGGAGGAGGGAGGTTGGGACTGATCATGAAAGACGATGGCGATATGTGTTTTTTCATATCGTACCTGGTAGATGATAAAGGCGAATGCGGCAGCGAGGCAGGAGCTGTCGGTCGCAGGTTCAGGTTCGGGTTCAAATGCAGGTCGGGGACGGATGAGAGTCGTGCCTGGGGATCGTTATCGACAGCCGATCGAGAGCGCGGGTTCGCAGCAGAGAATTTTCGGTCTGCCATGGATTACGCCATGGGGCACGGCGGCAAGTAGGTAGATTTCACGAGATTCCGATCTTGGTTGTTTCCGGGCCACACACGCGCACTCGCTTCCTGCTCCCCTCTCTTATCTCTCTCTCTCTCTCCTCTCTCTTCCTCTCCTTGACTGACTAACTAGCTACCTGGCTGGCCGACGTGACGGGGTCGCCCGTCTATCCGTCCGTCTGTAAGCGTGTCGATGTATGTATGTATGTACGTATGTATATATCTGTGTACGTATGCATATATGTACGGAGGTAGTCTGCGTGTTACTCGTGGGAAAGGGACAGGTCGGCCGGACAGGGTTGGAGGTGTCGTCACAATCGATTGCCGGGTCGAATGCGTAGGTAAGGTTGTTGAGCGGATAGTATAGCAGCGATAGATCTCTTCTTCGCGGTTCGGTCAAGACGGCCGATAGAGTTGGGCCGATATGTTGTAGTCGCCGTTGCTGAAGTTCCGGGCCTCTCTTGGTTGGAGGTTCTACCGGAGGAGGTTTGCTCGAGTGCATCGGCGGGCGGCTGGATGTTGGGTTAGGTAGAGAAGTAGGTGGAAGTGGGTTGTGTGGATGGGCCGGAGTGGGCGCGGGCGTGGGTGTGGGCGGATACGCGGGCGTGTGGATAGGCAGGGGATGGAAGTGCAGAGCGACCGATCTGTCCAGACTCGGTACTTGCAGGTGTATCCAGTACATTGCGTACAATGTGCTCATACACGTCAGAATGCCATACTGGGAAGGTAGCTGGTACTCTGGGGTTGGGTACCTAGGGTAAGACAGCCTATCCGAACAGAGGGGGCGTGTCGCAAGCCTAGTGTTTCTTGCTATCTGGCTGGCGTGCCGATAGCTACGACAGAGCTACCGAAACTGTACCTGCTGTCGATACATATACTGTATGATGTGCTAGTTACCATGCAGGGGTGTCATCATGAGGGAAAGCCACTCCAAGGTAGGTAGGTACGTGCCCGCTGCTTCCCAGCGCCTCCGTCGGTACATGCCCAACCACGAAGGTGCCTTCTTCGCTTACCGAAGTAATCGGTACCGACCGAATTTATAAGGTGGCTAAGTATGTATCTAGGTACCTGTCCGCAGCCCCGGTCTAGTACATTCACAATACGGCTGTTAGTTTAGGTACCCATTACGTAGTACCCAGCGGAAATTGATGAATCATTCAGGCCATCCTGTTTAATATTAATTGATCTAACTGCTATGGAAATTACCTCTCATGAATACTCACATAAGTGCATATCGGCCACACATACAAGCCTGCCACCTGCCCGCAAGTACTGAACCCGTCTCCAGAAGGGTGGCTCTAGGTAGGTAGCTAGGTGCCTAGGTAGATTAGGTGCCTACCCACCTGGTACCTATAGTTACTACGACTTCAGCCATCCTAGCGCCTGGAATCGTGTAGCTCCAGCCGCTTCTCCCACCGGCCTCCTCCGTCCATAGATTGTTTTATATGCAGTCCGATGCATAGTAGCTCTGCGTTCATTTACGTCCCCGAGCCACCTATAGCCATCTGTGATACAACCGTAAATGAGCAGAGGCGTGGTACGTATCATGTATATGTAAAAATACGTCAACTGTGTCATGCCTTATATGCCTATGGATAGAGAAGGACCCGAGATGTTCGAGTAATTGACTCCGACCCGCAGCCCAGAGCCGTCCTCATCCTCGCCTTCGCCTACGCCTCCATTAAGCTAACGCCTTTACGTGTCGGGGAAGAGACAGAAGGGAACCACTCCGTAGCCGCTATTGACATCCGGTTCTGGCTACCTACCTCTTTGCATTCTGGAAAATATATATTTGCCTCTAAGCCGCCTTCAGCTGTATCCCTCCGCTGGGTTGTAGTTGGTACGACGGACTTTCTATCTGTTGGCGATCGGTAAAGATCTTCCTTGTCTTTTTGCTCGACGTGGCTGACATGCGCTGGCAATCGTCAATAGATCTACCAATTATCAGACGGAGAAATATTTTTTTCATAAGAAAACTCGTCGCCACACATCCACCATCGAGTATGTATATGCCCACCTCACCTGACAGTCTCGGGCCTAGGATGTAAGTAGGTACTTGTCTTCTGTGGCATATACTTCTATCGCATAGTACAGGTATTGGGTGCCCGAGGGCAGGTAGACACCAGGTACTACCTACGGCTTCAAGCTATCGATTCCGTCCTCGTACTCGCCTAGGTCGTATTCGTGGGGATACTTCTCGAGAACCTGCTTTAGCTGTTGCATCTGGGCCTTCAGGTCGGGGGTTAACTCCTCGTATACGTCCTCAAACATGGCCCGAATCGGCGGCTTCTTCTCCCGCTCTGCCTCCGAGAACGCCTTCAGCACATCTCGTCTAATGCTCTCCCGCGCGTCTTTCTCCTTGACGTCGTCCCAAGAGCCCTTGGCCTCCAAATATTTGCGCAGCCTCGCGATGGGGTTGTCCCGCCGCTTCCAATCTTCGACTTCGACCCGGGCCCGGTACGCGAAGGAGTCGTCGGACGTGCTGTGGTGGCTCACACGGTAACTCATGGCCTCGATCAGGACCGGCTTCCCCCCATCTTGGAGGGCAATCTCCCTCGCTTTCTTCGTGGCTTCTCTAACGGCCCAGATGTCGTTTCCGTCTACCCGTACGGTGTCGAGTCCGTATCCGATTCCCCGGCTGGCAATGCCATCGCCTCGGTATTGCTCCAAGGTCGGCGTGGAGATTGCATACCCGTTGTTCCGGCATATAAATATAACCGGGCAAGACCGCGTTGCGGCGATGTTCAAGGCGGCGTGAAAGTCGCCTTCGCTCGCCGCCCCTTCGCCGAAGAAAACGGCAACGACACGCGGCGGTAGGGATGGGTCGTTGATGCGTTGCATCTTGAGGGCGTACGCCGCACCAGACGCCTGGGGTATCTGTGTAGCCAACGGTGAAGAAATAGTATGCTATGTAGGTCAATTAGCGGCTAATGGTTGGTCAAGAGGTCAGTCGGGGTGGCCGTACAATGTTCAGCTCTCTGCTCCCGTAATGCACGGGCATATTTCTCCCCCTGGCCGGGTCGTTCTTGTTCGCGAAGAGCTGGCTCATGAAGTCCTTCAAAGTAAAGCCGCGTTGGGCGAAGACTCCTTGCTCGCGATACTGGCAGAATATCACATCCTCTCGGGCCAGTGCAGATGCTGACCCCACGCTGATAGCCTCCTCGCCGGCCGACACCATGTAAAAACTTATACGTCCCTGCCGCTGCGCGTCGAACATGATAAGGTCCATAATAGACACTGTCAGCATGGTTTTGTATAATTTGATGGCCTCTTCATCGCCGAGGTCGGGCTGGAACGAGCGGTCGATAATATTGCCGTCCTGATCGACGGCTCGGTACGTGGGCATAGCGGGAAGATCGGCGGGTAATACGAATTTGAGGTCACTCGTAAAGGCACTCTTTACAGCGCCGGGGAAAGACAAATAGCTTACACCAGGCCGTTGCGATATACCGCTAGCCAGCCGGATGGGTACGCATCGACTGCCCGGCGGGCGAGCACTACGGGGTGCGAATCCCGCCGCTCTTCGCAACGACGCCCCCGAGATTATTGGAGCCTTCATTCTCGGCTCTTTACGCGTTCTGGATCAAAGTTCAAGTATATTCCACGTAAAGACAAGCATTGAAACTGACTCGATAGCACGACTGAGGGGAAGAGGGATGTTTATGTGAGAGAAGCGACACCATCCAAACAACCCGCAGTGTCACTTAAGCCGGTGTAAAGCGCAAGGAGGGTATAGACCGGAAGCCGAGACTAAAGGGTCTGAACCCAACTCTTTATTTTCTTACGTAATCGCAATTACTGTTGATAACCTCGTCTAATTACCTAGGTACTTATCAACGTAGTAGAAGAGAGAGTAAAAGCACTCTACAGGGCACTTATCCTATTTGAAGGATAGTTATGATTTTATCATATTAAAAAAAATACCCTTATAATTACCCTTATAATTACTATTATAATTACTATTGGTAACGTTATTATAATTAGTTAAAATACTAACTCTATAATTACTAAAGGTTATTTTACTTTAATTGGTTAAAAGTTTATATTACTTATTTAAAATAAATATATTTAATAAAAATATAATATATAAAATATACTTTATTATTTACCTATCTATATATATTCGTTATAAAGTATATTTTCTTTATTTCCTTTTTAATTTAGATTAATAAATAAATTTAAGTTAATTTAATAAATTAATTTAATTTAGTTTAATAAGCTAATTTAAGTTAATCTAAATTAGGTTAATTAAATCAAGTTAAGTTAAGTTATTTATTTCTTTATTCGTTTGCCTTATAGTTTACTATCTAAAAGATAAGTCTCTATGTTTTGACTAAAAACATACTGGCAAAGCACTACAAAGTACTTTAGCGTATATCAATAGAGTCTATATAGCTCTACTTTAGATGATTCTATTTTAATTTACAAAGGATTCACGGATCCAGCTCGTTCCCGGACGCCTCCTTAAATTAACATCCATGTCCGCGTGCCCGTTCCCGTCATGTTCCGAAAAACGCCTGGAGTCTATTTTCGAAGACGAAGACCACGGTAATTATGTTGTAGGTATGTGTAGGCAACTTTATGGTTGGCCGGGTGTGGCTGGAGTAGATAGAGATGTCCGTAGAGCACACAGCGTGTAGACGTGGCCCGACGAACACGGTTGAGCGGTGCGATTATGTCTGAAGTCACTCGGGCAACCACGTCTCCTGGGGGACTCGCTACCTACCTATTATTCACTCGTCCAGATGCCCAGGACGAGTTCTTCCAGCCCGCGAGCGCTGGCAACATGCTGGTCCACCAAGGAGGAGCAAACACCTGGAACATCGGCGGGAACGTCGTCCATTCCCACTCCCTCCCCCCTTCAAGTCTGCAGGATCTCGTCTCGGAACTATCTCCGCCAACAGCACTACCTCAGGATTGCCGCGTCTTTGCCTACCAGTGACCCGGAGACAAGAACCGCGCGACCAGCCAGCCAAACCAGCCTGACCAGCCTCATCACAAGTGAAGAGCCAAAAGGGGAAAAAATAAAATAACACACACCGAGGAGATGGTGCCGGGCCAAAACGTGGTGATCGGCGTCGTGGTCGTCATCCTGGTCTCGATTTTCGCGCTTCTCGCCTGGGGCGGCATCGGCAAAATCCGAGACTTCGCCATCTTGATGTTCAAGGCCAGACAAGAGCGCGCTCAGCAGCAAGGCGAAGGAGAGGGGGGGCAGCCCCCGGAAGGGGCTGCTTCGAACGCGGCAGCGGCGGCGTCGGTTTGATGCCCGCCTAACCGACCGGCTTGGCACCCGCATCCACGGTAGGCATTTGCTGGGTGTGGCCAGGGGAAAAAAGGAGGACACCTGAATGCAGCCGATAAACACACACATGTCGGCACACTCTGCCTCGACGCACACACACCTACATACATATATTGACGCATGCAGGCGACATAGATGGGCATGTGACCCCTTTCTCATAACACCCTGCGTAATCGCCCCGCGTCTCGGCTCCAGCGAGTCGTCTCAGGCCCCAGACTTCCTTTGCTGCTACTACCCTGGTCCCTGTTAGCCAGTGTGGCCAGGCACCACAGCAGCCCACCTCAGGTGTGGCTAGTACCTCTCCCTCTTCCCCGAGTTTTGTGGCTGACCTCAAGCGTGTCTTGGGTAATCCGCGGGCTGCACTAACAAGAGTTACTCATAGGTACATACGGTACCTTCGTCCCCGAACTGATCGACCCCATCCCGGCCGCCGCCGATCGAACAGCATTTTTCCCACTGGCCGCCCGCATAGCTCTCCGGCGGGTCGCACGCACCGACCGACCTTACCTTTACCCTGCCTCACCCTCTCACCCTCTGACCATCGGCGGCGCGCGTGGCGCGTGGGAAAACATACTAGAGACGCGACCGGAAAAGAAAGACAGATAATAATATATAAAAAAACGCGGGGCGTCAACATGGCCGCTCGGCCCTCTGCGCTGCGCAGAGCTGCGCGCCTATCCGCGTCCGCCGTGCGCAGCTCGCTCCCCTGGTCCCCTCACCCGCCCGTCTGCCAACAGGCGCACATACGACTCCTCTCCTCGACGACCCGCGACGGGCACCCAGCCGCGGCGCCGGGCCCAGCTTCCTCCGCGACACCCGATGCCGCCGCGGACAGCGCGCCGCGGACGACGCACTTCGGGTTCCAGGACGGGCTGACGGAGGCGGAGAAGACGGAGCGCGTGGCGGACGTCTTCCACCGGGTGGCGGAGAACTACGACCGCATGAACGACCTGATGTCGTTCGGCTGGCACCGGGTGTGGAAGTACGTATTATCTACCTATACGCGCGTAGCCCTATCCCCCCTCCCCCCTCCCCCCCGGGGGGACGCCGTCGCTGACGCTTGTGTATGTACCTAGGGACCACTTCGTGGCGTCGCTGAACCCGGGGTTCGCGCCGCCGGGCGCGCCGCCGCAGCCGCTCCGCGTGCTCGACGTCGCGGGCGGCACCGGCGACATCGCGTTCCGGATCCTGCGGCACGCGCACGGCGTCAACGGGAACCCGCACGTGCGCGTGACCGTCGCCGACATCAACGCGTCGATGCTGGCGGTCGGGCGGGAGCGCAGCCGCGGGCGCGGCGTGCTGACGGAGGCGCAGCGCGGCGCGCTGGACTTCCTCGAGGCGGACGCGACGCGCTTCGACCCGGCCGCGGTGCCCGACGGCTCCGTCGACCTGTACACGGTGGCGTTCGGGATCCGCAACTTCGCCAGCGTGCCGGCGGCGCTGGCCGAGGCGCGGCGCGTGCTGCGGCCCGGCGGCGTGTTCGCGTGCCTCGAGTTCGGCAAGGTGGCGCCGCCCCCCGGCGCCGTCGCCGCCGCCGCCGCCCCCTGGCACCTTCTCGACGCGCTCTACCGCCGCTGGAGCTTCGCCGCCATCCCCCTCCTCGGCCAGCTCGTCGCCGCCGACCGCGACTCCTACCAGTACCTCGTCGAGAGCATCCAGCGCTTCCCCGCCCAGCCCGACTTCTGCCGCCTCATCCGCGACGCCGGCTTCCTCGTCAGCCGCGAGCGCCCCTGGGAGGACCTCACCGCCGGCATCGCCGCCATACACAAGGGCGTCAAGCCCCTCGGCTGAAAAGAAAACTAACTAACACAGTCGGCCCGCCTCGCGGTGGTACCTATGGACGCGCCCGCCGCGTCGTGTACATGCCTCGGCACGCTCTCGCGCAGTCTGCGAGGGAGGGCTCGACGGGGTATCCGGCACGCTAGCGATAGTGCGCTGGGCCGCAGAGAGGGGAAAGGGGAGGAAAAGGGGGCAAGGGGGTAGATAAAACAAAAAGAGTAGGAAAACACGAGGGGAACCACCTACCTAAGAGAGGCTCCCTGTTTTGTTGTATTACTATGGTTATTGCTACGATAAATCGTAAGCTGGAATCCTCCTCTAGGGCTTCTTCTCCTCTTCCTGAACGACAGATTCCGGTGAGCTACCCAGCCGGCCGTACCCAGCCCGAACTACTAAATGCATTCATGTGTTGTATTCAGGCACGAGCTCTACGCCAGCATGTCGGCTGTGGTGCTAATCACGAGAGGGCTGCGTTCTAGAGCTAATATAAGCGTTCGGGGGTGCCAAGAACCTACATACGCGGCCAAAGCGAGCAAGCAGCATCTATGTATGGCATGTCTTACAGTAACGTGTATGCCGGTTCCTGTGGCATTTTCCTCAACACTTACGTCGGGCGCATTTTACTCTATCGACGTCAGCCCGTCATTAAGGCCACACTGACTAGCTAGTAGTGACTACCGGACACGGCGTGCAATGAGATGTTGCATTAAGTAGCAAGGTAATCTTGCAACTGAGATCTGTTCATTGCCTTTGTTGTTGTATTAGCAAAACCTAAACAACCTATCTCAACGACCCGGCACGGTCCTGGTCCTCGGAATAGTCTAAGAAACCGATCGATCCGTTTTGCGGGCGAGTCGTGCGAAAACTACCGTGGGCGTCACCGAGAAAAAAAAAAAAAACGTCGCGGATTTGCGTCGGGCAAACCATCCACACCCTAACCTCCGTTTTCTCAAAAAGGATGAAACGACTGGTATTTCCCCCCTTCTGAATGCTTCCTTCGCAGGCCGGCAGATCCTCTGAACTCCACCTGTATGACGACAGAAAGCCGGTTGGAAGAAAGAGCGCCAGAATACAAGCAAAGAATGCGCGTTGTTGCGCGAAGTCATTAGCGGAGTATAGGCGAGGACCCGTAAGTAACGAGGCGTTCTATGGGCGGTCGACCTATTTACGAGTCGCCTGTGGGGGCGGGCGAACCGCTGCCGCCCTCGCCTTTATTCAAGCCGCCACGGCCACCTCTGCCGCCACGGCCGCCTCGCTCGCCCCTAACCCCGCGTGATCCGCCGCCGCGACCGCCACGGCGGCCGGTCTCAGGCCCGCTCTCGCCGCCGCTCAACCCTCCGCGGTCACCGGCACTACGGTATCCGCTCGTCGAGTCCCGGCCTCTACCGCTACCCCAGGTTCCGGCTCCGCCTCTACCTGCATAGGTAGGTTTGGAATCGCGTGGTTGGAAGATCTTCACCAACGGCTTCGACCGGTCTTCGGCTTGGCGAACTTTGAACTCGTCAGAGAGACTAGAGTATGCTGCATCTCTGTCCTCCGCGCTCTGGAAGTGGGCAACCTTGTTGTTACTATTATTTCCCCACCTTTCCACTTTGGTAATTTTGGCCTTGTGCTCGTCGGGGAAGATATCGCGAGTCTGCTCATCGCTCTGGACGTTCATAACAAATAATCCGATAATACTATCAGCAGACGGTCGCGGCGCAGGCGACGGCGCACTTTCTAGTCCGTGTGCCGATCCGTTAGCACTCGTAGGCTTCTCGTTCTCTTTATTGGCCGTGGCATTAGGGGTTGGAGAGGCCGTAGTTGGCCTCGGCGTGGTAGGTTTCGGTTGTAAAGGGGTGACCGTGATTGGTTTAGAAGATGATGGCACCGACGGATTTCGTGGCGGGCTATAAGGCGGCGGGGCGGATACTGTCGGGGGACCTGCAGACGTTGCTGAGGTCTGTGGAGGGGGCCCGCTGGCGGTAGGTGCTGGCGAAGGCGTGCTCTGCGGTAGGGTAGCTTGTTGCTTGGCTCCGCGGTGTGAGAAGTTGAACCCCTGCGCCCGCATCTCGGTGCCGATACGGCCATCTTGTATTTCCAGCACCAACCAGCCAAACGCGGCATCCGCCAAGTTGAAGTTCCACATATTCTTGAATGCGCTCTCGTCGACCTGACCCTGCGCGCCGGGGCCGCCAACAGGACCGCCAAAGGGGTTTCCGCCCGCCGCAGTTCTAGGCATCTTTTCGACGAGGTCCAGCGCATTTTGTAAAAGCTTCTGCTGAGCCTCGTTCTGCTGGATCGCGGGCTCCACCTCTCCCTTGACCGTCTCCCAGACATCGTTAAACGACGCCTTCGAGGCGGCGAGCTTACCCCGGTAGTGATCCAAGGTCGGGTTCACGCTGAACTCGTTGTACGAGCTACCGTACCGGAAATGCAGGCCAGCAGAAATAGAGAAGTCAGCCTTGAGGCTGACCGAAAGCTGGTTCAAGATACCCTCGCGTGCGGGGGAAGCATGCGTAACGAAAACACGGGTTTCGGTCGGGTCATACACGCGGTTAGCTGTATCGACTAGTTCGCCCATCTGGAGTAGGGTAGTCCACATGGTACCCTGTCCGCCCGCAATGGTAGTTCGACCCTCCCCGTTGTCGAACAGCTTGTGCATGACGACAGCGCCACCGAGACCGAGAAGTCGCAACTTTACACCGCCGATTTCCAGCAGCATAGATCTTGCCTCATCGATGATATGCAGATTCGGCACCTTGTATTCGCCGGATCGGAATTTCTCCAGTACGCGTACATCCTCGCAAGCGCCCCAGACGGTGTAGACGGGTACCTCCAGCTTGACTTTGCCACTGATGAGCAGAGGCAACTCGGACAGAGGTAGCTCTTGAGGAGTGAATCGCGCCTTGACAGAACCGGGCCCGCCTTGGGTGATGGCCTTCTTGATGGCGTCGGAGATCAAGGGCGAGTATTGGGCGACATGCTTCAGAGTCCTGCTCCAGTCTGCGGTTAGAGAGGGTCGACTTGAAACCATGATGGAGAAGACGACGGTGGCCTTACTTTTCCGCGATGCGATCCAACGACGTATCGTCGTAGAAGCCGAAGTCACCGGTATGAATAATGTGGTCGGCCTGTGCCTTCTTGGCGAGATCGTTCAGGGAGTGTAGGTTCCCTATAACACAATTCTCAGCTCGGCCTCACTCGGAGGTTACACTCGACGGGGAGCATCCTACCTCGTACGTCGGCTATGCAGAGGACACGGATAGGACCCGACTGGATGATTCGGCCCTGGTTGGGCAGTAGAGGGACGGCACCCGGAGCAGCGGGACCGAGATGCGGGTGGGCACTGGGAGCGCCGTTGGGCATGTAGCCTTGGGTGTTGTAAGGCTGACGAGGTTGCTGAAAGACGGCACAAGTCAGCGAGGGGGTCTCACACGGACATTCTCCAGAACGTCGACGGGGTCGGGATAGCATGCGACGACGAAGCCGATATCGATGCTGACGCACCACGTGCGACGGCGGCAGCGACGGTTGGGGTACCACCGGGCCAGGTCCGCGTGGCGCCATCATGCACCCGAGAACTACGACGCGGCATGAGGGGATGGGGGATAGGGGGGGAGGTAATGGTGTGCGTGTTTTAGAAAGAAGAAGGAAAGCGGCGTGGAGGGGAGGTGACGTGGTTATGGAAGAGTGGTGATGATGTCTGAGATGTTGCTGGGCCAGTCGCAGGAGGCTGAGGTTCACGATGTCCGCATGCAGCCCTCAACGCGAACCGCTAGGGGCGAATAGGAAGAGAGCATAGACGTACAGCCATGGGACTATCTGTGAAGAGAAACGGCGAGGGTTGGAATCGAGGATCCAGTGCGTTCGGTTATCTTGCCCTACGGGGTTACTACGGGCGAGGGTCGCGGCGTAGACGGGTAGGAAGATAAGGGCTCGGTAGCTGAGAGGCGGGCAGAGGAGGTCGAGGGAGGAGTGCAAAGAAAAAGAAGAGGAAGAAGGGAGAGAGAAAGAGAGAGAGAGATAGGGAGAGGGAGAGCGACGAGGCGCGTGAGAAGTTTTGTGCGGTGGTGGCCAGGTGGCTCTAGTCGACGACGAGGTAGCGGACGGGTTCAATGACGACGAACTAGACGGGTATCAAAAAACAATAGGATATGAGGGGAAAGGGTTGACGTGGGCACGACCTGGCTCAGGGCGAGGCGCGGGATGATGGGCCGTCTGCTTGGTTGGGAGGCGGGAATTTGGGAAAAGGCAACGGGACAAAATGAGGTCGGGAGCTTTTTTGGATTTTCGGCAGCGACAGTGAAGGTTTGGGGTCAAAAAAGTTCGACGGGCAGGACCATCACCTGGCCCGACGTCACGATTGGCTACGGTCCTCAGCCTCGACCCACCTGGCTGTGGAAGGTACTATATACCCAAGTACGTACCTCGGGGTTGCCCTGCCTGGACGCCTAACCTTAGGTACCTAGAGGTACCTCCTCTATACCTGCATCAAGGCATACTGTGAGGTTTGTATAAGCACCGACAGCCGGCATGGCAGGTGACGAGTAGCAGGCGCATCTGCCTGCTTTGCTGGCTTTAGGTTGCAACAGGCGTCGACGGGCAGCGTCTGGTACTCAAGGTTGGGCAGATCAGTACTTAGGTAAGGTAGGCAGATTAGGTTGGATGCCCAGGTACCTCTCAGGTATCGCCTAGTTAGAGGTACCTACCTACCTCTAGGTACCTAAGGTACCTAGGTACCTACCTGGGTATCATGCAAGGTAACTTCCGTTTCTTGTTATTATTTAACTGCTACCTCGTACCTACCTTTCTGCCTTGGTGCCTACCTGCCTACCTACCTACAATTAATAAGGCAGGTATGGCACTTAAATATCTAATATTATATCCCACAGGTGACAATTCCAGAGTTCGGATCGTTGTAGTTGCTAGACGCATGTTTGCAATTACCTGCATGTTTTAGTACTGGTTAGGTACGTCGTTACGCCTATACTTATAATATACCATCTATCACATGACCACGGGCCACCCTCCCGCGGGCCACCCCTTAACATACCAAAAAACGCTAAAACAGGCCATTTTAAATCATACCGCTTCCCATTAATTTTAAAGCTATTTAAGAAATACTATAAATATAATTCGTATGAAGCTTTATTATTAATCTAGCGTTTTTTCGGATTAAATCGGATGCGTATTACCGGGGTTATTATTAGTTAAAAACGGCGGTAAATGAAATTATATAGCTATAAACTACTACCTAATTAATACGAGTAAATATTAATTAAATCTCGACTAAATAAGCTTCTTTTGCTATGAAATTCGTTAACGAGGATCTCATAGCGTTTATTATCCGATTTATTACTTAGGAAGGCGTTTCGATACGCCGTTTAGCTATTATATACGGCGTTTCGCGAATTACGCTAGCGGCTTGGCTTTAGGATAAGTTAGCGTTATTAGAGCTTTAATTTTTATAACGCTTAACGAATAAGTAGGAGGAATAACTCGCTTCGTAGGTTTTACGTTAGGAAACGTTAGGGCTAGCTCCTAATTACCGTATTATTCGCGGAATTACCTAGGATATCTTAAACGCGAGCGGCGATCTACGGCCTCTTAATAAGAATTAGCTCTATAACTTCCTAAAGCGTAACCTTTTAATTACGCTAAAATCCAGGCGTAAAACTAAAGCTTCGCGTTTTAATTACTTTAATTAAAAGGCTATAAATTAATATTTCGATATCCGGGAGGCTAAATACGGCTAAATAAAGCCTTATCTTACCTTTAACGTCGATAAAAAAGATATTATACTTAATTAAGGTAAGGAACCTTATTTAGCCTTATCCTTCCGTTTCTATATTAATTAAAGTACTAAAGCTCGATAGCTTAATTTTCGGGAGCTTAAATACTAGAAAAGCGATCGTTAAGAGCTCTTAGCTTAGGACTTAGGCCTCGTTTATCGAGTATATTAACGCCACGGACCATACTCTTTAACCGGGTATTATCTTTAAAGGAAAGGAGCTTTAAACGACCTAGTTTATAAATTAATTTAAAGAGATCGCCGATTAATACTTTATTACCTTAAATAACGGCTAATCGGATAGCTATATCGCGTTAAAGTAGTTAAAGGGGATATTTATTAAAGAAACGAATGGCCTCCTTTCCTACGAATTTAACGCCCGCTTATTAATCCTAGACGGCTATAAAAGCCATATAATTATTAGTTTATTTATCTCTTAATTAACTAACGTTAATTTCGTATTTTTACGATTTTTTTCTGATTTTTTATAAGCGAATATTACTAACGTATTACGATCTTAGGATAAGTTTATAGCTACTTATTTTCGGTATAATATTTACCTATATTTCCTATTAGCGTATACCTCTTACGGCTTATAACTACTCGATAATAACTTATTTAACGCTCTTAAAATAGCTTATAGGAAGTACTTAAGCTAGTTATACTCCTTAACGAATACCGCGCCGATTAATAAGCTAAATTTCTTACGTTACTTATACGCGGCGAGAATCGACGCCTTTACCGAGAAAAACGTCTATACCGGCTTTAAGGTAATTAAGAACTAATTAATAAGCCGTAATAAGGTATTAGCATATCCTAAGCTTTAATAGGAGAAAGATATAGCTAAAACGAGCTAACGAAAGAACCTTAAAAAGGAGAGCTTAGAAGTTTAGGTCTCGACGTTAAACGCGATTAATAAGGCTAGGAAATTCGCCGTTAATCGATCTCTATATACTCGCGTAACGCTTAGGAACGTTACTAACGACTATTACGACCTTTATACGAAGCTAGCTTTTAGAGATTACTAGATTTCCTCGTTAATAACTTAATTAGAACTAAAAAGCCAGCCGAGAAGGAGGGCTATTCCTAACCTAAATAAGCGCTTCCAATCCCTTTACGAGATACTAGCGAACGATTAGGATAGCTAATAACTACCTAATATTACGTTAGAAGCCGTAATCGAATAATAATAATAATAAGAGGAGGTAGTAGTAACGGTAGCCTAGGAAGAGGCTATAAGCCTACCAAGCGAGGATAAGTAGGATACTTAATTATTATAACGCGTCCGATTACCGCGCGTAATTAAGGCTCCGGCGCGCTTTAGGAATTAATTAAATAACGGGCATTAATTTAGTTTAGTTTTTATAATTTTTCGAATTTATTTAGGTAAGCTATTTAATTTATAAAAGGGCCTGTTTTAGCGTTTTTTAGTGTGTTAAGGGGTGGCCCGCGGGGGGGTGGCCCGTGGTCATGTGATAGATGATATCCCCCCAGACCCATGCGTGGAAATCTCTGCCAAGGTAATTTACAACCCTGTGTGGATCCTCAGGCATCCAGAATGGAGGCCTGTGATTGGTAGAATTGAAGAAAAACACGCAACAGCTAACTGTTCGTAAAACGCTGTATTTAAGCCCTTTTAGCAGTTTAGTTTTTACACCTTCAATTGATTAACTAGGTTTACCTTTCAACTCGTCTTACGTGCCTTACGATTAAGGCAGCGAGGCCACGAAAGGAACCGCCACCAAAACGCACACCTGTTCCGTACTGTATCAGCCTCTTATCACCATATCAGAGACGCGGACGTGGAGGCCCTTTAAGTCTGACCTCTCTCTGACTTGCCTGCCTTACCTTGTAATACACACTCACTTGCTCTGCAAGCCACGAACTTCCTTGGTAACCATCCCTGGGTACCTAGTCTCTCGACAAGCAACCACTGTATAAGATACGAATTCCCATCTCTCCGTTGCCACATTGCTAGGCCCGCTTACCTTCTTCGCCTTCTCTCCAGTCACTCCCCGTTAGTCACGGTCCGTGGAACCATGTGTGTTCTGCTGGCGAATAATACGGTGTCTTAGGTTAGGGAGATGCCGAGAGAAGCAGCAAAACCAGCCACGGATATCGAGTAAGGACTGCCTCTCGAGCATATATGGCGGGTTACATGGGTAATATCTATAATCCGGTTCGTCCCCATCCTGCCAATCCGGGAACGAGGGCGGGGTAGTACCTAGTGATAACAATAACAACGACGACGACGACGACGACGATGACCACGGAATCCGAGCATCACAGGGCAAAATATTGGCGAGACAACAAGCGCGGCCCCCTTTACGCTTCCTGCCTGCTAGGAAGGCAGGCTCTTAATTCTTATTATAACCCAAGAGCGTCGGTGGCTTTCTATCCATACGCGAGCCGCTACCATGCTTCCCCTTCGTCTCCTCAAACTTATCCTCAAAAGGGTAGACCATCCACGCGCGAGATGTCTAGCAGACCTCCTTTTGATATAGCGTAATAATGCTCAACCCCTCCCCCGCTTCCACACACATATCCCTTTCCCTCCCCGTTCCTCCTTTCTCGCTCTCCCTCCCCCCTCCCCCTTTCCTTTTTCCCTTGAGGCAGCTTGTTTACTCTCCCACTTTTTGTCTCCTTTCCGCCCCCCTTTCCGCCCGTTCATAAGAAGAATAAAACACAAGAATACACAAGATGCGTAATCGGTGTGCAAACGCCAAAGTGGGAACGGGAAAAGGTCCGACGTCCCAATGCCGTTGAAACATCCGCACCCTTGACACCGCGCTCCTATTGCTATCCGTACGACGAAAAAAAGGGAACTTCCCATTACTGCGATACCTGATGGGAGGAAATAGAGTGGTAATAGTAGTAGCACACGCAGCATATACATCACCTTCGTCGAGGGCCCGATTCATCCGATGCCCCACACCGATAGCCACAGCAGCTGCTCCCTCTCCTCGCCAAAGCTACCATGAGTAAATCCACTGATACAATTCCTATACGAGTGGGCTACCGATGTCTCTTCTTCGTCGCTAGACAGAAATCTCACCACATGTCGTCCGCTTCCGACTTACGCTGGCCGCCGTCTCCGTTACCGTGTCGGGTGTAGGACGCGTAATAATCCTTGCCCCCGTCCTGAGAACCGTAGTCGTCGTTTTCCTGGTAGTCGGCGCCGCGATTCCCGTGGTCTTTGCCGTGCTCGTAGTCGTAGATCTCTGCCGCTTCCGGGTAGTCCCCAGCTTCGTGCTGCATGCTGGGATCCCCATATTGCGTCGTCGACTGCACGGCTGGATTAGAGTTGGGTCTTTGGCTAGGTACGGGGGGTGTTCACTTACGCGGTGATATTCAAAGTTGTAGTTGTCGATGCTGTCCTGGGCCTGCTGTTGCTCTAGACGCTGCTGCTCCTCCTGCTCCCGCCGCCGCCGCTCTTCCTCTTGTAGCCGCTTCTGCTGGGGCGACAGGGGGACCTGAATTTGGGGGTGCATCGCCTGCACTTTGGCGAGGTACGAATACATGAAGTTGCTGAGCAAGACTTGGCTGTAGAGGGCACGGCGAGGATTGGCGAGTTTGATATGGGCCATCCGATAAATGGCCCGTTCCTCCAGTATCGGAAACCTCGTCCAGTGATAGTCCATATCGGGCCGCAGCAGTCGATACGGAGCCGGCTCTGGCGACAGGGATCGTTGGGATTGATGCTTTTTACCACCCGGCTCCCTCTCGCTCTTCCTCTTGCTGCTCCCGAAAAATGAGGCGAACAGGCCGTCCTTCTCTTTCCTCTGCTCGCCGGACCTTCGGCTGTTCTCCTTTCTCCTCTCCTCTTCTAGCTTGTTGTCGACAACCTCGCGGTCGAGTAGGAGGCTCTCTCGGCCTTTCTGGATCGCGGTATCGATCGAGGTTTGGAGAACGTCGAGACGGACATTGTCGTGCGCTTTCTCCACGAAGGCCTTGGTCTTGGACTTCCTATTCTCCTCCTCCTTCTTCTTCTTCTCCTTATCTTCGCCCTTGTTGAACCATTTCCAGGACGTTGGCTTGGACTTCTCCCCTTCGCCGTCGCCCCTGTCTTTCTTGCCCTTCTTTTCTGGCCTCCTCTCCTCCGAGGGCGTAAATGTCGGGATAAATGTGAGAGATTCGGTGCTCGTGGAACCGCCGCCCGGAAAGGGCGAGGTGGTTGGCGGCATATCGTTAACGTTCTGGTTGGAAGCGCCGGGGGATCTACTTGGCTGCGGGGACCGACCGGAGGCCTGATTCGAGGTAGGTGATTGCGATACGGTTTGGGGCTGTGGTCCGTAATTCGGCCGTCGGCTGGAACGTGCGGGCGGCTCGGCGGGCATGGGTGCTGGTTGGGATATAGGTTGTGTGGAACTACTCTGCGAGGACGACCGTTCAGGGAAGGGCCTGCCCATGCCCGCAGCCGCCGACCCGGGCTGTTCCTCTTCGGCTATCGGCGCCTCTACCGTCGGCGCGTGCGAGCTAGGCGTGGTAACAGCGTCCGCGGACGCCATACGCTTCGGCCCCGGTGGTCTTGTCGGGCCCGCCTGGCTCGATGCTGGGACCTCGTGCTGCTGAGAGCTCTCGTATAAGTCCGAAGTCGGCTCCCTGGCGAAGGTTTGCTGCCGCCGTACGGGATCTGTCGGCCGCGAAAAGTTCTCCGAAATCGGTTCCGACTGCACGCGTGTCAAACCGTGGCCCGGCGGCGCTTCGATGGATTCGGCACTAGGAAAGCCGCCACTCCCTTCTTCAGCCTTCCGCGCTGCTATACGCTTAGAGAAGGGAAGCCGTTCGTCAGACTTGAGGGAGCCGCCTTGTCGGTTCTTCAGACTGCCGCCTTTCCGGTAGGTGGTACGAGTCGACCGTCGCAGGCCCATACCAGGCGCGGCGGGGAGTATAGGCATGTCGTCAGGGTTCGGCGCCGGGCCCTCCGAGTCCAGCCGCTGCGATTCGAGCGTGAGCTCCCGCACGACCTTGGATGGATCGTTCATGAGATCGTCGATGCTCAATTCGGGCGGACCACTTCCGGGCTCTCTCTGAGAGATCCTCCTTCCTAGCCTCTCAGCACCGTCGACATAGCCTTCTGCGCCGTGCCCTCCCGAGTTGTCTATCTGCTTCGAGAGCATGGACTTCTTCCTCCGCAGACCGCCAGAATTGCTCCCGTCCAAGCCGTCGACGGAGAGGGTCGCGTCGGCAGACCTTCGTTTCATAGATTGCACTCTCTTCTCGACAAAATTCTTGAACTCGGTCGGGGCTAGCTCCGGGTGTACGTTGGCCGGAACCCATAACAGCCTCGAAGGATCGGCTTCGTCATCTCCTTTCGGTGCTATCGAGGGCATGGCCATGAGCGACATGCCTTGGAAAGGAAGCAGATCGGGGTCGCTGTTGTTGGAGACGTCTATGGACATGCGCCGCAGTGCCTGCAGATTGCTCAGCTCCTGGGCGATATCGTTCGGGTTGTCGATGTTGGTCAGCGGATACTGCTGGGCCTCATCGCGCATGTCGCGGAGCGAGGGGGATGAGGGAGAGCTGGGCGATTCCGAGCCGGCTTCGTACGCATTGTTCCTAGCCGGCGTGTTCCGGTGGCTTGGCGAGTGGCCAGGAAGAGTTTGAGGTTTCTGCACCGAGGCTCCGTTCGTGACAAGGGCAGGTGGGCCGCGACGTCCTGTCTTATCAGTGAGGGAAGGGTTGGTACCGCGGTGCGGACCTAGCTGCTCGCCTCCCCGGGGGGATGCGATAAAGCTCAGGGGGCGCGAGTCGCCGTTCTGGTAGTCGTCGTCGTCGCCATATAAAGTCCCGATAGTCTCGGTTATGTGGTGGGTCGAGTCGGATATCGAGAGTTGGTTTGCATGGCCGCGCCGACTTGAAAAGCTCCCACCCACATCGCGAGGCCGGGGAGAGGTCTAGGTCACCGGGGGAGGTTAGTCGCAAGATCAGTGCCGGAGAGGAGAGGAAGCCAGAGGGAGGCATGGAGTTTAACAGCGGGCCGGGAGAAGCAGAGATGGTAGTGGAGTATTGCTGGTGGAGAGAGGTCTAATAGACGGGCTGCCCCAAGCGAAACAAACAGAGAGGCCCGGGACTTCCTTGGTCTCTTCCGGGGCCGCCGCCAGGGCATGCGACCGAGTGTAGCAGAGCGGGACGAGCGACATACCATCATTGAGGGTGTTCACAGCAACCTCGGGCGAGGTCACTGCCTCGAGAATCCCCCTTACAACGTCGCCGGGTTGCACGAAGCACAATCTCGTCCGAGTCGCGGCACTGGCATGGGCGGTGACAATGTCGCACAGGATTCTGGCAGGGATAACAATGGCAGTATTTAAATCGGCGGGAGGCAGGCAACCAGCAAATGCTCTGTGCAATTAATGGCGATTGGAGGTCGGACGGACGGTTCGAGGCAGCCCCTCGATGGTGGTTGAAGGGGGGCTTGGAGGGTCACGCTGTCAGATCACACAATGTTCAGTGTTCGCGGTTGCTGGTGCAGGTACAGACAGCGCTGGTAGTGTTGTTGCTGCTGGTGCCGGTGCTGTTTCTCGTTGGTGTCTTTAAGGGGGGGTGTTGTTTGTTACTCGTGAAGGATTGGAGCAGGTGGCTTGTCCCGGGGCGTTGGGATCGTGGGAGGGAGAGACAGCCGGCCTCTGTCTGCAGCAGGTGGGAGGGAGGAGGGATAGGGCGTCGTGTTGTTCTGGTCGTGTGTTGTGCTTGTGACGGAGACAGGGACGGAGATAGACGGACAGGCAAATAAAGGGGCAGGCGACGTGCAAGTCTATGATAGAGTTGCGGTTAGGCTCCGGGAAGGTCGACGGGCTGCTATGATTGGGTACATGCGGAGTGAGGTTAGTGGTGGTGGTGCGTGGGTCGAGATCATGGTGGTGCTGTTTCTTTCACCTCTTTTGCCAAGTTCACGTCCAGCCTGGCGGTCCAGTGGTGCGGACCCTGCAAACCCTCCCCAGGTCGAGAGGCGACAGCAGGTGCAGCGCCAGAGAAATCCTGGGCAGTTCCAGGGAGCTTCCAGCAAGTCTAGCGAGCCCCGTCCAGCACGTACGAAGCAGTAGGTAGGGAGGTGAGGAGGTAGGTAGTGGGTTGTCAGCATGTGCCAATTAGCATTTAAGAATAAAATAAAATAAAATAAGAACAAGAGAAACAAGCGAAGGGGTCGAAAGAGTAAACAAAACTAGCAGGAAAGGAAAAGAGAAGGAAGAGGGAAGAAAAAAAGTCCCACGGTGGCATCTGCTCGTCGATCCGATATGGGCACAAGGAGGTACCGTTACATGGCGGAGGTGAGGTATCTGCGGATGGATGGGGGGATGGGAACGGACGGGAGAGAGGCGGGAAGCACAACCAGTATTTGGTTTCGCTGGGTGGTTTTACCCAGCGATTCGCCCCCTTCACGACGTCCGGCTCCCTGTTATGATCGGTTTATGCCATTCGCCTGTTGGATAGATAATAATACCTCTAAACCGCCCCTCCCTGCGAACCTCCCAACTCGCCTGTAAAGCCCCTAAAGCCTCGGGTGCTCACTGTTTAGTTCCCCATCTCCCCCCTTGGCCCCCCTTCCCCTTATCATCTCCTTTCTCTTCTACTCGTTTTCTTCTTTTTTTTTCTTTCCCTTCTCGTCTTCGGGTTCCTCGGCTTGTTAACAGGCGTCTTAAGAGCCAAAGCCACCGAATATAGCACACACGGGCCTATATATCTCGCATATATGTACCTACACACATATACAGGTCCAGGTAGGTACGCGCAAATGCACATACCTACATGCTCGCTAAACTGTGGGTGCGTTCCTTGTATTGTACATTGCATAGAAACATGGATATGAGTACCTAAGGTATACATGTACGGAGGTATCTAGGTACCTACTAAGTTAGGAGGCAGTACCCACGCATACTGAGTATCGTGTACATACCTCCAGAGGTACCTACCTTAGGTACATATGCCCAGCGTGGGTAGCGCAACCTCGCTAGAAATTGTCAGGTGTGGGGGGGCAGGCAACCTAAGCTACGGTATCCAGAACGAAGACCCAAGTGGAGGGATCCTACCTCCTCCACGCGCCCAATCACACACCAACCGCCCTGGCGCCTGGAAAGACCCAGGCGCGCAACATGGTGCCGTATTACATGTGCCTAGGTACCTAATGTACACACATGCGCACCTCAGCATGTACCTTAGGTACCTACCTATCCCTAGGGATCTAGTGGCTAACTTGCGAACAAACTTGTCCCACGACCTGGAACCCGGCCTATCCACTGCAATGCTAAATGCTAACCCCGGAAGCCACCAACACCCTGATCAACAGGACGTGGAAGATGTCCGTGAGGTGAGGAATCCATGTGGCGTGGGCAGCGCAACCCTACTTAATAGTATATCCGAGGACAAGTCATATATAACATCGAAAACGCGCATCCCTATATGTGTGCGCACGTATATATATATATATATATATATATGTATATATATATGCCTAAGCACATTGAATGTTAGGTAGATCCAAGGAAGGGGGGTGGATCGTTGAGGCCTGGCCTGGGTGACCTCTGTACACGCCTCTGTGTGTACCTACCTACCTACCTACCTGCCTGTATATTACGTACCTACCTATGTGTAAGGTTGGTTATCTACCTCCGTTTTGCAAATATCTGCCACATCTACCTATCCCTAGATCGGGCACTTTAAGCTAGTTAGGTTGGGGGGCCTTGAGTACAGAACGGGAAGTATGGCTCACCTTATATACATAGGTAGGCAGACATGCTACTTGTTAATACCGACCGGCCGCTTTTCACGGCCAGGCGCCTACGTGCTCACTCGCCTCCATTTGCCGCCGGTCGGTTTCTGCGTTCTGATATGAGTAGAGCACAGAGCCTGTCCCGGCACTGGTTGTGACGTACCTTAAGACCGCGGCGGCGAGACGTGGCTGGGCGGGCCAATCAGCGGCAATACACGTGCGCACGCATTCCACCCCGGAGAACAGCTAGGTAGGTACCTAACCTACTGCTATTTCTGAACCCTCATCTCTGTCAACGTAACGTCGCCAGCGTTTAGATAAGAAGATATTACGGACCTACCTACCTAGTAGGTAAGTATTTACTTGTATTTAACTACCGCTAGGAGGAGGCACCTAGGTAGGTGTCCAATATAGACTAGGGTCAACAGGTCCCGGTTAGGTTAGGAGAGGTATCTATGTGTAGTAGAGGTACCTGTTCGTAGGATATCAGCCCATAGTTAGTCAGCCATCAGTAGGTATATTTATAGCAACAAGTTGTCTCCCTCACTTGTCTTTTCGTCCCAGTCACCAGCCATGACCCGTATATATTATTACCTACCTACCTCGTCAGAGACAGCTGCCATAAGGCCCGACACGCAGCCGAAGCGTGTGTAAATCGTGGCGGGTGATGGCGTGAAGCAGCGATGGTGGTAAGCCAAGTAAGCACTAGGCCAGCCTTCTGAGTTTTCCTGCTTTCTCCCGCAGTAAATTCACGGCATCGACATACCTACGTGCCTGTGTGGGCATATCGGGATACGCACCTACCTTAGTACATTACGTAGGTAGGTAGGCAGGTACCTAAGGTCGGCACAGAGTGACGTATAGTGGTTATCGTTAGAGTGATGCGTAGAATACCACCAGTATGCCAAGCGAACCAGCTATCCTGCCAGGAAAATACAGTATGACTCGGGAGGTAATGCGCAGCCGGGGTTGCACATTATATTACCTACCCAAAACCCAGGTCAACACTCTCTCTCTACCGTCCAGCGAACAGCTCCTAGCTTACGTCTATACATTTCTCGTGCGGGATGTGGTCGCGGCGCTATCTAGTAGCGGCGGCGGTCTCGGCAATGGCGGCCGCCTTTTCTAGAAAGTCTCTAGTACGAGATATGCCCACAGATGATCTGGTCACAGCGCAGCACGCGGCTGACTTGAATGTCTCGGGTTACGGTGTCTGCCCACGGCGACAAGCGCTGCGACGTGGTTACTATTCACGCTTCGCAGATACGTCGTCCCTTGCCTTGTGTTCGCCCCCCTTTTCTCGCGTAGACTATGGCGGGGCATGCGACGATTTCCATGGTTTTCGTTGCACTTGTGTTCCTGTCGCGTAGGGAGGTCGGCTCAATACGAAACCTACGACTCAACCGCCGGAAGCGCCACGCGAAATCCTTCAGACGCACGCAATCGAGGATACTCAACCCCCGGCGGTTAGGCCGATCAGACTACTTTCTAGGCCGGTTGCCCGTGACCTAGTTTCCCCCCTAGGGCCGAAGCTAAAGCCAAAGATACGTACAGTGCACGTATAGGTAATTTTGGGTGGCAGATTTCTTTATACCTTTCTTCCCCCTCCTCATCCCATCCCGTCTTATTCTATTGTAATAGGTATCGAATTCGCAACTGCGCATGGTACCGGGTATTCAGCTTCGGTGCGCTCCCACGCCGGCTGCTACCCGTACCCGGGCGGGACCCGGCAAAGTAGAAAAAACGGGCTGGATCGACAGCCAGCAACTAGGTACCACGGAACCCGACAGCGTGGTTATACACATCCCTCTCTCCAAACTTAATCTTACATGCGCAGGACCCTCCCTAGCACGAAGCTTGTTCTTCTAATCGACGTCTGTCTTCTTCCGCGGTCGAGATTAGTAATGCCGCCCCATGCCCTATTCGGCAGGAGACGGAGAGGATAGGCGCAGAGAGGAGACGGGCGGCTGAGTTGGTTGTGTAGGTAGATATTATGTGCGCCAGGAATCCTCACGGCGCCGTTCTGGTCTCACAACCCGGAGGTGGGTCGGCTGGTAACAGAAGAATTGGGAAAACCAGCGGCATACCAGACTGCTCATCACGCTCTAATATAAATCCCAAGCGGAACTTATAGGTACTGACGTCTATGCTTAGGCTAGGGACACAGCGGTCATCCGCAAGAAGTTGTGCTGGCGCGAGAGATCGTAGCCAGGTACCTATCTGTCGGGGAGAGGACCGGTTATAGGCCCTGAGCCCGCTACTTGCGCGGGGTCGGCTTTGTATAGCCCATCTGAGGAAAATATAAAGGCGACGAGGAGAAGTGAGGAGTCGACCCGAGAAACAAAGCAGAGCCAAGTTGTGTGTGTGTGTGCTTTTCTGTCCTTCGCGGCCACCACAACACGTGGCTTGCAACCTCGCAGGTGCATGCAGCCAGCGCCGATACGGTGCTCTGCATTCCTGGACCAGGAGGGGCCGCCCTGGGAATTTCTACTTCCCGCCGCCCTACACCGGATCTCTCGCTGCTTTTCTTCGTGCCTACTTACCTCCGTTGCCCTGCAGTACTTCATAGACATACCTGGTTACTCTCCCCCTCCCCAAAAGATCCATCCGATAATCTTCGCCGCCATTCGCTAACTCGTTATGGCGCCTCACTCACCCTCACCCTGGCTCGTTCTAACCCTCCGAAAGCTTCTTCTCCTCTTTCTCCTTCGGAACTTCCTAGGCGCCGCCCTCGCCCAGGACTGCTGGAAGGACACCCCGTGCACTGGCCCCCGAGAAGCCGCCTTTCCCGGCGTGTGGGAGTCGGACATCTTTGCTCCGCTGGCGCGGACCGTGACCGCCGCCGCCGTCTTCGATCCGGCTACCGGGCAGGGCCTGCCGGGGAACGTATCCCTAACCGGCGCCGGATCGGCCGCGTGCCTTGATTTCGGCGTCGAAGTCGGCGGGATCTTGACGGTCCGGTTCCGCGTATCGTCTGCGGGCGGCGGCAGCGGCCGTGGCGCTCTCGGCGTGGCGTTCGCCGAGGCCAGGGACTGGGTCGGCCCGGCCTCGGACTCGTCAAGCGGTATCTTCGAGCGGCGGGATGGCGCGCTCTATGCCAACTTCTCGGCGCCCGGAGAATACGAGTACGTCATGCCAGACGAGCGGCTCCGCGGGGGTTTCCGGTACGCGACGCTCTTCCTCGTCGACGTCGGGCCGGAAGTCGTGGTCGCGGTCGACGACGTCAGTCTCGAGCTGTCCTTCCAGCCGACTTGGGCCAACCTCCGGGCGTACCAGGGGTACTTTCATAGTAACGATAACCTTCTCAACAGGATTTGGTACAGTGGTGCATATGTAAGTGCGCGCTTGTGTCCCAGCTGAACCGTGTAGATATCAATTATATTCGCCTTTTTCGTCTTCTCCCTCTTAAACCGCTGTGTGGAATACTTTCCCATCACCCCTCACTGTGACATTGTAACCCGGCCTTTCTCTTGATACTTTGTGTAAATCCGGAGCCGCAATATTCCTAGTTTTACTTATAGGGTCGGCATTGACGTTGTGAATCCCTCCAGACTCTCCAGACGAACGCCATCCATCCTTCAACGGGGCGAGCCTGGCCAGCTCCCGACAGCCTATGGCAGAACGACGGCGTCATCGGACCGGGCGACACGATTGGTACCGACGGCGCGAAGCGCGATAGGACCGTCTGGCCCGGCGACATGGGTGTCGCGATATCCGCCGCCTTTTATAGCACCGGGGACACAGAGTTAGTCTACACTTGGGAGACGTCAGTGCGCCTCGTAAATCTCTTCTGCTTACTGTTTCCAGGAGCGTGAGAAACTCGTTACGGGTTCTGTATGACTACCAGGTGAGTGCAATTTCCCTTTAAACCCCCTTTAGTTCCCCGCTCACCTACGAGGCACTCCTCCGGTGGCGTTTTGAACTGACCGATAAACTATCCTTGATAGTCGCCGTCCGGTTTGCTGCCCTTTTCCGGGCCGCCGCTCCTGGCGGCAGAGAGTGATACCTATCACATGTGAGACTCCTCTGCGTACACCAACTGCAAAATTGTTTGCCGTCTTTACCCCCTACCATTCCACCACGTCCCGCCACGTCGCGAACCTCGTTGACACGCGTTGCCAGGTGGACCATGATAGGAACGTACAACTACGTCCTCTATTCCGGTGACTTGGACTTTGCTCGAGACATTTGGCCTCGGTATCTGGCAGGCATGAGCTTCCTCGCTGGCCAATTTGACCCATCCCTGGGGCTTCTAAATATCAGCGGCTACGCGAATGACTGGGGTCGCTTGCACACGGATAACACTTTGGTCTCGGCCCAAGTGCTTTACTATCGCACGCTGATCACCGGGGCTGCGCTCGCTGATTGGCTCGGCGACACGAGCGGAATCAATTCGACGTGGCTCGAAGCCGCTTCGAAGCTCAGAGGTGACATTCATGAACGTCTCTGGGACGGCGCCTTCGGCGCGTTTGCCAACAGCATCGAGTCCCTCGAGCAGAGCACCGGCCTGCACCCCCAGGACGGCAACGCTCTCGCGGTGTTATTCGATGTGGCACAAACTGCGTCGGATCGAACGCAGGCGATCTCCTCTTACCTGACGCGGAACTGGACCCCTATCGGAGCTGAGTGTCCCGAGCTCCCTACGGAAATCTCCACCTTCGTCTCTTCATTTGAAATCCAGGCGCACCTAATGGCTGGGCAAGCGCAGCGTGCTCTCGACTTGATGCGGACTAGCTGGGGCTGGTACCTGAACAACGAGAATGGGACGCAATCTACCATGATTGAGGGTTACTTGACAGATGGGCAGTTTGGCTACCGGTGGGATGCCGGCTACGGGGGCGACTATTCGTATACTTCGCACTCTCGTGAGTTACCCCTGTGCTTGCCTACCTCCGAGGGCTGTTTCGCCCCTATCGCGCCTCGACCCAAGCCGAATTCTTGAAGAATCAGACGACTGACGTGAGAAAACATCTCGATGTGCACACGTAGACGGGTGGGCAACGGGCCCCATCGCAGCATTGACCGAGCATGTCCTTGGCCTTAGTGTTACTGGACTTGCTGGGTCGACTTGGCGAATTGCGCCCCAGTTCGGGGACCTGACGCACGTAGAAGGCGGTTTCACCACTAGACTGGGCAAATACTCGGCGGCGTGGACGGCGAATAGCACGGGCGCCTATGTGCTGGAATACCAAGTTCCCGAGGGTACTTCGGGGACGCTCATCCTCCCCAATCCGAGAGGGGAGGGATCCCAGGTGGCGGTTGATGGGGAGGTGGTACAACAGAAGTTCGGGGAATCAGTGGAGGGAGGCGGCGGCAGACGAGTGTATGTCAGTCCCGCCAAGGGTGGACGTCATCGCATCGAGGTCAGCTAGAGAGGGCAGTTTGTGGGCTTGTCCACAGAGGTAAGTTGGTGCCGTCGTTATGCTCAGGATTGGCAAGCAAGAGTGCCTCCAACACGCATCTGTTATCGCATGCCGGTGTTGCCTGTAGACTGCACTGCCGACAGGTGTGACTCAAGAGTTGTCCTGAGCATTAAGCCATCCCAGCTGGGTATTGAACCATCCGCTGGAGAGATGGCCCGAATAGCTAGGTGACTGATGTGATCTAGGAGGAGGGCGGTGACTCATGACGGATTGCCGTCTCCAGGAGGTGAAAATAGGGTAGGTACTTGACTTAAGAAATAGAAACGAAGAGGTCTGAGGGGTGACCTAATTGAGGCACGCAAGGAGGATTTCATCCTTTCTTTAAGTGCATACCTCCCTGTATTACACGTAGAAATGTATGTAGATAGAAGGTATATATATATAGAGAGAGAGGTACCTACCTGTCTAGTAGCAGTACCTAACCTGATATAGGTACCTACTTGATCGTCGGGTGGGGTAACCACGGGCAATAACGCAATAACGTAATAACACCGCGCTTCCTCCCGCCGCCCAGAGTTTTCTCCGCGCAAGAAACCGGTCAATTATGCACTTATGCATGAGCGAAAGCCGTCGAGAGAATCAGCTGACCGCGACACGCTATCGCGTTAATTACATCGTCCCAAACGCGTCAAATAAATTCTCGAATTCAATCCGTCCCACCTTTTCCTTCCTCACTGGTGTTAAATCGCCCTCCACCTCTATTTTCAGGCAACAAATCTGATACCACCCCCGGGACGCGTGCTAATCTCAATGCCAAAAACACACTTATACTACCCGTCTGTGCCGCTACGCTTTTTTCCTTCCCCCCCGGTCCCTTCTACTACATTAATACGCGTGCGTTGCCCACCCTTCTCTCGTCGGTATACCCTCGACAATTGGCATTGACGTGCATCATCCAACCGCGTTGATCGTCAAAATGGCGGAGCAGGAGGGCTCTTCTACGCTCTTTAGTCACTGTACCTTCGCCTTCGTCCCCAGCCGGGATGTGGGCGAGTCTTTCGTTCAGGAAGTAAGTTGCCGCATATCAGGCCTTCATTGAGGGGGCGAAACTACCGGACCGGTCACAACGGCCAACTAACCATGTCACCCTCTGTGAAAGCTCTCCCAAATCATCGCCAGCCATGATGGGACAGTCATACCAATGAAGCGAGATGGCTCGCTGCCGCTGGCGCAAGTAACCCACATCATTTCGAACACGATAGATTTCCCACAGTATACCGATACGACGGCGATGATGATCCCTGTTGTCAAGACCAAATGGATCATGGTGTCTGTCGCGAAAGGCAGGCAGGCCCAGCTCCGTCCGTTCACTCCCGACCCGCGGATGATCTTCTCCGACGTGATACTATCATGCGCGGACATCCCATCCTCCGACAAGGAAACAATCATCGGCGCTACCATGGCCATGGGCGGAATGGACTCGGACAACGTCACCAAGTTAACCACCCACATCTGTGCCCTCTCGATGGACCACCCGAAATGCAAGTTGGCCGTGGAAAAGGGGCTTAAATGCAAAATTGTTCTTCCTCACTGGTAAGCGCCTTTATCCTATGCGGAGAGCGACGTTTAAATAAGAGACTGACCGGTTTCGAGGTTTGATGACTGCTTCAAACTCGGAAAACGGATTGACGAGTCTCCGTATCTCCTCCCAAACCCCGAGATTCTGCGAGCGGGCCCCAAGGACGGGGTGAAAGTGCCGTCGAGCCAACACCTCGAGGGTGCCACTTCGGCCCAACCAGAGTATCTCCCAGCTCGTACCGACGACATCGCGAGTGCCCCGCCTAAGCTTGCCGTCTTCCGCGACAAGAAAGTACTGCTGTCAGCAGACTTGTCGATCAGGAGTCGGCTCAGAGACATTATTCTGGACCTGATTACCAGCGGCGGTGGCGCAATGACAGATGACGTCGACGAATGCGACTGGTTCATCTGCCAATATCGTGACGGGGAGCAGTATGTACGCGCCGCGCAAGCCGGAAAGACGGTTGGCAACCTGTCTTGGCTGTATCATCTAATTACGCGTAATGAGTGGACGTCTCCCTTAAGACGTCTACTTCATTACCCTATCCCCCGCGACGGCATTCCGGGCTTCCAGGACAAAGTGATCACGGTGTCGAACTATGGAGGGGAGGCCCGGATATACCTCGAGAACCTGATCATTGCTGCGGGGGCAACGTTTACCAAGACCATGAAAAATGACAACACTCATCTAATTACAGCTCGAGATAACAGCGAGAAATGTGAAGCGGCCCGGGATTGGAACATTGACATGGTCAATCACCTCTGGATCGAGGAGAGTTATGCCAAGTGCGAGATGCAAAGCCTCACGGTCGCGAAATATACTCATTTCCCGCCCCGCACGAATCTGAGCGAGGTCATCGGCCAGACCTTCTTGGACGAGGCGAAGCTTCGGGCGATGTACTACCCGGGCGAGGCTGATAACCTCGGTGCGACGTCGAAGCGGAAGCGCAAGATCCTGGAGATGGCCGACGAGAATTCCTTCTCGGAGGGCCCGGCCCAGGGCGTCGCGATCGGGCGACAGGCCCACAAGGAGTTCGACGTCATGAAGGATTCCGACGCCGAGTACGCGCAGAAGACGACCGAGGCCTTCGGGGTGCCGGCGCCGAAGGAGCGGCGCGCCGCCGAATTCGCGACCCCGGCCCGAAAGCGCCACGTCCGAGCCGGCAAGGAGAACGAGACGCCGTCGACGGTCTCCTCGAGCAGGAGCGCCAAGGACGTGGCGATGAACCGGCTATCGGTCCTCGCGCCGGATATCGCGCTGTACGAGAAGGAGAAGAAGCGGGGGGCCAAGGATGGCCACGGCCTCTGGGGAGGCAAGCGGGCGGCCGATTTCATCGACCGAGAAAACCTCAACCGCCGTAGCCTCTCCAGCCCGTCCGTGGCGGGCAAGGACAACGACGACGACGACGACGAGATTGCGGCTGAGAGGCGCCCTGCGAAGAAACATAAACCTACGCTCCCCGAAATCACTATGCGAGTTGTCCTGACGGGATTCAAGCGGTGGGTAGATGACAAGCACAGAGAGGATGCGGATCGGGTAAGTCAACTACATCCTCATGACGAAATCCTACTAATGGGATTTGAACAGAAAAAACTGCGCGATCTGGGGATTGCCGTGGTCCCAGACGGCCAATCGTGCGACTACCTAGTAGCTCCGCACATGGTGCGGACGGTCAAGTTCCTGCGCAACCTGTCCAAAGGCGCGACCATCCTCTCATCAAGCTGGATCGAAGAGTGCCTAGATACAAAGTCGATTCCGGACCCGCAGGACTACGTCCTCAAGGACACCGAGAACGAGAAGAGGTTCGGCTTCAAGCTCGCAGCCTCGGTCCGCAAAGCTCGGGAGAACAAGGGGAAACTCCTCCGGAACGTCCCCATATATTGCACAGCTAGCATAAAGAATGGGCCGTTAGGATACCAAGCTATTGCCGAGGCCAACGGCGCCATCTTTAAAGTCTACAACGCGAGGAGCGGGACCACCATCAGGCCGACCAGGCCCGGGGAGGACGAGAGCGGCCCCGACCCCGTGTACCTCCTGAGCACGACGAATCCCGAGGAGAAGAAGTTGTGGGTCAGGTTCGAGGACATGGCCCGCAAGGGTAACATGGAGCCTCGCGTAGTTGCTTCGGACTGGTTGCTGGACGTAGTTATGAAGCAGGAATTAAGCTTTGACGAGAAGTACCTCGTGTCGAACTTCTTTTGAGGCGAAGGCGGAGATGTACGGTCGGATTTCGGTGCTGCGGTCTCCCATTCCGCGTTACGTGTTGCATGGCTCGGGTTCCGGAAGGAGGAAAAGGGAGGCGTTAACGGCGTCGGGGTGTCGTTATATTCTGCTCTTCGGCTCGGGGGCGATCGGGTACTGGCTCTTGCTGTCTAGCCTCGTGTGACAAATGCATCTGTTGCAGTAGACGATATAATATACGAATTTGTAAAAAGGCTTGCCTCAGAAGAACTTGACGCCCTGCTGGTCCTCCTGTCCGAATATCTGTGCCTTGCCGCGTTTGACCAAGACCTGTAGTGCTTTCTGGAGCAGATCCGTATCGAGGCCGTGAAATTCTGCGACGGAGGTTTAGGGCATCAGCATCGTCTTCGCTTTGCCGCCTGGCGAATCTGGGGCCAAGAAAGAAGAAATCGAAAAAAAAGGAACATACCGGTGCCCCTGGTAGCCTCGCCGTCGGTTAGCTCGTACAGCGTCAGGACGGTGCCCTTCTGCGCCGTCTCGTCGACCCAGCTGTCGACCATCTCCGCCCACTCCTCGGGGGTGCGCCAGTGGATCCAGAAGACGTCGCCGCCGTCCTTGGCGCTGCCGCCGCCGACGTACTCGGCGCGGCCGTCGCGCCGCATGAACTCGAGGACCTCGCGGGCGTCGGCGACGCTGAGGTGGCGGTTGATGCGGCGGTTGTAGAAGAGGTCCTCGGCGCCGCCGGACGGCCCGGGCGACGAAGAGGCCGCGGCGGTCGCGGGGGCGGGGTTGGCGGCCGAGGCGTAGGCCGAGGAGGACAGGGCGGAGAGGGAGAGCTTGAAGAGCCGGTGGTGCCGGCAGTAGGCCAGCACGAGGGAGGACCACTTCTCCAGCTGGCTGTGGCGCGTGGTCAGGTTCGTCTGCTTGGTGAAGAACGGCGGGAAGTGGTATTCGCGGGGGAATTCGAAGGAGGAGGATGCAGGGGCCCCGGCGCCCGGCGCGCTGGCGTTGACGGCGGTGGACGGGGTCAGGGCCGAGGTCGAGGACGAGGGTTTGACGATCGATCCGATGCCGACGGAGGAAGATCCCAGAGTCGAAAACATCCTGCTGAGCGCCGCACTTGTGCTACGGTAAGTAGGTGGGATAATACCTATGAAGTCGTTTGCGCTCGGAACTCTATGGTAGACGGGCAAGAAGTTGTCGGAATGGCGATGAAGTTGCGGGATATGACTTTGGCGGGGTTGAGGATTATATAGGTTAGTTATTACGTGAATCAAAGAGCCTTAGCTACCCCAAAGCTTGGGCCCCGCTATGACGGAGTTGCCCCTAACCTGTCGAGACTCCGCTTCATCACAATATCTTGTTATCAGATAGAATCTGTTAGCGGGGTTTGTCACAAGAGCTAAACTACTCATAACTCATGAGACACCTTTCGTTATGGAATCCTACCCCCTTGCCGACTACTACGTAGTAGTATAGAATTATACACACGAGACGCGTTCAACCACGTACACCACGCATCACCGCAATCATATACATAGAAAACGCGCAAGGCAATTAATGAAGAGGCATGCCCAATGCGAATCTGTCCGTTGTAACAAGCGTATCCCTGGCCTAATCGTTACCATCGCATACTCCGCGATTACAGCTAGTCCAACCAAACTCCGCGCAGCAGACACCATCCAAACCCAGCGCAACAGCGGCAGTCCTACCAGGTAAATCACATGTCGATGCCACGGGTATCGTCCCTCACCTCGTCACTGCCGAGTTCTTTCTCGAGCTCGTCCGTCACGAAGCCCTCGTAGTCCTCTAGGTTCTTTTGTATATGCACCTTGAACTTAATGATGTCGTTCAACATCCTCTCGATTTCAGTGTGTAGTTCCTCGCGTAGCGCATTGGCCCGGAGAGTTAATTGTTCGTATCTGGAAGCTTGCAGTTAGCTCTAGGCTCCACTACCTTTTCCATAATAATAAGAACAAGACGGAAGGCGGTTGAAAGCAGGTAACGCAGACGAAACGAGAGAATGGGTGAAGCATACTCGATGTTGGTGTTCATCTCCCTTTGCTCCATCAGTTGCACAGATTCAGTAAGCTGCGCGCGCATCTTGGCGAGTTCCTTTTCCATCTTCTCGATCTGCGCATCCGAAGCCAGCTTCTGTGTTGTCGTGATCTGGCAAAACTGTTAGCCGCGACGTGGCGCATAAATAAATGAGACAGCGTTGATATACTTCTTTTGTCTTCTCATACTCCTCCTCCGCGGCTCTCACCCGATGCTCCAGCGCTTCTACTTCGTTCCGTTTGTCCTCAATTGCCTCCTTAATGCCGTCAAGGAGGTCGTGGTCCTTCATCATGGCATCCATGGCCGCCGTGCGCCGCTCGGAAATGTCTTTTCGTAGGGTTAGGAAGCTGTTCTTAACTTGCCCGCGCAGATCCAGGTTCAAGATATGGGCTGGTTGGTAACCGGTAACCGGATCTGCTAGTAGGCGTTCGCTCCCCCCTCCCCCTGAATACGACCCCTTCATGACGGATCCCGTGAAATCGGACTCGTTGACTGTTACCGCAAGCTCGTACGAAGCGCCCTTGGCGTTGACAGCCGTCGCGGGGATCAGGCCAATCTGGTAGGCGAGCGTGTTGTATTTGTCTACGAGCCTCTCTAGCTCGTCGAGTTTGTGGCTGGCTTCCATTTCTTTTTCTGCTACCTTCTTCTTGCCCTCGTCAAGCCTCTGCGTGGCCGACTCTATGCCTTTCTGTAGTCTTTCACGTTCCGAGGTCATGCGGTCGATATCCTGCATGCTGATACCTTGATCGTCGACTTCTTTTTGTAGCGCCCGTCGCTCATCCTCCGCCTCCTTCAGCTCTTGCAGCAGCTTATCTAGCTCCTCTTGCAGGACCTGGATCCGGCTTTCGTATTTATCGGTCCGCGATAGAGCGAGCGCATTGTACTCCTCGAACTTGACCTTGTCCTCTTCCATGATCTTGAAGTGATTGTCGAGAACGCGGGGGTCGGGGGTTGACTTCTCGAGATCCTCGATTTCTTTGAGTAGACGGGCATTCTCTGCCTCGAGCATCTCAAGCTCCGACAGGTACTTGGAATTCGACCTCTCGAAAGCCCTAGCCATGCCCTCGACGTGAGGCGCGAGCGCCTTCTCAGCGTCGTCGTCACCGGCGTCTTCGTCCATAGCGAGCCAGTCCCGATACGCTGAGCTGAGAAAGTCGAAGATGATGTGATCGCCCCCAACGTCGATCCCGCTCTCCATACAAGCTTCGTCGTAGCGGTTGGAGGCATATCCCTCGAGCATCTGCGCTAGCTGCATCATCCAGTGGAGCACGCCTAGGAATGTACTCCAGTTCTGGCCACCCACGGCGGAGATTTGCGATTTGGTGATGCTCTTCTCATAAGGATAGCGCAGCTGCTTCAATATTGGCGGCACCTCCTGGTCGATGTTCTTCTGGAAGCGGTAACTCGGGTCTATGCGGTGGTATAGCCACTGGAACATGTAGTTGAAGTCCTTCTGGGTTGGCGACTTGATGATATTGTGCGACAAGGTGTGCTTCATCTCCATCTCGAAATTGTGCTGAGAGAGGTAATCCAAGAGCTCCTGGCCGATGCGCGCCTGGAACGAGCGATCTCTCAACGGCCGCGGGTCGCGCGGGACTCCGGCGGCTTGCGGCGCCTGTTGGAAGAAGCTCTGATGGCTGCCGGGCCCGTTGGTGGAGGTTCGCGAGCGGTAGACACTGCTCCTTCGGTCGTTCTCCGAGTTTCGCATCGGCACGCCGCCGGACGCGTAGCTTTTCAGGGCAGAGCCGGGATTGTTCTGAAAAGACGACCGTTTCACCGAGGACATGCCGGCCTCGGCCAGGTTAGTGCCGGAGGACGTTCGTGAAAACATGGGCTGGCTAGGACGGCCGAGGGCGAGGGATTGCCTAGATCCCGACACCGATCGCATGTGACTGCTGGCGAAGGCGCCATTTCCGCTAATCGAATTCGATCTCTTCATTGCAGAGGAAGGCTGAGCTGTCGCGGAATTTGGATTGATGCCACCTAGTGTCTGCTCGCCAACATCTAGTTATTACTATTGTCTGTCCCAATTACGAAGGGCGCGAAACCGCGCGCTGGCGCATCAACAAGGGGGAGGGGAGAGACGTATGCATACCTCTCGAGGTCGGCGGACGCTCCAAAGTCCGGTCTCTTGGGACATGATCTAGCAATGTGCAGCAGAAGTTAGGTCCTCCTCGTTAGCGATAACAATGATATAATGATAGCCAGAGGGGAACACAAAACTAGGTTGATTGGTCGTATCCCGTCAGAGAAACAGGACTGGCAGAGACGGGGATGGGGGGTGTTTGGATGCAGAGGTGGTGATGGGGTAGATAACGGGTATGCGACGTATTAGAGGGGGGATAGGCATCTAGGTAAATTTGTTATGGCGGTGCGCACAGAATATACAAATCCGCAGGCGCCAAAGGGCTGGATAAAGTAAACAAATCGAAAGCTACCACGATTGGCTGAGATGCAGCGGTGACAACACAACTTTGCACGGATTACCTAATATGGAGGTACCTATACCCAGGTAGCCTTGCGTGCTGACTTGCCCCGATAGGTTAGACGGGTTAGGTACCTATTGGCTACATCAAGCCCTTGGGCACCCGCCTAATCCCCCCGAGGAAAGTGGCGTGTGCAGGTGGGGGGGGGAGTACCCGATGCGATGTCATCGGAGTTTGGGTACTTCCCAATGCTCGAGAGAGAGACACCACGGCTCAAATGTATCTCCACATTACAGGAATATTGCTCATACTTGAATATGACCTTACATACCTACCTAATTAAGGTGTATTACCTAGGTACCTAGATATATGTGCCTAACGTACTAACACCCACGTGAATTCCATCCGTAATTTCTACCTAAACTTACAGCACTCCGTAGGTATATAAGCCTGGCAACTCTCGTTTACATTTTTATCTGATTGATTTCCTCAGTGCCGGGCCGCGCATACGCATACTTTGCCATATATCTACGAAACTCAACTATGCTTCGTCCTTGCTGGTAACAAGCTGCCACCCATGTACCTTGTCCCAATGGTCCACCCCCTCAAGGCATAATGGTCTTCCTGTCTTTCCCGCATTCTTTGCAATGGTGCGAAGAATTCTGGTCCTCGCAGGTGCGCCGGAAAGCCGCACACTGAACTGGGAGGAGTCGAATCTTCTAGGTCAATTCTTAGATCCTATCGCCACTTTCGCTCGCATCGATGCGGCTGCTTCGGAACCCGCTCTGGGACCCGCCCTCGACGTCGCCGTCTGGAGATCTATACCGCTTACGAGGACTGCCCTGCCGACCGGCTTCTCCCAGATCCACCACATCAGAGAGGACGATTTCGGAGATGAGAGATTCTTCAATTCTGCTGGGTCTTCGTTCGACGCGGCTTCTGGGTGCTCGGGTTCGAGTGCGGCGACCCAAGAAATCCTAGACCGGTTCTACGATCATTCCTTAGCAGTTCACGATGACATCCCATCGTCTGAGCTGCCCACCGCCAGCTGTGGGACCACGCTGTCTTCTTTCGATACTACGGGGGACCAGAGCTCTCATATGTCCATCCAAAGCAACGATTTGTCGATTGGCCAGGACCAGCCCTCGGTTGCTCAGTCAGCTCATCTGAGCGATCTCGAGGATGTGCCTAATGCCTCCTATCTCGAGTCCATCTCACCCCAGACTATGACGGTGAACCTCATCGTCGGGATAATTTCCATCGCCGAGCCGCGCACTGTGAAAACCAGATGGGGTTCGACTTTGTCCCTCATCGAGCTTCTCGTCGGAGATGAGACCAAGTCCGGCTTTAGCGTCACGTTCTGGTTATCGTCCGACCTCGGCGAATCGTCGAGCAAGATTCTTAGGGAGCTCCGCAGACAGGATATCGTCCTTCTCCGGAATGTCGCGTTGAGCGTCTTCATGAACAAAGTGCACGGGCATAGCTTGAGAAAGGGTCTTACCAAGGTAGACCTGCTCCACCGAAGGAGATTGGATAGGTCCGACCGGGGGGGCTTATACAATCTCAAGGACGTTTCTTCGAAAAAGTCGGCACATCCGCAATTGCGTAAAACGAGAAGGGTGCGAGAATGGGTCATGAACTTCGTCGGCGGCGGCGGCACGGCCCTAGGAAAAAGGCGACGGGGCGGGAAGTCTGTCAGAAGCTGGGACATGCCGCCGGAGGATTCGCAGTGAACCTATCGCACCATAAGCTCGCCTCGCGTGGCGTCACTAGGAAACGGGTCATCGCCCGGGAGCATTTTTGGGGGGACATTTCGAGGTCGTACATTGATAACGCAGCGTATTCCTCACCGTAGGATGGGTACATTCGGAGGAGTGCGATATACCTAGCGACGTCGTCGAGGGACGAGATAGATTATAGCAGGAAGGAGAGTTGGGCGCTCGTCAACAATTGACCAACTTGCCTCCTACCTACCTACCTACCTACCTAAGTATTCCTTCTTTCCTGTTACTTTCCCGCTTGTTGATGGCGCAGAGGGCGGCGTTTATGTTAAGTTATGGCTGAGAACCTGTCGAAGCGGAAAGGGGATAAGGGGGAATGCATACCTACCTGTATGCATCTATAGGATGTAAGGCTATGAGGAGGTACCTAAGCTACCCATCTAAGGTACCTAACCCATGTACCAAGTATGTAGGTGATTGTGGGATGTATACCTACTTACCTACTTCCTATGCAATGGCGGAACCCGACGGCAATGAATAACGATTAATCCGGGCAAGGCGCTGATTACCCGCGCGCGTCAATTGGCGGCGACGCGACGTCACAGTTCACCGTCGAAGATGTAACTCGCAAATAAATATGTAATGTTGTCGCCCGCCTCCACCCCTCAACCAATGCTCTTCCGTCGCCCAATCTCTCCTCTCGCTGCCCCCCTCGACTCACTAATGCACCACCCACCACACCCAGCGAGGCCCGCGCTGATGATGTCCATTCGACAACCCGAATCGTCCATACATTTGGGGCTTACCGAGGTTTGACATCAGGAGACCACCGGCCCAGCCAAAGCAGACGGCGATCTGCCAAGATCTACAGGGGCCCCCCATCTCTGTCAGTCATAGAACCATTGTCACGACACCTCCAACATGGCTGCAATTGGATATGACGAGGTGGCCGTGATGGACGAGGACGTGAAAGGCGACAGCCACGGCCGCGGCATCCGCATACTGGAGAGGTCCTCCCTCTCTAGGACCAGGAGCCTGTCGGACGGAGGCGCTACACCACTGTCGTCCTCCCCACATATACTCGAAGCATCGAGGCGCGCATCCAAAGATGACAGCTCCCTGATCATGGACAGGAGCCAGGATGCAGCCGCCACAGCCGCTTCTGCTGCTCCCGCTCCCCCCGTCACCCCTCGCCGCCCCGACATCTCCTTTCGCGGACTCTCGCTCCAGATATCCAATGCCGATTTCGCCTCGCCCGCCCAGACACCCAGCCACGCCAAACTCGCCCCCTTATCCCCGAAGCTCGACCATTCCCAGATCTACGCTTCCCCCACCAACATCTTGCCCAGGCGGTCGCGCGGTTTAGATTTCTCGAGGGCGGCCACCAGCCTGCACCACTCGACCCTGGCTGAGCAATCCTCGCCCGACTCGTCGCCGACTATCGGTGGGCGCGCCATGAACATCCCTAGCCGAAGTTCCGGAGAATATGGACTCGAGCAGCCGGTCACGTCGTTGTGGTCGATGATGGGCAACCAGGAGCGGATGCACGTTTCTAGTTCCGTCGGGAGTGCGAACCCCCTAGCCTCGGACTCTTCTTCAGGCTCTGACGACGACGACCCTATGGATGACGAGATGGAAGATGCCATTTTCAGTACGCCGCAGGCTGTAAGGGCCAACCCGCACGGAGGCGTCCTATCATCCGGCACCGCCGCCCCCTGGATGACCGCGGCTTCGTCGACCATTAGTAGCCTCTCTAGCTTCCGAACGAGACCCCGGAGGCAACCTAGGAGGAAAACGCGGGGTCTGACCGGACTACCGTTCAGTCCTGCCCACCCAGCGGCGCTGTCCAAATCGCCGCCTAACAACGTGGTGAAGGATTTTCGAGATGTTACTATTCCGCCTTCGCGGAGAGAAAGCATCAGCTGGGCTGCCAACCAACTGCACATCTCGGGGAGCGAGAGCGAGGATAGGTCTATGGATTCTGGCGAGGCACTATCAAGAGATGGTCATCGGGGCGTAATCAAGCGAGCTGTCACGAGGAGAGGCAATCTTCTTGTAAGCTGGGCCTGGCCTTATACCTTATTAGACATTTGTCTGACGTGTTTCGTAGCCGAAAACGAAAGGATTTGCACGTATCCGTGCTGCCCTGGCGGAAGAAAGCGCGCCAATAGACTCCGAGGTTCGCCGAGAAGCAGAAGTCATCCGGCAAGTTCGCGAAAGCGATATGGATCTGGAGCCCCGCGTCACCCCCGCCGCACCCCTAGCTTTAGATACCAGCAATATTTCTACCACCCGGTCGTCACCAAATCCGACTACGGCCCAAGAGTCACTCGACGATATACCAGAAGACGATATGATGACCGATTCGAGCGCGTCCAATAATTTTAAACAGCAGGCCGTGAAGAACTCGAAGGGTAAGAACTTTTGGGAAACATTCTCTGAGACGAGTAGTGCTAGAGTCACTCCGCCGCCTCCGTCCATTATGCCTAGAGGCTCCTCGTCCGGGATGAGCGAAGATGTGAATATGGATTCGCCTTCCCTGTCAGCCGGATCTGGCAGCGCCAGCCTTTTCGGCTTAGGCCCGGGGAGCGGGCAGGTGACCCGCGGACCCGGAAGCGATGGGCAAAAGTCGGAAACGCCGCAACCGACGTCGGTGTCTGTATCTCAGGGAGGCAACATCCCCCCCACGGCAGCAGAAATCACCCGCCGTATCAACAACAAGCGTCGTAGAGATGACGACTTTGACCCGCACAGCTTCAAGAGGCGGGCGGTGAGCCCCGGTATGAGCGTGCACAACTCTCCAATCATGCAAAGTCCGCTGCAACGAGACATGGCCCCGTGGGGCTCCCGGCCGGGGAGCAATCACGGCGGAGACAGGGCTCCGGGGACGCCAAGCGAAAACGGCAGCTCCGGTGGTAACAACGGCCCTTTCGGTAGCAGCGGAAGGAGCGTCAGCGGCGCCAAAGGGCGGGTTGGATTCCAGGGCATGGTTGATACCAACGACGGTCTGATGCGTATGAGCATCGAGTAACACGATCCACATCCGCAATGTGTGACAGCAGTGCGTGCGTGTGTGTATGTGTGTTGAGAAGAGGGATTTAGGGGGGGGAAGGGGTAAGATAAAGGTAGCTACATATCGTAAGGAGGACAATACCGACTAAAGAGCGGCAAACGCGCATGTAGTCGGGCCACCGAGTCCGGGGGGGCATCGGCTGGTAGAGCGTCCATCTATATGTATTTATCGTCTCCGTAGATATTATGTAGACACGAAACATGCGAGAATACAAACCAATCCTACCCACACCTGCTTACTATGGCTTTCAAGTGTGCGATCTCGCGGCCGTCGCACGTACCGTCCGTCACCCTCCCTACCTAGTTACTAAATCTTATACCTCGAACGGCGGAGCAACCAGTCCGGCTGATAATGCAGCGATACTTAGGTAGGTGTACAGTAAAGCGTACTACAGGCGACCGTCGAAAGCCGCGTATCCGCGCTGTGCCCCAGCAGAGAGCGACGATTAATATCTAGTGCGGGTCCAACTAGAGAAGGGAGCGGTGATATTAATGCCGTAGTAATATATATAGTAGACAGCGCATGGCCCTGGAATCGCAGGCGTGAAACGCCTTCTTTATATCAGCCCCTGTCTCAGCCCGTCTCAGCCCGTCTCAGGGCGATTCTATGCATGCAAGCCTCTCCGACGCCTCGCTGCGGGCTCGGCGACCGGGGGCCTCAGGGTTTTAGGCGCGGGGCACAACCGCCTGTCTTTCTTTCTCTCTTTCCCTGTCCCACCCGACCCTATTATTCTGGGGCGGGGCGCTTGAGTCTGCCCGACCGCCGCCTGGCCCCGATCTCGGGTGCGAGCTCGATCTGCGCTCCCTTGTCCTCCTGCTCCTCCTTCTTATTGGCGCCCCTCCGGGATCTGCTCGGAGGGGCGGGCTCTGCTTCGTCCTCCGGCTTGACGGGCTTCGATCTCGGGGTCCGGGCCTTCTTGGCCGGGCGCTTCCCGCGCTCCTCGGTTTCCGCCTCGCCGCGGCCCGGGAAGAAGCGGCTCTCCGTCTCGTCGTCCGAGCCCGGCGCAGGCTCCTCTTCCTTGACGCGGCACCTCTTCTTCTGCACGCTAGGGACGACGCAACTCGTGCGGCCCCCGACAGTGAGGAAGGTGATCTTGTCGCCGTTCGGCAGGGCGCCGGGCGAGTCCTTCTTGCCCTTGCTCCACCGGTGGTTGAAGAGCCAGTGGTCGGGGAACTGGTCCGAGTCGCCCAGCTTCGCGACGGCGGTGTCGCACACGTAGCAGATGGCATCGTACAGCGTGTGGACGTCTGCGTCGTCGAACTCGTTGCAGTATTGCTCCGGGTGGAGCTTAGCCTGGTACAAGATCTCGTCGCCAACCCAATTCCCGATGCCGCTGACCGTTGTCTGGTCCAGGAGCAGCGCCTTGACGGGGACGCGTCGGCTCCTCATCTTGTCCCGCAGGAAGCGCTCTGTGAAGATGTGCCTGTCGATGACGGGGTCCGGCCCGTTCTCGACGAGAGGCGAGTGCTTTCGAATATCCTTCCCGGGACAGTCGACGAGGCGGATGCGACCGAAACGCCTAGCATCGGTGAAGGCGACCTCGACTTTGGGGTCGCCGTCGGTCTCGAGATGGAACTTCCAGAACTTAGGCGGCCACAGCTCCTTGTCGCCCTTGGTCCTCTCGACGTAGCGGGTGTAGCCGGTCTGGATGCCCCGTATCTGCACCCAGCCGGTCATGCCCAGGTGCATGACGGCGTGTGGCGGGCTAGACAGCACCATCCAGAAGTACTTTCCCTGGCTCCCCACATCGGTGACCTCCTTGCCGGCAAGCGCCTCTTGGAACGCGAGACCGGTGGTGCCAGCCTTACCAAATACGTTGGCGTCATCGAGGGCGAAGACTCTGCTGATGGTCTTGCCCACCAAGTGTCGCCGCAGGAAGTGGGTGATGCGTGCGACTGGCGGGGACCGGTCAGCATATCACGTCACGATGCTACTGGGGGGCGAGCCGAAAGTCGGGCACGAGGGAGGTGATATCTCACCTTCGGCAATTTCAGGCATCGCAATCAAGTCAGAGCTTGGCAGACCGGAGGAGGGACAAGGCCAATGGGCGCGCAACTCGGTAACTACCAGGACCGACAAGCCGAGCAGAGGCGGAGCCAATCAGACGAAGCTATTAAATAATGGATGGCATCTAGCGAAGAACCACCGGTTTATAGCATATTCCGCCAAACCGCTGAGCGGGCGGTGCCGCTAGAGATTAGGTACCTAGGCCGGTTAGATTGTGTACGTGTAGGGGTAGGTGGGTAGGTAAGTACCTACGTGGTAAGGAGGTGGGACGCCAGCGAAAAAAAAAAAAAAAAAAAAAAGAGAGAGAGAGAGAGACAAGAGTGAAAGAAGGGAAGAAGGGGAAAAAAAAAACAGATGTAATGGTTCAGATCTTGATACCTGCATGTAGCCGCGGCGCCACAGACGCTGCGCTGCATGTACCTCCGCACGGAAACGGCATAGGCCGTGTACGTGCCTGGGGGGCGCTGCGTCGAGACGATGACCCTGCTGCTTACCTTATCCAGCCTAGATGGGTGGCTGCTTTTACCATCGCCACGGCCGCTTCTGTCAGCATTTTTGCCCGTTGCGTCTTCTGGCCGGGTTTGGTCCCCTTCACATGCTTCTGCGGCTGGCCGTGTGACTCCGTCCAGCCACCCGCCACACACGAACCTGTCAGTGGCAGCCAGCCCACATCAGCTCAAAGCGGCGACTGAGATGGAACTCGGGCGAGTACATGCGTCCCGATGTACCTATGGGCAGAGCCAACCCCCAGTTCGCGGCGGGGGTCCCTGCTGAGAAGTCCCGCACAGTACATGGATGCGGACGGGAATTTACGTACATGGAGATGTAGCACTACAGAATGTATGCATCGCATTCTGAAGTTGGTGGTGGGATTGGCCCTGCGCAACCGCAGCCGCAGCCGCGATGACCTGGCAGAATTTTTTTTTGGTTGCTTTCTTAGTTTTTTTTTCCCCTTTCCCTCTCGGTCTAGCTGGGTAGGTGGTGAATAATAATGGGGCTCTGAGGTCAATTAGAAGAATAAATTCCATCCTGATCATTTCCAATCTTCATCTCCATCCCATCTCAGGTTCTCGTCACGGCACTGTGGCTACTGTGACAACGGTAGCTTGGAGAATCACACTCGGAAGCCAAGAACCTAAACCTTAACTCGTTCCTTGCTGGTCGCTCTCCATCATGGATCTCCTCTAGGACTGCCTTTCCACGAGCCCTCTGGTCCCTACTTCGTCGGCATCACTCTGGCTCGCCTTCACACCTCCGCCCACACCCATACCCGGGTCCGCGCCTGTCCAGCTCTCGTCTCGGCCAAGCTCCCTTAACCTTCTGGGGTTGCCAGATCGACCGACCGTGATCGGAGCAATTAGGAACGGACGATAACAGCAACCCTCAGGTTCGCTCACAGCGCATCCCCTTCGCTCTAGGTCCTGCTGGCTTCAACAAATCCCTGCACTCCTAGACGAATCTTGAGTGTGATACGCGCGCGTGTGAGAGAGAGAGAGAGAGAGAAGACGAAGGCATCCGCATTCGTTGACACCGCCCTTTTCCCCTTTCATTTTTATTTTTATTTAAAAAAACATTCCTTTCCCTCCATCTATTCATACAGTAGATCATCCAACATGGTCCGTAATATCGTTATTCTCTCGGGCAACTCGCACCCGTCCCTCACCGAGGCAGTGTGCAATATGCTAGGCATTCCTAACGGCAACCGCATACTGAGCAAATTCTCGGTTGGGGAGACCCGCTGCGAGATCAAGGACTCGGTACGGGGCAAAGATGTCTTCATCATCCAGTCTGGCGGTGGATCGATCAATGATCACTTAATAGAGCTTTGTATCAGTACGTATCTGCTGCGGAGAGCTGGCGGAGGAGGAGGGGGTTTCCAGGCCTTGGGCTGCCCGCTGGGACTGGAGCTGACAGGAGCCGACAGTGATCTCTGCCTGCAAGACCGGCTCGGCCAAGCGTGTCACGGCTGTGCTTCCCTTGTTTCCCTACTCTCGACAGCCCGACCTACCATACAACAAGATTGGTGCTCCACTCTCGAAGCCCACCGAAGCCTCCAAGGACAAGTATACGTTTGAGAGCGTCCCCGCGACACCCGGACCTGGTGTTGTGAAGAGCGCAAGCTTCAGTAAAGAGACTGATCTGACGAGGGCGATGAGCAAGACTTCTCTCACCAACGGGACGGGAAGTGCCCTCGCTCGGACGAATGGCGGCGAGGGCTACTTCCACTCTGATGGGAACGCTGCCGGGGACATGTACCCGGTTCAAGGCCTGCATTCCCGCGTAGGAAGCTATACGACTCACGACTACGAGAATCCGGGACTGCTCTCTACGTTTCAAGCTAAACCCGGGTATAAGCGATGGGTTGCACAAGCCGGAACCCTGGTGGCAGATCTTTTGACCTGCGCGGGCGCAGACCAGTATGTGTTTTCCTAGCGCCAGAGGAGGGGGGCGGGGATTTGCTGTGCCTTTATCGAGAGGCCTCTTGTTGCCTTCGAACCCCTCTTCCTCGACGTCTAGACGTGCCTCCCGTGGGCTTCCACGCGAAGACAATGGCTAACGGGGGCTGCAGTGTCGTCGCGCTGGACCTTCACGATCCTCAGTACCAAGGCTTCTTTGACATACCCATGGACAATCTATACGGTCGTCCCCTGCTGAAGAGATATATCCAGCAGAACATCCCAGATTACAAAGAAGCCGTGATCGTGAGCCCAGATGCGGGGGGGACCAAGAGAGCGACGGCTATCGCAGATAGCCTGGGCATGGAATTCGCCCTCATCCACAAGGTAAGACGAAATTGTTATGTGCCGGTCTTCAAACTTATTCGGCAAACCCAGGAACGACGGCCGCCTCGGATCACGGATCGGCAGAATGCGACGATGATGCTGGTCGGTAATGTCGCCAATCGGGTGTGCATTCTGATCGATGATCTGGCCGACACCGCCAACACCATTACCCGTGCCGCTAAGCTCTTGCGAAAGGAGGGCGCGGTGGCCGTGTACGCCCTCCTCACTCATGGCGTGCTTAGCGGGGACGCCATTGCGCGCATCAACGCTTCAGCGCTAGACAAGGTGGTCGTGACCAACTCGGTCCCTCAGGACGAGCACAAGCGGCTCTGTCCCAAGCTCGACGTCTTGGACGTCGCCCCCATATTCGCCGAGGCCATTCGTCGCATCCACCACGGCGAGTCGATCAGCGTTCTATTCCAGTACGCTTGAGGGATGGGGAGTTTCTACGCTGCGTGGTGATAGGAGCCCCGTCGACCGTTCCCAGGTCATTTTCCTCCCGGATGGTTAGGTATTATTACCTAGTCGCATACGTTGAGTCTTAATGGGCCATCTCTCTTTTTCTTTCCTTTTTTTTTTTTCTTAAATCATTCCGAGCATACTTTCCGTATTAGACGATGCTAGCCGTGCGTTTTTCCACCTGAGGGATGCGTTTCAGTCCCAGGCCCCCCTCCCCCTTCAGCCTCGAGAACCCTGATTAGTATATGGAATCAATCGCATAAGGTCGGCAGTGACCTCTGCTCAAGGTAGGCTAGATTCACCCGTGGGTTCGGGTTTGCCTGGGCGTGGCCACCGCGGCCGGGCACCGGCGGGGGCGGGGAATGGGAGGAGTTTTGCGGCAACAATTACATCTCATAGAGAGGAATTTCTAGGGCGCGGAAGAAACGGTGTTTCTCTCACACACGGAGCCTGCGCCATCGGGGGTGGCACGGTGCAATCCGCCTCCGACTCGGTGATTGTGACTCGCCTTCTTCTGAACAGCACTCACTGCGGTGCCCGTACGCCGACACAGGGTTTCCGGGCATCGCATAGTAAGGGTACTGGCGCATATCGCAGGCCTACCCTACCGGCTGGAAGACGCAAAGGTAGATACGTGTCTACGTGGGTTCACTGGGCATCCGATCTGTGTGGGTATCAATCATAGTAAGAAGCGAAAGATGCTAACGTCGAAGGGGGCGTGTCGGTGGAGTATATAAGCCGAAGGAGAAGATGAGATGAATATATACCCACGTTTGCTGATGGTAGCATTCACTGTAGATCTCTGCATAAAAGAGCAAGGCTGCCCGTATCTGTTGTGAGACTTGTCAGAAAAAGGTCGGCTCTGTCAACCACGAAGGGTTAGCAATCACGAGTCAAGGAAGAGGTTCATGGGGCTAGGAAGGCCGAGAAATTACGATCAGTTCCGTTTCCCATTCCGTTTTTGATTTGTTCCTCTACCTCCGCATTCCGGATTCCTCCCCCCAGCAATGCCTAGGTACCCAATACCAAGATATGGGGGGGGGGAGGCTTGGCCTAGTGCGTGCAGGTTGGGGTAACGGGCGCCACCCTAGGTAAAATGGAGTTACCTCCCCTCCTCCCTCCTCAAAGAGGTGCCCCATCCCAAACAATGCACCAGACCACGGGCGACTTGCCTTGGGTAGGTAGTCAGTCCGGCTTGAGACATCGGAAGCTTAGCTGGGCAACGGCCTGAGGGCCTCGTAGCAGCCGTCGCGCCCATCTGCTAGGCCCCGCGGGGAAAAGGGGCTGGTCGGCGTCGATGTCGCCATTGGAAGGGGTTTGGGTTGGCAGCATGGTGCAGCCTCCATAACGGCACCAAAAATGATACACCGTAACATAGGTACCTAGCTCCTATTTTGCTAGCAGGTTGTAGTGCAGCGAGTGGTAGCCTGTAGGTACCTACCTTAGGTACCTATTGAGTGAATTAGGTACCTGGGGTACCCGGGATGTATGTATTGTACGTTAGGTTAAGCATGTTCTACCGTTTTCAATACGGAGGCTGCGAGTGGACCAATAGTAACGGTGGCAGCAGCGCAAGGCCAACGCGCAAAACCACCCGCCCGTTACGACCAAGAAACTGCCGGCGCAGTCGCAGTGTCGCGCAGTGGACCTCGGCATGTGCTCTGGGGCCGGGGCGTCCGCTCTAGCTTTAATTCGGCCAACTTGACCACCCTTTTCCGGCTGAACATGCATTCAGTCGTTGTTCAACGTTTCCCCCCTCTCGACGCCAGCTACGCCAAACTTCCACCATCGCAGGATCTCCCTCGCCAGCATCCGATTGCTCGATTGAACGGGCGCCAGTCGGTCAGTCGCGGAAGACGGCGCGCCATCTCCACCTATACTATTACTCCCTGACCAGCCAGCCAACCCATCTCGCTACATTCCTTACACTCCGGACTCGAGCGCGTGTTCTTGCCCGACAAGGTCAATCGAGTCTCGACCCATATAGCCTGTACGGACAGATAGACAGGTCCTCGGCGAGCCGACCGTGCCTACTCTTATCCGCTACCCGCCCTACGGATCGATCGATCCCGCCGCATCGCAGTAACGTCGCGCTGAAAATCACGCCCATATCCATACGAAACGTCCACCTCCGCGAAGAGCACGTGCGCGAGAACCGAGGGACGAAACACGAACCCAAAACTGATTATATAAAAACCCCCCCAAAATAATTAATAAATACATACAAGGAGAGAAGGCTACCGGAGAGATCGGAAACATGGTTGCCGACGCGGTCATCTACCACCCCACGGTGGCGCACTACCTCAAGTTCGTGGCGACGACGGCGGGGCGCGACAAGCTGATGCGGACGGTGCAGTACTTCGCGCGGTTCTACGCCTGGTACCTGTTCCGGACGAACGGGACGCGGGGGGAGGTGGCGCCGTGGGAGGCGCTGAAGAAGCAGCTGGGGCTGGCGCGCAAGCTGCTGCGGCTGGGCAAGAACGTCGAGCACCTGAAGGCGGCGGCGCTGGCGGCGGACGCGATCTCGGCCGCGTCCAAGACGGCTGCCACCGCCGGCGCCGGCGACGACGTGCTGCGGTACGCCGCCGTCGGCCGCCAGCTCGGCTACGCCGGCTACCTCACCTTCGACGCCGCCACCGTGCTCGACTCCGTCGGCTTCCGCCGCTGGGACGGCGCCAAGCGCGCCCAGCGCGAGGCCTCCCGCTTCTGGGCCCTCGGCCTCCTGTGCAGCGTCGTCGCCCAGGCCTACACCCTGTACCGCCTGCGCGAGCGCGAGGCCAAGGTCGACAAGAAGGAGGGCGAAGGGGTCGTCGAGAGCAAGAGGATTGCCCTGTACGTTTTCCCCACTTTTCTTTTTTATTATTATTTACCTTTTTCGCATCTTACACGCGCTTCTCCCGGCTCGGAATTATCTTTTCTCCTCATCTTTCTTCCCTTCCCTTTTTTTTTCTCCCCGTCCTACTCCCAAAAAAAAAAAAACCTAACCGAAAATGTCATAGGGAGCGGGCGGCGAGCCGGCTGCAGCTGCTGTCGGACCTGTGCGACCTGACGATCCCGACGTCGGCGCTCGGGTGGGTCGGCTTCGACGACGGGTTCGTCGGGCTGGCGGGCACGGTCAGCAGCTTGATCGGCGCGTACGCGCAGTGGAAAAAGACGGCGTAAGGGACGGGAAGGAAAAGAGAAGAACGGAGACGAAGGAAGCGGGAAGGAGGTCGTAGAGGCTTTATTTCGCGGAGGGGGCGACGGGGAAAAATCTCTGGCTCGCGTTGTTAAAGGTCGGGGGAGGAGGGAGGAGGGAGGGAGAAATTATAGGAGTGGAGGAAAGGACCAAGACGAAGTAGGAGATGCGGAAGAAGACGCTATGGGGGGGGGGGGGGGGGGGGGGAGGCTAGCACGAGGGAGACGGCCACAGAAGACAAAACATGACGAACTGTTCCCCTCGGTGCTGTATGTCCGATAAGTCGGTGTGTCGCGAAGTCTAGGTGGGTGATGTGACGGATAGACGCGTTGACGAAAAGAAATAAGGGGAGAGGGGAGGCCGTCGCCTGACGACGTCCTGTGTTGTTTTTTTCTCTTCACACTTCAGTTTTTCTTTTTTCTTTTCCTTTCCCCTGTACCAGTCCGGGGAGGGAGGTGTAAGATAGCCTGGTTGCATACTAGGACAATAGGGGGCACACCTGGCTGGGTGTAAACGAGGAGCAGTTCTTAGAGGGTATCGAGGTGGTTAGTTTCTCTACTCGGTTATGGTTTTCTCAGTTTACGTAGGCAGTTGCTGCTTGTTACGGGAGCCGACGTCTGTAGTTTGAAGAGGCTCTTGGCGCGCTCGGTGGTTTTGATCATTGATACAGCATCTGAAGGTCTGGAATGATATAATTTATACGGACTTTTTGATAGACGATGTAGGTAGGTATGTAGGTAGGTAGGTAGGTAGGTAGGTAGGTAGGTAGGTATTTACCTAGTCTTGGGTGCCCAACCTTGCTGAATGCGTTCGGATGTGCATATCGGCACGGTTTCCATAGGCACACGACCCAACCGGATGATTTGCATGGACCCTGTGGAAGAATGGGAAAGTCCCTGCAGCCAAGGCTCTCTGAGAGAAGACGAGTCGGCTAAAAAAAACAATGCACCTGTCTACGTTCGTAACCAGGCTTAAGATATGAGCTATTGGATAGGAAACTTCCGCGCTCGGAAACGGGCGAGTAAATAGACGCCATGTAGGCTGTTTACTTATATCTAGCCTCTCGTATAGCATGAGCGCGTGGCTTGCACTCTTAACTCGTTGGATGGGATTGGAATTAGACGTACGATGATTAGGATTGCCCTTTACCTATCACAGATATCTTTTCTCGGCCCATGTACTAACATTGAAGGTAGATTCAGTGTACTAGGACACTCCGGCTGAAAAGGGGGTAAAGGGTAGGTATTAGCACCTAATGAAACGCGTCCATCGAGAACCCACTTGCCATCACTCGCTTTTACTGAGACCTTTCCAATAGTCTCCCCGAGGTTTGAATGCTAGGTAGATACGGCTCTTCATGCATTGCCGAGAAAACATCAAAAAGTTGAAATTCTCCCCGTCTCTCCCTTCCTGGTTCCATGCCCGGATGTCCCTCCCCGACAGTATCTCCTCGGATTCTTCGTGTCCCAACATCACGCTGGTAAAAGCCCGACGCACTGGCGATTAGCTACAAAGCGAAACTGCTGCGAGGTTCAGACGGTCCTCAGTTGCATCACGATACCCATGCCAGCCCGTAAAAGTGGACACTGGTTTAAAGAGGTGGCTATTGTAGGACTTTCTCAATAGCAGAGTTGAAGTCTATTATGGCCATCGCGCATTGCATTAGAAATACGACTTTCCTGTAACGTCTACGATAATAGGCACCGCAGCGCACAAGGTGATGATACCCACGTCAAGCCAGGCAACCGTGGCTTCGTGGCCATTTATGCCACTGAGCTCGCATCCTATTCCGTTTGAGCACGGCATATTATTAAAGTCCTGTCGTGTAGTAATAACCCCTCCCTCCATATGCAGGTTGGTTGCAGGTGGTTGATATTAGCCAAAGGCATCGTTGAACAACCCTCCCCACCATCGTCTGTCTAATGTCGCGAGGCGTAGAAGGCGAGTACGGTTAGCACATTGCTCAGCCACGAAGCACTCAATCTTAGATCAGCTAGACAAAGAAACCGCCGTGAGTCGACGAGAGACTGCTGCTAGATCCGACATTACAAAGGTCTGCCTGGCATACATATCCAAATTGCCCCCGATTTCTAAAGATGATATCAAGCAATCGAATAGGCCAAGAATTGCAGCATCCGCGTTGTGTGACGCCGGTGCTCCTGGGGTAGGTTAGTTAAGATACAATCATACATCTCATCTAGTGTCTTTGGCAAGGATGCGAGGGCTTTCCGTACAGCCAGAGGGTCAAGACATTCTTCTAGTGAATCGAGTTGACACGAGACCCAACCCAACGGAACTTGTATTACTTTTGTAACTAGACGAAGCTTGTATTGAGTAACCGATAAGTTTAACTTGAACTACCTACATTCCGTTCACTTTATCCGTCAAAGTAGTCTCGATCTTCTTTTTTTACATCCGGGCGCTGCCACCATCTTTTTAGTTTGGAGTTGCTCATTCTTTTTTGGACGTGTCCTGGGTTCTCATCGCGGAATTTCACTGCGTTATCCACCTCGTAAGCTCACTGAGATAACGGTTTCTCTCTATACATTCAATATTCTCGAGTATTTCATAGGCTGCTTGATCGTTAATCGTGGATGTCAAATAGAGGAACCTAGCAATATAACCATCATGTCTATTTGAAGAAAGAGTTACTAACCGTCCGACAGAAACTCGTTAGGCTTCCTTTCGGCCTCAACTTTATTTGGCAGAATCTTGTTGACGAGGTCTCTGGCGTATGCGGCTGCTGTCATGGCCGCATACCCTCGCCACAGCTCGTTCTTGTGTGTATCCGAGTAGTCACATATACCACGGACGACAAGGCACGGGAAATGGTTCATCAATCCGGCGGCCTCCATCTCAAAGCACAAGACATCTTTCTGCGCCGAGAGCTGATCCCGGACCAACGCATCCTGCATCATTTAGTTCGCCGAAGCAATCAGGTCATAGTGGACTGCTGGGCTGTCATCGGCCGCTGCCAAATCGACTGAAAATACCTATCGTGTGGGTAAGTATCCGGCTGGCGTGAGTTGCGCCGAGTCAAGCGGCGAGCTGAAAGGGGGGACCCGGCACGCTTGGTTTGTCCTATTCACCAACTCCCTGATAGATTGGGGCTTCCTCTTCGGAGCACTCGTGCCTTATGTCGTAGCTGCTGCCTCTCATAATGCCCGTTACAGCACCATCTAGGGAACAAGCCTAAGGATCGGGGTGGTGTTCCCGCTTGTACTCTTTTTCCTTCGGCTGAGGCTCAAGGAGCCCGATGAATTCTCTCGAAACTCAATGAAACAATTAGTGTCAATAAACCCGCTCTGCTACTTTACCACTCACATTTAGCCCTACCTTGGGTTCCAGGTTCCCCAGTAGGTAGCCTTACTTGTACTGGAGAACGGTGACTTATCACTAGATGATGTAACGCCAAGCCACCGTACCTCCTTGCGTTTAAATACTACAGACTCCGACTGCTCGTTCTTTGTTTAATCTGGTTTACCTACGATGTAAGGGCGCCGGACCCCCGTCCTTTCAAACGCGGAGCGTGACACTACCTATTTCTTAGATATTAGTTCCCCGCTTATTCCTTCTCCGTCTACTCCAGCGCCATCTTCGCCAACATATGGGTACGGCGGCTCGGCGCTCCTGACGACCGTCTTCGGGTGCAACGCGGTGATCAATCTCTTCTACACCCCGGGGACCGTTCTCGGCGCGCTGATGGGTGGTCGCCTTGGGCCCCGCCGCACCTTAGTGCTTGGTTAGGTCCTCCAGGCCGCCGTCGGCCTCGTCATGGCCGGCTGCTACGCCGAGCTGTCCCGCCCGTCCGTCGCCGGCGCCTACGCCTTCTCGCACCTCGCCGCGCCCGACGGCGACCCCGTCGTCTCAGTCCAGTACAAGTTATACCTCGGCTCCTCGCTGTGCGTGCTTGCCGCCGCGCTCGCCGCGCTGCCGCCCCCCGTGGGCCAGGACGCCGTCGCCGCCGAGGACGCCTGGTTCCGGGCCTACGTGGCGCGCGAGGGCTGGCACGCGGGGCAGCTCGGGCTGAGGAAGGCGTCCGGCGCTGTCGAGTCCCCGCCCGTCGACCCCGAGCACGGCGCCGCCCCAGAAGGCGTGAGGGAGAAGGGACTGACAGGGCCTTTTGTCACCTATCGAAACGCCACTAGGCCATCCCCATGTATCCGACTAACAACTCGAAATACCCTCACCCCTAATGAACTCGGCAAAGACTGGTGCGGATATGTGCATAACATCATCCAGGTACTTATTTCCTCATTCTGGCCTTATCAGCAGGCACACCGACGAGATGTGTTTTTTTTGGTTAGGTATCTCTCCTCACCTCAAGACGACTTCTATGTACGTATTCTTCCAGCGTGATCGCTGGCATATGTCGCCGCGCTGGGCTAGAAACTTCACTTCATTGATGTTTGCCGAGTCACATCGTAATAGGGTGGATGCTGGTCTATAGTTGTCACGTTGGTACGTAAGCATATTGGGAACTCTAGTCACGAATCGTCATGCCGGCGTGGTAGGATGTCCCATATTTAACTTTTTTAATTGGGTGGTATGCCCGGGTATGTTCGAGAGAAAACACAGATCTATATGAATTGCCAACTACAGTTCATCGTGGCCTGACGGCTCATCGTCGTCTGCGGCACCTCCGGCACCTCCGGCGTTGCTGTACATCTTGGATGTGATCGGGTAGGCGACGTTCGAAAGCTTCTCCTTCTGCTCCTCGAAGTCCTCGGCGGTCGCCGTAGCGGCGTTCTCTTCGAGCCAATCGGTAGCCTCCTTAATAGCCTCGAGGATCTAGTATCAGGTTAGCGTCCGAACTGGCGAGATTGCCATTGCCGGGGTGTTAACTTACGGCCTCCTTGTCGTCCTCATCAATCTTGCCACCGAGACCCTCCTCGTCATTAACCTGGTTCTTGAGGTTGAAGGCGTAATTCTCAAGGCCATTCCTGGCCTCGATACGTTCGCGGGTGGCTTTGTCCTCCTCGGCGAACTTCTCAGCCTCAGCAACCATGCGTTCAATTTCTTCCTGGCTGAGGCGGCCCTTGTCATTAGTGATGGTGACGGACTCGGTATTTCCAGTGCCCTTGTCGTGGGCCGAAACCTTCAGGATACCGTTGGCGTCCAGTTCGAAGGAGACCTCAATCTGGGGGACGCCACGGGGCGCCGGGGGAATGTTGGTTAGCTCGAACTTGCCGAGCAGGTTGTTGTCCTTTGTCATGGACCGCTCTCCCTCGTAGACCTGGATCAGGACGACGGGCTGATTATCAGCGGCGGTGGAGAAGATCTGGCTCTTACGAGTCGGGATGGGGGTGTTGCGGGGGATAAGCTTGGTCATGACGCCTCCGGTAGTCTCGATACCGAGGGTAAGCGGGTTCACGTCCATGAGGACGACGTCACCAGTGCCATCCTCGCCCGAGAGAACGCCGGCCTGAACGGCAGCGCCGAAAGCAACAGCCTCGTCAGGGTTGATACCCTTGCTAGCCTTCTTGCCACTGAAGAACTCCTCGAGGAGAGTCTGGACCTTGGGAATACGAGTAGAACCACCGACCAGGACGATATCGTCGACTTCCTCCTTCTTGATCTTGGCGTCGTCCAAAACCTGCTTGACGGGTTTCAGAGTTCGCTTGAAGAGATCTATGTTGAGCTCTTCAAACTTGGCTCGGGTGAGGGTCTCGGAGAAATCCTTGCCCTCAAAGAAGGCCTCGATCTCGATGCGGGTAGACATCTGAGAGGACAGGGTTCGCTTGGCCTTTTCGGCCTCGCGCTTCAGTTTGCCCATGGCCTTGAGATCCTTGGTGATGTCGACAGAGTTCTTCTTGTTGTAGTTCTTGGCCAAGTGGTTGATGATTCTCTGGTCGAAATCCTCACCGCCCAGGTGCGTGTCACCAGCAGTAGCCAAGACTTCGAAGACACCATCCTCGATGGAGAGAAGGGAGACATCAAAAGTACCACCACCAAGATCATAGACAATGATGTGACGCTCGCCGCCAGTCTTATCCAGACCGTAGGCAATAGCGGCGGCAGTAGGCTCATTAACAATCCGGAGCACGTTAAGACCGGCAATTATACCGGCGTCCTTAGTGGCCTGTCGCTGGTTGTCGTTGAAGTAGGCGGGGACGGTGACGACGGCGTGAGTGACCTTCTTGCCCAAATAGGTCTCGGCAACCTCCTTCATCTTGCCGAGGATGACGGCAGAGATCTCCTCGGGGGTGAACTTCTTGGTGGCGCCCTGGAACTCCACTTGGATAATGGGCTTGCCATCCTTTTCGATGACCTTGTAGGGGAAATGCTTGAGATCGTTCTGGACTTCCTTCTCGGCAAATTTTCGGCCGATAAATCGTCTAATGTGAGCGTGGTGGTTAGCTTAAAAATCCTCGAGTCTGGACGGGATAATGCGTCGGCTCGACTTACTTGACGTCGAAAATGGTGTTTGTCGGGTTGGATGCCGCCTGTTGTTTGGCGGCATCTCCGACCAATCTCTCCTCCTCGGTGTAAGCCACGTAGGATGGGGTAATTCGATTTCCTTGGTCGTTTACGAGAATTTCGACCTTCCCTTGTTGCATCACACCGACACAAGAGTATGTGGTTCCCAAGTCCTATGTGAAAAATGCGGTCAGACGACATGGACCTAAAGAGGAGCGAGAGCGAGAGGGGAATTCACTAAGGGCAGAATAGTCGACTTACAATACCGATAACCGTCCCATAATCAGCTACATCGTCCGCCCTCACAGTGCTGACAAACGCGAGAGGACTGAAGAGGAGGATGCTCCAGGCTATCATGCCAGTGGCGATAGCCCAGTAGCTCTGAGAGCGAGCCATGACGGACGGAGGCTGTCGCAATCTGAGCTGGGACGGGTTGCGAGAGGGGAAAAGGAAATCAGTCTAGGGAAGGAAAAAAAAAGGGAGAAAAGGAAAACCGAGCCGCCCTGCAACCTCTTCAAGAGTATGGGGTTGGTATGGTATAGGAAACTAATCAAGGCGTAGTATGTAGAGGAGAGGAGAATGGGGAAGAGGGATGCGGCAAGGCGTAGAGAGGTGCGTAGGCCAAATTCTTATATGGGAAGGGAAAAAGAGTTGAGATGTTACTAGATCGAAGTTGCCAGCTTGCAAGAGAACACATTGCAAGAAAGTGTGGATCCGGCGGCCACTGGACACCCCGCTGAATGCATCTAATGTGTCTGGGGCGGTTCGCTTAGATGCATATTTCCCTCCCACCCCTGCCTCATAACACAATACGTGCGGGAGGGATGGGTGAGTACAGCTACACCCACAGTACCTAGCATTGGCCCAGGACGCCCGAGGGATGGCCATGTATCTTTGGGTACCTGGTAGTCTGTCTTCGCATCCCGCGAGCTATCCAAGTATTACATAACGGGTCTCCACACAGCCCTCCCTACCCACTTGCGACTATGTACGCACATGTGGAATGCACGTATCCCACATCTGTTGCGCAAACCGGGTATAGGTACTGGAAGACAGCTGAAGACAAAAATGTGTGTGCGAGTCAATCCATGCCTGCATTCATCAGAACCTGAGGCATCGATGATGTTGCCATCTTCTCTACACCTGCCTCCACCTGGCTACCTTGATTGAACACATATACACTGCCCTCCCGCCTCAGTGGCGCTCAGGCGTGTTATGCACCTATAGCAGATACATACTAGAAGCTTCTCTTTCTGTCGAGCAGAAGCCAGATCGCCGGAACGCCTCTTTTTTTTTTCTTGTGCCCTTTCGGTTCCTTGCCCACCAACAGTACCATCCTCCTCCTCCTCCACCCCGCCTGATGCGGGTCATCCCTGCTCCCTTGTCAGGTAGGTACTTAATAAGCTTCCAGCATTGCCCTCCCGTGGCCCTGGATGCTACATTAAGTACCACCTAATTATAATTCCGTCCCATGCCGCCTCGCTGTTGGATGGGTGAGCATACCTAGAGCTGGCATCGTGGTGGATAACACGGTGGCATACGCGATCGGGTCAGCTGGCAAGAGATCTGTCCCTTTGCATTAGCTAGATTGATTCCACCTTGCCCACACACACACACATACATACCTCTGTATGGATGATGTCCCATCTGCATGTATGTAAGAGCCAGGCAGGGTGGATTGCTTGATGTGTTTGCGTCAAGGGCCCAGGATCCCCACGCCGTAGGTACATGAACGGGGAGCGTACCTGTATTTGCTATAAGCAGGTGCTTGTATACCTATATGTACCGAACATACACGGCCATCGCTTTGAGGCTGTCATGAAGTTATGAAGTTGGATGCCTCCTCTCGCGGCTCTCCTCCATACTTCTTCCCATAGGATGCATACCCAGGCACAGTGCACGCTAGTATTCTGCCTATTAGGTCGGTCGGGTAGGAAAAGTCGGGTGGGACGCGGTATTCCACAATATAAATAGAGTGTGGCTATAATTAATTCTCCAGAGCCTCAATTGTGGCACAGCACCTTGAGGCCACAGTTTCAACGACATCAGCGACGGCTCATAACCACGCACAGGGTATCCACCTACGTCCCCGCCTGGCTCGTCCTAGGCTATCAGGTAGGCTCCGTCCCCTGACCAGGTAGCCAAGATGCCTGCCCCATGCCGTCATTGCTTATAGATATACCAGGCAGGTAGGTAGGTACTTACCGCCCCGTCTTATTACTCCAGCAACCCCGCCGCAACCGTGTCGCCGCCGCTCCGCAACACAACTCTCTGGCCCGCCTCTAACGGCACCTTGGTCCCCATCTTGACCACAATTCTCGCGACGCTGGCTGGCTTCACGATCTTCGGCTTCTTCTTCGCTACAGTGCCCTTCACCTTGTCGAGGAGTGCTGATATCTCTGTGATCTGACCTGCCGCGTGTAGTCGGCCCCGGTGCACGTCCACCTGCATCGGCATGAGAATGTCAAACGCCAGGGCCTTGACCGTAAATGTGTCAATGCAGGCGATAGGCTGTTTTGTGTCGCAAATGATATCGCCGACGCGCACGTGAATCGGATCGATGTTGCTGAGGTGGATGATGACATTCTGCCCCGCTACCGCCCAGTCTACTGGCTGGTGGTCCAGCTCCAACGACTTGACGTAGGCCTTCTCTCCGCTGGGCTGGACGAGCAATGCGTCGCCTGCCTGGAGCGACCCGGAATCTATCCGTCCAGAAACGGTGAGCGGGCTTTGAGTCGAACGGTATGCCTCGGAAATAGTTAGGCGCAGGGGTTTATGCAACGCTCGGGCCATGGGCTCCGAGCCTTCCAGCTCCTCCACCAGTGTCTTCCCGCTGTACCAGTCGGCCGCCTCGTCCCTAGATCTCGCTACTATATTGTCCCCGTGTAAGCCGGATAAGGGCACGAAACTGACGTTTTTGAGCTGGAACCCTGTCGCGGATAGGAAGCCGGACACTTGCTGCGAGATCTCGTCGAATCGCGCTTGCGACCACCCAACTGTGTCTAGCTTGTTCACCGCGACAATTATACGTGATACCCCCATGCTCCGAAGGAGGAGGGCGTGTTCCCTCGTCTGCCCCTTCAGCCCCGCCTCAAACGCACCCGTCGTGGCGTCGACAACCAAAATTGCAAAATCGGCCTGGCTTGCCCCTGCAATCATGTTGGGGATGAAATCTCGGTGGCCCGGCGCATCTAGTATCGTGAATAAAGTAGTGTCCGTTTCGAACCTGTTTGTCGCGATATCGATCGTCACACCCCGCGACCGTTCTTCAGAGCGCTGATCTAGCACCCATGCGAGCGCAAATGACGACTTTCCAATACTCGCAGCCTCCTTGCGGTATTTCTGTATGGTTCTTTGGTCAACGACGTGAAGATCAAGGAGTAGGCGCCCCATGAGGGTGCTCTTGCCAGCATCCACGTGGCCTTGTCGGGTCAGCATGTATACTAGGACGGTAGACACCACCCGCGAGTCTTACCGACAACTACAAAACTTGCGCTCTTCTTGCTATTGGCCTTCTCGAACTCCTTCAAGACATCAAGGTTCTTGCTTTTCGGCAGTGGTGTGTCGTCGATCTTCAGGTCCTTTACACGATCCGTGACATCGCCCTTTTTCGTGCCCGAGTCGGCTTTTTTCTTGGATGTACCAGCAGCCGGCTTCTTGCTGCCTGCTAATACGAAAGTATTAGTATCCTCGTGTGTTTGCCTTCCTCGCCAAAAGCGAACCTTGGGACTGTGCTGCCAAGACCACGTCATCTGGACTTGGCACTGAAAAGGGGTCAGCTATCGGTGTAGCTAAATGTATATAGGGAAACGGGTAGATATTTCTAGGCCTGGGGGTGGTAGAACCGTTCGCGACACCAAGGAGAGTCCGGGCAAAGGCAGAGGGTGCAGCGATTTCAGACTGCGACATCACCGCAGAGGTCTCGGCAGGTGTTGATTTGAGTATGAGCGGTGCCGCTGGCCTCTCCAAGCTCTCGGTAATTTGACTTCGACTCTGATTGGCCCCAGTCCTGACGCGCTCCGAGCCGTCTTGCCGGAGGTCACCACCTACGCTAGAGGCTGCGGTGCTTGGGCTTTCCCCATGGGTTAGGAGAGAGGGTTGAATGTTCTCCTTGGTGATTGCGTGGGGTCTATCTAGGATAGGTAGTTCGCGGGGCAACTGCTTGTTCTGGTGTCGCTGTTCGTCTAATTTCCGTTCATCTGCCTTCTTCTTCCGAGCTGCAGCCAGAGCTTGGAGTTTAGACATCTTGCTGGGAGCACTGGAACCTCCTAGCAAGCCGCCTCGAACCTGCGGTGGCTTAACGAAAACAGTCACCCGATCCCTGGGCACATTCAGCCATGGCATATCGCTGAAGAATGTCGCAAGCGTGGCCTTTGGAACGCGGTTCTCCTCTTTAGCAACTGGGAGACCTACTAGAAGTTAGCCTTCTGGCTGATTTTAGTCTTAGACACGGATGCTCTTGAGACACGCACCTGGAGCGGTAAGATGCCGCGCTCGTGCTACTGATATTCCCATGCATGACGTGTGCCGACCCAAGGCTTCGAATGTAGTGGCAATGCAAGTTGAATAGAAAGGTACCTACCTGGCTCTTTCTTCTTGCTAGGAGGCGCGATGAACTTGCTTATTAGATAAGCTATGGACTTGTCCACGTCATAGTAATAATGCCATAGTGCCTCTTGGATCTGTTGAGTGGTGACCTTGGATGATTCGCTGCCGAGGGAAGCCCGAATTTCGTCGGTGCCGGCGTCCATCTGGGCTGGATTTGAACACGGTAGAGTTAGCGTAGACCTAGACCTGGGCTTGGTTCGTAAACACACATACCTCGATCCTCCGGGCTAAGTTCCTCTCCCTCGTCCGAATATCCATCTCCGTCTCCATCGTATTCGTTGATGTCGTTCTCGTAATCATAATTGCGGTATGCTTGGTGACGAGACATCCTGTCCGCTCAATAGGACTCCGGGGGAGGGGCAGATGGTGTGGACTTTCCGACACGGAGGTCTGCAGGCGGGATTGGCGTCTCGAAACAATCAGTGGGGGTTGGGAGGCTCAGGTCGGTGCTGTCACTGATGTCTATCTGGGTTGTTGTTGTTGTTGGTGGTGGTGGTGGTTGTGGTGGTGGTTGGAAGTTGTGATTGAGCTCCACGTACCATTTTAGTACGAGGGATGCGTCGCAGTCTGGTGGTGAAATCAAAGGAGGGGCAGCAAGAGAGGGTAGCTCACTGCTTACTACCTACCTACCTACCTAGGTACCTATCTGCCTACCCTAACTGCCTTCAACGAGTAGATACCTTATCCATCTCTTATCTGCTTGTGGTATTCCTGAACTCTCCCATTGGTCCGTTTGCGCATTCTTGAGGATTACGTACCTAACCTGGTAAGTAAGCTTATGAAGGGATGGATACATTACGTAATCATACATAGGTACCTGCTTGTTAATATTGACAAAATCTTGCTTGGATTTCTTGCCAGTTATTGTTAAAATAAGTCTTTCGCATTTTTAACCTACGTTACTGGATATATAAAATGCGTAAATTAACAGATGATGCTAGGTGTGTAAGGACGTACATATTGAGGCACAATAGGCACCTGCTCAGTATATTTACCAGTGCTATAACTAGGCTCAAAAAGCAAGGCATATCATAGCTTGTGAGGAAGGGTATTGGAGATCACCATACCTGCAGTCAATTGTGCCAAATTCTTACGAGAACAGCAAACTAGGACAGCGTTAGAGAGACAACGAAGCTGGTGGCAAATTTTCCTTTTTTGCAGTAGGTATATTAAGCCTTGCATGTCATATCCCCTCCATCCATAGGTATCCCAAATTTGTCTCTGCAGGCCTCCTGCGGACGGCATCATGCGTAAAGACGACCTTAGCAAAGTCCCAGTGGGTTGAGTCATTTATGTGCTACAGAAAGCATTAGCCAACTAGCATCAAGGGCGTTGCTTTCGACGAAGAGTCCAGGACGCAGGATGACTTCCTAGAATAAAAAGGGGCTCAGTCCCGAATACACCATCCCCATAAACAAGAGACACCCTCAGTGCGCCGACAAAAAAACATCTGCCCTATCTGGCCGTCATTATAGATCTATCAAGCTTTCTTCTACCACAGGCTGCTGGGGCGCGTGTCGAGGAGCGGCAGGGAACGTTTCCTGGGTGAACCCCGGGTATTCTGCACCACTGGTCTGATATACTTGCGTTCCTTGGCCTGCATGCTGCTGCCAATACGGTTGCGGCGCTTGCTGGCTAGGCGGCTGATATTGTTGCGGAGGCTGGGATGGTTGCGCGGGCGCCGAGGCGGGTGTTGGTGGAACGGATTGCCTATTGTAGTTTAAGTTGTGCTGAAGGCTTGGGTAGGGCGAAGGCGCAGCCTCGGGAGGGATAGTCGGCGTGTTGCGGTCGTTGCTCGACTGTGAGCTGTGATAGTAATATGAGGCATTAGGCTCTGCGACCGGCGTCCCGACCGGCTCGGTGGCTCTATTAAGGGGAGTCTGGGGGGAAGGATGGGATGCGAGGTTAGGTGGGGGTGGAGGCTCGTTCGGAGCGAAGTTTGCCTGGCTGGGATATTGAGCCGGCGCTGACGGTCCCTGCGGCTTCTGCCAGCTATCGCTTCTCGGAGGGGCGTGCTGTGGGTATGGGTTGCTCGGAGGCATCGATACTGACGCTCGCTTATCGTAACTAGCGAATTGCTGTTGTGGGCCTGGGTGGACGTGTTGCAGATACTGGTGACTACTAGCTATTCTGGCAGGGTCCGGAGGGCGCTCGCCGGTATAGAAGTTTTCTGCCGCCGCAGAACTGCTACCTGCGGCAGAATCTATGGACGGATACGGATTGGGTTGTTGTCTGAGGTTGGGTAAACTGTAGCTGCCGATGCTATGTTGGTTATACGCCTTGGAGAGGCGCTCCTCTAACATCCTGTCATAATACCGGACCACAGTAGACAATTTCGCATGCAGGTCCAAAAGCGTATCTAGATTGCGGTTAGCGAGCGGACGAGGCCCGGGGTCTCGCGTGCAACTTACCATGCTTGCTCATGGTTTCTCCGTACGTGCGCGCCAACTTTGGTCGCAACGCCCCAATAGAGTCGTAAAGTTCCTGAATCTGCGGTTCTCTTAGGATGGTGCCCGGCGGCTGGGTCTGCAGCCTATCCACCAACGTTGAAAAGAGGTTGATGTTTTCAGCTTCTACGGGAGTGAGCTCGTAGTCATTCTTTGGTAGAGTAAAATGGGCGGCCGATGTGCTCTCGATGTTGGTTGTTTGCTGTTTTAAGACGGCAGCATGTCTTTGCTTTTGCTCTTCCATATCTGCTAAGGAGGCCGCGATGGCTGCTTTTAGGTCTTCATCCTCCTCCTCAGATGCACCCGTCGCTGCTGCCAGGGGTGTAGGGGAGTGGCCGTTCGTTTTCACTTGTGTTGCTAAAGGGGCATTGTCTGTAGGAGGGACATAACCTCTCGAATGGTTCTGGACGTCCTCTAGGCTCATTGCGAGAGCCCTCTTCAGATCTTCGTCGAACGCGTCGTCAACTCGGGCGTTCCGAGGTTGCATGGCTGTTGTGCTGCGATTCTTATGCGGGAAGGTCGGGCTCGTCGGAGTGCGCTCTTCTCTACTGAACCCTCCCTTGTTGGACCTGTCGGTCAGTTTAGTGTAGCAACCGTCATCGACTCGGACGGGCTGCATGATGCCCAAGTGAGGCAGAGGGAGCGTCTTAGCAGAACACTGCTGATCAAAGCAGTTGCCACAGTTGCGACAGTGGTGTTTACGGTTTGTGAAGGTGAACGGAGTACGACACCGCATACAAACGTCGGAGTCGATCCATTCAGGCGGCTGTCGGTGACTAATTAGCGTCCTCCCAGTATACGGCGCGCATATGAGGGAGCCGAGGGGCGCGATACGTACGGCGCTGCTGTCAATCATACTACTCGCCACGGTGGTCCGAGGTGGGAACTGAAAGCCTTCCCTCTGTAGGGCCTTGTAGGTCTCGTCTATGTACTTCAGGTCGTAGCGGCCATCGGTTGCCACGGCCCAGGACTGTATTAACTCGAGTATCTTGGCTCGTACTTCGATATTCACCGCGGCGGGACCGACTGCACGAAGGAGGGACACGAGGTTGTCCATGAACTCTCGAGAGGCGATCTCGACAAGGAAGTGGGAGCCGCCGTTCTTGACGCAAGTATCTGTCAACTACGCCAGCTGTCAGTACCACACAGGTATCATGACAGTAGAGGTCGGGGTAGCCGGAGTATGTCATACATTGAGCGCGCTCAGCTGAGTGTTGGGATTCTTGTTGCCGATGCGACGCTTTAGCGAGCGCATAGCTTCCTTGGGCTGTACCGTCTTGGACCTGATGACGTCGGAGATCTCGAGATTGAGGGGAATGTCCTCTCTATAGGGAACAAGGTTAGTGGTCTGCGAGGACCTGGCGGCGCCGGCGGCGCGGCCAAGGTGTACGCGAGAGAAATACGTACAGGCTGCTCCCGGTCGCCTTTTCGATCTGCTCGTCCAAGGCGCTGTTGGCCGAGGACGACCACCAGCTTCCCATCATCGTGCAAGGGCTTCCGGAGGGCCGAGTACGGGTCAGGTACTATGTGGTGATGAGAGGATTTGCGACGGGCTCGTTCTTGAGATGGAGACCAACGCGGTTGGTTTGTCTGGTCGATGGCGAGTTGCGCGGCAACAGATCGAAATGGCGAGTTGTGGTGGTGAGGAAGCTTTACGTAGGTCGGTATGTTGTTGAATGTATCAGGTAGGCCGGGGTTGATACGATTACCTACAGGTTGCGTACGCAGTGGCCATTACTATGAGAGGTAGTTGGCCTCGACTCATGCTAGGTACCTACGGTACCTAAGGCAAGTCCCAAGCTCCGTCCTTATTGATCTACCAGGCATCCGCGGTCGTCAATTTAGGTACCGAATAGGTACCTAAGCTGCCTAGAGGTACCTCCTAACCTACCCCGGTACGTGTATACATTAGTATGTACATAAAACGCCAGGGGGTACCTACCTAGGTACCTCCCAACCTAAGGCTTAGCGCAACTAGACCCCGTCCAGTTCAGAAGACTTCTTAGGCTTCAACAAACCCACGCATGTTAGGTAGCTGGCAGAGCTCTTATCATCATTCTGCAATCCAGCAGAGCCAAAGATTTCCAAGCGACATACTTCCCGCCTGGGAGGTCCTCGTTCAGGCCCTCCTCTTGGAATCGTCCCGTTGACCAGCCCACCCATTGAAGGCTGTAGTAGTAGTGCTCTCTGGGGCGGTGTTGGTCCGACTTCGAAATTTGGCCCCGTGTAGGGCATTTTTGATACCACGCTTATGGTCCCGATCCGTCACAACGTTGAAATATCTTCCGATAACACTCCCAACCTCCCTCGTCCCCTATCATTCTCCAGTTGATTATTCAAATATATTACCAACTTTGAAATCGAAAACTGGAGTCACAACTTTGAGGCTGTAGCTGGAATTACCATCTTATGAGCGGATCATCTTTGGTAGTTTACCTAGGTATGCTAAGTAGGTAGTCGACACGAAGGAAAATGAACTCCGATCTTTTTGACCTTTTAAAAGGAAAAATTCTTCTATACATTGTAATGCAAAGCTCTGTATCTGTCATCCTGAACCATCTTCATGTGCATCTTGACTACCTAGGTATGCGTTGCAGAACCGTAACAGACACCTTTGGGATATGGGGTTGGTTGGTCCATCCGGCGCCGACGATGGGCTGCCGACTAGCCGACTGTTCATGCATAGTTATTGACCACTAGAATAAGGGTTGACCTCAACTTGGTTGACAAAGATGATCCAGCGAGGCATACTCGCCACTAGAGAACAGCGAAATCCTTTATCTGTTGCATAAAACGCAGCTCTTGCTCCCCCCTCTGGCAACTCGACGCCCTGACACAACCTTGGACCTTCTGAATCTCGACACTCAGATGAAACATCTGACATAATTGCAGCCGACAAACTCTTCTTACTAGGAATTAGTCTTTACATTCTTGCCTCTGCTAAATCATGTCTTCTGTACGGAGTACTTCGTGGTCGAACACGGCAGATTTCGGTGAAACAAATCGAATGCCAATGACAGTAGCACATGGTTTAGTAACTATCTTCAGTTTAAGGCAAAACACAAATGGATCTTTATCTGACTGTTTCAACTAGGAGTATATAGCTAGTCTAGGCTCTCAATCTTCTCACGCATAACATTGCTCTACCAATTCTAGATCTCCACCTTCGGCCCCCTTGTGCTTCGGGGAATATCTAAGTCGAACATGATTCCGATGTTATCGAGCCACACTCTATATCTATAGATAATTACGACATTGAGGATCAGGATAACGGATCTTTGAGTGTAGAAAGGCGGCATGGCTCGGAGTGAGATGAGTTAGACTCGGCAGAGTCTAAGTTTAAAAAAAGTAACTTGGTCATTGATATGATAGACTGGGTCGACACCATTGAGACTGATAAGATCCGTGTACACATATCTAATTAAGATTCTTGAGGGTTTGATGCTGCGATCAAAGTAGAATTTATCCATGCTCGACAGACTTCCATTAATTGGCCTTGATTCCTATTCAGACTTAAATAACTACGTTCTCGTACTGTTTCATTTCATAGAGCCATTAAGCTAGAGATTGAGATCTATATCTAACCTTAAGTCTCAGTGTGCCTAATTTATCTAGAATATAGGTGCACAAGCAGTAAAGGATCTCATTTGTGATTACATTGATACTAGTTTATATATTAGTTAAGCTAGTTTATATGCTTATCCTATTCAGAGGATAATTACAATACGTTAAGCTTTATCTAATTTTTCTTAAATTATAGAGTTAGTACTTATTTAATGGTATATATATAATTGTGGAGAAAAATAAAAGTAAGTAGAGGTACCTATTGTATGCACTAGCTTATGAACTGCTTAAGTGAATATGCATTATCTGCCTTCCTGCCCCGGGGTCCACCCTGTGGTTTTATGTAGTGGCGGAGGTACCTAGCTCTGAGGCTCTGCCCTATATACATACCTACCTACATAGGCGTCTTCCCGTCTTGTGATATTGTTCTCTCCTCCGACCATCAGGTCCATCATCTCCTTGTCTGAATAACGGCTCTCTCGAAATACCGATAGGGTAGATGCGATGCCTGCGTTTCCCCTATGCACTGGCCGCTTTCTTTCTCTGTTTCCCCGCCGTCCTTTAACCTTCCGTTCTCGTCCTCCACCCACGTTTTCGTCCCTCTAGCGCGCCTACGTTTATAGACTTGGCCCTTCTCTTGAAAGAATGCCACCACATTCCAGTATCCGGCCGTCGTTAGCGTTACAACGATACATAAGAGACTCTCGTATTGTTCTTCGACCCGCTTCGATTCTCTTTTTCTAGCATCATACGTCCCGATCCGACCGCAGGGCCGAATTCGACTGTTCTAACCGCCCTCACGAGCTCGTGTCCCGCCCCCCTATCGCCTTCGATTTGCCTCCGACTCCAGCGCGAGCTGCCTGTCGCCTAAAGCTGCGGCATGGTATCGGGCCCCTTCCTGGCTAGAACATGGGCTCTGTTGCGTTTACAAGGTCTACAGCTACATCGGGAGTTGGGGCGCAAGGCGTTGTGGCCTCTGCGATGGATAACAACTCCGGAATCGCCGCGAATGGCGCTGCTAGGCATAACGCGGGTAGCGATTCGGGCGCCGGAAGGGCACCCTTTCGCCACATAGACGACTTAGTTTCGGTCAACGTCGACGTCGATCCCCATGCTCCGCTTCGGAAGCTCCTTGAGCTTGGTGATGCCTCTATGCGCCAAGCCATGACCTGGTACACTTTCGGTCGCCGAGACTTAGCATTGATGGAATATATCAAGGCATTCACGATTGCTGTGGATAAGATACCGAGGCACAAAGACTATCCCTCCTTGACATCAGACCGGGGCGCGCTCGGTCGTCAGTATAATGCTCTCAAACAGCAGATTACCACGAAGAGTGCAGATTTCTCCAAAATAAAGATCGAAATTCAAGAAGATAATCGAAGGAGTGGTGTGCGACCGATGTCATCTTCGAGGACTTCTCTCGACCCCGCACCGGCGAGCAGATCGAGTGCGGTGTCGGCGCAGTCCAGGGTTAGCAGCCCTCCAAATCACCAGGGGAACGAATCGAAGAATAGTTTCGATACGCCAGATGGAAGTGGTCGCGCGGAGGATGCTAGGGAAAATGCCAGCGGAAGCCGCAAAGTAAAACCGCCGGTACAGCCTAAACCCCAAGCGCTACATGGAAAGGCTATCAGGCAGGCGTCGGAGAGTGTTCCAGACGATCTCGCTAGCCGATTTGCTCGGTTACGCGAGTCCCAGAAGCCCGGGAATGCAACGAAAGCAACGCAACCGGCCGGAACCGGGTCGGTGCCTTCGCTTCACCAACGATTACCCTCGCTTGACAGCTCTGTGCCATCCATGCCAAAGCTTCCCGACGCGATATATAGTCCCGCAAGAGGTACCATAACCAGCGAGGTTGCCAATCTTCCGTCGAGCACTCCTCGTGGAATGTTTAGCCGGACGAATTCCATCACCTCTACCCCTAGCGCCTCGGCCCGCATCTCGACAGAAATTGCAATTAGGGCCTTCAGCAATGAACAATTTGTGGCGGCTCATGCGTATGGAGCCTCTCTGCCGTCAATGACACCAGCGGGAGTACGAATCCCAAGCGGGGAAACCATTACAGCCAGAGCACTCGCGGACCTGCTAAATCGAGCCTCTCCAAAGGTGGAAGTTCTCATTATTGACGTCCGGAGCCGTGAGTCTTTCGATAAAGGGCACATACCATCGGATAAGACAATCTGCGTAGAGCCGGAGATCCTCACAAGGGAGAACGTATCCGCGGAGCAGATTGCCGATAGCATGGTTCTTGCCCCATCGAATGAGAGGCTTGCGATAGAACAGCGTGACAAGGTTGATCTGGTGGTTATCTACGACGGCGACAGCACCTCTATACCGACTAGAATAACGGGGGATTCCGCAGAAATGATCCTGTACAATGTGCGCCAAGCTTTGTCGTATTACAGCTATAGTAGACCGCTCAAAACCAACCCAAAGCTTTTAACAGGCGGCCTAAACGCCTGGGTGGACGAATTCGGGGGGCACTCACTCGCAGTGTCTGATACATTAACAGATCCTTCACCGAGAACGGGAGATAAAAGACGGTTACGGGCCAAACCACTTAATCAAGATGAGATCAACCAGTTCGAGGAAACAATCAAGGAAGACCAAACGGGGGCTTCTACCTTCGACTACATCAAAACCAGGGAAGATTTCGTTCGCCGCTATCCGAGTGTCACGGGTATCCCCGAATCCATGACCGGTCCCGTCAGGGAAGAGCACGTTCAGTCCGGGCATATCCCGGATTCGACGGAGGACTTCTTAGCTGGCATATCGCCGGCTCCGCCTAGGCGGCCGGCGCCTGCTATGGCGAGAACGAGATATAGCGGACTGGAGTCCAGAGATAGCGATACGGATGTTGGTTCTGTTGCCACGCAGGGATCCGCTTCGTCGTTGTGGCAATCTCGTACTGGGCTTCAAAACCCCCAGAACTGGTGCTACGCAAACTCTACTATACAAATATTCCTCTCTTCATCAGGGTTTGCCGATGAGATGGTCCGATCTGACTGGCCCGATCGTTGGCGCATAAGCGCGGACCGACGACCAAACCGACCGCAGCTGATGGCAAAGATACTAGGCAATCTGCTTCAGTGGATGAATAAGAGACAGTTCGAAGTAATGAGAGCCACGACGTTTATGGTATGCCCTCCATCGCTTAACCCTCCCCTACCCGTTCAGACGGCTCCATACTAATAATTCCAAAGCACTACTTACGCTCCATTCATACGGGATATGTTGGGGATCGAGGGCGTGTGATTCGCCTTGGAGATGACAACCAGCAGGATGCTGAGGAGTTCACGAATTTTGTCTTCGACCAACTTGCGGCCGAGACTGACATGAGCAGCAGCCTATCCAGTAGTCCCGCGCCAGTGGTGCCGGCCGAAGCGTCTTTGCTCGTTTCGTTTGTCATCAAGGATTGGTGGCGTATATCAGTTTCGAGTTCCTCGATGATCGACCATTACTGGCGGGTGTTTGAGGTGAACGAAAGGGTGTGTGATTCCTGCGGAGAAGTGGGCTTTTTCCCCGAGAACACGCACGGCACGTTCGTATCGCCGCCTGCCCGAAGGCGCGACGTCCAAACTCCGCTGGAAAAACTGCTGGAAGACCAACAGTGGACGTCGAACGCAAATATCCAAGTGACCTGCGAGAAGTGCCAAAGCACGCGTCACCAGCGGTGGACGCGTCTGGCCAGAATACCTCCCTTGTTCCGCGTGGTTATCAGAAGAAGCGTGCCGACGATGACGGGCGGGATGGTGAAGCGGATGGACCCGATATCGTTCCCGATCGACGACTTCGACGTGAGCCCGTACAGCTTGGCCGAGGAGGTGCGGTCGCAGGCGGCGGCGGCGCTGGGGCCCGAGCACAACGACGGCTTCTTGGGCCCGAGGATGTACGACCTCTACGGCATCCAGTGCCACTACGGAGCCACCACGCAGTCGGGCCACTACTGGTGCTGGGTCCGCGTCGGCAGGGACGCCTGGCTCAAGTGCGAGGACCACAACGTCTCGTACTACTGCGGCGACATATGGAGGCGCGAGCGCAACGCCATGTTCAACTGCGACGGGAACGTCACGCCGGTTCAGCTATTTTACAAGCGGAGAGATATACCCTGGAGATGGGACCCGCGGTGATAGGGAGCGCGCAGGTATATATATATAGAGGGAGGAGGAGGAGGAGTCGCGGGACCTTTACCATATCTTAGAAATTTCTGTGGGAAGCAGAGAGAGGGGAGGGGACAGGCATATATACTCGCGTAGATTTTTGAGGGGGACCGGGGCCGGGCGGCGTGCCCCGACTTACCCAGCATGTGAGGAGTTCTGTCAGGCCTGCTTTGCTTTGCTAGAGATACCTATCTATCTGTCTGCTCCTAGTAAGCCGCGCTTTTGGCTCTCTCGTTTCCTCTTCTTGCTCCGCCTCTTCCGCTTCTGTGGTCTTTGCGTCACCCTTGGTTTATTGTATCGATACCTGGGCGGCGAGAAGGTGTAGATAGATGGATAGCTGGAGCAATGGACGATACGATACCCCTGGCTACCTACCTTTCCCGTTTTCTACCCGCGCCCCGAGCAGGGGAAGAAGCGCTGAGCGCCGCTGGGGTGCCACAGTTGGGCTGGCGTGCTCTCTCCGGTCGCCTCCGCGCATGTAGGCATTCCCGACGCTTTCCTCGGCCGCCTATTCTTGAGGCTCGAGCCCGCGGACGTATTGTCCCACGGTCGATGGCGGGTTGGGCGGCGTGCGCGGGAAATGTGTAAGACATCGAAACTGGGCCTTCATCGCCGATCTCCCTCCCTTGTTTCGTCATTTCGGAAGTACATATACGCAAGGCCTGGCACAGGCGTCGTATGCCTCCATTAGGCCTGTACGGTGGTCGCGACGTCATAGAATCCTGCATATGGGATATATAGACAAGCAGCATTAGCAACAGCTCGGAGCCGAGGTTCGCAGGGTGACGCTGCGACGACGATCGCTCTGCTGTCCCGCCCCTTTTGTCGGGCCATCCGATATTCATACCTACGTGACATATGGGCGGGGCGTTGGCACAGGATTCAGAGGGGCACCAGCTGTTCTGGATTATTTTGTATTACTCAACACATGTCGCCATGCCTCGACGGGTGCGCTCCACGATTGCATCTCTTGCACCTTGCCTACAAATCTGGCATGAAAAAAAAAAAAGCCGAGAGACCAGTACTTGGCGTAGACCCAGCTACTTAACGCCTAGCCCATTGACCGTGACCGTGATATAGAAAACTATTCAGTCCGCTTAAAACACTCCTGGATTTGCTTCTTGAAAGCGCTGTTCAGTGCTCTCCGATTCACCTTCTGCGTTGCCGTGACCAGGCCCTGTCGTAGCTTGTTAGCTGGCAGCTTTCGAGGGAGCCTAAGGTGGGAGGAGAGCGCAAAGAGTTAAAACTCACCGTAGCAGGGGTCCATTCCTCCTCACCCAGCACCACCCCGACAACCATCTCCAGTGGGGTCAAACCGGCCTTCTTGCCCACCACAATCAAGTCCTTGTGTATAGCATCGACCACCTTCTGGCTGTGATGCATGTGGGCGTGGTCAACATCTAGACTCTTTGCTAGGCTGGCGAGGGGCTTTTCGTTAGGGCAGATTACAGCAATCGGGCGCGGATGCTCGCTATCGCCGTATACCATGATGTTATGGACATATTCGCTGCCGCGATAGACCGCCTCCAGCTTTTCTAGTGCGATGTACTCGCCGCCCAGCAGCTTGACCAGGTTCTTGACGCGGTCGATGATCTTGATATGGCCGACCGCGTCAATCTCACCAATGTCACCTGTTCGGAACCACCCGTCCGGCGTGAACGCTTTCTCGGTTTCTTCGGGATTCTTATAGTACTCTTTGGTGACGGGGGGTCCTCGGAGGAGAATTTCGCCTTGCGGCGGCGTGCTCTTTGCGTCATAGCCCAGGTCGGGTAGGCTGACAAGCTTGACCTCCAGCGAGGCGGGCACAGGCCCAATAGCAGTGGACGTCCACTGCAAGGGACAGCCTAGCGCGCCGTTCGCACACGTCTCGGTCAACCCATAGCCCGTGATCATCGGGGCCAACACCAGACTGACGAACCGCCGTGTGCCGCTCGAAATACCACTGGCGCCGTTAAAAAGAAACCTCACCCTTCCTCCTGTCATCTCTCGAACCTTGTTAAAGACCAGGGCGTCCAGGACGCCCCCTCCAGGCAGACCCGTGGCTACCAGCAACGATTTCAGGTTGTAGGCACCCCAGAAGAGGTTCCTGGTCAGCGGGCCGCTGGAGTTAATCCGGCTTTCTATGCCTTTCCTGATAGTCTCCCATATCTGAGGCACCCCAACCATCACGGTCGGCGCAAGCTCCCGCATGTCGCCTGCGCAGTTCTTCATGGAAGTGTCGGCGAGAGTGCGTGGGGAGCCGTAGCCGAGCGTGCCCCCGATAAACATGACCAGATTCTCCACAGCCATCTCCAAGATATGCGCGAGGGGTAGATAGGCAAGGATGACTTCTGTGTGCGAGATAGACTCGGCAATGACACTGTAGAGACCTGCTACGCCGGCGACGATGCCCTCGTGCGTGATGGAGACGCCCTTGGGCGTTCCGGACGAGCCGGAGGTGTACATTATGCAGCACATGTCGGAAGGCTTCGGCGGCACAGGCGGCACAGGGTTCGCTTCGCCGAGGTCGACGAGGTCGGAGTACGAGATGATGGTCAGGTGGGGGTGGGCGGCCCTGAAGTTGGCCATTTCCTGGTCGGAGATGGGCATGTGGGTAGTGTCATTATAGATTAGATATTTCATGTCCTTCGCGTTCTTCAGCGGGCGGCTGGCCACCTTGAATAGGTGGGGTTCGGTATAGACGGCTTTGGCGCCCGTCTGGACAAAGGAAAATTCGACGGCGTCAGAGCCCAAGGTGTCGTACGCGGTCGCGATCGTGATGGACTGCGACGCGCAGCCGTGGGCCATGCCTAGCCAGTTTGCGCTGCGCCCGGGTCAGCCCACAGCAGCGTGGGGAATAGGAAAGCTATGCCCTACCTCGTTGTCGCAAAGATGTGCAGCGTGTCACCCGACTCGACGCCGAGTTTCCTCAGACCGGCGCCAACACGCAGAGCTCGGGTCTTGTACTCGCTGTAGGTGAGGAATGTGTAGGGAGAGAGCTCGAAATAGGTCCATTGCTTCTCGACCTCGGTCTTGACGCCGTCGACAACTTTGGGGACCTTCTTGGTCTCGACGTGGGTCCGGATGAGCTCGCGGGTGCCTATAGCGTGTTTTTCGCCGTGCTTGTCGGCGCTGTCGATCAGTATGTCGTAGGTAGTAGCGATATGAGGGGCGGGCCGGGTAATGAGGCCATCCTTGGCCTTGAAATGCCTGTACGGCTTGGTTTCGCCCTCGACATCTTTGGCTCCGGGCGCTTCGATCATGAACGGCGGTTTCTGCACCATGTACATAGGGAGGACGCCCTCATACTGCGTTGGCAAAGCCATCATCCAAGCCAACGAGGCGAGATCGGGGACGGCGTGACTGGGGAGAAAGATGCGACGCCCAGCCGGCGAGAGCGGCAACTAGGACTTATTTGCCGGAGATTTCTGGCGCAGTTTGCAGGTCGGGCGGGAGGTGAGGTCTAGATGTTGGCAGTGCAGGTAATATTTGTGCGTATGGAAAACGCATAGGAGGCGGACATGGACAAGGGATGGGGTGTGTGGACGGGGTGTAGGAGGGCTCTGGGATGTACGGGCTATATAAACGCGGGCGGGTGGCCTTGGGTAGGAGGTAGGTAGGAGGTACCTACGTGTAGAGCAAGCAGGAGGAGGAGGAGATGAGTAGAGGTAGACAGGCAGGTAGGTAGGGTATCGAATACTTCGGCCCTAGGTAGGGGGCTAGGTACCCCTTTTGCCGGTACCAGGCGAGGCGTGTACATGCCTAGACGTATATGGGCTACATAGCTAGAGGGTATCTACAGCGTGCATACGTCAAGCAGCTACCTAGACTCGGTACCTACCTGGAGCCGCGCAGCTTTATTGAGCTCGGGTGCTCTCCATTGGCGCTTCCTAGGTGAGATTTTGGTATGCTCCAGGGTTGCGAGGGCTTGGGGGGGAGCGTGACCCCGTACATACCTCCGCCGGTACCTGGACCTGCCTGCTACTAGCCCGGTACTACCAGGTACCTCACCTACGTAGAACATACGTGGTAGAGGTCGGCAGGGAGACGTCAGCGGGGCGCCCAGACTACGCACAAGACCGGGGGAAGCTTGTTTCTCTACGGCCTAAGTGTATAGGCCTCTCCCTAATCCGCTCTATGGCCATAATGGCACCTTACGTGCATGGCTGTCTCGGCGTAACTCGCGTTCCCGGGTACTTCGAGGCCGCGCCCGACGCCCGCACATATGTGGGGGCGACGGCTGTGCAAAAGGTACGACACAAGTGTGTAACTCGGTACCTCCATCCAGCTGCTCGACACGTACACCACACCGAAACGTAGTAAGTACCTAAGGTAGGCAGCTCTTAGGCACCCATCTATCTTAGGTACCTATCTTAGGCTTCGTTAGGTCTAGGAGGCAGGTACCTACCTAGGCATGGTATGTATAACGTTATGTAACGGCCCAGGCTGGGCGGATTGGCGACAAGAGCGGCAAGAAATGAGGTAGGCTACAGACCTACACGTACCTACGTAGGTAGGTACTTGGTAGGGACCGAAGGCAATGCAGACAGATTGCTGGGAGAGAGGCCTGGGCCCGCGGTGGGTGCCGGCGGAGATGCCTAGGGAAATAAAACCGCCTCTGGGCCACGCCGCCGATCCGATGGATCTCGCCGCCTTCTCGCGCGCCGGCAGGGCAGAAGTTGCCTAGGCAAAAAGGCACGCTGGAGAATAGGGATACCGAGGCTGCGGAGTCCTGATTACAGCAACGTTACGCCGTGCGAGTTGCCATGCTGGCCCGGGTCCCGGTTTTTTTTTTTTTTCTTCTTCTCATTTCGTTTCCTCCTCGGTGTTTGTCGGAGCGGGTATCGCATCGTCTGGGGGGAGCCGCAGAGCACGCGACGATATTGGATTGTCTATACCACATTTCCAATTGTCTCATGCGCATATCCGATCCCGAGCTACCTACCCAGGCCGACTATGGTTATTTATAGGGGGTTAGCGGCTCTAGGCGCAGAATAGGAAGCTGGGGAAATTGCTCAGATCGGCCAGGCCGGGATCAGGTAAGGTGCTTTACTCGTCGACGTGGTAGTGGCCCGAAGCTGGACCCTTATATGATGGATACCGTGTGTTTTGCGACGAGCACCTACGTAAGGCCAGGCGGTGGCCCGATTGCCAGCAGGGGGCGCCTCTTGTGGTCCATGCGCCGCCCTGGGTCATCCCATCGCGAGGCCCACCGAACGGACCCCCGTCGATGGCGGATCGACCCCCGCTAGGCGGCCTTTGGTAACGCCAGCGTGTCCGTGGGGTACCTGGGTACATACGCGTCGCGAAAACTTCCCTGCCCCGCGGCTGGTCGGCGTCGAATTTTCCGAGCCAAGGAATTGCGGGTCCTGACGGATCTCCATCCCAGGCAGAATTTCAGAATTTCTAACATGGCCAAATCGAGGCAGCTCAGAAGCTGTCCCTCACACAGTCCAGTCCAAGCCGACGCCAGAGCAAAAATCGCACCAGTCCAGCTCCGTACCACGCCGCACCTCGTCGTCCCTCGCAGAAAACCCCCAGCCGCTGCCGTGATCTTTCCAACTGCCGTACCCTGAGCTCCCCAGAGCTATATCATCCGGCAAGATGGCTCTGAGTACGCCGCCGTTGCCCCACCTTCTCGCCCTGGCCAGCTGCTGACCTGCCACTCCAGATCTCGACCTCCAGAACGGTACGCCGAATACGTGTCTCGCTGTCGCCCTCTAGGCACTAACCATCCTCGCAGCCACTGTGATGAAAGATGAGCAGGGGAGGCCATTCATCGTAGTCAGAGAGTCAGTTACCCCTCGCTATTCCGATACTTAGGATTGGTCGTGCCTAACCTTTGCCCCTCCTTACCCAGCCAAGGCAAGAAGAAACGCCAGTATGGCAACGAAGCGGTCAAGTCACATATCCTCGCCGCGAGGACCGTCGCAAACATCGTCAAGACATCGCTAGGGCCCCGCGGCCTGGACAAGATTCTCATCTCCCCCGACGGCGACATCACCGTGACCAATGACGGAGCCACGATCTTACAACAGATGGAAATTTCGAACCACGTAGCGAAGCTTCTCGTCGAGCTTTCGAAGTCGCAGGACGACGAAATTGGTGATGGGACAACCGGCGTTGTCGTTCTGGCCGGAGCTCTCCTAGAGCAGGCCGCCGAGTTGATAGATAAAGGGATCCACCCGATCCGGATAGCAGACGGCTACGATCAAGCCTGCGATATTGCGGTGGCCGAGTTGGACCGAATATCCGACATCATCGAGTTCAGCCGGGATGAGACCGAGAACCTCGTCAAGGTGGCCCGAACGAGCTTAGGAAGCAAGATCGTGTCCAAGGCGCATGACCAGTTCGCCAATATCGCCGTCGATGCCGTTCTCTCCGTCGCCGATCTCGAGCGAAAAGACGTCGACTTCGAACTGATCAAGGTGGATGGCAAGGTCGGCGGCTCACTAGAAGACTCGATTTTGGTCAAGGGCGTTATCGTCGACAAGGACTTTTCGCACCCGCAAATGCCGTCCGAGGTCAGGGACGCCAAGATCGCAATCCTAACCTGCGCCTTCGAGCCGCCGAAGCCGAAGACGAAGCACAAACTAGAGATCACGTCGGTCGAGGAGTTCAAGAAGCTTCAGAACTACGAGCACGAGAAGTTCGTCGAGATGATCCAACAGATCAAAGACACGGGCGCCAATCTGGTCATCTGCCAGTGGGGTTTCGATGACGAGGCGAATCATCTATTACTACAGAATGAGCTGCCGGCAGTAAGGTGGGTTGGTGGGCCGGAAATCGAGCTCATCGCCATCGCCACAAACGGCCGAATAGTGCCCCGGTTCGAGGATCTAAAGCCGGAGAAACTGGGAAAAGCGGGTCTGGTGCGGGAGATGACTTTTGGCACCACCAGGGAAAAGATGCTTGTTATTGAGGAGTGCGCCAACACCCGAGCAGTGACAGTGTTTGTCAGGGGGAGCAATAAGATGGTGGGATTCCCGTTCTCTGTTTTCAAGACAAAGCCTAACCCAAGGAAATAGATCATCGATGAGGCTCGGCGATCGCTACACGATGCCCTCTGCGTTGTACGAAATCTCGTGCGCGACAACCGCGTAGTCTACGGTGGCGGCGCGGCCGAGATCGCCTGCTCCTTAGCGGTGGAGGATGCGGCGGTCCAGACGCCCGGTCTGGAGCAGTACGCGATGCGCGCCTTTGCCGAGGCCCTCGACTCGGTGCCGATGGCGCTGGCCGAGAACAGCGGCTTGAACCCCATCGCCACCCTGGCCGAGATCAAGTCGCAGCAGGTCAAGGCCGGCCCCGAGGATCGCGGCCGGCTCGGCGTCGACTGCATGAGCCGGGGCAGCAACGACATGAAGGAGGCGTTTGTGATCGATCCCCTGATCGGCAAGCGGCAACAGCTCATGCTGGCGACCCAGCTCTGCCGCATGGTGCTGAAGGTGAACAACGTGATCATCAGCGGGTCTGGCGACCAGGACTACTAGGCCCTCTGCCGGCGCGACAAGCGTGTCGGTTCACGTACGGCCTCGGTAGAAGGAGAAAGGGCAGAGGCGGGACGAGAAGCATAAGAAAAAAAAATTTTTTTTTTTAAAAAAAAAAAGCCAAGTCAATTTTTTAAGACAAATTAAGGGGTCTATAGATACGCAAGAGCGCTGTCGTCCTGGATGTAGATACAATTATAGACTTGCGTAGTCGGCGGCTTAGTGCTTGTGGCCGATGGTGGGGTCAATGCCTAGATGCCCACCTGCCCGCCCTACCTACCCAGACAGGACGTGGGAAGATCATCCTGCGCAGATCTGGGCCGCATCTGATGTCTCTCGGCTCGCGTCTCTTCCGTGCGCTCGCTGGCGTAAACACACGTTGTCCATACGAATCTATACGAACCTCCCGTCGTGATCTCTGGTGCCCAGCCCGCGCTAGCGAGTTCCCGATGCCTCCGGCCGTCCCCGTAGGTACCTAACCCATACATGCACGTACGCGCATTTACGCACTTACGGGAGGCAGGAGGACCCGGAACGGACGTTGCACATGGGCATGCGGGGGCGAACCGGGGGGGGGGGCAAAACGCGGCAGTGCGCGAGCGGTTCGGCTTTGTCGGGTAGATATCTACTCGGAGAAGTCTCGCGGAATCAAAAAGACAAGACAAGAAACTAAGGGAGATGAAAAGGACCGCTCCTTGCTTTTTTGTGCTGCGCGCTGAAACGATAGAGAAGTCGTGCCAGCCAGAGAGGAGGCACTCCGTCCCAGGGACCCGGGAAGACTTGGAGAAGAGCGGATATCCCCCCTCCGCAAACGAAAGAAGGGCGGGAGATGCCCCCGAGATTCCTCATCCCGGTCCACGCCGGTTTCCCTACACGTAAATATATATACACATCCGTATTCGCGTGCGTATGCCCCAGATCAGAAGGCTAGGAGGTCAACTAGCCCCCATGTCCGACAACGAGAGACTCGCCAGTGCGGTACTATTGTCCCCCCTCCCCCCCCCAAAACTGGCCTAGACCCATCCACACCCACCAGACGCTCATCGTCATGTTATTGGTTTCCTCGTAATAGTCATCATCCTACTCTTTTGGAGGCCAATCCCTTTGGGGGGCCTTGCTTCTAGGCACGCACGTCCCATTTATTCTCCTTCTAATGTCGACGCTATCGACCACGTTTTACATCTGCGCATACATCTGTGCATATATCTGCTCTCTTCGGCCCCCCTGACCTTTACCAGGGACAGCTCGATACTCGCCGCGCAATTATCGGTTACGTATCCCCTATTCGCGGAGGTCTCTGTAAAGTTTCTCTGGTTCTGAGACCTTCACGCAAATCCGAAGCCTTGCGCGTTCTCCAGTGCCATGGCGAGGCGCTCCCTTAAGACTTCCTTGTCGCGGTAGATGGGGAGCAAAAGGGTCCCATAACAGGTATACGCGGTGGGCAAATGGCCACCTTCTCCGTCCTCCTCGCCGTTCTTTTGTACTATGAATTGGATGTTGGCCATGCCGCCCACGGGGACACGGTCACTAGCCGTTACGAATTCGAGCAGCTTGCGACGCATGCGCTCGTCGTACTTTTTGACGATAGACCAGAAGTCGCGCACCGTACGGTGAGACGCGTCCCAGCCCACATATCGCGTGGCGCGGCGGAGCTCGCCGATATCAATCTCCTGCGTGCCCTCGACAATGGACTGGAGGAGGGATGGAGTCAAGAGTTGTAGCGATTTCGGGTGGAGGCAGTTTCGGAATCCGCGTGCAAACGCAGCGAATTGTGGACCAACAGAGACGTCAGTCAGGTACCGAATATAATCACTAACATACGCGTTGCGGTTATCGCTCGTGACGAGCGGTGCGTCGCTTGGATTAGACGCCGAGGGCGGAGTTGGGTCGGGTTGGTCAGCGAACTGTGGCCAGGATGTTCCCTGCGAAGGCTGCATCTCGCGAGTGATAGGCTGGCCAAACATAGAGGCAGAGAACTCGTAGGTGAGAACAAAGACATCTTCTACTGAGCCGTCCTTCTCGTTCCACTCCAGAAGGTTGGTAAGACCATTGGCGAGATCCGGCCAGCCGTCCGCGATGTGGTGGAGTTCGGTAACGGGCTCGCCTAGAAGTTTCCGATACAGAGCATTCGGGAACGTAATCGGTAGAGCAAGCCCGTTGTAGACGGCTAATGATATAAGAAGGCCGACTAGCTCAAACTTCCACTCGGGTTGTAAGGAGCCCGGTTGGAACCATGTCATCCGCGTTCTTTCGTCGATTGTGAAAGCACCGTAGTCGGGGTTCAGCGCCTCGGCGATCGCGAGCCGGAAGAATTCTTGTTGTACGCCACCAGAGTCGAAGCCTTCTTCTCCGGTATCTTCTCCTAGATGAACCTTCAACGGCCTCATCAACTCGCGTTCTTCGCGTCTCCAGAGTTGGTCAAAAGCGTCTCTGAGAACGTTCTTCCGACTTATATCCAGAATCAAATATTTCGCCGAGGGAACTTTCAGAAGATCCTGGAGAATATTCTTCTGGTGTGCTTCTGTAACAAGACTATCGGGGGCGATGATGGCATTAATCCGGCTCTGTAAAGAACTAGACTCCTCGTAAGAACGGCTCATCCTGGAGAAGTTGATAGCCCGGAAATACGACACTAATGACGAGGGGTTAAAAATATACGGGTAGTCTAGAAGATGGACCTTTTGCCTCGTTGAGGTAAATGATAGCCACGACACTGGCATCTGGATAGGATCAAGCCGCTCGCCGAAATATTCAGAGCGGAAATGGACATCGCCTAGAAGGAGAGACTGACGTTTCTGGTCTGCTTTGCCGTTAGTTCGAGACCCCGAAATCATAGTCCAATAATAATATGTGCTTACACATGGCCGCGATCAGCGAAAGCGCACCACCAAAAGGGCCATCTCCAGGAACTTCAGGCTTCCCCTCCCACTCGTGTAGCATGACTGCCCTCGCCCAGTCGAGTAACAGAATCGGTACTCGTTCTTCGTGAATGCTTCGTTCGGCTTTAGAAAACCCGAGGACCGGCTGCGTGGAGGGCTCGAGGTAAGAGAATAACGTCTCTACAACATCCAGCTCCTTGACACCATCATCCAAGTCCAAATCAAGCTCGATTAACTCGTCGAAGTAACGTCGCGTTGGAATCACTCTTAGTAACCTTCGCACTAATCGGAGAGCCATGTCGTCCGTGAAAGCATCCTCATATTGCAGGCACAAGGAGACTGGCTGCGCCGCGATGGCGCCTCCGCCCGCGAGTGATAATCCGTGAGATCTGAGGCGAGACATGTCATTGAGCTGTCTCGAGTCGGTCACTAAGGGAGCTGCCGCTACCAGGGCGTGGAAGCATACAGACATAAGGGACGCGGCCTCTGCGTTCGTGAAAGATTTTTGAGACCCGGGGAACATCTTCGAGGTTGGCGACCTCCCGGACTGTAAAGTCTTCGGCGGCGCGAAGAGACTCGCCAGGGACATCCAGAGACTGTCAAATACGAGGCTCGGGGCTACCCTTGTCAGACGTAGCATACAATACCATAGCGCCTGCGAATCCATCATGCCGTTCGGGTTCGTAAACGAGTCTAATATGGCTTGGGGATCGCTCAGTACATGGAATATACTCTGCTCGGCGAATAACTTCCATTGGAGCTTTAGGTTCTGTGGGTAAGGGCCCTGTGATTTCCTTTTTCTCCGCCACGTCTTCCGTCGGCTTAAGGAGCGCCTTGTAGATCCATTGATGACTGGCGGCTCTAGTAAATGTTTCTCGGCGGTAGCGTCCTCTTGTAGGATATCGCATATAAAGTTGACAGCTTGAAGACTCAACCGAGAAAGCGATTGGGGTAGATAGTTATCTAGTTCAGATGTCGACTCTACGTGATCGCTGGCGGCCAGGCTATCTTGACTGTCATCTGGCGTGTCCAGAGACCGCGTGGTCTCGGTACTCCTGGAAGCCTCTTCGCTATCGAGGGTATCCATCGGAAGATAATGCTCTTCCGAGCGATCGTGAGCCTTTGCGGAGCCGGAGTCTTTTTTGCTCAGCACTGTTCGAATAACGTCATCCGTTGATGACTGGGATGCAGTCCGCACCATAGTCGACGGAGGCCGAACAAGACCTTTGGGGAGCTTTTCTGGCTGATTTGTATGAATAGTGGGTGATATGAGCCCCGTCTCATCTGCGATGGAGTCAATCAGGGAGTCAGAGATGACCTTGGATTGCGATTTTGAGACCGACGACGTGCGAATCCGGGCACTGGGATTTCTCCTCTGGTGCGAAGGCAAACTCGGAAGGCTCGAATTAGACGACGGGCGTGGTTCGTGATCTACTCGTTGATAGAACCCATTGGCCCCGCTCTCCGGAGAGGGTCTCTGCGTACTGTATTGATGAAGGTCGGGGGGAGCCCAGAAATCAGATTGCTTCTCTGACTCAGACAATGATGGCGTAGACAGTGAGATGACCTTCCTGCTCTGCCCCCGCGGTGGTTGGCTTGGTCGGAATTCCTCGGCGATTTCCGTGGAGCCATCGACAGCTTCAACCTTTTCTGATATAGCTGCAACATTGTTCGGTGTTAACCACTCCAACATCTTGAAGGCAACAGTGCCGAAAACGTTGGCGGCAAACGAGCGGTAGTCCTTGTTGGCTGCTTGCTCGGCAATCCTTATTTGGTTGGATCCATTACGTGATGACGATGCCGCCCTCTTCTTGGTCTCGTCCTCCCATTGCCTATTTTGTTTTTGCCCGTTCCCGTTCTGACTGGCTATCGCGGATGCAGCTGGAGAAGGGGTTGGGAGCGCTGCTGCCTGTGCCTTTCTCAACGGCGGTTGACCCAAGGAACCCTTGGTGCCTTTGCCTTTGATCTTGGATCCCGGCCCGGCGTGAGGCGCTGTCGCGGCCTCGTTCGACGTCGTGGCATGTCGCGGGCAAAATATCAGGGATTTCATGGCGCCGCTGGGGCCGGCTGGCGGCTGGAGGTGAGGGCATAGTCGACTCTCGGGGTCATCTTGGCTTGCTAAAAACACGGCTAGAGTTCTTGCACTGGTAGAGTTGTAGCGGCGTACGGGGGCTTTGCCAGCCAATCGTGTTCGGCAACTCATGCATGAGGGGGTCGTGCAAGCGCTGAAATGACACCCGTATCGAAGTTGCACGATGAATCTGTAGAAAGTTAGGACTCGTTCGCGTTCGACGAGGCGGGACTTACTTCTCGACCAAGAGCTGGAAGTTGTGGCGGCGGCTAGCGCGATGAATGGCATACACCCTCTTCGGGTTTTCCACATCGATGACAAGCTCTTTCATCTCCAAGGGCGCATCGGCCGGCAACCGTGGGAAAGGTGCCTGCTCCCAAAGCGAGGCCAAGACGTCCGGCTCGGGGCTGTTATGGCCAGGACCATTGTCCATCGGCCGAGAGAGTTCTCGCGTCATGACATAAGGTGCAAGCGGTCCCCCGGACCGATAGGATGCGATGGAATCGTCTCTCGTGTGAGCTGCAGCGAACGTGGCGTTAGATCTGGCTCCTCAGACGAGGCCGGACATGGCCGCCAACCCGGCGGCGCAGCTTATATACGTAGGTCTAGGCTGATTGACGGTGTCGGGGATCGGGAGCAATAGGAAGAGGTAGAGGGAAAGGCGGGATAGGGCAATGGCGGCAGCGGCGGTGACGCGTAGGGCGACGTCGAATTGCGTGGATGTTAGATGGTGAGCGTCGGAGAGGAGGGAGGATGTAGTTGGGCCATGGAGAGTGGAAAATAGTTGATCGTGACCAGCGCCGAGTGCGTTCAAGACCGGTTTCGTAAGATGGGGTTATAGCAGTGGTATTGTAACATGGCAGCAGCCACAGGCCTATCATCACCCGAGCCGCACGCAATCTCTGAAGGCGAATCCTATATGTATAGTGGTCTCCCCGTCGGCGGGTAGGGAGACGGAGTACCCGGCAGGTATCGATCCGCAGCGTCTCGAGGCCTGCAGCAGGGAGGTCTGTACATGCATGGTACATAAATGCAGTAGGCACCTTAGGTACTTTTAGGTAGGGGCACGTTACTGTCTAGGCCCTACTCTATTGGTGCCTTAGGAGGGATGTACCTAACCGACGGGCATTGCCCCATAGCCCCAACATGATATACTGAGGAGATATAACCGGTTTAAACACCTTTATCTGCCTCCCTTAAGGTACCTATGCACATAGACCCGCCTGGAAGCAGTGGTAGGCATCTCGACGTTGAAAACGCCAAAGCACCCAATGCTTCCGTATATATTGTATAGGCATACTATGAGTGATACTCACGAAAGATGGCATCCGCTCCGGATTACGCGCCCGATTTTAACAGGAGAAACTTTACCGGATAATATAGTCGAGTTCGACGCTAAGTTATTACGTACCCAAGGTAGTACTTATCTGTAGTAAGTGTCTACCTCATACCCACCTACATAGAAGTGCTGGGGCGATATACTCATATACCTTGGGCACATATCACAGGGTTGCCCTCAACACGCCTCTCCGCAAATACGTTCGATACTTTCATCGCGATAAACACGGCAACCGAAGTATCAATTTACATATACACAAGGTGCGTCGCGCCCGTCGTCGCCGGCTTACCTCCCTATGCGTTTGGTAGGGCTTGGCCGTACAAGCGACCAATCTTTTTCAGATCGTGACCTACCACCTAGAAGGGGTCTGCTTACGAGATGCCCATTAGTGAAAGCCCTTAATAAAGGAGAGGGATTGTCCCGGTCCTACCAGGTAGACAGGTACCTTTTAAAGAGAGGTACCTCGATGGGAGGACAGGCGTGCCTATACGATGATTATGGGAGGTGTCGGGAACGGCAATGTCGCTTATGCTTGTACACGCCCTGTCGGCTGTGCCTGGCCCTGGTCAGCGGCCCCGATAGAGGAAAAGTGACGTAGGAATGAGTAATTGCTCCCTGCGTAATATTTAGACGGTCTTGTAAAGACTGAGAATGTGGAAGTTCAGGCAAGTAGGTAGGTACCTACGATATAGCGATAGTATATTCTAGCATAGGTAAGCACTCCACTGACTAAGGCCACTGGATCTTCTCATAAATCCCCATGATCATTTCATCAGTCCAACAACACCTCTTTGCCACTTCCTCCCACTTCGCCCTGACGTCCAAACCCAACAACCCGTATTGTAGGTATGTGGCCTCCTATACCGGTCAGACCTCGACACTTTTCACAGTCATATTCACCTCAGACTCTGGAGTCACCTATCTCATCTTCGACTTGAAAAACACATACATGTCTCTGCTCCGGCGTCCCTAACGCTAGTGCAATCGGCATCCAGATAAAGCCTCACACACCCCTCCCCCTCCTCGTCTTCTTTTTTTCCTACGCCTGTCCCGGCTGACTAGTCCGGCTTGAGCTTGGGGCTAGGGGCTTTCCTCGAAGCCAGGGTTTCCGTCATTCACCATTGACATATTCTAATCCCCTTGTGCCTGGGAACATAAATCAGGTCCCCTCATTGGCTTTGCTTGGAAACAATTCCCCAGAATTCATCAATCTCCCACCGGCTTGATTGAGAGGCAATCTTGTTGTCGCAACAATGGCTACGACCGCTGGGGGGCATTCAGGTGCTGCCCTACCTGCTAAGCAGGATTCCGCGCCCTCTTCCCATCAGTACACTTGCAATACATGTCAAGTGGCCTTCCGCTTTGCTGACACCCAGAAAGGCCATATGAAGAGCGACTGGCAGTATGCTATCACCGTACCCCTTTCCTCCCCCCCACGGCCGATAAATCCTTTACACAGAAAATCTAACATGTGCATATTCTAGCCGATACAACCTGAAGCGTCGTGTTGCGTCACTGCCACCCATCTCGTCTGAAGTGTTTACCGAGAAGGTCCTCCAAGCTCGCGCCGAAACCACAGCGGAGGCGGATCGCGCTGGCTATCAACGTACTTGTGAGGTCTGCCAACGGACGTATTACAGCGAGAACTCGTTCCGAAATCATGTCTCGAGCCAAAAACACAAGGCCAGGGAGCTGGCCCTCCAGCTCCAGGGGCCAAAACCAGATGACGCCAGTTCTATTATGAGCTCCACTTTCTCTCTGGACGAACTTAAACCTGTACCCGACGGCAAGGTCGATTCAGATGCCGAAGAAGAGTTCAATGAGGTCGTTGAAGGTCTCCAGAAAACTAGCCTGGCAGAGCGTCCTTCCCCGGTGAAGAGACCGTCAAACCCTGACCCTTCCGCCGAGGCGCAGCACAAGAAGGAGCATCTGGTTTCGGAAGAGAGTAGCGAAGCCGCTTCTAGTACATCGACACCTGTTCCTAACCCTACACTCAAGTCGTGCCTATTCTGCAACTACGATTCGCCCAGTGTGTCTCTCAATATTGTCCACATGGAACGAATCCATAGCATGTTTATCCCCGAGAAGCAGTACTTGGTCGACCTAGACGGCCTCCTTGGCGCATTGCAGCAGCGAATCCAAGAATTCCACGAATGTCTATACTGTGGCAAAATTAAGAGCACCGCGCTTGCTGTCCAGACTCACATGCGAGACAAGGGCCACTGCAAGGTACCCTACACTTCGGAGGATGAACAGGTCGAGATTGGTGATTACTATGACTTCCGAAGCACCTATTTAGATAGCGAGGACTCGGAAGACGAGTCGATGGATGACGACAGGCAAGGCGGGGGTGCCAAGCTCGGAGCTAAACGATCGGCCAAGGCCATCGGCGAGGACGGACGCGAGGCCGTCGATGAGGAAGGATGGGAGACGGATAGCTCTACATCGTCCTGCAGATCTGAAGACCTAGGACCCATCCCAGTTGATCATCAGTTGCGACAGTTTGAGCGGCTCGATAAACACCCCCACCACTCGTCTCACGATCCCCGACATCACCACCAGAGAGACGGGTGGCATTCCCATGCTCATAAACACCGCGCCATCTTCTACGACGATACCGAATTGCACCTTCCTTCCGGTCGCGCGGTTGGGCATCGATCCCTCGCCAAGTATTACCGTCAGAACCTTCACAATTACCCTTCTGCCCAGGAGCGTGCCGAGAGGCTGGCCATCGAGGCCGCGTCGCCTTCGGGAGAGGGTTCCACGGAAACTGACGGCGATGGGAACGCCGGTGGCCAGGTCGCTTCGCGCCAGGATCGCGGACGCAATGGCGTCGTCGTGAGCCGAGCGAACGGAGGAACGGGTATGTTGGGAGCGACCGATGAGAAAAGAAGGGAAGTCCGCCGCGACGAGCAGAGGGGCCGTAAGCAGGAGCACGCGGCGCAGAGGCGGAATGAGTGGGCTGTTAACAAGCAGGCGAACCATCAGAAGTTCTACAACTACCAGATCTTGTGAGGTGCCAGACGAGACGCCCGGGCCGCGGCGAACCAGGAACTCGCCGGGCGGAGTCGCACGAAGAAGTGTAAAACGTCGTTATTAGCAGGAGAAGCCTACGGCGCCGATCCCGCCACTAGATAGGGCGTGATGTCGTCAATAGAACAACGGTGTGATTGTTCTCTTGGGGACCCATTTGGTGAACATATATATATATATATATAGGTATATACCTAAATTGAAGTGGTTAGATAAACGCGGGAACTTCCCCTTGCCAATGTTACCTTGGCGGCCATCCAGGTGTTGGGTGCTGTAGGGATTTAGAGGCGTTGTCCGCCTCTTCCCGCACTTTTTACGCCGACAAGATGACAGCGAGACCACGTCGAACTGAGACGTAGCCATTAGCCCCTCCAGGTTCGCCAACCAGTCGAGCAGGTCTGAACCTGCTGTAACTTTGGATCGTAAGTGCCTCGGACGCTCTTAATCACCTATCCTTACACCGTGCCTGGTACCCACGAGTGAGGCAATCGCCATCCGGTTGTCACGGATGGGTAATTCCTTTCTACCCCGACCCGGCTGGCGGTGGCCCTGGTCGAGGGGAGAAACTCACTAGATTTCCTCCCATTCTTCTCTCTTCTCTCCTTCGGCCTTCCTCTCTCTCTTTCCTTCTTCCTTTGTTCCTCCCTCCACCCCGCGATACACGCGGGACGATACTGCAAGCAGCCGGCTAGAGCGGTGTCAGTTCAGCTAACCGCCTACGTAGCAGGCATTAGCGATCGGGCGTCTCATTGGGCCAAGCTGACGGCGATCTGCAATGGGATATACCTCCATCACGATCAACAACCAGGGGGCCGCCAGCACATGCTCCCATGCATAGTACTGATAGGCCAATTGAGGGCAAGGCGTGTCCCGTCCGACAACAGCTATAAGAACCAAGCTTCGGCGGCTCTAGTCAAGCTTTCTTGATCATCGCTTAGCACTACCCTGAGCTCCCCGGAGACCCATGTGAGTAAGGGGGCCAAGTCTGACAGTCGAGCAAGATGCAGTTTGTTCCTGGTCTACCCACTGCTGCCGTCTTATTGGCGCTGCTGGCCCGGTTCAGCGACGCTGCTACGGCGGCATCCTATGCGGGATCGGCCATTTCGAATCTCTACCCTCCAACAGGCAGTACGTAGCACGCCTACACACCCACACACCAATACTCCTTTACTAGCCTCCGACGAGGCTCACCGATCGCTAACCGTCGGAGACAGCTTCTGCCGACCACGAGCTGTTTCCACCCGAGACTAAAGTGGGTTTCTGGGGTGAGACCCCGACGGGAGTCCAACCGGCCGCCATTGAGACAGCGCCGGCGTATCCGGACAACCTGGGGCAAGCCAACCAATTCCCGCTCGTCGCGCCGCAGCCGTACGGTCACGCCGGATCATCCGAAAAGTTCGACATCACCAAGTACTGGGGCAATCTGTCTCCCTGGTACTCGGTGTCATCAGCCGACTACGGGTTGCCCAATGCCAATCCGCTTGCCCCCGAAGACTGCACCGTTACCCAGGTTCACCTGCTGTACCGTCATGGCGCGCGATATCCGACGGCTAGCGCGGCTCCGGCCGAATTCGCTGCCAAGATCGCGAATGCGACTGCAACTGGACTGGAGGTTTACGGCGACCTAGCCTTCCTCTCCGACTGGACTTACAAGCTCGGTGCCGAGGTGCTCACCCCCTTTGGTAGAAGCCAGAACTTCCTCCTCGGGATCCAGTATCGGCAGCTGTACGGACACCTCCTCAATAACTTCACCGAGGCCGGCACCATTCCCGTCTTCCGGACCGAGTCCCAAGATCGCATGGTTAAGACGGCTGAAAACTTCGCCGCCGGTTTCTTTGGCGTGCCCGAGTACTTAGACCAGGTCAATATCGAGATCGTTGTCGAGTCCGGCGGGGTGAACAATTCGGGTGCTCCGTATGAGGTCTGCAACAACTCGAACGCCGCAGACAAAGCATACATCGGGAGCTCGCTGGCGTCGGACTTTTCTACGAACGCATTCAATGCCACACTCGCTCGTCTGAATGCGCAGGTTAGCCAGCGATGCCACGCCCCCGAGAACGAATTAGGCGTGACGAGGCTTGCTAATAATACTTACCCACGCAGATTTCTGGTCTCACTTTCGCACCTAGCGATGCCATAGCCATGCTCCAGCTCTGCGGGTATGAGACCCACGCTCTAGGGTACTCCGCATTCTGCGAGCTCTTCAGCCAGGAAGATTTCCTAAACTACGAATACTACTACGATCTCGTGTGTTCCATGCCCGTCACTACTTTCTAATTTTCCTTTTTTCGTTCTCATTGACCCCCTCTCGCAAATCGCGCGCGATTCGCAAGAAAGCTGACCGAATGGTAACAAAAAAAAAGGTGTTCTACTACAATAATGGACCGGGTTCGCCTGTCTCCGCGGCGCAGGGCAAAGCGTATCTGCAAGAATTTGTAGCACGCTTCACCGGCGAGTACCCGAAGGGCTGGTCAGCGATAAACCGGACGATGGATAACTCGCCGATTTACTTCCCCCTAAACCAGTCCATCTACGCCGACGCCACGCACGAGGTTGTCGTTCTCGATACGCTCACCGCTTTCAACCTGACGGCGCTGTTCCGCGGGCCACCCCTAAGTTCCACAGAGAACCGACACCAGAACAGCTTCGTCGCCAACAAGGTCGTGCCCTTCGCCACCCACTTTACCGCTCAGGTTCTCGAGTGCCCGTCCTACCAGCCGACTAAACAGATCAGGTTCCTCGTGTAAGCCCAATCCCCTTTCTCCTCCACCACGTCTATTGTGTTCTAGGTATTTCGTATCGTTCTCTCTGGAGAAACTCAAGAAACCATGCCAACGAGAGATTCGGCCTGTTGTAGGAATGATGCCGTCATCCCCGTCGCGGACTCATACCCGGGGTGTCCAGCGGATTCGCACGGGCTCTGCGCCTTCGACAACGTGGTGTCGGTGCTCCAGGACCGTATCGACGAGATCGACTTCGACCACGACTGCTTCGCCGACTACGATGTCGAACCGGGCGTCAATTACAACGGCCGCGCGCCGCGGTCTTAGGAGCATCGCAGCCCAGCAACTACTATGAGTGGACAGAGCTGCAGGCCGTGGTTGGCTCGTCAGGTACGGCGGGCTATGCTCATAATGGCCAAGGCTTTCTACCCATGGTATATAGAAGTGTGTATAAATACGACTTTTAATATAGGTATATAGACTCGTTAGAAGATTAGTTAGCCTTCAAGTACCATCATAGCAGCAGGATACTATCCTTCACCTCACTGAGCCCCATGCTCCGCGACTAGCAATCATCAGCTGCCGACAGATATATATACAGGTTAAGAAGAACATTCGTATGAATAACCCAGCGAGTTCTCATATATGATGCATTTGCTAGGCGTACGAGGAGTATAAGTCATCGAGAAAGCCCCGTCCTGGGTAGACACCACTCTTATCGTAGCTAAAAGTAAGGCACGCATATAATACACCGCCTAACCATTGTCTCTGGATCCTGAAGAGGAACAGCGTGTGCAAGCTGTAGGGGAGACGGATAAGGAATACTAAGAAAGAAACGAAGACATCATACACGACGATATGAATACACTACACCGAGGATAGTGATGAAGGAGTGAATATCTATCTAGCTCCGCATAGCTGTAGGTAGTGGATGAAGGATGAAGAATAGGGTATGGATGGTGAGAATACGCGTACGAGACCCATATAAATACTCATCCGAAACCCTACAAGGACAAGTCCCGACGCAACGCTACATACAATCTTGATTTCAGAATCGACGCTGGCACTTCCCGTAGCGATCCAGCAGTCGGATACACACCAAGTATTCTCGACAACCGCCCACTCGGCGCCTAGATACGCATCGCCAGTCTCCGTTACTGCGAGGCTATTAAACGGCATCATCAGCGCTGGATTCTCCCCGAAGCCCAGAGGACTCCCACTCGTTGGCCGATGAATATATATCAGCCCCCTACCCGCTCAGTCCCTGGGTTGAGGGCTAATATGAGGCGGACTGGGGTATCCAGGCGCCACGCATCGCTGCTGTGAGGCTAGCTGCCAGAGAGAGAGAGACACACACGCAGGGCTAACCGGTGATCGAATGGGTTGGAGAGGACCAACGGTAGGCCCCGTCGACAATGGCGACTTGATAGGTTGCTCTGCGGCTCCCTCCAGACGTGCCGGGGGTCTGTGTGACGTGGCGTCGCTACTGGGAACAGGAAGTGCACCCGTGGTATTATCCAATTGCATCGTGCTGGAGGCGGCGGCCGAGAACCATCTTCCCGGAAGTCAATGTTAGGTTATGGTCCATCTCAGTGTGAGACAGGAAGAGAATGTGTCTGGTTATCTGCAATATCGATCAGAGGGTGTGCTTTAAGAGGAGGAAGATAGGTAGGAGGGGGGGGGGGGGGGGTTGCTAACGTTGAATATAAGAGCCTTAGTCAGTGTTGAAACTGAGGCTCTGAGCCCTACAAGGCTCTGGGCCCTGTATGTACGCCCACTAGCTTTGAGAAGCTCTGTCTAATGATGGTGGCTGTTCAACTGTTAGTGGTCCATTGGAAGAAATAAATTGGGACGGGGGAGCTGTTCACGGACTTGACGATCAAGTATCCCAGGCGTGTGATAGAAGGGTGGATATCCTTTAGCCTCGTGAGAGCCAGTCCTGAAGAGGTCAGGTAGTTGCTGTCGTGAGCCGTCACCAGGTATGTGAGGAAGGGGAGCCAATGGACGAGAGTCTCCCCACCGCCACCGGGCACCCCTGAGAACAGGGTAGAGTATGGGGCCGCACCGGGAAGCAGAGCGACGCTGGCAGCAGCACTCATGCGAGCCATCTCAGCAAGGGTCGGCGGAGCTCCATCGCTCACGGTAGGTCGCTGAGCAGACTGCACATTGGTTGGTAGAGAGGGAGCGTCCATGGCTCTCGTAGACCGGATGGGGGTGGGAGCGACAGCGGTCACAACCGCAGGGGAGTCGTCTTCACCACCCAGGGCTCCCGCCGCAGCTCCCGGCGTGTGGGGGGATGGCTCAGCCAGCTCTCTGTGTCCACCACTGGTCTCTCGAGTGTCACTATTGATGTCGGGTGTCCTTATCCACACCCCCGTTACTCTACCTGCCGCGTTTCCAACTTGGCTCTAATAGCAATCGGTAGGATTATCCGGTTGCCTATTAGTCAAGCTGGTTTGATTAAAGCTGCCACAATCTGAAAGATATTAGTATTAAGAAAGGCCTGTGAGTCATTTCGGCACTGGGGTCAACTCACAGAGGCTAACCTTGGATCGGCACTGATATACAGCAGGATTTGAGGTGAGGATATCTCCAGGTTTGAGACTAGGGAACTGAGTATGCCCTTCTTCGATGATATCCTGGATAGGATACTATGTCTTCATATCGTCCTCAGCATTAGGCGATGCAGACATCCTGTCGTAGCAGTACACCCTGATGGGACGGAGAGCAGCCGCCGCCACCTTACCACTCTCCACCCAATACCCAGGCAGCAGAGGAATCTGCAGCACCTTATATTGTTCAACGTTGCGGGTTCTTCTCTAAAATCGTTACTCTGTGCCATTCCATACTTGGCAATGCTGCGATGTATGTTAACAAATATTGGCTTGAAGAAAGACACGAGAAGGGATTGGTAACCATACTAGCTAATGGTGCAGTAGCATACCCCATAAAGTAGGTCAAGGTAGACTTGCTCTTTGCTCCACCTAGAGGACGTGGTTTTCCGTAATGAAAAATAGGTGCATCTTTGCGGGGGTACTCAAAGTCCTGAATGACATCGGTTTTTGTTGCTTTGTTAGGGTGCTTAGGCTTTGCAACCTCTGTGTTAGAGGTGGGAGGGGATACAGGTCGTGGTGGTGGCGGTGGTGGTAGTTATGTGTGTGGTTCATGAGAGTAAAGGTAAAGCAGAGGAAGAACTAGGGCCGTGTGGGAATTATTGGGGGTATTTATATAAAATTCCTACAGATATAATATCCATTGGCTAATTTCATTTCCAAGGTCCAAGAAGACTCGACTGTTTATTTGTGCGTGGCATAATGTATTAAACAATTTAAGCACCGTATGGTAAAACTGTTCGTCACCTTAGTGATGCTTAAGGATAGTACAAATGTTAGGGGATGGTTTACATGATGAGCAACGCAAGTACTTAAAGACTTAAATCGTTAACATGAGTACAATGGCATGTTTGTATTTACTATTGCTTGCAACTATACCCGCCCTACTTTTCTCGCGTCTGAACATCCCGTGTATGGTACTTATGAGTGTGAGGTTTCTTCAGGAGTAGCTAGAAGGAAAGTGGTTGTCTCCCCCAGTAAGTTCCTTTATGTTTGTAAATTTTAAGTCCGGGAAGTATATCTGCTATACACTTTTTGTTTTAGTGAAATTAGGGGAAATGGTTATGGGAAACCGAGACTGTATCTTTTATATATGCCCGTGTATTGAAACGTTATGCCCCGCGAGCGTTCTGCTCTTAACAGTCGAGCTCTTGAATTCTACACTGCATTAGTTTCTTGCCTCTTTCGGTGAGAGTCAGTTGGCTCGCTTCCAATCTTAACCCGTCCCGTTTTGGAGCTGGATATATTTCTAATTGTAGTTATGCCGCTCCATGATGTCTGGGGTCAAAGAATCTCCTCCGGGGTTACTGTGAAATTATGCGGGGGCCGCTCTCTCGCCCAGTCCTCGACAATAACGATAGTAAAGTTTCGCCGTGTCTTGGATTCACTATGGACTAATGTTAGATCACAGTACAGTCGCTGTATCATAAACAGGATTCGGTAGGTAGACATACTTAGTAGCATTAAAGAGGTAATGAACGGTAATATGAGCCTGCTGGAAGTCCGGGTCGGGCAGCACTCTCGATATCACCGTGGCATCCGCGGCACTGTCGCTGATGTCTAGACGACAGTTCGTGTAATTCGAGCTCAGGGGCTTCCCGTCAGCGTAGCCCTCACATTGGCCGTGGAAGGCCGGGATCCGCGTTGGGCCTTCGCCGTACTCTGCCGCCGAAACATTAAAATCTGGACAATGGCCGGTGAGCATGTACGTTTAAATCCGACGAAAGAGTGTGGATGTGGCTCACTATACCAGCCCGTCACGGGCGCCTCAGGGTGACCGTGAGACTGGCCGGCTTGCCACTTGTCTATCTGCCAGATGTACTCTTCCGCAGAAGACGCCACGGCACTCTCCTGGATCGTTGCGGCTGTGGCTGTTGCCAAACTAAGGATTGCAGTGAAACGCATATTGGAAAGATGCCGCGTTCCCTAGGTGTTCTAGCTTCTCGAAACAAATTGTCTCGACCATGGCCCGGATATAGGAGATCGGAGTACACTTATATACTGACTTTCTAGCCGTAGCTCCCTTGACATCTATGTCTCCGTATTGCGCGTTCAGGAAGGAATGATGAAATGGCTAAATACGAATAAGCACATGTGCAACGTTACTGGAGGGAAAAGGCACCAACGTTGTATTAAACCAAATACGAGGTAAGGTGGATTTTTGGACGGGCCTGGAGTCAGCAAAATTAGAATTGCGCATACGGGCTCGCGGAATGGTGGCGTTTTCGTGGTGTAGTATTGCAGAATGGTGGACCGATACCTATAGAAGTGGATGCAACGATCAACACTTTACGTTCTAGAAACGCCTTCATAGGGCAACCGACCGGCGAATGTATACTGGCGGAGACGAGGAGGAAGTAAATGGCCTTTGAATACGTGGTCTCGCATGATTATGGCTGAGGCAAACGTCGCACTCCAACGCCGCTCTGGGCCTAGGCATAGAGATGGACTGAATATAAATTGGGCAGGTTCACCCCATGCCACTTGGAGACGTATGAGAGATGTGATGCGGTATTGACGGTTAAGGATTTGGCTGATATGGGTGATGCCCAGGAACGCATTTAAAATCGAATAGTATCGCTCAACTTCAATATAACGTGTTTACTTGCTTCATCTATCGAGTGAGATAAGCTTCGAGAAAAACTAGTACGGCGTCGACGGCGGTATCCACGCTCTAATAGTCTACCCCTTACTGGACTGGCTTGTCTTCGGGTGAAAAATTCAAGCTGATGCTGTTGACACAATGCCTCTCGTCGGTTGGTGTTGGGTAACCCTCGCCCTTGAAGACGTGGCCGAGATGGCCTCCACAGTTGGCACAGCAGATCTCGGTTCGTGACATGCCAAATGCGTTGTCGTGGTGTCTCGTGACGGCACCGGGAATGCTGTCGAAGTAGGCCGGCCACCCGCAACCAGACTTGAACTTATGGTTCGCCTTATACAGGGGAGCATTGCAGCCTGCACATGTATAGACTCCAGACTCGGAGAAGAACTTATCGTACTTCCCGGAAAACGGGGCTTCAGTACCCTTCTCTCTGAGGACCCTGAATTGTTCTGAGGAGAAAGCAGTTAGCTGGCGGCGCTTATGGGTTGCTGGGAAAGGGGTTTATCCCGAAAGTGGGACTGGACACACCCTTGGTTAGAACGGCGCGCCACTGGTCAGAGCTTCTCTGGTCGGGATAGGACATGGTGTTGGACGAGCTGGGGCTGGAGCTGGAGCTGGAGCTGGTGCTGGTGCCGAAAAGACTGGTGAGAAAGGGAATGGATGGCATGGGTTTTATCGTTGCAGGGCTTCGCCGACGGAGGGACTGGAAAGCTGAGGGTTGAACTCGAGTGGAGTCGATGGCGATGAAGATACGGGGCAAATTGGAGAACGGCAGCAGAGATCGCATGAGGTATCAACGAAGCACGAAGCACGAAGCACGCCGCACGCCTCGAGGCCTACTTATGTATTTTTTTCGGGTTTCTTTCTACGACGATTGTATAAGCATCTTATTGATTCCACACGACCGACCGTTGGAGAGAGGAAATCGGGTTGGACTAGGCAAAAGGGAGGGAGAAGGTTGCGATTTGGAATCAGCGTTGGCTGTGCAAGATGATTTGTCAATACCTCCACGCTCTCAAAAGTTGTCCCTGCGTACCTAGTACTGCCTTTGGATGCAACTTCTATGTCCCATTGATGGCGTCAGAGACCTTTGCCCCACTGGCATCTGCCGCCTGGGACCGGGATCTCCACATCCATACCAAGGAGGTACCTATCTCTTTTGCATTTACGCGTAATAAGGGGTACCTACCTCCTGCCTGCCTAGTATCCGATACCTAATGAGGTACCTTGGGAAGTAGTGTGCTCTTAGGGAGGGATGAGAGAGGTAAATGGACAAGCACTGAACCATTAGTTCTATCTACCTAGACCCTTAGATTAACGACCTCACCTACTATAGGTGCCTAGGGTAGGTTGGATTAGGAGGTATCTTGGGTACCTACTCCCAATTACAGGTACCTATATGTACCTGAGCATCAAAGGCTACCTAAAGTATGAGGTAATAAACGCCTTCGCGTCATAACGAAAGATCAAACCCCCAGAGGTACCTATGTATAGAGAAGAATGATCCTCGGAATTCGCATAACTTCATGAATAGTGGGACCAGTGGGAATCGCTGTGTTTTGGTTGGCTGATGGCAGTATGGAATCAGAGGCAGGTACATAAGGTACGTAGATACATCCTCCAGAGTCTTGTGTGCCGACCAGGCGGCGCGGCGAGGCCGTGCCAGAGGCAGCCACAGTTTCTTCGCCCAAGTTTCCCATCCCTCTCATCTCAGATTCGACCTTCACAAGGAACTCCCTAAATCCACATCAGTGCTGGAGTGCTACACCCGACGAGGTTCCGTTCTCCGTCTGGTGCAATTGACTTTGCCTTTCCCCGATCCCACTGTGCTTCCCACCCATCCGTCTCTTGCCATCTGCCTCGTGCTCTTGTTCTTCCTCGTACCATTCGCCTTCGAGCACCTCTCGACCCAATAAAGAACTCCCTGCCGATTCCGACAGACCTCCCGATCCATAACCCGTTTCGAAAAGGGGCTGTACCATGTCGAGACGACCTCCCAATCCCGCTGCTGAGAGAGCAGCCCAAAACCAGCAGACCATCAAGAGTCTGTTGAAACTAGAGGCCAACAAGATATGCGCCGACTGCAAGAGAAACAAACGTACGTCTCCCCGCGAGCACGGCCGGCTCGCTCGGTGTCTCGTCCCGCAATCTAACTGCTGCCTGTAGACCCGCGATGGGCGAGCTGGAACCTGGGCGTCTTCATCTGCATCCGATGCTCTGGCATCCATCGAGGGATGGGCACCCATATATCGAGAGTCAAATCGGTCGACTTAGACTCGTGGACCGACGAGCAATTACAAAGCATCCTGAGCTGGGGCAACGCACGTGCGAACAAGTATTGGGAGGCCAAGTTAGCTGCTGCCCATGTGCCGTCCGAGGCCAAGATCGAGAACTTCATCAGGACCAAATATGAGCTCAAGCGATGGGTCATGGACGGCCCGAAGCCGGATCCCGCCACCTTGGACGTCGACGGCGACGACGATGTCCCACTTAGCATCGTCAAAGAGAAGCAGAGCATAGATAGGAAGGAGTCTATTCGGAAGAGCTCGGTCGGACAACAAGCGGCACCGCAAAGAGCCATCACTCCTCAAGCGGATCTTATCAGTGGCGCTGACATCCCCCCCAGAGCTAGCACTGCCTTACCTCCGCCGTCGCAAGTCCCTCCCAAGTCAGCTCCAGCGCCGCCGAAGGCGGTGAACACCACCAAAGATTCGCTCCTAGGTTTGGATTTTCTGGGAGAGGCCCCCGCCGCTCCCCCGCGTCCCGCTAGCACGAACCCGGGTGGTCTAGGTGGCGGTCAGTCGAGGCCCGACCTCAAGCAGTCCATCTTATCCCTCTATGCGTCGGCTCCGCGGCCACAGCCCCCACCGCAACAGCCGTCGCATTCTCCATCTGGATCCTTTGGGGGCTTCGGAGGAACGCAATCAGCCTCGTTACAGTCTCCTCCCATGGGTCACCAGCCCAAGAAGTCAGCTGGTGGTGGGCTCGATGATGCCTTTGCTAACTTGAGCTTCGGAAGTGTGGCACAGCCGAAGAGTCCTCAAATAGATGCCTTCGCGGGCCTGACGGCTATGTCTGGCAATCGCTCTACCCCTAAGCCTACAAGTACTTCGTCATTCCCTAGTCTCAGTGGGGGCAGCTTCTTCGACTCGAAGCCTACCCCACCGGCGCCGCAACATAGTTCGAAGCCGTCGGCAACGGGCTTCGATAATTTCGGCGCTTTCAATTCATCCGCCGCGACGCCGAAGCCCGCGCAATCTTCTTCGGCAGCTTTAGGTGACCTCTTCGACTGGTCTACCCCGGCGCCCCAACCGGCCGCCGCACCGGCTCCCAAGCCTGCTCCCGTGTCATCGTCAACTAGCAATTCCGTCTTCAATCTTTCCGCGAAGCCAGCGCCGGCGCCAGCGCCTGTGTCGGCCACGACGACTTCTCTGAACACATCTATACTTAATACTTCGGATGTTTGGGGGAACGCATGGAGCAATCCCGATCCCACTCCAACCTCAGCATCGAAGACTCCCATTGCCACCAAGAGTCCCGCCACTAGTGGCGGTATCGACTTTGGCGGCTGGGGTAGTGGTACTGGGGGTTCCTTCGCTAACCAGAGTCTGGTGCCGGGCACTTCCGGAGGATTTGCTCCAGCACCCAAGGTAGCGGCCGATGAGGAATTCGGCGGTTGGACTAGCAGCGCAGGCGGAAATTCGAACGCGAACGGGGGTACCAAGTCTGGCGGATTTGGGAATGACGATTTATTCTCCAACGTTTGGCAGTAAGTTGCCGGCAGCATGTGTAGCTAGGGAGGGCAGGGGCGCATCTTTTGGAAGCGATACGAAGAGATTAGACGAGACTAGCTGAGATATCCATCGGGTCGCTCTCTTCCTATCGAAATATTATCTATTCCGTTTTGTACAGACAAGTAGCATCCCGTAACGCCCTTGCTATGCTCGCGGGTATCCTTAACCCCTCCTACTTCAAGAGTCACTACGGCACATAACTGGACTCGCCCTCGAAATCACGTCGACGTCCATTCGTCTATACCCTTTACGCAGAGCCAAAAACGGCACGAGCCATTAACCCTTACCCCCCTGCGACCTCGTCTCATGAGCTACCACGGCTTAACTAGTCACACCCCCCGCGCCGCCTCTCGCGAGCTCCCCAATGGTATCCAAGTGCTTCCCCAAACGCCTATGACGGCCCCGAATAATGGCAGTGACGTAGGAGGCCGGCCGTATTTGTGCGTGTGGTGTACGGCAGCGCCGGATTCGCATCGGTAGGGAGGCCAGATCGGTCAAACTGCCAGGCTCGCCCGCCCGGACGGCACTCGTTCGGAATATTCGTGTGCGTGTATGTGCGTGTGCGTGCGTATGCGTGTGCGTGCGTTGTTATTGTGTTGGCGTGGACGAGCCGGGTTTAAAAGATCCACTTCAGGAGGTAGTAGAGCACGAGGAAGACGCCGACGATGATGCCGGAGAGCTTGAGGATGGCGACTTTGTTGCCCGAGGCGGCCATGCGGCCCAGCCGGCCGGCGGACCCCTTCAGCTGCGACGACATCGAGGAGAACGTGTCGGACTGCGGCGGGGTTAGTTTTTGGCTCCTTCTCCTTCATCCCCTCGGCCCTGCGTCTTCGTCTATTCGCGCGTCGAGGGGGGGGGGGACTGCAGGAGGAACGGATTGGGAGGGGAGGGGGAGGCGGGGGAAGCGTACCGTGTTGTCGATTACCTCCTGGGCTCGCGCGTTGTCGTAGATGTCCACCGTCACGCCGCGCAGCGACGACACCTTGGCCGAAAGCTCCTCCAGGCGCGCGTTGTTCTGGCGCTCGCGCTCGTAGGCTTCCGACATTGTGAATCTTTTCTTCTTTTAGTCCGTGTGTGGTCGTCGATGGTCGGTCGGGAGATGAGGGTGCGAAGTGTGGCGGCTCGGTAGGTGTGCCTGCTTTGTAGCGACGTTTGGTAGCGGCTGAAAGAAAAGCTGGAAAGAATAGCAGCGGTGGACTACGACGGGCTCGTGTTCACACAACTCGGCCAGCGGTATAGATTCCCATCAAGTCCTTGACTGCGAAGGCTGGAATTGCTCCGAAGGTGTTGGTATGGCTCCTCGTGAAGGCTTCGGGGTTCGAAGTCGGCTGTATCGGCAACGCGACGAGTTCCATCGGTCCCCTGTCTAGTGTCAACAGGTGACGAGGAAAGGAGGCGAGGTAGGATGGGATGACACAATGTGGCTGATAGCCGACGCAGGTATGGACGCCACATCGGGCGAGAAAGCCTGGGCACCGAGGCATCCTGTACACAGGGTACATATGTGCCTACCGGGCAGTAATCTTTTCCCCGCAGGCAGCGTACCTAGTACATGGTTGCCACCATTATCGCTCGACGCAGTTGGATAGCAACCACAATATACCTGCGTATACATTATAGACACCCAAGCTACCTTAGGTACCTACCCGATGCATGCAAAGTGACATGCTATGTGCGTGGACAATTTTGCGACCTAATGCGATGTTGACGCCCGCACGCTTTAATATGGCAGCGGAATCTCGTTTCAGACGACTTTGCCCTAGGCAGGTCCTCCGCCGAGCGGTAGGTAGCTTGAGGGGAGCAGATACCAACCTCTAACCCCCAGTAGGAGGTAGGCAGGCAGGTACCTGCCCAATACGTAGGTAGGTAGGTACCTAAGATAGATGGAGGTAGGTTACCTGCCTACCACGGCTTGTATAGGGATACCACGCACCGTCTTGGTGCCCCGCTGTGGTGGCAGAGCTCTTCCGGCTGACGACGCCGAAATCTTTCCCATGGCAAGCAAGTTAGGCCATAAATACTGCCATCCCACCTCCTCCCACCTACAACACCCAGCTCATCTCTCTCGATTGCTACTTATCTGTCTATTGATCGTTCTCTCGCCCGCTCTCTCTCCCCCTCCCCGCCCAGGTATTTATCGAACGTGACTAGCAGAGGCTGCACACAGAAAGCCTGTCCGACACATATACGCACGCCCCGTCGCATACGCCCGCCGAGTCGAGTCCAGCTTGCCGAGATCCGCGACAGTCATTCGCATCAGTTCCTGCTCTACTTGGCAAACCCAGACCCCCGCAGTTCGCCCGTGGATGTGTCTGTCTGTGTGTGAATCGCTTCGATAACTTGGGCGCCCATCCTACCTGCTTCGTTCTTTGCAATTCCACTTGTAGCTCGGAAGCTTCGGAAATCAGCCCTGCGCGGAGAGAGATCTTGGCAACCACCTCTCAAGATGGGTATCAACAACCCTCTCCCGTCGTCAATGGCGTGTAAGTCTGTTAACCTCCAAGTGGGCACAAATTCCGTCCTACCGGCCGGTTGCCTTTTGGTCCTCCTTACTAACTGCTCCTGTTCCTGATAGCGGAGTGCAAGAAGTGTGGCAAGATTCTCACTTCTTTCATTGATCCGCGCCAAGCGTTTGGTCCCGATAAGATCATCCCTCCCTCAATTCTCGCAAATGCCAAAGTCAGTAGCTTCGCTTCCCTCCTTCGTCTCCTCCTCTCCTCCAACTTCCCCTCTTGGCTTCAGGTCTAGAAGGAGCTAGCCTACATCCAGTCTTGGATCAATATTCGCGCAACAACAGCCTCGGCTAATCGGTGGTGGTTAGGGTCTCGCCATCCTCACTGTTATCAAAGCCGGCTTCCTAGGATCCGCGCGTTTCGGCTCCGGCCTCGTTGTCGCTCGCTTACCCGATGGCTCGTGGTCTGCGCCCTCCGCCATCATTACGGCAGGTGGCGGCTTCGGCGGCCAAATCGGCTTCGAATTGACCGACTTCGTATTCATCCTCAACGACTCACACGCCGTCAAGACGTTCTCACAGCAGGGTTCGATCACACTCGGCGGAAATGTCTCGATAGCAGCAGGGCCAGTAGGCCGGAACGCAGAGGCTGCTGGTGCCGCGTCTCTCAGGAGCGTGGCTGGGATATTCAGCTACAGCAAGACGAAAGGCCTATTTGCTGGCGTGTCTCTGGAGGGCTCGGCAATTGTGGAACGAAGGGACGCGAACGAGAAGCTATACGGCCAGCGCTGGACAGCACAACAGCTGCTCACGGGCTCGGTCCGGCCACCACCCCAGGCCGCGCCACTAATGTCGATCTTAAACTCACGAGTCTTCTCAGGCGTGCGCCAAGCCACCGTGGATGATAATACGTACAACGACGTCCCTATATACGAGGACCGACATGATGACGTGGTGTGGAATGGCCAACGAGGGAGCGCCTACGGAGAGCAGCCTACCGCCAATGGTCGCGATGAATTTGGCGGGCCGAGGCGGGCAAACACCTGGCAGGATGACGTATACGACCGACCGGCTGCCAGCTCTGGCCTTTCCCGGTCGAATACCGTAGGAAACAGGGGCGCCAATGATGACTACGTATACCGAGATCGACCGTCGCCCTCTGCAAGTGCCTTTCCCGAGGAAAGGAAGACTGGTCCGAACAGACCCGCAGCACCGAAGCCGAACTTCGCGAGCAAGCAAGCACTCATGAAGAAAAATGAGGCTGTGGCACTGTTCAACTTCGACGCTGATCAACCGGGCGACTTGGGTTTCAAGAAGGGTGAGGTCATCACGGTGCTGAAGAAGACGAATAGTGACAATGACTGGTGGTAAGTGGCGCCGTCTCCCCCCGTAGGCTAGATGTGCCCAAGACACTGACGATCCGTGGCTCACAGGACCGGTATGATCGGTTCAAGACATGGCATATTCCCTAGCAATTACGTCAAGATGAACGAGTGAGAGGGCGGCCCGTCCGCAACTCGGCCATCCCGACACGAGTCTACACACGGGGCGAGCGGAATCAGCTCATCATCCAGGCTTCAAAGGGGGTCCGAGGGAGAGGGGTTATAACGGACGCTGTTACGAGATTGATTGTTCAAGAGATACCTACCTGGTTTGCTTTTGGGAGTACCTGACGGTTAGACTCTAGTTCTCACGTACGGGGTTTTATTCGGCTCATTTCTATGGGTTGGGGAGGGGGGTTGCCTCTCGGTGGATGGATGACGGGTTTTCTATGAAATATCTAGGTGTACCTAGGGGATGACGAATATTACCAGCGGGAGAATGGTGATGTCCCTCAGCTGCGTTGCTATCCCACGTTGAGGGCGTGTGTTGGAGGTGGTGCGGCACTCACAGCCCCCTTTACGTACGCTGCATACATAAGTGGTCTTGGTATGACCGACTAGAACGCGCCTATTCCCAGTTGTCGGGGTAAGTGGAGGTCACCAACTAAGTGTAGTAGTATATGCATCAGATCTAGTAGGTCGTATAGATACGTCAGCTACCCGTAGGAGGCGTCTAACGACGGCTCCCTCTGCATATAGATTCTCTTTACTGTAAAGGCTTCACGGTGTCGTATAGGTCTAGCGCGTTAGGCACGTATCTCGTATAGAGTGGTGTGGCTCCCTTAGGCACCTAACCTACATTAGTAGGTAGACACACACAGTACATGAACAAAGCTTATATACACTCCCTAGTCCGTTACCCCGGATAGTTACCCTATATGAAGGAGAATCCGTCTCTCCATCCGTCACCGTGGGTATCATTAACTCGCTTTCGGTGAGGGTGACTTCCTATTTGCGGACCGACGAGAAAACGCCCGTCGGACCAAATTTGCAATCTCGGCGATATCCTCCTGCGTTGTCTTCTGGGACCCCATGAGATACAATACGTTTCCGAGGACCCGGCTATGGACGTTCCACGCGCCCCCATCACCACCGTCACGCAAGGTTCTCTGTAAATTAAGCGCAGCATTGCTCTTGTAGCCCAGCCCGTCTGGGGCGTCCATGTGGATAGCGAGAACGCTGCCGAGGGCCCAGGTCCCGGCGACGAGCCTCGTCTGGTGCGAGATCCAGTCCGGAAGATCCTCCGGCCAGATAGACCAGACTCTCTCCTCCCCCGGAGAAGGGGAGAGGGACAGACCACCCAAAGAACTAGTCTGGTCACCGCCCCTCTTCGCCCAGTCCCACTCACCCCGGGCTTCCATGTCCCGCATCTGCCGCAGCGACTCCACGGCAACGTGGCAGCCGACGGGGTGTGCTGTGTAGCTATGCCCGTGGAGCAGGGCGTCAGCCTTTTCGGAGCCTCCGAAGGCCGCGAACACGCTTTCAGATGCCAGGGTCGCGCTTAGCGGCACCAAGCCCCCCGTCAGCAACTTCGCGTGCACCGAGATATCCGGTTCCGCCCCGGCACCAAGGAACGACGCCGCCGAGAACCGGCCCAGCCGGTACAGGCCCGTGAATACTTCGTCAAATATTACGGGAAGACCCGTCCAAGACGTGTTGTCGGCAGTGTCGGCAGCTTCGGGTTTGTGAAGGGGATCGAAGAGCTTGGCCGAGCGACGGACTACCTTGACGAGAGAGCGCTGGAAGAGGGGATCTCTAGACTCTGGTCAACCGTCATGGTCCTGCTTGCGAAGTAATAACTTATACCCGCCACTTACACCAGTTCCATACCTCCAGCTCCAATCACGACCGGTTCCATGAGCAAGGCACCGAATTTCCGGCCCTCGCCTACATGGCGGGACAGCCTCTTCTCAATATAACTCTCGTAGACTTCGTGATCGCGCTCCAATTCCCGCCTTTCGAGATCGAACACCTGATCCAGGGTCCCAAACATCCGGTCTTCCCCGAGCTCCCGGCCGGCGTCGGTTGGCATCTCGATGGCCCACCAGCCGCGGATGCACTTGACACGAGGATAGTCGAGCCAGATGCCTCGACCGCTATACCACTCGACCGTCTCGTTGAAAGCGCTCGGCTCGGCACAGTCCATGGCACCGATAGTATCACCATGATAGCCCCCGCGCAGGCCGATGACGCCGACCTCTGCGCTTGCTGACCAACCGTACCGGCGCCGCGCGGCGCGCAATGCCATCTTGACCGCTACCTCGACACCGGTGCTGCCGTCGTCTGAGTAGAAGACTCGTGTCAATCGCGGGTTCCCACTGTTATCAAGGAGCGTCCGCGCCAGCGCTAGCGCCGGCTCGTGCACCGCACCCGCGAACATGACGTGCCCGTAGCGGCCGGCCGCGTATGCCGCTGCGAGCGCCAGCGACGGATTGCCGTGGCCGAGCCCCTGAGTCCACCACGACGCGGAGCCGTCGAATGAAGGCCGTAGAACGGGCTGGACCTGGGTGCCGCCGTTATCTCCAGTTCGAGGTAGCGGAGGCGCCAGGGTCTGGAAGAAGTCCCCCCGCGCGCCGTCAATCGCAACGATATCGCCCGGCGTGAGGAGCTGGTGCTGCGTAAAGGGGTACCATATCCGTCGGTGCGCCTCGCCGGGCATCGACTCGAGCCTCTCGATACGTGCACGGTGACTGCGGTCCAGCTCGTCGAGGACACGGAGGGTTTCCGCGTTCCCGCTCGTCTCTTGGTAGTAGCGCGACATCAGCTCCGCATCCGCGTCTCCATTGGCATTCGGTAGCAGCGGAGGAGGTTTTGGCAATGACGCGACTAACGGGCCGTGGTGCTTCGCAAAGTAGGCCCGTAAGAACTCGGCGTTGTCGTGCTTGTCGTCGCGGAACGCCAAAACAGCTTCGACGTCGTATCCACGGATCTTCAGAGACTCGAAGGCGGATATGGTCAGCGAGATGCCGCCGAGCTTAGAGTCGGCAACAAGCACGACCGGACACCGCAGGGCCGCGTACAGGTCGGCCTGCGTGACGCCCGAAGGCCCCGGGGAGTGGACTCCACCGGCTGTCTCGATGAAGAGCCACCCAGCCCCTTCAGCCGCCCTCTGCGACGAAAAGTCGTATATGGCGGAGAGAAGCTCGCTGTCTAGGGGGATCTCCTTGGCAGCTATGTGTCAATTTACAAGCGATGTCAAGACCAGAAGACCACGTGTAAAATTTACCTTGCCCCTCGCCGCGACGTGCGGGCTGACTGGAGTGTCATACTGGAATAAGGTCTTGCGAACGACCCCCGGGGCATGTTTTTCGACGTGTCTACGTGTAGATCCTCATTAATGCTCGCAACCCAACATCTCTGATTTGTGCCTTGCTTCATTTCTCCTTCTATATCCATGCATAGGTCAGTCAGGTTACAATCGTATTATTGTACGGGACGGGACCTCATGATAAGAGAGAAAATAAAAGAAGCCAGCAGGTCACTCACACCGGTCGTCTGCATCATCCAGAGGGCCTGTCGATACAGGCTTGAGGAAGGCTGATCGTTCCCCATGCCGTATGCCCTTAGCGGCTCTCGATAAGATCGTGGCAAAGACGGTCTTGCCGACATCAGTGTTGGCGCCGTAGATTTGGAAGACCCGGAGAGAGCGCCAGAGCAATGGGCGGGCCGGCGCCATTGCCGGTATATTGAGTGCCGTTGAGTCGCGGGCAGGTTGTGGTGGTTGTCGGGACAGACCCAACTCGGGGCATCATTCATTGAGCACTATCGGCGGGTAAACAGAAGACGATTCCTTGGGGAAAAGATTGCAAGGAGGCGCCTCGGTTCCCCACCAGTACCTATATGCGGTTCCGGGGCTCCGGCTCACTTTATCTAGGTAGGCAATCGATCCATGCTCAAGGCTTTTTCTCACACGGCTTTTTCTCACACGGAGTGGGACAGAACCGTAAGTATGAAGACAAAAACAAAAATACAAATAATCCGCCTCTACTTACTACCGACCTACATAGTAAGCTAACTTAGCAGACACGGAGCAACATACATACCTATGGCTTTTATACATACACGGCGCGAAGGCGCCATTACGTAACGTTTTTATTCGCTGTTTGCTTTTATTCAAGGGACGGAGAAGTAGGTAGAGTGTGCGCGTTGAGAATATCATCGCATCACCAGGTGCCTGTGGTAGCACGCACGCCCGAGATCCTCGAGAGGTCCAAGACCAAAGGTCCACTGACCATGCCAGGAACCAACAGACAGCTAGACGGCGCTCTGGCGGCTCTGCTGGCCCGTCGGGAATCGCACGGCAAGCTCAGACGGTTGACAAAACCGCTAGCGCATTGCGTCGATTTCTCTTCGAATGGCTATCTCTCGTTGTCCACCAACCTCGAGATCCAGGAGCAGCTTCTCGCGCGGCTGCAAGCTAGGGTAGCAGCGGGCGCCGCGGACATCGACCGGGCGGCTGGTTCCCGCGCGTCGATACTCGGCTCGGGGGGCTCTCGCCTGCTCGACGGCAACTCGTCCTTCGCGGAGGAGATCGAGGCCAGAATCGCAGCCTTCCACCGCTCCGAGACGGCGCTCCTCTTCACGTCCGCGTACGACGCCAACACCGGGCTCCTCGGCAGCGTCCCGCAGCCCGGCGATGTGATCGTCTACGACGAGCTGATCCACGCGAGCGTGCACGACGGGATGCGCATGAGCCGAGCCGGCAGGAAAATACCGTTCGCCCACAATTCCGTGTCCGGGTCTCGTCCCGGAGCTGGCGCCGAAGCCGGAGACGGCCGGCTCGGCCGCCAGAGCGAGAATAAAAATCTCGAGCACGTCCTGGGACAGCTATCCGGGCGCGAGGGGAGCGAAGATGTCAGAAGTGGCAAGGCGAATGTCTTCGTTTGCGTCGAGGGGCTGTACAGCATGGACGGCGACGTCGTGCATCTGCAAAAGGTCGTGGACGCGGTAGACCGATGTCTACCATCGGGGAACGGCTACATCATAGTAGACGAGGCTCATTCGGTGGGTGTGTTCGGTGACGACGGCCGCGGTTTGGTGTGTAAGTCAGGTCTAGAAGACCGGATATGGGCGCGAGTCCTCGGCTTTGGGAAGGCTATTGGCTGCTCAGGAGGTAGGCGCCTTGCCATGTTTCTTTCAACCCGCGATACAAGTGTTGACAGGCTTCACATTAGGTGTCGTGCTATGCTCTTCTACCGTCCGGTCATATTTAATAAACTATGCCAGAAGCCTCATTTACACCACATCCATGCCTTTCACGTCGCTGGCTAGCATAGAGGTAGTCTACGATTATCTCGTCAGCGGCCGTTCTAAGCCGCTAAGGGAGCACCTGGAGGAGTTGATCCATTATACACATTGCCAACTTCGCGCTATTTGTGCTCGGCAGCGACCAGGCCAGCTCATGATCCGCGTCCAAGAGGCGCCCGCAGTATCGCCCATCATCCCCGTGCTCACCCCCTATCCCCGGGCCCTCGCAGAACACTGCCAACGATCCGGGTTCATGGTACGCCCGATTGTTGCCCCAACGGTTCCTGCGGGGAGCGAGAGGATAAGGGTTTGCGTACATTCTGGCAACACAATCGAACAAGTAGACGGGTTGTGCAAGGCAATTGAGGCATGGGTACGACAAAATCATGGGGCCGTAGAGAGAGACGAGAGACGAGATAAGAGCAAAGGTCTCGGCGAAGTCACCAAGACCCATAATGTACTCAGCCAGGACAGGCCACGACTCTAAGAATCTATATACTCTAGTAAGAGGGCCATGCCGGATTCCCACCGACAAATCGAAGAAGACACCAGCTAGTTCCAGCTAAATCGCCTAGCTCAGCTCGTTAGGGGGCGGAGACTTGTCGAAACTCCTCATGGGCTCCAGCCCCCAGCGGTCGAACATGTCCTTGTCCTCGTCCCAGCCGTTGCACTCCGTCGTCAGCATCTTCTCGCCGGTGAAGATGGCGTTGGCGCCGGCCATGAAGCACAGGGCCTGCTTCTCCTCAGACATAGTCTTCCGGCCGGCCGCGATCCGTACAATGGTGGCGGGCATGATGATGCGGGCGGTGGCGATCGTCCGAAGCACTGATGGTGCATGCATTAGCCAGTTAATCAAATAATTACGTCTGCTCATTAAAGGCGCCCCTTTGCGATCCCCGCTATTAAACGGCGCGGAAGCCGTTCGGCCGCCATGGCGCAATTCGCCAAAAAAAAAAAGAGAGGTGGTCTTAAAGAAAAAGTAACAGCTCCCGCTCCTCGGGCACACTTACTGCTCGTGAAGTCGATCGGCTCCCGGTCGCCGAGAGGGGTCCCCTTGATGGGCACGAGGGCGTTGACGGGGAAGCTCTCGGGATGCGCGGGCAGGGTCGAGACGGTGTGCAGGAGGCCGACGCGGTCGGTCGCGGTCTCGCCGAGGCCGACGATGCCGCCGGAGCAGACGTGGATGCCGGCGTCGCGGACGTGGGCGAGGGTCTGGAGGCGCTCGTCGTAGGTGCGGGTGGAGATCACGGAGGGGTAGAACTCACGGCTCGTGTCGACGTTGTGGTTGTAGGCGGTGAGGCCGGCGTCACGGAGCTCGCGGGCCTGGGCGCCGTCGATCATGCCGAGCGTGACGCAGGCCTCCATGCCGAGGGCGCGCACCCCGCGGATCATGTCGGCGATGTTGCGCAGGCTCGTCCGGCGCCCCCGCATGTCCCGCCACGCGGCGCCCATGCAGAAGCGCGTGCTGCCGTTCTCCTTGGCCGCCCGCGCCGCTGCTAACACCGTCTCGACCGTCTCGACCTTCTTCGCCTGCAGGCCCGTGCCCTTCTGGTATCGCGTCGCCTGCGCGCAGTACGCGCAGTCCTCGGTGCAGCCGCCGGTCTACGGTGGGGGGTGAGGAAAGGAGTTAGCGCACGGTTTCTTCGAGGAGCTAGTAGTCGTGTCGGCGTATCCCTCGTGTGGGTAGGATTGGGGGGCAGAGATGAGTAGGGAGGACTAGGAGCCGCCGACCTTGATGTTCATGAGCGTGCAGAGCTGGACTTCGGATGGCTTGTGAAAGCGGCGATGGACTAGGCTCTATGACGTCTCGTGCTGTCAGTCTACCAACTCACCTTCTGCGAGCAGGGCGCGCGTTGTAGGTCAGTAAGTGCGCAGCATGGTTAGGAGGGCCCTACAGCTTGGTGCACCAAGTCCATCAGGGGATGGTCGTAGATCGCCGTTATCTCCTCCCTGGTCCAGTCATTCCTCGGCTGAAGAGCGGAGACGGCGTCACGGAGAGTACGGGCGGCATCGGCCGGGGACGATTCGCGACTCCTCGTGGGGACGGCGATGGGGTGCGGCCCGGCGGCGGGAAAAGGAGGCAGATGATCGGGTAACTGCTCTTGCGGTTGGGCTACGGCGGCGGCAGCAGCAGCGGATGCACGAGAGCTGACGGTAGAGATCAGCCGGGGATTGACATGTCGGCCATAGCTGGGCCGAGCCAGCGGCACCGCAAAGGGACGAAGAACCAGACGAGCAGGCCTCATTGCAATGCGGAGATATCGAGATCTGGTTGAACAAGGCAAGTTTCCAAACCAGGACTTGACGAATCGCTGGGGTAGCTTCCGATGAATCAACTGGACCCCTCTCCTCGACTGCTGCTCGTCGTTCCCCCCACCCCTCCCTCCGTCCGATACACCGTTGTCTGCAGGTCGATTATGCAAGGAAGCGCCAGGAAACGCCGCTTATCGATGGCGACGGAACCGCCTAATTACGGGCATCCAGAGGTACTAGTAAGTTAGGTCGGTACCTAATGCAGATGCGTACACGATAAATTACTGACACAGTGTAGGCAGGTAAGGGGGGGGAGGGGGAGGGGGAGGGGGAGGTTGTGAAGTGAGGTATCTAACCCGCCAAGGAGGAAAAAAAAACCGACCACTTACGGTAGGTAGATGTGCAGTAAGTAGGGAAATATAAATACATCCTTACCTAGTAATCCCGGTTAAAAACTCGCGCCTCGGGCCACTTAACATCGGCGCTACAGCTTCGACCGAGTAATAGGCTGCTGCTGATTCGCCTTCGGCTTGCTGGGCATCGGGATGGTGGATTGCGACATTGCAAGCTCGGACTAGAAGGGGGGAACAGGGGGGGAGGTCCTCTGTCCGGGACGGACTTCGCCAACAGGGGCGTGAAAACGCATAGGTGGTTGAAGTTGAAGCGCCGTACTGCTGTACTGTCGAGCGACGTAGCCGCGCAGGCGATGGCCGGGGGCCGGGGATAGCTTGCCAGCCTCACCAGCGAGCCCGAGGATGCCTCCCTCCGCCCAAGCCGCACACCCACCTTTCGCCCCGGTCCTGGCCGCGAAGGCAAGCCGGCGACTACGCAGCAGGCAAGCAGGCCGTAGGGCTTTGCGCAAAAATGAGAGAGGAGAGAGGAGAGAGCGTAGCATTCGGCAGCGTGCGCATATCGCCGTGCGGTCGTGGAGCGTGCGGTCTAGACAGGCGCTGGAGAATCGCACGGGCGGCCCGCACCCCCGTCCGGCGATGCCTGGCCGGAAATGTCCCAGCCGCGTGCCACTCGCGAGGCCCTTGGTTAAGCGCGCAGCGACACTTATCCTATCACATGTGTGTGCGCGCCCTCCCCCCCGGTCGAGGCCGACCCGTCCGGTCACTCGACGCGCCGCGAGTAATCGGTGCCGAGGCGGTCTGGCGCCGCCCGAATACCATCGTCGCTTAATATTTATTTATCTTGTGGACGCCGCTTCTACGACAGCTTCTCCTCGGATGCGTTCTTTTAGAAAGAATTAACAAAATTACCTCCGCTTTTCTCCCCTCCCAGGCTGTCAGAATAGGAGGGGGGGTGAGAGGGGGAAGGTGAGGGGAGGATATATATATTATCGCAGCGAGGTGGGCCGAAGTGGTTTCGCCTTCACAGTCCCTCTCTTTTCTCGAGCCACGATCAGGCTCTGGGGACTTGACGCTCCCCTTTCTGCCTTGCTAGGCGTATAACACAAGTAGGTCCCGTATTCTCAGGGGTCTCCTACGGGGTTCGTACATAGTGCTTCCACACGACGTTTGTCTATCCTGTGTCCTCATAACCAACCGGACGACCTCCATGGTGCCCCTGGCTGAGATAATATTGGAACGCTTGGGGGCAGCGCTCAATAGTCCCAAGGAGGTGGTTAGGTAGGTAAGACTGGCAATCACTCACTATGCAAATCCAGTTGCCCTGACCAAGGTGGACCAAGCCGAAGCGAGTTACATATAGCGATTGTGTGGCTGAACCTAAGCAGGTTGAGGGGAAATAATATGGACCAATGTGCAAAATGTGTAATGACCGGATACCAGCTAGAGGTAGTGGTTCTTGCAGGAATACAAACTAGTCGCTATTGAGACGAAGGCCGCCATGGCCGACATTGAGATACCACCCCATCCCCTCCCGTACGACGTATACAACATTAACGCTCGCAGACTACCCCTTCCAGGCCGGCAATCGAGTAGGTAATTAGACGGAGGAGCATAGACTCGCGAAATAAAATCCCCACGTATAGAGTTGATCGTACCTGTAGGTATTCTCCCGATCTCGAGAGCTTGCTTGCGGAGGCATCCCGCCATCAGTCGAACTCTTCGGGGCACCAGACAACGACGCCGCGCTCCTTGTCGATGTGGAACCACTGCTGGCGATCTCGGCTCCAGGTCCAGTACGGATCCCGGGGGTCCTCGCCCGCGTCCTCGTCCGGCTGGTCGGGGTTGCACTGGAGGAACAGACCCTGGGACTCAGGGGAGACGGCGTCCAGGTTGGCCTGGAACGTTGACGGCGGGTTGAGAAATTCGTGCGACCTTCTCTGCTGCTCCGCGTTCGCCCACAGGGGGAACCGGAAGGCTGGAAAGCTCTGCGCGCGCAGGTCGGGCCGGGTCACCCCGTCGGACAGAGGAAAGGCCGCTGGGCGTCCTGGAAGCGGCCTCTCGTCGCGGTAGATCCCGAACTCCGGCACCGAGCTCACCTCGGCGTAGTTGCTACTTGTCGACCGAGCTAGCCCCGCTACCCAGGCACTGCTTGCGGTTCGAACTGCAAGATTCGAGCACGTTTCCAGCTCGTGATCCCGACTGTGAGAATCTGAGAGATTTCGGCCATTTCGTGGGAGGTCGTGTGTGAAAGATCTGGAGGGGCCAGAATCTCCTGTTTGACGACGATTCGCGTTCCCGGCCCCAAGTACCGTTGGCAGCACATCGTTATTCGAACCCGGGACTGGACGAGCTGTACGAGGGGCCGAGCTGGTAGAGTCCATGGAGACGGAGATAAAGGGCGGCGGGGGTAAGTGTGCTTCTCTAAACTGGGCTGGCGCCTCTATCACTCTTGAGGATGGCAGATTAGAAGAGGTATGTAGTTGCCGCTATGCTGATTAAGATCGGGGACTTGAGGACCTTATGTCTACATGTCGACATGTCTACCTATATATACTAGTTCGGTGAGTTGTTGCTTTGAATATTGCCCTGCCTCTCTTTGTGAATCAATATACGAGGCTGATATAGGTATTAGCCCGTAGCCTTCGGGAATCTAACTCTTCAACCTGAAGGCAGATCTTGTGATGCATACACTTCTTCATGTCCCTTTTCAAGCCCGGCATTTTTTATCCCAAAAAATGGGAAGATAGTGGTGCTATATCTACAATCTGTGGTGAGTTTCCGCGATCACGATCACTGAGACCGTCTGACTTAGGCTCGATAAACGAATAGAAGGGAAGTGAGAGAGGTAGCTAACATATTGGGAGGGGGGACTAGATGGGAGGAAGTGTTCATTGTTAGAATCCTCCAGAACGTCGATGATAGCCTAACGGTATGTCTAGGACAACAGAAGAGGCTGGCTATCTATCGCATGGTGGCTAATTGTTCATTTCTAGCCGCTATGGTGGTTGGTATAGGTGCAGATTGTCGAATATGGGCCGCGGCGTAGTTGTAATTACGCTGTAGTGTGATGGCCACCTCTGCGCGTAAGGTACAGGGCGTATCTAGGAACGTCGAGCATCCGCAATTCGCACTAGGGCAAAGCTATTAAGTAATGTTGTCAGCACTTGGCCTTTGTCCCTTGCGGCGGCCCCCACTCACGTGACATCCAGGGAACCTTAGTTGGGTCTAGTAGAGCAAGTCTGCCAGTATAATAGAAAATATTAGGTACGTAGATCGGGAGAGCTACGTAGGAACTGAGGTTGCTCTGCAGTGCGAGCAGCAGAAGGTGGGAAGAAGAGGTTGAATTGACTGACTAGCTAACTAGGAAGGAAGTGAACAAAGAAGATGCGAGCTACCCACACACACACAATAGGGAGCTGGGAGCTAGGTTAGGTAAACGAGCATTCAGAGAAGAAGTAGAGAGCTATGTATAGATGGCTCTCTACGTGACGGAAAAGCATTTCAAAGGCCGCGTTATTTTGTTACTAGGGGATTGGCGAAGCCAAGCTTTTCCTCGGGAAATTCGTGCCGATTGCGGCGGGCCGTGGGCGGTGAGAGCGAGGTCTCCTATTTCCTGGGTGCGACTACGTTATTCTAGGTTGGCCGACGCAACACACACATGGGGACGGAGGCAGAGACAGACAGACAGACAGATAGAGATAGGGACGTCGGGGGAATATATTGATCAATCCACCCGGCAGTTCCCTGCTGAATTGCGCGCCGTGCGCAGTCCCCAGACCCCAGAGGATCCCTGTCCCGATATCTCTGTTTCTTTCCCGTTCCCTCCTCCCTCTCTGCTCTCTCCTCTCCTCGTCCTCTCCCTCCGTGTTCATCCCCTCGCTTCCTCTCCTCGCGCCCACACCCATCGTCGCCGGCCCCCCCGTCGAACGCACCGTCAAACCCGCCTCCGATGGCAGTAGAGAGAGTGAGCTCGGCTCAGCTGAGACGCTTCGTGCTCTCGACACCTTGGAGCAGGACCGCATACCACACCTGCAGAAATCCGGCTCGTGGACATGTTGCTGCAGGTAGAGTGCCTTGTCCCTTTCTCGCCGTTTGCTGCTGTCAGGTCCCTTCTTTGACGATTGCCTTACCCCCTACCCTCATCCCCCACGGGAAAAAAAAAAACCTGTAGGGAAAAAAAGGGTAGAGGGTGAGGGGGGGGGATTTCTCCACACGAGTACCTGGCCATTTTTCCCAATACCCCTGAAGTTAGGTGCGACATACCCACCCACAATTTCTGGGGATGGCCTCCTTGTCACTGTCAGTCACCATTTGCCGGCTGGCAGGTCGTGACAATATCGGCCCGTAGCGAGACGGCTTACCTAACACCTCCCCCCGACTTGGAGATCCTTATGCCGGACCCCGGGGCCAAGCCGGTTCGTCGTCGTGCGAGTGGGACGATGGCCCAGGCCTTGCGCTGTTTCTGGTGCGTGGACGAGTCAACATTCACCCGGTCAGGGACGTGGGCATGGGGGAAATGAGGGATAACTAAGACTTGCTTTTCTCTTCCCATACTTTCTCTTTTCTCCTTCTCCCAGACTCCTCCGCAATTGAAAACACTACCCTTGTTGTCTTAGTCACTACCGGCCGCCTTCTCCCTTCTCTACCTATAGCATCCAGGCGTCGACTGCACATACCTATCAAAAAAAGACCAGCCTCGGTGTCGGCGCTAACGCGAACAGCAGGACCAGGACAAGTACCCCCTCAACCTACCCCGCTGCTGTCATCCTCCTGCCGGCCCGCTACCCCGCCATCTCCAACGTTGTTGTCCCACTCTCGTCGAAGTTTCCACCCCCAGACCACGATGGCGAGGCTGAATCTCGGGAACATCAATCCCCACGTCGTCGAGGCCAAGTATGCCGTCCGCGGCGAGCTGGCCGTCAAGTCGGAGGAATACCGCGCCCGTCTCCGCAACGGCGACAAGAGCCTGCCCTTCGCCGAGGTCATAAGCGCCAACATTGGGAATCCCCAGCAGCTCGACCAGAAGCCCATCACCTTCTTCCGCCAGGTCCTGAGCTTGCTCGAGAACCCGAAGCTGCTCGAGCACGAGGATGTCCTCTTGAACGCGCTAGCCTACCAGAAGGACGTCCTCGAGCGAGCCAAGTGGCTCCTGAGCCAATGCGGCAGCGTCGGAGCCTACAGCGCCAGCGCCGGCGTGCCCGCTATCAAGGAGAGCATAGCTAAGTTCCTCGAGAGTACGTGACGGATCTTCCTATTTGTTTATTTATTTATTTTAGTAATGGTCCTCGTGAATCCGCGGATGTGTCGGAGAGACCCGTCGAGGCTAACCGTTGATAGGGCGCGACGGCTTCCCCGCCGACCCGGCGCACATCTACCTCTCGGCTGGTGCTTCTTCCGGCGTGAACACCTTGCTGCACATCATCTGTGCCTCCCCCACCACCGGCGTCCTCGTGCCCATCCCCCAGTACCCGCTCTACACCGCGTCACTGTCCCTGCTCAATTCCACCTGCGTCCCCTACTACCTCGACGAGGCGGCCCAGTGGGGCACGTCTCTAGCCGCTATCAAGGAGTCCTACAACAAGGCCAAGAGCGACGGCATCGATACTCGCGCTATCGTCATCATCAACCCCGGCAACCCGACGGGCGCGTCGCTGTCCGAGGCCGACATCCGGGCTGTCCTCGAATTCGCCGCCGAGGAGAAGCTCGTTGTGCTCGCCGACGAGGTCTACCAGACAAACGTCTTCGTCGGCCAGTTCCGCAGTTTCCGGCAGATACTCCTCACGCTGCAGCGCGAGCAGCCCGGCCGCTTCGACGCCGTCGAGCTCGCGTCGCTGCACTCGGTGTCGAAGGGCATGGTCGGCGAGTGCGGTCATCGGGGCGGCTACTTCGACCTGCTCGGTTTCGCCCCCGAGGTCGAGGAGCAGATCTACAAGTTTGTCTCGATCACGCTGTGCGCCCCCGTCATCGGCCAGTGCCTCGTCGAGCTCATGGTCAACCCGCCGCGGCCCGGCGAGCCCTCGTTCGAGCTCTACGACCGCGAGTACTCGGCCATATTCGGCAACCTGCGCTCGCGCGCTTACGCCCTGTACGAGGCTTTCAAGGAGATGGAGGGCGTCGAGTGCGGCGAGCCCCAGGGCAGCATGTACCTCTTCCCAACGATCCACGTGCCGCCACGCGCCACCGAGGCAGCCCGCGCCGAGGGCCGCACCCCCGACGAGTTCTATTGCATACGGCTGCTCGAAGCCACCGGCGTCTGCGTCGTCCCTGGCAGCGGCTTCGGCCAGGTCGAGGGCACCCTGCACTTCCGCACCACCTTCCTGGCCCCCGGCACCGAGTGGATCGGTTCCATCAAGAAGTTCCACCGCGAATTCTTCGACAAGTACAGGTAGAGAGAGATATAGAGCCACCCCTTTGCGACCTACCACGTATACAGAGCAAATACCATAAGATAGGGCGATATAATATGGACATATGCATGAATGGGCGACTGTTTCTCCGATCGTCCAGACCATTTTGGATCACCGAAGCCTTGTTGCATTTTCCCTGTGTTCCTCTCCCCCCCCCCCCCCCCCTTTTCTTTCTGTTGGAGACCTAGAATCTGTGTAGGGAAATCCGTTGCTGGAACGAGGAAGAGGAGACAACTAAAAGAGCGATTACAAAAAAGGCTTGAGCGAAGAAGAGAAGAGAAGAAGGGAGGAGAGACCGAGGGGGACTTAGATTTCGTCCCCTATAGAAAAAAGACTTGAAAGATTCAGCCTGTCGGGTAGCTACTAGCAGCTCTCCCATTCAAGTGTTGGAAGCTCTAGGAAAGACGATGAGGGCAGCCCACCCCCACGTTTCCTACCTTGTCAGCATTCACGAGGGGGGAATTTGCACCCCTAGATCCCCCAGACGACTTTAGCTTATGAGCAAAGTAAGCACGAGAAGTCGTTTCTACTGGGATCTATTTTTTGGGACTTGATGTGTTGTTACAACGCTTTTTCTAAGAACGGGGGCTACCCCTTCTCGTTAGTTGCAAGCGAACAAGGGTTCGCCTGTCCATCCTTGACAACGCCATGAATTGTCACCGCGGCGTACTAGGCGCGCTAGGCGTACTTCGCCGCGGTGCACGTCGTCGCCTCCACCGCTCCCCACCTACTCCGCCCCCTAGACTTCAAATCCTCCTCCTACGCCCTCTCGCTGCCGCGGAGCCGCACGGCCTGGCCGTACTTCTGCAGCTTAGTGATGAGTTGGTCACCCTGCTTAACGACGTCCTGGTACTGCTTGTTCTTGTCGTCCGGGCGGTTCGTCTCGATGACACCCTTGCCGCTGACGCGGTCAATGGTGCACGGGATGCGCCCGCCGGCGATGAACCTGGCGAGGTCGCTTCGGGGGAGGGCGTCAGCGCGATGGCCAGCTCGGCAGAGCTAGAGAAGACGAATTGGCCAGGGGAGGTAGGAGAGGGCGAGGGAAAAGAAAGACGTACCGGTCGAGGAAGTCCACCGTGACTCCGAAGTCGTTGGCCATGCTCTCCAGCCCCACGACGCGGTAGCTCTGCAGCAGCTGCTGGTAAGCACGTAGCCGCATCTCGCGGATGAACCAGCCCTTGTGCTCGTGCAGGTAGCGGTCCTGGGTTAGGAATTGCTCCTCGACCAAGGCCAGCGCCTGGAAGAAGAGCTTGTAGTTACCGTTATACAAGCTGTTGACCAGCTGGGCGAGGGGGGAAAAGTCGACCGCCATCTCCGCCTCGGGCTGGTCTACACTGGAGCCTAGTGTAGTCAGATTGACGGCCGTAGTGGTCTTGGTGGGCGCGGCGGCGGCGGCGGCGGCATCCTTAGGATCGCCCATCTCGGCGTCCTCCGCACCCGGCCCCGCGGAAAGCGCGCCGGTCAGGGCGAGCAGCTTGTCGTCACCGTCGGCTCCCAGGATGGCTTTGATCTCGGGCGCATCGACCACTTTGCTCTTGAAGTCGACCCGCTTGAGGGAAACGGAGCCGGCGAGAACCGAGTAGACGACCAGATTCGAGTATGTGCATAGTTCGTAGCTCGTGAATGTGGAGAGAGAGTCGAGGAGGAGCGGCGCGGCGAGGTTGTACGATCGGACGGTCAGAAGATGGAGGCCCTCGTAAGCCTTTAGGCGGTTTCGGCGGTCCCAATCGCCTCCGCTGTCGACGAGGGTCTTGGCTCGGGCGACATGCTTCCTGACCAGGGCCTTGTCGCCGTAGAAGAGGCCCATGCGGATTATGGCTAGGACGAGGTCGATCTTGGTGCCGAGGATGCCCGTCTTTTCGAATACGTCTTCGTAGGCTGCTATCGCCTTGTCCTATAGGCAAGGACGTCAGCAATCCAAGTCCCGGGAGGGGAAAGAAAAAACAGCGCGGCGGCCTACCTTGTCGCCGATCCGAGCAAAGAATTCGGCACGCTTCCCTCGCGCAGCCATGATCTCGGTGTCGCCAGCCTTCTCCACGGCCTCGTCCTCCTCCTTCTGGTACCCGTCGAGCTCCTTGTCGTTCTCGGCCTTGAGCTGCTGGTAGACCTCCTCGTCCCAGGGCAGGGTGACTCCGACGGTGGAGCCCTTGGTGGCGACCATGCCGGCCACGCTCGGTTTCCGGCCGACGGGCTTCTGCGGCGGGGGCGCGGACGAGGTGGTCTCGCCGGTCAGGTTCAGGATGCCCTCGGTCGGGTGGGCGAGGTACTTGTACAGCGGGGCCATCTTGTGCTCGCCGATGCCATCCTGCAAGCTCTTGACGGCGGCCTGCTGGGCGGGCCGGGTAGCGTAGGAATTCGTGATGGTGAAGACGTGCTGGGCGAGAGGCAGGAGGGGCCACTTCGCGTACTGCGGATCCGAACCCATGATGGAGGGCAGGGTCGAGATTCGGCGGGCAGCGCGAGGGCAGAGTGAGACGGGCCGCGGGATTTTTTTTTTTTCGAGAGCAGATAGAGCAGTAGATAGGTTAGACGAAGCTCTAGGGACAGGCGATTAGGAGAGAAGTCGAGAGAGATAGGTAGACTGGAGGGAGGATGACACGAGTGTTGATAGAGAGAGAGCTACTAGCAGTTTTGCCCAACTCGCCAGTATCTAGAGCTGCCGCCGCCGCTTGCTACAGGCGGCCACCAGTGGACGTAACTTGTCGCCAAAGCGGCGGTCACCGGGCCAATCATACAACTTTATATGGGAGGCGGGTCTAAGCGAAGGGCTGGCTGCAGGGGTCAGGTACGTACCAGCCTCCTCTTCGCTCCGCGGCGTGAGACCTAACGACCTCAGGTATTGTAGGTACCTGAGGTACCTAGGAGGCAGGTAGGTCAGGTTTCGTATAAAAAAATATAAAAAGGCCAGTACACAGCTCTCAAGTACTGCGCCGGCGATTCTTCTATCGCGCACTACTGATGGCTTCCGTACCTCTCTCCTTTGAACATCCAATTCCCCTGCCGTTCCTCTAGCGGTACAGGTACTCCATAGATGTAGGTACCTAAGGTGCTCTCGAGAGTACCTACAGGCCCATACCCATAGTGCCTCTAGATAGACAGACCTGCCCTCCCTCCGCCCGCATCCTCGTCGCGCCTCTGCCAATTCTCGGCACAACCACCTACTCTAAACAAACGCACAATCTGCCAACGACCAACACGTGAACAGCAAGCCACGGCATACGCAGTACCACATCGCCATATGCTCGCATACTCTCCCGAGAATCTGCACGCAGCGCGCCGACAGAGAAGGATAAAACTAAAACGCCAGATTCCCCAAGTGCGGTAGAACTCCATTGCCCGCGATGGCAGGAGACGACGTCGTCGAGGAGCTGCCTCAGCCCTTCGATGCGAAGCGGCTCGAACCCGCCAAGAAACGCCGACACTCCCAATCCCCCGTCAGGGGCAGCGACAAGAAGAATCGTCGCGAGGACAAGCCGGGCAAGTCCAGCCGTCCGGGCATATCTTCAATCGACGAGCCGCCCCAGCCTTTCGATGCGAAGAAGCTCGAACCCGCAAAGAAGCGCCAGCGCTCCACCTCGCCCTCCGAACCCCCCCGGAAGCTCAAGCGCCCCGGCCGCGGCGCCCGCTTCTCCCAATCCGACACCACGTCCATCCGCCAGCGCCAGGAGCACCGCGAGCGCGAGGCCGCCGAGGCTGCCGCCACCCAGGCCGTCCTAGAACAGCGCGGCATCAACGATGTCGTGCGACAACACTACAATGCCGTGCCCGAGAGGGGCAGGGACTGGAGGAAGACGGACAGCCGGATCAAGGGGCTGCGGTCCTTTAACAACTGGGTCAAGAGCACCCTCATCCAGAAGTTCTCGCCGGACGAGGACCACACGCCCGGCGCCCACGAGCACGGCCGCGACATGGCCGGCGCCAGGGGCCACGAGCTGCTCGTTCTCGACATCGGATGCGGCAAGGGGGGCGATCTGGGCAAGTGGCAGCAGGCGCCCCAGAGAGTGGAGCTGTACGTCGGGCTAGATCCCGCCGACGTCTCCATCGATCAGGCAAAGGAGCGATACCGCAGCATGAGCCACCGCAGCAGCGGCAGCCGGGGCGGCAGAGGAGGCTACAGGGGAGGCGGCCGCCCGCAGCACCTGTTCGAAGCACGCTTCTTCGTGAAGGACTGCTACGGCGAGTCCATCGGCGACGTCGACATCGTTCGGCAGGTGGGCTTCGACACCGCGCCGATGGGGAGAAGCGGTTTCGACATCGTCAGCATGATGTTCTGCATGCATTACGCCTTCGAGAGCGAGGAGAAGGCGCGGAGGATGCTCCAGAACGTTTCGGGCGCTCTGAAGAAGGGCGGCCGCTTCATCGGCTGCATACCGAACTCGGACGTCATCGGCGAGCGGGTCACCAAGTTCAACGAGCGGATCGCGGCCGCCAAGAAGGAAGAGAAGGCCGAGGGCAAGGAGGAATCGGCCGAGGGCAAGGAGGAAGGGGAGGCCGAGGAGACGGCGGAATGGGGAAACGACCTGTACCGGGTCCGGTTCCCGGGCAAGACGCCCGAGGACGGGGTCTTCCGGCCGCCGTTCGGCTGGAAGTACAGCTTCTTCCTCGACGAGGCGGTCGAGGAGGTGCCGGAGTACGTGGTGCCCTGGCCGGCGTTCCGGGCGATAGCGGAAGACTACAACCTCGAGCTCCAGTACCACCAGCGGTTCCGCGACATCTGGGAGTCGGAGAAGGACGACCCCATACTGGGACCCCTGAGCGAGCGCATGGGCGTCCGCGAGAGGGGCCGGGGCCAGCTTCTCGTGACGCCGGCAGAGATGGAGGTGGCTAACTTCTACGTCGCATTCTGCTTTTACAAAGTATAGAGAGAGCGCGCCGCCGAGGGCGATCGGGACGAACTTCGGGATCGTCTGCGGCTCTCGATCACCGCCCTCCCCCGATGTAGGTAGGGAGAGGGGGGGTCACAGTTCTGCGCCGGGTGCAGGGGTTTTTCCCCGATAAACTCGAAATTGACATCACGGGCGCGATCGAAATCATTTGGCACCGTCCCCACAGAGCATTGGTTTGGGGGTGGCCAGACGGGCAGGATGGGCAGGGCAGGGTAGGACAGGTATGTAGTTAGGTAACCGAATCGACCTGCTGCGTCTGCTATGGCGTGCAGCCAGTCCCGGCTATCTGTCCCACGTAGTATCTCCATCTCCCCCCCATCCCGTCTAACCCTGGTTCCTCGCAGCAGCTGGGCGGGAGGTGCAACATAGGACGTGGGATCCGGGAGGGGAGCAATATGCGAACCGGCGGCACGTACAGTTGGCGAACGACGACCTGTGTCGCTCGGCTCCCTCTCCCGGCTTATCGGGGCGGAGCAATCGACAACGACGAAGCGAACTGATGCTTAGGCTGACTCGGTCTCTCTCTGTCCCTCTGTCACTCACTCTCTCTCTCTTTGCCTATCACCACCTTGTCCTTTTCTCCCTCCCCCCCTGACTTCCTAGCGCAAGGCGCCGCGCCCTGAGGAGGCCTCTCCTCTCCCCTGGAGCCAAAGCAGGCATTATAGTGGCATTTGCTCTTCCATGCAGTGCGTGGGCAGTACGACAAAATAGCCACCCGCGATGAGGCTCCCGGGCATAGCGCGGTTGAGGCTCGGCGGTTAGTGGTTGTCCTTGTGGGGGGGGGGCAGGACATTCGCTTATTGCACAGCAATGCCTCCCCCCCTCCGCCCACCCCCCACGCCGCCGGCTACACCGATCTCTCAACTAGGTAATAGGTAATAGCAAAACAGCACTGGTGGGATTCCCGTCGGTCTGCCACCCTGATCAGGTGGAACGTCCCCGGCTCGTCGCATCCTCGCGAGGCGCACCCGCCCCGGTGAGCTGGAAGCGGCGGCGGGTGCGCCTCGCAGGCTCGGTCATTACCTATATTCCTGTTACGCGGCGGCGGGGGCACCAGGTGTTTCTCGATGCGGCCTGGCGGCCTGGCTGCCTGCTTCCCCCCACACTCCCCCCCCCCCCCTTTCTTTCTTTCTCGCACCTCGCACCCCCTTCCCCTTTCTCTCTCCGTCTCTCTATCTCTCTACGCAGCATACTCGCGTCCGAATGCCCGCCCGGAATCGCCGGCGCTGCGTGCGGCCGGCGGGCGTATTACGAGGGCCGGGAGGACAAGCTCGGCCCCAGGGGCCGGCGCGCAGAACAGGCAAGGAGGGGAGAAGATACGGATCAGAACCTGCTGGCGTGAAGAGTCTACCCTACTAGCCGATAGCCAAAATAAACAAAAGATATATAAAATAAAATAAAAATAAAAAGCCATAGTAACAACGATAGCCGTGAAAACCGCCCGCTCCCCTCCCCCACTCCCTGGCGTGAGCGCATGCCGCTGCCTTCTAGGCCCCGATGCGCGGAGAGATACTCTTTCATCTTTTCTTCACCATACTAGAGACCCCGTCGCAAGCTAGAACCGAGCCACCTTTACAACGACGGGGAAAATCAACACCATCGTCGCGTGCGGGCGGGAGGATCCCGGGCCCTGTCTCCATTCGCGAGGACCGCCTCGCGCGGCCGCTCTCTACCGCGTCCTCCCCCGCCAGCGTAGAAATCCAGCCCCAGCCCTCGCCCCCTTCCGTAGACCTCCCCATCTCGCCCTCTTACCTTCTTCTTCTTCTTCCCCTTCCCCTGCCCCTGCTCCTTCTCACCCTCCTCTCCTCTCCTCTCCTCTCTCATCCGCGCCCTAGCCCCGGTCCGGCAGCCGGGAGCAGGTGCGCGAGGCCTCCTCGCGCCGCGGCCGCCGCCTGGTCGTCTTGCGGCGGCGCGCGGTAGTACCGGGCGTCGGGGTAGTGCTGCTGCTGGCCGTGTGTGTGGGCGTGGGCGTGGGCCGCCATCTCGTAGCCGAGGTAGGGTGGCGGCGCGGGCGGGTAGCCCAGATACGGCGGCGCGGGCGTCGGCGCGGGCGCGCAGTCCGGGTCGGACGTCGCGGGCAGCGGCGGCGGCGCCCCGAAGAGGAACGCCCCGCCGGCGCCGGCGCTGTCGCTGTCGCTGCTGCTGCGGGGCGCGCCGCGGTCGGCACCGCGGCTGTCCCGCGTCTCCCGCGCGGGCGGGGGGGCTAGGCGGCCGGGCGGCGCTGGGCCGCCTCTGCGCGGGGCGCGGCCCGGCGCGACGTACCGCTGCGCGCCGCCGTCGGCGTACGCGTGCGGCGGCCGCCGCTGCGGGTGGCGACGGGCCGGGGGCGGGGGCGGGAACGGCGGGTACGTCGGAGGCATCGCCGCGATCGCCGCGAACTCCGCGGGGAGCAGCATGGGCGCCGCCGCGGTGGGCGACGGCGACGCCGGGTCCGAGCCGTATCGGGCGCCGCTACTACCGCCGCCGCTGCCCGTCGCCGTCGTCGCGCTCGACGACACGCTACCCTTGCGGCAGTTGTACTTGCGCACGTTCCAGCGCAGCAGTCGGCCTCGGTACGCGCGGATTCTAGAGGGAGGGGGGGCAGGGCGGGGCGGGGCGGCAGGGAGCGCGGAGCCCAACGAGGAGGACACGTCGACGTGCCTTCTCCCGCGCCCCCGGAGCCTCTTGCCTGCCCCGTCGCCGACCGCTCGTGTTAGTGCTCGACGTTCTCGGCTTTCCTCCCTTCCCCTCCACTCCCTGCTTTCGGCGAGGGGGTTTCTCGTTCTTGTCACGCATCTGGCACGGCCGCGAGGAGCGCGAGACGCGGGGAGAGGGTGAGGGACGCGAGGAGGTCTTCGCGGAGGGCGGGACGACTTGTGCTAGACTAGAACTGCCAGGGAAAACGAAAAAGAAAGGCAATTATGTGTAGGGGGAAGATAGGAGAGAAGCGAACATGAAAGGGGGCGGGGAAAAGGGGGGGGACAGAGGGTGAGTGCTCACGAGGCATTGAACCCGTGCTTTTCGCTCATGATCCGACGCACATCCGATAGCGTATTCTCCGCATAGAGAGACCGGATCGTGGCCTCGTAAACATTCCACTGTTTCGTCATACTGTAGTCGTCGTCGTCGTAGGGTGACGTTCGCGCGCACGATGGCCTTTTTTTCACTACCTGATATATGATGTCTGGAAGGAAAGGGGGCGAGAAGGGGGAGGGAATAGGTAGGGAGGGTAGGGTAGGAAGATTAGGGAGGTATCAACCGGATAGCGAAGAAAGGGACGATTGTATAGGTCACACAGCCGGCCCTGATAGTCATGGTTATGAGGCCCGGTAACCCGGCTACAGAGCCTCGCCGTAGGCCTCTCGCTCTCTATCTCCCTCCCTCTATCTCTCCGTCTCTCTCCCCGTCTCTCTCCCCGTCTCCCTTCCCCTAAACCACACGTGCGTGCGGGGGGAGGGGGAGGAGGAGGAAGGACTGGGTGGAAAGGCCCTTTAGGGTAGGTGTAGAATTGCTCGCTGGCCGAGGGAGGGCGAGGTCGATACTTAGGGACGGGTGTCCGCCCTTGAGTGTTCGTCGTACTTATCGTAGGGAAGGCGGTGTAGGTGGCAGAAGAGGCAGGCTGCGGGCGCTTTCCCTTCAGTCTCTTTCCGTTTTTCTTCCCTCGGATTTCGTCGGCGACTCCCTCGGGAAGGGTAAATTATGGGCATGGACGTGAATTGTTATGTCTAAGAGAGCGTCGGTCCCTGGGAGGCGGAAACGGGTCGACCGCCAGGACCTCTTCTCTTCAACGGTTCAAGCCTCGTTCAAAGACCCAGGGAGGGGAGAGAGGGAGGAAGGGGAGAAACACTCGGCCTCCAGGACGAACCGACGAACCAGCCCACCGGCCTCACTGAATCAGGGGAGTGTATCCGAGCCACAAAAGGACTGCGCTTCCGGTTACAGCTGCACCAGAGCCTGCTTCTCTAGCGCCGTCATCATGCTGGAGGTGACGACGCCATATAGCAACGCCTTCAGTTGACCCCCCTCCCGACCGTAGTTACTTAAAAGACGCTGGGTTGTAGGTGGACGTAAGCGAACTTGGCGTGTGTCTAGGCACCCCCGGCCGCATTTCAGCTCACGAACCATTCATCCCCTAGAACACGGTCATGTTCATCGCCGATGAACTCACCTCGGGACCGGTCCCGCCCCTCCTCACCTGAGGCTGATGGTTCGCGCCATGCCGCGCAATTGGGAGCCCCCAATCAGACTAGGACGAGAGACTCTGGCTCGGATCGGCCACCACTCTTAGTCATCCCCTTAACGTGGTCCCGAATGACGAGATGCTACAGTGATCGGGGGGGGGGGGGGGGACGTTCAGCATCCAACTCCCAGAAGGGAAGGACAAGGGGCGGATAGGTGGCATTCGCCGATCGCAGGGATCCTAGTCGGCCGGACAATAATCCACGCTCCTATATCAGTCAATACGTAATTGGGCGCGATGGCGGCAGGTGGCCGACATGAACAACGCGTCGATATTGGGTCGGGGGCGTTTCTGTTATCGACGTATTAGGCGACTTGCGCATCGGGATCAAAGACAAAATATACATTACTACCCCCCACCTTGACTTATTGCTATACCCTCGATCTCGATTATTACCCCGTCTTCGTTCGGCGCTCTTCCTAAGCCCCCTCCCACCCCCCGCTTTCAGTCTTCGAAGCAGCTGTTCTTCTGTTCATCGCCTTGCGACGCCACGACCGGGGGTCGAAGCAAGAACGTCGTTACTATGCTTATCCGGCCTGCCGTGGCCCAAGTCGTCCCCCCATCTTGTACTGTGAAGTTGGGATGACTGACTCATTCCTTCTCCTTGCCATGCAGCTCGTAAATCCCTCACGCCGACAGCCCTGGGCTTCCTTTCAACCGTTCCGTTGCGAGGTGGCAGGTAAGCTATGCCTCTACGCATCGGCCTCCTTCTTCTTCTCCGAGGCTGAAGCACTATCCTTCATCGTGCTTTGCCGGGTGACCGCGGGCGACAGGGCCGTAGGGCTGCTGACGGTCTCGCCGCCCATGATGCCAGATTCCTGCTCCTTGTGGCCGACGCTGGAATCAACCTTGGTGCTCGCACCACTAATAGAGCCAGGAGTGCTACCAGTCGGTGAATGAGGCTGGCTATTGGAAATAGATCCAGTCGTGCCGGCCGCGATGCGGATAGCGTCGTACCACTTTTGGGCATCGGCAGCCGAGTGCGCCTTGAATTGCAGCTCGGAGGTCCCGGCCAATTTGCTGCTGAAGCTCCCACCCCTATCCTTCCCTTTGATGTAGAACTTTTCGCCGCTCGGCACGCCAATGACGGCATCGGGAAGGTAGATGGATAGCTCAGGTTTCGGGTCGATCCGTACGTTATCGTCGTCTTTGAACTCGTGCAAGAACTTGGATGGGGTGACGACGTAATAGGCCGACTGGGTGCCCCACGATAACTTGTTTCGCGACTTACGTTCCAGGCTGCCCTCGATCAGCGCCTTGGTGGAAACGTGGTTCTGATTCGGAAAATTAACCGACTCCACGCTCCGGGGCGGGTCATTCGGATCGACAAGACGGTTACCCTCACGGGACAGGAAGCCGTTCCACTCAAATTCGGCCGGGATGCGTTGGGCCGCGCCGAGCATGTCGACGTAAAGCGCCCTCATCTTCTCCGCTTGGCCACCGGCGACCTGATTGAGAGCCTCTATCGCCTGCTGGACCACTTCCACCACGTGGGCCTCGAAGGCCTTAAAGCCGTCCTGTATGTTGATGAGGTCATTCCTGTGATTGTTCTCCTCGACAACCTGCTTATTCAGCCTGTGGAGGACTCCGCGTTGGATAACATAAGGGTCCTCGCTCGGGGTGAGCTTAGCGCCTGTCGATTCAAAGGCGGCGGCGTTCTGGCTGAGAAGTTCGATATGCTTCTGGGTGGCGCTCCTCGCCTTCTCGATCTCCTTTGCGCTCTTCTCGGCATTGTGCGAGACTTCCTTATGCTTCGCCTTGATTTCTTTGTGCAGCCGCTCGAGGATGGGCAAGACGGTCCCCTTCAAGATCTTTTCGGTCTCCGCGTTCGTGTTGATCATTGCCTTCGGCGCGTTAGGACGTAGGTATAGGACGGGAGAACCAGGCCAGTCGGGGATGGGGGGGAGGGGGATACTACCTGCGTGTTGACGCGCACGTTCTCGAAGAAACCGGCGACGCCACCGAGCCCCTGGTCGAAATGGGCGCCTTCTCGAAGGGGGTGAGAGATCGTCTTAAGCACCTTCTCATACTCCTTGGAGTGCGCCCTATGAGCCTTCTCGGTCGCTCCCACGTACTCCTCCAAGTAGACGACGGCGTGCTTCCAAGCTTGCAGTCTCTCGGTGAGCAAGCCGGCTGTCTAGAGATCGGGCGGGCCGAAATCAGCAAGAACTCCGGTCGGGGGAGCAAGGCCAATCGGGACTCACCGTAGTAGGATCGATATCGGGCACGGGGCCGTCGCTGAAGGTAGTGCCTTGCCTCAGGGGCAAGGTATGCGAGTCACCGCTCATTCTGGAGTTTGTATGGCTGATGCTGTCCTGTTTCGGAGCTGGCGGCTAGCTGGCAACGTGCACTCAACCCCGCACTGGGAATCTCGTGGTCAATTGGATCGTGTTGGGAAGGTCAAGTGAGCGTAAGAATGGCCCCTCGCGAGAGATAGGAGACGGCGATATCACGATGCGCTCCAGACGGGACGCAACAACGTGTCGGTGGCGAGGGAGACCCCAAGCAGCTAATTAATGAATGAATTAATTAGCACTCGACGACGGTATCCACAGCAGGGAAACGGAATAGACCTGCCAGAGGAGGTGGCGACGGTGGGGAGACGATATCCCTGCGCGGATCGCTGGGAGCTTTCAGCCCTTGGCGAATCGAGTGGACCCGCTCAATCTGAGATGACACCGATGCGAGATGGCGATAAGAGGAGAACAGGACTACGGCACGCATTCGAGTCGTCGAGCAGCCTGGGGGCCCATCTACGCTATACCGCGCGGTGGCTCGCGTAGGATAGATCGGGAGGCGAGCGGGGGGACACGACGATCTATCGACGGGAATTGGGCGTCCGCGCCGAAAAGAGAAAGGAGAGCAGGTAAATAATAGGTATGTAGGAGGTTGGTGAGTGCGAGCGAAGGCGTTGGTATTTCCTGCTGGTCCGTCCTTTGCTGGTGTCCTCGCTTCTCTCGCACGTCGACGGGCCAGCGGCAATCAGGGCGTGTACTAATCCGGTCGTGGTCCAACTTCACTAAACTGCCTTAGATACCTACACCTAGCAACCTGCATGTCTAGGTACCTACGTAGGTACCCACGTAGGTATACCGTAGGTCAGTAGCCAGATGAGACGGGGTGCAGCACACACTGCATCCAGGCATGTACGTACACAGGCATATTCCTTACATGCGCATCTACTACCTTAGGTAGATGTACTTAGGTAGGCGTACCTACGTGTCTCGGTCATGTGAACCCCCTGACGTCATCCGCCAAATGGGCGGGCACGTCGACAGCCGACAACCTGTATCCGAGGTTAGGAGGGGTCCTCGCTATAGGTACCTACGCTTTGCCTAGGTAGGTTACGCCTAGGCGATAGGCACATTTACCTACCCAAGGTAACCCGCCTAACCTAGGAGGTAGGTAGGCGATTATTAATCTCCCCATACTACCCCGAGTTACTAGAGGCCGGAGGTATGTGATGCGCCTGTGTCGAGGGCACCGCATCTCGATGGTGGGAGCTTCGTTAGGAAGTTGTGACGACGTCGGCAAGCCATGGTGCGTATGCGCGTCACGTATTATGCTTGACGTACGTACATATTATACTTCTGTCTACCCTGTCCCTACCTCTCTAACCTACCGACGTATGTAGGTAGGTATGTATATGAGGGTGCATGCCAGTGAGTACCTTAGGTACCTATATGCCCACCTACGTTACGTACCGAGGTAAGCGACCCGCACGCAGCGACAATCGACTTGTTGGCACCCTTAGGTAAGAAAAGATCTACATCGTGGTGCGGGTTAGCGACGCACCGCTCTACGCGACGAATACCTACATATAATATATACGCACCTATCTATGTTCAATACCTAAGAGGCGGCCGGCAGCTAGTTAGAGGGAGGAGTGGCGAGAGGGGGCCGGCGGGAATCGGGAACCGGTTGGTCGGCGTAAACGAGAGCTGCCTACCCACCCAGGGCAGCTCCCTCCTAATGGCTGAGCTACCTAGCTATAGTTAGAACAACCATTGCCCCGTGGCAGGCTGAATCGCACGAAAGGGACCGTTACCGCTCCGTCCCTACTACCTTACTCATACCCGCTCCTGCGCACATGCGAAAAGAGGAATCCCAGCTCGGCTTTCCGGTCTCCCTATTCTCCCATGGCAATAATCGCGCACGCGGCCAACGCCGAAGAGGAGAGTAAGAAAAAGGATAGGCACGAGGGAGAGGGCAGGCGACGGCGACGTGGGGAGAGGAGACAAGTAGACACCGGGGTAGGAGACATGCAGAGAGCGACCCCGTATTCCGGGAATGCATGTAGGTATGTTGTAAGTATAGGCCTATATACTGTACTAGCACAGGAGGCATATAATACCATACCTACCTAGCTTGTCTCCTAGGCATAGGTATAATACACATACCTCTCATATCGATTGGCACGGAAAACCTGAGGTGGGTGCGCTTTTCGCAAGCCCAAGATCTGGTTGCGGACAGACCGCATTCTTGGGACAGGCAATTCGGTTGCATTCCACAAGTCACTCGCCTACTGGGGGGACGTGAAGCCGGTAGCGAAATGAATGGAACCCGGCGTCGAAGCGAGAAACTTCCAGTTTTATCGACCACTTCGCTTTTCTCTTCTAGTCTTGTCGCATTCTGCGACGGCGGGTAGCATGCATCGCCGCCGTCCACCCGCCCATCCCCCCCCGCGCCCCATGCAGCAGAGGTGCCAACCGCAATTATCCGCGATGAAGAAATGCGAGTCAAACTTTTTTTTTCTGGGTTTCCATTTGCCGAGGCGGTGCACGAAGACGGCGTGTATGCGTGTCAGTGTGAGTGCGTGCCAGTGTGAGTGAGTACCAGTGTGACTGGGAGGGCGCGCGAGCGTAGGATGTGTATGGTATAATAGTAGTAAGTAGTAGAAATGGTACAGTGGTATTTGCCCCCTCGACACAGAGTTACCTCTCCTCCCCCCCCCTTTCTCTCTGCGTGCGTTTCGAGTAGATGGCAATGGTGAGCGAGAAATGCGAGCTGGGGTATATAGCAACTGTCAAAAGACGTATCGTTCCCGAATCATCATCATAATATGTGCCCGGCCGGCCAATTCAATCCCTGCGCGACAGCCATAATTCCTGTCAAATTCGCCGCCCGATGTGTAAGTGGTGCAAAGTGCAGTCCGCCCCGATACGACCTCCAGGGATTGCGATGCGACCACAGCCGGTCCTCCCCCTCCAATGAGCCGTGGTCCAACTCAATATCTCCAACGCCCCGGGCGCCCGAACCTAACGCCCCAGCGAGGAAGCAGAACAATTATAAACATTACGCCCGGAAAACGTAGTAACCGTAGAAGACACCCTCTTGGGAAACATTCCCTGATGGTAGAGTAGCAGTCGAGGACGGTGTCGTGGCAGCAGTGGTGGCCAGCTGGTTTAGCCACTTCGACCTGGGACAAGTCGAACTCGCCGTTCGCCTTCGAACCCCCCGAGTGCCCCGTGACCAGGGAAGAAATTAAACCCCCCTATCGAGTGCCGATTGGCTTGCCTAGTGGCCGAAGTGCTCCTCGATCGACTATCCGGCGCAGCGCCCGCCCCGTTGTGCTGACGCTCCGCGATCGTCTCCAGAGGGTCCGTCGCCACCACGCGAGAGGGCGAACTTGGCATGCTGATGCTCGCTGCGCTCACCGCTGTCTGGTAGTCGGGGAGAGCGACCGAGCCCGTGTAACTGTGCGTTCTCAGGAGCGGTGTTCTCGTAGCTGTCGCGTAGCTGGGTACCTTGCTCAGCTGGACCAGGTCGAGGAACTCGGTATGCTCCGGTGGAGTATGGTGGCCCGTAGGGCCTGCGTGCTCCTCCTCGCTCGTCTGTCGCGATAATTCTGTCGAATGCGTGTGCGACGAGTCCGCGGTATGCTCGCTATCCTGATGGTGGGTCAGGGGGGTCGTGGCTCCCGATCCGGGAACATGTAGTAGGTAGGATTCGTTTCGGCGAGACTCGTCGAGCGAGACGTCGTGCAGCCTGGAAGTCAAGGCAGCGGGTGGGACGGCTATCGCATGGATCATGGCTGCTACGTTTTCGGACGAGCCGGCTCGGGATTGCGCGTAGAAAGGACTGTTGACGCCGCTATGGATGCCGGGGGTTATGATTCCGCTCGGGTCCACGTCCTCGTAGAGTTGATCGAGCACATGCATCCCGTAGCCTGGAGGTGCCATGCTCGACGTTCCGGTATCGCCGGGATCACCTAGCGCTTCCGGCGCTTGAGAGACGAGATTGCCTTCTTCGTCTAAAGGCATGTTCGGGGAGATGAAGATTGTGATGGGTAGTGACGCCCTCAGCTGTATAAGTCTGGTCAGCGCACCGTGGCCGGAAAGAAACCCCCCCGGATAAAACTAGCAGAGGCTTGAGATTCCTCACCTCGGAAATATGGCCGTCGGGGTTTTTCAGCGCGACCGTGAGCTTGAGCTTGTGTCGGATTTTGATACCGTGGACGGAGCAATCTTGGATACACCGGCTCAATTTCTTCGGTAACGACAACTCTCTGTTGACGACCCACCCCTCCTGGCCGGTCTCCTCAATGTTGTCGCGCCAGTGGTTATCTCGGGAGACCTCGAAGCTCCAGGACATGACGTCGCGGTCGTGCTTGTACGATTTCGTCGGCGCCTGGAAGCTCTGCACGACAAATTCTTGGACCTCGATGAGCTTGACCGAGATGTTGCCCATCTCCAGGCCTTTCAGCAAGGGCGTGAAGCGCATCTCCAAGGGAACGTGGCTCCCGAAAACGACGGCTTTCTGCGGGACGACGACGGAGTACTCGATCTTGTTGGGCCATATGTTCTCCACGCTCATAGCGTGGTTGAACTCCAGCGCGGCGGGTTCGAGGGTCCGAATGATTCGGAGTCGCTTGAAAGTGTGCAGGTTTTTCGCCAGCTTGCCTCTCGAGACAGTCGCCTTCAAGCTGTAGGTGATGCCGGTCTGGTAGAGCCCCTCGACGCTCTCGGCCGTGTTCCCCGATAACTCTATCTCGAAAGGCCACTCGTAGTTCCCGCGGCCCAGCAGGTTGTGGTGGCTCGACTCGCCCACGAAGGGGGGCCAGGCATGTTTGAGGATGGTAAGCATCCTGTCCACTCTCTGGTTGTGGATCCCGGACGGCGTCTGCTTCCCGTCGACCCAAGCGACCCGGCAGTTGCCCACGAGCCGGAGATGGACATCCTCAACCCTCAGCGGCTCCCGCAAGCACAGGACCACGACACCCTTCAGCAGCTGCCCGGAAGCCTCGTGCTCGTTTCCACGAAAGACGATGAAGTCGTTCTCAAGGCTGTGGCCAAGACTTAGCAAGACGCTGGAAAGTCTTTCTTCTCCGTCCGGCCGTTCGAGTGAACCCGGGATGGCTTACCGTATCTCGAACAGGGCGCACACATTCCGGCTAGCTACGGAAGTGAAAGGGTTGAAGGACGGCATCTTGGATTCCGTCAACTCGGCTGCGTGCGTGGCTCTCGACGATACGGCTGTGCTCGCCAGAGAGCAGAGCAGCGAATTCCGCTGCCAGAAGGTAGAGTGCAGGTGATGGAGGCCAGTCATGGATAGAACGAGGAGGACAAGTTGGTGGTGGGCGGGACAGCAAGGTATTATAAAGGAGGAGGAGCTGGACAAGAAGAAGAACCAGTCCGCCCCTTGTTAGGTTAGGACACGCGTGGGACGGATTGCAGCAACCATGTAGGGCACAGCAACACGGACATGGGAAGAACCTGGTGGGCGAGTGGATACTACTACTTTTAGTTATATATGCTTTCTTTGTCCGTTCTTTTTTTGGCTGCCTCGATCAGAGGTAGGTAGGTAGGTTAGGTAAGGTACTGCGTAGGTATAAGTACTGCGCACTCAAAGCACGGAGGCAGGCGGGTGTTAGACGGTGGGTTGCGGGCCAGGCCCGGGTTTAAATACACGCCTACCTACGTCGAGGTATCTATATACACATATATATACATAGCTTGTCCCGGTGACGGGAGCCAGAGAGAGAGTGTGTGTGTCTGGGGGGGGGGGCGAGGGGGGCAGCTCGTCCCATTTTTCTGGCTCGTGGGCAGGTTTTGCCGTTTTCTCGAGAGTTCGTTACATGGCAACTTAACTTACACGGGTCAAGAGACTTTGTCCAAGGTTCCCTCCGCCGCCCCCGAACAACCGCGGTGGTACATCGCCGGTACGTACTTGCATGTAGGTATGTCCTTGGGTACCTTGGGCACTACGAAGCGCGATGGACCTCGAGAGAGAGAGCGGCCAGGGGAGAGTCGATCTGGAACTTGGCTGGCCCTGGATCGGCCTGGGCAGGACGGTGATAGCCGGCCGGGATCTGCGCCCGCGGTCGTTCTCGAAGAAAGAAAAAAAAAAAAGAGAACACGGAGCCCTCTTCGCGGAATGGTGCCATTGGATGGGATCGACTGCAAGCGAAGCGGGTGGGTGGAATCCACGACGGCAAGCGGCTGTGTTGGTAGGTACTGTTGTACTCACCTCCTCTATACCTCCTATCTACATACAGTACACTGTGCATACATGCATGCATACATTGCATACATTCATAAGTTGGTACATGACACATACGTGTACGACTCATTTGTTGGGTAAAAAGATGGGATAGATCAGGTACCGACCTGTTCTATGCCTGTTTTACCTGCTCATGTATTGCATTGTCCATCTATTGTCTTTCAAGGTACCTACCTCCCCCCTGAAGTCATAGCTCCCTTCATTCCTCCGAAGCTACCTAGGTACCTACTAATCGCGTGCGTAGAGGTATGTACACACGTACCTACGTGTGCAATAGACGGGCATCCATCCACCCATCCATCCATCCTATGCAAGTGACGACGATCTGGAGGGGATACGCTTTCGACTTTTTCTTCCCCCTTTTCCTTTCCCTTTTCCTTCCCCCCCTCTCTCATTTTTCTGCCTCTTGTCTTCCTGCCTTCCTTCCATGCCACCCTCCCATCTCCTGAGCCCAAAGGCTCCTAACCTTAGGTAGTTGATTCTCTACGTAGGCGCCCTGCGCCACTAGCTTGGGCTGGCATCCGGTTCCAGTGGGCGGAGTGCGGCATCACCCTCCCCTCCTCTCAGCTTTTCGCGTGCAGAGAAGTCGATATAAGCATGTACGTATATACATCCATATGCGTATAAGCCCAGTCATGTGGGTTAAGTCTAGGATCGAGACCTGATATCGACGGCTAGCACCAGTAGAATCCCGTAGGACCACGCCGTTTTGGTCATGGTGCGGGCTAGTCACGCGGTAGATGGCCGATAAGGGGCGAGTCGAAGCACCGACGGGAAGGTCAAGACACTACTACTACCTACCTAGGTAGCCTACCGATCTCTCCTCGACCTCCTACCTGCTAAACCTCCTATGGTGAGTAGCAATTATTACCTTATACTAGTATCCAAGGTTATAGGGGTGGGGGAGGGAGGGGATGAGGGTACTAGAGGTAAAGTTGTCGTATGTGTGTATACATATATATGTATATATGCATGCCTCTCGAGTCTATCGGGGCAATACCGGCCTCGCGATTGGGCTTCCTCTTTTCTGAATCCAAATTCTCCATGCATGTCCTGCCTGCCATCCACGCGCACGTCCTACGTCTTAGCGATGGAACACCGAGTGAACTGATCATCATGATTCACCAAAGACGCCGTCATATGCAACGCATGTAACACAGCACATGCGCTGTAGATTGTTTATCGTGACCCTCTCCCGCCGCCGTTCGAGACCCCTCGAGCGACTTGCAGTCCGAGCCCGCGGCGGCCAAGGCGGAGGAGGGGGAGAGCAATGCTAATCTCGAGTTCCAGCAGGTTAGGCGGTCCTGTCTCTCGCCCGCCCGCGTTAGTAAGAGGCAGGTATCGTGATCGCCAGCGAAGCAAGCAACCCTTGCAACCGGATACAATACCTAAGGTAGAGACATGTACATACACACGCGCGCGCTCTGTTCCGAAGATCTAGGCTCTTTCTTTCCCAATCACCTGGAATTATCGCATCATATGGTGTGGTGTGTGGAGCTGGGGTCTCTCGCGACGCCCCGTGTACTAGTTATTCACTTATACGATCCCTTCCCTTTCCGCTCGACTGCTACCTACGAACCTATCCAGCTGAGCCCGCCCGATTCTCTCCCAGATGCAGCCAGCCAGATGCAACATCCCCTCCCCCCTCCTCTTTCCCAAGAAGCTCACAGCCCGGGGCGGTGCTGACCGTAGCAGGTGCTGCTGATACGGATGGCGTCAAATCTCTGGCGGCGGGAAAATCACAGGGCAGGGCAGGGCAGGGTCCCCGAAATAGCCACGAGCTTCCGTGGGGGTGACATGTCCACTTCGGCGTCTTGTTTCCGCCGCCTATCTCTCTCTCCCTCTTGGCGGTGAATCCCGACCCAAGACACCGCTTTATGTCCCGTGGGCGTCAACCACTCCTCACCATCGTTCTATAGAGCTATGATTGTGGGCGACTCGTACGTACCGCTGGCACGATCCCAAGAAGTACGGAACCGTGCGCCAAGGGCGATTGGCCCACCGCTGCAACCTCGCCTGCATGTGCCTGGCAACTCTCTTTGCTGATCGTGCCCTCGCTGGCCTTGGGTCTCCTTCACGCTCGGCCAAACATAGAACCGCTGGGCCGAAGCAAACAACTGACTCGCTACCGAGGCCGTCGATCGCCGCGCTGGGTTCTGGCTGTCGTCGGCTACAAGCTGCACAGCATCGCTGTACTCTAGGCAAGTCTGTCACATCTTGTACACATACCTAGCCTCTAGCACGTACATACCTGTATATACACACATCCATGCCTACCTACCTAGGCACCCACCTACGTCTACGAGCCGTTGCAACCCACCCCGGTCACCCAAGCTGGTACGCCTGACGGTCAACAGGCTGGCCCTCCGACGATCGTGTGCAGCGAACTGGGCTGCCGCTTGAGCTTAATGGCATCAACCCCTCCACGGGACCGTTGATCGCTGCTAGCCGGACGAATGACGGTCCAAATCAGGGGTCTGCGCTGCCGATTCACATCTCTTAGGATGAGATGCAATCGACGCTCGCTGGGCCTGCCCACGACAAGCCACGGCCTCTCCTCGTCGACGCACGCCTATATAAGTGTTTACATATAGGTACGCGGTACGCGTACACATGCGCATACATATACATGCATTATACGCATACACACACACACACACACATACATACACACACACACATATACACACATACATACATACATACATACAGTTAGGGGTGGGCGTTCGCTCGCTGGGCCTTTGTCGCTGTATCACGCTCCGCCTACCGCTGGGTACTATATAATTCTCTCCAAGGAGAGAGGGGAGGGAGGGAGAAGTTGACTGAGCCGCGTGAGAGAGATAAGGTCGAAGCTAATGATGGTGTTGGTGGCATCTTGGGCCTGCATCTACCTTGGGCTAGTCATGATTCAGCCCTTTGTTGAAGCCGATCCACACCTACCAAGTCTTGGAGCCTCAACCAACTATTTATGGCCGTGTCATCTACATCGGCACACACATATGTGTGTATGTCGTCTGCGTGGATGGGTGGGGGGAGAGGGAAGTAATCCAGGCTCAACGGCGACAAATACCTCTCTCCGTCGGATGAATCATGAATCCTGGCAATGCTCACTTGTCTGGAGCTCTGTCTTGCGTAATACGGTAGGTGGAAGAAAAAAAATGGTGCATTTTTTTTCTGCGGGACGGTTTCCCATCCAAGAAACTGTGAAATCTGGCCGACCCTTTGACGCAATCAGCCAGCAAACAACTAGTGGCTTTTTCATCGTCGTAGGTAATGCATGACAAAGGTCAAACTACTACTATGTAGGTGGGAACCGCTCCGGCGTGATGGCTCATTCATCCGTTATTAGTGAACGCCTTTTGCTAGTTATTCTTAATGCTCTTTCTCCCTCTTTTTTTTTCTCCCGAAAAGCGGGGAGTCTTGGTGTCCTGTTATTTTCTGTCTTCTCCGTTTCTTTCAGTTAATGGCGGCGAGCTTGGTGGATTAATCGTGTTGGGCCGGGTCCGCCTCTTCACGGTTTTTCCCGAGATAGCGGCTCAAGACCAAGACTTCTAGAATACATAGAGCCAGATGTTCCCTATCTTAAGCAAGCCAAGCCAGGCAAGTGAGCCTTGTTGCTTGTGATCCCTTGACCTGTGGATCTTGGTGTCGGTGGATACTCTCTGGTATCCATCCATCCAGGTGGTGCATACACACATACCTACATATACCGCTCACGGAGACCCATCAGGCTAGTGGTATCTCGGACCTCGACAAAATCTTCAAAAGGACCACGGACATCGTTAGTAGATTCCACGTGGGGGTACGCTGGCGTATCAGACAAGAGGCGCCCAACCGCGCCTCCTATCTTACCCGGGCAGTAAGAGAAAAGGGGGGAGCGGGAGCGGAAGAGCGAGATCGTGATTCCCTCTTCCTCTCCTCCCCCCAGTAACACCAGCGGGTTGCCTTTTTCAGTGCGAGCCATCTCTGCGTATGTAGAGTACATGTCTACCTATTACCTGCTATCCCGTTTCAGCCCAGCAACAGGCGTGGCTTTGGGTACCCACCGCTTGCTTGGTGTTCGTCCGCCATACATACATACATGGGCATGCAGGACATATGCAACCTTGAGTTTGTAGTACAGTCATGTAGGAGCGACTATGCTATGCACATATGTATATGTAGCCCTATATCCGTCGCCTACCTTATTCGGGATGGGTGACAGAAAAGGGGGGAGGGAGCAGGAGAGAGAGAGAGAGATAGAGATAGAGAGAGCCGCCCTGGCCAAGCGCACACCCACGAAACCGGGTCGGTCAGTTAGGTGAGTCAGCACTATTATACCTACACCATCGCCTTGCCTTCCCGAAACCCCGAAGGGCCGAATAGGAACGGGGCCAGAGGAGAGGGGGGGAAGAAAGAGATTTCTTGTTCGAAGGAGAAAAAAAGTTGTCTGTCTCTTTCTGAGAGAAGTTCCCTCCCCGGTCTATCAAGCGCGCATGCGCAGAGCGCGCCCGATCTCCGTACGTGGGTATGATAGGTAGGTACATTGGAGTCACCGACATGGTTGGGTCAGGTACCTGTGCGATCTGCCTCCGCCCGCCTGTGCCTACGATACACACGCTACATCAGGGTACCTACCTGACGTTGCAGAGCCCACATAGAGGGGGGGCTCCGATGGCCGGGGAGGGGCTGGGAGAGGCGCAAAGATGCGATATGCACAGGCGCAACCAGACGCAGGGGTCCTGGACGGAGGAGGTTGGCGGTTGTCATTGCATCACGGCATCGCCTAAGAGGAAATACACGACCAAAAAGGAAGGGTGGCATGAAAGAAAAGAACGCGGAAAAGCAGGGACCATGCCAGCTCGGCTTGGATAGCTTCGTTAGTGGGTGCAGCTTAGCTTGGTGAGCTTAGCTCGAGCGAAGCTACGGTTGCTATGCAGGCAGGGAACCTGTCTAGGTAGGTAGGCATGTATGAAGGGATCAGGTTAGTTAGAAGGCGAGTTGATACGTAACAACGCACACAAAGAATAGAACCTACTCACCGAAGTCGAGCCCGTCTTCGACGACGGACCTTGGTAGCGAGGGGCTGCATCTATCAGACGTAAGGGTTACGTAAGTACCTACCCAACAGATGTAGGCATGCATATAGGCGAGCATGTGTTAAGCGTATGTCCATGTAGGCATATGCAGGTCGGTACCAACGTGGGCGGTTGTTATTTTTACTTTCACATGTTTCCCTCCTCCTCCTCCCTCTTCCTCATCCCCCTTGTCCTCCTCCTCCTCCTCCTGAGTTGGTGTCCCTCCTCCTCCTCCCCTGTTGTCGCCCGCATGCTGCCCGCTTCGTCGCCTTCGCCTGTCCGTCCCCTCCTCCCGTTTACTCGCGGACTTGCGCACGTAACGGCCGGAGCGGAGCCTCATACATACCTACCTAGACCTACATGCCCACCGTCATGCCATACCCGAGGTGGAGATCCTGCCCACCTACAGACTTGCTCCCACGAGGCTTGTATAAGTTACATGCCTACACACGTACATCCGTTCATACCTAACCTACTGGACCTCCTCGGAGAGAGCACCCTCCCGGGGCGGTCCTGCGTCGTCCTCTAGGGAAGCGGGACGTACGTACGTACGCACGCACAGCACGACCACGCACACTCCCCAACGGATTCCCTAATCCGTCCTCCCGCCCCCGTCTCGTCTCGTCTGGCCTCGCCTCGCCTCGCCTCGCCATGCTGTCGTATCTATGTATTTCATGTAGGCCTGTGCCTGTGAGCGTGTAGGTCTCGGGGTCGGTAGCACCATCGTGTTAGCATATATTGGTGGACTTACACCTCGTCCTCACAACATGCCCATGCGCTCGCACACATACACCCTTCCGAGAGACCTCGCAGGCCCAGTAGGCCCAGCTGCCGTTGCTGCTGTCTCGATTCGCGAAGCATCAGTCGGCAGTGACGGCAACACAAATGTAGAGAATTGTGTGGTACCGCGCCGTCGCCTCCTCCTTCTGTGGTACGGTGGTAGGCAGGCAGCCAGCCAGCTGTCGAGTCGACGAGAGACAAATAACAAATGAAAGGATACGGAGGGTTTCTTTCACCACGACAGAACTGTGCCGTCACCCAGCACCACTGCTACCTCCATCACTCTCCCCCGCGGCTGTCACTTTTCTTGACTTCGTGATTTCGTTCGTCGTCTGCATATCTTGTCCTACTCGTTACCTAGTTAAGCTAGGACCCTTCCCTAGCCGCTCGTTTCGGGAGAACACTAGAAGCAAAGAAATAGAGAGGAAGAAAAAAAAGAGAACACGGTCGATACCGGAGTGCGATCGTACTTTGACCGAGATGCCACCGGGTTATAGTCTTCTAGGTGATGACAGCAGCACCTCTCCCAACTGCATCCTTTCTCTCAAATCGATCCTTTCTCAGGCTATCCACTTCTCTGCTCATCATAGAGTCGTAGAAGGTGTGCGAAGGCCATTGCTTTGACCCCAGACCACTTAGAGTTCTCTTCTCCCTCCCACCCCCTCTTCCTTCTTATGAGGATCACCTCGCCGGTGGCCAATGAAAACGACGCAAGATGCGGTGTGGCTCGGGCTATCATGTTGTGAGCATAAACAGGGCATTCCGGCCGAGTAATTGTTACCATCGAGGCCGAACCAGAAGGTATTACTCGGCCCCCGCCCCCCGCGTCCCCCTTGCTGCAGTATTTGGCGATTTAACAGGTTCGGCTTTTGCTCCCTTTCCCTATTACGAGTCCGCTTGGGCTGGGGAATCCGACGGCCGGCTCCAAGTTATGATGTGCCCTACGACGATCCCCTTCAGCATATAATCTTTGGGGGGTGAGTTGCGAGGACGGACCAAACTGACCTATCTTGCAGCCCGTTATGATGGCATCTTCGGTGAACTCGATCCAGCTGAGTGGATGCTTGTCGGCTGCCTTGGTTAAGACCGGAGGCAACATCGCTGTCCTGGATCGAGGCTCGACCGGATGATTGACCGTGTTTTCTTCTTCTCCGTCCAATCCCGAGACGGTCGAATCCGATCGGAACCTGCTGGTCGAGGTGCCTTGTGTCTCCGCGCGCTGCAACGCGGGGAGTCTGGAGGAGATGGAACCGCGTTGTCGGCTAGAGGCCTGTCGAACCACGTCAGCAGCAGCCCGGAAGCCGTAGCACAACCCTCCTAAACGGAAGAGACACTCACTGCCTTGGGTTTGTGCAACATCCCGACGTTGAAGTCCCAGAGGCACAGTCGGCCGTCCTCACCCACACTGCCAAAACGATAGTTCCTCTCGTCGCATCTCCAGCGATCGAATGCAACCGACATGACCCACGACTGATGACCCTGGCACCGCCCTATGAGTGTCGCTTCCGAAGGGCACCAAATGGATATTAAATCGTCCTGCCCGCCGGTGAGGACGTACTTGCCATCCGGGGACCAGCACACGCATGTAAATCCGCCGTAGTATGCGTTATACACTCCGAGCAGCCTGTTACATTGTTAAGAACCGTACTCTCCAAAAAATCCCCCCCCCCCAAAAAAAACACGACTTTCTTTTTTCTTGTTCAACCCTACTCACTTTTCCGTGAGATAATCAATTATCCGCATGGTGCCGTCTTCGGACACCACAGCGAGATGGCGGTTGTCCGGCGAGAATTCGAACGCGTTAATTCGCTGATTCGACAGTTTCCAGACAGCGACGGGATTGGTCTTCTGATTCTTGGAATGGACGGATTTGAACACGGTGATCTCCTTGAAATGGTTGGTCGTCTTGTTGGGGGTTGACGTGGCCTCTCCGTTAGTCTTGGTCTCGTCCTCCTCCGGGCTGAAGATGGCGTCCTCCTTCTCCTTATCGTAGACAACCAAGGTACCATCCATATGCGCGGCGAGGAACAGGTTCTCGGCCCCCGGGATCCACCGAATTTGCGAAACCGGCGTCTTGTTGATAACCCCCTATAGCTGGTTAGCAAAGCTGGCTCCCTACGTAGGGGAGCGAGATCCCCACATTCTTATTCAGTCGGGTATATCGTTGGGATATCGGCTCCCACCATATGACCTCTCCGGTCGAGAAGCCCATGATGATATCGATATGGCTCGTGCTCTTGGTGACCAGGTTAACATCGTGGCTTAAGCAGTGTGCCTTGGTGAACAAAATCTTGGTCAGATAATCGGCCTTGGTAGGGGACGACAGATCTAGCCACTGAAAGGCGCGATTGACATTGGCGAATGCGAACAGGCCGTCGCTCGGTCGGTCGGAGAGCCTTTTCGAGAGTGTCTCGTTGACAATGACCCGGGAGATGAAGGATGAGTTGCTCTTAGTCATGTTATTCTTGGGTTTCCGGCGTTTGTTGGGGTCCTTCGTCCTCTCCGGCGCGAGTAGAGCGTTGCCATCGCCGAAGGCCGGAGCCGATGCGGCCGTTACCGATGTGGGCGGCCCCCCATCGCTCAGAGAGGTGCCTCGCCCTTCGCCGTCGCTGCTCAGCTTAGCATCGTTGGAGTATCGGCCTTCGCTCGGGTGCTCGGCTATGCTTGGCGAGAGGGTTGTCGTGGTGGGCGTAAGCTTGAAGAGAGCGGGAGGCGGCGGTCGCGCGTCTAAGCTGAGGAGCGAGACCTTGGTTCCGGCCGTGGCTGGCTGCGGTGTCGTCGCGAGCGGGTTGGGGTTGATGACCGGTGCTTCCGAAGGGTGGGGTGGCGGCGTCGCTAGAAGTAGGTCTTCCTTGAGCACGTACGTTCCTATACCATAGCCTCAGCGCCAGTCCCATACACGGTCCCTTCCCGAGGCAAGCGAGCGTACCCTCCCCAGCTAGAAATTGGTCCTCGGGATTCGACAGGATGTTGTTCGTCTCGATCATGGGCGTCGCTTGGCCAGCAGCGACGGCGGCATTGTAAGCTGCCTGGGTCGGGTACCTAGGCGGGGGCGGCAGCACGCTATATAGATGTAGAGCAACATACGATTCGTTAGCTATTTGGCGCGGTCATCTACACATGACGAGGAAGTGGAGGGAGCACAGCATGGCAGCGGGACCTCGGCGGGAACGAAGCGGGAACGAGGTAGGCTTACAACATGGCGATGGCTGGCCGGGATGGTAATGGTGGTAGTACACTACTTAGCAGCGACGACAACAACGGTAGCAACAATGCTAGGCGGACTTGGCCTAATGTCGGATGGGCACGGAATGCACAAAATGGCGAAACTGGACACCGTGACGCAACGAATTGCGGGTGGAGCGAAACTAAGGGAGGAAGCAAGCAACCAGAGGGCGGAAGAGCAGGATGGCGGATGGCGGATGGCGGAGACGCGGTCAATGTCACGGGCGGATGGGCTTGGTCAGGATCGGGAGCTGTGATGTCAGACGGACGGGTATTATGGATGTAATGTCAAGCAGGTACTGTGCAGATTTTGAAATCATGGGGGGGTGGGGGATGGATTAGAGCCGCGGCAGTCGAGCGACGCCCAGGTCCATCTACGGTATATATGTAGGTACATACACGCATATGCGAGCAGGTGGTGTTCCGTAGGAGCGAGGGAGCGGGTTGGGAGGGCTCAGAGGCTACCCCCCCCCCCCCTCCCCTCCAAGCCTCATCGCATGTCGTTAGGGGGAAAAGAAGGGGCCGGCGGCAGGGATATCGAATTTCTCGGGAAGATAGTGTGGGGTATAGGGTGGTATAGGGTGGTGAACTACATCGATAGCAGGCATCTTTGACCACGGGGAGTCGGGATGAAGGGGGGATTGGACGCATCACGTTGGGAGGTGCCTAAGGAGGTCAAGGCCGTACCCAAGGTACCTAGGTAGGTAAGGCACCTAAGGTAGGTAGGTCTAGGTAGGTAGGTACCTAGGTAAGTACCCAATCCAGCGCCCTGCCGGATACCTACACATATACCTAGGTAGGTCGCCCCAGCAAATCCCACCAAAACAGCGCTTCCCACGCCGTCGTACATGAGGATCTGATCCTAGCTCGCTTCTTCTATTTCCACCTGACATGTTAAGGTAGGTTAGGCGGTATTAGTACACATCTCCCGTTAAGGTCAGCATATGAGTATCTATGTCTGGGCCGGTTCAACCGTACTGCCTACCTAGACCTTAGGTTCTTTACAACCTTTTTCTTCCTCGACGCTGGCACACACCTAGGCACCTAGGTAAGCGGGAGAGATATGCATGCGTCCAACCCATGTACCTGGCCTGTCTGACGGCCACCTCCGCTAGCATTATCGCCCGGACATGCTCAACACGCTTACTCTACGAGGTATCTGTCGCGGGTATATGCCCGGTGGACCGAACCCTCTCCGTCGACTTCACACCTAGATAGATAGGGAGGGAGGTAGGTAGGTACCTAAGGTAGGTGGGTAGGTGAGGTCGTGCCTACATAAGTGGCTAATCGGGACGTCCAGTCGGACTAGGCCCCCGGGTCGTGTCTGCGATTGTGTACCTAGGTACCTCTACGCCTCAGCCAAAGGTAGACACGCCCACTACGTAATACAGGCAAGGTCTCCTCACATATGAATACCTACCATCCAAAACCTCCCAGTCACCAGCTCTAGACCCTCAATCCCGGAAGAGGCCACAGCTAAAACTCCTGCCCGCCCTGCCCGTTCCAGCCGAAGAGCGGAGAACGAACACGTCAACACCACTTCACCGACGACGTGCCACCATCGCCTCTGACACGCACACCACCCTTTCTCCTAGCCCGCCCCAGTTCGACCACGCCACTCCGCGATCCGTGTCCCGACCCGTCCAGCGTTCGACGCTATCCCAACCCAGCTCGGCGTGCGAGAATCGATGGCATCATAGCAAAGGGGGCTCCGGACTTCTGGGAGAGCTGCTCAACAGTATGGCCACAGGTATGTCGCTTCGACCCGTCCGGAGGAAGGCTGCTGCGGCAGGGGACGGTCGCTGACATTGTCGATCTGCTGCGTAGTGCGGATCTGCGTCTGCGGAGACGAAGGCACCGGCAAATCCAGCCTCATCGCGTCCCTCGTTAAAGACGTCTTCGTGAGCCATAAGATCCAACCCGTACTGCCCCAAATCACCCTCCCGCCGAGCATCAGCACCCCCGAAAATGTCACCACCACCATCGTCGATACGTCGGCGCGTCCCCAGGACCGCAACACCCTACGGAAGGAGATCCGTAAGTCCAACGTCATCCTCCTGGTGTACTCGGACCATTACAGCTACGAGCGTGTCGCCCTCTTCTGGATGCCCTACTTCCGGTCCCTCGGCGTAAACGTTCCCGTCGTGTTGTGCGCCAACAAATCCGATCTTACCGACAACACCACCCCGCAAGTTGTCGAGGACGAGATGCTGCCGGTGATGAACGAGTTTAGGGAGATCGACTCCTGCATACGAGCGAGCGCCAGGGAACATATGAACGTTAACGAGACCTTCTTCCTGTGCCAGAAAGCCGTCACGCACCCCATCGCCCCGCTCTTCGACTACAAGGAAGGGAATCTGAAGCCTGCCTGTGTGTCGGCCCTGAAAAGGATCTTCTACCTCTGCGACAAGGACCAGGATGGCTACCTCAACGACGGCGAGATCAGGGATTTCCAGGCCAAGTGCTTCAACAAGCCCTTGCCGCCCGAGGATCTGGAGAACATCAAGCTGACAATCACCAAATCGGGTCCTTGGTCCGACACTTCGAGGGGTGTCGATCTACGTGCCTTCCTTCATCTCAACAAGATATACGCCGAAAAGGGTCGCCACGAGACCATCTGGATAATCCTCCGTAAATACCGCTACACCGACAGTCTTAGCTTGGAGGACAGCTTCATCCGCCCCAAATTCGATGTGCCGGAGTACGCTTCGGCCGAGCTGAGCCCGGATGGCTATCGGTTCTTCATGGACCTCTTCTTACTCTTCGACAAGGACAACGACGGGGGCCTGAACGACGGGGAATTAAATGCCCTGTTTGCCCCTACCCCTGGCCTGCCCTCCTCTTGGGTCGAGTCCTCGTTCCCGTCCACGACGGTTCGCAACGAAGCCGGCTATATCACGTTACAAGGATGGCTTGCTCAGTGGAGCATGACCACGTTTCTAGAGCCCAAAACTACTATAGAGTATCTTGCCTACCTAGGCTTCGAACCTTCGAACGCTAGGGAATCCCTTACTTCAGCCTTGAAGGTGACGAAACCTCGCAAGAGAAGAAAACGTCCCGGCCGTGTGGAACGCAATGTTGTGCTCTGCTACATTATCGGTGCAGCCGGGGCTGGCAAATCATCGCTTCTCGACGTATTCCTCAACCGGCCATTCGACGGCATATACAACCCCACCATCAAGCCCCGGAGGGCAGTCAATAGCGTGGAGCTCCACGGCGGCAAGCAATGCTACCTGATCCTGGAGGAGCTCGGAGAGCTCGAGCCCGCCATCCTAGAAAACCAAGCCCGGTTGGACTCGTGCGATCTCATCTGCTATGCATACGACTCGTCAGATCCGGATTCCTTCTCCCACATCGTTAATCTGCGCAAGCGGTACCCGCAGCTCGACGATCTGCCATCCATCTACACTGCCCTGAAGGCGGATAAGGATAAGACGACCCAGCGAAGCGAGCTGCAGCCCGACCAGTACACGTCGAGCTTGATGATGAGCACGCCGCTCCATGTCAGCGTGACATGGAATAGCATTGCCGAACTGTTTGTCGCGTTGGCCGAGGCCGCAACGAATCCGAGCACGGCATTCCCAAAGAGCGAGGAGCCGCCGCCAGATCGGACCAGTCTGTACCTCGCCCTGGGCATGACTACATGTGCAGCCGTTGCCGCCTTTATGATTTGGAGGAGGTCTACGAACTCTCTCTGACGTCCAGGCACCAACTACTCTTCTCTTGGGTACCTACCCCTTTACCTACTCACGTTTTTTCCCTCCAGTTCCGGGTCTCCAGCCACTTTTAGTGAATCCGTATATTTCGAGTCGTCGAACTGCCTGGAATAAATATTCGGCATCGCCTTGTCGGGCCGCCCTCCCTCCTCCTCGATTCCTTTGTAAATATGATACCCAACCGTCGTGTCCTGGGAATTCCTATGCCTGTATGGGCAAGCTACATAGGTAGTCACGTAATACTTAATGGATTAAGTCGGTAAAGCCGCCGAATTTCCCCCACGTTCTTATCCTCGGGCCCGGCATCCCCCCCGTTCATCTTTTACTTCTCTGCCGTATCTTGTGATAAGCACGGGTATATTGTGGGAGCAGCGGACGTGACACCTATACTCGGGCCCTCGATCCTACGTTCGTGGGGGATTCTATAGAATAATTTTCGCTGAAAAGTGTGATTTAAGGGCCAGGGGCGGTCCTCCGAGACGTAATGAGCTCCTATTGCCTGGGTCCGGGCGAGGATTCAAGAGCGGATGCGTCTATATGTAGTATTATGAGGAACTGCAGGAGGGGTGGCTCTATCACTTCTGTTCGACGCTTTAATTCGGATCTTTCCGGGGCGCCATCTCCAACCCCGCGGCCGTGTTCTCGCGCTCCCGGGCTAGAAGCGATGCCCCTTCTATGTCGCGGCCTCGAGGCCCCCTCCACTCTCTTCCCCCCCTCCCCCAACCTAGCTCAGTCGAGAGCGCCTCATAACTTGGCGACCTCCTTCCTACGCTAGGCCTTGTCGCCGCCCTGCTCTGAGGCGGTGGGGGTATCGCTCTTCTTGGGCGCGCTGCGGTAGGCGGCGCGGGGGGGGCGTTCTCGTTGTGGACCGACCCCACTTGCCGACAAAAGCCGGAGAGGTTGGCGGAGAGGGGCGACGGTCTCGCCGGTTGGCGAAGCTCGTGCGGCTGAAGACGGCGCGCAGGTGGGCGGCGCCGCGCCAAGCCACGGCCGGCCCGCCGAGGCCGCCGACCGCCGCCGACCGCCGCCAGCGTCCACAGGTCCGCGTACGTCAGCCGAAGCGCGCCTTCACCGGCCTCAGCAGCGCCCGCGCGTACTCCAGCCCCGCGTTCGCCGCGTCCCCGCCCTGTTCAAGCCTCCCGTCCCCGTCGCCGCGCAGTACGTCCCCGACGCGTGCCGCGCCAGCCGCACCAGCGCCGGCCCCGCCGACCCGTCGTCGCACCCCCGGCTGGTCGAGCAGCGCGCGCACCGCCTCCTTCACCTCCTCGAGCTGCGCCACCGTCGGCTGCTCGTGCTGCGACATGGCGCTCCCCGTCCTTTTTTCTTCTCTAGTGAGGTCGGTGGGTAGGTGTGTTTCGTTGAGGATTCTCTCCCTCTCTCTATTTCTATTTCTTTACTTCTTGCCTTAGGAAAAAGGAAAAGTACTAGGGAAAAGGAAAAGAGCTGATAAGCTTTGATAGGAGAGAAGAGACGGAGGGATAGCTGGGTGCGGACCAATACGCAGCCCCCGGTCCGAGCTTAGCCTGCTGAAACCCAAGTAGGGGTTGTAGGTCGAGCAAGCTGGCGAGTAGGGAGGCAGGCAATAGTAATGATAGAACACCCAACCCCTGGGCAACACCGGGATGGTATTCACGTGGCAAGTTAGGGTTCCTTGTGCGAAGAACGTGAAAGGGGGAGGGTCCCAAGAGAAAAAGAAACCGAGGCTGGGTCAGTGGAAGCTGTATCGGGTCTCTCCTACAGGGGAGACGTTGACGACTTGTTCGTCATAGTGAGATAAGGAGGGGGGGGGGGGCGGGGTTGAACAATAATGCCAAACTTGGCCCGATGACGGAATGGATCGAACCCGGGGCTCGAACTCGGCAAATGACAACGAAGAGGGTGATCGGATACGGCAAGAGATCTTCGGCAACGCGGTGGGAATTGCTGATCGCGTTAGACCGGCGTCGATGGGGCGTATAAATCGCCGCCGAATCTGGCAATGTTGAGAGTTGCCGTCTCGACATCTTGAACTACTACTCGGCACCTAGGGACTTGTTACGCAAGCCGGGTTACCTAATGATTATAGGTAGGTAGGTATGCAAGTGATGGATGAATAGAAGGGAGGGTTTGGGTAATGGCCTGTCCGCATTTTTTCCAACTACAACGCACACTATAGATGCCTACCCTACCTATCACCACCACACCCCAACCACAGCATCCTTATCCCGCAGGACGCGTCGCCATATAGCTATTATATCTCCCGTCGGGCGGGCAAGCCCTACCGCGCGCCGCCCTCGGCCGGCACCTCGACGCGCACCAGCGCGAGCCTGTCGACGAGGCGCGCCCACATGGCCGTGCTCTCGGGGTCGGCCGTGCCCTGGGTCAGGGTGGCGCGGTTGCCGACGACGACGAGGCCGGCGCGGGCCCGCGTCAGCGCCACGTTCATGCGGCGCAGGTCCTTGAGGAAGCCGATCTCGCGCCGCTCGTTGCACCGCACCGACACGAACACCACCACGTCCGCCTCCCGCCCCTGGAAGCCGTCGATGCTCGACACCTCCACCTGCGCCGCCAGCCCCGACACCAGCCGCCGCAGCAGCTCCGCCTGCCGCGTGTACGGCGTGAGCACCGCGATCGTCTGCTTCTCCCCCGTCGCCCACGGCGGCCTCCCGCCCGGCTTCTCCGTAGCTGCCCCCGCCGCCGCTGCCGCCGTGCATAGCAGTTTGCAGATGTGCGCGCAGAGCTCCGCCTGGCCCTGGTTCGCCTTCGACTTCTGCCCGAGCTCCTCCCGAGCTGCGCACTCCACAAACACCATCCTCGCTCTCTCCGCCTCCGGGGCAGACTTTGCGCTGGGGGGCGGCCACGGGAACTCCGAGTGGAACAGCGGCCGGGAGCCCGGGCCGATCCCGGTCTGCAGCCGGTCGTCGTAGAATTCCTTGGAGATGAATTCGCAGATCGACTCGTGCATCCGGTACTGCGTGTCCAGCATGAGCCTCGACACGGACGCGTCCCCGCCAGGTCGGCCCTTCTGAGAACCGTCCGAGTGCTGCCGATATAGCCGTTCGAAGAGAGAGACGTCGAACTCGACGAGCGCCGCGTTCTGCTGGACCGTCGGACGCAGCTGGACGTGGTCCCCTACCAGTACGGCCTTCTCGCAGCCCTTGACGAGCGGCACCAGCGACGCGGGCTCGGTCTGCTGCGACGCCTCGTCGATGATGACGGTATCGAAGTACTCCGAGCGCAGGAGGCCGAGCCCCGACCCGATACAGGTCGTGAAGATGAGCCGGCAATTCTTGATCCTCCGCTTCGCCTCTTTCGACGCCTCGCGGCTCGTATGGATATCCTGGCCCGCCATCGCGTCGCATGTATACTTCCTGAGATCTTCGGCTACTTTTCGTACCTAAATCGAGATGTGAGCCTTACTACCACCCGTAGCGGTGAATTCGGCTTTGACTTACCTCCGTCGACACGCGAAGAGATGCCCGTGATAGACCCATTGCCTCCGAGCGCGTGATGTACCTTCGCATGACATTGTCCACTGCGTTGTGAGTAGGAGCCGTCACCAAGATTCTTGCGGTCTCGAAGGCGTCCTGTAGTTGTAGTATCATCTCGACGATGGTTTCTGTCTTGCCCGTCCCTGGCGGTCCCCATAAGCACTCGAGAGAAGAACTCAAAACTGCTTCGATGGCCGAATTTTGGCTGGCGTTCAATTTCGGCCTATACTCGTACGCCAACGGTTCAAAATCGGGCTCGGCAGATGCCTCTGGTGCCAGGCCCAGAATTTGTTCTCGAATCATACAGGTCTCGGGCTGGGTTGCAAATGCGCGAATGGCATCGAACATGGTTTTGGTAGTGACGAAAGGGCCGCAGTTCTGAATTTTCCACGAACAGCTCTCGAAATAGGGGGGGAGCGGATGAAAGCACTGGACACTGGCAGAGCCGCGTTCGGATCGCGTAACAAGCCCGTCTATCGAATAGGGGTTCCCGACGATGACATTGGAAGGCAGGCTGGCTACGGTGAGGCGCACATGAGCCGATGTCTCGGGAGTTCCGCCCGGAGAATCAATCCTGAAGGGGATGTCGACGATTTTGTAACCATCTATCGCTTCCTCCTTGCTCAGTCTTATTTCGAGCAAGTCTTCCCTCTTCCTCGGCTGTTCGCTGGCTTCCCCGACGTGGTCGAGCGCGATAGCCATTAGGTTACGCACGAAATGGGCGACGAGAGCCGGCCGGCCCGAGAGGATTCGGCTGCTCTCGCGCTCGAGAGATTCGAGAAGAAGATCCAAGGCGATCTCCGATGACCGTACCGTCAACGAGATCAAATGCACTAGGTCGGCGAAGCCATCCATCGACAAGGACTGTACCCTGGAGAGGAAAGACTGGAAAGGCGCGATGACGAGTTCTTGCGCTTCGTTCGCGGACAGGATGAAAGCACGTAGGATATCTACGCTACGGGCTTCAAGCGCCATCGTAAACTCGCCGGAAAGCGCGTCGCCAGAACTCCTCCGAGCAAAGCTTATCGCTAAGAAGGGGGCGCGTCTGAGAAAGGTGAACATTGTTTGAAGGACGGCATGCCAGTCCATCTGCGGCAGCTGTCCCTCGCCGATGGTTGAAAGCAGGTAATCAAAGCACCGCAGGAGTAATCCTTTCTGATCTCGCTCGAGTAGCCAGGCGAAAAGAAATAGGTACTCATCGGCAGTCTTCATGCTTTTGAGTACAGAGACATCGTGCTGCTTCGCGACGACAAGGACATGATCCGGCACCGTTGACCATTCTATATCCTTCATGCTAGGGGTGGTGTATTCTTTCGGCTTCTGATCGAAAAGGGGCAACTTCTCCTCCGTGTCGATATGTTGCAGCCAAAGGTCAAGCTGCTGCATGGATGCGGTATCCCGGTTGCTAATTATGTATATCTCCTAAGATTCTTGCCGTCAGTCGTGCGCGCGCATGTTGTGATGGGATGACTTACCGCCCCGGAAACGCCGTTTCGATTCACACGCCCGACATGTCGCTGCAGGCCTTTGCTGAATTTGTCTAAGGCGATGCTTGCCCTGCAATCGTAGTTAATCCCACGGTCCACCGTAGACTGCCTCTGCTGCCTTCGCTGTCCTTTATTCTCCGTGTTTCGATATTCGCTGTCGTCTGAAGGGCCACGGCCGAGGAAGATCCACGTGTTTCCGCGCTGGCCGTCGAACAGCTGGAAGGCGTTCTCGTCGCAGTAGAGGCGGTAGTTCACCTTCGTGGGGAGAGACAGGCGGCTCTGCGTCTCGGACCCCTGGGAGTGCGGGAACGCGAGAAGGCGTACGTGATCTCCGACCAGGCAGTCCTGGGACCGCTCGACCTTTGCCGGTATGTATATGCCCACGGTCAGTCGCTCGTCCACCTGGATGACGACGAACTTCCGGTGATACAGCTCGAGCGCCCGGGTCGCGGCATCGAGAAACGTGGCCAGCCGGTCCTGCGCCGACGTGAAGTAGCGCTTCCACCTGATCCCCGCGTGGTGCAGCTGGAAATGGCGCAGCTCGTGCTCGCTGAGGAGGGTCGACGAATAGAGCGCGTTCATCACCAGGCTCGGCGCGTCGTGCGACGCGGGGAGCTGGCCGAGCACCCAAGCCTTCTCCTCGGCGGTAAGGACGTTGAAGTCGAAGAAGTCGAGGAAGTCCTCCAGAGGCACGTCGTTTTTCCTGCACCATCTGAAGGTCAGTTTAACGAGTTCGAACTCGGAAATGGCTATGTCGTCCCGGGCCAACAGCAGCTGCACGGCGTCGAAGGTGAGGCCGTCCCACTCCGTGCCGCTCGAGTGAGCCCCCTCGACCAGGCGCTTCGCCTCGCTGTGGAGCTCGTCGAGGATGAACGGGGGCGCGTCGGGAGCGGGCTGAGGGGGGCTCTCTAGTCTCGGCGGGACTTTGATTCGGTTCCCGTCGACGCACTGAGAGAATAACCTGTTGAGCTCTTGACACTCCACACACATGGGGTCTCGCGCTCGCGCCCATTTGAGATACAAGTTCTTGACGCGGCCGAGCGAGGCGTTGGTGTATCTGGCGAAGTAGACGAGACGGTCGTCGTCCGTGATGGGCTTGAATCGCAGCGGCTCCTGGACGCCCGGATACTGCGCCGGCTGCGAGATTTTGGTGGGAATTAGATCGCTGTCCCAGCAGACGAAAACTGTCAGGTTGTTAGCGAGGTGGTTTCTAGGCAAGTCGGGCTGCCTTGCTAGTCAGTCCTCACATGTATCGCCGTCGAGATCGCCGCCCGACATCATGTCGGCGGCAGGTCGTCTCCCTTGTGTCGAGAAGACGATGCAATCAACGAGGTGGGCTAGCTCGGGCTTCTCGACGACCCTGAATTTCTGCAGGTCCCCGGGATGTAGACACGGGTTCCGCGTCACGAGAATTTCCATGTTCTTCAGCGCGCGGGGCTGCCCGTCGCCGTCCATCGTGACCTTGACGGCGCACTCGCCTTGCTTGAGGACGCCCCAGGCGTCGCAGACGCCGAACAGCAGGCGCGACTTGGGCACGAGGATCCGGCACCGCTGTTCGCCCCTCTTGTTGAGCATCTTGTCGAATTCCGAGTTGACGAGGGCCTTGATCCTCGGCCGGACCGACTCGAGGGACTCCATCAACACCTTCTCGGCAAGCTCGTGCATGTTGATGTACGACAAGAACCGGAAAGCCGCCCGCGGGTCCGTCACTGCCGTCGCGAGGAACTGGAAGTGCTCCTCCTGCTTCTTCAGCAGAACTGCCCGCGATATGCCGAGGCAGTGCAGGAGAATTATGACTTCATCGTTTAAGAAACCGAACGTGTAGGGCTGGTTTCGTCGGAGCGGGCGGGAATTAGAACATGGCAGGCACTTATACAAGGGCGGGAAGGGGAGGGGTTGGTACCTTGGAATAGTCGACGACAGAAAAGGAGCAGTCGTCACCTCCGCTAAACTTCTTCATGGACTTCCGCAGCTTCAACAGGGTCTTCTTGTCCTTCATGCGTGGATCCAGAGTGACGACCCCCTTGTAGCCGCGGTACCGGATCTGGAGGACGGATGGGCTGTATCGGACGTTCCTGAAGGAGATGCGGAGCGTCCGGGCAAGCTCCTGCACGAGCGGGGGCGCGGTGAGGCCGCAGCCGTCGGTGAAGTTGTAGTCGGCGGTCTCGATGTCGGCGATGTCCTCGACGCGGTCGGGGTCAACGGTCTTGGCGACGTGGGCGACGGAGAAGAGGAGGCCGATGCGCTTAGCCTTCTTGGCGACGGTGCGCAGCTTGGTGAAGTCGCCGAGGGCCTCGACCTTGCGGGAGACGACGTCCTTGGGCGCCGCGTAGAGGAAGCAGGTCCGCGACTTGAGCTGACTGTTGCTGTGCCCGTAGAAGTTGTAGTGCACGCCCCCGAGCGACACCCCGGCCCGGAGCAGCCGGACGGCGTAGTCGGCGCACTCCCGCGGCGTCGCCGGCTGCAAGCCGTCGCCCGCGCCCGACGCCCCGTGGAGCGAGCGAAAGTCGGCGAAGGAGACGACGACAAAGCGGTCCATCGGCTCCCCCCGGACGGCCCGGTTCACGTTGAGCGGCTCCAGCTTGAGGGACATGCGGTGCCTGGATTCCTTGGTCACCAGCACGATACTCTTGACGAGCTGTCTCTGGTTGAGCTTCTCCGCACTCGGCAGGTTGGGGACGTCAAACCGCCACTCCGAGTCATCCTGGCGGAGAGTGTCCAGCAAAGGACAGGTGTAAGTTTTCAATTTATCTTTCTTCCCAGACATCTTCGGTCGTCGCTGGTAATGCAGAGAAGAAGACCGAATCCTAAAATCATGGACCGGGTACTTGGGTCTACCACCACGTCAGAGAAGACATATTTGTTGTAGGTACGAGATATACAGAACCTCAAATGTGCCTTGGATCCTATTGGTTTGCGACGCTGTCACTTTCGTGGTGACTGTATATCTGACCGTACTGTCACGCGCCGCAGCAGCGAAAACGGAACCATTGGTAAGAGAACGGGTCGATGCAGACGCCCCCAACAACTTGCATATTTCGGCTGGCTTATCATCGTCCATATACCGTCACACCCGAAGGAGTCTAGGCAGCACGCACGCCATACTCTTGATCCAGGAGCGGGTATGAGACTAGGCATTGCTCTCTATCCAAGTCATGGTCGCCAACGCGTATATGTCGAATATTTACATCGTGGGTGCGCAATGCACGGGGAAGACGACCCTCGTGAACGCCCTACGAGACCACTTCACCGAGAACGCCCCTCAGAAACGAGTTGTCCCGGAGATCGTCTCGGAAGTAGCTCGGACAGTTCTCAAGACGCATAACTACACGGCAGACGATGTCCGATCAGGGGCTGAGCGGTGTCTCGCCCTGCAAGAGCTCATCATCAAGGCGCAAGTGGCCGCCGAACGGGCGGCCCTGGAGAAGGGCGAGTGGTTCATCTCCGACAGATCGGGGATGGATCCGGTTGCGTACGCGAGGAGGTACGTCGGCAAGGAGGAGGCTACGAGGCTTACGCAAACCCCGGGATGGGCCGAGCTAAAAGAGAGGATGGGAAAGTCCCTGATTGTGGTTTGCGAGCCGGGCCTGGGCTGGCTTAGAGACGACGGCGTGAGGCTGATGCCGAAGGACCTCGCGGACTGGACCCACTTCCACGATCTGTTCTGCGGCTACTTGGAGGAGATGGGGCTTGAGTACCAGACACTTCCCCACGACATAGCCCATATCGCAGACCGAGTCCGATACGTCATGGAGAGGTGGAAACCGAATATCGACGCCTGACCTCTGATTTCGGGAGAGGGATCGGGCCCGGCAGCGACACGGGTTCTATGGTCGATTTACGCTGTGTAAAATTGCTGGGCGTCAGGGTTCGGTAACGGCTAAAGTAGAGGGGCGGTTATGGTGTTCGGGCCTCTAAGGTATGCGCTTAACCACGTTCCTACCCACCTGGTGCCTAGTTGAGGTCGCGGATAAGGTGTAAGAGGATGCCGACCCGGCTATTACAACATTGAATCGTATTTAGACCCGCTCTAGATCACAATAGACACAATGTCAGGAATCCCCAGTTGTGAAAATCGTCAGAGGCGGCGAGGAGTAGGGGGGCAAGCGTAAATATATAATGGTTTAATCTTCTGTGTCAGTATCGTCGATATCCTGTGTCGATTGAGGTCCTCTATCTCTGTTCCTACGGCCCGCGTTCGTTGCACGGGCCGACGTGATAGCCATACTCGAATCATCATTGACGTCGAAGCCATCCTCTCCATCTACCTCGTCGTCATCGTCTGAATTACTCGCCCGTTGCGTCTCCAACTGCCGTTTGATCCTTCGGAGCACAACCGGGTCGGGGAGAAAGTCGTCAAGCGATACTTCCTAAACATGACATTAGCCCTCTATCCGAGGTCGAACACCTTTCTCGTAGGAGAAATTGGTGAATCCTGACCTTGTTGCAACCTGTCTGGGGGCACTGCGCTTTGCCTCCGCGCACCCCCCTGAGGAATTGAACGATGGAAGTTTTCTCAAAGGTGTGTTTGCAATTCACACTCGTGTACGGGTCTTCCATGACCGCCATAGATAAGGGGCAGTGGATATCGAAGTGCTCCTCTGCGACGATCAAGTCTTCATCGTCGTCTTGGCCGCCGCCGCCCTCATTTTCCGTAAACCACCTAGACGCGTCGGGCAGCGGTTTGCCGTCACTGCCGTGTACGGCGTCGTGCCACAGGCGCTTGAAGCCGATGTAATCGTTGTTGACGCCGTACTTTTCGTACAGACTCTTGACCGCATAATCCGCCGCTGCTTGCTCGGTCTCGTGCTTGAGTACGGATAGGGGTACCGTGATATCGACGTCTGCCATGTCGGCGTCTTCATCGTCGTCTCTCGCCCTCTGCCCTAGCGCGATATTTTCACTCTCGATCTTCTCCACCATCCTCTGCATCGCTCCTCGATTATCCTCCACTTCGACCTTGAGGTCGATAACGCTCCGGACAGCAAGGTCACACTCGTCCGTCAGCTGCGGCACGTCATCCTTGAGGGCCAGCAGGGCCTTCTCCTCAGCCCTCTCGCGGTCGCTCTTCTCGCCGTTCTCGCCGCGCTTCTCCTGCAGGCTCCTGAGGTTATCCTTCCGCGCCACGTACTTGTCGTTAAGATCCCGCACGCTGGCACTCAGGAGCTTGAGGCTGTTATTCAGATGTTCTTCGTACTTACGCGTGTCCTTAGCCGAGGACAGTTCGGCGAGTGCGCGCGTAGCTTCGGTGCTGAGTGGGCAAGAGAGCGGTTCGTATTCCGGGAGATCAGTGAGGATGTCGTCCTTGTGGTTGCGCGCGGTGGACGAGGACCCGTGATTGCGCTGGGCGGCGGACTGCAGCCGGTTTCTCCGTGGCGGAGGCATGGCTCCGCTCGCCTTCGTTGCGATCGGGTGGGAGTGCTGTGGGATGAGCGACGCAGGAGAGGCAATTAGGCAGATGATCCCTCGACGGGAGGAAATGGATTCTCCTGGCCTGTTGTAGTTGGCTCGTTGGCAGCCAACCTCGAAGTGTGCGTAGTATACTCTATACAGGCAACTACCTGGTAGATGGATAACTCGACGACTGGAGGGGCATCAACTAGACGCGTCTACTGCAAGGCCTTGGGTAATTGGCATGTCAAGTCGCGTCGGGGAAACACCTGGTAAGTACATTCTTGTGTGCTCTAGAGGCATAAATTGTAGCTATCCAAGCTCAGTATTGTGCTAACCTGTCTTTCTTACGTAATCTTACCTGGGGGTCTGTTCCTTGCTAATGCTCTGCTACCTCCAAAACGTCTTGATCAAATTCAGGCGAGGCTACCCGAGGTCATCAACACGCTTAGTTATAGGTTTTTTTTATCATTAGGAGGTATAAATCATTAGGAGGTATAAATTATATACTATAGGTACAAGGTAAGAGGCAAGCAGGTTAGGCGCCCAAGGTACCTAAGCGTGTTCAGGTTACTTGTGCATTGGCAGACCGGACCCTGCTGCAAATAGCCAACCTCCTTAGGCGAACCTTAGGCGACCTTTAGGTGCTCCCCTACCTAAATATGGATGGGTGCAGGCCTGCATTAGCATATAACGTGCACCTCTCCCGCTCGTTCCGCCGCCGCGGGATGGATTCCATCCATGTCCATCCCATGTGCAGTCCATGTTGTCCATGTCTGGCCCATGAGAATCTACCGCACGCCATCATCCGGACACCCTACCAACTCTTCCACCAGTCGGATGGGAACAGGTCAAGGTCAGGTCACTTCTCCAACCCCCCCCCCCCCCCCCCGACCCCCTTCAGCAGGTTTTAATACAGAGACACCACAACCCCTGTGGTATCTTATTTTCCCTCCCTCCCCTAAAAAACACCCTGCGTATGAGACCCGCCCGTTCCTCGGTATCCCGTAAACACATTCTATAAACCCCTAACCTTGCTCGCACCCATAGGACAAACAATCTGAAAACAAGGAACGTAATGATGAGAAAACTGGGAAGCCGATCTCCTCTTTAGTCACCGTAGTCGCTCTCGCTCATGGCCCCGTCGTGCCCCATCATCTTGTCGTGGACCGCGTACAACGCTTTTAGCCAGGTGTCAATCATGGCGTCGAGCGAGTGCTCCTGGTCGCTGGACAGTCGCATATCGAGGACCTGGTCCCGCAGCCTCTCGTAGGCCTCGATCATGACCCATACCTGCAGCGCCGAGGTCTCGGCGCTGGGCCGGAGCGACGACCCGTTGGCTGCCGAGGACAGTTCTCGCGCCAGCAAGTCGAAGCAGATCTGGAGGCTCGGGCTCACCGAGGGCGGCTTCCGGAGCGGAGCGGCCGGCCGTTTCCGCAGGCGATTCTCGCGCGGTGAGGCCGGCTCCGGCGAGTAGCGTCGCCGCTGGAGGCTGGCCGAGTCCGCGTCGGACGCTACCAGCGTCCCGTCGTCGGACGTGGGCGACCCCATCGCGAGGGGTAGTACCTCGGGCAGCTCGTGGATGGTCTCGTGGCCGGCACGGATTCTCACGTCAGCGTGGTAAGGCTCTCTCAGATGTAGCGGCGAAGGAGGCTCAACGGGCGTGTCGTTGAGGATAGCACAGCTCGACTTCAGCAACTCCCGGTACGACTCGGCAATCTGCTCGATGCTCGAGACCTTTCGAAGGGCAGGCGGATCCCGCCCTGCGCGATCTTCCAACTGCCCGATGCGGTGCACGGGCGTCTTCGCGTACTGCCTAGTAACAGAAGACGACAACGAGGGCACCGCGCAAGATGCTCTCCGGTCTAATGGCCTCCCGGACCTCGCATCATCTAGGGTGAGATGCGCGAGCTCGGGGACTAGACATGTGGAGTGCCTAATCAGTGGCTTGCGGTCGTGTGGCTGTTGTACGGGAGGGGCGGAGTCCCGGCAGAGGTAACCGCTCTTACGAAGTTGCTCAAGCCATTTGCCGTCGTCGGGGTTAGGAATCTCGGAAATGGCTCTCTTGCTCGTGTCAGCGGCGTTAGCAGCCGCGGCTTTCTTCGTGTCGTGATGGCCAAGAGTCGGGAACCAGCGCTGCTGGCTCCCAATCTTCTGGAGCTTCTTTCTCAGCTTCTTGCCTTCGGACTTGGCGGGAGCGGGCGCCGTCGCCGTCGCCGTTGATCCCCAGTACCAATTCATGGTGATAGAGGGAATTACATGTGGGGGGGGGGGGGGAGCGGAGGGGAGGAGAGGGGGAGAGCCTGGGGAGTACACGACACGGACGGGAAGCTAAGACGACATATATGGCAAAACGAATGTTGTTGTTTTTAGAGCAATAATCTCTGCCTGCCTCTGGTAGCGTTGCACCCAGACGACTTTTGCACGATGACGTTGGGGCATCGTGGGATGGGATGGGTGGATTCACCACCCACCATTGCAGCCAAGCCAATACGAATCCCGTATTGGCACACAGCCCCTACCGTCCTATTAAACACCAAGTTGCACTCGTCCAATTGGCTGACATGCATACATATAATCCATACAATCGTGACGGCCATGCAGCTGGCCAACTCGGGAGCCTGACGGACGAGCCCGCGCCCTGAGGTAGTAAGCGCGCGAAATTGGGGGTTGGAGAACCAAAGGCAGGCCGGAGATCGCGGCCAGGCGACAGCGTCGCCCACTCTTCAAAGGCACGGGACGGGGTACACGGCGGATTCGTCGGGGGTCGAGGATCGCCAGGCACCGAGGCGTGGAGATTCGATCACCTATCGGTCGCGTACCAGTCGACCAGCTCAGCCGGAAATCCAGGCAGAGGGGCTCCAGTGGGGACGGGGGCAAAGGCCAAGACGGATGGTGCGCTCAAGTCGTCTCTCGCAGCGTGGCGAATACGCATCAGCCGATGGTAGGCTGGCTGACCGCCCTAGTAGATGCAGGCCCAAGACGAAGGGAAAATATCCCGCCCTGCTAGAGGTTACCACTCTGCAATGGAACTAGCCTCGCACCGCCGATACGAGTTCACAACCGGGCTACGATGGTGGGTGTGCGAGCGTGTATGTAGGTACATCCGCGCGATGGGTGTGGATGGGTGGATAGACGTGGGTGGGCACAGAAAGAGGAGAGGAGAAGAGAGGCAGAGGGAGAGGACAGACAGACGACGAGCGAAAAGAGGGGGGGAGGGGAGAGAGGCACTATTGGCTAGCTCGAGAGACACGAGATGCATTTCTCACTATTCGGGGCACGAATTATTTCCTCCCCCCTCTCTTCAAGGTGAAAAGGGCAGTAATACCAAACGGGTAGGAGGATGACAATGAGGATCGAGGCAAAGAAGGAGATGAGGAAAACGAAAAGCCGAGAGAAAATGGCAAGGAAAAGAAAAGCAAGGCTCAGCTTACAACCCCAAGTCATGTCGCCAAGGGTACCCTATTTTACCCTATCCCGTGTTAATGGCTGGGCCGGCGTGGCAGGGTGGTATCGGACGCAGGCTGCGCGCGGGAATGCTACCTACAGTCTGTATCACGACGCATGTAGGTGTATGCATGTATGTAGGAGATCCTGAGCAGACGGACGAGGCAGCGTCCCTCTCTGTCTCGCTCTCGAGGGGGGGGGGACGTAGGGTTATTATTAGGAACGGACGGCCAGGCGGCACTACGGCGAGGGCACCAACGCGCCGCCGACACCGCCATTCTCCCCGTCGGTGCCGTGAGACAACCCACGAATCTCACCTCTGCCTGCACGGCATCCTTCAGCTGAGACATAGCTACCTACCTAGATAGCAGTCGCGTAAGCGTCGGACGTAGCAGCGAGGAGGAGGGATTTGCCTACACACGACGACCGCGGCCACCAGAAACGCTCACTTCTCACAACCCCGCCGCCGATTCTCTGCAGCAGAGACCTACACTACCTAGGTAGCACTTACACACGCTTTTCGACACGCTTACTCTGCAGAGAAGAACACAAGGACGTGTAACCAACGCCGAGCGCGAAGTGCCGGGATACCCACCTGCGGCCGCCCGTGCTACTCGCGTGGCCAGCCCGACGACCTTTTTATAGCAGAAAACTTGTCCTGGCCATAAGCATGCGCAGGTAACGCCGCCGCCTCCTCACCCCCAAGCTCCCACCTGGGCAGCCTTATGAGGCAGACGTAGACAGGACAGAGCCTTGCGTCTCAGGTAAATGCGAGAATTCGAGGATGCGACAAAGACAGAGAGAGAGAGAGAGAGAGAGAGAGAGAGAGAGAGAGAGAGAGAGAGAGAGAGAAACGAGAAATGGCGCCGGTGACCACTATCAACGTCGCGGAGAGGGAGGACTGGGAGGGCAAGAGAGGCGGGCGGCCCAGCTAGCTGCTTCGGTAGGTAGGTTGCCTACGCGCAACATACCTGCACACGCAGCGGCATGGAATTCTTCCTCTCCTACCCTCGACAAGCAGTTCCCTACAGGCCACAGGCAGGTAAGCAGATAATGGAGGTACTTAGCCCCCTCGTCCTAAAAAAAGAGACGATCATCGTGACGGGGCATCGCGATCAATTGCATTTCCTTCTTATCGGAGGAGGGGGTGAGACAAGTGCACACGCCTGTGGAATCTCGACCTCTACCGCGGAGGAAAAAAGAAAATAAAAAGAAAAACCATTCGTAAATAAGCCGGACCGTGGCTTTCGGTAGATGCCGACGGGCTGGTGTAGAGTAAGCCGTGGTCGAGTGGAACTTTCCACGCACTGCAGCCGTAGAAATGCCTCCCTACCCTACCGGGCTCTTACGTGCTGGTAGCAACGTGGGAGCGCAAGCAGGCTGCCCTCACATCTTGTGTGCTGTGTACATATACGGCTGGCTCGCTAGGACTTGTCGCGGGGAGTACGGCGACCGACAGGTGATGCTTTAGATAGATACCTAGGACGAACATCTAGATAGACTAAATAATAGAGACTACCAAGTAGCGCTGTCAGGAATCGAACCTGTCCTCTATTATATAACCCACTTAGCTCATCTAGGTGTCCGGTTTCTTTTTCACTCTGCACTTGTGTCCATGTACCTCATGTGCTACCACCTGAGCGTTCGGGGGCGGGGCATATTAGAGGGACGGAGACAGAGACCGCAACCCGCCGTCTGGGTTCTCGACGCTGGAGGTGGTGTTGGTTTGGTTTGGGGGCTTAAGCGTTACCCACTGCGCCGTCCTCTTCCCGTTGCCTCGCCAATCTATTTGTAACTGCGAACTTGGTTAGGGTAGGCAGACGTTGCGCATTCGCATCGCAATGACGCTACACCGGGTCTCTGCTCCATAGGTGTTCTCCCCGTCTACTGTAGGTGCCCGGCTTACTACGTACTCGTTACCTGCCCGCCTGGTATTGGCATCTCCTATGGCAGCCCGTCAGCACTTACGATTCCTACTGCTGTTACTCGACAGGAGCCAACAAACTCGTCCACCCCAGGTTATTCGCTCACCTCGTCTAAATGATATTACCATGTAACTGTCACGGCAAATCGCGACGAAAACATCGGTGATAGACAAGCAGTCTCGTGTTCGTAACCACTTAGGTATTATGAACCTGTAGATGCCTAAAGGAGGTCCCTAAGGCGATGACCACCTAATCTTGTGACGGGCTAAGTCGTGGCAGAGAAATCCAGTAATGTCCCCCGTGATCTCCCGTGACGGTACCAAAGCCAGCCACGCCCGCTTCTGTTCTTAACGAGTGTTAACCACGACAATAAATCAAGTCGCGATCCACCTCTGTGCGCGTACGGGACCCGATAGGCAAGCCCCTATTGTTACCATGTAGCGGGCGACTGCATACCCGAGGCGAAGATAGAAAAGAAGAAGACGTAGCAGTAGAAGGAAGAGAAGCAGACAAAGGAGAGAAAAGCCTCCAAAAATCCCGAGCATGTAACCTAGGGTCCCGAGACCAACGAGGAGGCAGCCAAGCGCGCGCGTGCTCTCCGCCAAATGGGTTCTACCTCCCGTACCCGCTTCTTAGTCGTCTCCAACACCTGCTGTCCCAGGGAGGAGTTAATGTCGGCGGGAAAGCCTGGGATAAAAAACGAAAACAATGGGGAGAGGCGGAGAGGCAGAGGAGAGAACCGGGTGCTACTCCTGGCCTCCCTCCTTTAGGCTTCGGGCCAGCTTATATGAGTAGATATCATTGTCGAAAGTTTGGGTGTCCTCCCGCGCTAGGTTATCAGGTGCCGCCGCCGAGTTGCCACTCCGAGCTAGCTTATAGACGTAGATCTCATCTAAGGGACCGACATTGGCCGTCTCGCGCTTCTTATTGTCATCCGCGCCGAGAGCGTTAAGCGACGGCAAACCATCCCCAGGGTGCGCAGCGACGGTAGACGTCTCTCCTGTGGGATAGATATAGTAAATATCTCAACGATGAGTCCTACGTTTCCGGGGTTGGGAACAAGCACATACCGTTCGCCAAAGGCATGGCAAATGCGCAAGCCAGCCAGGAGGCAACGAGATAAACCTTGGAGCAGAGCATAGCAGTATAGTGGTTTGGTGAAATAGATGCTCGGATGGGCCGTAGACAAATGCCGGTTGGGGAGGGGGAGGGGGTTAGTCTGGGGAATCATTTGCTGAACACTTGGGACAGGAGTCACAGTCCGGGTTTTTATACTCCTATCGACTCTAGTTAGCGCCCATTGCTCTCAAGCTAATATCCTGAAGCTCGCAGGTAGGTAGATGAAATCAACATAGCTCTCGCGTACGTAGGAGAGCAAGTCATATCGCGAATCGCGCTGGTATGACCAGATGCGTTAGGCAACCAACGATCGTGTCCTCACTTCCCTCAATACGGTCTTCGTTGCGTCCCAAAAGTCTCACGACAGACCGGCTCGCCGCTCTAACATCAATTCTGGCTTCATATTCGACCGGACCTAGATTCTCGAGGTTGGGATCGGATCACCCATGCTCTTGTCTTGTGGTCGGGAGAAGCTCTTCGATGGGGTAGATTTAACATGACTTCCCTATTGTATGAGATCGTGGGTAAGACTGTTGGGCGAGGCCGCTGGTGTGATGGGAGGTCATGATATTTTGGTTTCACAGGTCATACCTTGCCAGCTTGCGAGTCTTCCACGACATCTACGAACAAGTCTTACGCCATATGGCTGCACATCTCGTGATATTAATTGGCTCGATCAAGGCAACAGCGGGATAGGGATATGCAATGGCCAGCAGTCGAGACCTTGGAGAGACCGAGAAGATAGGAAGAGAAAAACAAGACTTGTACAAACACTGCATAACCCCACTCGTGGGCCCTTAAACCACCCCCCTATAGTGGTAGGCCTATCGTAGTCTCGAGGGCTCATACCCCGGTGATACCGTGGAGTGGTCTCGAGCGACACCTGAGGGGGAGAGGGGCAAGATGGGCCGGCCGGAGTTGGTTAAGAGTAAACTCACGGTCCTCTTCGTCGCCGGTAAGTTGTTCTGGTGGTCTCCCCTTCAAAGTGATCATGGAAGCTGTCTTTGGGAAATCCGACATGTTCCAGACCAACTTGCTGGCTCTATGGCGCAGTAAAGAACCAGCCGAATACTCAAAGGCTTTGCTTGAAGAGGATGACGAAACGAATGGGCTGTCGCTGATGAGGAGGCATGGCTCTAGCCGAAGATGGCAGGTCTTGACTCTCCTCCATCTCCTCTTCTTTTCAGGGGGTGCTATTCTTTACGCTGCGGCCTGGGCTAAGTATTCTGAGCGCAACGCGTGCCTCAAAGTTACCTCTACTTATTGTTAGTTGGCTAATCCGGTGTAAAATAATAGAGATTGACATTTTCACTTGCTAGCCCCCATCCTCGACGAGGTAGACATGCCGTTAACCGACGTTACGTTGAACGGAAGTCTCTGGCAGGGGAAGAACACGCCTATCTGGCGAGGCTACCCGGATTCTAACGAGACAATGTCGGCTTGGGCAAGAAACGACCACATGCATCACATCGTCGTAACCAGAGAGCAGGTCATCAAGCTGGGAAAGGACCCCGGCACGGCAGTGAAGCTCAACGATGAGTACTGGGGCTTGGGTGACGACGCGTATGCCGCCACACTTGATTTCCCCCATCAAGTGCACTGTTTGAATAGGCTTCGGAAAGAGGCCTTCAGATACTGGCGCCGGGCAGGGGCGACAGCACCCGAGTGGACGGACCTTCATTGGCTCCATCTACTACATTGTACCGAGATGCTGATGGAGCATATTCTCTGCAATGCCGACGCCGGCTTTATAACCTTTAATTGGATGGAACACGAGTCTACCCCTTCCCCCGATATGAGCGGTGAGTGCTCCCTCTCTTCTTCTCGCCCGCTCGCGATCTGTCTGGTTCATGCCGCTCGTGTCGCAGCCGGCAATACCCCCACGATCTCGGATGAGCAGCGTGTTGACTCGGAGTATCGTAGTGCGAAGGAAGTGTAGAGACTGGCGTCAGTTGGTTGATTATGAGAAGGCATATAGGTTGAAGGACGACGTAGAGAAGTGGTTGCGGTGGAGGAAGCCGGAGGAGGCTACAGCACTGAGACAGCCCCAGGACTGGTGGGACCATCGCGAACAGTACGACACGTGCCGCTACCTCGACGACGACGATAGAGAGTGTAATTGAGAGGACGGCGAACACGAAAAGAAAGAGACACATGGGGAGGGGACCAGAGGGAGGGAGAGGAGAGAAAGGCAGGGATGGAGGATACGTGTGAGTGCGTTAGACGGAGTCGGAGTGTAGCTACTAATACTATGGATGGTGTTAGGAGGCAGGTAGTTTAGCTGCGGGAGGAGCCCAAGTACCAAATTGGTGTCAGTATTACGCCTGAGTACATTGTTTGGATAAGGTATTCGGGGTAGGCACCTACTACCTCAGGTACCTCCTTAGGTGCCTACACCTACCACCTTAGGTACCTCCTTAGGTGCCTACACCTATGAACCTGCAGGTACCTGTAGAGACCGTATAAAATGTAGGCACAGGTCGATGCCGACGACATCCACCGAACGACGTGGCAGGCTAGGTACCTATACACACAAATTCACTCGGTCTACCTAACCCGCCCAGGTACCTACCTACCTAGGTAGGTACTGTTACGCCGATTCCTACCCCATGAACGGTGAGGTCGCGAAAGAACACATCGTGCCTCCTATCCCCCTTTCCAACGCGGTTCCATAGAAACAAAGCAACCAAATCACGGATATCATCGCCACCCGAAGTAGCATTCTCCTGGCTGAGGCCTTATTGAGCTGGATGACTATTATATGGTGCCATATCGACGACCTAGTAGGCGAGTGGATAGCTCCCTGAGCTAGTTCGGGTTCGACAGATTCAACTAGAGCAGAGAGAATCCATACGTCAAGCTGTTGGGGATACTGGGGTTTCGCAAGATGACATGTCGTCTTCAACTATCCCATGTTGGTAGCTGTGAGTGAGACAACACAAGGTGTAGTCAAAATAGATTAGACAGGTCTATGGTTGAAAGTCGAATTTAGTATGTACCTACCTTACGGCGTGTACTAATTCAGAGAAGACGTATCTGTCTTCTAGGGCCGTTACGGACATCTCGCTTCTCTTACTCCCGCCAAGTTGTGATGCTGCGAATAGGGGGAACCTACGCAACCCTAACCAACCTAACCGTAGGTATATTAATATGGCCATCCTGGGAGCCGCGAAGCCCACTCGGCGAAAGGAAACTAGCTGAAAGGAGAGTTTCTCTTTTGGGCCTGGGAATAGCGCCGGCCCCTCGAAATGGTGGAGCCGTAAGCAACAATACCTAGCGAATACTCCTGGGCGAGCTGGGTGTGCTGGCGGGCGGCGGGCGAGTATTATTGATACAGTAGGTGCGACATAAGGAACCCGATCAGGGTAAGGAGGGCATTCTACTGCCATTAGCGCACCTCGCTTCGCCCGGAGATCACCCCCATGGTGGACATGGCGCGGCGGATTAGATCTACCGTGGTCATCGCGTGTTTCAGTGAGGTCCTCGCGTGGGCGTCGGCCTAGGTGTTGCAGTGAGGGACTAGGAGCAAGCTGGGAAAGATGAACGGCTGATGGAAGCCAATGATCTCATCATGGCGTTATAGTTCTAATGCTGTACTCTTCAGCAGCTCGGGCGGGTTTTAATCCGCTGCCGTTCGAACCCAGTCGCGGGCCCCCTAATTCCTAATGTAAAGTAAAGATTCAGCTTACGACAAGGAATAGTACGATCAAGGACATTAGGTATATAAGCGAGATCCCGGCTACTTGCCTAGAAGGGCAATACAAGAGTAGATAGTATCTATATGGGATAAATCGATGCTACGAAGTTCGGACCCTGAAACGTCCAGCTCCGACTTCAAATAATCAGCCACGAGCTTATTAAAAATGAGCAGCGACGGATTACAAGCTAAGTACAGGATATTCCAACACTTCAACAACAGTGACGGTGTATCTAGTCTAACCGTAACGTCAGAGAAAGCCTAATAATAACCCGAAATCCGTCTACGTTGCATACCCCCAGTTTCCAAAACTCTCACGATCCCACTCCCTTTGATGCTCTGTTGCATATTAGAAATGTATGAATCTAATCAGTCTAACTATGGCCGCCACACTCTTCTTTTCGCAGGATGCGAATATCGCCCCCCTTCTCTTCCTCGACTCCCAGATCACAGCGGCTCGAGGTCGCGGAGCTCGTTCTCGGTCCAGGCCCAGAGGCGCTCGGCGAGCTCGTCGTCGAGGGCGTCCTTGGAGGCGCCGGACCTGCGGCCGACGGGCTCGTAGTAGGCGCCGCTTTGGGGGCCGGCGCCGGGGGCGCGGGGCGCGGTGGCGGCCCACAGGGGGTTGCGGGCGAGGTCGGCGGCGCTGCTGAGCAGGAACTTGCCGACGGTGAAGAGGCGGGTGGACAGGGAGGGCTCGGCGTGGCTCATGAGGCCGGTGCGGCCGATGCCCGGGTGGACGGCGACGGTGGCGACGGCGGGGTAGCGGCGCGCCAGCGCGCGGCCGTAGGCGATCTGCGCCACCTTGCTCTGCCCGTACCGGCCGAACGCGTCCACGCCCGCCGTCTCCGCCGCCCGCAGCGACGCGAACTCGATCCCCCCCGCCGGCGCCATGCCGTGCGCCCGCGACGACACCAGCACGTGCCGCACGTCCGCCCCCGGCCGCGCCGCCGTCCGCAGCAGCGTCGGCCACAGCAGCTGCGCTAGCACCGCGTGCCCCAGGAAGTTGTTCCCCCACTGCACCTCGAACCCCTCCGCCGTCAGCCCCGGCGGCGTCGCCATGACCCCCGCGTTCGCGATGAAGATGTCTAGCCGCGGCGACGCGAACCCCTGCACGAGGGCCTCTCGTATCTGGCCCCGCGGCGCGCACAGGTCGCACGGGATGAAGGTGAACTCGGTGTCGGGCCCCTTGGCCTTAGCCGCGGCAGTGACGGCGGCAGCGGCCTCCCTATTGCGGCCGGTGAAGTAGATGTGGGCAGGGTTATGTGCAGCTAGGAAGAGAACCAGTTCCTTGCCGACTCCCCCGGTGCCTGGTTATCCGCGGTCGGTTAATAATAGTCCACAGCTGTGTTGGTGGGCATGTAAATAGAGCGGTTATTGACGAACCTCCAGTAATGAATATGACCTTGCCCGACAAGTCGGGTATATCCTTCTCCGGGTCGTAACAGATCATTGTGATTGGTATTATGAAATATGAGCGAGTAGTGGGTGATACGATGCTCTAAGCCTTTTAGTGTAACTATCCTCTCCCAGAAGGAAAAGCAGAAAAGGTCGGGAGTGATAATATTCGATGCTGCGACCTCTTAACAATTCTGTCGGTGCAGGCGCGCAGTCTGTATTTATATTGTCTACGTAGGCAGAAACACATATCTGTCATAACTCTGAATGCCTACGCATCTATAAGACGGAGTATACTGGTAACCCGATCATACTAGTAACCCGGTCGTATAATCATCGACTAAGTCGGCGAATTCAGCTACTACCCTGCCAGCATAAATACTGCCTAGACGCATATCAGCCAGGTGCGTGCACTGCCGACCCATACTATAATCTTCCGTGTTAGGGTTATAGCTACTCTCTGTATTTAAGAGAGTCATCCTGACTAGACAGCACGAGCACTTCATTGATACTACGACTAATAGACACAAATATCTCTCTACTTACTATCGGCTGCGTATATGAGAAAGTTTATAGCTATGCCTTATACGCATTAGCTACCTAGCGCAAGCGAATTATGCGATATTACTACTGCAAGAGACAGAGACTCGCCGTAGAGAGTTGTGCGATCATTCCTAATATTCCGCCAACAATCTCGAATGCTTGATGCCCCTTCGGAATTCTCTTGGAGGATGTCCTCTGATCAGTTCGTCTCTGGATGTAAGTCAATTCCACGGGTTAATAAACACCGCCGGGTTATGGATGAAGTCTTGTAGACGTTGCGGACAACAACGGCTTTAACCCCGGGCTAAGAAACGCCGCGTTAATATCTCACGTAACATCGGGGACAGCACTTATAATCCACGCCGCTGACCGCCCACAACAGAGTGGCTTGGGCCCGGCTTCGAGCAGGGACCCTATTGCGTAGGCGAGTTTTTGCCTGGCGATCATACTTCTATATTCAGTCACGCTGCACGATTCGTATAGCATTCTTGTCGCTCGGATGTCTTATTGGACGGGGACAGTGAAGAATGGCCTAATGAGGACCAGCGCCGCGCTGCCAGGAGCCTTGTAATATGCCCCATCCGCGCTAATTAGCATGCTAGATACCCGCTCCCAGTCCGTACTACCTGAGCTATGCGTATGCACGTCTCCAGATTGTTGTCGTCAGTTCTCTCCTGCCCCCTGGCCGACGCCGGAGTAAGCCGAGGACAGATGGTCCATGGGCACGCGCCTGAAGAAGTCCTCCCAGCTTACCGGTTTCACCTGGGGATACTTGTGGTTGTCAGTTTCGGGGCCCAGCAGTATCTGCCCGTTGAACATGTAGTACTCGTAGAACCTTCCGAGTAGCGTTAGCCCGTGGCACTCCTCCCCAGATAGTCGCAGAGGCGCAAGACAGCGCGGAAACCACTTACAGGATGATGTACGCGAAGAGCTTTTCCGGCTGGTTCTTCCGCAGCTCGTGCATCTGCTTGCAGTCCGACGCCACGTACCGCGGGACACCCGCCTCCGCGCACGCGTCCACCAACCGCGTCTGCCTCTCCGTCATCACCTTATCGTCCCCTAGGTAGCAGCACACCACCACGTCACACCCGCTCACGAACCGCCCCACGGCCGCCTCGTCGAACGCGTCCCCCTGCGTCAGCGAGACCCGCGTTGACAGCGCCGCGGGGACCTTCGACGGGTCCCTGCAGTACCCCTTCATGGCCACGTTCGGGTACTTGAGGAGCGCCGAGACAAGCTCGCGCGCGAATTTCCCCGCGATGCCGGCGATTCCGACGGTGAGCGACATGTTTTGGTATGAGGATCGCGTGTAGGGTTTCTGCTGAGGATATCCTCGAAGTTCAAGGTATCAAGTTTTGCTGCCGCTGAAAGGAAGACCGCTTCTCCCTCCCCTTTTATATCCGCCGTTGTGTACCCATAGTCGTTCCACACGTTCTGTGCGTGTTCGTGGTAGCGCCGCCACTTCCGAACGTTCTACTCGATCGGAGCTCCGTGGCGCCGAGTTGGGGTGTCCGGGCCTGGGTGATGCCGGCACTAGTTTGCCCTCAGTCGATGGCAAGGAGTACTCTTTGCGAGTTTCACCATCAATAGAAAACTTATACAGCTTCGCCCGTCTAGTTTACGGGTCATGCTCTCAGTACAAGATCGGGTAGGCAGAGGGCACGCTATAGTCCCGTTAATACCGCCTCGAGGCTTAAAGCTCGGGGATATTTCTTACCAAGGGATGGCCTACAAAGACATCATACACTACGAGATCCAACACTATCTGATAATATAGGTAATAGTAACTTGGAAGTTCATCGCTGTCGTATGGAAACCATAGCTCCTAGTCGGCATGTGATACTCGGGGATTACTGTACTATTCAATAACATGTTTCTAGAGGTTGGTAGCCTTCAGAATTGATGCTATCTCGGTTATTACTTCCCTGGATATTTCACCGTCATGCTTTGGTGAAGCAGATCGTTATTCTGGAGGGGATATTGGTTTTACAGAGAGGCATGCTGCGAATATTACCGCGGCGACATAGCTACGCATGGCAGATTCGCAAAAGGAAAGTAGTAATGGAATTGAGTACGGTCGAGGCCGCCCTTTTCGCCCGCCTCTAGTAGGTTATGGACCGGAATCTCAGCTCATCTCGTCTTAAACTGACTCTCCTTCTCAAGCCAGGTTCTGAAGTCCTTGAGGTCAGGGTTGATCTTTCTCAGGGCTGGGATGTCGGCTGCGTAACCGACATCGCGGAACCATCTGAACATGTACCCAAACTCCTTGAATAGCGAGTTTATGATGGTAGAGATGAAGTTGTACGTTGTGGGTAGTTCGGTCCCGGTCTTCTCCTTGAAGATGGCAGCAAATTCGCCGTAGGTCAGTTCGTCACCCGCCAGACTGAGCTTCTTGTTAGCGTACTTTTCCGGCTTCGTGAGCGCTTCGGCAGCGAAGAAGCCGATGTCGCTGGTTGCGATCAGCTGCAGCTTCTGGTCCTCCTTCAGGTTGGTCTTCCAGCTGGTGGCAAAGAGCTTGCCCATGAAGCCCGGCACGAGGTTTTCGAAGAAAGCGACGGGACGGAGAACGGTCCATTTCATCCCGCCGGCTTTGGCCTTATCATACAGGTGCTGCTCAATGTTGTGCTTGCTGATGAAGTGCGGGATGTCTGTCGGATGGTGGTCCGAGTTGGCGCCGCCGCGGTCGACCGACGAGTATACCAGATGTTTGACGCCGTTATTGAGCGAGGCATTGATCAAAGCTTTGCCCTGGACCTCCTCGGTCCGGGCGTTGGCGCCGCCGCCTATAGCTGCCTAAAGACGAGTTAGTTGCTTGGGTAGTCGAAAGTGCAATCCAGTTGGAGGCCGACCTGGACGCTGAAGACTCCCCATACGGGCGTCTTGGTCACCTCCTTCGCTTTCTGGAAGATACTCTCAGATGCGTCCAAGTTCCCGGGTAGCAACTTGATCCTAGGCGATTTCTTAAGAAGGCGCTGAGCAGATGCTGATTGGACATTGCGCGTGAGAGCCAGGATTTCAAAATCGGCGTTGGCCTTGAGCAACGCACTCACGACGGCCCCGCCCTGCTTGCCCGTGGCGCCGGTGATGAGGACAGCCCGAGACATGTCGATGCTTAGATAATACGGAAGGATGGTGGCTGTGAGATGGAGGAATGAGGTCGACAACCAACTGAGTATTGTATCTACGTGTGGGTATTTACTTGTATCAAGTGGGTTTCCTGGCGGGTGATATGAACGCAGGCGTAGAAACGGAGACAGAATACCGCGGGGAAAAAAAAAAGGGAAATAAAAGAAGACCACGATGGCTCGCATCCGACGTCACTATGATATGAGGCAGGTACCGTTTCCCGTAGGAAATGGGAAAAGTCACTGGCCAACGGGACCCATCTCGGAGGTCCCAGACACCGGTCGGCCCTGGCACGGAGCTTTGGGCGAGCGACTAAGGACAAGGAGGGGGTGTCCCTAGGGGTCGGTAGGTACTTAGGTACCTACCCCTCGCACAACCCAGCGCCGCAGGTCTTGCCTCACGTAGGTACCTACCTGTTAGGCATACTCGCTGAACGCGACGGTCCTTCTCAGTGGACGTGCTCGGTGTTGGCTAGAGGCGATGCCATCATCAATCATCATCCCCGCCCATTCCCGCAAGCGCGTAACCAAACGGCTACGAGAGAGCGCGAGTCCAGGCTCCCGGGAGAGCACTATCGAATATAGACAGAACTTAGGCATATCGATAGTATCTATCTCTCGGCCCGGGCCGGTCTGCAATCTAACTACCTAAGCTTATTGTAGCAAGGACCAAAGTTCCCCATCGTCAGTCTGCATCATCAAGGCATCCAAGTCCTTCATACCGCTCAGGTTGAGTTCCATCTCGTCCATATTACTAAGTAGGTAGTCCGGGTCATAGCCGGGGTCAGAAGTTGTGGTATCTATCGCTGTGCCATTCTCCATGTCAACACGGTCCAGCGAGTAGGAACTCAGACCCCAATCAAGATTTTGCTGGCCAATTTGTGGAACCTCGGGCGCTGCTCTGGGGAAGCCTGACCCATGGCGAGGCTTCATTTGGTTGTCTGACGATGCTCGCGAATCCGGCTGGGCTGAGGATGGTGTGCTAGTAACGTGTGCGTGCGTAGCCGGTGGAGAGGCCGGAGGAGTTCGTGTCCCAACAATATCGTGGACGGGGCCGGGGCTTCCGCCGGCACAATCTCCCCTACTGTTATTGATACAGACCGTTCTTTTCTGCAAATACCATATTTTGAGCTTTTGGAAGGCGGTTAGAAATGGTCGTGATTGTGGGAAATACCCATTCTGGGATAGATTGGCAACCCTTTGGATCAATGCGTCAAGATAGCTCGCGGGAGACGGTGGGTTGTCGCGATCATTGCCGGCCGTGGCAGGTAGTGACAGGTTCGCGGCAAAATGACTCAATTTTGTCAGGCATACCGCGGCACACATGCCCCAGGTGAGGAATATGTTAGGAAGATAGCGCGTGGTCGCATCATCCAGAGAGAGGTAGATGTCCAGAGCCGTCGCGCTAGCCTTCAAGCAGAGGCAGAGCGCGTCGGTATGCGTCGCAGTGAACGGTTGTCGTGGTCTTCCCGAGCTCTCTCTGTCCTTGTCCTGAGGGGGAGGAAACATCCGGCGATTGTAAACTCGGATGGCAACTTGGTGGATGTAAAGCTCCGCTATGGATGCAGCATATGCCGTAAGGTCTTTTTCGGGACGTCAATTGGTAATCAATCGCGAGACGAGGGGATGCTGATTATGAGCCTTATCACTTACGCGGGTTGATGTCTGTCGAGGAGGATTGCTTCCAGTCGGCCAATCGTTGTCGGAAAATACTCAGCAGATGCTGTGTTCTAAAATCATCGAACGATTGGTCCGTAAGGTGAGAGGAGGCGTTCAACGTTTTCGAAACCTCGTCAAAGATTTCCTGTAAGCCGACTAGGCTACACAGCCATTCGTCGTCCTTGTCTCTCGTGGAGTGTCGCCTCAGAGCATCAACGGATGCCCGGTACGATGATGTAGGTTGAATGGGTTGATGCCGTCGCAAAAGTGTCGCTGTACTGCATGATGAGGTTAGTGAACAGTTACAGGGTGATCGTAGTACGGTGAACACCAACCTTGACGCTCCAAGATAGACTGCTAGGAGAGTTCTGTAGTCATTCGCCTTATTCCTATTGTCGGTCTCGTTCGGTGCGGGCACCTCATCCAAGCCGAGATCGTGGGCCATGACCACGGCGCTATATATATGGTGGGGTAATGCAAACGTCTTGATGTGTTGCGGTTGGATGTAATATTGGGAGAAGAGGACCATAGACTGCAACAGGTCAAGCGATCGAGCGCCCTGTATAAAGACCTCCTGAGCGAGAGTGTCGTTGAGGCGGGCCAGAAAATGCGGCACTAGATGGGGCCTAATTGATGTGCTGGCTATCATCATAATTACTAGGAGCAAGATAGGCTTCTCTGCACGAAGAACGGACACATCCTCCTCGGGCGAGAACTGAATAATTGGCATGAACGGCCGCATGAAGATATTCCAGTGGTTGAACAGGAGAACAGCGGTGGGCATATCTACCAATCCCTGGCTGAAGACGTCGCCGGATGCTGCAATGTCGATCCCGCCATGCCCCAGGCCGGGTACTGAATCCCGACCCGGCCGCGTCGGCGATGAGCCGTCGGTATCCCGAGAATCGGAGTCTGGGGTTCTGGACCACTGCGGGTCGCCAGCTCTCTGGATGAACAGCTGCTGGTTTCGTAGCCGCTCAGAGTATAACGCGTTCGTCAACGCGCCAATCTTCTTCTCGAGCTCGGAAAATCTCTGTGAAGGCCTTGCGCGTGCCTTGGGGGGCCCAGGATCCTGACAAGGTCTCGAGAATCTGAGACAGGCCTCGCAGTCTCTTGAGCCTGGGACGGAAACACATTTGATCTTCATGTTGCGGCATGCGGTGCACGCCCTTACCCTCTTGAAAACATGGGCGGATTCCCCTGAAGGGGAATCGCCCTCGCGTTGGCCGCCAGGATTGGGAGTTGAGTTGTCGTCGATGGTGCTCTCCATAATGTGTCCGGTATTTACCTAGTAGTAGATAGAATCTCCTTGTAGGTACCTAGGTATTACCTAGGTATGTGAGCTGATCGGGACTAGCACGGCTGTTCCTCGTTCAAACCGATCTCAGTCGAGTGATGGGCTGACCGAAGCCCGCTTCAGAATCAGTGGTGACCAGTTGAACAAGTTGCCAGTCTCCGTATAGGGGCTGACATTAAGAGAGGTTCGGCGAACTGAGGTCCTTTACCTACCTACTAGATACGGCTAGATAGGTACCTAGGTATGTTAACGCCACATCGGAGTCTCGATATCAGAAGAAGTGGGCAGATCGATCGTGCAGAGATCCGCTGATGGGTACCTCTGGGAAGTACTCTACTACACAGAGGTACCTAAGGCACCCAGGTACACGCCGATACTCTTGATTCTCAAAAGCCGTTCAGCGATATGGCAACCCTCAACACGGTATTCCTCCTGGAGCATACCTACAAGTAGACTCTACGTCCACCCAAGCTTCAGATGAGTCCATAAACAACAGATTATGATGATGATCTGGAAATAAACGGCAGGTCAGTTGCGGCTCACGGAAGGCCTTGGTCGGCTTACCTGAAGTTCTTTTCGACGGTCCTTGCCGCATCGATAAAGGGTGCTACATAATAGGCCGGCGTCTACGTCTATATAGTATTTACCTATAACGCGGTTCGAAGCCAGTGTTAAGATGCCAACTCGAGCAATGTACTTGGGTCCCTCGACGAACCGTTCAGTGGATAGGCAATGTATTAGATGAAAATGGAACGCTAAATCCAGCCTTTATGAGGTAGGCATCTGGAGCAGTCGGTGAACCAGGTCAGACGGAGGCGGCAGGGCTAAGAGAACCGCTACGTCATCTTTTAACGACGCAGCCACGGCTGACTTCTCGGCGAAGTGAGGAGTATATACTAAGTACCTACCGAGGTAGGTACGTAGAAGGCAGTACATAGCTAGGAGGTACCTACCTACCTCTAAGGGCTTAGGTTGGCAGGCAGTTAGTGCCTACCTAGGTCGTTCTCCTGTGCTGCTGTGCCCAGTCAAAGACATCGATCCACTATCTTAGGTACCTAGAGCGTGCCGTACACACTGTACCTACCTCTCTATATCTGCCGCCTCAGATACCTGCCGTAGACCTACGCCACCTACCTCGGTGTGTCACGGCGACATACCTGGTATACCACCGACATGCCTACCCAGCACCTCGTCTGCTGCCGGGTGGCCCGACGGACTTCACCACATTCCACTTCTTGATCGCTTCTTGCTGAATATCATCTTGGATAGATTAAAAAGGTAGAGGAAATGCGCTACCCGACAATACCGGACTCCCTACAGACAGACTAAAGGAGCAAAGAACCTGATACGGTCCAGCACGACGCAGCAAAACGATAGTAGATACCCACCCCTCCTTCCCGGACATGCCTACTTCCCTCCGGGTACTGTTAAGGAATGGCAGCGATTCTGACCAAGTCTACGCCTACATCACCGGGATCGCCCTCCAGCATGGTGGGCGGCGCTGCATCCTGAAAGCTGACGGGCAAGGGCTGTACTTCCCCGAGAACCCGCGCGCCATCTGCTCACCGCTGACCGAGGACTGCGCCATCCTCCTCGGCCCCCCCGGCAATGCGGTCGAGACCACGATACCGCAACTGGCCGGCGGCCGCATATGGTTCTCGCGCGGCAAAAAGCTGACCTTCCTGCTGAACCCGGGCCCTGCCCTGGTCGAGCCGAGCGTGCTGAACCGCTCCGACCCGAACGCCAACGTCGACTTCGGCTTCTGCGAGTTCACCCTCGACAACGCCCAGCTCTACGCTAACATCAGCTACGTCGACTTCGTGCCTCGCCTGCCCATCGCCATCTCGCTGCGCCGGGCGAGCGGCGCCGTCCAGACCGTCGGCGGCATGGACCCGTCCGGCATGGAGCGCATCGCGCAGGGACTCTACGAGCAGGCGCAGAAGGACGGCCGCCGGTGGGACAAGCTGGTGGTGAAACGCAACGGCGAGATCCTCCGAGTCCTGAGCCCGATGCACGGCCAGGGCGTCGGCGCCAGCTTCAGGGGCTACTACGAGCCGTACGTGGACAAGGTGTGGGAGCACTACCTGGAGCGGCAGCGGCGGCCGCCAGGCTACCGGGGCAAGCCGCTGGTCATCGACACGCAGAGCGCGCCGGGGAAGCTGGCGGCCGAGTTTGGGGAGGACGGCACGGTGCGGATCGGCGGCGAGCTGTTCGGCAAGCCGAGCACGGCCGACATCCTCGGGTGCAACAGCGGGCCGTTCGCAACGGGCCCGTCGCCGACGCGCAACGCCATCATCCCACGGCTAGCCGCCGCATTCGCGCGGACGGCGCTGCTGCTTTCGGACGACCAGCCCTCGGTGCCGTCGACCTTCTACGAGCAAGACCCCACGAACCACTACGCGCGCCTCGTGCACATGCACAACGCCGAATCCAAGGGGTACGCTTTCGCCTACGACGACGTCCAGCGGAACGATTCCCTCGACATGTCCGGAAAGGTCAACGCCGGCGACCCGGTCCTCTTTACCGTGACGGTAGGTGGTACGCCAGCGGGGTAGAATCCTGTGTACTCTCTGGCTAGAACCTTTGGAGACGCTATGCCGGGTCGGCGCTGGGCTTTTCTATATTCATTGGCATCTTGATTGATCTAACACGAAACTATTAACAAGGGCGGTTATTTATATTGGTCAGGTATTTCGAAAATATGAGCGGTATACCGGAGTTTTCTCCTTGCCAGAAACGGAACCTTGTACACGCACTTAAAATAGTTGGGCTACCGTGATACTAGCGTTCAAATTGGAGTTTCCACGAATTCAAGTATAACTACGGCTAGAAATTACAGCCGTGTTTTGTAACTGACGGGTTACTTGGTAAAATCGACATTCGACATGTTTAAGACTTGTTGACCGTAGTAGGTCGTGGGTGTGAAGTAGGAAGCACAACCGGCTCGTGTTATTGCTAGATCGAAATACTTAAGTTATCTAAGGAGTTGGTAGGCTCTTGGAAGTGTTAGTTTCCTTTTCTTTTCCTTTGTCGAGGGAGGGATTCATCAAGCGTAGCCTTGCTCCGGCGAGGACATCACGTCTACTCGCTCGCCAGCGGCGGAAGGATTCGGCCCTGAAAATGAAACGGCGCACCAGCGGCGGCCGCAAGCGGATTCATCCTTCAGCCCAGAGAGAGGGCGGGGGATGGGGGTCTGAGGGGCAGAACACGGGCTACTTACTGTACCACGCGAGGCGGTGCCCGCAAGACGCGACGGCGGGCGGAGCGTGTGCCCATGTACGTGTGCGCGTGGGGTAAGCATTCAATTCGTCCTTCTAGTAAGCCAACCGTCGCAATACGAGTCTTGGGCATCAAGCGCCGTGTTCCTGCGTCAGGTCCGCCAACAATACGACCCGGCGAGAGAACTGCGAGGGATGGGGGGATGCGATTTCGAGGCGTAGAATGTGCGGGGCGGACGCTGGAGACGAGCCGCGATGGAGCAGGCCCATGTCGATATAGATTCCCGGTGCGGTCGCTGCTATGATCAGGACGATGTCCTTCGTAACCAATCGTATACTCATAGTGTTCCCTTGCTTAGGGTACCTGCATCCGTTGTGTATGTAGGTCTTCGTCGCGTGTAACGACGAGGACGTGGAGGTGTGTAGCATGGGTATTTCGAGCTCGATCCCGAGTGAAATAGCCGCAGATCATCGACTCGTCGATTCTACGCGCCAGGCTGGGCTCGGCCAAGATCGCCGGACAATCCTGCCCATCCACGGCACGGACGGCCCCAGCCGACGATCACAGCGCAGCAGAGCATGTACGACATACCTACACGTAGGTAATGCACGTCGTAGAGAGGGGAGAGAGGGGTCCATAGTACAGCGCGGAGCTGGCGGTGTATTATCAATTCTAGTGGCGCGTGGGGCCCGGTGTCATCTAGTCAAGTGCGTTAAGTCTAAAAGTCTACGTATAGTTACATATCCCAGCGCGCCCTCTCCAGTTGCCCAGCAAGGCTATCTAACGCCCAGAACTCCACTCGACGGCCGCGAGCGAGAGCGGCGACGGCGTCTGTGCCTACTGTATCGCCCGATCCCGTGTCCTTTTCCCGGGAAACAGCAATCACTGGCAACGTAGGTTAGCGACGAGGGACCACCATCTGAGGTGAGGACAGCCTAGAGACTTACGCAGGTGAGGGAATAGCTCGGCTGGACGACGCCGAGGTCGCCGGCGGGATAGATGCCGAAGTCGGGGTCGGCCTGACCCCACTGGGACTCCTGGAGGTTGTACCACCAGAGGTTGACGCCGCGGGCGACGAGGCTGCAGGCGATGTCCTGCCAGTAGATGCGCGCGTTCTCGGCGCTCGCGACGGCCTGGTTGACGGTCTTGCCGACGACGGGCCAGCCGGTCTCGGTGACGTAGACGGGCTTGTTGCCGGCGAGCGCGAGCGTCTTGTTGAAGCCGTCGTAGAAGCGCTCGCGCGCGTTGCCGATGTGGTTCGCCTGGGTCTGCTCCCAGTACGGGTAGCCGTCGAAGCCGAGCCAGTCGATGTTGTCGAGCACCGCGCGGTTCGTGCCGTTGAGGAACGAGTCGTACGTGTCCACGTGGCCGATGGGCATGCCCTGGAGCGCCGTGCCCTGGAGCGCCGCGCGCACCTTCGTAATGCACTCGATGAGCTTCTGCGGCCCGACGCCGATCTCCTTGTTGGCGTCCCGGTACAGGTCCTCGCTGCCGACCGAGATGCCGACGACGAGGTCCGTGAACGCCTTGCCGTAGATGTTGATGGCGGCCTTGAGGGCGGTGATCTCGTTGGTGATGGCCTGGTCGCCGCCCGACACCCAGAGGCCGAGGAGAAGGGTAGTCTTCGTCTCGATGGCCGCCGGGATAGCGCTGATCACGTCACTGGCCGTTCCCCATTGCACTGAGATAAGTAACACAGTTAGCGCAATCGGCATGCATTTATCGGCTAGCCAGAGTATATGTGTAAAGGAGCAAGCAGCCTCTGAGGAGCGGAAGCTCAACACAACACAACATGCTCAAGGCCAGAAAGTCATCTCAGCTCAAAACGTACCCATAGTGTACAGGCGAGCACTCGACCAGCCGCTGGTTCCCGGAAGGTTCTTGGCTCGGTTGAACTCGTAGGCGAAGTCCACCTGTTGTTTCGCAGCCTGATTGAGGAAGAAGGCGCCGTAGTTGAAGCCCTTGATGCCCGAGTTGGCGGCGGCAGCGGCGGCAGCAGTACCGGCGGTGGCGGCAAGGCCGAGAGCAGCTGCGGACAAACGCATCTTGTCTATATTATTACTATTAAGTGCTAATAACGAACGTCAGGAGGTTAAGGGTGAGCGAATGAATAGCCACGAGTCGCAGCGAGGGCCAAAAGAACGGGTGAGCTTGAAGAGATGCAAATTGCTCTGCCCTCTGCCAATCATGGAGGCGACAGGAGAGGGATATTAAATAATACCAATAAGACAATAAATCAAGGCTTCTAGAAGGGGAAAGCTTGGCCAGTCCTGGGCAAGATCCAGGATCGAGAACCGTCTCGTCCCGAAATATCCAACCTGCTCCTCCCAAGGCGCGAAATAACTGGACATGCCGGCGCTACGACCCCTGAACCTCGTATTCACGACCCACATGCCGCCCGGCTCAGCCTCAGGAGCTCAGGGGGGGGGGAAGGAGGACGAAAATGAACGGAGAAAAAAAATGGATGAGCCAGCGAACGAATGCACAGCTACCTACGTATGCAGGCCGGACGAGAAGCGATTGGAGCAGACAACGGGTAATAAATATATGTGTATCGTATATGTATGTACGAATGTGTACGTGTACGCGTGTTTTCTTGGCTCGAATATTACGCCAACAGCAGAGGATCCCGCCCTCATGACAATTCCGTATGGGTCCTGTCCAAAGCCCCTATTACCGAATTCCATGCGTACCTATATATATATATGTATACATACATACATACTGTGTGAAGCTACATGCCTACCAAGTAGGATATCACCCACAGGGGATGCTGCCGGCCCCCCCCTGAGGGTCCGCCGTGTGGGAAACCCGCCAGCCCCGTCTTGGAAATGATCGAGCTCAGGCCGGCCCGCGAGCCATGTCCGGCATATTTAAAGCGAGTAAATCACCGCCAGGACGTCCCGAGCGACTGGCGCTCAGGAGTCAGGAGTCAAAAGTGGGCCGCTGCCAGTTCCATTTACCTGATGTCTTGATTTTCGCTACGGGGTAACCGGAGTCCTGTCCAAGGCAGTCTCCCCAGCACGGGGGAGAGACCGCCTCGACCAGAGGGACCAGGGGGCAGCGATTTCTATGTAGGTATAAATCGTACAGGAATAAAACCGAAGACACCGCGCAGTTTCGGCTAATGTGCACCGTAGGGAGGGATATGATGTTATGTATGGGAGGCAGGCAGTATTTACCCACGCATGTGCTATTATGTAGGTACACATACACATATATTTGTGTTTCTTATTCATATGGCCATGCCCTGCTATACGTTATTCCCTCGTGGGCGAGCCATGCATGCCACGAATAGTGAATATTACCATTGGGGTCACGAGATCATCACCTTTGTTATTCAACGTAGGAAGCCCTACTCAAATCCCAGATAACAAAGACGACAATACAAGTTGAGAAAGCCGATCATCCATGCCTTCCGTACAGCTTAGCACGGGAGCAGACAATAACTACCATGAACATTGATATGCACTATCGCTACTATGACTGTTACTATCCACCGCCCAACTGATCTTGCGGCACTGTCCGCCCGCACACACGTAACGGCATTGCGACTTGCCAAATCTTGATTATCTAACACGGCAGGCTGGTGATCAAGGTTGACGACGAGAGGATCACCGGATGCTAATCTCGGGCCGGGTGGCGCAATTATCCCCGTAAGGTTTCCGTACCGAACGGTCCGGGGAATTAAATGTAGAATTAATCTGCTAATACCCGGCTCGAACTGGTAGAAGCATGTTTCACTGGGATTTCAGCACCGAAGGTGACCATTGTAACCGTCGCAGTCATTATTATTAGAAGGGCCTCAGAAGTTGAGATATACTCGTGCTGAAGCAGGCGCTGGCACTGCAGCCAATCTACTCCGGTTGCCCTTGATATGCCGCCGGCATCTCATATCAAGGGAAATTAGGTAATAATGAAAAAAAGGGAAAAAGGAAAATGTCGAAATCAACAACAATGAGGCGACAGTTACGAATCAGACGAAGACACCAGCTCTTTGGCCGGATATTACCATTGTTCGATATCAAGGATCCTCAGTCTGTCACAATGGTGTTACTTGCCGATTGCTGTATATATGTAGTTACGCGGAAGAAGCTCACAAAATCACACAAGTTGATGTACAAAGGCTTCGTTTTTTTTTTCTCCCGCTCCTCAGAGAACATGGTTATTGAATTGAAACCAGTCCAACTCTAACGATGACGCAGGCTCACTGGATCAACTAAGTTCAATAAACTCATCCTCTTATTTAACTTATCTAACTTTTCCCCGTCATCCACACAAACTATCACCGAACTTACTATCATCCCATCTGCTCTCACAAACTCGCCAGTCCGCAACGGTCCATCGATCCGCCCGTCCGTCCGTCCGTCCGTCCGTCTCCTTCTGCCGGACTCATCCGCGAACACCAATAGAGCAAGCAAGCAAAGCCCCCCCTGCGAGACCCGCCATCATGTGTCGTTACAACGAGTTCATCACCAAGTGCCGGGTCTGCCAAGAGGTTATCCGCGTCTTCAAGAGCGGCTGGGAGTACTGTAACAACCAGGGCCGCTGCAGCTACAAAAAAATCGAGACTTTTGTCAGGCACGACACCTGTGATCGATGCCGCAGCGTGAGGTATTGATGCTAGCCTCCAGCACGCCTCCGCGAGCCAGGGAGATGGGGCCGTGGAGGAGCCTTCTAAATCGGAGTTGCCAGACGCGGCGGCGACGGCGACAACTAATACGACTTTCGCAGCTTCAACCCCGGGACGTTTGACACCTCGCAGGTATGCTTTCATCCTCCGGTTTCCCTACCCAGGCAGGAGTGCCACACTATCATCAACTCGCCCTCTGCTATTATCTCCGGGCCTGCTGACGCTAACATGATACGTATTCAGGATTCCTCATGGTCCGCTTGAGCAGCTCACGTCAGACCGTTTCTGCAGGTCTGTCAGTTTACAGTTACTCCTTGGTGAGATGCCGAGGTACGGGTGAGGGCCCGATGTATTCTTTATTATTATGAGACACGATCGGATCGTCAGGTTATTAGAGATTAGATTCTGTTCCGGGGGGGACGCCACCGTCCCCGGCATTCATGTGCCCCTAGGGGGAAAGGGGAAAAAGACAAGACTTGATACCCAAAATACCAGAACTATGCGTAGGACTTCGAGCTCGGCGGCCTTTGCCGTGATTGTTGTGACTGTAGCCCTAAGGAACAAGTAGCTACGATAGCCCGACGACCCAAGGCAGCCTCCTAGTGTTAATATAAGACCCTCGAGGGTGATTCTTACTCACAAAACCCGACAGTTAGGCATTGTCCGCATGGCTCGTAGAATTGGGCAAAGGAAAACTCCGCCTGCCACGCGGTCGAGGGACATCCCATTGTAGAAACGGCCGGACCTTTCGTCGCGGGCACATGGGCGATATTTGAATAGATATAAGGCAAGTCGTGGATATTATGTTGGGACTCACACTCCCGATTGAGGCGCTACGGGAGCACCGTGGATCGTAGCCGGGGTCTTTGCGTCACATATCACGGCGTCGTCACCCGGGAATTTCTGAAAGTATAGGCGGCGACGGTTACCCGTCTGGCCATGTGTGCATGTGGAGGGTTGCGTTATGCAGGAGAAATCGGAGACGTTATAGGGGGATACGTTGGGGGAGGCATTAAGGGGTGTGTGTCACAACAGACGGTGGGCGAGGGCGTCAATGCGCCCATCGTCGCACCGCCGGCGCCTTGTGGCTATTTAGACGTTGAGAAGTAGGTAGATATTACTCGGTAACACTAGTCTAGGAGGCCCTGTCGAATACTGAAGGGCGGCAGTCTGTCTAAGTCGGCCATCACGAACGAGTCCCTCCCTCCGATATGTACGTTGCGAATCGGACTTTTGCAGCAAGAGCAGAATCGTTCAAGTCTAGAGAATTTCAAAGTGCCCTCCACCCGTCTATACGATCTACACGGTGCTCCCCTTCCCTCACCCCCTTCCCCCCTTCCCCCCCTTTTTTACTTTTTCACCACTATGCCCGCGTCTCAGCCTCAGCCTCAGCCTCAGCCTTAGCGCGGTCCGCGGCCTCGAGCTCGCGGGCCTGGAGGAGCTGGACGAAGGAGTCGCGGATGGTGTCGGCGAGGGGCCGGTAGGCGACGCCGAGGACGCGGGCGGCCTCGCTGCCGTCGACGGCGTACGCGTCGTCCCAGCGGCCGGGGGTGCCGGCGGGGAGGCGGGCGGCCAGGGCGGGGAGCTCGGCGCGGGCGAGGTCGAGCGCGCGCTGGTGGGAGTAGGTGTAGCCGACGAGGAAGCGCCGGCCGGCGACCGCGGCGCGCGGCGCCGTCGTCGCCGCCGCCACGTGCGCCGCGCCCAGGTCGCGCCCATCGACGCACCCGCCGAAGTCGAAGGCCGGTACCGCGCTCGCGTCCAGCATCCCGTCCAGCAGCCTCACCGACTCGCTCAGCCACGCCCCCGTCCCCCGCAGCGCGTGCGCGTACGGCCCGAACACCCACGGCGGGCACAGCGTCGTCAGCGCGAACCCCGCCCCAGCCTCCCCCCCGTGCTCCGCCATCCACGCCCACATCGCCCGCTCCGCCAGCGTCTTCGACGCGCTGTACGCCGTCTTGCCGTCGCCCGCCACCGCCTCGTCCCACTGCGCCGCGAGGGTCAGCCGGTTTGCGGGGAAAAAAAAAAAAGAAAAGGGGGGAAGGGGGGGGGAGAAGAGAGAAAAAGGCGAGAGAGAGAGAAAGAGAGAAAGAGAAATTACGCACCGTAACCGGGTTCCAGTCCTTCTCGGTGTACGTGTAGCCGGGGCGCAGGCCCTTGGTCAGGTCGAGGACGGCGGTGATGGAGCTGGTGGCGACGACGCGGCGCACGCGGCCGCGGCCGAAGCGGCGGACGGCGTCGAGGATGGCGGTGGCGCCGCGCACGGCCGGGTCGAGCAGGTCGCGGACGACGTCGTCGGGCGCGAGCACGAAGGGCGACGCGGCGTGGATGACGGCGACGACGCCGCCGCCGTCGCTAGCCTCGCCGTCGCCGTCGCCGTCGCCGGCCTCGGCCGCGAACGCCCCCGCGTACCCGCTCGCGTCCGTCATGTCCGGCACCAGCGACGTGCGCAGCTGCCCCGGCCGCCCCAGCGGCCCCAGCTGCGCCGCCAGCCGCGCCGCCGCCCCCGCCGTCCGCACCGTCGCCCGCACCCCGTGCCCCGCCTCCAGCGCCGCCCGGACGATCTGCCCCCCCACGTAGCCGCCCCCGCCCGTGATCAGGAGCGTGCCCCCGGCCGCCGGGGCGTCTGCTGCCGACATGCTGGCGAGTGAGGGGTCGGCTGGGATCCTGGGGGGACGCGGCGCGTGAGCGCGTAGAGGAGTAGGGGGTTGGTAGGCTAGTGCCGGGGATGAGGTGAAGAAGAAGAAGAAGAAGAAGAAGAAGAACAACCCTAGGATGCCTTAGGTCGGGGTAGAGGCAGTAGGTAGAGGATCAGATAGAGGTGTCGAGTAGAGAAGTAGATCGGTCTGTATGTCTCTTGCTCTGAGAGAGAGAAAGGCGAGGGGAGTGTTAGCCAGGAGAGGGCGTCGAGACCATCCGTATTTATATCGAGTGCTACGGGACATGGACCCGGCAGAGGCGAGCGTAGTGGGGCGGATGTCCCCGTCGAGAACGTTGGCGAGTATACGCCATCAGTTGAGGTCGTGTTCCGTACGGGTCGCACGGCGATCCTTTCGTGTTCCATGCAGCAGCACATAGCCTGACGGTTGCGTCTTGGTCGTGCCCGGGAGCGGTCCACCCTCGGCGACGCGGCCCCTGTATGTTGGGCCGGCGTCGATGCAGACCTGTTGTCGGAGATGGTCGTGGGCCATTCTAGCCGTCGGCGATAGGCCCATACCCTCCCCGCCGCAGGGAGCGTGGAAGAGGTGTGAGTCGCAGTTGTGACAGCAGCTGTGGATTATCATTTCGGTTCCAGCAAGATTCTATGACTCGAAATACCTCCTGTCCCCCCGCCCCTTGATCTCTCGGTCGTCTCACGACTCGCCTCCCCGTTCTGCTGATTCCCACAACGCCGTAAGTGATTGATGTCGACTTACATTAGTCTCATTGTATAGGGCGGCACCCAGTGCTTACTCGCCGTCATGGGTTCGTGTTGTTGAATACAGGACCTAGGGTACTCGTTTCCTCTCTCTTAAATACAAACATAGCGCTTAAAAGTTCTGCTTTTGCAGCGTCTGGTTCGATGTCTTACAGATATGCCTACGCGTTGAATCCGGCCGGCGGTGGTTATACTAATAGTGCTAAGGCTCTAGGCCGTTGGGGTAGTGTGCTTTGTAAGGTATTATAGGAACCATCGGCCTTTAGCTCTACGAGTTTCACCCCTTCAAAAACACCACATTTTATCGCCGATCCGTAGGTCCGAAAAAAGGGGTTGGCACCGCTCTCCCTAAGTCAGCACACCTTGGCATTACTTATTTCTTCACTCCGAAACCCGTTTTTTTCCCTCGCGCCGCCTCTCCCTGCCTGCCTGGCCTTGCCCTGCTCGAAGGAGGTACGCACAGATGCCATCGGTCCCCGCTAAATAGCTACGATCGCATGCGCGTAGGTGGCCGCGGGAATAACGCCAGTCCGGGTTTGAGAGGAGAGGAGGAGGGAGGGGGGGGGGGGGGATGGGCCACGAACGGCCAGGCGCCTCCCAAGGAACGCGCCATTCAATGCCGGTAGAGGCCCGATAAAGAGAAATTAAAACTGACGGGGTAGAACAAGACTTGGAAGACGAAGAAAACGAGGGGCCGGTGTCGCTAGGGAACGCGCACGTAGTTCCCGGCTCGCTACTTCGGTGTTGAATCGGGTGGCGATCGGCGGGACTCGTGTACGCGACGGTGACCTTCCGTACTCCTCGACACTGCTGCTCTCGCCTCTAGTGTGTGGTCCCCCTCTTGATCCCTGAAGATGGGCCATGCACGGGAGAGGGCTGGACTGGCGACTGTGGTGGTGGGCAGAGGCGGCCCGCCCCGTTCGTCCCCGCCGCCGTCCCCGTCCGTCTCCCGACTCGTCGTCGTCCCTCTACGTTATCGCGAGGCGTGGATTCGCATGCATGCGCGTTTCATCGCGCTACACCAATGGGAAAGCCTGCCCAACCTGCTCGCGGCGATAGCCGGGATCTGTATTGGTCTCTACCTCGGTCCGTATAGCCTAGGTCCTCAGCCGCTACCGCACTGTCTGTACAGAGTGGGGAGACGGCGTGGTAGCAATGGCGCGACATATTCGAAATCCAAGGATTAGTGCATACGGCATGTGAATTATGTGATGCTGCTGCAGGGCTTCGAGTCACCGGGCTGCTAGACGCTGCCCCCCGAGTCCCGTCGTCGGAGGTTGGGGGGGACAGGCTACACCAAGCCACTTACGCGTAGTATATGCCCCACGGTGGTCTCCTCGAAATACTCACGGTATGCCCACTTACTCGCCGAGAGTAGAGAGAGAAACCCGCCAGGCGTCCCACGTGTATATATAAACATGATGCATTTGCGACTTGATTACTATATTCCGTGTTAAGATCACCCGAACCGCCCCGTTTGAACCCAGAGCGGAGTGGCCGGTCACCCCGAGGATCGCTCCCCGGTATGACCCAGCCTACGCGCCGAATTCATGCCGCTGTTAACACCTAAAGTCGCCGTTGATCCTAGAAACCCTGTGCACATCGAGGTACGCCTAACAGCACTTGCACGCCAAACCCACGCTCCCCCAGTTGGATATACGCTTCTACCCTGGACTCTGGAGTTAGCAAATGCCACCTAGCTTCGCCTGCCGCTCTACCCTGGCGCGCCCAGAGATCACGACGTGGGCCATGCGACGGAGGCGGTCTCACCTGTAAGAGCAGCCTCAACGCCGGGAGCTCTGGAAATAACCAACTGCCATGCCTCCAATTGCCCCCAATTCCGCCGCGGGCTTGGGTACCCGACCGTCGCTAAAGAACGCCATCCCACCCGCTGTGGTACAATGCTTGCCCTTCGCCCCTCTTCGTTTCCGACGCCTGTCGATACGCCTCTGCTCAGTAATTAGGAACAACTGCCCCAGAGGTCATTCTCGGACAGGCCTTTACACTAAACAATGCCGCGAAACCGGAGGCCATGCGGGGGTGCCTGCTGGTGGGTACCGCGGTACCGAGGCTCGTCGAGCTCCCTAGGCCCTTCGCACTACGTCCAACGCGGCTGCTCGTCGATAACCCGCTGGCTACCCGAGATGCTGGGCCTATGGCTTGCCCTCCCGTACAGCTGCTCCATGAGCTTGCCTTTCTGCCTCGCGCGTACACCCTCGAGATAGACGCCTACGTCCTCGAGGCCCTTGATTTGCTCGTCAAGCGTCAGCGTGCTGCTATTGACGCTCCTCACCAGAGGGGAGATGAGTTTGCGCCGTAGGCTTTCGAGATTGGCCTTGAGGGTGAGCAGCTTGCCGTTGTGCTCGACGAGGATTCCCTTATTGCGCACCGTCTTCTCGCGCACGTTCTGCAGCAGCTCGCGGTTGCGCTCGTACTTCTTCACCTCGCTTGCCTTGGGTCCTAGTATGCGCGTCCAGAGCGATGAGAGGAAGTCGGCGTGTTGCTCGTCCTGCTGCGAGGATTCGCGCACCACGGTGCGCGCCAAGTTGAGGAATTGCCGGTCGATGGCCTCGAAGAGGCCAAAGAGCGCTAGCGAGTGTTGGAGCTCGTTCTCGATCGCCTCCTCGAGCACCGAGAGGAATTCCGTGAAGGTACGCTGCAGCGTGTAGCGGGTGCGCTGCGGGTGCGACATGCCGAACATGACCGTCGCGATGTGGCCTAGTCGTGTCGGCATGCCCGTGTTCGGATTCTCGAAGAGGCCCACTGCGCAGAGCAGGTTGTGGATATTGGCGAAGGCCGTCGACAGCGGCGGGCTTGGCACGGCTTGGAGCTGCGTCAGCTCGCGTCGCGCCCAATCCATCACGATCAGGATACCGTCTATATCGCCGTCGACGTTGGCAAAAAATCTAGTGAGCTCGACGGCCAAGGTCTTTAGGCTGTCCGATAGCTCGTCGAGGGATTTCACTATGATAGGCGCCGACGTCATATTACTCAATCGCACACTCTCCCCGAGGTCCCACACCGCGACACCGGTCGCCTGGAGGTCCCCGACCTGAGACACCCCGTTCTCCGAGTAGTAGATGAGCGGCTCGAACGAGCGCGCGACACCGGCTACCTTGACCAGATCGGGCGACGGTCGCGGCGGCGCAGGCTGGAACAACGACCTCACCGTTGATATCGATAGAAGGGCGACGAGCGTTGCGACGATGATATTCCCCCACGACTTGGTGATCACGTTCAACCGAGTCCGGAGGAAATTTACGGCGGCCTCGATCGGCTCGGTCCGCTGTTGGATGTCGGCGCGCACAGCAAGCCGGATATCTACGACACGGTCAATAGTCTGGTCCTAGCATCGCTACGCCCCAAACCTACAGTTATTCCTGGCGCCGTCGGGCGACATGGAAGCCATCACATCTTCGGCTTCCGCCGTCCCCCTGTTCGCGGTCTTCTCCACCGGCGGTCTGGTCTCTCTCTTCATCCTAACAAGAGTGTCGTCGTCGTCGGCGTGAGCCTCCTCGGGGGTGGGCTCCTTCTCGGGGCTGAGACTCCCCGTCGGCAAACGCGTCCTACGGGCCGCCTCGAAGATGTCATCCTGAAAGATGCTATTATTCCTGATGCTGTAATTTGCGCGCCTCGGCCGGTTCATGGTCCCCAATATGTCTCTACTCCCGCGCCAATTGCCGTACCAGCGATCTCCATTCTCGAGCCGCCTCCAGGCGGGTGGGCTGTAATTACCGTTGGACACTGACATGTCGTCCAGATTGTCGTCGCTCTCTTCGTGGAGATCGGCCTCCTCGTCCGAGAAGCCAAAGCCCGAGTGGGCTGACGGGTACTCGAACGGCGTCTGGGCCGGCGACATCGGGGTTGCGAACTTTCTGTCGTCTATGCTCGTTTCGGAGAATAGAGAGGTCATCTTCGCCTAGATACTGGGTACCTGGCCTGTCTGGGGTGGTCGGGCGCGAGCTTGGACTCTGACGAGGGCTCGGGAGGGCTGGTCTTGCGCCGAGAGAGAAGAAGGAGCGCAGGTTTCGGGTCGGCGTGATCGGGCGGTCGCGATACTGGTGATTGAAAGGGACCAGGGAATTCCCGGGGCCCGTTCTCGATTCGGGAGGGGGTAACGCCGGTAGGGACTTATGCTGCCGCGGCGGTTCGATCGCGGGTCGCGGCGGCGCAATAAACGTAGGCGCTTTTACGGGAAACCGAGGTAAGCGCAGAGATGTTATATTCCACAGCCGTATATGGCCGGTCGAGATGAGATAAATGTAGAAGAAGGCGAGGGTAAGTATAAATGCGACGAGGAACGTGCCGGGCGCAATCGTGATGCTGAGCAGGGAGACGTGATTGTGAGTCTCGATGGATACCAGGGGTAGCATCGAGTTCGGGAAACGAACGACCAGCTCTGAAGGGGGGGGGGGGGGGGCCCGTCTGACGGGGTGGTGACTCCGGGGACAGTCCGGTCTCGTCTCGTCTCGAGGATTGTCTGCGCGGTAATCGGATGATCGGGTTGGTAATGGTGAGCGCGACCGCCGTTCGCTGTGGTTGCAATCGATGTCCGAGGTATCCGGCCGGTTGCGAATCGGGCAACTCTCTCTTTCTCTCTCTCTCTCTATATATGTGTGTAGGTATGTATCCGCGTAGCTTGCCGATCCCGTGGTTATGATGTGCGCGCCTACGACGATGATTCCGTCGAACTCGGCAATACACCTCAGCTACCGCCGGCGAGATGAGCTCGGGTCCGGTCAGACCGAGTTGTCGCAAAGGCGAATGGGCCGGACAAACGAAGCCGGAGGCGCAACCGGTGAAATAGAAGTCGGATAGGCAGCTGGCCAATTTGCGCGGCGGAGCTGGGAAGCGCGGTAGGAATGGTTACTGAGGGGGAAGTGCGGAAATGGGTGAGGAGGAATGGGTGAGGGTGAGTAAGTGGGCAGGTATTGGGCGTTGAGGAGAGAGAGGGAGGAGGGGGGGTTCGAGGATATGGGACGGGACATGGGGATAGACATGGGGGACATGGAATAAGAACTGGGGTGGATGAGCGGGCGTGTGGATTGGAGGGAGGAGGAGGAGGAGGAGGAGGAGGGAGAAGGGAGGAGAGGGGGGGGGGATGTGTGTGTGTGTGGATGGTGGTGGGTGGGCCGTAGACAAGACGGACAGATAGATAGACAGACAGAGAGAGAGAGAGAGACAGACAGGAGGCAGCTAAGAAGAGACGGGTAGACGGCTCTGCATGAAATCGAGAGGCTGGGGAGATCTCAGAAGCACCAGCGGCGGCACCAGCAGCGGCACCAGCAGCAAGCCCATTCATTCACTGGAAGCCCCCGGCGAGTGCAGAGAGGAGGGTTTGTAGAGAACAGGCCATGTATGTACCAGCTACATGGCAGCGGCACCCGCTCGCCGCCGGTCTGTCCACCCGTCTGGCTGTCCAGCCGGGTGTCTCGTCGTCTCGCAGCAGCCACTGCGACGCCTGACGGCAGCGGCGGGGGCTATGTACCCGGTACATGGCCAGCTCGCAACGGGCCGGTGGTGACGAGAAACATGGCTGGCCACGGGAGCCGGCCACTCACAGGCGCGCCTCTCTCGCCTGCCCATGAGGAAAACCCCCCCACCTTCGGGATGTCGCAGGGGTGACCGCCGCCAATCAGCGCCGCTCGCTCGCGGCCGCCTCAGGTGAGACCCCAAGATGCAAGGGCCAATCCGTCTGAGGCGTTCCGCTCCTCTCCTGTCCGTCTGCGTCGAGTTGCGCGACTCGAGAGAACCGTAAACCCCTCCTCGCCCGAGCGGGCGTAGGTGGCCGACTTGTGTGTGTAGGTAGGTATACGTTAGTAGCCCCGCGTACCTACGTCTGGCGCGGCTGGGTCTGGCCTGTTCTGCCCTGTTCAGGAATGGGATCGCACCAGAAGGGAGCGAGTCCCCTCCTCCCCCTACGCCGACCGCCCTCGCAGGAGGTACCTCCTAGCCGCCAGTGACGTAGGTACCTATCTTAGGTAGGTAGGAGGTACTTGCCAACCTAACTAGGTACCTACCTTCTAGGTAAGTACGGTAGGTACCTGTTGGTGGGCTTGTCTAGCAATAAAGTCGCTTACCTCATGCACCAATCTCACCTGGGCAGGCAGGTAGGTACCCCTCGCCGGACACCTCGACCTCGGAACCCTGGCTGTCTCCCGCCCGCGAGTTCTCGTCACGGCTCCTTCTCGCTGCTTTCCGCTTAAGATAGGTATGCCTGGTTGGTCCATACTACGCTGTAGGGATACTTGCCTTGTATAATACTCTCTATACTATATGTATATACATACACATATATATGTATACCTGCGCTTGTCCACCTATGATAGCGGCAGCTAGCCAGCGATCCCCCTAACCACCGCCCACAGCCAGCATACCCGCCTCTACCTACATGCGTCGTCCCCATCTGCCTCTCTGCTGCACGTAGGTGTATATGTATGGTGTGGATGTGCCGACCCCAGCGTGCTCATTCGCAGATCGTAGACAACGGGATGCCCTCCCTCTTCCCTCTCCCCTCACCCCCTCCTCCCTCGTTGCTCGTCCCCCCCCCCCCCCCCCCCTTGATAGGGGCACCTAAGTCAGTGGGGAATACCACCCTGTCGCGGCTCGGCCAATGGTAGCGCGCCAATCCGCCGGATTTGTTGTCGCGGTCTAAGCCGTTTAAGTGCTTGCATGAATGGACCGGATCGTGGGTCGCCATCGTCGCAGCCAATCAGAATTCGCCGTGGCTTCTCCCTGCCCTTCCCCCTCCTCTCCCCTTCCCTCCCTGCTGGCTGTCACCCAGCTAAGTTATCCTGTTCTGCTGCTGCTGCTGCTGCTGTGACGGTACATGCACTTAGACGCGTTCAGGAGGAGAAGAAACGAGCGACGCCAAAACAAAAACAATCCACAGCCACACATATACATATACGCACACGCACACGCACGCACCCACCAACGTAGAGAGGGGGAGAAGCATAAGCGACGCATGCAATGCCGTCGTCGATGGGAGGGACGTAAACATCCATTAATTATAGGCATAAAACGGCTGAATTACGGCTTGCGTACCTAGGTAGGGTAGGCACCGTAGGTACCCGCCTTGGGTTAGTACAGTATGGTACGCACCGTAGGTTGTGTGGCTACCTGTAGGTACCTACCTCCTCTAGGTAGATACCTAGCCTTCTTAGGTACCTGCCCAGGTACCTCTCTCTTAGGCACCTCCTGGCATCAGAGAAACCCCGCTCCGCCCGGGCTACACCTTACCAGGTGGTATGACAACATCGAGTCGTTATCGCCCCCCTTCGCTTCGGACCCCTCTCCTTATCACCCCGCACTCTACATATCCACATCTGACGATATGCTGCCGCGCCAGGTAGGCACTTAACGGATTGCACGTCTCAACGCGATGCTGCTCGCGACCCGTCCACCGAAAGCACACATGGTTTATCGCTAGTCATATAACGCCCGGGGGGCCTACTTAGGTGTGGGGGAAGATTCTATGCCATAATTTCCTCCGTCAAAGTCGTCGCTGCTTGCTCCGCCTCCTGACCCGCGCGCTTTGCTCTCGTCCCACCCCTAGCTCGTAGCTCGACTCTTATCGTAGGATAGACGCCCGCCGACGGGCCTACCCACTCACGGCTGATAGAGAGGGAGATATGCCTGGCCGTCACGCACATCTGTCCGGTAGGCTCCGCCAAGCAGGGGAATGTCACTAGAAACCTACAGGTGCCGGTGCGTGGATCCGCCGAGAGCAGCGAGCTGCCGTCCTTCGCCGACGTCCTCTTCCATTCGCCGTCGCGCGCGCGCGCGCGTCCGCCCTAGTCCACTCGAGCGGTCTCGAGACTCCGCGCCGACGGGTTGGCTAAATTATTAACCTGCTTCAGTGGCGGCGGCTGGTATTTGCTCTTCTTGCGGAGTCGTTTGCGCGCGACCATTACCGGGACCGAGCTCTTCGTCACCAGATAATTCGAAAATGACCCGAGCAGCGTGCTGTAATTCTTCTCGTCAGCTTCCTTTCGCGCCCTTCGCCCGCTCTCCCGTCGACTTACCCTTTCAGCGCGCTTCTACCGCGGCTTCCCAGAATGACCAACGTCGGGTTTAGGATATCGATCACCTCCGTTATGAGATGCTTCGGGTTCTTGCAGTGGATCACTTCCACGATCACTCGAACCTGCAGCTGCGTCTTGCGAAGGAGCTTCGAGACTCTCTCGGTAATATCCTGCACCGCTCGATCTCTTTCCTCCTGCAGTCGGGTCTTCTCGCGATAGCTCGGCGCCGGCGACGGATTGTTGCTGCTGTTCCTGTCGAGGATCCGAACGTGCGGCGACATCGAGGACCCTTGTATCCTAAGCGGGCCGGGACTGCCGGTGCGATACCCGGGTTTTCCCGCGGCTCCCTTGGAAATTGCGCTGATGGCTACCGCTTGTTCCTTCATGGCTTTGGGTTCGTCCGGTACCATACCGCTGGCGTCGACTGGGCCGCTCGCCTCTTCGTCCATACAATACATGGCGACCAGCGTATCTCCGTCGCGGAGCACCGTCCCGACCGCCCACTCGAGGGCGTGCGTTGACTCGTCGCTCAGGTCGGTTGCTACTAAATACTTTCGGAGACGTCTGTGTTCCTCTTCCGCTTCTTTCTGTATTCTGCTGAACTCGCCGCGGTAGAGGATTCGGATGGATCGATGGACATCAGGCGTGCAGAGGATTGGGGTGGTGGACAGCTGTAAGCTTTGCGCAGCCTTGATGGCGTCGACGTCCGCATTTAGCTCTGGGTCGAGGGGTGTCTGCGTCCCGGACAGCGGCTCTTGGTCAAAACTGGTCGACGGCTGAACGACAGGTCTGCTAGACTTCTGCCTTGTTTTATCCCCCGACGGACTCGTGACCGTGATTTCAGGTTCGTCAAAAAGTGACCTATACTGGGGTTGTGTCGCGTAGACAAGTTTTCCTGCCAATGCCATTAGCCGTCTTGCGCAAGCCGCCTCCTCGGGATCGCGTCTCGAGGCTGGTATGCTTACGCTCGTCCTCGACCGCAGCTAGTAAACTTTTGGCCTCCTTGGTCCCCTCCCCGGTGGACGCTTGGCCTTCCGACTCTGCCCGCGTGGTGAGTTTTCTGCCCCTATGCAGCTCCTCGTCAGACGAGTTCGCGACGTCATCATCACTTTCATCCGGCAGCAGTTCCCCGTACGGACTCAGATTGTCCTTTTCAATCCTGCCATGCCCGTCGTTGTCTTGCTTCTTGCGAGCCAGCGAAGCCAGACTCGACCCACCGTAGATTAGGTTGGCGTCCGACAGTCTCCTGTAGGCGCTGTTCATGTCTATGACCAGACCGTTGTCTAACATGATGGTTCCTTGCGGCTGGCTGCGCCCAGCCGAGTTTCCAAACGGCGAGTTTGACCGCAGAGAAAACCGATTGTTGGGAGACTTGGACTTGGCATTCTTTTTAGAGAAACGGCCGTGCTCGCCCGGCAGAACGAGATTGGATAGGTCGGGCCCGCGCAGCGCCTCGCCTATGGAACTCGACCGACTAGCTGCCGTCGGGCCGCGTTTGTTTGGCAGTGCCTGCCCGACATTGGTCGGCAGGATGTCATGGAACTTGTAAGCAGACGTCGGGTCGTTATTTCTTGTATTCGACATGCTCATAGGCGGCGGAGACCGGTGCCCTATGTCTGTGGCGGAGTTGGAGGTACCATCGGACATGCTTCTAATACGGGCCAAATTGTCTGCGGCCGGCGTCTTGAAGGATGGCGTCGGAGAGGTGTGCGTACTTGTCGGACCCGTCGTAGCCGGAGGACCACCGATATCCAACATGCTCCTGGGCTGGACCGGAGTACTGATATCCAGCATGCTGCGGACCGGGGGTTGTGGTTGGGAGCCCCGAGCGGGATTGGCAGGTGCCTCGGCAATATCCAGCATACTCCGAACGGGGGACCGAGGGGTCGTATAGGGGGAGGGGGATCGGTGGCCGACGGAGGCCGGCCTTCTGGGCTGCATCGCCATCAGCTGCTCGATCTCCCTCCGCTCCTCCTCGAGCGCCGCCTCGAGCGACATCAGTCTCCTGCCAGACATTGATCAAGGGTTATCGGGGACGTAGCAGCCTTAACGGCGGCGCGAGAGACTTGGTCACTCTACGGCGACAATACGCAACTGCCGAGCCGAGGGCGAGGCGTTGCAACCTCAACTATCTCTGCTTGATCGAGGCGGTCCGCCTAGAGAAGCGAGAGAGCCGGTCGGGCGCGTCGAGGAAGCAAATTCCGTAGGTAGGTATTTTAATAGGGGTGTACAGAGGAAGAGCGAGGCGACTCCAGAATTGTCGGAGCGACACACGCCAGATCGGCACTATCGTGGGATAATAGTCGGGCGTCTTCGATGGAGACGGGGACCGAGCATCGTGTGCAGAGAAAAGACCCGTCTTTTCGCGTCGTTGTTTTTGTCGACCTGAAACCTGGGCCTCTCACTGGGGGCTCATGGCTACCACCCAAAGATCGGGTGTTGCAGGCGCGAGCGGGTCAAAGGTGAGAACTTGGAATTGGCACCGGGTTGGGGGTCAGGTAGAGGAAGAATAATAAGAGGTCGAGTTGAGTCAAACCGTCTGGGGTGGAATCGAGGTCAGCTCAGCTCAGCCGGTGTGGGGTTCGTCACTGGTCTGGGCTCGACGAGTTTTTTTCTTCTTTCTTTTCTTAAATACCGGTCGAGTCGCACGGAGCCCGGCACGGAGAAGAGGAGGAGGCCTCACTGGTTTTGCGCTTGCCAAGACCGATGTGGTGTAGAAATATCACAGGTGATTTGTGGTTAGGTGCAGTAGTGACGAGTAACGGTAGCCGTTAGTAGCCTGGCAGGGAGGAGAGAGTGGCCGCAGTGGGAATGGAGAAGAGGCGGGAGAAAAAGAGGTGGGGGGGGGGGGAACACGGTCCAGAACTGAAGGATGGATGCTCGCGAACAGGACGGGACGGAGGATCGTAGGCAGACAGCGAAGGTGCCTTATAGGGTCCGACGTCGATGGGATCGGGGAAACTAGTAGACCCGGTAGGTAGGTACTGGTTTTTTTTGGGGGGGGGGGTTTCTTCAATAAAAAAAAGAATGATAAATAAAGGATAAAAGATTTAAATTAAAAAAATGAAAAAAGGGGGCGCTGCCCACGACCTCTCACCTCTGCTTTATGTAATACCCCGGCTACCCGACGAAGGGGGGACCGGGGTGTGACATTTCTGCATCGCGACGTAGTAAGGGGCACTTGGTAGAGCCTTGGTCCTCTTGCACGGGCTCCTCATACGAACTGTATTTTACCTACCCACCTCCCTGGGCTATCGGCCAGAAGCAAGTAGGCAGATCTCCACCCCTCCTACACAGAAAGAGAGGCTGCTTTTGAGTTCTGCCGTGCCAGATTCGACGGGGATGTGAGCGGAAACGGCCTAGATAGGTTGGCTCCATGCCGCATACACATGCGCCTCAGGCCAGGAGGGGCCTGTAATTGTAGGCCGGGAGAGCGACACCCAACCTACAGGCCTTTTTGTCCCCGTCCCAAACCACCGACCCCAGGTACACTCGGTTACTGTACCTTGAGCGGCGTTTAGGGGCAAAGTACCTAATTTACCTACCTACCTGTAGTACCTAGGTCCTTATTAGGCTCGTAGTCCTCTAAGCTCGGCCTCCGTACATAGACCTACCTAGGTAGAAGAAGAAGTATATTTAACGTCACGCATTCTACCTAAACTAGATAATGAGACGGACCTACCTAGGTACCTAACCATCCAGCACATTCATCGAGTTACAAGCTTACCGGTACCGAGGTGTATCTACCTATTCTACCGGCACCCTCGTCTTCGTGGAGGCAGGCAGGTAGATAGGCACGGCATGCCGGCTTGAGATACCCGACATGTGCTTACAACACGTGTACCTGCATTTTCTTTTCTTTTTTTTTTTTTCGTTTTCTATTATTTCTCACGCCTCTCTACGACCCGCCGATATGGAGCCAGGCAATGCGCCTCTCGCTACGTCGTGTGGATTTCCGGGGATTTCCGGCCCATCATCTGCGCCTACACGCTCGCCAGTCTCGAAAGCAGTCGACTGATAGGGGACAGGGCAAGACGTCAACAGAGGAGACGAGGTGCGCCAATGGTCTCCTATATGTACGTACCTAGGCATGCGTGCATTTGCATGGACGAGGCGCCGCGTTCGTGCCAACCTCTTAGGTGGTGCGTATTTGCATGGGATCGATGTCGTTGGAGCACAAGAGGTCGGGACGCGGGCGAAAGGGGTCACCGGGCCATGCGCATACGAGTGAGCCCAAGACCAAGCGGAACCGTTCCGGCTCCGTATGTTTCCCAGGCACCCGCAAAAGATAGACCAATTCGAAGGATGATGTCTGTATATATGTATATGTATATAGCCTGATACCTAGGTGACAGGATTTCGTCACGGCGGTTATGAGAGTAGACCTATTCTTATATATGATTAATCCTCTAACGCATCCAGCGTTACTAACAAGGATACGGATAATTATCTTAACTAGGGTAGATAACATCTGAGAAAGAAGTGTCATGGGCTTGCTTCTCCGGTTCGGCATAAATTGCCTTGACATACCCAGGTATGGAATGACTGACTCGTTGGCTCCGGTCTTGACGGCTGCTTGCTCTGACCATCGTTAGTCTCCCCGCATTTCTGTTCCCTTGCCTTTCCCTTCTCCATCTTCTTCTCCACCTCCTCCTCCTCCACTTTCGCCTCCTCCGTCTTCCCGCCTCGCGGAACCCCATCCCGTAGAAAGGTATCGTGGCGTATATAAATATATAATCCCTGTTAGAGGGTCTAGTGACATGGCCACCCAGAGCCATGTGGCACCACCACGATCTATATACTAAAGGATTCCGGACGCAGCCAAGGTACTCGTCCCGTTTTTCACCTACATCTATCCGTCGCGCGTGTGTCGTGCGATGCACGCATGAACTGCGAGGGACGGTCATGACCGTTAGCCATGTCATATATACCTATATATATATATATATATTCTCTTAAGCATGCTGCGTGGTACGCAATCACACATGTTGGGCTGCGCGCGTGAAGATCATGTAACAAGGCATTTTTGTTCATTATCAGAAGTTCCTCCTTGGAATAACCTCTACTTCATTCTGAGTTGTCCCGTTCGGCAACCCTAAAGGGGGGTATTTGCTTCAGAATCATTGTGCCGCCAGATTCCCGTTCGGTGCCGGGCAGCGAATACCGCAAGGCCGACCGGCTGTGACCGTAAAACGCCTAATGACTTGAGCACCGGCATCCGGCCAGCGCTCCCAACAAGGAGCAAATAGTCTATCAATACATGCATGGGGTACGAGAAGAGCATCTCTCGAGCCAGAGCCTAGATGCTAGAGCGCCTAGAGGGTGGAGAGATCTGTTCGGACATAAAAGACGTAAGGGTCATGGGAGGCATGAAGAGTGATATGCGTCAAAGGATGCAAAAATCGATACCGAGCCATCCACCTCTGGATGCAGAACCGATGTCATAACTTTTCCGAAACCAGTTGCGGGAATTGACCTTCCAAACCGTCAAAGTATTGGGGGAATTGACGCCGAAGGAGACAGGATAGGACATAAACCCTTTTCGCCACAGAAGGCGCGAGGATATATAAAAAGGAGCGCCATCGCCCCCGTTTATGCTTTGTCATCGGCCTTGTCATCCTTCTTTCCGGCTTCACCCTCCGTGGTAGTTTGAGTTTTGATGTAATCGTCATAGACGGCCATGGCTTCGTCGACCTTCGCCCGGAGAGCGCTCTCGTCTTCGATGCTGTAAAAACTGTTAGCAATTTGCCGCTGTGAAAAAGTGAAAATTTTTTCCGACTTACAGGTTGACAAGCTCGGCATTGTCCATCTCTAGAAGCATGCCCGTAATCTTGCCTGCCAGATCCGGCTGGATTGACTGAATCTTGGGGAAGATCAGCTCGCCAAGCATCTGCTTCTGCTGTTGCGGGTTGCCTTGGGCTTGCAGCTGTGAATGCAAAATTGCAGTCGGGGTTAGGTCTTGCTGTGCATTCGAGACGTTGCCGATCGGTTGGTTAGGGATCCCGCGTCCACCCTGGGGAGGGAATTGTCCCGGTTGGCCATTCCGGTTGTTTATCCCGCCACGACCCGCAGAACCACCCTGCCGCGAATTAGGGGGGTAGCCAGGCATGCCGCCAGGGCCGCCCGGTAAACCCATGTTGGCCGGAATTGCCTGAATTGGTCCTCGGCCGGCGGGGACGCCGCGACCACCCCCCAGGGCCGCCTGCTGCACCTGGGCCATCGCGGCCATAAACTGTGGGGTGCCGGGCTGCCCGTACGGAGCACCTGGCGGAAACTGGCTCGGGAGATACATGCTAGGTGGAAGTTGAGGTATGGGTCCACCGCGACCTCCCTGAGGTCCTCCGTATGCAGTAGGGTTGAATTGGCCAGGTCGGCCACCTTGCGCGCCCGGCATGCCGATACCAGGGAATGGCATGCCGCGGCCGCCTTGGGGAGGGAAACCCGGCTGCTGACCTGGAGGGTAGTACACGGGAGGTTGCATGTACTGCTGAGGCATCCCTGCCGCCGCAGCTTGCTGCATCCGGAGTTGGTTGCGAGCTTGGATACTAGCCTCAAGCTGGCTCTTCCGAACATCCTTCCGCTGGGCTAGCGCGACATACAACGGCTTGTTGTTGAACATGCGTTGGTTCATATCGCTGACGGCCTTTGTCGCATCGTCGGGGTTGGCAAAGCATACGAATCCAAAGCCCTTACTCTTCCCGAGCTTCCTTTCGGGCTTTTTATCCTTCTTCTCGCCCTCCTCCTTCCCCTCGTCGCCGGATTCCTTCTGGTTCTCTTTATCCTTGCCCTCCTTCTCTTCCTCCGCGTCACTGATAGTGTCACGCATCACCTTGGCGGAGGTAATGGCGCCAAACTCGGCGAACATCTGGCGCAGCTTATCGTCGTCGACATCATCGTCCAAGTTCTTAATGTAGAGGTTCACCCCCTGGTACTTGTTGGCCTTCTCTTGGCGAGCCGCCTCGTAAGACTTGCGCAATTCCTCCTCGCGCTCGTGCTTCTTCTGGGCCCGGCCAACGTAGAGGTCCTGTCCATGGAAATCCTTGCCGTTAAGGTCGTCAACCGCCTTGGCGGCACTTTCGTGGGTGGTGAAATTAACAAAGCCAAAGCCACGGGATTTGCCCTCGTTATCACGAGCCAAAGACGACGAAGTTACGTCACCAAATCTCTCGAAGAGCTCCCGGAACTCGTCGTCAGTAACGTCCGCTTGGATATTTTTCACGTAAACGTTGGTGAAGTTCGCCTTCATCTCCTCAAACTTGCTCTGGCGGTCCTTCTTGGGAATGTGGTGACCAACGTAGACCTTCTTCTCATTGAGCAACATTCCGTTGACATGCTTGATGGCTTGAGCAGCAGCCTCGTCGGTCTCGTAATGCACAAAGCCGTATCCTTTGGAGTTGCCGTTCTCATCTTGGGCGACTTTGCAGCTCAGGATGTTACCAAAAGCGGCAAAGGTGTCGTGGAGGGCCTTGTTATCGATGGCAGCATCCAGGTTCTTGATAAAAATGTTGCCCTGCCCGCTCTTGCGCAGGTTGGGGTCACGCTGGGACCACATGATACGGCACGGACGTCCCTTGATCTGAGTGTAGTTGAGCTCCTCGAGAGCACGCTCGCCATCAGCAGTAGTGTTATAGTTGACGTAGGCATAGCCGAGGGAGCGGCGAGTAACGGCGTCACGGCAAACGCGAATCGAGGCGACAGAGCCTATCTGAGAGAAGAGCTCGAACAGCATGGCTTCGGTGACGGAAGGGTCGAGTTCACCGACGTAGAGAGAGGCGGATACGGCAGGGTGAGGAGTCTGGGCAGAGCTGGGGGTGGGTCCAGCAGCATCACCCCCGTCGCCGTGGGCGTCGGGAGCAACATTAGTATTGATCAAGGTCGGTTTCGCATCACCGCCGTTGAGAGAGGCGTTGCCAAGGTCGGCGGCAAGCTGGTCAACAGCGCCGGGGGCAGTAGCAGCGGCCATTGCGAAGGAAGTAATTGGCTGGCAGATTGCAGAGGCGTTAGCACAATTGAAGCATAAAGGAGTATGAATTCCTGGTTGGGGCGGTGGGGGGAGGGGGAGAGGGAGGCGGGATGCCAAACTTGCGCCTGACAGCTATCTCGGGACGGAGAAAAAGAAGACAGACAGGTGGCAGGATAGAAGCGACCGGGGGGGGGGGAGCCTACCAGATGATTAGGGTGAACCGAAGGGGGCGAAATAATGCTGTCGCCTCGAGACCGAGTGTTAGGCGATCGGCGGAAAATAAGAACTAGCCAGGCAAAGAGGCTGGCTTGTCTGTCGTCAAGGTCACAGAGATTCCTTTGTGGTTCGCAAACGTCTGGCTAAGTCTGCTCGAATTCGGAAGACGGTTTCGCTGTAGGTGAAGATGGACGAACAGGCGGGGGGAGTCGCCAGCAGCACCTTGCTCAACGGATGGGAGGCGAGGGCGGATCGAAGGGAGCGGGCGGGAATGAGAGGTCGTGAGGTGGAATGGGCTTTTTTTTCTGTTTTCCGAGTTTTTTTTTGGGTTTTGGGTTTTTGCTTGAATGAATTTGGCGAGAACAGAAATGAAGTACGAGCGGGGGAGATCGTACTTTATATCCGAGTCTCTTTTTTAGATTTTTTGTGAGAGTTTCTGGTGACGAGCTGGCGGATAAAGTTGTCAAGTCGTTGGGGAGAAAGGAAGAGGAAAAGGCGAAATAAGAGAGAGGGTCAGGGCCCGTCCTCTTTTAGCATCTTTTTGGGAAGATTTTTCGTGCCTCTTAGTCCATCGCGATCAACCACACAAAAAATTTCAACCGGGAAAAAGTGGATCGGACTCAGGTTTCCGTACCTAAGTACCCCCCGCGTACCTGGGACCCTGTGGCCTCCGCCGGGTTTGCGCTCTGAGGTCCGACATGTGGGAACTACTTACATCGCCGGTACATTCGTTGGGTTCCTGCCGGACTGGCAGAGCCATTACCTAAGCCCAGGTGGCATAGCACCTTCCTCTACTAGCCTCATGACGCAGTCCGGAGAGTTAGAATTGTAGATCTACCTGGGTAGGCACTTCGAGCAAGGTACCTACAGGTAGGTCGTAAGTACCTCCCTCTACCTCTACGCAAGCTCGCAGCGCCTCGCGAGAGTACCCGATGTACCTGTTGTCTTTCATATGTAGGAAGGTATCGATGAGTTGGACGTGCCGGGACAACCTTCGGTGAGGCAGTGACGGACCACGGCAAAAGTCTAGCTAGATCAGGTAATAACCTTCCGGAAACATTTACCTAGGGAGGCCCGCGAGATCGATATCGACACATGCTCCACAGGAGCCAGATGGCGAGGTCAGCGGGCTGGTTCCCCTACAAGAGGGGCAAAGCAGCGAAACGGACTGAAGAGTGAGAATACAGGGCGAAACATCAATGGACACGAGCTGCGAGATAGGTCATCGGAATAGCTGTGGAAGCCTGACTTAGCACGCCCCCAGTACACCACGGGAGGTCGCGGGATAGCCTCAGCAAGGCGGTCCTTACGGGCGTTGGATACATACCTGCCCAGGTAAACGATGTGAGAAGTTGTACGGCCGATGCCAGGGACACACATATAGCTATACAAGGAGAATTGTCTGCGCTAATCATAAGAGGCGTTCGGAGAGCAGTAGCAGCATAACAACACCTTAGCTGGCTAATCAGCCGCTACAGCACTTCTACATCGTGTGCAATTATTCCACTTCATGCAAAGTGCATGTGAAATAGGCAAATACTTAATAGGTAGATCCCCACATTATCGGTTAGCTGTAGCTTATCTTATCGGGTATCCAACGGACAGATAGCGGGGCACCTTACCGTTACCAACCTACCTCTACCCAAGGCCCATGTTCCTGGTATACAGGTAGGTACCTGGACATCCCGGCAGCTCACACCAAACCGTATAGTACCTGTTCGGTATACGTACGCATTCAACGGGCTGCTCTACCCGTGCTACCAACATCGAGCAGGTACCTACCTAGGTACCTAGGTAGGTAAGGCGTTGACAACAGTGGTGCGCGTGATCGGTGAGCCACCCAGTCAAGTTCTAGCTGACGTACCTAGATAGCAAGTTGCACACAGAGCCTCCATCCAGAGAAGGCCGCAGGGTTTTCCAACGAGGAATCTGTGATATTTTCATCTGGGAAGATGCTGCCCCAAAGGTACAGAACTACCCCTAGCCTGACGCAGCCCATATTAGCACTTTTAAATACAGCCCCTTGAATGATAAAAAGGGTACCTAAGGTACCTCTAGTATAGGTACCTACCTCCTACCTCTAGGTGGGCATTTATTGAATGCGTCATATCAGCGGTGGATGGACAAACGGTGGAGCGATCAATATTAGGTAGGTAGGTACTTACTCCTACACCTAAATGCTAGGCAGGTGCCACTTCATTGGGAGGTATTAGGAGGTACCTCTCAACCAGAGCAAACTGTGCCTTTCTCAGAGCTTCCACAAGCATGCCACAAGCATGCAAATGAGAGGTACCCAGCATGGTAAATCACGAAGTCGCTGAATGCCTGCTCAGCCAGGTTTGGACGCATTGCAATTTTTCCCCGATGGGGCATAGCGCTTCGCGCGACGCCTCTCTCCACGGTCTCGCTGCGGTCTCGCTGCGGTATAAACGTCTCCCCTACGTCCCAACGTCCGTCGATGTCGGCTTCCTACACTCTCTACCTTGCTCCTCCCTTGCCCTTCTCTCTCCGGCCCATCCCTACTCACACAGCGTGCCGCGATCATTTCCGAATCCTCACCGCTTCTCCATTGCCTTCGCCCTTATCGCCGCCGCCCGTTTCACAACGTAGGACATGTCCCACGACCTTCACTGTCTCTCGTCTCTTCTCACCTGCCGACTCCATTCTGGCCCAACCGGGACTGCGGTCGAACCGTCTGGACTCTAGGCCACCCCATGAACAATGGTTCTGGCGCTCAACCTCCTGCAACTTTGTCCCATTTCTCTTCTTTAACGTGCGCCGAGCGCCGTCAGGTATGTCTTTCGAGAGGATTCCTACGAGGCTCCCGCTAACCCAGCCAGCCATAAGATGATGCCACAAGTTTTCACCAACCCGCTAGGCAGCTAGAGTCCTTCACATTTCCCGCCGTCTTCCCATACGGATTCGTACTCTATTCATCATCACCGGACTGATTATAAACGCCATTCCGTCGCCCACCAAAAGGGGAGAGGGGATACGGGATCTATGGACATGAAGGTTGGAGTTGCTTGACACTTTGTGCATGGTTCCCTCCTTCGCACTTTGAACGCTGAGCTCCTTGTCTGCTGACCCATCACATGGCTAGCCACGTTGCGGCAGGAAGGAGAGGTGTCTCGTGGGGGAGGTCGTCTGGCTAGGGGTGGCAATTCGTCGGCCTGCTGCAAAGGCTGAAGAAGAGGCCGACTACACGGGCTACAACTCCCGAATTCAAGAGACAACCATTGCACGGTTCGATGACTGGTAGAGATAGGAGAGACTAAGGGAGAACCACGGCGCGTCTGGCCCTAACAGGGAGACCGACACGCAAGTTGGATACGTTAGATCGGACGGGCAGAGGGTGTCTGGAGATTATGATTCCGTCGACGCATTGCAGGAGCTGAGGCTACCTATACGACTCCTCCTAGCCGTCACACAATAGCGAGGCAGACATGCAACGCGAGCAGGATCCCGTGGGCTGGGCAAGTATCCTTGATTGGCGGCTCAGGGGAACCATTATCTAATCTAGGGTCGAGTACAGGCCGCAGCACGCAAGGAGGTGGAACGGGCTAACTATGTAGCCACGGCGAGGCCGACAATCGTACGTGCCTAACCAGGGAGTTGTTTCAACAAGGTGGCTCGACAGATGGATGATTGGCAGTATTACGAGAGGGACGATGGGGGTGAGGAGAGCGAGAGGCGAGGGATGAGGAGGACGAGGGGGCCGAGGGAGACAAAAGGAGCCGAACACGACTAGGGCCTCCCGATTCTAACCCAAGGGCAGATTTGCTGCGGAGGAACGCCCGTTTGCGAGCGGACTGGGAGGGGATCGAGACACAGCATCGGAGAGCCATGGCAGGGTCCGCGCGTGGAGATATATTTCTCTAGCCTGTCCATGTATGAATGGATTTCAACAAAAATCATCTATCGTGCCGGGATTGTTTGCGCTTCACCAATGGCATAATGGACGATGGCTTGCGCCAATATTGATCGTGTATCATTTTGGATTCCTCCTGTGTCGGCGAATACCGAGCTCAAAAGCCGAAGTCTCCAGAATCAGTATCAAAAACAACACCCTTCCACGTTCAAGCTATAGAGCCGAGCCACACCTCAGTAGGGGGGCGAGTGACGCGAACCCCAATCCTGCTCCATTGGAAAATCTCTAGACGAGCCAGTATAAATCTCAGACGATGATAGCGACGGCTCTGGCAGCGACAATGATAGCAATGATTCATTCCCAAGAGGCCAACAAGACTTCTTCAGTGGTGGATATAGGCCTAGGAGAGACTCAGCCCTACCCGTGCCGGCGGCCTGGACACCAGGATTGCCTTAGCCTAGCGGGAGCTGCAACCAATAGCTAGTGCACTGTGAGCTGCTGCTGGTCAGCTGGCTGGCCGCGACGGGCGGCGTTACCGCGTCGCGCTCCTTCGAGGGCTTGCAAAATGGACCCTTGCCGCCGCTGCGAACGAGGAGCTAAGGGCTATGCAAGGAACCCCGGATCTGACACCATACATACTCGCATACCGCCATGGCCGGCTAACATCACAACCCTCCCCCGCCGTCTCGGCCCCGCCTGGCACCTCCGCTATCTGACCCATCGAGCCTCTGACCATCTGTATTTGTTAGAGGGGGTATGGGCACACTGGCTGGGTCACTTGCTGAATGCTAAATGCTATAACTTGACCGCCGATGTATCCACTGAGGTGACCCCACAGTGAGCCGAAATGTGCCTCTCCAGAGCTAGACATGGACCTGCCGTTCCTAAGCAGACCTAGAGGTGGCAGAGCTTGTGATTTATTACGGTATACAGGAGGAGGCAAAAATAATGTAGGTAAGTGCCTGTATGCTAAGAAACAGAGCGTGTTGAGGACGCTGTGGACGTTGTGGACGTGCTCCATGAAATAGAGAGTCGAGCGAGAGAAGATCGAGAAGAGATTTTGGGCAAGGACTGAAAACTGAAGGATGCAGAGAGTCTCCGGCGCTTCCTGAAAGCCCAATACCCCGATGCACTCTTCGTGAAGGGTTAGGTATTGCCAGGTCAGTGACATGCGAGTTGTTAATCTGTAATTAATTGGAAGAAACCTCTAAACTCACCCTCACCCGGTCGAATATCCGGAATCATGGCAGCTATCGCACGCGGTTGCCGACCAGCCATGTATTTCCTGGCTCGCAGCTCTGCCGCAACGGCGACAATCTCTACTCGAAAACAAGGCCTACTTATGTAGGCGCGTTCGGAGTAGTGTCTTGTTGGCTTGATATGGGCCACTTACGGCCATCACATGTACGCGTCAGCTGGGCAACAAGCACTCCAGTTGAATCATGGCCAACCGCTGGAGAATGAAGTCAGGCTGGGGCGGCGGCCTGCCAGGCCTTACATGTGTCCCGTTCCAACACGACTTTCATCTTTGTGCGAAAGAATGCCCGGACATGGCACATTCTGCAGTTGAAGTCACCATGAGCTGCCATCCAGGAACTGCCACCAGGAACGTGCCATCCGTTCGAGCCTGCGCGAATTCTGGACCGGTTTAGGAGAGTCGGCCACCGGATCAAGTCCAGACCTGCAACGGACACAAAAAATATGTTGGCACTGGTTAAACGGGTTCTAGCTTAGTATAAGCTGCAGACTGACCGCAATGTTACTCCATAGACTCCGTGCTACTTGGCATCCTAACATCTGTTCCTGTGGGTACCACTGGCATTGGATAGCGCTTTTCCATGTCCTCTATTGACAGTGGCAATACATTCTTTCTGGAAGGAAAGATATAATTTCGGCGCTTTAGGTGTATAGAGATGTGGATATCAGCTTCGTAGTTCCTGGCTGAGTTCACTGAAATTTTTTTTTTTTTTCACCAGTGTTTGCCATCTCTTTTGGAAATTCTCGTTACTCCTGTCCCGTTTTCGCTGCCTTTGTGTAACATCCCCGGCCGATTTTACCAACATGGATGTTTCTTAGCGGTTCCGCTCAGAGACCTTATAAAATTTGAATCTTTTATATATGGCTAGGCTGTGAGAATAAGAAGAATTAAGTAGCTAGGGTTAGACTCGCTGCATTGACAAACATTATCTTGTGTTGTTAATACCACCTACAAATACTTCCACTAAATCTACATATCTATAGGCATGTAATACTAAAATCAGGCCCTTGGAGATCCTGGAGTTGGACCCGAATGGTAGGACCAGATCTGGACCCAGGTCCCAAATCCGGTCTCTACTGCCCCCCTTTTTTGGGGGGGGGGGGGCCTGCTCGTAGGATTAGGGCTGAGGCGTCAACAAGCGCTACTGCGCTTATAGTAAACCAGGTCGCAGGATGTTAGCACAGTCCGGGCCATGGGGCATGGGGGAAGCAGACAAATGCGATCGTCGAGAACTTACTCAGCAGGTACTGAGTAGGAGCACAGCAGTCACCAAGACAAATTGATAGCATTTATACTTCATCTTAAGTAGATCCCAATTTTGGGACGATTGTGGGAGTCAACTTCCCAGTTTCTTCCTCCGACGTCAAGATTTGAATTGCCCGGCGACATCATGGCTCGGAAGTCTCAATTCAGATATGCGAGTTCTAGGCACATTGCACCTATTATCAGAACACATTCGAGACTTGACAAGTCGGAATATAAATGTAGAAAATAACGTGACAGTGGCTAAACGCGGGCATCCAGACACCAGACAAACAGGTGTGCGTCTAATAAGCTAGACTACCACTTCGCGAGCCACCCCTTCGCGAGCCGGGTATTTTGTATAGGTTTACATACAAACGATTTATCCCTGTAAAAAACCGGGAAAAAATCGGAAAAATCGGAAATTTACTTACGTAATCGATTAGCTTAATTAAATCAACATATGAGTTTTTCGAATTTTTCGCTTAGTAATATAAGAAGTTATATACGATTTAAGGTTTTTTGAAACTGCACTAACAGTTTGCCATATAATTTATTAGTAAATCTGTTAACTGTGCTCATATCGACATGTTTACCTATTTTTTTCATAGTAATAGAGTGGGTCTATTACATAATCCTTTATTTTATAAATAGAAGAATGGCTAGTATTAAGTAATCTTATTTTTATTATTTGATTTCATTTTTATTTAATTTATTATTTTAAAAAAACCACGTTTTTGAACAGGTTAAAACTTTCTAAAATCGTACCCATTTTCACAGTAAGAATTCCACCTTTCCGACTGTCCTATTTTTCCATACAAAGAGGTTCTAAAAAAGAACACTAAAAATCAACGTTTTTAAGACTTATTTAATTTAATAAAAATCAGAAAAATAAAATGAAAAAAGTTTACGTAATCTTAACCATCATTCTATTTATAGTATAAAGGATTAGATAATAGATCCACTTTATTACCGTGAAAAAAATAGGTTAAGAGGCCGATATAGAGCACAGTTAACAGATTTACTAATAAATTATATGGCAAACTGTTAGTGCAGTTTCAAAAAACCTTAAATCGTATATAACTTCTTATATTACTAAGCGAAAAATTCGAAAAACTCATATGTTGATTTAATTAAGCTAATCGATTACGTAAGTAAATTTCCGATTTTTCCGATTTTTTCCCGGTTTTTTACAGGGATAAATCGTTTGTATGTAAACCTATACAAAATACCCGGCTCGCGAAGGGGTGGCTCGTGAAGTGGTAACCTAACTTACAGTAAGGACCACGGATTGTACTCACGAGTACATACACCTGACGATCCCGCTAGTCGGCTCCCTCACCTGCTAATCAGGCTGGCGGACAGTGGCCGAGGACCAACTAACCCTAGATTTACATCTAACTCTGCTACTCTCAGAGCTAAGTGGGTTATATAATAGAGGACAGGTTCGATTCCTGACAGCGCTACTTGGTAGTCTCTATTATTTAGTCTATCTGGTAACTTCGTCCAGGCAGCAGGTACTGCGTACTTTAAACTCCAGAAGCTACTGGTTCGAGCCAGAGTACCGCCTTTGTAATAAGGTCTTTTTAGGTAGTACGTATATACTAATACAGGCTATACGATAGTAATAAAGCGCATCTTATCCTTATAAGATCTTATATTCCGACGTTTACTAGAGTAGGTAGTATTATAATAACGCGCGGGAGCGCGTGCCTGTTATATGGGTCGAGCTCTATAGGTTTGATAATAAAGGATAGGTTCGATTCCTAATAACGCTACTTAGTAATCTCTATTATTAAGCCTATCTAGTAACTTCGTCCAGGCAGCAGGTACTACGTACTTTAAACTCCAGAAGCTACTAGTTCGAGCCAGAGTGCCGCCTTTATAATAAGGTCCTTTTAGGTAGTACGTATATACCAGTATAGGCTATACGATAGTAGTAGAGCGCATCTTATCCTTATAAGATCTTATATTCCGACGTTACTAAAGTAGGTAGTGTTTATAATAACGCGCGGGGGCGCGTGCCTGTTATATGGATCGAGCTAAGTAGGTTATATAATAGAGGACAGGTTCGATTCCTAACAGCGCTACTTGGTAGTCTCTATTATTAAGCCTATCTCTCAGGTGGTTTTCCGTAAAAGCTACCGGAGTTCGAGCGAGCAGGGGTGGTCGCTACCGAATCTAGGTACCCGGAAAGCCACCACAAGAATTGATTCTAGGTACAGAGTAAGATTTGTGATAGGAGCCAACCCTGGTAGTCCGTTCACTGAGAGTTACGTTCCATAGTCTCGTCCCCTGTACCCCAGTTACCGCACTTGAACACCGACCACACCGAGCCCACTGTCGCTAGCCTTCTGTTGATACAGCGTCCAAATCCTGTAAACTAACCACAGCACTGCCGTCGTAACTGTCTGTTCTCAGCCTTTCGTGCTCGTCTGTGCTCGACTTGGTCTTGCGTTCTCAGCGAGGTCCCATGTACTGATCGGGCGTGGTTCCTGAAATGGCTCATGTACTTAAATTGCATCCCCTTGCAGTCTCGATGCCGGCACACCTGACGCTCACTACGACGCTCTGCACGCTCTCTCTCCTCTAGATGTGCATCGTCAAAATGGTCGTTCCTGACAGTCGGACGGCAGTAACGAAACGCCTGTTCCTCGAGAGGGAGCCGTTCGTCCCCAATACGGTCAGAACACTGTTATTTCCGTGAGGATCTTAACCTGTTGTAGAGCATGGCTTCTGTTTCCGAAAGCACTCCGTCGAAACCGAAACGGCGGAAGACCGGGGTCTTGAGCATGGACCCCTCCCGACGCAGCGGGGTGCATTTGGTAAAAGCAGGCCCAGCCCTAAGTACACGGGCGGCGTTGGTCAGGCTCGGCGCATCGAAGGCGTGGTCGCGTAGTGCGTGGGCCATCATAACGGTGATGGCACAGAGGATGAGCTTCTTAGTTGGGCTAAAATAGAAGACGGCCCTGGAGCGCAGCCTTGAGTCGAGAGCTCTGGGCAAGGCCGGAAAGCATACGGTTTTGATTTTTCGTCTGCTCCCTTGAGATGAATAAACTTGATGGCCATTGTTGGGATGGCTTTACCCGTCACGGGGTGGCAGACAATCATCATGAGAATATTTTCGTAGCAGAGGGCTTTTGGGCGGCCGCGTCCTGTGGTCTCCCGCGAGAGCAGCTCGTTAAGCCGCTTGGGATCGTCATCGGTTGCCTCCTCATCGTCGGCCACGTCGGCCTTATCCGTATTGCTGCCGTCGTCGCCGTTGGCCGGCCCGATGACGACCTTCTGGCCGAATAGCTCGTCCAAAGAGCCATCCTTCGGCCTCTTCCTCCCGCCATCCACAAGCTCGGCAGGTCGCACTCCGGTATAAGACAGGATTACGTAATAGCCGTGCAACCAGACGCGTTGCAGCCCGGTAGAGAAGATGCTGGTGTCATATGCTAGGTTGAAGGTAAGGATGACTCGCAGCTCGTCGATGCCGACAACCGGCTTGCCGTCGGTGTTAGGTGGCCAGAGGCCAAGCTGAGGGACCAACACGTTGTCGTGGTACTAGCAGTGCGTCAGCGGACATTCTGTGTCGGATCTGCCCGAGGTACAGACTAGGCAGGGCTCGTCGCGTACCTTGTAAACCTCTCTGGCATCGTCACTATCCATAAAACGGCCGGTGACGCAGGTGTAAAGCTGCTGGAACTGGCGGATGTGTACCTTCGTCGTGCCTGAGGACCCGACTCTAGAGGTCTCGCAGACGCAGAGGAAAAAGTCCATCGTTGTCTCACGTCTAAAATTCGCGATCGTCGATTTCCACTCCCGCACCTCGCAGTATCTGGATCCGTGCCATTAGCTAGGACTTTGATGGGGTGACGGGAACTTGTGCGGCTTACCGCTTCTATTTCCCAAATATAACACCGACATTGATCTCGTCTCATCCACAAACTTTGGCTTGATGAAGCAGATACGCGTCTCAGGGCAACCAGACGAGGTGACGTAGAGCAATAGGGAAACGTCGGCAATGCCGCCATTTAAGGCGGACGAGTGCCATGGCTGGCGGTATTCGATCTAGGCGGCCGGAGTTGGCTCTCCATACACATGGATTGTTGGATACCCGAAGCCAGGAATTGGGATGGGAAAGAAGAGAAATGTGAACGCGGAAACGAGGAGACAGAAAGGAGGGGTCCAAAAAGTGGTCCCTCAAGTCATTCGGTGGGTCCCGGCGTGCGGCGTGGGAGGTCTTGTGGGGGCGGGCAATGATGGTATTCGGTACCTGACAAGATACCTCGAGTGCGTGGTCGCCCCTCGCTGCTGGAGCCTATACATGTAAAAATGGTGGCAGAAACCGCCCGATTCGGCGACCCCAGCTGCGCCTTCTCTGTTTAAAGAGTACACAGTAGATGGTAAAAGACCTAAATGTGGTATGGGGCGCCAAGAAGCAGGGGGGTAAATTCGTACCCTCTATCTTTTAAAACTTCTTATAAGTATTTTTAGAGTAAGGTAAAGCGAGTGCTACTACCACTGTTACCACTATTATTACTATTATACTAATACTATTATTAAGTTAGCTCTACTACTAATACTATACTATAACTATTTACTATTTACTATATAATATATATTTTAAAAAATTTATTTTATTATAAAAAATTAATTAAGCATACTTATATAAAGTAGTTAAAAATATATTAAGAAAAAAGTTTATATAATCTTTATAAAAAGTTAAAATAAAGCTTATTATAAAACAAGTTTTGATATTAATTTATTTTCAAGTTAATAAATTATAAAAAACTTAAAAAGTTTTAGAAAATAAAGAGTATAAACTTTACTGTTTACTTTTTGGCTTTTTATATTATATTAATTTTACTATCTACTAGGTATCTATGTAGCTTAGATACGTTAAGTGATATCTAAATTAAACACCCAGAGGTAAGGTACCGCAGTGACGTACCTACCTTCTCTTACAGAGGTACCTATCTACCTACTTAAATACCTCTTGATACCTTGCTTTATCCATACCTTAGGTGGATTACAGGAACCTAAGGCTAGGTACCTAACCCACCCATCCTGACCTAGGTAGGTAGGTATCTTACCTAACTAATGTCCTCATTATCCTTCCACACCCTTCCCACCTTGACCTTTGCGTTATCTACGCCATCTCACGGCTACTACTCCTCCAACACAACAGTAACTCGCCGCAGATGCGCATATATGCGTAGATTCGGATCCCCCTACTGCCCATAGGTGCAGGCTAACTTCATCGCATACATATCTGTCGTCCCGGGGTTTCTCTCCAGCACCCCTCCGCCCGCCGACCAGCTGTCATCTTCCCTTCCTCATTACGTCAAGTGCGACGGATTACCAACTAACCCTCACGACGAGCTCATCATGCCGATTCATGCAACCTAGTAAAGGGAACACAGTCCATAACGTCTCGTCACTTTGCCCGCTCGTTTAACGGATGACGATTGATTTGTCCTGCTGGGACTCAGCAAACCCGAGCCAAACCTACACCTAGCTAAGGCCCAACCCCAGCTCCCGACATGTTTCCTACTTTCACCGGCACGTCGAGGAGGCCTCGGAACGTCAACCTCAGTGGCCAGCGAAATACGAACCCCTGGGCCACCCCAAACTGGGCTACGTCCGGTTCTGGTGCTTCCAAAACGGTAGCACAGGCTCAGATTGAGCGTGAAAAGAGGCAGAGGGAGCGGGATGAGTTGAATGCTGCTAAGAGGCTCCAGAGAGTCTGGAGGGGACATAGCGGCCGACAAGGCTTCAGGCGGACATGCAGACAAGAGTACGATCGTCTATACCACCAAGCCGCACTCCACGATGCGCCGGATCGAGTCACTGATGCTCTACCCCTTCTCCTCGCTCTCTTTGACCCAAAGCAGGCGGAGGACCAGCGACGCCTAGACCTATTCGTGAGAGATTTAGCCGGTTTACGTACGTCCGCAACCCACATCGGAATTTCCGACCCAACTTCGTGGGATCGGCTTGAGCGGCTCCTTATCAGAGCCCTAGAAAAGTACGTGGGTGGGTGTGACAAAGATACTCTGAACCATCTGCTTACACCTCATTGTAACAGGCGTGCCGTGACCTCGTCCCAGCCCCTTGTCAGCCTCTTGGTTGACATAGTGAGGAAAAGGCCGATTTCTCTCGCACCCGTCTTAGACCAATACTATAAACTGCTTGCGCGATATTACGAGCAAAGCAGCAATGCAGAAATCTCGGTAGAATACCAGCAAATCCTGACTCGGGCAGCCACCGCGCCATTGGAAGCAGTATTTGAAGGAGGTACGTAGTCTGCCTAGGCAAATAACAGCGGTAAACCCGAGTATCTACGGGTACGTTGGTGATACCGTACCCCTTTCCTATGGCTACCCTAACCTTCATATTGCATCTGCGGAGGGGCTAACCGGCTGTAGCAATGCCCATTGTGCGAGCGTACCAGGCTTTCTCCTTCTATTTTCTCACCTCGTCAAGCCTGTCTTTCTTACGCCGAGACCCCTCTCCAATTGCACGCTGCTTGAATCTGCAGGCCTTATCGCAGAGCGTAATCGATACCTATTCGGGGCGGGAACACATAAGCACACTGTCAAAGAAAGGCTCTCTTTGGTTGCTGGCGCATTTCATCGCCTTGAATAGAGCAGCGCCGGTCTCCCAAGGCTCCAAGTATCTCGAGGCTCTCTATCTCCAGTTATCTATCCTTGCCGATGATATCCGAATGCGCCATGGACAGCACGGCAACCAGAACGGTCTCAGTCATAGCGATGAGGCATCCGATGACGCTATTGAAGACGAAGACGACTTCCCTCAATCCGACTGGGTGTTCGAACAGCTCGACTTCCTCGTGAACGAAGACGGCATCTCGGAATTGCTCAACAGGTTTACCTCGTATGCTGGCACCGTCCGCACTCTGCTCTACCCATGTAGCTAACACACGCGTCTAGGACAGCTCTGTCGTCCGATCGTCTTTCAGAAGACGCCAGTCTACTTGCAGGCTACACTTTAGTGTTACTAAGATGTTTCCCTAGCCATGGCGATGATATCAAAATGCGACTTTTCCAGGGGGATATTTCGACAACTGATCCAGCGGGTCCCGCGTCGACGCCGTCCGTCAAATATTTCTGGAAAGCGGCTTTAAATACCGAGATATTTCAGAGCATCATGCAGCCCAGAGCTCAACAGCAACCTACTCTGGTCGTCAATCTGCTACAATCGGAGCCCATCCACGACCGAGAGTGGCGGACTATACTCTTATTCCTAGAATTATACAACTTCCTCTTGAGAGTTACAGATGACGAGGATTTTTTGCCAATGGGAGGTCAGATATCATCGCAGCAGAGCCCCGCAACTATGCGTATACGCTCGAGCAGTCTCAGCCTCGATGAATTGCAGCAACTCGTCAACTTCCTTAAAAATCTCTCGTTCCCGCTCTATTATAATTTGCTAGATATCATGCCGCCCACCTCCGGACCCACGCGTCTGCTAAACAGCCTCATGGGAATCAGTTCTAGAAAGCCAAGCGAGCAAGAGGAAGCCACAAAACCCACGCCATCGGTATTCGCTGGAATCATCGGCATGACTGTTCTGGGTCTGAGAAGCGCGTCCACAACCACCATGCGCTCTTTATACGAAAGAGACTCTCGTCGCCGTTTTCTCCCCGCAGACTTCTGGTTGATGACCTCAAAATTCGACATGGATAGCTTTATTTCGGCAGTCGTGCTGGAGGAACAGCGGAAGGACCAGATGGACGAGGACAAAGAATACGAGGACGACTCAGACGAGGACACTCTTAGCACTTTCCACACTTTCACTGGGCAGCGCCTCTCACGCGCAGCTCAAATTGAGAAACGTCGTCGCCTGCGAAAGGTCCAGCGCGAACAGTTGCTCTCCCAGGTCGGGCCGAAACTCGAAATCCTCCGAAATATGCCCTTCGTTATTCCTTTCGAAGTGAGGGTCCAGATATTCCGCCAGTTTGTGTATCTAGACAAGTCCAAGCGCCGAGGTGGCCACGTCGACCCTGACCGATGGCGGCTGTCGGTGATTTCGTCCGAGGGCGGGTTTAATGAACATTCCGTCAGAGGGAGGGATATCCTCGGCCGTCATGCGGCTCGTGTGAAACGTGGTGAGGTATTCGACGACGCGTACAAGCAGTTTTATCCCCTCGGCGAGGGGTTGAAAGAGCCAATCCAGATAACCTTCGTTGACCAATTCGACCAGCCCGAAGCCGGTATCGATGGCGGCGGCGTTACTAAAGAGTTCCTCATCAGCGTTACGGACGAGGCCTTCAAGCCCGGGCCAGGCGGCCCCAGCCTCTTTGTCACGAACAATCAGAACCTCTTATACCCAAATCCGACCGCATTTGATGACCTCGCGGAGTTTCTCCGTTACGAAGGATACTCGGAAGGCGACGTCGAATGGAAGACGCACATGGCAGACCTTTCCAAGCGCTACGAGTTCCTCGGCCGTGTGGTGGGCAAGTGCATGTACGAAGGTATCCTCATTGACAAGGCTTTTGCTGCCTTTTTCCTCCTCAAGTGGTCATCGTCAGGGCAAAGCTCGCCAACTGACTACCGTGCGAATTTGAACGATCTACGAGACCTTGACCCCGAATTGTATCAAGGGCTCATCAATCTCAAAAACTATCCTGGCGAAGTTGTCGACCTTGCATTGGACTTCACAATCACAGATCAGTTCTCAGGCCCCCAAGGGGTTCGCACGGTCACTCGCCCGCTTTACAAGAACGGGGAGGATATTCCCGTCACCAACGCGAACCGCCCCCTGTACATCTCGTACGTGGCGAATCACCGGCTGGTAGCCCAACCCTATCGACAGACCAAGGCTTTCCTTCAGGGGCTCGGATCCATCATCAACCCCTCCTGGCTGTCGATGTTTAACCAATTGGAGCTTCAGCGCCTAGTAGGGGGGGATAGTTCGGAGATTGACGTCGAGGACTTGCGGCGTAACACCATGTACTCGGGTCTCTACGCTATTGGCGACGACGGGTTGGAGCACCCTACGGTCCAGATGTTCTGGGAGGTGATGCACGGGCTTCAAGATTCGCAGCGCCGCGAAGTGCTCAAATACGTCACATCGACACCGAGGGCGCCACTGCTAGGCTTCTCTCAGTTGAGCCCGCGTTTTAGTATTAGAGACAACGGGACCGATGAGGATAGATTGCCGAGCACCAGTACATGCGTCAATCTCCTGAAGCTACCTCGTTACAATTCAGTAGGGACGCTGAGAAGTAAGTTACTATACGCCATCCAGTCCGGAGCCGGGTTCGACTTGAGCTAGATCATGGCGACGTCGATACAATAGTAGAATCGAGAGGTTCTTTCCGCGACTATATCCGCCATCATCTGCTCGTCTCCTCGTCTCATGATAAGAGTCCCCTCCCATCGTGTCACAAGCCAGCCCCTCCTGCCCGTCTATTTCTTTGCCTCGGGTTCAACGTAAGCGGGTGCAACTGCGCAGCGACATAGTGGTATTATCTGCTCCAGAAGAGACGGGAATGTCAACATCGAGGGCGTTGCAGGCCAGATGCATAGGGTCACAGCTGATAATCACGAAGACTAGATAATCAATGTATTAATATTTCTTACACAATCACTTGTAATGATCCATTGTCCATGTAGCGGAGATAAAGTGCTGAACCATCGAAGACCCTTAGATTGCAGCTATACACCTGGGTTCTCGCTCGTCTTATACAGTGATCAGGCGCCACCATAGCTCAGGTGGAGAGCAACCAGAACCAGATTCTACAAGCAAAGAACAAGTCAGGTAAGTCTCTGGGTGACAACTAGAGAGCATGCTTGCCCCCAGCAGAGGGGTCACGATCCAACGGAGGGTCACGTCGACGTGCGAGCTGATAAAAGTATATGCTACGCACCCCACTCCCTACATAGATATATCGCCCAACCTACCAAGGCGGACGCGCAACTTTTCAATGATACACGCCACTTCTCCAACGGAGAAGCGGTTAAGTGTAGCATAGCCGAAGTAACATGGGATCATCTCCTCTGTGAAGGTGTGAAGGTGTGAAGGGGATTATAGTCCACACTCCCGGATAAGAACCCCAATTTTCCTTTATCTGATCTCGTCTAGCCCGATCTCGGGGGATAGTATCTTTTATAAGACCGCTGTTGACTACGTGCCCCAGACAGCGAAGCACAGATAATAGTCTCGAGTTAATGAAGGAAAATTCGATTTCTAATTTCTAATAGCCTTCTCCCCATCGTCATCATCATCATCATTACCTACCATTACTGCTACCTACCCCTTAACTACCGCGTACCCCATGGCTTCTTCCAGCCCGTCACCGTCACCGTCGACGTACCTCGTCGTAGGAGCAGGTTGCTTCGGAGCGTCGACGGCGCGGGCGCTGAAGCGTACGCACCCGGACGCCGAGGTGGTGCTCGCGGACCCGGCGCCGCCGCCGGACGAGCGCGCGGCGGCCCACGACTTCAACAAGATCGTGCGCGCCGAGTACGACGACCCGCTGTACATGGGGCTGGCGCTGGAGGCGCTGGCGGCGTGGTCCCCGGACGCGGGTTCGCAGCCCGACTCCGCCGACGTCGTTGCGCCGTTCTTCCGCCGCACCGGCGCGCTGTGGTCCATCACGCGCGAGCGCACGCGCGCCCTCGTCGCCAACTACGAGGCGTTCCTCGGCGCCGGCAACGCGCCCCTCGAGGCGCTGAGCCTCGACGACGCGCGCCGCCGGTTCCCCGCGCTCGAGGCGTGCCAGTTCCCCGGCGGCGGGGCGGAGCCGTGGGGCGGCAGCCCCGAGCAGTGCGTGCTGAGCCCGCGCGCGGGCTGGGCGGACGCGCAGGGCGCGCTGGGCGCCGTGATACAGGAGGCGGAGCGCGCGGGCGTCCGGTACGAGGTAGCCACCGTGGCGAAGCTGACCTTCGCCTTCGGCAGCGGCAGCGGCGGCGACGTCGACGCTGGCGACGGGAAGGCCGCGCGGTGCACGGGGGCGGTGACGACGGACGGCCGCAGGCTCGCGGCCAAGAACGTGGTGCTGTGCGCCGGCGCATACGTGCCGTGGCTGCTGGCGGACAGCGCGCCCGACCGGCCGGCTCTGCACGCCGGGGACCGGATGCGCGCCGCCGCCGTGCTGATGGCGCTCTTCCGGGTGCCGCCGGGGCCGGAGGGGCTGGCCAAGTTCGAGGGCGCGCCCGTCATAGTGCACCCGTTCGGGGAGTATCCCTGTATGTGCCCCCTGACCCCTACCCCTCCCCCGCTGCCTTCTTGCTACCGTCGGGGCGACCGAGCGCTGACCTAGCCTCCCTCCGCCCTCCCGCCCCCAGCCGAGTCCATACCGCCGGGCAGCCCGCACGGCCCGGAGCTGGCCAAGTGCACGCACGAGTTCCCGTACACGCACAACCGCTACCACGAGGGCGCGCGCCAGGAGATCTCGGTGCCGCCGCTGACGACGAACCCGGCCCTCATGATGTGGACGCGCGACCTGCTGCCCGACGCGCTGAGGGCGAATTCGGCCGCCGTGAGGGACTTGCTCTTCGGAGACGCGGTGCAGGGCATGACGCCCGAGGCGTATCGTCTCTGCTGGTAGGACCCACCCTCCTTCCACTTCCCCTCCCTCACACCTCTCGTTTTCCGGATGTCCGTTTTTTTTTTTTTTGCGGCACGATCGCTGGTTAACACGTGTCCCCTCGCGGGGACTTGGCTAGGGACCTGTCGACGCCGGACGAGGAGTGGATCATCTCGCCGCACCCGGCGGCGGGCAGCCTGTACGTCGCCACGGGCGGCTCGTTCCACGCGTTCAAGTTCCTGCCCATCATCGGCAAGTACGTGGTGCAGATGATAGAGGGGACGCTGCCCGAGGAGTACGCGCGGCGGTGGGCCTGGGACAGGAAGAGTAAGTCTCGCAGCTCGGGGAGGCCGCGGAGCTATGTTATAATACCCAAGTTGCGGAGTGCCTCCCCTCGCACGTCTGCGCGAGCAGCAGCGGTCGCTAACTGGGATACCGCTTCACAGTAACCCCCATCCGGACGCCGTATATGCCCCGAGGAGACCTAAGCGACGTGCCCGGGTACCCCGAGTAGACGGCGAGATTTGATAACGAGTTTCGGATGAGGAAAGGGGGGGGAAGCTATTTAGGGGGTATTCGTTTCTCACTTATGTGGTATAATAATGTCTAATGCGTGTTGAGTACGACGGATTTAATGGGTTTCACATACCTACGATTTCAGGAGATTTATTGTTATTTTCAAGGCTTTGTACTGTAGAAGTAAGAATGTATCGTTTACTTTAATACACAACTCACTGGCTCGTCAGCCCTTTTTCAAGTTGAACCGTCCCCAGGCATTATTTTGCGCTGTTTTCGTCCATGGTTACAAGTGTAAAAGCTTGTCGCGTGGTATCGCGTGGCGTTCTTTACATGTAGTACGTGTATTCTAGCCTCGGCGCATTCTCACGGGGAAGAGAACCTTCGGGAAGCCTCGTTCATCTTCCTGACCTTCGAGAAGCGGCTATAAGCTACCCATATCTTTCTACTAGTACGTCTGCCACAGGGGAGTGTGGGCATCGATTTAGAGATGTAAGCTTACATAGTTCCCGACGCGACAACTCCTCGTAGTTAGTCGGCTGGGCCGGCTAAGAAGCGGTCGCCTCTATAGCTCACACTAGTTGTCTGGTGGTCAATACCACATCCCTTGTCGTCGTCAGATGCGGTAGCTTAGCTTCTCAACTCCAAGCCAGGATATCGACTCCTCCCTGTCTTGGCGTAAGGCCTCATTGCTAGACCTAGTCCAAGCTCTGGGCCGTCCATAGGCATGATGTGTCTGTCTTGTTATGAGTAAACTACTAGGTAAGCCTCATCTTGCTATCAGGCTCATGGGAGTCATAGAGAAACATAGACGACTCCGTCGCTCTTCCTCGTTGGAGATAGAGGCTTACACACATAGCTTATCACGCGGTGACATTTATGTTTTGGAAGTATAGTTGCAAAGGATCCCCCACGGCCATGGATACTTCGCACGAGGACCTACGATTCCGAAAACAACAGCTCTGATAGCGCGTTACAATATATACACCGAATGGCTCTACTTAGATCGTATATCGGAACTCGGACATGCCGGCGTCTAACACCTTCTTACCTTCGTCCGCGCGCTTGTTCTCCCACTTGAGGACGAATATGGAGATGGTGGCGGCAACAACCGCAGCTATGCAGATAGCCATGACGGCTATGATACCCGGCGTGTAATTGGGTGCATCCTATCTCCTGGTCAGCATCTGCCTATTCTTGTAGTGCGTGCAAGTGGATGTAAGGGGGTACTAACCTGCTGGCGGAAGACCAGAGACGAGTAGATACCGCCGAGGCCACTGAGCGTGACCAGGACGGCCGTAGCGCAGGCGCGCTTCGCGTCTCCGCGAAGATTGTTGGCCTGCCATGCGAGGGTGGTAACCACGAGCCCGTTGACGCCGGCCTCGCCCAAGAAGGTCCCGATGTAGCGCGGCACGGGACTCTTGACGAAGCCGGTCATGCACAGGCCGATGATGGCGACGACCCCCTGCACGATGACGAAAGGCCCGCGCAGCCGCATCTTATCGGCCAGCCACGAGACGACCACGGCCTCGATGACGGAGAACAGGGCGGGCGGCGCCGACAGGACAAACGCGAGCTCCAGCGAGTAGCCCATGCCGTTGCGCAAGATGATGGGCAGGAAGAAGAGAAAGGCGTAGACACCAACGGCGCCCGCCGCGTACATCAGCGAGAAGGACCAGACCTTCCAGTCGCTAACGGTCTCGAGGAAGATAGCAAGGGTCACGCGCTCGCGCGTCTCCGTACCGCGGTCCTCGGCGAGGCGCGCCTTGACGAAGGCGCTCTCCTCGGGCGAGAGGAACTTGTTGCGGGTGGAGTCGGGGAAGTCGACGATGATGAACCAGGCGATGACGGCGGCGACGCAGGTGATGATGCCCTCGATGATGTAGATCCAGCGCCAGCCCTTGTAGTGGTGGGTATTGGAGATCTGGATAAGGCCGAGGGCGAAGATGTTGGCGAAGGCGGACAGGGCGGAGCCGGTCATGAAGAAGACAGCGAGGCGCTTCTGGACCTCGTACCGGCGGTACCACGACGAGATGAGATAGACGCAGCCCGGGTAGAAGCCGGCCTCGAAGGCGCCGAGGAAAGCGCGCATCACGGCGAGCGAAATCCAATCGTTGAGGAAGCCGATACCCATCGAGACGAGGCCCCAGGCAAAGACGATGAGGGAAATCCAGTTCGCGGCGCCGATGCGGTGGATGATCATGTTACTCGGGAGCTCGAAGAGCATGTACCCGATGAAGAAGACGAGGAGGGCGATGGACGCGCGGTTGCCGACGGCGAGGCCGACGTCCTCGTCGAGGCCCGAGATACGCGCGACGGAGATATTGCTACGATCGACCATGGCGATGGTGTAGAGTGCGCCCAGTATAGGTATAAGACGGAGGTCGATCTTGCGCAGAACCCTCCTTTCGAATTTGGGGTCGTGAGCGATGCCATCTAGCGAGGCTCCGTTATCGGCCTTCTCGTCGAGCGAGACGGCCACCTCCTTCTCCGCCATGTCGACGAGAATAAGGACGAGGACAAGGAGGCGGTCAGACGGCGGAGAGGTTTGCTGGTCGTGCAGCACCGTTAAGTAAAACAGGGACAGAAATAGGCCTCAACTAAACCGACGAAGCAGATCCGACCACGACAGAATAAAGAGGAGCGAAGGCGAAGTTCGCGACGACGGGGAGGGGAGAAGGATATAATAGGACGGCGTAGTCTAGCCCTCCCCGTCTCCTTCCCCCCGACCAGGCGAGCCGAGAAGACCGAGCCAGGCTTCGTCAATGAACCCAATCCCCAGGTCTCTTCGCTCCACGCTCATCAACGCTAGGTCAGGGTATCCGACGAAATGTGGAGGAGGTTGTGGGGAAGGAGAACAGAAGGGTTGCGGTTGTGGGGTAAGTGAAGAAAAAAAAAAAGCTGGGGTAGGGGGGTGAGAAGAAGGACAGACAAGGTGAGAGGGACAGGGTCGGAAGGGATCGAGAAGGGGATGAGGGGATCGCAGAGCAGCTGTCCCAACAACCCCTCGCAACACCATGGGTTAGGGTCAGGCCATCCCTCAGGCCCCCGGCAGGTGGTCCGGTATTTGATAAGTAGCTGTACGTGCATTCTATACCAGGTGTCCGTACTCGGAGTGCGAGATACAGAGGCGCATACTACACCATCGCCTGACTTAGGTCCGGCGCAGATCACGAAGGCCGGCTAAGAACAATCGAGGCGGAACAACAATCCCGATGCTATGGTAAGATCGCCCACACCCCCTCCGGACCCAGCAGAGCACCCCAACAGTCGATCTCCAGCTTCCCAGCCGAAGCACTCACAGAACAAGTACCTACTTATATAGGTAAGTATATACCTAGGTAAGTATACGCATGCAGGTGACTGCGAGGCGACGCGTAGGGCGAAGAGATACGATTGATCAAAGGAGAGTAGAAGCACATGGGCATTTTTTTCTCCTTCCCTTTTAGTGGTTAAGGCGGCCCGTCCCACGTGTAAGTCGGTAAGACTGTGCCGCCCCGCGTCGTGTTTTAGGGGGGGACACACACTTGGCAGCGAGGTTATACTAACCTACCCTCTCCTCCACGGCCCTTTACTTGCGAACTAACCTACAGATCTCCCGACCTCCCGACTTTCCTATACCAAGTACCTAGCAGATATGTTCCGATATGGTGAAACCGCCTACTTACTCATCTCTTCCTCTTCGTCGCCTTCTCGGCGGTCTGGGGTTTGCGACTCGCCATCGGGATATATGGCTAGGGGCGGGGGAAAGAGGAAACTAAGCGCGTACGGGGGCATTTTCTGACGGCGTGGCGTCGTCTGGGGGAGCTAACCCACATCCCCCCTAGACCCGGGAAGGCATGTGTCCGCTAGGCACGCTTGGACAGGCTTATCTGGGTGCAAATGAGAATGTCTGAGGTCACTGATCGCTCACACGGCGGTTAGGCAGTCGTCTAATTACACTAGTAGTGTCGCTATGCCTCGCACCCTTCGTCTCTTGGTTGTCGATATTACTACGGTATACTACGTAGTATCGCGGGTATCATATAGAGATAAATAAGACGTAATACGCACTTTACGCATGCATCCCTCTAACCTGAACGGCGCCCCATCGCGCCCCCTTGTCAACCAAGCAGCTTTGCCAGCTTGGAACACTAGATGCTCGCGGCTTTAACTGGAGAGATGGAATAGATAGTTTCCTGCCCTATCGTCTGGGTAAGATCCCGGGCATTTATAACCAGGGAGGGTGAGAAGCATTACCTGCTCGGCTGCGAGCATCCATATCACTTGGCAGGAAGGAAAATCCGGGGTCAAGCAGATTAAGGGGTTGCGTGCATGTCAGGGTATCTAGTTATCAAGTTGTTGATATGTATAGGGTGAAAGCGACACTGGTCTAGACGACGCAATTCTACCCGGGCGTGCAATCCCCTTTAAGACCTACGAAATCTCACCTGAGATCGACAGTTATAGCAAACCCAGACGTCGGCCAGGCGCACGAGAACCGGTACCAAGCGAAACCGTGCCGCACTTGCTCTTCCTTTACGACATGCACTAGAAAGCTCTAGCCCATTTCAAGGCGACGGGGATAAAAGAACAAGTAGATGGGGGAAGAAGTGTTTGGTTTTATTGGACTTCTCTGTATAACTAAGTAATAGGCAATACCCCAGCGTGCTGCTCATGGATATGCGGCCGGCGAAGCCGTGGGTGACGGATGGACTGATGAATTCTGCGCAACCTATCTGGAGAGAGAGACTTGGGTTCAAACCTCGCAGGGTATAGATGTCCACGTAACAGATCCACGGTCGACAAATCTATAGTGAAAAAACAAAAGGAAGCGAGCTCTCGAGGGGGGCCCGCATGGGTTCAGGCGGAAAACTCAACGTCATCCAGGTCGGCAGAGACCGCCGAGGGTCACTAGACAGCGTGCTTCTTCTAACCATAAACAAGCTTGAAGATGTCGTTGTGGACGTAGTAGCTGGGTCCCTCAGGAACAAGGTAAAAGGACTGAGCGTAGCTCATCGGCCGCTGTTCCTCATCCACCTAACCCCGAGTTAGTTTTTATTCCACACATGGAGGTGCGCCCAAGAGCAAGAGAGGGTCCGGCTCACCAGGAGCTGGCCTGTGACTAGAACCAAGATGTGGCCGGGGCCGAGGCCGGGCTGGGGGTCGATGGTGGAGACCTGATGCTTGATCTGCTGGAAGGGAAGGCTCTAAACGGTCTGAGTAAGTTCCTATCCCGGTATTCTCGTAGCGGCTGCGATGGTGCCAGATAGTACCTGTAGCTTCTCGATGATACCCTGGGCGCCTTTGAAGGAGGCCGACTCGAACGTCAACACAGACGAGTCTCGCTGCCTAACCGTTAGATACAGTAGCATTGGGCAGACGCAGCGGCAGAGATGGGCGAGCCTACATAGAGGGACGACAGCGAGGCGCGGTTTTGGTCGAACGAGTTGTAGTAGTATTCCACGAACAAAGCTATACGAGTGGACGCATGTCAGCCGGGCTGCAGCATCTCTCGCGGGTCGAGTAAGGCGGGTATAGCATTAAGACGGTCTCGATGGCAGCAGATGGACCTACTCGCAACCTGGACTGGATCTGCAGTAGACAGCATTAGTACACTGGGTTGCGCCGACGGTATATGTCCCAACGCGTTAGGCAGTATAAGACGCGACGCGACGTAGGAGAGAAGGCGGGCGGGCCGGATGAACATACCGGAGGCCATCCTGGCGGATTACAACGAATCGAAGCGGTGTCGGAGAGAGTGAAGACGAGCGTGTTGATGCTTTGCAAATGTCGGTCCTCGACGCGAGAGAGCAGATGCACGTGCCGGCTATGTTATCGACTGAGGATCGAGATGTGGTTTTTCTTCGGTCACAGTCGAGGCGATGGAGGAGGAGTAGGTATCGCCGCTGTGTCCGCCCTGTTTGTTGCTGGTGTTGTTGTGGCGGCAATGAAGGGACGGGTGCAGGATGGATGCAGGATAGGGGAGGGGAGAAGGCGGAAGAAATTGAGGCCATTCCAGTTGGAGGGGCAGGGAGAGGGGACCTGCCCCACTTTTCATATCGTCTTTTCGATTTCTGCTTAGCTGGCGGGGTAATTCGCGTACTGGGTAGGTACCAGCAGGTGGCCTGTACGCCTCTCAGTACTTAGGAGTACCTCAGCTAGCTCTGCTCGGCGGGCTTGGCTCGTCATTGGGCTACGCGATGCCCCTGCTGCGTCAGGTGCATGGGAAGGCGCGTGCACGTACCAGCTCCTTGTTGGCAGGCGGTGGTTATGTACCTAGCAGTACTACCATGCTATTAAAGGTACCTACCTCAAGTACGTAGGTGCCTAGGTACCTTAGGTACCTCCCGCTAATATACCAGCCAGATGCATCCAGGTACCTACGTAGATACCCAGGTATATCTCAGGGAGTCGTTACATAATCCACTCATCGCCTCTCCACCTTCTACCCGATACAGACGTGTACCTAGGTACGTACTCCCCATCTTCATTTTCCTGGCAACGCGACGTTGGAAAAGGGTCTCTGCGCTGTCCTTCACAACGCGACTTCGGGAGAGGATACAGTACGAAGTGCCCGCCTAAGCAGTATACTCGCCAGATCCACAGAGATGTCTTTCTATGACAATCTAGAATTCACTCCGTCTCTCGCGCGGCGCACCGTCGACAACTCGCCTATAGTTCCAATCGTCGGCTTCAATAGGGAGGCTGCGTCGAGCCTACGTTGTTTTCCCTTTAGATCTTAGTTGACCGTCCGCAAACGCTCCATCGGCCTCATACCCTGGCCCTTTATAGGAATGGGACACTCGGTACTATCGCTCCGTCCACACCTCACTTGTCGTTCGAGATAGGATCGAGGAAATTCAAGATATCGCCTGTAACCTCGCAATGGCGGTTGATAAAACCGGGACCGACAGCGCCGCGCCGGCCGGCCAAAATGTCCGCACGTTTTCCTCCCGCCTTATGTATCGTCAGAGTGCCAAAAAGACAAAAATGGTCCGCGATTCCTCGGTGGATTCTTTGAATAGAATCTTTGACACGCGCACCGAGTCGGAGGCCGCTCATCCTCCCGCATCCCGGAGACCTATGACAACCGACGAAGAGCACTACGCAAGCAATTCGTATGGGGTCGCTGAGCTGCGAGACGGCTTCTTCGACGCCATATTTCTCCCCTTAGACGAGGTTGACCCGGAAGTTCTTATGAGGCAAGCCGAGCTAACCCTCCCCTACGCTTTTCGGAAGAAGGATCCCCTTTCCGTTCGGAACTTCTTCCCCAAGCAGTGGCACGACATTCGAGGGGTCGTTCGCCGCGTCACAACCACGCGGTCCGGTATCCGGCTGCTCAAGTCGTTCCTCGCCTTCTTCGTTGCCTACGTATTCTGCCTCGTTCCCGTTATCCGGGACAGGCTTGGCCGCTACAGCTATATCACGGTAGTTTCGACCATCATCAATCACCCCAGCCGGACGCTGGGGGCTCAGGTTGACGGAACCATCCTCACAATAGTCGGTACCGCTACTGGACTGGGATGGGGGGCGTTCGGCCTGTGGGTATCTACTTCAACAGCACCCGCCCGTACCGGTTACGGCGGGATCCTGGCTGCTTTCCTCTTTCTATACATCTTCGGGATTGCTTGTTTCCGTTCATACTACATCCGCGCTTACCAGGGCGTTATCTGTGCCGGAATTGCTATTTCGTACACCTGCCTGGCCGAGGTATCGGGCCTCCACGTTTCGTGGACGAAAATTCTCAATTACGGCATCCCCTGGGTTGTGGGACAGGCCATCTGCCTGGTGATATGCCTCGCGGTAGTTCCCGATGCCGGTGCGCGCCCCCTAGCGGTAGCACTTCATCAGGCCTTCACTGTCATGCTGGTGAGTACACATATGCCGACTAAGGTTTCATCGAGAAAGCTGCGGCCAGAGCTAACATCTCTCGAGGATGGCTTGGGGTTAACCCGAGGGAAAAACATGAATACGCGCCGAAGACTCACGCAAACGTTCGTTAGTATGTCTCAAGCGTATAGGGACCTAGTCATTGACTTCTCCATAACACTTTTTGAGCCAAAGGATGTGCTGGCACTTCGTAATCGTATCCAGGGCGTCGTCCGTGCTCTTCTCAGCTTACATGGCGAAACAAGAATCTTCGACCGGTTCGAGGACATGCCCGAAGAAGCCGCAGACCACGCTCGATATGCTCACGGCGAGTTCGCCGTGGACATGGACAAGATGCCCTACGTACTAGAAAGTGACGAAGAGATCAAGTTTGTAAAATTTGTCGCCAACAATCTAGCCGAGCCGACAGAGAGGCTTCTCTCGTCTATGAAGATTGCGTTGCAAAGTTGCGACGCGGTCCTGATGGAGATGTGTGGCCACCGGCGGTATTTAGGTCCTCCGGACGATGTGTCGAACGACGTTCCAGGCGCGTTGGTGAAGCTACGCCGGTATATTATACAATTTGACAACTGTCAGGACAACGTGCTGGCAAGTGAGGGTTTGCCCCCCAAGTATGCGGACTCTCCCGAGGTCGTAAAGCTTTTCGCATATTGTCGCCCAGTCCACCAAGCAGCGACCGCGATCGAAGCGTTGCTTGTAACAGTAAATGAGATGCAGCAGAGAAGTCCCAAATATCCCAAGTTCCACCCGCCATCGTACCCCTTCTGGAAAGCCATTCACCGTACGAATGCCCAAGTTCGACGCGACCGAGGCGGTGTGACAGCGGGTTCATATTTTAGAAGCTTCAACGACATAGCCGAGATCATCCAGAAGATCAAATCCCAAGACTTCCAGCCTTTGCCGCGCAAAGGCGAGGATGCGGACAAGGACCACGATACCGCATATGCGACAATGACGGCTGACGAGCTCGAAGATGACCCAGGCCCGGAGAAGAGCCGGTTACGCCATCGGATATGGGGGATTCTTCATCGCCTCCAGGGCTTCGAGACACGCTTTGGCCTCAAAACTGCCGCGATCACATCTCTGTTATCCATACCCGCATGGCTGCCCCGCGACCACGTTTGGTGGGACACGAATGAGGTCTGGTGGGCGGTGGTGATGGCATGGCTGATAATGGGCCCGCGGTAAGCCAAAATACGATCGCCGAATTTTGCTTCTTTAGTCCAGATCTAACACGTCTCTTGCTTACGTAGGACCGGCGGAAACATCCAAGACTTGTTCACGCGGACGCTATGTGCTGTACTGGGATCTCTCTGGGCGGGGCTCTCGTACGCAGCCGCAGACGGTAACCCCTACGTGATCGCGGCCTTCGCTGTCGTCTATATGCTTCCCATGCTCTACAGGTATACGCAAAGCGAACACCCGGTAAGATACGCTAGAAAATTTGCAACGAGAGAGGCTCTAACTTCTCGCAGAGGTCTGGATTAGTAGGCTGCATCTCGTTTACAGTTGTGTCTCTGGCAGAAGTCACTACAGAAGGCAAGCCTTCTCCGGCCACGGTGGCCGCAACACGCGGAGTCGCCATGGTTGTCGGTGTGGTAGCATCGATCATCGTGAACTGGGTGATGTGGCCGTTCGTTGCACGCCACGACCTTCGGAAGGCTGTTGCTGCTATGATGTTCTATTGTAGCATCGTCTACAGAAGTATGTACAAGCCAACGCGTACATATTCGTCATTCTTCCATCCTCGGCCCTTTCTCACGTGGTATTAGGCATCGTGTCAAAATACGTGTACTACGAAGAAGGAAACGAACCTACTAAAGAAGATATACAAGCTTCCGAGGTCCTGGAAGGACGCTTGCGAGAGGGGTTCGTCCGTCTAAGGCAGTTATTGGTGAGATTCATAGTTATCCTCTTCTTTTCTTTTTTGCGCATCTAGACTTACCGTATCCAGGGTCTCACGCGCCACGAACTCCGTCTACGAGCCCGATTTAATCCTCTGCCCTACTCGGCGCTCATCGACGCCTGCGAGCGTTTCTTCGAGAACATTGTTACCGCACGCCAGGCGTCTCTATTCTACCACCCGCACTTTATCAGGGACAACACCGAGTTTGCCGCAGATCTTTTAGGCCACAGGAGGGACGCAATCGCGACCATTCTCACGAACCTCTATGTTCTCTCGGGGGCCCTGCGCGCCAATAGGAAGGTTCCCGTAAGTTCCCCAGCCGTTGGCACGAATCCGTCTGGGTGAATATACTGATGACCGGTTCGGCGGCAGAAATATCTACCGAGTGCTTCAGCTACCCGTAAGCAGCTGTTAGATCGAATGAGGGTTCTTGAGGTTGAGCTTGCGGCAAGCGGAGGGCTGAGCGCCGAAAAGAAGTCCGAAGGAAGAAAATGGGCACAGATCTACAGTTATTCGTACAATGAGAGCTTGACGGGTTGCGTCGAGCAGCTGGAAGAGTTAGAAAAGTTCACCAAGGCCATCGTTGGCGAACAAGGGTTAGTTATTGTTTTCTCGTCTGGTCGGCTTAGTCCCACCTCGCAGCTAATACTGACAATTCCGTGCCTAGGTTCGATTGCGGCTTCACTGACGAGGATTGGAGTGAGGTGAGGGACTGACCGGCTTCTCTCTTTCCCCTCAGAATCGCGCCTATCTAGTAGTTCAATAAACGATCGGAGACATGTCTATTTTGAGCAAAGACGAATAACAAGGAATGCATAGTTACCCGAGCAGGTGGGGCCAGGCCATACGAGAGATATTGCTGTGTATGTTGTTGAGGGTTCCCGGCACGAAGCATGGGATACAGCGTGCCCCTACCACGTATTCTCCCATTATCGTACTGTACGCGTCTTGGTGTGGTGTTTTGACGCATAATTGCATACGAGCCCGTCAAACCCGGCATGGCGAATAAAAAGGGAAATTAGCTGTAGATTTCATCGACCCTTTTCTGGCGGCCACGTTGCCGATCGATTGGCCAATTCTCAACCTACAAGATCCTCTCCAGTTCGGTTCTCGATTCGAACCGGGCATAGCACAAGTCCTCCTCTCGCCTCTCTGACCCTGGCCTCGTCATCCCGAATCGGTCCTAGTCGAAGCCAGCGCCGCCGATTATCTCCACACGAGAAATTGCATCCTCTATGCTTCAGCCGCGACTTGCAGCGCATCCACGTGTGCGGCGTCGTAACATTGCCGCTCATAAACGGTCTCGACGACGTACGGATAAGTAGCACGTGTATCTCAGGTCAATAATGAGATCCAGCCTGCCGGGTTCATCTGCACCTGGCTGGGCTATCCACAGGTAGCACCGGCTGCCCGGATTTGGCAGGTGGGAATGCACATGGGTTTTCGTCACCAGATCGTATATGAACGCGGCGCGCGCTGCTCCTGACGGGGCGAGATGGTGATCGCCAGCACTCGGCAGCGTATCAACACTTTCGTTTTTAGTATCTGCCAGCCTCCCACCCGTGAGGCGCGCCCCTTTAAGTATCGCGTCGCCCTGCAACGGTCGCACATACCTCCAACATGTTGGCTATCTCCGTCTTCGCCCTCCTCTCACTCGGTTCGCCGTGCCTCGCGTGGGAATGGGGAAAGAGCGGCAAATGGAATCATAAGCAAAGGACGACGTGCCACGGCGGGGAGTCAACGATCGAGTACACTACCATCTCCGGCTTCTTTCAGCAAGACGACCCCTCTACCGATTCTAGTAGCTTCGACTATGTATGACCTAGCTACGTCGTCTGAGCTCTTGATACAAAACGACTCTCGTCGCTAACGATGAGCAGGCTGAGGTCAACTATGGCCTCATTGAGCGGCCCTACCTCACTGATAACGAGTTCGACCCCAAAGGGGAGAAGACCCAGTGGGAGCGTTTCGCCTATTACGTCAATACCTTGAACCTGGAAAGCGATAAGAATACCCAATATAAGGTCCTATTTATGGCTCGTCACGGCGAAGGCTACCACAACGCCGCAGAGAGTTACTATGGTACTCCAGCGTGGAATGTAAGGCGTTTTCTAACGCATCACCGCAGCCAATTTGTAGTGCGTATTCTGACGATAAGCCAATAGTGCTACTGGGGCCCCCTAGAGGGAAACGGAACTTCGGTCTGGAGAGACGCTCTACTAACCGAGGCCGGTTTCGCTCAATGCACCAAGGCGAACAACTTCTGGAAAAACGCACTAGCCGTCGAGAAAATCCCCGCACCCCAGGCGTATTACAGCAGCCCCTTGATCCGTTCGGCGACGACGGCCAACCTGACCTTCAACGGCCTTGACCTCCCAGCGGACCGGCCGTTCGTGCCCATCGTGAAGGAGTTCCTCCGCGAGGGGATTTCTATGCGTACCTGTGACTTGAGATCAAACAAGACGTACATCCAATCCCTCCTCCCTGCATTCACCTTCGAGGAGGGCTTCACCGAAAACGACGAGCTGTGGAGGGGATATGAGGGAGAAACCAGCGAGGCTCAGAGAAAGCGGACGAAGATCTTCTTAGATGATGTCTTCAGCAACGACGACAGCACATGGGTCAGTATCACGAGCCACTCTGGTCAGATCCGCGAGAACCTCAGGATCCTGAACCACATCGAATTCAGATTGTCCACTGGCCAAGCCATCCCGGCGCTCATCAAGGCTGTTAACAACCGCAGAGTTGAGCCTGTCACCACCACCATCCAGTCGTTTGTACCTGAGGCAACATGCTCTTCCCCTCCGATCACCAGCATTTCCGGCCAAGGATGCGTCTGCTCGAGCGCAGCTTCTACTGCCGTCTTTGCCTCAGCTACTCCTACGGCGACACCGGCGTAGAGCATCGCCAGGAGGCATGCGGTGAGAACGGGGCTATGGAATATGACAGTACCTAACTAGTTTAATGGTAATGATATAATTCTTCATGTGTTACTCATGGTTTCTGTCCGAAAGGCGCGCATGCAGACCAGTTTTGAAATCCCAGACGTCTGTATTCACAGCCTTCCTCCCACCCGAATGCAACCCTTACCCTCAGAAAGCGTATCAGCCCAGACTACATCCCGCACGCCAGATCTCCTTGTGCAAACGAAATTTCGGGAGGGGCTATTTTCCCCAATTAGCTAACCTTTCTAGAATACTACTGGTAACGACGTCAACACCATTGCTGCGGTACTCTGGATATTAATTGAGAGTAGCAATACGCCTAACTCCTTGGTGCCCCATTCTGCCGCGTCCATACCGAACCTCGAGAAACCTCCCGATCTTCTCATGAACCGTGGTATAGAATATACCAAGAGGCAACACGCCACATACCCCGCTACGCTGTGCTCGATCTTGGGCCGAGCTCGTCTTACGACTTGCCGTCTTCACCCAGCTTACCGCGTCGGCTCTCGCCAGACCCGGGCGATTACGAGAAGATTACAACCCATCTCTTTAGCTTCTAGTTTCGGCCGTCTTGCAGAATCCGGAGAGAGTTCCATGGTGATGCTACCCTACCTATAGGCGAGCACAGGAGTGCTGCCTGCAGCCTTCAATATTTATAATCAGCATTTTGGAGTAGGTGAGTCTCTCCCCGCCTCATCAGCTCCGTGATTATGTGATATCACAAAGCACGGTATATGTCGACCAGTGGGCAAACCTCCATTTTTTACCAGTCCCAGGGCTATTTACTGGGACATGCCACGTCATCACGAGTAGATGTTACTTGCCTAGCAAGTCAAGCAACGAGCACGAATGGCGGTCTCGTCCACTGCCGGCCGCTGATAGCATTTCTACTTCCATTCCCACTACCTTACTAGGGCCGACTCGCTCCAGTAAAGACGGGCACGATGAGCGAGATAGTTTCCTATAGACACAGCCATATGTTCGGCTGAAAGCCAAGGCTCTCCATGGCCATGGTCCAAGCCCTGCAGGTCTCTGAAAGGTATGATTAAGGAATGCGGGATCGGCCAAGCATCGTGCTCGTTGTTATAGATAAGTATATTAGAGAGAACGAGTCGTAAACACTTGTTTAGCGTTACGGAGGGCCAATCTTGCACAGTCGGACCCGGACTATAGTTGTCACTGATCAGATTCAAAGATGAGGGCCCTTCTTGCGTTGATACTCTTTGCACTTTATGGCTACCAGGTCGCTATATGTCTCAACTTTCCTTTTGAAGCCGAGCAGCTGACCAAAGATGACATCGGCGACTTCCGGGATATCGACTTCGCGAACGAGACGCGAGCGGGCTCGGTGCAAGACGGTCCAGACTGCCGGGAGTACCCAGGGACGCCCAACTGGCCCCTTGAGGAAGAGTGGTTGAAGCTAAACCGCTCGTTGGGAGGCGCCTTGATTAAGGGGATCCCGCCGGCAGCGGTCTGCTACGACGGCCCGTACAAGGACGAGGACGCGTGCAGCTGGCTCGTCCGGAACGCGTCCTCAACCCGATTCTATATCAACGACCCCGTCACCGTCTTGACGGAATGGCCTGTCGGCGATCCCTGCCACGCAACGCTCACACCACAGGGGGCAACCTGTACCCAAGGGGCTTTCCCGGAATACGTCGTGAACGTATCCACGGTGAGGCAGATACAGGTCGCCGTGAATTTTGCCCGGAACAGGAACCTTCGATTAGTTATCAAGTAAGTGGTTGCTGCTTTCAGGCAACCCCTGATGCCATACATACGCGTCTTAACATAGTCTTCTTTTCCTCCCCCCTAGGAACACGGGCCACGAGTTCGTCGGGCGATCGAGCGGCTTCGGCAGCCTGAGTATCTGGACGCACTGGCTGAAGGATTTTGAGTTCCTGCCGCAATACCAGATCGGGCCGTACCAAGATTCGGCGGCGCGCGTCGCTTCTGGCATCGAGAGCTGGGAGATGTTTGCGCACATGCAACGTCACAACATGACGACAGTGGTAGCGGGTGGCTACACCGTCGGCGCGTACGGCGGCTGGATCGCGGGCGGGGGGCACTCGGCCTTGGCCTCCAAGTACGGGCTCGGTGCCGACCAACCCCTCTCCATCCAGGTCGTCACCGCCGACGGCCGGTTTGTCACCGCCGACCCCTTCCAGAACCAGGACCTGTTCTTTGCCCTGCGTGGAGGTGGGGGAAGTAAGCGTGCGCACGCCGGTCAATAACTAACATAGGCTAATAACACATGTAACACGTAGGCACCTTCGGCGTTGTAACGTCTGCCATCGTCAAGGTTCACCCGCCCACAACAGTCCTCTCCTCCTCAGTGGCGTTTTCAGTCTCGCAGTCGGAAGATGTTGAGAAGTTCTGGACCGGCTTCGACATATACCACGAATTTGGGAAGAATATTGTCGACAACAATGGCACTGCATGGTGAGTGGCTGCCCGCAACCGCCCCTGATCCTCTTGTTTAAAGGAGCTCTCGGTTGTTGCATAGGCCGTCAAGCAAATAAAAGCTAACCACCCTGCAGTACGTTCATAGTCCACACCATTTCAATCTCCCTAAACGAAGGGACTTCGACGAAAAGAAAACCAGACCTTGAGAGTACTATGCTGGGAAATTGACATTACCTCCTCTAGATAGTTACGTATCGCGCCGACCCGGTAACGACAGCTTCGGCTTCACGACCGACATCGAGCTGCCAGACGTGTCCGACGCGACGCTCGCCGAGTTCGTGCGGCCGCTGCTCGAGGATCTGCGAGCGGCGGGGCTCGACGTTACGAGCCGGGCGCCGACCCCGGCGGCGAACTGGATGGCGCCGGCGACGGAGGGCCGGGGGGACGTGCCGTCGAGCGGGCGATTCGGGAGCCGGCTGTTGCCGCGGGCTAGCTTCGAGGGCGGGGCGGCGTTCGCGCGGACGCAGGCCGCGCTGCGGCGGTCGATCGAGGCGGGGTACACGTTCCACGGGATCCACCTGGCGCCGACGGAGGCGGCGGCGGGAGCGTGGCCGGGGGACAGCGCGGCAAACCCGGCGTTCCGGCGGGCGGTGATTCACGCGGACTTGTTCGACCCGACGGCGCTGCGGGGCCTGGGGCCCGCGGCGTTCCAGGCGGCGCACGCGCGGCTGGCGGCGGCGCTGGACGAGTGGCGCGCCGCGTCGCCCGGGGCCGGGGCGTACATCAACGAGAGCGACGTCGAGGAGCCCGACTGGCAGCAGGCCTTTTTCGGCGGCGGCGACCGCTACGCGCGCCTGCTCGCGGTCAAGCACCGCCGCGACCCCTGGGGCGTCTTCTACGCCCCGACCACAGTCGGCAGCGAGGCCTGGGTCGTGAGCACTCCCGACGGGATGCCGACACAGAACGGGCCGCTGTGCCGAGCCAGCGCGGTGCAGCGGCGGCGACGCGGCGAGACGAGAGCGGGACGGGCGCGAGAGGCAAGGTAGAGAGCTGTGGGCCTTTAGTGCTTTTTCTTTGTAAGGAATTCAACTCGATTCTGTTTCTTGCGCCACCCGTCCCCTCCCTCTCGCGTCTAATTTAGCCGGGGAGAGGGCGAAGGGGGGGCCGGGAGATGAGGGTTGAAGGAAAAGGGGGTGGGAGGGGCTGCTGCGGACTGTACTGGGCCATTCCGATCCTGATTGGGAACAGGCATCTTAACAGGGCAAGCTGTCATTTGGGCGTAGGCAGAGGTAAAACGTTGCCAGGCGGTTGTAGAAGAAGATGATATCGCTCGCTTTAGACTCGTCCCAGGGCGTTGATACAAACCCTCGGAATCATCATTGGTATGCGTACTTTATGGTCTAGGAGCAGAGCGAGTAACAGGTATTCGTCATGTTCCGGCGGACGATGAGATTTTGTAACGGCATCAAACCCCTTTTATCCCTTCTTTCCGTTCTGGGCAAGTGATATTATCTTTGGCAATCATAAATAATAAACGGCTGTCTTCCGAGGCAGTATAGCAACTGGCTCATATGATGTATTGCGGTAGTTGGTCAGGCGATCGCCAACGAGCTGATTCGGGTCGATTAAAGCACTTAAGGCACGCAATAATAGCGCCTAACGAACACTACGAACAGTGTATAGAATGCCTAAGCAGGTCGATTCCAGTTCCGTCATTCATTAGCTGTACCTATCTAGTATCCTCGGCAAGAAGCTAATTCTCATTGTTAGCTGTTAAGTAAGTAGTATTATTATAGTTTTGTAATACTGCCGGTACTTATCGTCGTTATTAGGGAAACACTTCCGAAATACGTGTGCCTACCATCCTTCCCCCTTCGTTCCAACCCCGAGAAAGGCTGGCGACAACGAGCTTGAGAGGCAGCCCTTAGTTAACAGCCGAAAATGCCTTGGCAAGGCGGCCGCCTGTAATGAGACTGTGTCGGTGACACATTACTTGCCACGCTGACCTTCAACGCTCTGCGGTAGTGCATGGCTCTAGTAGGCAGTGTTGAGTGCCTCTACCGCCGTAACTTGCAAGTAGCGGACCTGGCGAGAGGGCATCTTGTTGGCTAGATAGAGGTCCTAAGAGTGCTTTGAGCTTCGAGGTGATCGTCCCAGACTGGTAACAAAATCTTTAGCCGTTAATACAGCTGTTAATTATGCTGCAATCTGCAACCTCCACCGAGCAAACTGACCATTCAGGAAGCGCTAAATGCCGTCTGCGTATTTTGCTCCTCTTTATTCTTACCGCTCTTCGTCCCCGTGGGGATAGTCTTCGGGGCTCTTGACCCGTCTCCCTTCAATATAGGTATGTGGATGTGTTCTTGCTGCCCGTGAAGGAACGCCGTAGACCCTTAATATCAGGTAGCTTCAGATTACGCATACTGCAGAGCAATGCATATTAGCTACCCAATCCAAGGTTTAGCTACGACGGCCGTGTTACTACCTAAACAATAGGTGATATTGTCCTCAGACTTATTGAATGCTCGAGAAACCTGTCGTATCAGATGGAGAAGCGAAGGGCAGTGCCACGGTATTTGGCTTTGGCTTGGCGTTCGCAAGGGATGCTTCTTGCTTCTGCCTAGGTACCTAGTAATACGTACCAGCGGCGCATCCGGGAGCTCTCCCAACGGGAACGGCGGCGGAGGAGCGCCAACAGGATGGGGAGTGCGTATTTTCGTTGGTAACGTGCACCTGGGTAGTTGGCGCTTAGGGGATAGCATCGCTTTCACATGGAATGCTTAACTGCGTCTTATGCTCCTCAGTGGCAACGGAATTGACGATGAAGAAGAACCTAGACTCAGAAAGTCACGGGCAAAGAGAGTCGGGTAGGTACCTATAAGGATTCTTAATAATCATTTTCAACCGCGCCCGGCCAATGGCAAGTGGTTTGCCTCATACCGGGAATTGACATCTCACACCCCGCTTCTGAAATCTTGGACTAGGGATAGGTACCTCCCGAGGTGGGTGCCCTAGGTACCCATTCCTTAAGCGGAAGACCTTCCGTCACCTTGCCCAGGCCACCAAGAGGTACCTGGCTAATGTACCTAATTTAATCCTTTGAAAGACTACCACGTACCTAGGTACGTAGGAATATACAGGTACCTACCTACCTCCTTGGGAAATATAGGAAGCACCGCATTCCGCCTATTAGCATCAGTGGAGGTTCGTGACGTTAGGTACGGAACACCCTATCTGACTTAGGCTACGCTAGGTACCTCCTACCTAACCTCTACCACCTCCTAGCCTACCTCTCCTAACCTAGGTAGGTACGTACCTAAGATACCTGTACCTACCTCTAATGCGCGGGTGGGCTGCCCCTCCTTAAGGTACAGGTACCTAGGTACGTTAAGCGGGTACCTGCCTGTATATTGGAAGGTAAGGAGAGGGGAAGGAACCACCATCTGGGGGAACTGTGGCTTGCGGAGCTCTTGCCGAAGATATTGACCTCCCGAACGTACAAGCGTGACTGCTAGGGCATTTCCATATGGAGAGGTAATGGCGTATATGGCAAGTATATATGTGCTTACCTAAGCACGTGCGTTCTTCAGCCTTGGCGCGGCTCTCTCCCCGCTGCCGGCCACCCATTGGCTAACCGGTCACCAGAGCGGGTCCGGCACACCCAGAGCCCAGACAAAGTTGCGCCAGAGAGGGACGGAGAGGGCTGTACCTTATCCTCTTCCAACTCATTCCTCCTCGTCAAAATCAACAACCATATTGCATCCCGCTACCCTCACGACACCACGCACCGCGCCATACCGCCTGGTTCATACGTCCGCAGAGAAGCCATTGAAGAAGTTCTACCCTTACCCGCTTTATCCTCGTGCATCCTCGCCGGCTTTAATCCTCCTCCCCGCCACTCCAGCCTCTCTCCAAGCCGTCGGATCCATCACCCGCCAGCACACCTATTACCTATTGCCAGCAGCACCTTACTCCGGCCTCATCGCCAGGCTCTCGTCAACCTCAACCCCCAACCCCATCCATCCAATCGACGATCACCCCGGCCCGCCGGCGCACTTCGCCCCCTCTCCAAGCATTGTCTCATGATCTCCATGCTCCAGCTGTCCGTGAGCCTGCGCCTACTTCCAGTCGCCATCTCCCATTCGGGTCCGCGAAAGACGCACTTGTCGCTGTGAACGGGTAGCGTTGCGTAATTCGTGATTCTGCGAAGGGCCCCGGGGGAATCGCGCAACATACATACATACATATACATACATACACTTACGCGCCCTCTCCTCTTTTCTCCCTTCTCGTCTCTTCTCGCCGCCTCTCTTCCCCCCTCTTCCCTTCACCATTTATCGTCTTCTCCCCTTTCGACCACGAGACCACCACCCTCATGGTCCCCCCACCGCCCTCTCACTCACGATCCGGAACTTTCTCACCTGCTCCTGCCCAGAACCTGCAGACAGGGCTCACACATTCTCCCCATCCGTCACAGGCCGGTCCTCTGAGTGCTGGTGCCAGCCCCAGTACCAGCAGCCCGACCGCGGGGACTAGTTCTCTCACCAAAATTGTTGTTGCCCAGGTCTACCTTCTTCTGAGTACCATCAAAGAGGACAAGGACCGCACCAAGTGGGAGTTGCAAGTAGAGCAGCTGAAAAAGGTACGTTGATTCCATCGCTCCTCTATCGCCGTCGCCCTTTCTATTCGCCGTCGCCCCTCCTGCTCCTTTTTTTCCCCCTTCTTTTTTCCTTTTCTCTATCTCTCTGTCTGAAATGGTACCGACATGATGGCTGACGGCGCCGGCCCCTCCAGCTACTCGATGACCACGGCATGGAGGTGTTCTCCAAGTACTTCACCCGGTTGGTTGCCGGCAATGCTCCTCAAATATTCCCCGGTGTCAACAGGCCTGTCGCCAACCACGGAAATTACACACTCCTGGCAGGGGAGATGGGCAAAATCTCCCACGACCTCGACCAGGCCACTCGGATAGCCGAATCGATTGAGACCGCCAACGAGGATATATTTCGTGACTTCGACCTGTCTACTTTCATGGAGCACTTCAAACTTGATGCTCTAGAGAAGACTATCCTGGCCCTGGCGTTCAAGTTCGGATCTCGCTCAGATTTGAAGACGAAAGGTGAGTTCCTCGCAGTGTTTCCTTCAGACATTCGGATGAGCGTTTTAGCTAACCGCCAACCTCTACAGCCGACGCGATACTCTCAACCAACTTCCCAACCTTCGTAAACATAATCTCTCGCGCGGACTATAATGAGCATACAGATCTCACGCCGTCTTTTGTTGCTACTATCGTTGATCGATATATTCAGGGTCACCCGCCGAACTTCAACTCTGCCGCTAAGCACGAGCTCAGCCACAAGGTTCAGTCCCGCTGGTTGCAACAAGATCTGGCGCCTCCGATGGAGGTGCTAGCTGCTTTAGATCTTATCCGGGTTCTGGGTGAGAAGCCACCGAATGCGCTAGCCCTCTATATCCAGAGGACGGGCACCGACTTCACGCGTGACGAAGAGACCTGCGCGGCCTACCTACAAGCCCGGCCATCCAACATCCTTCCCAGCGAAGAGCAAGTCTCCGCGGCTCTTACTTACACAACTGTCAGCATCACTTATCGCCACAACCCTTCGGTGCTGGTAGCTGCTCTTCGCCGCATATTGCCCCCGACGTTTAGCTGGCATGACGTCGTTGCGTATTTTGACCAGCGCGATGTCCGCGTCGCGTCGGCGCAATTTCTGCGACTATACGAAGCTCTTCTGCCTGTCGCTCAGTCTCAGGATGACCCGTCGCGGCCATTTAGCATCCAAAGCTTGTGGGGGGGGACCCATTGGGAAAATCCAGAGACCCAGCTGTCCTTCATATGTGCATTTGCGTCTTTGAGCCCTAACGAACTCGATGCGAGCACTATTCCCGGCCTTCAACCCACCTTTAAACTCGAGGAATACGCTCACTCCCCCCCAGAAGTCCGTGAGCGGGCAGCAGTGGCTGTGAAGCACCCCTTGGTATCTGGCCTTGCCTTGTCAGCGATCTTCCAAGTTGCCCTTCACTCCTTGCATGCGTCTCAAAGCACCGAGGCCAAGCGACTGTTCCAAGAAGTCGTCGTGCCCAACCTAGACATATTCATAGTTTCTGCGTTCGGGGTTCCTAAACCCTGGCCGCCAATGGCCGTGGAGACGTTGGCATCTCTGTTTGACAATTTCGTTCACCGGAGCTCCAAGAACCACGATTTCGTGTTAGACAGTCTCTGGAGAAAAGATAGAGACTGGGTTACGCAGAGGCTTGTCGACGTGCATGCTATGAAGCCGATGGATCTCACCCTCATATTCGAGCACGTCGTCAAGCATGGCTGGCTAGACGAATTGGTTTACCTACCTAATGGGTTCGGTTACGACCTTGCCGCTCTCGCGCACGCCGAGGGGCATCTTGACCTCACTCAATGGGCTCATAATATTGCCGACCGAAGCCCCGCGATCGCCCATTCTCTGCTCCAGTTCCTAATGATCAAAGCGAACCTCGAGATGCAGTCTCAGAAGGGTGGTGACGGCCAGGTTACCCCGAAGACAACTACACCTCTTCATGTTAAGACGGTACTTGCCATGCTTCAGATCCTCGAGGACTTCCTGCCGCGTAACCCCGTGCCGGAATTGATCTTAGTCCAACGCACATGCATAACCGCTTATCCTCGACTCATCAACTACGGGGAAGGCTATGATGATATCATTGACGCTAACGGTGCGGATGGCAACGGGCTCCCACCCGAAGCTGTCGCCAAGATGGAAGAGCACTACAAGAAGATGTACGGCGACGAGACGGAAGTCAAATTCATCGTCCACAAACTTGAAGAATATAAGCGATCACGAGTCCCTCTGGATCAAGATATTTTCGCGTGCATGATCCACGGTCTCTTTGACGAATACTCCCACTTCGTGGACTACCCCCTTGAAGCACTAGCTACGACCGCGGTCCTATTTGGCGGCATCATCTCCCACAAACTGATCTCCGAGTTGCCTCTTAAAATCGGGCTTGGCATGATCCTCGAAGCCGTCAGGGACCATAGTCCGGATCTATCGATGTATAAGTTTGGCCTACAAGCCTTGATGCAGCTATTCTCACGGTTCAGGGAATGGCCGGGGTTTTGCAAGCAGCTTCTGCAAATTCCCGGCCTACATGGCACAGAAGCCTGGAGAAAGGCAGACGAGGTTGTGCGAGAGGATGAGGAAGACCGAGCACGCGCGCAGAACGGCACAGCAACCCCCAGCCATGTCGGGGCCGAACCTGCGGTAAACGGGACGGCTGATACTTCCGAAGCACATACCGCTCCGTTTGCGTCGATAAATGCCGATCCCCCCCTTCCAGGCGCCGTATACGAGGACCCCGTCATCGACGTACAGGACAGAATTCAATTCGGGCTCAACAATTTGACATCCATTTCTCTCCAGGCAACCTATAAGGAAATACAGGAAATATTGGAAGAGCAGCACCAGCAATGGTTTGCCAGCCATCTCGTCGAGGAGAGGGCCAAGATGCAACCGAACTATCACCAAGTGTATCTCGACCTCGTAAAACTCTTCCAGAACCAGGAGCTCTGGTCCGAGGTCCTCAGGCAGACGTATATCAGCGTTGCTCGCATGTTGAACTCGGAGAGCACGATGCAGAATGCGACGGACCGAACCCACCTGAAATATCTCGGCGCCTGGTTGGGGCTTCTAACCCTAGCTAGGGATCATCCGATCAAGCACAAGAACATCGCATTCAAGCAACTGCTTATCGAGGCTCACGATACCAAGAGGCTAGTCGTCGTCGTGCCCTTCGTCTGCAAAGTGCTCATCCAGGCTGCGAAATCAACAATTTTCCGACCGCCGAACCCGTGGCTGATGGATATTATCTATCTCCTGATCGAGCTCTACCATAATGCCGAACTGAAGCTCAACCAGAAATTTGAAATCGAGGTTCTCTGCAAGGATCTCAGCCTGGATCACAAGAGCATTACGCCGTCCAGAGAGCTCGAGGATCGCGTCCCGGTCGACGACGTAGTTGAAATAGCAGCGCAAGACCCCATGGAGCACTTCGAGAATATGTCTATGAACGGAATGGCTGGCTCGGTTCCTGCTGGCCTCGCGCCACATCCTATTCCCGTCTCGGTCCCAGATATCGGCCCCCTTTTATCTATCCCACCTACCAATGAAATGGTCATTAGCAGCGTCCGCTTGCACGAGATCGTTCGTACTGCTGTGACAAAAGCCCTACAAGATATCATCCAGCCAGTTGTTGATCGCTCCGTTACGATTGCAGCGATAAGCACCCAACAGATGATCCACAAAGACTTCGCGACCGAGCCTGACGAGAACAAGCTCCGAACCTCAGCAGTCAATATGGTCAAGGCCACCGCAGGAAGCCTTGCTCAAGTGACTTCGAAGGAACCCCTAAGGGCTAACATGACGAACTACATGCGAGGTGTTGCCGCTGACCTCTCTCACACCTTACCCGAGGGTACAATCCTCATGTGTGTCAACTCCAACCTTGACCTTGCATGCAGCGTTATCGAAAAACAAGCCGAGGAGCGCGCTGTACCGGAGATCGAAGAGATGATCGAAAGCGAGATAGAAGCTAGACGTCGCCACCGTCTACAACGACCTAACGAACCATATGTCGACCCTAGCCTTAATCGATGGGCCATGACAATTCCGCATCCCTACAAGCTCTCCCCGAACATGGCTGGCCTGAATGTTGAGCAGATGGCCATCTATGAGGACTTTGCGCGGCAGCCCCGGGGGGCAGCCCCGACCGGCGCGGCTCATGCTTCATCAGCCTCCGACGCGACTAGAAATATCGCAAACGAGGTCCTCCAAGACCAGTACAGCTCGGTACCCAACCTCACAACGGCTTCGGAGGCGCCAGCTCTACCCCATCTTAATACGCAACTACCCTACTCTCACGTACATACCGGCAGCGGAATGACCAACGGCCGGCCTTCGGCTCATCCCAACCAGGTGGATGGGAGGGTTCTGATAGAGAGAGTGCAGAAGCTCTTGACTGAGCTCGAGCGTGCTGCTACCTCGACAGCTGAGGAGCACTTCAGTGACCTGCCCAGATCACATGCTGTTCTAGAAGTTGTTGACGCCTTCACCCAACTCATCATCAACATATCACAGAACTCGGATGAGTTTGCCTTTTACGCCGCCGAGAAGATTTGCCAGCTGCTCTTCAGCGGAGCAGACAACACTCTCTTCCTAGAAAGCCTCGTCCACATTCTTGAACAGCTGCTGAAAATTGCGGCCAGTTCCGGTACTGCCCTACACGACCGTGTTCAGGTCAGCTTCTATCAGCAAGCACCGCAAAATATTCTCAACATATCTTTGATTACCGCCCTGCTCCACACGGACTTCTTGGATCTACACAATATCGACCGCATGATGGCGAAAATGCTAGCGCAGAAAGTCGAGGGTTATCTAGAATTTTTCGAAAAGCTGTTGGACCTGACGCTTTTCAACGACCGCCCTATCGCCCTCTTCGCAGACTTCGTGCGCAGCCTCGAGGCTGCATGGGATTGGATCAACGAAGATCCTAACCTCGAGGTAGCACAGCGGCTTAAAGCAAAGCTGGCCGGCTCCGGCCTGCCCAGACCTCCTGTACCAAATTTACCGGACGGCGCCGAACGATCGGAGCAATTCGATTATATCTTCGAGGAATGGGTTAGGCTGCACAATAATCTCAACACGTCAGACAAGGCCCGAGTGGCTTTTGTGAGACAAGTGCAAGGCAAGAACACCCTCACAAACAAAGACGACTTCATTACCTTGGTACGAAGAGCCATCGACACGTCGGTTGCCCACTACGAGCAAGTTATGCAAGGCGGGTCTACTACCGAGACTTTCACTGCCGTCGACTCCCTGGCAGCGTTTGTCGCGATATACGCCAAGGAGAGCGCCGCCAGCCACGAAGATCCCAAGGCGGTCTTCCTCTCCATCCTAGACACTGTCTTGTCACTTGTCGCAGTCGTCCTGAACCACCATCACGTCACGCGCGGGGAAAATTTTAACCAACGAGTCTTCTACCGCCTCTTTTCGATGCTCGTTCACAAGACCGATGCGGTATTGGCCGAAGTAGAGGGCCTTGACGCGTGCCGGCCGGCATTCTCGTTGCGACTTGCCGACATCTACCTACAGCTCAGCCCGGAGCGCTTCCCTGGCTTTGCCTTCTGCTGGGTCTCCTTAATCGGGCAGCGACGCTTCGCGCCCAACCTGCTACTCCTCGAGTCCAAACGTGGCTGGCTTCCTTATACCAAGCTCCTAAAGTCTCTCCTAAGACATGTTTCGGAGCACATGAAGGCTATCGACGTTACTGACGTCGTCAAGGAGTATTACCGCGCAGTTACAAAGCTCTTCATCGTCCTCGCGCATGACTTCTACGACTACACGTCAGCCAATGCCGTCGAGTTCTGCTTGCTCATCCCACCGCACTGCAACCAGCTGAGAAACGCCATTCTCAACTGCAGCCCACGGGCAGACGCTGGGGAGTCAATCCCACAGGATCCCCCGGTGGATCCATCTCCGGCATTGTCATATCTAGCCGATGCGGGCATGCTAGAGATTCTTGAGCAGCTCATGCAGGCTCCCCCCTCAGAGGACGCCATTGCTCACCTTACGCATGCCATTAATAAGAGCACCGCGAGCGATTCCACATACGGAAACGTGCGGCTCGGCATAGATCACAGGCTGGTAGATAGTATTGTGACATTCGTCGGCAACCACGCCGTTTCGAAGGCTCGCCAAGAGCGGACCGTCTTCATCCCCGGCGCTCCAGATGTCGCAACATTGTCACTACTAGTGCACGAGCTACAGCCTCAGGCCCGCTACTTCCTCATAACTAGTATTGTCGACCGCCTGCGATTTTATGGCCCCCTGACAGAATACTTCAGCCTCATCATTCTCGACATCTTTGGCCAAGACATGAGCGACCCCGAGGAGGCTGATATCCGGCAGCAGATCGTTCGGGTCCTACTAGAGCGAGTGGTAGGATTCTGGCCGCAGCCGTGGGGACTCATGGCGGTTATCATGGAACTGGTCAAGAATGAGAAGTATATGTTCTTCGATCAACCCTTTATCAAAGCAGATCGCGAAGTAGGTGACTCTTATAAATCCTCGCGCAAATGTGGAAGCAGTATCTGGTCGAAGATCCAAAGCTAACGGAAAAACAGATTGCGGACCAGTTTCTGGCGATCGCACGACAACATCAGTGATTACATAACTACTAGCCACTTTTCTCTACGATAGGCGAAGGTGTCGTCGGCCGACAAACCTTCACTCTCGACGCGATATTACGCAGACCATTACCATGACGGCGACTCTGTGTTAAGCGAGAACCCGTAAATCGGAATTACCTGAATTTTAGAAGCGCATGAAGAGTAAAGGGGACGGGATAAAGGGGTTCTTGACGAAACGATACCATGACAGGTCAACGAGGAAAAAAAATGGTAGATGACTGTCGGACGGGATAGCATTTTACGGCGTCATGCGGCAAATAATGAACTCTTGTATGCTTTACGAATTTATGCTGGGAATGATGCACACAGGCCGGTCATCAGAGGCAGAAACGAGAAAAGTACTGTTTTGTGCAAACCCCCCTCGCTATTTGCATTAATATATAGATAGACTATACAAGGCAGGCACAAGTCTCTCTGTGTATGTCTCTCAATTCGATACGTTGTATCAATATGATTTAGCAAGCGAGGCTGGGTAGATACTCGGTAACTATGCTTAGCTGACTAGTGATCTAGGAGATGCTTGACGGAGCCACGCCGAGGTTTGGGCGCGCGTCAGTGTACTGCGATGACCTGGAAGCCCAGCTGTACGGACAAGCGGAGCGATCTACCGGCATGCTAGTATGCCGGGCGACGGGGCAATCGGGGAGACGCTTCTCGCACGGCGTCACGTTCGGATGGCCGCTCCCCTCGCGCGTAGGTCCATTCGGTGAGGGTACGCCTTTCCGCCTCTACCACCTCTCCCCCCATCCGAACTCGTCCTTATCCGCCCCCCTTCATCCCCCTCCTCTCTCTCTCTCCTTTCTCCCCCTCTTATACTTACCCCGTCGTAGGCAGGCGTCCGGACGACGTGCGACGCCGCTGGCGATAAAACAGCGTCAGCGGATCAACCCGTCCGCATGCTCCTCTCTTCCTTGTCTTCGTTAATAGATAGCATCGCCGTCTCTCTCCGGGCTCGTGGTAGGTAGGTAGGTAGGTAGGTAGGTAGGTAGGTCTGCGCATCTGCCTGGCAGCTGGCAGAAGGCGGTGCGGCCCGCGGCCGCGGAGGCCAGAGCGGCTAGACAGCCTCGTGATATCTCCTAACTGCGGTCGGTCCATATCGTGGAGGGGATGTGCCCCCAGGACATTATCGGGGCTAAGGGGGGGGGGGGGGTTTACACGGGGCAAAAAGAGTGCGGCACATCGTGTAGGGGGCCAGAGAGAGAGAGGCACTAGCGAATAGGGCGCCGCGCCGCGAGTTCGCAGACGCGACGCGATATAGCCGCCGCCGTCGCCAGAGCACATCTACCGGTGGTCTCTGCGCGTTCGTGGGCAGGATGTTCCCCCCCCCCCCCCCCCCGAGGATTCGAGGTGCCTGGGTTTGTATAATCTCGGTCCGCTGCCGGCAGATGAGGTTGGGACAGGGCATGGAGTTCGATAAACGGAGTGCCACCGCCGCGTGGTTGCTATCCTCCGTTTCTACCTCTCTTGCCTACGGCTAGGATCAGGTGGGGGGGGGGGTGCGTAGACGTCCATCCTGCCTCTAGACGTCCCCGGGAGAGAAGCCAAGCGTTCGGAAGATTTATAAGTCACGAACTACGGGGTGTTTGGGACCAATCCCTGTTTAGGGGATGCGACTTCACAGCCGTTATCTTCACCCCCCAGCCTGCCTCCCTAGAGCGCCGATCGTCGTCGTATCTAGGACATTCGTAGAGGCCGACACGGTTAAATATGGAAGATGCTGTTTTCAGCTATATACTCGCGATCAAGAGGTTGACCCTCGCCTAAGTGCCCAAGAAGCGAGCAGGGAGATACCAACAAGCTCGTAAGACACTCGCTGATGAACACATATGTACGCCTCGCCCCTAACGGCACCATGTCTGGCGCACGCCCACCATAAACCACACCGACGCGGTAGCAAGAAGCAAGACTCCTCGTAGAAGTGTCTCCATTCAAAAACACCCAATGTGGTCCTTTGAGCGGTCGATTTTCGAGGAAACCTCACCAGCACTTTCATAGCTTCGCACTGCTGGCTGAAGGCTCGGCCGATGACAGCGTATTGCTGCGTCCCTCTACCTCTTCGATAAGCTCCTTGAGAGCGGTGTCGGCCTAATAAGCGAATACGCAGCAACTGAGGTTAGCGAGGGAACTCTCTGATCGACGCTTTCTCGCATATGCCATTGTCACAGCGCATGCGGCTATCCGCTCACCTCGTACACGTATACCCAATCACGACCCGACGTGAACGAGTTCTCGACACGGTGTCGTATCTCGTCGTCGGGGGTCACGGGCCCCCGCGCTGCCATCTCCCGCTCGGCCTGCGCAGACTCGTCTAGGAGGCCGAACAACGCAGCGTAGTGCGGCGTACGCGCCTTGTCGAATAGGTCGAGCCCGCCCGATGCCGGCCGCCCCGACCCCCGCGCCCACCTCAGCGCGCCCGCGAGCACGTAGGCGTCCTCCAGGGCGAACCCGGCGCCCGCCCCGAACGCTCCCGAGAGCGGGTGCGAGGCGTCGCCGACGAGGGCTATCGACGCGGTTACGACGCTCCGGAGGCAGGGCCCAGCGAAGTGGTCGAACCGCTGCACGTACGTCGCCAGCCCGAGAAGCTGGCGGATCGGCGACGCCATCTCGCGGTAAAACTGGACAAAGCCCTCGACGGGCGCGTCGCGGCCCCAGCTCACGTGCTCCCCCCCCTTTTCGTCTCCAGCCGGCGCTGTAGCCGGGCTCTTGGCCCTAGTGGTAATCTCAAAGTCATGCTCGTCTAGCGGGCATGTGTAGATCCACTTGCCGTCGGTGCCGTGCCAGAAGGTCGCGACGGGCACAAGGCCATTGATTTTCATCGCCTCGTCCCGCCGGACCACCGTACGGTACGCTATCGCGCCCGTGTACTTTATGCGATGTTCGGGGAATGCAAAGTTCCGGACGACCTTGGTTTCAGTACGCGGTTAGTGAGAGCACGTGGGCCTTATACCTATCCTCGAGATGATGCTCCGAGTTCAATTTGGCAAGGGATATTAAACAAGGAAATATGTCGGCGGTAGCATATCAATCAGCCCATCCGCCTCACACTCACCGACCGAATACCGTCTGCGCCAACGAGGATATCAACCTCATCGGTGAAGCCATCTTCGAAAAATAGCTGGAGTTTCTCATTCTCATCTCCCAAGCGGGAGACCCTGACCAACTTCCTGCCCACACGGATCCGGCTATGATCCACTTCTTTTAAGAGGGCCTGCTGGAGCTTGGCCCGATAGACTCGGCAGGGGTGCCGGTGAAGAGGCGTGTCAGCGCGGGGTCTCTGTTGACCGATCAATTGGCCGGTCCTCCCATTTCTTTCCGGCGAGGTACGGATCACGAGTGAGAATAAGCCCATCAGGAAAAAACAAAACAAAAGACCACTGGTGCCCCCCGCTAGAATACTCACCGATGTTGAGTTTCGTGCCCGCTCTCCGGTCTGAAGAAGTCTCCCGCACTGAGATTCCGAGCTGCCCCCATCAGCTCGAGCATCCTCCACGTATTGCGCTGGATCGTGATGCCGGTGCCGATTTCGCTGATGGCGGGTTTCTTCTCATATAGCTTCCAGTCGACGAAGTCTAGCTTGCCAAGCTCGATCGCTACCGCGAGGCCGGCGGGCCCGCCGCCGATAATCGCTACTTTTAGCTGTCTTGAGGGGGGGAGCGGTGCGCCCATCGTGGATATTGTGATTCTTAGCGTGCCTTTTGGCGAGAAAAGTGCCTACGAGTTACACGTCTACAGGTCCGCCAAGCCTTGTGACAAGCGCGTTGCAATAGGTTGACCTCCCAACGAGCAACATGAGCAAAACGCGAACTCTTAGAGGTCAACGCAACTCTTCGCCCAAAGGGAAAACATGACCATGTTATAGCTCTGTAAAACGCCGGGAGTAGAGAGGTTGTGGGTATGTGTACTATATATAGTATGCATCATCCAAAGTAGAACCTGGCGATGGCGAAATAAGGGTAGCATATTGGTAATCGCAATCCGCCCACTCACGGAGCAGCAGACCACTAGGGGTTCGCTCTAAGAGTAATTATATCAAGTCTAGAGATTCGCTCCTTCGGCGTCTCTACATATGGCATATAGGACGACGGCGGGAAGAGAAAGCAGTTTTTTAATCTCGAGTAGAATATCTGTCGATTTGCTGCGCAGGTTGTCAAGGGGTCTGCGAGCGATGCGGCTGCAGCGAATCTGAGGATCCACGGAATCCCAGGGTCGGGTGGAGCTGAGGTCTGGGGCCTGGACCTGAGCGTCCCGAATCGAGATATCACATCGACGCACGTATTGGCGAAGCACACGATGCAGGGCGTGGGCCGATTGGCCTCTAGTTGTAACGTATCTGAAATGCGCCGTGGCAGCCGAGTCTCCGACTGGCCGGGACGGGCGGGAGCGGCTATGCGCCGGTAAACCGCACGTGGAATTTCGCAAGCCGTACGAACTTTGGCAAGCTGTATGAGTAGAAGGCGGTCTCGATCGAACCGGGGGTTGGAGGGGGTTGTACAGTGCCAGATTCACTGTGACTATCGACAGAGCCTTGTCTGAGATCTGGTAGGAATGTAAGACAGTCTTTCGGGGTCTATCGCACGGTGCATATTTGGACTGGTTCGTGGTGGGACATCCTAACCGCTCCATCGCCTAAAACGGCGGCGCAAAGCATGGGACCCCCAGTCTCTCGCGGACCTGTTGCAGACAACTTCCGAATGAGGGAGAATGGGGGCGATCTGGTTGGCTGGTTGGCAGGTCGACCAGGCCGGGATGATCGAGGTGGGCGCACACTAGCAAGGGAAAAAAAAAATTAAAAAGAGAGCGGAGAGCAGAGAGCGGGAAAGAGGTGGTCAGATAGGCAAGCCACGAAAGAAATGAGACCACGATAGGGTCGTGTGGAGGGACGGTAGGCGGCAGCGTTGCCTGAAGGCGAACGATGACGGTGTTTTCGGGCGGTTCAGGCGGGATCCGAGCCAGATTTACGGGACAACCCCCCTTTTACTGGGTCCCCCCCCTTCACGGCGCTTGCTCGAGATGAGATGAGATATATATGCGTGAGATGGGGACCGGGTTGGCTGGTTGGCCGAACGGGGAGGGTGATGGCGAGGGTGAGGGGTGAGGGTGTGGTTGTGAGGCGGAAGGATGGCGTTGCTTCGATACGGAAAGGTGACGAGATGGAAATGTCGGAACAATTTGAATAACCTACATCCCACGTAGTACATTCTTCTTAGGTATTGACAGCTGCATCATGTACGGAAAGGTACCTAGGTAGCCTCGATGGCAAGTGCAGAAAATACATACCTCCTAGGTACCTACCCTGGTACCCGTAGGCACGGAGGAGGAGGAGGAGGCGGGTTGGGCGGAGAGAAGGGAGCGAGGCGGAGGAGGGGAATTGTCGTCGATACAAGGCCGCCGTGGCTCTTCGTGATCAGCGCAGAAAATTTGGCCGGCAAATAATGCAGTCGCCGGCCAATGAGCGAACGCGCATTCCGGGAAGTTTCTCGCGTGAGAGGAAACGTACGACTCGAGGCTCTAATTAACTGTCTTTCCTTGTTTTTTTCTTCTCTTTTTCTTTTTTCCCCATCTCTTTTCCCTTCTCTCCTCCCCCCTCCTCCCACCGAGGAACCTCAAGTACTGTCTATGTCTAGGTACACACACCCCGTGGAGGTACTAAAGCCACCTTATGTTACCTAGGTAGGTACCTACCTACCTAGGTACCTACCTCCTAGGTGCCTGGGTGCCTTGCTTCGACGAGAGATCACGAGGTGCAACACGTCAATGTGTAGACGCCTATGTGCATTACGTACATGCTTAGGCACGTAGGAGAAGGAGATTCTTACTTTTACAGTACGTAGTACTGTTTGTACATCCATGTGTTTGGCAGGGGCTGTCTGAGCTACCGCTCGGGGTGCGGCGGCGACAGTGCGCCGCACGCGCTGCCTCCCCGATAACCGTCCCAGGCTACCTATAGTATTATATAGTGGCTGAGCACACCGAGATCGCTCAACCTTAGTGGGGTTCGCTCCGTAGCCGATCCTCCCGTACGGGGTTGATACAGCGCGTCTCTATGTATAGACGTGTGGAGGGACATTCGTATATTAGGCAGATACATCAGGCAGGTCCAGCAACTAGAGGTAGGCGCCGTCATGGGCCAACTCGACGCCTACCGATCGAATCAATACCTGCTTCCATTTCTCCCAGCAACCTGCCCACCAGAGGTTGTACGCCCCTAAGAGGTACCTGCTCCGTAGCGTTACCTTAGGTACTTAGACGTCGCGCAAGGCTCCACAGGTTTCATATTGGGCCAGTGGTCAAGTCTCGCTCATATGGGCAACGGGGGTACCGGCATTGTGCTGTGATGTAGACAGAAGTATAACGCGCCCTTGCAGTACGGACAACAGGTACTCCTGGGCTAGGTGGAGGCGACGTTTGATCTCGGTCGAGGACGTCTTCCGGGCCTCAACCCATTGAGGAAGCTAGGTACCTAGACTTGCCTGGTACGCTGGCGAACCTCGAGGCTACTCTGACCCGCAGGGAAAAAAAATTAGAAAAAAAAAACCCTAACTTAGCGGGTGCATCCCCTCGGCACTATCCTAGGTACCTTGGTGCATGGAAGCTAGCCAACACCACCTTCTGCGGCGCGCATAGCAGTACGCACCAACGCGTCAGACGACGACGCATGCTGTGTGTTGTGTGTGTGTGTGTGTGTGTGTGTGTGTGTGTGTGTGTGTGTGTGTGTGTCCGTACACAAAAGCAACGGTCAATGGGCCAGGGGGGGAAGTGGTTTTGCGGGATGCATGTAGCCGGCTAGGTACCCGAGGTACACATAGAAGAGGCATTCTGGATGAGTCTGCACTATGCACCGCAGCCTATGTATGGAGACGTAGACGTATGTACGTACAAATATGTGCGATAACTGGAGGGTGCAGAGCATCCATGCTCCAGTGAGGTCATATCCGGATCATGGATGTGAGAATGGGGGGGGAACTAAGACCTAAAATCCACCGAGACGATACGGCGATGGGTGTGAGCTTGGGTGAGCGAGCCCATGTCGTCGACCTCCAATGTATATAGGTAGGTATATACTATGGGCAGGCCGGATGGAGAGGGTGAGATGGGGGCCGTTGGGTGCCGATGAGGCTTAGGTACCTACGTAGATGTACTACGTAGTATTGTAGTTACGTACATTCAAGGCCTGAACCGTGTCATCCCTGCACAATCCCCTGCTAGGTTACTTCTCATCCGTTTTGCTCCGCACGCGCACCAAAACTTTTTTTTTCTCTCTCTCCTCGACTCGATTCCCTGCCATATTTTCACCGCGTGTCCCCTCTTCTCTGTTCTCCTCTTGCTCCCGGGTAACCTCGCTCGTGAAATTTCCTCCCCCTCTTTTCCGCTCTCGCAACGGGTAGCCAAGGGTAACCAAGGGAGAAACCTAGTGTAATGGAGAGGCGCCGGATGCGCGGCCGAAGGGCAAGCAAAGGTTCCACGAGACAAATGCCTATTTTTGCAAAATTTGCATGTAAATATATATAAATATATCTACCTGTGCGTGTGCGCGTACGCACGGGTTGGCAGGGGGGGACCTCCCTCCTACAACCTACTCCGATCTGTTTACCTCTTACCTCCGCCGCCCTTAACCTAAGTACGTACCTTATATAGTAGGTACATACTAGGTACCCTCCTATAATACCCCACCAATACCTCATACCCCCATCTGCGCTACGTCCTAGATAGCACACAATACCAGCTCGGGGCTACCTGAAAAATGCGTTCCTACACTTATCCACTCGACAACCTCCTATACGTGTAATAAGTCGCTTTCCTGTCTACCTCCTTGGGGTAATCCTATGCACAATGCATTGCCCGCATGTCTAGTTCCCTTACCGCCTCTTCTCTCCGGCCTCTCTATGGGAGTATAGGAATGTAGCGCGCATGGTAGCTATACCTCACATGTACGGGGTACGTGATAACCTGCGTGCTCTAAGGGTCGCCCTGCCATCCTCTTGCTCCGGCATGCAGTACTCATATGAGAGGGATGTGAACAGGTCCTGCCACGGTTACACTCGACTACCTCCAGTGCCTTGAATGCGCAGCATGGCGAGGGCGCGAACTCGTGCAGATACATACATAGGGGTAAGGGTAGGTAGTGTAACTGACTGGCTGGTTACCAGGCATATCGTGGAGATAACCCCTGGGGGGGTGGCAATCCGACCGTGGCGTAATGCCAGATCGTTAATAGGCAGGTAGAGCGATAACACGCAATGATACATCACTTCAACGCAGCCGGCAGGGAGGAGAGAGAGAGGCACCTTACGGGAAACCGGTAGGAGGAGGAGAGGGAGAGGAGGAGAACAGCCGAAGAGACGGGAGCCCGACGAGGACCCCTAAAAGATACAAACGAAGAGCCCCCCCTCCTTTTGAGATTTGTCCTTCCGTGGTAACGAACAGGTAGCGAGCCAAATTTGGTCCAGCCATCTCGAGCCAGAGCGCCGATGATTGGCTGTGCTCTTCCAAACGGGGCAATAGAGGCACAAGGGATGATCCTCGAATGCTACACTGGGTCCCGGCCAGGAGCATGGGTACATCTGGCTGGGCACCTCTATATGTACCTAGGTTAGGTACCTTATGAGTAGAGGCAGGTCATGTAGAGTAGTTGGCAGTACCTCCTGCAACTGTCTACCTGTGTGATACGTACACTAAACTAGGTACCTCCTAAGGTACCTACCTACCTCCTCTCTACGTCGCATGTAGGTAGTATGAACCTCCCCTGTTTAGGTCGTCTCCCAGTGGCCCGTTTCCACCCTGTCCCATCTCCAGGTGAAGGGGAGAGCATTCCTCAGCTTCCCCCTCCCCCCCCATCTGACCTGACCCGAGCCTGGGTCGAACCTGGACACAACACAACCACACGCACACAAGGCATCTCTCATGCTCGCTGCCGCCGCCCATACACACTCCCTCCCCTCCTTCGCCCGTTCAGACCAGTCTAACAAAAAGTCCCCTCTTGCTTTTCCTCCCCTTTCATTCGTCGTTTCAACATCACCGTCGCAATTCTCACCTCTTCAGTCCACCGCTTTCCCCAGATCCTCTCTCTCTCTCTCTCTCTCTCTCTCCTCTCTCCCCCCTCTGTTCTACGTAGATCATTCGTAGGGCCATCGCCAAACCCCCCTCCCATTATTCACCCAAGCAAAAAAAAAAAAAAGGTTTCCCAATCGTATTCCTCCTGCTCCCCTGTCTCGCTTGCATCACAAAACTCTCTTATCGTCTGGTGATCTCTCTCCCTGAGCTGGGATTCCGATCTCTCCGCATTCTCGGTTCACGCAACGGCCAGTTATAAGATACCCCGATACCCAGATACGCCTGTACCGTTCGTAGATCCTCACTTCTTCTACCTTACTCGCCCATCATGCCGTACAACACTCGTCGCAAATCGTTGTCTCTGCCGTCCCTCGGAATTCACATCCCGGTGAACCGGTCCTCGCCCAACAACTCCAGCGTGGCCTGCTCTAGATCCTCCTCCGAGAGCTCTTCGCACCCGAATAAGAAGCAGAAACGGTCCCACCATGACCCGGTCTCCGCCGTGTCCAGCTCTGTACCCACCTTCAAGTCTGTCGCTCCCCCCGCGAAGTACGATCACACACCGCCTCCCTCGCCTGGCCTCGAGCTCTCCATTGAAATGGACGACGGCGAGGCCGCCGATGTCTCGGAGATCAAGAAGGTCGACTTGGAGGGCATAAACGACGAGATAGTCGAGGCCGTCATTGTACGGTTGCAAGAGACGCGGAATCGACCCCATCTAGTAAAGGAACTCGCTACCTCCCTCATGGGCCAAGTCAGGATCGTTCAGCAGTGAGTCTACCGCGGTGCACCCTTTCCGTGCAGGATGTTAACTGGTTGGTTTTCAGATCTGCGAATCCGTGCGCCATCGTCTCCTCTCGGTTATCTACATACTTGAAGCGATCGTGTTGGTCCGCCGTAGCTCCCTGCCCGCTGGCCAAGGAGCTCGAGACTGTCCACCCGAGGCGCACCTACTTCTACCTTACCACCTACCCTCACCAACCCCTCCCAGACACTTCCGCCGCCTCCCGCGTCATCATCACGCCGTCCCTGTCCAGCTCCCCTTCTACGTCGGACGACGCCGACTGCGATCGAAGAAGGGAGCTCAGTTTGTCGCCCGAAGTCGATCTTTCGTCGCCCGAGTTTGACGACATGGACGAAGATATGCCCATGCCTGGAACCCCGGTGGGGTCGCTGCCGGGCCGTCACCCATCCCTCCACAACATTCCGCGCTTACGGGGAGGGGACGAGCCTCCGCTAGAAAAGGACGAGAAAGAGTTCACCCAGACTGCAGATGGACTACAAAAGCGAAAGGCGAACGGGCATTTGCTCAAAGCTGACCCCGTCGAGCAGAACTTGATAGACGACGGCATGCAGAATGAGCAGCTCTTTGGTGAACCGCCTAAGAATCTGGCACCGCCCTTTCTACCTCACTTCGCATTTATGACTAGCCCCGCCATGCGACCGAGTCTAATGCCGCCACCTAAGAGGGACGGCGAGGCCGAAAGCTGGACCAAGCTAGATGCCGTTCTCGAGTGGGGCCGGAGCCCCGAGACCGTCGAGCTCGACGAACTCGACGGTCTGCTTGACGATTTCTAAGCACGTTTCGATAGGGATTTTTTTTAAGAAAAAAAAATCCAGTTCTTCTCCTACTCGGTCTATGTTCTTTTACTAGGCGCAAAACGACGTGTGCATTCGGCACGCGGTTACTGTGTGATTGAGCATGTGTGACGAGATAAAAGAGACGGCCGTGATGAACTAAAACGGAGTTCGGGGTGGGGCGGCACTTATCAGCCAGTGCATTCGATTTCCGATGCGTCGGCTATCTCTCCATTTTTCGCGTCATGTTTATTCCCCCGATCTTGTCGTGCTGGTTAGCTTCCTTGTTGGGTGTTTACACGCCCGTTGCCCGCGTTATCATTTGCTGGCCGGAGAGGATGTATGAATACGACGAGAAGAAGCGCCCAGTGGGCGGCAAGGCGCGGGGTTGCATAACGGCGGCCCGGGATCCCGGGGTCGATGTTAAGCTGAAACAGCTGTCTCGGCTCCCAACGTAAGAGCTGGGCGAGGAGGGGGGTGGAATGGTAGTGGAACGTTGTTTGTCTGGTTTGCCACCTGGTTTCCGAAGAAGTAAAAAAGGGGAGATCGATCCTGTACCAGTAGGTAGACTAGACTACCAGAAGATGGGAGAGCCGGTTACAAGAAGAAGACGAAGCGGGCAGACGGGGCACCCCAGGCTTTAGAGCATTAGAACTTGGCTTTCTGGTAGTGGTGATAGCGTGTGTGCGGTGGCGGCGGCGAAGCAGGCGCTAGGCGAGCAGGACTAGATTAGTGAAGAGGTAAAAAAGGTTGCCAGTTGATTCTCTTGTCAAGTACAAAAGGAAAATCCCCAATCGAGATTTATCGCTATTGACCATGCACCTAGCGATAGAGCCTCTTTTGCGAGGGATAATTTGGTCGAACCGGGCCATCGCAAGTACACATAGCCACGAGAAGCGGGTAAGTCGTAAGCCGGCGCACACAAACAGTCGGGGGTTGATTGAGTGGTATAATATCGCTTCATTATATATGCACACCTATTCATTGGTCCCGTATGCCGACGGCTCTCTCGCGTAGCTCGTACAGACTTGGCTTGTGCGTCCCCGGCGCTCCTATCTGTCTCGCGGGCCCTCGTCCTTCCTCTGCTGCTCGTCGCTGGCGGCGCTGCCGCCACCGCTAGTCCCGGTCGCGTCGCGGTCGCGACTATTGACAGACAGGAGGCCGGAGGACCAGGCCCACCACCCGGGGGTCTCCGTCGCCGACGAGTCCGCGAGCTCTTCGGCGGGGTCGGGGTCGCCGGGGGGCCGCACGCGCAGCTCGACGAGGACGTGGGTGCCGACGGTGAACCAGCCAGGGCGCTCGAGGCGGAGGACCTCGAGGCGGGGGCCGGGGCCGGCCTCGGCCGCCGCGGCGCGCACGATGCCCTCGATGTCGCGGTTCCACCAGCAGCCGAAGCGCACGAAGTGGCCGAGCGCGCCGCGGTCCAGCAGCCCGTTGACGAACGCCCACCAGTCGCTGCGCCCGTGCTCGAGCAGGAGGATGCGGCCCGTGCCGGGGCGCACGGCCGCCGCGAGGTTGCGCAGCAGCGCCGCCGGGTCGCGCACGCTGCACAGGCCGAAGGTCTGGATCACCGTGTCGTACTTCTGGGGTGGCACGTCGCCCGAGGAGGCGCCCAGAGGCGGCGGCTCCAGCAGCGGGGCCTTCTGTGCGTCCGCGCGCACGATGCGGAGCCGCCCACCTGCGAGCGCCACGCCCTCCGGGGGCCCGCCGGCGCCGGGGCCTAGCTCCGACGCGAGCTGCGCGAATGAGGGCCGCTTCGGGATCACGTCCGCCATGTGCGGCACGACCTGGCGGACGCGCGTCAGCGCGAGGTCGAGCATCGGCGCCGAGATGTCGAGGCCGGTGAAGCTGAGCATGCCGGTCTCCATCTTGGCGAGGTCGGCTCTGACCTGGGCGGGGGTCTTCCTCCTGGGCGGGGGCGCGCCGTCCCCGTCGCTCTCGGGCCCGGACCCCGCGCGCCAACCGAACCAGGCGGACCCGCCGCCTCCGGGCTTCTCGAGCTGCTCCCGCTCGGCGGCGGCGCGCGCGAGGTCGGCGACGACGAGCTCCCAGTCGTAGTAGTCGAAGTTGCGGCCGGCGCCGACGGCGACCTCGAGCACGTGGCCCCGCGCGCGCGCGGCCACGCGGCGCCGCAGCTTCGTGATGCCGAGCCGCCACTCCGACTTGTCCAGGTGCGCGTCGAACTCGCGCGGCGACTGCACCGACGGCCGCCCCGTCGGCAGCTCCGGCTCCGCGCCCGCGTCCCACCGCGACGCCGGCTGCGCCCGCCAGTAGTACGCCAGCGACGCCGTGAAGAACCCCACGCACACGGCCGCGGCGCCCGCGCCGAAGAGCGGCAGCCACCGCGTCAGGATGAGCTCTGAGACGGGCTGCTGCTGCTGCTGCTTCTGGCCTTGGTGCTGGGACGAGGAGGAAGAAGATGATGAGGAGGTACCTGGTTTCGGGTGGGCCCCAGGGCTGCGGGCTGCGGCTGGTTGGAAGGGGAGAGGCTTGGGAGAGGCTCGCGGTAGCTTCGGAGGCGGCGGCGGCCCCTTGGAGCCCGGGGCGGTGGCATAGTGCCTACGGCGGCCGCCCCGTGTAAGCCATCGGAAGCTCCCCCCTCTTCCCCTGCACTCGCGCACCGCCGTCCTCGCGGCGACGTGGTGTACGCACAGAGGCTGCATCACGCACGATCTGCACGACTAACCGGCTAGCCGCCGCGTTCCCAGCTAGTTCCGCTTCTCTCCTGAAAGGAGGTGCAGGGTGGATAGGCGATGAGGCGAGGACGTCGATGCACAGCCAGGTATTAAGCCATCTTCTGAGGCTTCGATCTGGGGAAGAAGTCCTGAGCGCCACGTACTATAGGTACCGAACCCCGAGGGCGCGTCTCCGATCCGGTAGTGGTGCTAGAACCCAGGGGCCAGGGCTCAGCGGTGATAAGCTGCCAATGCCGATGGGAAAAGACAGTGGTGTTGTTCGTCGGTTCGTGGCTGATGATGGATTTGGTTGATACAGGTGCGGATTGGCGGAGTGTCGGCGGTGGCCGCGCCGTAGATGCACTGTATTTTCGCGCCTTAGGTGGGCATGTATCTAGGGCTAGTAGGTATCTACATAGGTACGTACTGGTACCCCTCTGCTTGCGAAGATTACAGGCATTCTCCAGCTGGGCTGCGGGGTACCAAGTACCTGGTATGAGGTACCGGACGTGCACTCCATGCCCACGTGCAGCTCCCGAGGGGAATGATGTAAGCAGTCGAAGTACCCCGTAGTCTGCACCTGCGGAACGCTTCGGAAGATCTTACCTAATCTCAGATGTCCGACGTAAGACTCGATAGATCCCATCGCTTATCTGCCTTGGTATCGCATAACGCATAACGTGACAACACGCGTAGCTGAACGCGCTGTCCTCTTCAACGCGCCTTTCTATAGTGTGTCCGCCTTGGACGATATCCATCAACCTGAACCAAGAAAAAAGCCTTCCCCCGAGGCATTCTCACCCATTCAATTCCGTTCGTGCATCGGCCATCCTGCTTTCCTCGTGACGAATACACCGCCAGCCATCGCGAACATGGCGTCTCAGCAGGATCTCCAGGAGCTGATTCGCCTCATGACCGTCGGCATGAAGGTCCCCATTAAAGACGCCCTAGCCCGCATCAAGGAACTACAGACCAAAAACCTCCGTAGGTAGGTGTATTCCAGATGCTGCGTGCCCGGAATGCAATCACGTAGGATACGGCTACTGTAGATTGTCTACAGAGGGGCTGCCTAAGCTGATACCGATCTTCGTCCCCGCTCAGCATTCGGCAGATAGCCGAGAGTTCCCTATCCGACGTCACTTCTGCCGTTAAAGACGCGAAGGCCGCCCGGTCCCTCCACAACGCCTGTAAGGCTCGACTCAAAGCCCCAGCAGCAGCATCTTCGGCAACCAAGCGGCCGGGATCGACTCTAGAAAACGCCTCCAAGAAGTCGAAGCCGCACAGTGAGGCCGGTTTCGGTGGCCCGGAGCCTATTGCCCCACACGAGTACGAGGCCTCACTTGCATTGCCCATAGAAACCGACGAGCAGATCATAGCCGATACCATCCTCGTAACCAACCGTGCCCCTCTAGTCCTAGCCTTTGCTGTCGAACTCTTACGATATACGATGCCCGAGCAACCCCCCTCCAGTCGGTTAAGTCTAGCGCAGGCGGTCGTGAGCGCCAATTCGAGGAGCAAGGCAGTCTCGATAGGGATTGAGAAGGGCCCCAGCGCCGACGAAGAAGGTTGGGGCCACGGCCAACCCCGAGTAAAAGTCATGGGCCGCGAGATAACCGTGCTGAAGAGAGGCGGCTACGAGTGGAAGGGGGATGAAAAAGTAGGGGAGGATCAAAAGTCAGAAGAAGGGCCGGCTAGTAGCGCGGGCGTGGCATCCAACGCTCAAGAGACCAGTATGGACAATGCCAATAAAAGTACGACATCCGAAGCGTCTGCCGGCCCTGCCCGGAACCTGTGGTCAGCTAGCCAACCCGTCACTTTGAAGAAGTCGACTTTCATCGTTCGAGCGACGAAAATCACCGGACCCTCTCAGCGTCGCTCCGTGATGCAGTCTCTTTTTGAGGCTCAGCCATCTTTAGAGGGCGCATCGCATAATGCTTGGGCCTATCGCGTCAAAGTACCGACCAATCTGTTTGGAGCCACTACCATCAAAGAGGAGTCTTTCGACGACGGGGAGACCGGCTGCGGTGATTTTCTAATCAAGAACATGCGAGAAATGGACACGGTCGACACCCTCGTGGTGATGACTCGTTGGTACGGAGGTATTATGCTTGGCCCTGATCGGTGGAGGATAATGCGAAACTGCTTAAAAGACGCTCTTGCAGAACGCCTTAGGGTTACAGGAGCACATGCTACACTAGGCGGCGAAGCTGTCTGGGGCTTGGACCTGGAGGCCATGCGAGACAAATCCGGAACTGTCGGTTCTGCATCTAGTAGGTCATATGAGGCGGGTGTGGTAGGCATGCCCATCCATAGACCCGAGGCGGCCAGAGCGTATCTTCTCAAGAGCTTCGCTACAAGGGTGGACGTTTCGGCGGACGGCGTGAGCGAGGTGGCGGCCACGGAAGGCGGTAAAGATCATGGAGCAGAGCCACCAGCTCCTCAAAAAGCTCCCGCCTCGGCGGGTAAGACGATGCTAAAGAAGAAGACGGCCAAGGCGCTGGAACTGGAGAAGGAGGAGAACGTCGCTAGACTACTTGGCGCCATCAGAACCCTATACGATAGCTGGGCCGACCATCTCGCCCCAGGCGAGCTTGATCGACGAGCTTGGAGCTGGTACATCGCAGTGCGACCCGAGGTAGACAGCGGCCCTTCTGGTTGGGGGGCAAAGGGACACTTGAGACTCGCCGATATTCTTGCTTTACGACGAGAAGAAGGATAACATTAATCAACGGTTGCTTTCACTTTTCGATTTTCCTTGGGTGTCCTATTGCATATCTAGAGCTCTATGCGCCGAGATGTCCTGTAACCATCTACGCCCACTCTCGAGAAAGATCGGGAATTGTCAACCTCACGGTTTCCATATATACACGAAAGGTTCGGACGAACCCATAACCCGAAGACGCGACCAAAGCACTAATATTTAACCTAGTAAAGGGAGGCTCATAGAAGACCGTAAGGCTAGAGGCTAGCCGTCGAGACCTATATTAGTGTATGCGGCTGATCGCCTCGACAGCCATTACTTTGACCCACGCGTTGCTAATTAATCCAGGCAGACTCGGCCCTGTGGGATCTATGTTCCACTATTCGAGCTTTGTCTTGTGCTGTCGCTCGAGGTATTCGCGGCATTCGCTGTGCCTGTATTGGTCTGCCTCGGCAGAGTCAGCAGGGGTTTAATTCCGCTACTAGCGGCCACGAATGCCGTCCGACTGTCGATATCCGGAATGTCTGGGTCGTTCCCGATACGGGATCGAGTACGTCGAACTTAATGCGCTCTTCTCTCACGGGGACATGCTCCCCGTCATCCTCACGGTCTCGCTCACGGCCTTCCTGCAGGGCCCAGTACAAACAGCTGTTTAAGGAGAGGCGGCTACGAAATGCTCTTGTCAGCAGTTCGATTCCCAGCAGTTATGCGGAAGTAAGCAAGCCTAGTTATGTAGGCCTAGATTATGGCTCTTCCCGCTCCTATTTCAAAGCATTCTATCTACGAGGACGGGTTCACCTCATTAACGATATCGAATAGTCAACGTCTTCGTGTTTGACTCAGGTACGTTGGCACAGAAGTGATTCCGAATGACTACCTTGTATATTGATTCTTCGTATCTGTCTTCCAGGATCATTATTCAGTGGAGTCCTGCATTACTCGTTACGGTTGGAGGGCCCCTCAAGGAGATTGCCCAGTCGGGATCAGCTATCTTGAACTCGCAAGCTATACTTCTCACCTCTCTTCGCTTCGTCGGATGATCGAGGATAGAATTGTTAGATGAGCCCTCTCGGGTACGCCATAGACACGATACCGCTGGTTCATAAGGACGACATTCGCACATGCCTACATGCGCCCAAAGCATATATATATATATGTTCCGTCTACCTAGTCATACTCATACCCTTGTGCCGTCTGTTCAAAGCTATGCGTTAAAGAGAACTTCCCAACGAATACATATCCACGATCGAATACTTCTTCCCTGCTTCCGTCTCTTGCGATACAATAAGCCCAACTAACTGATACCTGTAGCACCAACCTGCGAATAGCCCAACCCGTGACATCGATTCGTTTCCGACAAAAGCAAGCAAGCAAGCAAACCTAGCGAGCCACCTAGAAGCGTCCGTCTGTGATCTCGTTTAGGATATCCCGTGTAATCAGACGTCCCCTCATGAGGGCCTTGTCGGTGATCTTGCCGCGCTTAGGCCCGTGGTCGGCGGCAGCGGCGGGGGGGCGGTTTTCCTTGCCCTCGGAGATCAAAAGCCTGTTCCAGGCGACAGAATTCCTCTTCTTAGGGGGGCTGGGCGGCGCCTTGGTCGGGGAGGAGCGCAGCGGCGGGCGCAGCTGGGTGGCGACGCCGGCGGTAGTCTGGGTCGCGCCGTCTTCGGCGGCGCACAGGTGGCCGTCGAGGGCGTCGGGCGCCAGGTCGTAGATCCAGTCGCGGGCCTCCATGAGGCGCACGAAGCGCGCCAGCATCTCGTGGTCGCCGCACCCGCGCAGCGTGTCGCGGCTGCCGACGACGAGCAGCTTCGTCTTGGCGCGCGTGAAGGCGACGTTGATGCGCCGCCAGTCGCGCAGCAGGTCGCCGATGTTGTGCGCCTCGTTGCTCCGCACCAGGCTCAGCACCACCACCTCCTTGTCGCGCCCCTGGAACCGGTCCGCCGTGTGCAGCTCCACGCTGCTGCCGCCGCCGCCGTGCGCCCCGCGCAGCCCGTGCTTGAGCAGCGACAGCTGCGACCGGTAGTGCGTCATGACGCCGATCTCGCCCGCCGGCACGCCGGTTGCGAGCAGCGCCTCAACCAGCTGCACCACGATGCGCGCCTCCGCCGGGTTCACGATGCGGTTGCCCTTGGCCTCCTCGCGCGCCGACGGCAGCCGGTCCGTGTTGACGAACCGCACGCGTGCCTCGGGGTCGAGGAGGTGGCGCAGCCAGCAGCCGTCGGTCGCCCAGCCGGGGCAGAAGGACTGGGGAGCGCCAGAGCGCGCGACGGTGCTCGCGTCGTGGTGCATCAGCCGCAGGTTACCCATGTGGGGCACGTCGAGCCTCTGATGGCGGAGAGCCTCGGTACCACACTTGAGGTGGCCCTCGTAGATGAGCGTGTTGCTGAGCATCATGACGTCCTCGCACATGCGATACTGGTGCTCCAGGTTGACGACCGAGTCCGGGTGGGTGTCCGAGAGCAGCTTAAAGAGGCTCACGTCCAGGCCGCCGGTGCGGGCCTCCTCGTTCTGCACGAGCGGAGGCAGTTGATTGTGGTCCCCGACCAGGACAAAGGTGTGCGCCATGCGGATCGGCCCGAGGCAGATAGGCAGCGTGATCTGCGACGCCTCATCCACGATGCAGTAGTCGAAAATCCGCTCGTTGAAGACGGGGTGACTGACGCCTAAGCAGGTCGTTGCCACAATAGGCGTGTCGTGCCAGGCGCTGTGGATTTCTTCGAAGCTGGTCATGGGCTGCCCGGCGAGGACGGCGAAGTCCTGCACCTCAGGATGAACTTTGGCGGGCGCGCCGAGCCGTAGAATGGGTATCTTGTCGTGTTTTAGTTTCAACAAGATGTTGTCGACGGCGGAGTGGGTATAAGATGTCAAGAGAACGGTTTTCCCTTGGCCAACGAGCGCACGGATGATATGAGCGATCGTGGTCGTCTTGCCAGTGCCGGGCATGCCCAGGACAAGAGCATAGTCGTTAGCGCTCATCACCTTCTCGATAGCCTTCCTTTGGTCGATGTTCAAGCTCTCCTCGTCGGCAACTGTATACTGCGTCGAGATCGTCCTGAAGCTGGGAGGAGCGAGGTCGACTACTAGACGCCGAATTTCTCTAGACCCAAACACATCATCCGCCATCACTTGAACGAGGTTGTTTCGGACAGTCGCCATGCCGTTGCTAAATTCGTCTTTGTCGAGTCGAAATTTGAGGGGCGGTTCTTTGAGTTTGCCCTGAGATTGAGCAGATGTTGCGCCTTCGGGCGCCACCTCCATGATACTGGCAAATACCTGATTGTCGGATTCGTCGAACCCCGGCCTGCGAATGCGTGCGTTATGGAGCCGGCGGTCGACTGCGACGCTGATCTTATGCTTCCGGGCCGAGGTGACGAACCCGAGCGCCAGGGCGAAATGTCCCTTCTCGTCCGACACCACGACCGGCTCTCCTACTATAAGCTGGGAATCGAGGAAGGAAAACCCAGGCGGCGGGTTCTCCTTGATAAATGTATACCGAAACCGGTTTATCTTAGGGCTATGGGTATCTTCAAAGGCGGAGCCCTCTTCGATGGTGACGTTGGCAAAACATCGTCCGACCTTCTCTCTCTCGGTGCTTACCATGGTCCAAAGCTCCCGGCGCAGCTTCTGACTCTCCTTTTCTTCCTTCGTCAACAAGTCTTCCCATTTCAGAAAGAACTCCCGATGGGTAGGCGTCAGATGCCGGACGGCGTCATCGAACTTGGATTTCATGCCGCTCGTCTCGCCGTCACCGTCGTCCGCGAGCTTGTGGTAGATGAAACAGGACGATTTCGCATAGCATTTCGCGCATGCATTGGTGCTTCGCTTCATGGGCGGAAGCTGGACGCTGCGCTCTCGAATATAGCAGGCAAGCTGGTTGCGTTGCATAATCATATGTCGAAGTTCGTGGCGGACAGTAGGAATGCGAATCGTCTGGGATGTCTCCATGTAGTATAAAATTCCATAGGCGATCTCGATGTCATACCGATCTGACAGCAATAGATTATACAGAGACGTCTGGGCGTGGTGATTACTTGTAGCGTTGCGGCCCGTCTTCACTTCAAAAGGTACGGTCAACGTACGCCGTTGGGCGCCGTCTTTCATAACCACCTGCACTGTCGCGTCGATATTGCCCTTCAAGCCGTACATCGGCGACCAGACATGTTCTTCTACGTCCAGCAGCTTCGTGACGCACATATTGGCCTTGTCACCCTTCCGGCCTTGCACAATTGCATCGGGCTGTCGCGTGTCAGCCAAAGACCCTCTAGAGATCACACGATCAATGGGGACTCATACCTTGGGAAAAGGGGTGACAAACGCCGCCGCCCAACTCCTCAGCTCGGGCATCTTCGACCGCAGGTGCTCCCGGGCACCATCGATGGAGATTTTAATCATATACAGATCCTCGACATGCTTCTCCGTTATGCGGCAGATCACGCTATCCAAAAACTCGAGGCTCCACTTGTTGGCCATGAGCGCTTCCTGGAAGATCTCGTGTAGAAGAGTTCCGTACACAAGGGGGGGGGTCTTGTCGCTAGTTGCCTTGACGCGGTCCTGGAGCACGGCTCGGCGCATGCACGTAAAGCTGTCTGCGATGACGGTGGCCGAAATCAACTGATCTGGATGCAGGATTAGGATATTCTGGTTGTTGTCAATGATGCACTGCCCGGTCGACTCGAACCCGCCGATAACATGGACGTAGGATTTTGTGCTCGCCGGCGTGTCTATCCAGTCCCCTCGCAGGTGGATGGTCCTCATAACATTGCTCCGGTCGACTTGAACGAACAGGATCTAGACCAGTTAGCGATGATGTCTATAGCCGCCCGGATGGGAGAGGGGGCATGCATACTTTTTCCGTCGACTCCCTTCCAGCCTCATCGGCATATTGACTTTGAAGAATCTTAGTCACAAGATATCTCTGAATTGTCTTGGGTTTGTTAACTGGCTACTGACAGTCTTAGCAACTACTTCCAACTCGCTCCTCAACCGTCACCTACGTACAGGAGACAAGGGCCCGCTCGTCTTCTTCAAGGAGATGGACTGCGTGGCGGCTATCTCGGCCGCTTCAAAATCAAAGTCGCCCCCAAAGTCATCCCCGTATAGGTCCTCAGCAAGATTATCGGCCACGGCGGCGGGCCTCCTCTGCGCGTCAATGCTAGGTTGGAGCGGCGCATGGGCGTTTTTTGGAGGACGATTCGAGTCGATCCGGGCAATCAAGTCTTCGGCGGCAGCAAATACCTCGTCGTCTATATCGGCAAACTCGTCGTCAGATAGTTCATTCTCTTGGCTGACTCGCTGCCGATCAGCAACTTGGCCGGTATCCGTTGGTAGCGGCGGCAGTTGTTCGCATTCTTTCCGTGGTTCATAGATAGTGACGTCTAATCCCATTAGTTCATCGTCGTCAAAATCGTCGTCCCCGTAGTCTGATGCGGCATCCGACGTCGTCTCTAGCCTCTTTCCGACCATTTCTTGCGCCATCTTCTTAGTAGACGGCGGGGTCTGGAGCTTCAGGGGAGATACTTGTCGAGTAGGTGAGCGAGGCTCTGGGGCCGTAGACTGCTTCTTCTTTGGCGAGGCCGCCTGGCGTGCTTTGAGCACCATGGACTTGTTGATCTCCCCGGTTACGCTCTGCAGCAAATCGTTTACCATAGACGATTTGGAATGACCGCTTGGGATCTTGTCGATGGCGACTTCGACCTGCTTAACAGCCTCGACCCGATCCATCCGTCGACGTTTCGGCCAATTTTCCCCGCAGCTGATGGCCCTTCGGAGTCCACTCTCGCCGAGCGATCTCGCGGGCTGGGGCGAAGACGAGATCATGATTTGGGCGAGCGAGGGACTGGCAGCGCCTCCTGACGCAGCGGAAATGGACCCACTGAGAGAGAACCGATCCCACAGTTCGAGGGCAGGGTCGGCGTGGGGGGATTTGAGGGCTCTCGATAGCTTCTCGACGTTTACCGTAGGCGGGCGCGTTTTCGAATTAGATGCAGGCGACGATACGGGAGACGAGCTGCGTGCTCTCTTTTTCCCTCTCTTGCGCGGCATCACCGGAGACAACTTCAGGCCGTTCCTTATATCCTCTCTCGCATCCCACCCAATCTTCTCGTTGGGGCTAGCTTCCCCGACCCCCTCTTGCTCTTTACTCTCGGGTATTCCGACGAGATCCTGCCATGACAGCCGACTCATGGGTGTAGGTGTCTTCTCGGGAGTGGGCGACCAAGTCGCTCCCCTCCGATCCGGCTTGGCGTCTAGTTTCTCGTCTTCGATGCAGCCCTCATCATCGGTGTGCTGTCTCGTTTCTTTGCCATTGGCCTGGGCCGAGTTGGAACACTTGAATGCGTTGAGCTTAGTTTTCGTGGCCTCACAAATGGGCTGGAGTGGCTTGGGAGCGGCGCTTCGAGTTGCCGCCGAATGGCTTACGGCGGAGCGGCTTCTAGCTTTGTTCCAATGTTGACGATTCTGCTATCGAGGTTTAAGTCAGGCCCATGTTCACAACATAATAGCAGCGCATGATTTACTGCGGTAGAGCAGCGGAATACATACTCTCGAAGAGCCGTTTTGCTCTGAAAAAGATTTCTGGAGGGGCATGACGGCGTTGCGAGCTAATTACGGGCGATAACTCTCGGTCCAGATCATAACCAGGCATAGATGGTAGATGGGAAAGGGGGAAGAGTGAGCGAAAATGCCGACACCAATTCCAATTCCGAAATGAGCACCTGACCGGACAGCCCTCTGTATCATAGAAGGAGGAGGAGGGGTTCAAGGATTGATAGCAAAGCACAAGCAAATGGGTTGGGGCAGGGCCGAGTTTGTTGGTATGTGTGGAATCGAACCGCGACTGAAAGCGCGTCGCGACGTTCAAGTCAATATGATGTACCCAAGTACCGGGAACGCGAACACGACCCGACCCGGCAATATGCAGGTACATAGGTACATTTAAGTTGGGAGGTACCGAAGGTATTAGGTAATTCTCTCCACACAGGAGCACGTGCCACTCGCAGAGAACTGGGGACGAGGTACGGGGTACATGGGGTACCTCATAAGTACCTAAGGTACCTACGGTAACCTCTATTCAAATGTGGCTTACCTAACACAGGCATTCAGTAAGCGACAGGGAAGAGCTTGGTCGATAGGAGCTCGGCATCACAGCTCCGTCGTCACCCCTCCATCGAAATGTCCTCGCCCACCTCATCGTCCCACTCTCTGCTTCCCACTTCTTCCACTTTCCACCCGCGATTGGTATCGCATCTTGTCGATTCCACCTCTCCGCGGGTGACTCCACCTTGGCCTTGCCAGCAACTAACGGCAAAGCTGCCGACCCCGACACGAGATAACCTCGCTTGAGCTTGGAAAAGATGCCTTCAGCCGACGGGTTCGAGCCGTCAATGGACGACGGCAGCGTCCCCAACGAAAGCCGTGGGAAGCCTTGGCCGTTCTACAGCCCTGCTCAGCAAATAAACATCGAGAAGAAGTACTTCGAGGAGGGTGCCACGATCCACTTTGACCGATTACCGCCCTTGCAGTGGTGGGCGCCTCTCACCGCGGTCAGTGAAGGCGTGCGCGTCGGCTACATTACGAAGAAGACCGTCGAGGTGTCCGTGGCCGCTAACCGCCGTCTGACCGCCGATGAAGTCAACGCTGCGAGCGAGCATGCTGCTCGTTCCGTCCGGTACCACTCTTACGTGCCACTCCTGAGCCTTTCCCTCACCTGCTTCATTACTTGGGGCGGCCGGAAGACCTTCAGGTTTCCCTTCTATACTCCCAAACGCCACATCTTCGATCCCCGCGTCTTCCCCATGAGATCCCGTGCATATTTCAGGGGTTGGAAGGCTGTTCAGGCCTGGCATGCTGCAAGGTTCTTATCCTTTCTGCCTTTAACATGGCTTGGGTCCTTGCTGTTTATCAACTCCGTAGCAGAAGCTACATACGATGCGCACATGGTAAGAGATATACGCTTGAGGTACCTACTACAAGACGTCAAGAGAAATGTCGGGAATGTCCGCGAGCCAAATGAGCGCCGCCGGTTGCATCAGAATCCTCCGGCGCGACCGGGCACGGACGCCTCCCCACCCGCCCCTGAGCACGAGCGTGATACCTACGGCAGTCGGCCGGAAAACACCTTTCACGAGTCTACTACCGGACCCGCCGGTAACGTAGCAGCTCAGCCGCCAACAGAGTCAAACTGGGCTCGAAGTGCTCCGCTTCCGCCGCCTCCTGCGAAATATCCCGATTCCGGCTCGCGATACACAGGCGACTTGGATCTATTCGGTGATGACGGTGATGACGCTTCACCACTCTCTGCTTCGTCAAGAAGGGCCGAGGCACAGCGGGCCCGGGATTCGCAAGGTGGCTCGGCTTGGGACCGTATAAGACAGCAATCGCAACAAGGCAACAGCGCTCAGTGGGACCGGGGTGACTCCTCTGACCAAGAGAGAGGCTGGGCACACCTGCGACAGGACAGGACCCAAGACCCTAAGGAACGCTCTCCGAGGACCGATGGATTCTCCTACAGCCAGCAAGACGAAGAGCGAGAGAGGAGAAACTACGAAAGAGAGCAGGCCCAGAAGGAATTCGATGCTCTACTCGAGTCCGAGAGGCGTGGTGGCTCGGGCAGACAGTAGTAGCTCGGTCCGTACAGGAATTCGAGACGATTTATGAGTCCAAACTCATGAGTCTAGATCTGTATCATTCTGTAAAAAAAAAGCCCGTAGACGCACTCGGCGGCAATTAAAAAATGAGACGTCCTCCGACTCCCCTATACATGAAACATGTCGACGCAAGGCCACAATTTTACATCGAACAGTCCCCGATGAAAACAAGAATGATCCTGTAAAAGAACGATGCTGTGTTTGAGGGGATGCTTTTCACGATGGCAATCAAGTTCATGTAGAGGAGGGAAACGTCTCGGTGGATGCCAATTCATGTCTAAAATACCTAAGCATAGCCGTCCTAACAGATACGCTACATCTCAAACCACGAATTCGCCCCGAGCAGGCGCACATGAAGGTAAGTATAGGCATTCTCTTTTTCATCACCCTCCTCCTTCGCTGTCGCTGCGGGTTATGACCATACGCATGCACGCAACGACGCATCCACACGCTTACCTATGCCCACGCGCCAACGAGGCTCATGCCGAAGGCGCCGGCGAGGACGAGCAGGAAAGCGTACACACGATGATGTCCGCGCAGCACGCGCCAGCTCTCGTCAGAGAGTAGGTCTTCAGATAGAAGCTCGACGAGAGAGGCGAAGACAAGGAGGCCAGCCGAGAGGGCGTTCATGACGCCGACCAGCACTAGCCCGACCTCCGAGTCCGGGCTATACGCCGACCGTGCCGCGAGCCCGATCGCCTGGCCCAACGGGGTCCTGCCCGAAGGAACGGTGAGTAAGTAGGGCGAGGAGAATCGGCAGGGGGAGATACTTACGTGCATCCGTACGCGATCGCCATGATGGCGGGCTGCAGGCTCTTCGGCGGCCAGGTGATTGCCGCGATTCTCGCACCGAGGGCGAGGCCCTCGAACGTTTCTACGTCGATCGTATCAGTTTTTTTCTCACGTTTCCTCTCTGCGCATTCGAAAAACACAACGCTGCACACTACTCACGATGGAACGAGATGGCAATGAGCAGGACGATGAACTCGTTGTGGTCGATGGACAGGCTCAGCGCCATGCCAATGAAGACGCTGTGGAACAGGATACCCATCTCCAGGAGCAGGCAGTGTATGATTTCCTTCTGGTGCTTCTGCTCCAGTGTGAGCACGACGACCCCAGCATGCTGCGAGCCCGTCTCTTCGTCAGAGGCTCCGTTAAACGCGCCTACTGCCTCAATCTTATCTTCTTGTGCCTGTGCCCGGTTACTGCTTTCGATACCGGATATAGTGCGGCTGATACTCCCCTGCCGGCCCTGGAGCGGCCGCTTGGAGGCGATCTGCCCCGACTCCGCCCCGGGCTGCGGCGGCGGCGACGCCACCGCCTTCTCGTATGGGGTGCCGCGGGCCGGGTGCAGAAGCATCTCGATAACGGTGACGATGAAGATGCCGGCGAGCGCAATGGCGCCAGGCATGGCAGGGTAGTCGTCGGTCCAAAACCGGGATAGGCAGGGGTCGCCGAGGAGGGTGAAGGCGGTCGGCAGCAGGTGGACGAAGGCGGTCGCGATCAGGACGCCCGTGCCGAAGTGCCGCACGGCGAAGAAGAAAGACGCGGGCATCCGGATGCCCGGGAAGCGCGCGGCTGCGATCGGGAACGCGCAGGCCATCGACGATACCACCAGGATGATGAAGACGGCGCCGATGCGCAGTGGTTGGTTGAATTCCTCGATCGAGGCACCTCCGGACTGGCAAGTGCCCCTCCGCCGCAGGGGCAAAGGAGATGCCGATTCGAACTCCAGCGACGGATGAGCTGCTCGAGATATCAGCCCTGGCGTTCTAGGCAGGTCGATAGAAATAGGATATCCTAAACTCAACATACCTGTCACCAACCGGACACCGTCCATTTGGCGAGTCGCATCGAATATTATCACGTTCTTTCGGAACAGGTTGGATCCCACGAGAGCCGTGAGCAAAGCTGAGCAGAGAAGCACCGACATACCCCAAGATATCCAACCGTACCACGAGCTACGGGAGTCAACCAGAGTAGTGAAAGGGGCCCCGCGAACGTGGTGGCAGAGCGGCCCGGCGGCGGCGCGAAGGCCGGCCTTCTCGCGGCAGACATCGCGATCACCACTTTCCCCCAACTTGCGAGTCGTGTTCTCTGATTCATGCTGTCGCCAGCCCTCATTGGCCAATTTGTCGGGCCACGGCGAGCCAGCGTCCGCGATATTGGGCACGGCTCTGTCCGCGGGTGCCGCGACGTACTTTGGTTTCCAGTCCATGGGTGGATCGGTCTATGGCGGTGGCGGGAGGAGGAGTCCCGGTTGAGTCCTGGTCCTAGCACAGTCGTGTCTATCCTCGGGTTTGCGATCGAGATTGCTCGTCATCGGCGTCGAGGACGGCGGGAGCACGGGATCCCGCCTTGATATAAGAGGTCAAGCTTCAGGATAGCGCGGCAAGTGGGACCTCACAAGTCTGCGTCGACGAGCCCGACGAGGATTTTGAGCCCTATTTTTTTTCGTAGCCTCCATCCGGGTTCCCGCCGTCGGTGTGGGCTGAGACGCGGGTAGTCAGCCATAGCCACCAAGTTAGTTACGTTGCCAAGACCGCCAAGATATTTCACGGCAGACTGTCAAAAAGCTGCTGTGATACGAGGCGACGAATGTAGGTACACATAGGTGTGTATTCGCATCCTTACCGAGGTCTAGAGGCGACGACGAGATTTCCATGACGAATCACCATGGGGAGGCGTCTCTCAGAACCGCTATGTTTGCAATGATACGACCAACTCCTCCTATTTCACCCAACATCTAACTATTACCTACGCGGAGATTCAGGGTTTCAGGGCCAGTCTCTCCCAACGTTGGTTGTGAAGTTGTCTATGCCTGTTCAACACCACGAACGTCAAGCCCCTCCTCCCGTTCCTTTCGTCCATGCTAGGTACCTACCCACGATAACCACAACCAATCTACGACAGTCGACAGAACAGCAGCGGGATACACGGCTTGACATGCAATTGTCACTGCAAGCGACAACATTACGTCGCCTATCTTGTCTTGCTCCTTCGGCTGGGCCTGTAGACCTTAGTGAGTTCTCGTGCCGACCCGCATGCGCACGCGACAACCAGTTTTACCCCAACCCATCGGACAGGGGCTACGCTCATTGACTGTTGATTGGTCCTTTGCAACCGTCACGATCCTCCACATGCTGACCGCATAGCAGCCAGCCAGCCAGCCAGCCAGCCAGCCAGCGTGCATAGTAATACACGTAATTTATCTACCTACCTATCGCATGGATTCGTCATGTATCCTGACGCACGATTCCTTCTTGTCCGTGTGCGCGGAAAGAGGACTATTCGTACCTATAGTTTCTCATACCAAGTTCATAATGTTGCTGAGTTGTAAAACTCCGTGTCCCCCCCCGGCCCGGCCCCCCTGCTCTCCCCAGTTCCTTGACACGCCTAGTTCGAGGATTACCTGTCCGTGGTAGCATATAGCTACGCCGACTTCCCCGGATATACTTAACTCTGGGGAGATTCTCCGAAGGGGCTTGGTCACAAGTAGCTCTCATAAGTCCCTTAGCATATTAAGGTTGTTTCCTTTTCTCCCCTGGATCATTGACTGCAAAATCCCCCAGTAACGACTAGGCTCGATTTATCATAGATCAGTAACTGGGCGGGTCAGAAGCTTGATTTTTTCTATAATGCCTGGCTCGACCAATAACCAAGCCACGAAAATGATAACCCGTTTACACTTCGGATAGCGAGTCCGGACGGGTTATCATCATAGCCTTTATTTTTTTTGTTGAGTGAGATTCAAGAGTTTACAACCCATCGAGTCAGGCTATATTTGCACTTTGTTGCGTAAAATGTAGACGCCTACATTCTACGAATTGCAGATGTTGGCTTATAAGGGCTGATCCCGTATGTGACACACCTATAAACTGGGACTGTATCTTTGATGAACAATACCTATGTGAGAAAGTGTTCATAGACCTGTCATGACAGAAACGAAGGGGACTTGTATAAACGCACCCAAGTGTAGTGTCAGTACTCCCGACCTTGGTTATGATGATGGCTATAGGAATAGAGAGTATTAAAGCCACGGGGAACCCTCCCCATCAGACTAATACACCCCCCGAAGAGTCTCCACGGCCCTCTCCTGCAATAATACGACTCATGTGGATTCCCCGCAGCCTACAACGGAACGGCGCTATTACCAGACGTACGAGAAAGATCCCCCGGCGGAGATGACTGACGCGTGAAAGTAGTGAGTGTGGCTGCGCCACGCGAGTAATATTTCGGTTAGCAGACTGGGCGTCGAAAACCCAGTCGAAGATGACTCGGCGCGGGGGGCGGGAGAGGGATTGGCGATAACCCATAAACGCTGTACGCGCGGAGTTCTGCATATTGGCAAGCCGTAACAAGTAATGGCAAGCGATCTCGCGCGTTGCGATAATGTAGGGAGCTTAAACCTGCTGCCTCGTCCCTAATCCAACCGAGACCAGCGGATAGGATGTGATGTGATCCCCATACGCAGAAAATCACCAAGCCCGAGGTTGGTCTGCCTCGTGACATTGCTATTATACGCCCCTCTTACAGACGTAGGTCCCTGCCCCCCGAAGCTGGAAGTTCTACGCTCTGCATTTACCACTGTTCCTAGCATTGTTGGCACTTCGCTAACGGTGGGCGAGATGATATAAGAGGAGGGGAGAGAAGACATGTGACATCGAGGGGCTACTAGTTGACGGCCTCTACGACTACCGGCGGGCCTATGAGACAACAACGACGGCAAATTCCCTAATAATATATATCTCATGGCGGGCAATTCGGTTGATGAGGGCCTAGTTTCCTGTCCCTCGCATACACCTGTAGGTACGCAACTAGCGGAAGAGCGACATAATCGTCATCTCTCTCTCGACATCGCGTACGATCCCCGGAGCACGGCTTCGGATTGACGTAATAAGCCCAGAGGAGCTAGGTAGAATCGTCCAGACGCGGGCGGCGGGATTGACGTGAATATGCAGCAAGACGAATACAGAAGTAGTCCTCCGTTGAGGCTGCCGCCAACACACCTCTCGATTGCCTAGTCGCCCTAGAGCCCATAATCTGGATGGAGACAAGCGGCGTGCGCCACTGCCGCAGAGAGGTCACGAGCACGCTCGCCATCATCCTTGGCTCGCCTGAGAAGGCCTCGCGCTGAATCTCCCCCGTCCACTTCGTCGTTGTGGCTTACATTATTGCACCTCAGGACTCCACGGGAGCCATTGTTTAGTCAATAAAGAAATTCATCTCGTCGGAGACATCCCAACTTGAACAGTCATATAGCACATAATGAACTGGGACCCCACGTGTAATTCACCGAGAGAGGGGGTGATCTGAGAGTCTGTGTTAAGCCGTAGTAGAATGCGAATCCGAATTATAGTAGGGCCACGCCGAGTGGTCATAACATAGAGAAAGATTCCAGTGCCGCATAACGCGACGAAACGATACCGTACACGATGACGACCACTTCTCTCTCCCCTGACGTCAGGTAATACCTACCTACACTTACGGCCGTAGTTGTGACGGCAGTTCCCGGGTCCGGGAAAGATTCTCTTGTGTCCATAGGCAGCCTGACCTAGACATGAGGTAAAGGGACGCCGAAGAAAGATATAATATTAGCTAGGTATATTATGGACGAGGACTAGCCGAACACAAATCCCCTAACCACCATGCGAAGAGCTTAGATTTATTGAGCCCGCTTCCTCTCTGGGGCTTTCAAATCGAGGGCATCGTCGTTTAAGGGAATAGGAGTAGGTAAAAATCGAAGCCAAACCCCCACTCCTTCCATCTATTCTGAGTCGAGAATAAACAGAGGCATAGAGCCACAGTACGTGTGACAGGCCGAAACTCCTCCCCTCTAGTGTGCCCGGGCGCATAGTATAGAGCCTCGCAGCCAGACGAGAGCAAACGTCTACTCGGAGGGTCAGTCCTCAGTTAGCGAGCAAATGTGCTGTCGCGGAGGAGGAGATCTATGCTCAGTTGTCTGACTCATAGGCGTTACGTAGTCGTAGTACCGCCGGATACGGAAGCAAGCGCACGGGCGGCGCACGAACAGTGGTGGAGGTCCCACGAAGTGAAGCCAGGTTCGGCTCGCGGGGGCGGGCAAGGCAGATCGAGCTAGCCAGAGAGGGAGGGGGTGTCACCCGTCCACCTCACGAGAGGAACCTGTCTCGATCGATCCCTCGCTCTTCGCACCCTCCACCCCAAGAAGTCGTAGCAGTGAGAGGGAGTGAAGAAGGAATAAGAGAAATCAGAATCTAGAAAGTCATGACAGACCGCCTGCGGATAGGCGTCCTGGCGGTCCTCACGCCCTTCCTCCTCCTCTCCTTGGCCCCGCCCCCGGCCGCCGGCTACCTAGCGCACGCGGGGCGGCAGCGCAAGGCGGGACCCATCGACCCGTCGGGCTGCGAGTGCTTCGTGACGGACGGACCTTCGGCGGCGTCCTTTGCGCAGTACAAGTTCTTCGACTTCCGGGACCTGCCGGGAGCCGGGACGCCGGCGCCGCTAGCGGACGGCAACCGCAGCGCGGCCGCGCCCGTCACCAGCGCCTACTTCGACAGCCGCGAGTTCGCGTCCGCGTGGACCGTCCAGAGCCGGGCCGGCGGCCTGCCCCCCGACGGCCGCGTCCTCGTCGCCAACCAGTACTCGCGGAACAACGTCTACGTCGCGCCCAACGCCGACGCGCGCCCCGCCTCGCGCACCTACCTCGCCCTGCGCACCCTGCGCCGGGGCAGCTTTCAGTCCTCGGCCGAGGTCCAGTCCGCGTCCGCCGGCTACCAGCACCTGTCGGCGCGCGTGTTCGCGCGCGTGCGCGGCGACCCGGGCGCCGTCGCCGCTATGTTCACGTACCGCGGCGCCGCGGCCGCCGCCCGCGTCCAGGAGGCCGACCTCGAGGTGCTCACCGGCGACCCCGCCACCCTCGTCCACTACACGAACCAGCCGTCGCAGGTCGGCGGCGTCGAGCGCCCCGGTGCGACGCAGAACGCCACCATCCCGGGCCCCTGGGCGGCGTGGCACGTCCACCGCTACGACTGGACCCCCGGGGCTAGCACCTGGTACGTCGACGGCCGCTGCGTCGCGAGCAACAATTTCCAGGCGCCCCGCGACCCGGCCAACTTCCTCTTCAATTCCTGGTCCAACGGCGGCAGCTGGAGCGGCCTCATGGCCGACGGCGGGTTATCCGTCATGGATATCCAATGGGTCGAATTCCTCTACAACAACACGGCCGAGCCCTCCCGCTTCAGCTATTGCTCCAAGGCCTGCAGCGTCGACTGACGCTTCCAGCACCGCGTGCCCGGACTCCTTAGCTCCGGCCCCTGAACACAAACCTCGATTGAATGCCTGGAGCGGAATTTTACGGTAGAATCAATGTGGCAATTTCTCCGGGTTGTATACGAGCCTACGTTAACCGTGGCGAATCTGTTTCGTTAGGAGTTGTGCCATATATTAGCCCAAATTCAAGGCGTTTCTCTGTTACGCAGGTGACGCGCGTTACTCTCTCCCCATCCTACCAGCCGCTTCGACGAGGGAGAGAAGAAGGGGATAGCATTATGATAAAGGAGTATGAATAGAGGGATTGGGGGGGGGGAGGGGGGGGATGGAGTATTAGCCAGGGAACAGGGGCTAGAAACGGAACTGGAAACAGTTCCGGGGGAATCCCACATTCGAGGCCATTTGGAGTCCAGAGTTGCATAAAATTTGTCATACATACTAATCGAATGGCTTTACCAAGGTTCCGACACTATCTTAAAACAGGATGTCAGTTCAGTTCATGAAGGTCGTCGTAAGCTAGCTACTAGGCTAGATGGGCGTTGCTTACCAGAGGGCACGCATTGGAAACGGCCAGAGCGAAGAAGTTCCGGACGAATAATTCAAATTGATTACCTATGGCAAAGTTATATGAACTTCCCTCGGTGTGCATCCATCCATTGAACCTAGCAAAAAAGCTTTTTTCTTGTCAACATCCCCTAACCGGGCCCTCTACGGGCAAGATGTGCGAGGCGAGGCGCCTGGTAGCGACGGCATGACAAGACCTAATAAGTGAGAGAAAAAGCGAATCTCTAGATGGGTATCTGAGATGAGGAAATGGGAAATGTGGGGAAAAGAATGAGATAATGAGAGAAGAAACAGGAGAAGAATAAAAAAACTAGACGAATATAGCATCCCCCGAGGGCGCGATGGCGATCCAAGCCTAGCCAGGGATGCACATACACACGCAGACATACCCACACATATATATATGAACAGAGAGAAACATAAAAATCATAACGGCATTGGTGTTTTCATAGACCCAATTAGTCGTAAGATTCCGTGCCTATGGCGTGACCTTGCCTCATCCCAGCCTTTTCTCCTCGTACTTCATTTGCAGGTCCCCCTTCTAATAAGTGTTTCCAAAGAACCGACCCCCCGGGTTGAAAATAATAAAGGTGGGAAAAGGCACTATACCTCCTCAGTCACCCATGGAGGCCATCCCGGCCATGGGAGCAAATGTGTCGTAGTCTTCGTCGCTACTGTCGATTGGGCTCTCCGGACTTTGGACGCTACTGATGTCGGCGCTGGCCATACCGCTGTGTGGCTCGCCTCCAGTGCTGCTTATACCCATGGAGAGGAGACTCTGGCGTCTGCCGGTATCGAACTCGATGGCGCTCCCGCTGCGGCTCAGCTCCGGCTTCTCCGGGAGCTTCTTCAGCAGCCCGGTCGATATGTCAAGCATGCCCATCGCAAATTCGGTCAGACCCTTGGATTCCCCGGCCTTGCTGCTGACGCTCAGCGTCCACCGGTATTCTCCGAGCCGACGGCGGTACCAGTCGGCTTCTTCGCGGCCCGGGGAGGTTGCCCACAATAGCGACCCGAATGTGCCAATTAAAGCGAAATTGGTCTTCGACGCAAAGAACCAGAAGGCTCGGAGGTGTTGGGGCGTCAGGCGGTTGACAAAGTCCATCGCGGATATCAGACGGGCTTTCGCGGCACTACGGCAAATATGTTGGACGTAAGGGTCGACGGCCTGCGAATCCGCCTCGAGAGACCGGATGATCCGGCGGTGGAGAGTGATCTCTGCCGCAAAGTAGGCCAGGTGCAGGTATCCGATGCTCGACAAGCGCGTTGGCGCAACGCTGCCGGACTGGAACGAGGAGTCCATGCGAATGGCGCCGGGAAGCCCGGCATACCAATCTTTGAGCTTAAGCTGGATGGGTTTTGCCATAGCCAACACGAGATGCGTGCCTTGCGGGCCCGCGTCGCTTATATTCTGCATGGCCTGGAGGGTGTAGAACGTCTCGAGAATCTCGGCCAGCACCTGCGTAAGGTAGATCATCTGAGCGAAGAGCGTCCTGCCCCTTTCGATGTCCGTCTTCTCCTCCCGGGCCTGTTCGTCCAGCTCCGCATCGGGGAAATCGTTAGCCGCTAGAGGTTGTACAATCCAGTTGGACCCGAAGATGTGCGACGGCCGTCCGTGTACGAGGGCCCCCCATTTATCTTGCATGTACAATGCCCACGCGAGCCTTTTTCTAAGCCCCTTCTCCCACGGTGGTATCTTCCAATGTGTGCAATCAAGGTGGAGGCCGAGCTCTTGGGCGACCGCTACCAGCTGAGCGGTCGGCGCCCACTGGTCGCCGTCGGGCCGCTGCGAGAGTAGAAGGCCGGCCTGCACGGTAGAGAGCTTCGGACGCCACATGGCATCGGCCAGAGAGGACCGTATCAGCCTCTCCAGCTCCCGCACGTTCGGCCGTTGAAAGGTGGATAGTTCCTCCGAGTAGTCCCACCAGTTGATGGCGAGGAGGTAGACGGCGGCGAGGAGCGGTGGCGAGAACTCTCGATAGTCTCTCTCGTACTTCTCGTAGAAGACGTTCTTCTGAAGTACGGGGAAGGCGGGATGTACGACCTCGAAGTAGAGGTCGATCAGCTTGCGGCCGTGGGGCGCGACCAGCCGTTGGATCTCTTCGACATCGTCGATTTGGTGTTCGTGACCGGGCGTGGCGTGATCTGGTAGCATCAAGAAGGTGTCATTGTCACTAACCTTTCGAAGAGCACCTCGAGCGAGCAGACTCTCATCCTGAGGGTCGAACGGGGACAGGTTGATCAGAGACGGTTCAAAGTCGGTGGTAAGCCCGATATATTGGCTGTACCGATCAGTCTGGAGGCCAAGAGTGCGCTGGAGCAGAGTTGAGCCACCAAAATTAGCCATCTCCTCGATTAAAGAAGTGCTAGCGGTTGTACTGGAGAAGCTGGCCTGACGCTGCCGCCTTCTGTTATCAGACCTGCCAGGCGAGCTGGATTGGCCAATGGGAATGTCAGCAACGTTGGCTGCCCAAGAGTCGGTCGACCACACCGCACGGTGATAACGCAAAGCTGGGGAGGGTGGACGAATGAAAGAGCTGGTGAGCACTCACCCTCTCTTCACGTTGCTCGTCTCGGTCAAGTCACGCGCTAGCTTCCTTTTACGAGGCTGGGGGCTCTGGCCGAGGGAGCACAAGATTCCGTGGATGTGACAAGATATGCAGCTCTCGTCGTCTTCCCCCATAACACACTTGAGCCGTCTCCTTAGACAGGACTCACAAGATGTTCCGTTCCCACTTACGGCAGAATCCGAGTCTGTCGAATCATTACTGGTCATGCTATTCATTAAAGATACGTCGTTGCTATGCTGACGGCTAGAGAATAGGTGGTGTGCGGGTTTGGGAGCAATGGCGATAGGAGCCGTCCTGGGAACAACGGTAAGGTTTGTCATGGTCAGAAGAAAGGATCGGACGAATTGGAACCAGGGCCACTACCGGTGTCTGTGTTTCTCGCCGAACCAGCGTCGCCGTGCCACTGCCAGGGCCCTCCCACGTGCCGAGTGACCGCTCACCTCTACACTTCAGGGGGGGGGGGAACCCAGGTGATGTAATCGTCCTATTTAGGGAGATCAGAGACGGAAGGGGGGGGGGTGGACGATGGGGTAACTGGAGGAAATGGAGAGAAAGTCTGGAATAGTCTCTGAGGGAGACGAATCCGCTACCGAGATACGACCTCGAACCGTAGCAGGGAACGCTGATCTCTGCAACCCTTCGACTCGCCCTCCGGGGCTCCCTCCCCAAGGGATGGGCTTGATAAGGGAAGGTTGGGAGATAAGGCTGTCAGCGGCACGAGTGCGCCTTAGTAGCGCAAAGCGAACCCACGCGAGTCCCCGCGTGGCCTCACCAGTCTGGCGGGATATACTACCGATGTGACGACCGGGGAAACCCAAGGATACCCTGACGCCGGGTCCTGCAGGTCTCTTCTAATCAGAAACCGTCCCACGAACGGGCTCGCAGGTAGGCCTATGTAAGTCGCATGCGCTGGCGATTCCTCCGGTCAGGCGGGCGGGCTTAGAGACTGCAAGCCACCGTGCGATAGGCTGGGTCGAAATCACGCAGTTATGATCTGCGTTACGTCGATAGGCGGAGAGACTAGGTGACGATGGAGGCCAGGATGAGATGAGCCAAGGTTTTCTTCGTCATTGAAGCACCCGCTCGGGAGCGGAGACGTGCGTCTGATGGGAGAAATCTACTAGGCAGATAGGACGAAGCGACCGAGCCCATGTATTTCCGAGTGAGGTGAGACGATACGCGGGGAGTCTGGGACCAGTCGAGGCTCGAGCACGGCGGTGATGGGTCGAGGGGGTGGGTGGGCGAAGGCGTGTTCGGGCAGAGCTAGAGCTGGGCGAAGGAAAGAAGGGGGGGGGGAGAGGAAGAAGTGGCCCGCCCCGTGGCTTAGGAAGACGAGATTTCTGCGGCGGGACTGGTGCCGTTTTTTCGAGAGGCGGGATGACGAGACTGAAGAGTAGCTAGCCGAAGGAGGTGGTGGTAGTTGCCAAGACGCTTCCTCTTCTATCCATCCAGTTTATTCTCCTCTCTCCTCGTCTCTCACTCTTCTCTCTCTCTCTCTCTCTCTCTCCTCTCTCTTTCTCTCTGCCTCTGTCTCTGCCTCTGTCTCTCTGTGTGTCTCTCCCTGTCTCTGTCTCGTTCTCGCTTTCTCCCTTTTTTTTTTAAGGAAGAGGAAGGGGGAGGCGGGACGTTAATTTTTTTATAGTGCAGATTTCTTTTTTTTCTTCTTCTTCGTCTCTCTGTCTGTCTCTCACGGTCTTCTCATCGTCACGTCCTCCCGGTTTGCCCTTATTTCTGATGCGGACGGAGGCCTGTCACCGTTCGGAACCCATAACTCTTCACGGCGACGAGGTTGGCATCTAGAGACAGGGAGACGGGGAGCGGCAGCAGCACCAACGGAAGACTGCGGTCAGGGGAGAACGAATGACATGTCATCTGGCTCGGGGGGACGAAAAGGAACGGGACGGGCGAATTATAATGGAGCAATTGATAACCCAGAGATAAGAGTATCTGTAGATAGAATGACAAGAAAATAAATTGTAATCAGAGCATGTTCGGGAAACCACGTCCTTCCATGATGTTTAGACTAGAGTTAGTCCACTGCACCTCACCCATGGCGGTCGGCTGGTGCGAGGTTGTCGGTACCTGCGAGTGACTTGGGCCGGACGCAGACAGCCTCAAATGCAGAGGGCGGGTGGCTAATAGGGTGTGGCGGATTGTTAACAGCGCCGCCTGTTTCCGCAGGACAAGTTGCCAGTGGGGACGGGAGGACGACGTATCGCGCTCGTACCGGATACCTGCGTCTCTGCCTCTCTCTCTGCCTCTCTCTCCTTCTCTCTGCCTCTAACAACCGCAACCGCAACCGCGCCGGCACCGGCACCCGCAACCGCAACTTCCTCCCTTCTCCCGGGCGCCTCCTGCCGCCTCGCTGCTGCTGTGCTGCTGCTGCGCTGCCGCTGCGCTGCCGCGAAGGCAAGTAAGGACCGGTGGGCCTTGCCTGGCGTTTCCAGGGTGAGCGGCCCATGTAGGTAGGTATAAGGAGTACTGGCTATGTACTGCGTACTTGGGTCGGGTTAGGGTAGTTGGGCCAGCAGGCGTGCACGTATACTCTATCTGTGTACATCCCTACCCTAGGTACACACACAGAGAGCAGGGGAGCAGGGGAGCAGGGAAGCAGAGCAGCGTTGCCGGTCGGGCTGATGCTTAGGATCTGCTTACCTACGTAGTGGGTAGGCAGGCAGGGTCTCTCTCGTCTCTCGCGTCTCTCTTTTTTTCTTTTTTTAAAGGGCCGCCGCTGGGCTCGCCGGCTTGATTAGTGGATTTTAGGAACAAGACCCGGCTCTTGCTGCTGGGCTGCTTGGAACTCGCCGCCATTACCAAATAGAAAAGCCGTCTATGGCGGAATGCGGCTAGCCGCGTGAGTACCTCTAACGTAATCGTTCGACTGGTCCCGAATCATGCTGCAGGCCGTGGCTCTGCACGCGAGAGCGAGCGGAGAGCAACACGATGAGCATGGATGGGAACTGGCAGCTGGCCCGGATGGGCAACGTCCCTCTCGTTCGACCCCGGGCCTTATCTCCATACCTCCCAAGCCCTGTCGCGGTGCAGGCGTACAGCGTCCATCCGGCCTACAGCCGGAGTACAACGTATATGTAGGTACTGCAGCCCCTCGCCGGGCCCGCCTTTTTTAGTAGCAGGTTACCTGTTCCGTAGCTGGGCGGGCACCTAACCCGTAGGTAAGCACAGGTAGCCAATCGCCATCCCGTCCTCCTAGCTTGCCTGCCGTGTCTACACTACCTGGATGAGTACATGTATGCTGTACGTGTGTGTGTATGCTATGTTACATATAGATACCGTAGCACACCACCGCTGACTTACCTCCTCTTAGGCCAGTACCTGAGGACTACGTGCGTGCGCGTATAATATAACTGAGTCTACAGACGATGTTTATCCCCGGCCTGGTATACTCCCTCTCTCTCCTCTCCTCTCCTCTCCTCCTCGCCCACTGCTGCCGTATTCCAAATCACGGCAGCGCGCGCTATACGGCAGACCAGAGTCGCGCAGGGCGGCGAGTCTAGATGCATGGCGCGCCCATGTAGTACCAGGCACGCATCTCGAGGTATGTACCTATAGGCAGTAAGAACAACTGGGAATAGTGGTGCAAGGCAGGATGGGTGAGAAGCTTGTTTGTTCTCGACTCCCCGACGTGCCGCATTCGTGAGGTGGCGGTAGTTCGTTCCCCGGAAGGTGCCGAGGGGGGCGAGCGAAATAGCTGAGGTATGACGATGGAAACTGCTATACCTACCTAGTAAAGAGACCAGCCGGCCGGAGACGAAAAGGCTCTCAAGCAGATGGGGAAACAAGTCACACAGATGAGACAGGCGGCCGCGCTCGCTAGGATTAACTAATGAGAATGGAGGTAATAGATAATATACCCAGCCTTGGCCTGCCTTACGTATGCCGACCCAACAACACTTATCTGTGTGCGTCTTGGCTCTCTTCTTTTCTTTTTCCTCTCCCCCTCCCCCTCTCTCTGTGGCTTTTTTTTCCCTTCCCCCTCCCTGAGTCCTGATCGGCTGCAAGTCAGCAAGCATGGCTTCCGGAGGATTCGGTTGCACTATCAGAGGGGCCAATGGACCCGACTCTAGCGTCTGACGGACTACCACGAATTATGTCACCATCTCGGGTCTAATAGGGCGTGGCATCTCTTGGGACGTCACCGCGCCGTCGGCAAAAGGCCAGGGGGGGCGGTCGAGAGATTGGGTTGATCGCATTGGGAGAGGAGAGGGAAAACAAGAGAGAGAGAAACCGAGGGGGCGAGAGGGGACGAGAGAAGAGGGAGAAAAAGCCAGTTTGGCATCCCGTCTCCCCATTCCACACAAGTAACATCCGCGCACAACATCCCGCAGGTAGGGATATGCCTACGTCAGATCCATTCACCACCGCGCACCTGGGTAACACTCCGAATTTGCTCTTAAGCACCCAGGGCGCCGAGAAGATGGTATAACGACAGCAACACGACAGGTAGGTATTTGTGCAGTGGCTGGACAAGCGAAGAAGGCCGGCCGCTGTTGGTCGCGTATTCTCCTACCACTCCAGCCCCTTCTTCTTTGCCTGCCTACACGTACACCAGACCAGCATCCTAACATGGGCACCTCCTAGGTAGTAGGGGCGCGACGGTCACAGTGCATCGATGCACCCATACTTACCTACCCAAGGAACGTAGAATGATCCTGGATCATTCCGGGTCCCCCCACGATCCGCTAGATAACACATCTTTTATCTCCCGCCTATCATCTCCCTCCCCGCGAACCACCCCAGTCCGCCGAGAATGCGATCCCGCCCTGTGGCTTGCCTCGGCCGATGTAGAACTGTCGGACCCCCGTCACCTCCAAATCACACACGAGTCACACACGAGCTCAACTCTGGCGCTCTGGCATGCGACAGTCCATACATACCCCAAAGGAGCAGCCGCCGGCCCCATCCCTACGCCTTTGCGGCCGACGTGCCGGACACGTCCGGCCTGTCTCGTGATGCGCTTGATTGCCATCGCCGGCCGCTCGCGCCACCACGGAGCAGCGCGAGCAGCAGAGCAGAGCAGAGCAGCCGCAGGCACGTCCCACACACACACGTATACGCCCTGCAAAGAGTGCGGCTAAACAAACAGGCTGCGTGCGCAAACCCGGTCCGGTCGTATTGCATGACAACAGCAGGCCCGAAAGGATATAGGGGCCAATCCACCACCAGGCGATCGCTACGAGTTGGGCGGGCAGACCGCCGCAGCCCAGAACGCTAAGCCACGATGACATAGGCCGCGATACAAGGGCGGCCCATCCGGCGCGATTCTATTCGCACACGCCTCCCCCTCCCCCTGTTGGACGATATGTGCCAATGTTGTTGGCGGCAGCCTGCGTACACCGCATATAGGTGAAGATGGGAAGTAATAAGGTCTTCGCCAGCCCGGCTTCGGATTTTACCCTCGACCCATTGCCCCTACGCGACCTTGGCGCCTCAGGGTCACCCCGGACCGGCCTCCGATTATAAATAAATGTGTGAGAGGGCTAGATTTTCGCACCGTTGGGTTCTTTTATTATTCCTGCAAATATCCATTTATAATCCTCACAGTAATAAAATAGAGAGCCTCGCCTGATAAGACCCTGCGAGCGAGCGAGTCCGTTTTACCCAACGCGGAAAACATCCTGCTACCTGCCCGACTTATCTATCGTCTTAGCACCCCCCCCCCCCTGCTATACCCTATACCACAGGATTGGTGAGACTATTGGGAGGGTAGGGGGGAGGCAGGCAGGCAGGGTCGCCATAGTGTTCGCCGCCGTTGACAGCATTGATAAGCGCCGTCCCCTTCGTCTTATATAAGCAGAGTTTCCGTCGTGTCTTTTTATTACTTACCTACCGCTCGGAATAGATTTATACACACATAGGTAATATATGTACGTGTGTAGGTATATACCTAAGGATAGGTGAATGCACATACCTACATAAGCCTACATACCTATATATAAAGATTGCCGTCGATCGAACGATGGCCTGGCCCTCGTGATGGTCGATGCTTCGTGGGGTGCATGGCGGTATTAATATTGGGCGATTACCGAGACCGACACCGCCCATCACACGAGACCGGCCTATAAGGCGGCAGAGTCTCGCCTGCAAGCCTTGAGACAGGCCACCACCACTTCACCACGTCAACCCTTCCAATAGCCTGCGCCTGCCGCCGATTCTTTTTCTCTCGTTTCTCTTTTTCTTTTTTTTTTCTCAGACATGCGGGAAATTATGCCCGGGTCCTGGCCGGCTTCACCTCGGAACGCACTCGAGTTTGGACGTCAAAATCCAACCCCATCCGACGTGCGGCCTGCACGCTGGTAGATATCGACGCCCTCTGATTGGCCTTTCGGAAAGAAGAGCAGCGAAAACGAGGCAAAATACTTTTTTGAGACATCTTTACCGCCCCTGTAGGTAGAAGGGTGTGTCTTAGATCAATTAAGGTGAGACGGGCTGCTCAGATAGTGTGCTGAGAAACGATCAGTAGGTAATTGATAGGAATGAGGAGGAGAAAGTAATACGGGACTAGCATGGTGGGAGAGAGCACGACTACGATGACGATTATTCCCCGCGACGAAATGAAGGAGAGTGGAAAGAGAAGAGAAGAGAAGAGAAGAAGAGGAGTAGGGGAAAACTTTTCTCTCAAAAAAGAAAATTAATTAATTTAAATTAAAAAAAAAAGTAGGTGAAGAAGGGAAGACCGTAATCCGCTAGACTAGCGTACCGTTGTATGCCAGAGCCGCAAAACCCCATCTTCACGATGGGGTCATTCCATAGGCTGTGCGTTGGCACGCGTAGGGTCAATGCGTTAGGTGCCATTGACTAGGCCAACTTTATTTTAACCTAATCTCGGCTGCAAACGCCAGGCACGAAACGGAGGCCACTTTTGCTCGCATCCCCGCCCTCCTCGCCCGACGCGTCTTGAGATATCGGGGACGCGCCGAGTCGAGTCTCGCCTTCTTCTGGATACTACTTGGCGCCGTGCCGTATTCCCACGTCTCCGCCGCCGTGTCCGCGGCCAGATGCCCCAAAGGCACGCGTAGGAGGATCGGGTTAGACGGATCTACCACGTTGAGGGCCAGCGTGGCAGGTCCGTTCGGATAGACACAACTATTAAGTCTCCTGTTTCTAGATACGCCGGCGTGTCATTGCGAGTACCGGGGTATCAAGCTCACTCCTTTGCTACCTAATCCGTTCTCCGTGTCTATAGCATCTCCATTTTCAGCAGCGGAGGGGGAATCTTAGTTGTGAAACTATAGACCCCCGCGACGGCCTCTGCTCCTAGGTTAACATCTGCTGGATATATGTATGACGGAAAGCCCTCCCTCGCCGAAACTGCTAAAGACTATTAGACCAGGTATATCGCAATCTAGGAGAGTGGTAAGACTGTTAGAAGAGTTACGTAGAGACGAAGAAGAGAACTCCAGAGTTGCGGTTACACTCCGTACTATTAGGTATAGCATTGCAAAAAGTCAACTAACTAGTTTATGCCGATAACCCTATATACCTGCTATCCGCATCCTAGTTAGGCGTATGTACACATGATTGCAACAACCCCTTCGTAGCATGCTAACACAGCTCGGTTATAGCCAAGCGGACGATGCCGTAGAGCACATCTCCACTCGTACATTTCCTATGACAACGGTAGAGAACTTACCTCTAGTAGTCGACACGAACCCTCCCTCTCTCCACGGGCTACGCCAACGAACCCTAACGTAGAACCCAAGGTCCGAGCGTATACACTCCAACGCCCGAGTATACCAACGAACAGGCGTCGCGTGACGGGAACGTGTGAAGCCAAAGAGAGCACCAGAGCGGACGACTTTGAGACAAACGTCGGACGAGGACATCCAACCGAAGAGAATAGAGCGGGATCGTTCCTGACCCGAACTTGGTAGCATGGTCGTGGCTGCTCCTACGGTATAGTCTCGCGAAGACCTCGGCGTCTCTAGCCGTGACTAACTAGCTCTACCTTCAAGGAATGTGGCAACACCCATAACAACGAGGGACCTAGGTCTACAACGACCCCCCGCAAGTAATGGGGCTACCCCCCCTCTCTCTATATAGTACAAACTTACTTACGCTAGAAGCGCAAAATCCGACCTAGGAGCTCAGAGAACGAAGCCAAACGTAGGCCGCCCCACCCCCACCTGGCAGACGCGGAGACGCCAAACTACCCACGCCGAGCCCGGCCGCCGGAGAAGAAGGACCAGCGGCCCGAGGCAAAGCGCCAGGCGGCCAGGCGGCCAGGCAGGCGGGGCGCAACCGGCGCTCATCCTTCGCTCCCGGCCAACCCCCTTTCGCCCCGAATCCCAAGTAATAGAATAGCTAGGTAGGTAGGTAGTCTGTCTCCTTCCGCCACCGGCTCCCCCCGGTACTATATTCCTCTCTCATCCCCGATCCGTCACCCACCCCCCCCCCCCCCCCCCCTAACCCCCCAGCATCACCCCTTTCAGCTGGCTCTCCTCCGCGCATCTCCAGGAGCGCCAACCCCGACGTCGACCCGCCCGCAGTGCACTACTAGGTGCCTATTAGGTACGTCAGGCAGCCCTGCGGAATCCGTCCTTCCCCCGGCCTGGCGTACAAGACGCACCCACCGTTGGACGGCGCGCGCCGACAGCACATTACATCCCCCCCCTCCCCCCCCAAAGCTCCCTTTCCCTGCTACGAACCTAGGGCAGGCTTACGGCGGATCGAGAAGACGGAAGGCAGATCGGGTCTAAGCAGCGGCGGCAGCGGACGGAAGCCCGCGGGTACGTCCGAGGCATGCGGCGCGGGGAAGAGGGGAGGGGAGGGGGTGAGAGGCTAGCCTAGCCTAGCCTCGCGCGGTGTTTCGGGCGTTGCGCGCGTGAACAGCGTGTGAATAAAGAAAATATGTACATGCGTTGCGCCTGATGCTTCGAGAGTCCCGCGGTCGCTCCCTAATGCGGGAACCAAAAAAAACAACAACAACAACATGAAGCAAGTCTCCTCTCGCACTGATGCGAGGGATCCCGCGTACAGAGATTAATAATTACAGTCCGTTTTCCCTTTGCTATGCCCCGCCGATGCGCATGAATATTCTCTCCGGCGGGGGGGTTGTCTGTCCCTGGACGTCGGGGGCCTCGTCCAGGTTTATGACGACGACTCCCCCCGCAATAATAACAAGAAAGGCGCTACTTAGCCCTGGCTTGCGCTGAGGTCCAGGTTCTTATCCCAGAGATTTCGTAGGATGGCGGCAACGCCGTCGTCTTCGCCCTCCGTATAGCTGGATCCGCTCATGCGATCCTGAATCCTCTCCTCCTCGAAACTGGAACTTGCCCCGTTCGCCTTCACCGAAGCGGCCCGTCGGGGCGTGGCGGGCCTGGATTTTGCCACGTCCCCGCCGCCCGGACCGGCGCCACGCGGGGCCGACGCCCTCTTCCCGTTCGCCGCCCCGTTGCTTCCATTCTGATTGTGTATATGCAGGTTCTTGTCCGCGCCGGGCAGACGCGACAGTCTGGCTATCGAACGAGCGATAGGGTTCTGGTACCGCCGGACCACGAGGTACTCCATGCCCGTGCGCTCGAGCAGCTTACCGATGCGCGGATCCCGACTGTCGTAGCTGCCGGTACCGCCCACCAAAGGGCTCGCGCCGACGACGCCGACGCCGCCGACCGCCTGGGGGGGCTCGATAGAAGAACTCGCGCGCTGGAGATTCAGCTTCTGCTGCGTTCGCGACTTTTCCGCGGGCGCGGCTCGGTGCCCCGATTTTCTCGTACGCGGGGCTAGGGCGCTATCGCTCTCGTCCTCGCTCACCGACGCTCGATAATTCTCGTTCAAGTTGCTGAGCGATTGAGGTCGCCGCACCCCTTCGCTGCGCTGGCTCGTCGCTCGTGCGGCCGCAAAGAATGACCCGCTGTCGACGTTGGCGCCGGATCCGGAGCCGCCGCTGACGAAGCGGGAGATAAGTTCCTCCTGTCCGCTGCCGACCACGGCGCCGTTCTTCGGAGTGCCGTAAAGACTCGTCGGGTCGCGGCCGATTTGCGATTCGGGCGACCCCGAGTTGGGATGGACCGAGACGGTTTCGTTGGACATCTGGGGTGGCGCGCCGGAAGAAGGGGTTCGTTGCAGGAGGCGGGACGTGATGTATTGGTTATGCTGCGCCGTGTCGCGGTCGGGCGAGACTTCTTGCGTGCGGCTGGGGGATTCTCGGTGGGGAGTCTGAGGTCGCGAATTGCCCTCAGCGCGCGGCGGCTTTGCCGGAGACGGTTCGCTGCTGATGGTCGAGCCGCGTCTCGACAGGTAGGGCGAGGCTGATGCGCTGGCGTCAACCCACTCGTCCTCCTGGTCGCTGCCCAAATCGAAATGAACCTGGCCCTTCCCGCTCTTCAGCTTGTTGACTTCCTTATGCGACGTCGACCGCTTGATGTTCGCAGCAGATTTAGACCGCTTTCCTATCTCGACCTGGGAGCGGTTTCGCTTCAAGCTGGATTGGGAGGTGTTTTCCTTGAGGTTGGAAGGCGTGTCGCGCTGTAGCTTTAGGTCGGAGGTTGTACGACGGTGGCTTTGGTTGGGGGCAACGGCGGAGGTGCGCTCGGGGGAGGGAGAGGCGACTCGTCGGTTCAGCCTCGAGGTCGACGCAGAATGGCTCTTGTTGTATAAGGCCTTGGACGAGGGAACGCGGGGATGGATACGTGTGCCAGCTCCGCCAACAACGTGTTTCGGGCCTTTGGTTCGATGGTGTTGGTGGGATGCATGATCGCTGGCTTGCGAATCGCTATCATGGCGGTTGACAGGCGGTCGCTTTGATTGGGCGGCGGCGGTTGCGGAATTCTCAGCGTCCTTAGCCATCGCGGTAATTATAGATTAATCACGCATAAGACAAGATCCCGCCCGGCAGCCAGAGCAATTCAGCTGCCTGAGTGGGCGACTGCGTGCCCGTCAATGTACAGCACCAGATGACGGGTTAGGAGGGAGGGAGGGGGGGGGGTCCCCTGAGCGAAGCGACCAAGGGCTCTCGGGGATGCTGGATGTTTGGGGGAGGACAAGCCTGAATATTACGGCGCGGTAAGTATCATCGCATATTGCGCCGGGGGGCGTTGTACAAGGACGAGTTGGAGCTGGACGTACCCTGGACACACCACCCGCCCGGATGGAGGTGTGTATATATGTGACGGGCGGCAGCCGGGGGCAGGACAGCCAGAGGGTGGCAGTGGCGTGACGGGCAGTCGGAGTGGCTTGACAGCTGTCTCAGGCGTGCCTCCGGCCGGCGGCTGGGCGGCGCTGGCGAATCGCAGACGACCTAATTGTAGGTAGCGATTACGAAGTGCAGGATTAATTTGCGGCAGAAGAGGAACGAGGTAACGTGCAGCGCATGCAATGCAGCTGTGACTGTGATAGGGCGGGCTCGCCACGTCCGCTACCACGGTAGCCGCCAATTAATGCGGCGCCGAGGGAGAGAGGAAGGGGGTTACGAGAGGGACATGGCAGACGCGCGAGCACACGCAGGACGCCGACGAGCAGGATAGACGGACGGGGGGGGAACTGGGGGGGAGCGGGAGCGAGGCGAGGAGAGAGGCCGGAGAGAGAGATAGAGGGAGAGAGAGGAAGAGGGGGGAGAAGAAAGGGAGGGAAGGGGAAGTAGTTGAAGAGCACGGTCGTCCCGTCGTTGTGGCCGGGCTTGTTTGCCTCGTGGGCGGGCGTGGACAGGCGACGGGGTGGACGACGAGGTTAGACGACGGGTCGCAGAGATGGGTAAGAAACTAGTAATACCTAATAAAGAGAGCTGTGCACTGTCTCACCCTCCCCCCGGTCTCTACCTGGCCTTGTTCGGCCGGCGAGGAGGAACTTTGCATGCGGATGTGTGGGTGCTGGGTGCTGGGTGCTGGGTGCTGGGCAGGGCGACGGAGGTACCTAAGGGAGCTAGCCAAAGCGCCTAACCTAGCCTGATATACCCACCTGGGGATTGGTGAATCCCCTACGAACCTCCATGCCGGGACACATCAACGGCACTAGGGGGCAGCCAGGCACCTAATGTCCATTCCTGATGCTATGGAATCCGGTCCAGACCCTTTGGCCGCCGCCCATCTCTGCCTAGCAATACCTACCTAATCTTGCGGAGGGGGTTTCTCCTCCGCCGCCGCCATACTACGTAGCATCAGGTAGGATATAGATACCTAGGCAGACAGGCAGTATAGGTATAGCATACTCATAGTATAGCGACGTGCGGTAATAATCACGCTACCTCCTGAGCCAACCCAACATACCATAACATACGCTTTACGTGCAAACGACCTCTGGGTTGCCTCGGGCGTTGTTTTCTTCGTCCTCGTCCGAACCGATGGCCGAATCCGGAATGTTCTCCTATCCGGGCACTTGTATGCACATGCATCTCTCTCTGTCTTCCTGTAGCCTTACCCGATCCTTGCGCCGAGCGCTGCGATGACGGCATGACGAAGCCATCCACCAATTGCCTCCTCTCTTGTCTGGGGAGGAATATGGGGGCAGACAAGAGCCGAAAAGCTGTTACGCGGGCTGGCCAACCAGCTCTGTGTTGAGCCTTCGCCGTGGAAAGGATCTGAGCGGTGCTACGTAGTAGAGTCGGCAGTGCGTCATCATTCTTGGCTCGATGCCTGCTAACTGCCCACGCTTACACCACCTCCGTCCGTCCACATATCTATCCGTCTGCCCGTTAGGCACAGCCAGCAGACGCCTCCCTTAGGTATCGGCACAGTCCTACGCCCGTGCAAGATACACCTAAGTAGCGGTGAATCTCGGTCTCGAAGAGACCGATTGACTGCGCACGGCTTTACCCCGGTGTGATAGGTAGGACACATGGAGAGAACCTGACGCTGTGGCGTACGAGTTGGCGGCAGCGATCATCACTGCAAACGCCACACGCCAATGTGTCGAGTATACTCTATACCTCCTATCGACCCCATTCACACACGCGCGCGCGCGCGCGCATTCTAGCAACTACCTCACACAGACGGACATGTGTCCTGCGGAGTCTTTGCCGACGGTCTTGGGGTGTCCGTCTAGCACATAATGTGCTAGGCGGAAGCCGCAGCGACAGGTATTTGCTGACAGAAGCCGCGCCCCCCCCCCCTTTATTTAAAAAATAAATTAAATTGAAAAGCATAAATAATACCTAAAAGGGGGCACCAGAGTCTGGCATCATGTAATAGTATTATCGATTATGTGCGCGACATAGCGAAGTTGCCATACCTGCCAACAAAGATGCCATCTGACTTACATAATGTTATCCACGCCCCGTACATAACATTCCAGTGTCTGAGGTAAGAGTTATGCATATCATGTACCTGATGGTATTGATTCGCCGTGTTTCCTCTTTTGGCGCTCCCCGGTCGGGGAGATCTCCAGAGGCCAATGGACCTGACGGCTACACACTACATACCTAACCCTCCTCTCACCTCTCTTCCCGTTACGTTACACCCTCTCCCGGCTGAATAGATTAGAGCCTCATTTCTGGTCTTCTCATAAGCCGCCGTTCACGTCGCGCGTCTCCCGCCCCCCCGCCGACCCGTTGAATCAGCCCATGCAGGCGGATATAGCTAGTATCCTGGTATTGTTGCCTGTAAACTGCGTCAGAATGGGGAATCCTTCCACGCCGCTCGAACACATATCGTCGCAGCCCGTCGCGCTCGACCCGTGCGCCCGGGTAATTTCAAACGACAAGTGTCAATTTCGTCACCCTTCGTCGCCTACTCGCCCCTTTAAATAACCCCAAGCGACGCGTCTACCGCATCGGGCAGCTCTTGGAATTTCGTCTAGGATCCGACAGAGTCGACAACGCGTCGTCTCGCCAGCGCCGGGAACTTATTCCTCGCCGAATCCTTCTGTGCTACGCACCCAATATGGGCTATTACCAAGCCAGCTTTTACAGTCTGCTCGGCCTCTGCGCGGTCCTGCTTGCTTCTCAGCCCACCAGGCGGGCGGAGCCGAAGAAGCTGGCCGAATCGCGCAAGCAGGTAACTAGGGACGACAAGCATCCCGAGGCGAGCTGGTACCAAGTCTATGCCCTCGCCATGGGCGCTGACTGGCTTCAGGTAGGCTACGCCGGGAGAGGACGGACTCGTGTCGTTGGACCCAGGCTGACTACTACTCACGGGGCTCGCAGGGGCCGTACTTGTACTCGCTCTATCGCGATGAGCATGGGCTCTCCGAACGCCAAGTGTCCAGTCTCTTCACCACCGGTTTCTTGTCCGGTGCCGTCGGCGCTTACTTCATTGGCGCCCTGGCCGATCGACACGGTCGCAAGGCCGTGTGCATGGCCTTCTGCCTTCTATATGCCATGTCGTGCTTTTTCACCATCATTCCGGTCGTGCCTCTCCTCTACTTAGGCCGCATCCTCGGCGGCATCAGCACGAGCATCCTCTTTACCGTCTTCGATAGTTGGATGGTGACCAACTTCCGTGAGCGCAAGCTGGTCGAGAATGGGTGCGACCTGTCTAGAACGTACGCCACCACGAGCATCGTCAACAATCTCACAGCTATCGTGAGTGGAGTCGTAAGTGAGTGGCTCGTTACGGCGACCGGCACCAAGAAGGCCCCGTTTTGGCTCGGTGCCGGGTTGCTGTGTTGGGCTCTGCAGCTCATCTCGGCAAATTGGGTACGTCACGCGGCCCCGTGTCAACCGAAGTATCAATATTGACCCGTGGTAAGGTCGAAAACTACGGCACCGATCCCTCGGAGCCATCGGACGCCCCAAAGACGTCGAGCGTCCGGTCAACGCTGAAGCAACCGTCGATCTTAGCCCTCGGGCTTGCATCAACCATGTTTGAGGGATCCATGTACCTCTTCGTCTTCTTCTGGGCGCCAACCATGAAATCGGCTCAAAGATCGGCCGGAGAACTTCCCTACGGATATATCTTCTCCAGCTTCATGGCGTCGTCGATGGCGGCCGCACTAACCTTTAATATCGTCATGCAGAAACGGCCATTTAAATATTCCCGTCTCCTGATCGGCATCCTATTAGCAGCTAACTTCTGCTTCGTTAAGCTGGCCGGCCCTAAGACGGAAGATGCCACCTTTTGGCTTTTCTGCCTCTTCGAGGCCTGCGTCGGTATGTACTGGCCGTGTATCGGCTACTTGAAGGGCCGGCTAGTCCAAGATAACGCTCGCGCCGAGGTTTATGGTATTCTCCGAATTCCGCTGAATATCTTCGTCGTGGTGTCGCTGTTCCTTGCTGGCGATAGCAGCCGCTTTACCCAAGTATTCGGGGCGTGCTCGGTGCTGTTGACGACATCCTTTATCGCAGTATGGGTTGCTAGTTTGAAAAGCAATATGCCTTAGGGCAGGGAGCTATGTTAAGTAGGTAAACTGACTTTAGATATAGAAGACAACTCAACCTAGACCTCGCGATCGGGGCCAACGGCCCCGGTTCCCCCAGTCGGCAAGCAAGCGTTGGACGTGATGTATGGTGTAGTAGTTATGATTCTTAGTAACCTCCCGGGTATTTGGCCCTCCGCATTACTACTAATACTGGCGAAATCACCTCCAATCTCTTTCACCCATAGTCTAGCGTAGGCGGCGCGAGATAAGCAACGTCATACCACAACATAACTTCTCCACCACGTGTCCTATCTTCCACTTAGCTAACACTCCTCCCTACAGCCCAAATCTGTCTATTGCGAGTGTCTTCGGCAAGTTCGTACCACGACGTAGAACTAAGTCATCTGCGTCCACCCGGAGAAGACAGCAACCATGGAATCAGGTCATGATCGAGCCAGGGAATTGTAAGGATAACGGCACGAGAGATTCTATTGAAGGGGCATTGCCCTCCGGCCCAAACGAGGCCTCAAGTGGACGTATCGGTGGGACGATGCTTCGGTCGGGCTACCGTGAGGGGCTACCGTGAGGCGGCCCTCAGGCCCGGAAGCTACTCACTCCTCTTGCATACTGATATAGGCCGTGGACTTGCAGGCGAGCGATGGATACCCCAGAGATGGATCAGCTAGGGCACCCGGACAGGCCTCGAGGCTTGGAGGTCAGAACACGGATAGTAGCAGATGTCCCTGTCCCTCGAGCACGCAAAAATTTAGGGGAGAGGCGGGTATAGATGGTGGGACTCGGGCCGCGCGACGCCAGTCTTCGCTCGTGGGCGTGCCCTCGACGCGGGACGGCGCCCGGAAGCGCCGGCGTATCCGCGGCGCGGATATCTGGACGCTCGCCTCTGCGTCGCTCTGGTTGTCTTCGCTGGACTACGAGACTCAGCGATGCACTCTTGTAGTGCCTGCTTAGGACGCCACCCTTCCCGGCTAGCCTCCGTCCTAATCCCCCCCCTATCCGGGACACTCATATGCCATGTCATCGTATGGAAGACCTTCCCAGCAGCAGATGTGCCGGCTCGCCAACAAGTGCGTGGGCATGTCCACGTCGCCTGTCGCCTACGGGGGGTGTAAAGGTGCGGTGGCAGATAGTAACCTGGTCGATGATCGAGCAAATCACGGAGATGGTGAAAGTGCGCCCAGCGAGCTTGCCGGCGTGGGCTAGACTAAGGATGTAGAGCGGCTCCAACGGCGGCGTTGTGAGTAACTGAGACTATAGCTCGGCCTCTTCGACGGATCTTCGTCGGTCCGTGGTCCAGTTACACGGCGGAGGGCTTCTACGCGCAGGCAGTTCAATAGGAGTCCGACATGGACATCGGGAAAGGAAAGAAGACGGTTTAAACTAAGATCATCATGTCTGTCCTGTATCTTGCGTATTATTGATTCCATTGCTACCGCGGAACTATGTCCTATACACACTTATACCACCGTCTACATCCCCCTATTATCTACAGTAATTCACCAGAGGTAGGTACTACGATCTCTACGAGTCCATCGTGGTAGTGACGGGTACTCGATACTTCCACCCGGGCTACAGACAGACAGACAGACACATACAGACACACACACAAAGAGAGAGAGACGAGTTGCGCCCCAGTTCCAGCTTGATTACTCGGCTGGATAGCAATACCTACCTATCAACCTAGAGCCGCAGCCCTGGGCAGCCACGACAGGGCCGGCGGGCGGGCGAGGACAAGAGGCGCAGGTGACGAAATCTGGCAGCCTAGTTCGGCCGAGGGGGCCGGGCCGGGCCCTGGGTAGCACGCGGCCTACGCAGCTACCCAGGGGCGCGTCTGATGGCGTCCGCTGGCCGATCGTGATCTCGTCCCGCGGCCAAGGCATCCCCCGGAGGCGCGGCCTCGGCTCGAGAGTGCTGTGCGTGTGCGCATGCACGTATGCGTGGGGGGAACAGAGACAGACAGGGAGAGAGACCCCTGGGTTTCAGCGAAGCGAGCACGCCCGCGCGCGAGCCGCAATTCGCATGCGACGCTTGTCTCTCGCGCTTCGACGCGGGGGGGCGCACCTTGGGAGGGGCAAGCAGTCTGCGCTCGATGCGACAGGTTCGCTCGCGCGTTGCTTTGGGGGGGGAGGAGGCGGCACGCGGATGCTGCTGCGGCGGCGTCGGCGTCGACGATCCGTCGCAAGCGCGCTTCGCTGGCTCGGCGCGCCTGACGGCGGCGAGCGACGGTCGGAGATGAAACAACAGAGAGCGCCTGGTTCAGGTCACGCCGAGGGGCAGCGGACATATTAGGTACGTGGGCTCGCCCTCGCAGCAGCGGCCCGGCCCATGCCACGAGCAGGTGTGTTTCTTTTCTCTTGTTCCGCCTCCCCCCCCCTTGCTTGTGCGCGTTTGAGCTAATATTATCTGTCCATCTGAGATCGGGATCCGCGGTTTGCGTGGGTGTGTGTGGTAAGACAGCGACGGTAGGCTGGCGTTTGAGGCCGGTTCGCGTCCCTTGCATATGCGAGTATTGGGGGGTTGACATGGGAGGCCGACAAAATTGCCGAAATAGGCGCGAGCGCAGAAGGACGTCGCTGACAAATGGAGAGAGAGCGCGAGCAGAGAGATTTCCTAATTCGGGCATGAGGATGGCTTCGGTGCGCGCAGGAGCTGAACTTGGAGCTGGTAAGGAGGAGGAAGAGGAGGAGGTGTATAGCAGGCTCGTCCGCATACGGGCAGCCTGTCAGCTTCGGGGATGCCATTCTCCCTCTTCGCTTTCCGACATATCTGATGTTCGGCCACACCCACCGTATCTATGTGGTGAGGCAATCTATAAGGAGAAGGAGTAGGTAATGGTGATGTGATAAAAGGCCTGAAACCCTTTGGTCACGTCGAGTACTCCGCCTGTCTCTTTGGGCCCAAGCAGCCACACGCCCACCTATCTTCTGCTGAGTTGCTAAGTGGCACCGGGACGGCTAACTCACGAGGAGATCCTGCCATACCATTATTGTATGTATATGGCTATACACCCCCATACCATATTCCCAGGGAAAGAAGACCCAGGGCCAGCGCGGAGCGCACAGAGAGCGCCGATCCGGCTCGCGGCCTGGGCACGGTTCTAGAGCCGTCGAGGCTTCGGGGCAGCCCATATAATAATATCCTGGGACTGCGATCACCAGGATCTTCCAAAAGTACCCTACCTACTTGTTTAAATTGTACCAGGTGCTTTACTTGGCACAAGACAATCAATCGCTTCAAGGGGGGAGAAGAAGCCACAGACATCCCCAGGGACAGCACCTCACGGGCCACCCTGTCGCCCCTTTTCTCTCCCCCAATCGACCCATCCACGCCCGGGATACACATACCTACGTATTAAGACGCACACAGTAATGCCAAAAAAAAAAAAATAGCGGAGCCGAGCTGGGCCAATTTGGGGGCGGAAATCGGAGGAAGGGGAAGCTGGGAAAGGGGAGTCCGGCGACCAAGGCCCAGGTCGTCGACATTGGTCTCCAGCTTGGGGGCCGACGATCTGGTGGCCTCTGCACCTGGCACCTGCGCGTGCGCCACAGACGCATCGAGATACCAAAGTGAGCGAGGAAAAAGAGAGAGAGAGAGAGAGAAAGAGAAGAGAGGGAGGGCATCCGTGCACGACGTCCTGTGAGTACGTTTATGTATGCGTCCGTGGCCTTCGGACACTTCTCAACTCCGGAGGAAGACATACTGCGGAGATGGACAGAACAACGCCTGCATGTCGATACCCACCTCCGTCGGCCAGCCAGTTCCGCGTGCGCGCACGTCCGGCGGTGGAGGCGATTAGGGGGGGGGGAGTCGACCTTTTGACTGCCTACCTACGGGACGGGCGGTACGGGTAAGGCATGTTAGTAGCTGGTGGAGAGGTACATCCTATATCAGTAGTGGACCGCAACTTGCTACCCGTAGGTACCTACGTAATAGTCTTATTAGTCTGAAACAGCTCGGTTTAGTTTACTCCTAGCAGCTATATCGTATCGTCCCTTTTCTTCCTCATTTCTCGAAAACCCTCACTCACCTCTGGCACCCACCTCTCCCTCCCCTGCCCTGCAATGCCCAAGTCGGGCATGGCTCCCCTTTGCGACGTGTGCAGCGCGCGTACCTGATCTGCCTACCAGAAGACCCTACACGCGCACCCGCGCACGCCTCGGGGCCCCGAGACCGCGGCGAGTCGCAGCGTCCGAAGGTCCGCCGTCCGCTCGAGCGCCTCTTCTCCGTCTCGTATCGTCCGCCATCACCGCCACTCCCCGGCTACCTGCCTACCTCTACCCATACTCTACGCGCGTGCGTGCGCACACACGTAGGGACCATTAACTAACCCCTACGGACGCATCATCGTCTTCGCCACCGCGCTGGCTCGCAAATCGCCTGAGTCGCGTTGTACGGCCGTGGTGGAACCCGATCCGCACCAAATTCTCCACCATCATCTCAGCCCATGCCCGCCGCGCCCCAGAGCCAAGAGCACCCTCCCCAAGCCTCAACCGCGCATACCGTTACCTTTGCTCAATCAACCCGCGACAAACCAACGTCCTGGCGGCCGTGTACGTAGCGCCATGTATACACCCCCCCCTCCCCCCGCCCCCTTTCCAACCCCCCAACGCGCGGAAAGCAGGTAAGGAGAGGGTACCTCCAAACCTACCGCCTACGCGGACTAAGCCTCACACCGACTACGTACGGAGTCTGCCCAGCCTAAGTCCCAAGGACCGAAAGTCATACTTCAAAAAAAAGGAGGGGAAAAAAAAAAAGAACTAGGGGGGGATCCCGGAAACGCGCCATCAGGCTAGGTCCGAGTAATCGTATTTCGTGCAAAATGGCCGAAAGAAGGAAAGCGAAGGAAGGAAAAAAAAAAAAATTTAGTTGGCCGAGCTGAAACTGGGCGAGGGCGAGAGAGAGCCTGTGAGAGGGAGAGTTTCCGCGGCGTGCATTGCCGAGTCTTGCTCGATGGGCAGATTAGCGAATGGCTAGACTGATCTCGGGTAATCGTCATGCCTTCAAAACGAGCCTGTTGTTTCTCAAAACCCGGTTGGAGATGATGGTTACGCGCCTGGGTTAGGTGAAAGTGTTGGCTCGCCGCGCCAAGGTCGCAAAGCCCTCAACACGCCTCGTCCGCATAAGCGTCAGAATACCAGGAGTCACGCCGTCGACACCGACAAGGAAACGCACATCTACATCGCAAAACGCGGCGCTATTCGGAATTCTTCTTCTAACCTAGCGGTGTGGTATATAAATCGTGCGTCAGATGGCAGCATAGACATGAAAAGCTTTACAAACATCACCTCTCCCTCAAGCGCGTATATATGTACTCATATTCAAAAACATCTCCGCCCAAGTGTCATCTCTTCACTCCCGTCGCGTCCCATTAACCGTTCTAATGATTGACTGTCCTGTTCCCGTTCGCCCTTGCGCCACAAACGTTGGTCGGCAGTAGGTCTAAGCGCCGAGCCCCTGCGCAACCCGATAAATCCATTCGAACCGTAATTATAATGCTATGGGTGTAAAAGCGCGCGCGGGGGGGGGGAGGAGCGAATCGACCGCCCTCGTCACCTCGTACAAGGACGTGCCGAGGAAGCGCTCGATGCCGAGTTCTGGGATATATATGTGCAAAGGATCATTCAAGAAGTGAATTGCCCGGTTTCGTCGAAGTGGATAAACCACGGATCACGGATTCGCCAATGCCAGAAAAAGCGAGGGGGGTTCGGCCAGTTGCAAGTCTACCAGAGCGGGTCGGGGCTTTACAGCATGAAGACGGCGAACAGGCAGGCGCTGAGAGCGGCGCCGCTGAAGCCCATCTTGAGGGCGCCGGCCGTGGCGGGGACGCTCGTGGCCGGAGCCGCCTCGCCGCTCTCCGTGGGGGTCTCGGCGGGGACGCTGGACCCGGAGGCACCCGAGCTGGTCGAGGCGGCACCTGAGACAGTGCCAGAGGCAGTGCCGGAGCTGGTACCGCTGGCGCTCGTGGCCGAGGTCGACAGGGTGGTCCTGGTGGCCGTGGAGGTCTCAGTCGCCGAGGCCGTGGCCGTGGTCTTGCTAGATTGGGCGGAAGAGGAGCTGGAGGTCCCGTCGGTGCCGTCGCCAGTCACCACCTGGATGCTCTGGTAAGAGCCGTCAGAGCCGTCGTTCCAGACATACTTGGCCGCATTCTTGACACCGTTGCTGTAGTCGGTGATGGTCACGGACTTGTAGTGGGCAACGAAGGGAGCCTTGCTGAAGTCGGTCTTGCCACCGGCCCACTGGACAGTGCCCTCGGGAGCGTCAGAGCGGCCAGCAACCCAGGTTCCGAGCTTGACCTGCATGGGGGTCTGGGGGAATCGAGCGCCACCCTGGGCCTCGGCGTACTTCAGCTCACGGACCTGGTTGCCGTTGATGAACCAGCGGACGTAATCCTTAGTCCAGTCGATCGTGTACGTGTGGAACTCGTCCTGGGGGTTAGCGACAGCGTGGAAGCCACCACGGTCGTAGGTGGTGGTATCACCCTTGCCGAAGTAGTTGGTCTGCACCTGGGTCGTGTCGCCGCCGAGCCACTCCCAGTCGATCTCGTCCAGGTTGGCCGACTGCAAGACGAAGCTCGTGACCACACCAACGCCGGTCGAAGCGCGGACCACCAGGTCGATCTTGCCGAAGAAGATGTACTTCTTGCTGCTGATGGTGGGGGCTTGGGTCTCCTTGTTGATGGTGAAGACGGCGCCATTGTCGTCGTAGGTAAGCTTAGTGCCGTCAGCCAGCGTGAAGAAGTCGTTGGCTCCCTGGGTGAAGTCGACGTTTATGGTACCTCCCAACGCCGGCTCATCAGGGCACTCTAGGCACCGAGGGTTAGCATCCCGTCCCGCCCTAACGGGCACGATAGCAAGACTAGTGAGACATACTCTTCTCTGTAGGGTTGCACTCGGTGAAGGTCTGGGCAGACACCAGCTGGCTGGCTGCGAGGACCACCGAGGCGGCGGACAGGAATTTTGAGAACATGTTTGCTGCGAGATCTGAGGGTAGACTATAAGGACGGATAGCTGGGGTCTAGATTCCTCGTAGTCTGTGCGAAGACAGTTGTGTAGTTGTTTGGTAGATACAGGTGACGAGCGAGAGGCTGCGAAGGAATTACAAGGCCGGTAGGGATATTATTAAAGGCTTCTGTTTGAACGAAGGACAGGAAATCGGGTGATTCGTAACGAGAGGTTGGACCACCACAATTAGCCACAAGTGAGCAAGAAAGGTAGCAAAGTGAGGGTTGCGAGACTGCGTGAATCGAAGAAGAACGAAGGGGTGGGCATAGGAATTAATAGGCAAGCGGGAAAGGGGGAGCAGTGATTTTATTTACGAGGCCGACAGCCGAGTTGGCAGGTGACCAGGTAGGCAGGCACGTACGGGCGCTTGGTGAGCGCCTTCGCTCCCTGGTTTTCCTGCGCGGGTGGCTTCTCCTATGGAGTTCCTTTCTCTCTTTTTTTTTTTCTCTCCTTCTTCTTTCTTCTTCTTTTTCTCGGCCGGGGAGGAAAGGGTTCGTGTGCCTGGACGGACTAACCAGGTCGGGACATGACGGCCCACTGCGGATGGTGCGATGTCGATGGGGGCGCTGCCTGGATGGCTTCCCACCTGGGCATAGTTGAGTGTCTTTTTTCCTTTTTTTTTTTCCTTTTTTTTCTTTCCTCTCTCTCTCTCTCGTGCCTACCCTCGTCGCCTCGCCAATTTTAAAATGGGGAGGAACCCCTCCGCCTTCCGCGTTGTTCTTTCCTTCTGTCTGGCGATGGCCTCCACTCCCCTCGCTCGTTTGGGTAGGTACGAGACGAGGGGGAGCGCCAGGGGCGCGCCAGAGCGACGAGAGAGAGAGGCCCCTTTGAGCTCCTTGTCTAGGAAGCCCAGCACTCGGCTCGCCCTCCTAACCTGTACGCAGCTAGACCCGAGACCGCCCAGCAGGCCGCGCTCCAGATTTGTGGCGCTGCTGACCCGCGTCAGGCCAATGATACGGGCTCGTCCGGGGTCACTCTGAGCTGCGCCCCAGTTCTATCTCGCATCGTGAGAATCCCCTGTAGCGCTGTCTATCCCTACGGCCTTTGGGGCGCCGCCAGGCCAGTTCGTATCCCCAGGGCCGTTGTAGGGTACATATACCTGCCTACAGCTTTGTTGCTCCCGTCTGTGAGAATGTACATATGCCTACGAGGTACAGGTGGCTGATCGTACCACCCCCCGTCCCATCCCCACGGCAAGTGACGTTGCACGTCCGCAGCCTCTGGCCGATGGAATCAATCGGTTTGTGATCGATGATCACGACCTCGCTATATGCCAGTGCGTACCAGTTGGCCCGGACTCTGCTCAAGTATAGAGGGGCATCTCTGACGCACGTTGAGGGATGAGCGGGCGTAGCCTATACTACACCTATACTGCGCAGTGGTGCACGTAGTTGACCTGGCCTAGCCTTGGAACGTATACGTACTTGAGGCCTGGAGGCTAGGTTGGCTAGGCTAGGTTAAGTACCCTCCCAGACTGTGCTTCTACGTAGGTCCTCTGTGTTTACGGCTTCGGATATGGGAGATTGTGGATGGAGAGACACCTCGTCCAAGAGGTCGGCACCCTAAGGTAGACGCCAATACCTACGCGTGGGTACATTAGGTGCCCTCCAGCTTGCGATAGCCTACCGTGCTCCTTCTTTTGGGAATAACCGGGAAACGGATTCTCTCATACATAGGTGTAACTGGCGTGTCAGGGAATGAAGGATGGCAAGCCGGCCAACATGTTTCGACCGATAAAAGTATCTAGAAATATAAATTAAAAAAAGGAATACGAAAAGGGGAGCGGTGGCGGAGAGAGCGAAACTGCTGTTCGGCTGCCGACACTTGAATACGGGTAGGTACCTACGCATCTGTACATACCTTGGGGTACCTTCGCGATGCGCTGTGCCGCAGACTTCGTTTGGGACGAGAATAATAATAAACACCTGCCGAACCACCTGTCGATTCTGCAGGTTGGTGGGAGGCGATGACACAGGTACGGAGACCCTTGGGAAAGGCTATCCCGGGTTCATTCGCTCAATGAGATGCGCCCAGGTTGAGCCAAGTAGACGCTACTCCTACTTGGAAACCCTTGGGTCCGCCTACACGAGATTATTTGCTGAGGCCTATATGACACGGAAACGCACGACACTCCCAGGACGGAAGTACTCATAATAGGTCGATACCTGATCGTGTCCGGCATGGGCGTTCCTCTTCCCTCCGTCTCCCACGGATAGACGCACACCCAACGCGAGGTGGGCAATAAAAAGAAATACTCAACGCGCCGTAGACGATACCAAGACCACATCTACTCATACATATGTATGAGTATACACCCTCCCTCGAGAGGAAGCAGACTCTTCCACCAACCAGGCTGCGATCGATTGACACGGCATTTTCCACAGGGCAACGCATGTTGACAGCAATTAAACCCCAGGGCGCTGACGGCAGAGATCGCCCGGTGCGGTGCGTCCTGTCAACGCAGTCCTGCGGTTGGCAGGCAGTACCCCCCCAATATAGGCAAGGATGGGCGGATGCAGGTACTAACCTACGTACCCGCGATACTTCGCGCCTCTGTCCGTCCGCGGTCCCCTAAATCGATTCAGGGCTTACGCCACAATCTTGACATGCACGATCCCCATTTATTTTCCCCAGTGGCGGCGCGCCTCTGCGTAATTTCTACGAAGCGCGAGGAGGGAGAGAGAAAGAAAGGGAGAAAAAAAAACCCCCCTCCGAAAGGAAAAAAGGAAAGAAAAAGAAAGAAAAAAGGCCGGGGCTTGGATCCGAGTCGTTCCAGTCCTACACTGCAACCGAACGCGCTTGCATGTACGTCTCTCAACCTGTCTGTCTTGTCTGTCGGTGTCTGTCTGTCTTAGAGGTACCTACACTCATTACAGGTACCTCCCAGGCGCCAAGGTGTACATCCTCCAGGCAGGTAATTAGGGCATATGCATGTACCTTGGGTCAATTTCCGAGTTTCTGACCAGACCCGATTTAGGTTTAGGCCGAGTGACGGTATATTAGGGACGGTTGTGTCTTTTTTTTTTGCGCTTGCGCAAGTAGGCTATTGGTAAAACTCCCCCAAGACCCATTACCTAATGAATGCAGGCAAGGCATTAAACTGCCACATGGTCAGCGCCCCATACCGACCATCGTGCAATCCAATACCTCTGCCCAGGTTGAGCATGCGAAGTGTGAGACACCATCTACATGTCACTACCACCACCGCTATCGTCGCCGTCGTCATCGTCGTCTCTCCCCGGGTCTCTCTCTCCTTGCCCACCCACCACCTTCAACGCGGCCCGCCATACGATGAGCCATACGATGACGGCAATATATCCAAGGCGCGCGCGTCAGCGACCGTCGCAGAGGGTTGTCGACCGGTTCCACGACCGACGAGAGTGACACCCCCATCTAGTCACCTACGCGAACCCGGCGGTGCATACCTGTCCCATCTGGGCCGCATCAAGAGATCATGCATGCAGCCCTGTATGGGCTCGTCCTGTGTCATCACCGGGCACTTGTTCTGCCCTACGGTGGCATTTTGGTACCACCCTCCGACACCTCGGTTGAAACACTCCGATCAGGGGGGGCTCGGCCGTCGGCCGCTCCCAAACGCGGTTGGGAGCAAGCAGCCCAGGCGAATCCTCTCGTGCTCTCGTCCGTATATAGTGCTGCGCGTGCGCCCCTATGCGCCGACGAATGCATCCGTGGTAGGGCGCCGGGACGAGTTGGGTGAAGGCAGTTGGATGAGGGAGGGATGGATGGATGGATGGATGAATGGATGGATTTGACCACAACCGTCCGACCGCCACCCGGCCAACTAGTACGTCCCACGTAACCTGCCCAACCTCTAGCCTAGGACTCGGAAACGTAGCCATTGGCGGCTCCCGCCAGCGCGACGCTCTAAAAATGGCAGCACGGCAGCCCAGCGGGCGGCGCCGGGGAGGAAATTCGTATTGCAGGGCCACATGACCGGGCCAGCCCTCATTGGTCACCCCGGGTCGCTCACAGGTGGCGCTCCCAACCCGAGAGATGGCCGTAGCCGGATTCGGGAAACCCGAGATCGATACCATCATCTCGACGCACCTTGTATTAGCCGTCGCCTGTCTATCTAATCGCCGGCCAAGGAGAACCCGCGTAGAGATGGGACGTATCTGCGATGTTATGTGCCGAGGCCGTCCGCTATGTCGACGCCAACCTACCTCGGGTACATACCCAAGTCTATTGTGCTATGTAAGATTGTGAGCATACATACGGATGTGCCCGATACCGCCTAGCTACCATAAGATAGCCTTCCCGCTGCCGACCGCGTGAGGTTAACGTCTCCTCGTTCGCCACGTAAGACCCCGGATGGATCTGATGCAGTTAGCAGACTTCAGTCTCACTCTCACACGCTGTCTACATAGGTACGTGGTAGATGGGATAGACGAGCAATAGGATTGACACCTGATTCAGGTACATACCTACGCTAAACTCCAGCTATACTAGTGTCCTCTAGCAGGTCGACAGCTGAGGGAACGGAACGGACGGTCTTTTAAGACAACCACCTACCTAGATATTATACCTACCTACCTCTTAATCCTCACCGGCCTACCTGCTGCGCGCAGGGTGCGCACGGCGTACGTGCCTAGCTATGCCTCTACCACAGGTCCCAGAGATCGTGACGAAGGGGATCGGTTCAGAAAGGCTTCAGCTTCGCCTGCCGCCTCCTGGTCCTCGTGTTAGCCATGCCTAGGCAATCTTTCACGCCCTCCTACGTCTATGCCTGCTTACTGATGGCATCTCAGCTCATCGGTAAGCACAAGCCCCTCTTACCATCAGCGCAGCCACTATCACCTCTGCCACAGCTCGCTAAGCTTAGCATGAGGCTAAAGGCCTGAAAACAAGGCCGCCGGCCGGCCATGGACTCCGAGGGTTCGCGGCTCTGGATGCCGTGCCTCTCGAAGAGGACACACCCGCCTACACGTCCGCCCGCAGGCTTGCTTGCCTACCTACCTATATATGATCTAACTAACATGGGCCGGCTTCAGTCTTAACGCGTGCATATACACAGGCCGACGGACCGACAGCATTACTTGTCTGAAAGCACTAGGGCGCCGGCGGCCGCATGACTTCTTATATACTATCCCCCCGTATCCAGCCCTAACGACGGCTCGAAAACCAAAGGGTGGCATTATTATGACGGCAACCCTTGCATGTGGCTTGCCCTAACAGATCAGCCATGTCGCGATCCATCGGGGTCAAGGGGCTGGCCTGCGTAAGCGTCGGTTGGATTTCCCCGTCCTTGAGCCCCGTTCCATCTACCTATATGGCGAAGTAGTCAAGCTCGCGGGGGGAGCAGGCGTTTCGCTACGACTGTTTCCTGATCACGGTCCCCCGTCGGCAAACGGGCGAGAATCGCCTCGCATGTTGTCCATCTCCAAATTTTTGACCTCCCCTCCGGTGGCCAGGTCACATCATAGGAGTCCCTATATCGAGGGCAAGGTGACGGTGTCACTTTATCCGCGTATGGCCAGCCACGGACGGTTTCCGCGTCAGACGCTTGAGGCGCAATCGAAATAGACACCTATTCTCCCATTCTAGGACCAAGTCGAATCCGTGCGCATCCAACCCCTAATAGCATTGTCCTACATGTAGAAGGAAGAAACCCCCTTTCGTGAGACAGCCCTCCTTCCACCTGCTCTATTCGCTTCAACCAGGGAAAAATCCCCCAAGCATAACTAACCTCTACCTCCTACCCTCTAATCTAAGGCCTGCCTCCCACATGCCCCCTCGGGCTGGTTAGAACCGTAAGAAACATATATTACATCGCGCCTCGTGCCAGCTCACTGAACGACTAGTCACATATTTCGGTATGTTTGGTTACACGCCATACTTCGAACGAGGGGGGCGCGGGGTTATGAAGAGACATAATTCAATCACCTGTCGCGAATCTCGATCCTTCGTCATGGCCGACGACGGGGTCGGCAAGAAGCAAGATCAACAAAGTAGCTGGCCAGAGTACAGGCTTTGTTACGCATATCACGTACAAACCGTCCAGCTCGTCGTAAGATATTCGGTCATATTTATTCGTTCTTTTCTTTTAATCCTCTCTATAAAGTCACCGACTCGCTTGTAATGCTTGGCGGGGTTGGACTTTGTGCGGGGGGATCCCAACAACCAGGGAAGCACGCGCTCGTAGCCGTTTCGATGCAGTTGAGGCTGTCAGCTGCGAAGTTCAGCTTTTATGACAGCCTAGGACCAGGTTGTGCCGTAGCGATCGAATGCTACCCCCGGCATACCACAGCCCGCGGGAGGGTGTGGGAGGGTGTGGTCCAATATTGTTCGCAGCGGGATCCAGCATGAACCCCCCCGTTTTAGGTGCCGTACGCCATACCTCGTGATAACAGCAACCTCTAAAGAGAAATTCCGGTGCCTCTGACACAAAACACCTAGCTCTGGCGCGCTGTCATCCGGACTACGATCTTAGAGACAGGAATGATGGCGTATTGCTCTCAGCTGAGCCCGCGTCGGCTTGGAGTTAGCATTGGGACGAGGGCCATGCGTGGCTCAGGGTCATTCCTCCAGAAGAAAGGAATCCTTCCATGAGCTCGTCCTAGTTCTAGCTGGCCATCGTTATAAAAGGGTTGGCTTCTCGACCCGGCGAAAAAACGCTTGAGAAGTGGTCCATCGGGTGCCATAACGAGTCAAGATGAAGTTGGCAGCGACTGTTGCGCTGGCTAGCGCCGCCATCTCCATCGTTGGTGCGAGGTTCGTCTTGGACATTCCTCAGGTCTTCTAATCGAATCTAATAGGCAGTAGCAAGGTCGACATCAACATAACGGTCCCTCGTCTCCCGCGGCAGAACAACTACCCACCCAGCGGGCCACAGCTCACCGCGAGACCCCCTCCAAAGAAGTCCTATGAATACATCATTGTTGGCTCTGGTGCCGGTGGATCTCCTCTTGCAGCTCGCTTAGCACTCGCCGGACATAGCGGTAGGCGTATTCCGAGGCTGTCGACCCTGCAGCCGTCTCTTTACACCACTCTAACCCCCCCCTTCTCTTTAAATAAGCCCCTGAGATTTAGGGAAGTAGCAGCAGCTGATACCCTTCGTAATAGTGCTGCTAGTTGACGCCGGAAGTGACCGCGGACGTTCGCGAGAGGTCGAGATCCCATCTCTATATCTCGCAGCTGCAGAACGGAATGATCTCAGCTGGAGCTTCTTCGTGCGGCATTTCGACAACGAGACACAGACTAGGCGAGACCGTAAGCTAACGTACCGTACCCCTAATGGCGACTTATACAGCGGCGTGGAGCCCCCTAAAGGTTCGCAGGTGCTCGGAAACTTATACCCCCGCGTGGGTGGCCTAGGAGGTTGTACCGAGCACTTGGCTCTGCTACCCATCTTGCCGGCCAACAGCGACTGGGATAACATCAAGAAACTTACCGGCGACCGGAAATGGGACGCAAAGAACATGAGGGGATACTTCAAGAAACTAGAAAAGAACCAATACCTGACCCCTAAAGAGGACGTCACTGGGGCCCACGGGTTCAAGGGCTGGCTAGCGACCACGATAGAGCCTCTAGAGTTTTTCACCCGAGACTCGGCAATGGTTTCTATCTTTCTTTCCGCCTTGTCTACCGTGAACAAGCGGGCCGATGGTTTGTTGAGCAGTGCCCGTAGCACTGTTGGTAGAGCTGTCGAAGATGTTGCCAGCAAGGTGAGAGGGAAACGCTGCGCTGGAGAGAATTCTAAAAATAATCTAACATCGTCTTCGTTAGGTGCTGCCGCCGAATTCCTCTGTGTCTGTCGCTGAATCCCTGAGAAGGGTACGCTCACCTGGCACCAGCCTATCCCCCCTTCCCTTTCCAGCACTCATATATACAGAATGGGAGAGAGGGAAAGAGATCCTCGAGTACTAACTAAGGGGCCAGGTCCTGGCTTACGACATAAACAACAACTCTCCAAACCGTGACAGCGCCACAACCGTCAGCCGGATCCCCCTGTCCGTAAGCTCGCCTGACGGCAGGCGTTCCTCGCCGCGCGACTGGGTCTACGAGATCGCCACGGCGAAGAACCGCGACGGCTCGAAGAAATATCGCCTCGATATCGCCCTAAACACGCTCGTGACCAAGGTCAAATTCGACGCCCGCTCCGGCCGCGCCAAGCCGAAGGCCACCGGCATCGAATACCTGTTCGGCGAGTCCCTGTACCGAGCTGATCCCCGGTCCAGCACCTCCGGAGGCAAGACGGGCATTCCGGGATCCGTAACCGCTACTCGCGAGGTCATTGTAGCCGGCGGCGCATTCAACACACCACAGGTGAGTATTGAATTACCCTATGCGGTTTCCCTTGAAAAGTTCCATACAAAAGACACCCTGGGATGGCAAACCTGAAAGATCTCGCCCCTTTATCTTTCACTGCATATCTGCGCCTTTTCCCTTCCCCTATAACCCCCTCCTCCAAGAACTCCGATTTCTGACTCGCGGCCGTGGAAACCACGCAGATCCTAAAGCTGTCAGGGATCGGGCCGGCGGCCGAGCTGGCGCGGTTCGGCATTCCGGTGGTCAAGGACCTGCCGGGGGTCGGAGGCAACCTTCAGGACCGGTACGAGGTAGGCGTGACGGCGGAGGCGCCGCGCAACTTCAACCTCTTCGACGGCTGCACCTTCATCACAACCGAGGACGACCCGTGCTACGCCGCCTGGCGCAGCACGCGGCCGGGGCAGGGGCAGTCACTCCTCGCTCGGGGCCCCTATGCCACCAACGGCGTTGCAGTCGGCCTGTGGACGCGCTCGTCCGTCGCGGGGCCCGAGCATGACCTCGTGAGTACCAGCCTTCTCCTCCCCCACCCATATACGTTGCGAGAGAGCGGGAGAAAGAGAGAAACGAATTCAGACCAGAGGCCTAGCGGCTAACCCGATCGCACATCTAGTGGGCGGGCGGGGTGCCGGGCCTGTTCCAGGGCTACTTCCCGGGGATGACGCAGACGGTGATCACGCCGACGCAGCGCAACTACTTCACGTGGCTGGTTCTGAAGGCGCACACGCGCAACAACCTGGGGCGGGTGAACCTGACGAGCGCGGACCCGCGGGAGCCGCCGCGGATCGCGTTCCATAACTTCGGCGAGGGCGGCGGGCCGCAGGCGGCACGCGACGCCGACCGCGACGTGCGCGCCGTCGTCGAGGGCATGCGCTGGGCCCTGGACGTGTTCGACGGCGCCAAGGGCGCGCAGGGCCTCGAGCGCGTCTGGCCCCCGCGCCACGTCGCCTCCGACGCCGACCTCGCCCAGTGGGTCCGCGACGAGGCCTGGGGCCACCACGCCTCCTGCAGCTGCCCCATCGGCGCCGACGCCGACCCCCTGGCCGTGCTCGACGGCCGGCTCCGCGTCCGCGGCGTCGACGGCCTGCGCGTCGTCGACGCCTCTGCCTTCCCCAAGATCCCGTAAGTATTTCCCTCTCTCTCTCTCTCTCTCTCTGTCGAGATCCCACCGCACGACGTACCTAGTCCGCCCATGTGCTAACCGCCACCCCGCGCAGCGGCACCTTCCCCGCCCTCGCCATCTACATGCTGGCCGAGAAGGCGGCCGACGACATCCTCGCTGACGCGAGGTAGGACGGCGACGCCTAGGTAGGCAGGGACCCGGGGCTTCCTCGCGGTAGGTAGGGAAAGGTGTGTGTATGAGGCTACAGTGTATATATAAATACGTAGACGAGCAGGCGGGCAGACACGGAGGGCAACCTTGAATTCTTCGGTGTGGTATCAGGGAAGGGGGGAAGGGAGGGGTTGGCCGGTTGTTTTGTCGTTATTCGCCCGTTCTTGTCTTCGCGTCGACTCGGCTTCCATTAATAGGCATGTCTTCCTTCCGGCACCCTGTACAGCAGGAACCGCCCCCCGGTGGTCGCACATGTATCGGTATTCAACATCCCAAGCCTTTGTATCCGACAGTACGAGAAAAGAGAAGCCTGCGTTGTGCGAAAATCCCAGGTCCGAAAAGGGGTAGCAGGGGCCGTAGATTCGCGTGAGCAGAGAAACACCCCCTGGGGGCTCGCGACTAACTCGTCCGATAGCTTGGCTCCTCACGCACCAAGAACAGAAAAGTATATGTCTTTACCAGGCTTTGAACCCCCCCCCCCCCCCCCCTTCCCCAAAGGGCAAAAGCAACGGCCGCGGGTGCTAGCGACGCCCAGGCCCCTCTGCCCTAGCCCCCGTGGAGGAGGGTGGGCAGCGCCGTACTCTGGCAGCGGACGCCTTCAGCCGTATCAGAACAGCAGGCAGCACTGCTCGATGGTATGGTGCGGCTGGCAGGTCTCAGCCATTGCTTGCGAGCCCCTTCGTCTATTGTGCTCTATAACCCTTCCCCTCGGCCCTCGACCTGCCGGCGGTATGCCGGCCGACTGCTCGAGCTATCGGATAGGTAGCTAACAGCACGGGGATCTCTGTACCCCAGGTGGTTATGAGGCTTGTATATGCTGGTACCGCGTGAATTTGTTCTTGTCCTGTGTCCCGTCACTGTGCTCTCCGAGCGATATGCAAATCCATATAAACTTGCCGATCCGGGGTCGGGGGGGGAGGATGGGCGAAACGTGCACGCACGTACTAACTGCCTGGCTCTCTGAATAACATACTACCCCGGATCTCTTCATGATATACATATTCGTAATACATACACACTAACTCCATTCCATATCCGAGGGAAATGTTTTTTTATATATATAAAAAAGCCATCAGCCGGTATATTTGGTATATATGACGCCAGATCCCCATCCATGCCGTTTCTATCCATGTAGCTCTATGCGGCCCTATGCGTCTAGTATACTCGGATAGTTATATATATAGAGAGAGCTCTGTTAGATACGCAACCGGTTCCCGACGAGCAAGCCTGCGTACGCGATGAGGCGGTACACGGTGCCGATGACGAACAGGAATAGCATGTTGCGCCAGTGCCCGTCGAGGCGGAAGCCGAGGATCTGTGCCGTCAGATCGACGTCGTACAGGTAGCGCAGCGGCTCGACCATCTGGCCGAAGTAGAGCTCCGCGAGCCACGTGCCCGGCGACGCCCGCCACAGCCACTCCACGTGCCACCCCTGCACGCTCGACAGCGGCGGCGCCGCCCCCGACAGGATCCCGACGATCAGCGAGATCATCGTCGCGAGCAGCGGCGCGTCCTCCCGCCGCACCAGCATGCTCACGCAGCTCGCCAGCCCGTAGATGCAGTAGAAGTACGCCAGGTTCGCGAAGAAGGCCGTGCCCCACGGGATGATCGGCACCGCCAGCAGCAGGGTCAGCGTCGAGAAGTGCATGCACCCCACCGCCATCCGCGGCACTACCGAGACCGCCTTGGCCAGGTAGTACGCCGCCCTCGAGTGGCCTGCCTCCGACTCCCGCCGGTACAGTAGTAGCTCCTCCGAGAAGACCCGGACCCCCGGTGCTGCCGACACAAGACCGATAGCGATGGCCATCAGTAGTGACAGCTCCGGTACCGACTTGAAATCCGTCGCGAGCGACAAGACGTCGTACGGCTCGTTGTAGATGCCGGTGAACAGCACGCCCTTCTTGGAGTGCTCGGCCAGACCGAGGAGTGTTCCCGCTAGCGACGCCAGGCCCATCTCGAAGCAGAAAGCCGACTTGGCGCGCCACTGCTGGAGCATGGCACGCTTTAGGCAGAGCCAAAACTGCTTCCAGTGCGGCGCGCCACGTATCCGTAGCAGTTCCCGGTGCATCGAGTTGTTCTCCGCGATGGAGGTGCGCGAGGACAGCATCGAGGCGTACTTTTCCCGAATGGTGGCGTTCTGGCGGGATTGGGCCCAGTTGGCGATGAGCGCTTCCTTGGAGATGTCGCCGAGCCTCTTGTAGGCGCGGCCGTTGCCAGTGATGATATCGGTTACGACGTCGCCGAAGTTGCTGTGCTGGGGGAAGCTGAAGCCGATGTTTTCGAAGAACTGCTGTACGTTGTCTGCGGGCCCCTCGTAGATGATCTCCCCGTTGGCCAGCAGGACCAGGTCGTCGAGCATCTCAAAGATCTCCATCCGTGGCTGATGGATAATGACGATGACCGAGATACCTAGTCGCGCAATCGCCTTGAGTGTTCGCATAATAGACGACGCAGCGGTGGCATCTAGGCCGCTAGTAGGTTCGTCGAGGAAAATAGCCATAGGTGCTGCGGCGAGTTCCATCCCGATGCTCACCCGCTTCCTCTGACCGCCGCTGATGGTCGGCTTCCCTACACTGCCCACCAGAGAGTCCCGCACGTGAGACAATTCCAGGCAGTCGATGACCGAGGTAACGTGTGCCTGTATTTCGCTGTCCTTCCATGCCCGCGGCAGGCGTATTCTAGCCGAATGGAGAATGTTTTCGTATACAGTTAACTCGGGGAGCACTACATCATCTTGCGGCACGTAACCGATGAGCTTCTTGTATTTGTTAATCTTCCCGGGTACGTTATTAATCATAACTGTACCGCTGGTGCTTGTCGCCTTTCCCATGAGCACGTTGACGAATGTGCTCTTCCCGGCACCGGAGCCGCCCATAACCGCGGTTAGAGACCCGCGATCGATAGACCCCGACACGTTTTGTAGGATCGGTTTTGCCATGCCCTTAGGATGGAAGCCAAGGTCGGTATAGGCGAACGATAAACCAAAATGAGCAGCATCGGTTGTTTTTCGCATGGATTCGACGAACGCCCGAAGCTGCGGCGAGAAGCCGCTCTCCCTATCCTCTATCGTCGAGCCTCCCAGGCCCGGGAAGTCGAGTACCGCCTCAAAACCAGTCCACCCATCTGCACTAGGCATATAGGTAGCCTGCATGGGGAGCATCTCGCGGTCAGACTCCGGGGATATCTGTTTATAGCCTGAGATATTACCCATGAATGTAACCCTAGATTTACGCTTATCGACGGTCGATTTCATGCGGGTTCTCCAGAAGCGTTTGCGAAGGCCATACCAGATCAGCCCGGCCGCGAAAATAATGTCGACGCTGGCCAGAACGAAGACCGGTATTAAGAAGCGCTCGAATGTCGATTCCTCGGGGCAAAGGCTTCCGATACTGCACGGAGTTGGAGTCGGAGCTCCGGGCTGACAATACGTGCCGGCCGGGCACGGGATCATCTCTGTACCGCCGGACGAGGTCGGACAATAGAACCCTTGCTGGCAGACGACAGGCTCAAAGGGACCCATCCCGATGTTCCTGCCTTCGAAGGTGCAGGCGAAGCCGCCCAGCCTCGCTATTTGACACTCTGTAATGGGAGGGCAAAATTGGGGCAACGAGTTCACCGTGTTATTAGCACCTGTATTATAATAATTATCAGTACGTCCGTTCGACCGAAGAATCCACAGGCGTTATCTTACAAAAAAAACCGTCGCTACATCCCTTGACTTGCCAGCTCGTGACACTCTGGATCTGCATCGGGACCGCACCGGGCCTCCAACAGGGAGCAGCATCCACGGGAGGCTCTTCGGCTACGATCGCTTCCGCCGCCCTGTAATACGATGTCGAGAATGCCGTGTGGTTCTTTCCGGTGCACGCCTGATCCCAGACGCTGAGCTGGCTAGGCGTATAATCAACCAGAGAGCCAAGGCCCGGATCCCACTTGAGAGTTCTGCTGGTGTCTGGGCTGTTCGACGCATCCCACATGGGGAGGCCTTCTTTGCTGCCGCTGTGTAAAGCATTGAACCATTTCCCAGTCGTCACCGTATACACGCCCTGCGTCTGATTCCCGATACATTGCCACGATGCGTTGTCGCTGTCCAAGATCTCCGGCCCGCGCAGGGCACAAAGACAGGCCTGGGTGTCGAGGAAAACCGGCCCTTCTGGGAGTTCTTGCGGCAGGAAAGGGTCCTGAGGAAGACCTGGGCCTCCTCCCTGGGAGAACAGATTCTCCCACATTTTAACGATGCCGTATGCGTATCGTCGGCAGCGAGCACGATTCGGTCGAGGCGACACAACTCCGGCTCAGCGAAGGATAACGCATCTTGGCAAGCATCGCGAAGACGTCAAGGAGTAGAAAAACAGCCATGATGGCCTACAAAAGGCACACGCCCCCAAGGGCCGTGCCGAGCTACAGCTCCTCGAAAAGGGGATAGTCAGGCATGGGAAATGACCGGTGGTGGCTGGGTAGGGTGGTGAAGTTGAAAGATCCGCAACCAAGTACTCGTCAGGTAGTGGCCAGCCTACGGGCACCCCTGTTCTGCTCGATAGACAGCAGCTGTTCGCCCTACCAGCCCTACCAGCCCTGAAAGTCGGATACTGATGCGATACCTATTGTTTTCGCAACTCGGCATCCTCTGAGCTGGGTCCATGGGCCTATTGATGGATCCCACCCAAGGCGCATTAGTTTGTAGTACGTTGGACGTCATCCGCACGGCGGCGTAAGATTTGTCAAGGCTACGAGGAAGGACGGGAAAGTGAACAAGGGTTCATGGTATAGTCGGTCAGGAGTTGCAGGACTCGGATTGGTGTCGAATCAGTGAGGACCTCGACGACAAGGCTTTTTCGTCATACCGGCGTACCTCGTACGGAATGCACCAGGAACACGTGTATACTCATATAGACAACTCAGCCCACGGAAACAGCGACGAAAAGCACATCCTCTCCTTCTTAACAGGGCGCCCATGCCAGAATTTGAGATGCGGCAGGAAATTAGAGTCACGCAACCACCAAATCAACACCTACGGCCATTGGCCATGAGCTCGAACTACGTATTAGTTCGCACGATGAAGCTGGGCGGTGTACCGAAAAGGAGACATGGCCTATGTGGACTTCGGACAGTAGCCAAGGGATGCTCGACTCGGACTCGGGCTCTGGCGGCGGTGCTTGCCATACGTGTATACACAGAGAGGGCTGATCCATCCCGTCGCAGACGTCGAGTACACGTCCAGGGTGGCGTAGCTAGGCTGATCTTTTCCTTGTGTTCATATAACACACGATGGTGCGCGCACGCTAGGCTTGAGCGTATGCGGATGCCGAGGTGGGCGCAGGATCTTTGGCCAAGAATTTGCGGAGAAACCCGGCGGGATCTGTGACAGAGCCGCCCCTGGCTGGTGGCGGCGCAGCTTCGACAGCCAGTGGTCTGAAGAATCCTCACTCATAGCTCAAAGCTACGATATTATATAGGTATTCACTCCCAATGGGCAATCTGCCTCTCGTAGGAGCGCTGCTTCGCCCCACGTAAGCCGAGATACCCGTGGCATCTTTCTTCCTTTCCTCCTTTTTTTTTCCCCCACTGGCTGTGAAGAAGATGCTAGCATCCTTATCGCTGGTAGGCCCACATACCCGTCCCATCATCGCTCAAATGTATCAGTGCCACTATAGTAGCAAAAGAGCTACCACAGTAGCCTGTGCGTGCTCGCTGTGTAGGTCAGGTTGGCGAGTCTTTATAGTCTGGGACTAAATGCCAGCTAAAGGGCCCCTTGTCTGTGGCCGGTTGCTTGGGGGCAACCCCATCCCAGTCACAGGTTTCAGCTCGGTGGGGACGATGAAAATGGAAGCCCGGCGGCTGACAGGATTGATCAGTCGGGCTGTGACGCCACACGTTGGACCAAAATAGGTATTTGTTTTTTTTTTCTCCCTCGTTGGCGCGGTATGAATCGACGACAGCCATCATCGGCTCAACACCAAAAACGGCTCGGCGTCGGCGTGGGTACAGAGCATAGAATACGAGTAGGTATGTTCGACCTATGCCAAGGCAGACAGCGGTGAGATGTATAGTATACATCTAAAAGGGAGAAGGCACCGATAGAGGAATGGCCCCCAAATTTGCCTGTCTAAACGGGGGGTTTCAATTACGGAGTCGCCATAGTTAGCACTTAGGTATTTGATGTTGTTTAGGTGAGTGGCTACCTACGTCACATACCATCTGTCACAGGACCACGGGCCACCCCCCCGCGGGCCACCCTGCTCCCCACCAAAAAACGGAAAAAGTCGCTATTTTTAAACACGTATAACGTTATGAATATAAGATTTAAAGGTTATAAGTTATATCAATCGAATTGCCTTTTTAAGCTCTTTAAGTAAATATAAGTTATATAATACCGAACGGGGTTATAATCTAAATATAGACGGTGAAACTAAGGTGAAAGTTTTGAAAATATATAATAATTTTAAGTTTATAAATAATGAACCGATATTAAATTATTTTTTAAAATGAGTTTGATTTTTAAAATTAGTAATATATATATACTCCATATATATAAATATACTTCTAAAAATATCCATATTAATATATATAATATTATATTTAATATAATATTATAGTATTATAATATACCTATTTCTCTTTAGCATTCTATATATGAAACTTAAAATATAAAATATATATAATATATTTTATTTTTCTATTACTTTCTCTATATAATAGATTATAAAAATTATAAATTTAAAGTTTATTTTTATAATCTTTTCGCAATGAAAATATTAATATATTTTATTAATACTTATATAAATAATAAAAATTCTATTCGATTTACATTACGTAATATTCATACTATAATATTATATTTATGACTTATATAATGATATAAATAAAGAAAACCTTTACTAAATTAGATAAATATATTTATTATTAATTTAATATTATATATTATATATATTTATAAATAAATTCTTACATATATAGTTTCAAATAACCTTAAAATGAATAGTATTTAACTTTTAATTAAGTAATAAATATATAGGTATATTTTATTTATAAATAAAATATAAACCTGGTTAAAGAATAATTAATTATATAACCTTTTATTTAGCCGAATTTTAATGTATTTCAATAGCTTATTATCTTTACTATACCTTTAAAATATATACTTTAAATATATATTATATATAAATATAGATATTTAAAACATAATAAGTAATATTTCATAAATTATATATTATATAACGTTAAAATATTAAAGAAATATATATATTATTATTAAGATTATATACCTTTTTCATTTAATTATTACATTTAATATATAAGTATTATTAATACTTTTCATTATATACCTTTTAGAAGAGTGGGTAAGATTTATGAAAATATAATTATTATAATTCTTAAGCTTTATTTAATAAATATAATTAATTTTTAATAAGTAAATATTATTATGAGATATAAAAATCTTATATCTATATTAAGTAAAGAATTCTACTCGTTATAAGCCGTAATATCTAAAGAAACTTATATCAATCTAAAGAGCTTAAAAAGACAATTCGACTGATATAACTTATAACCTTTAAATCCTTATATTCATAACGTTATACGTGTTTGAAAATAGCGACTTTTTCCGTTTTTTGGTGGGGAGCAGGGTGGCCCGCGGGGGGGTGGCCCGTGGTCCTGTGACAGATGGTATTTCCTTCGTTGCGCGTAAAGCGCTCGACAGATAAGGCACCAACTTAGGCCTGGGAGACAACGAGCCCTGTAAACGGGCTACTGAGATCAGAGGAGGGAAACCCCCCCACGAACTAAGAACAGAGAAACGAACTGGGAATTGCCCTCGCAGGGAGGAGAGAGGAGATACAGAATGGGCCGCGCAATGCGAAACGAAGAACAGAGATGCTAGATGGGGAGCCAAAAGCTGTAAATAACCTAGCCTAGCACACCCCCAATACCCCACGGGAGGTCACGGGATAATAGCCTCAACAGGCTGTCCCCACGGGCGTTAATTATCACGACTACTACTATCTACGTCACATCGCCTACCTGTGAGCTAGCTGAGGTAAGTTAGCTGAGGTAAGCCAAGCGCCTACGTAGGCTAGGCAGAACTAGGGATGATGTGCTTCACATGGCAGACACGGGGAACGAGGATCGGGGATCGGGGACGTGCTACGGTACGTGCACGCCATTCGGCGGAGCAGGAAATACTCCGAGTCGGACGCAGAAAATACAGCGATCGGCCGTGGCAACGTGGGAAGACCTCGAGTTCGTTCGAAAATGGCAGGCAATGGCAGACGATTACCCCGCGATGATTTCCGTCGTAGCTCGGAGCCAAGAGAACGGAAGAGAGGAAGAAACATCTACCTATATCTGTAAGTATACACACCTACCAGGCAGGTAGGTAGGAGGTAGGTAGGTGGGTGGCTTCAACGAAGGCGCTGGGGTCTATCATCGACATCCATTCCTTATATGTACTATTACTATGTACATACATGCATCTACGCACGGAGGGTCCAGCCGCCGCGAGGAGCAATACCCTCGCCAGCCCGCGCCCACCGAGCCCCTCGCAACGGCAGATCGGGCGTTACTGGGCATGACGTTGACCCGCACTCGGTCGAGGTTACCGAGGGGTTAGCGTCTCAGTCGAGGTTGAGGAAGGGATAGAATCAAGGCAGGCGAGGCGCCAGGATGCGAACGGGTCGTCGCCGCACCACCCAACCCTGCAGATGGCGCCGGAACCACTCCCCGATCCCCAGACAATCGCCAAGACGTCCATTGAGGGAACCGCCCGTGGTCCCTACCTCTGCTACGGAGTGCATATCCCCATCGACCCAGGACGGGACCAACATGGCAAGCCGACCCTTGAGCGGCTCGAGGCAGATCCCACACCGTGTGGGATGTCGTAACCAGTTGACCGCAGACTATGCGTCGTCGAGAAGGAAAAAAAAAAGCCGCACGAAAGGCCCGATAGGGTGGGGGGCCCGGAGGGGAGGGGGAATGGGGAGGGGGAAGGGGAGGGGGGGACGGTGAGGTGCAGTGGATCAAGCCTCAGAGCTTCCTAAAATGCACTTGCATACGGTTCGGTTCCCGCTGCAGATCGGAGTTACGGAGATCGATCGACTCGCCTTCTTCCTAGCCTACCTCGATAAGTTGTCGCCAGGGAGGTCATGCACTTACGCTCGTGATCTTCGACAAGAGCCCGGGGCGGTTCGCGGATAAATGGGGTGCCAGCGGCAGAGGAACGTCGAGTGCATATCGAGCGAGTGTGCGTTGCGCTTCCTACCCTTCCTCACGTCGGCACCATTATGCTCTTCTCGTTATAACCCGCACATGGGTCACTTTCGGAGGGGGACTGGTTAGGTAGGACGAACGCTCCCTTCTGTCTTGAGGAGGTCGTCGTAGTAACTTGCTTACTATCTACGTTTTATACGATATCCGGACACGGGTCAGGCCAAGCTGCGCCCAGCGTTCGTGATCATCATCTGTGGAAGTGAGAAGTGTCGAGTTCTACCTACATATAGTATATGGCATTTATATCCCGCGAGGGACATCTTGACGTAGATATTAAACCGCGCATAGGACGGGAGCAGGAGCTACCGCAGCTTGGCTGTCGATGCCAACCTCTTTTGGACAATTGCGAGCGTCGACTTGGGAACTCGTAGACGATGGCCAAGGACGAGAACTCCCGTCAACAGTGCTAGGCTCCCCGCCTGGTGCGCAGCAGCGAGCGAGATCGGGACCATGTAGATGAGCGTCGTGATGCCGAGGGCGACCTGCAGACACACCAGGTGCACGATGCCCGTCGTGCCCTTCTTGGCATTCCTGGGGAGCACCGCCGCGATCCGTCCGGTCCTTGAGTACGCGAACAGTGCCAGGACGGCGCAGAAGGTTGTCGTGGCGAGGATACGATGATCCAACTGGACCAGGCTCGGGTTCTCCAGCAAATTCCGCCACCACAAGTCGGACCCATCCTCCCGACGAGAGTAGAACTTATCCCAGAGCTCAGACCGCGGCGGGGTCAGGCCAACACCCATCATGGGAAACTCGTTGTATATGAGACCGGCGTCCAGCCCGGCGACGAGCGCGCCCGAGAGCACAGTCACGAAGACGAGGACTGTGAGGGCTGCTACGGACCGCCGGAACGGCGCGATTACTGGGTTCTTTAAGGCCTCGATGGCCTTGGACGCGACGGCAGGGTCGGCGAGCAAGCGGTGGGTGCGGAGGATGCGGAGGCCGGCAAGCAGCATCCAGGAATAGCAGACGAAGGCGGCGGCAAGGTGGGTAGCGAGGCGATACTGAGACACGCGGGGGTGGGATCCGGGCGCGAAGAGGTCGTCACGGAGCCCGGACTTGACCATCCACCAGCCAATAAAGCCCTGGAAGCCGATGAGGGCGGATATACCGAAGAGGTGTGCAGCTGTGCGAGGAGAGACGCGGCGGCGAGCCACAAAGTAGACAGCGGGTAGGACGAAAGAAAGGCCGACGAAGCGACCCCAGAGCCGATGCGTCCACTCCATGTAGTAGATCTTTTTAAACTCATCGAGGTCCATATGCGAGTTGAGCATGCGGAACTCGGGCGAGGCGCGGTACTTTTCGAACTCAGACTCCCAGTCGGCCTCGGTAACGGGCGGCAGGGAGCCGGTGACGGGCCTCCATTCTGTAATGCTGAGACTGTGTTTTTATCGTATCGTAAGACGTGGTTAGCGGGTTGCGGCGCGGACATGGGTACATCTACGTATGCACGGGAGAATTACCCCGACTCGGTCAGCCGCGTGAGCCCGCCGAAGACGACGATGCCAAAGACGCTGGCGGCGCTGCCGATCAGCCAGTACGCGACCGATCTAGAGCTAGTCTCGGGAAAGGCGCGCGCGGCGGCCTGCGCGGCTACGCCGGCCGCCGCGGGGGTCGGGACAGCGCTGGAGGTGAAGAAGCGAGAGAACCGAGCCTGCGAAGAGACGGCCGAAGAAGCCGACTCGCTACTCGCGTATCGCACATGCGGGGGGAGCCGGCCTGGCCGGAGCGGCCGGAGGACCCGCGACGGAGCGACCCGCGGCTGCTGGCGGAGGAGACATTGGCGACAGACGAGCTGGCTAGGAACCAGCCTAGGCAGCGCCCTACATAATAACTCTGGGGTCCGGAGCGGCATGGCTCCGTATGACGACGACGAGAGCCTCCCGCTATGCCAAAAACCTGGATGAGGAGAAAAAAGCAAATGGGAAGGTCTTCATTTCCAATCATACGATTACATAACGACCGTGGGCAGACCTCGACCTGTGCCACATCCCTAGCCACGCGAATACCCCTCCTCGGCCCCCCAAGCCACATCGGAGAACCGGCCGACCTGTCCCCCGCCTTACCCAGCTCGTGTTATTGGCTATTATTAGGCAGGTTTAGACTGGCTCAAGGCCCATCCCCTTTATTATACCTGCCTAGCACCTCTTCGGATCCCGAAACCCAATTTTAACAACTTCATATCCCGAATCTCGACGTCGAGCTACTCTTGCAAGCAGAGAGCGGACAAGCCGATTCTAACCAGGGCTATTCGCAAGCACCTACATATACTATTACATCGGAAACGCGCGCAACATGAAAATCCACTGCTACCCTTCCGTATTCTGGGCCGCGTCGGTGAAAAGAATTCGCACTGTTACCTTTTTTTAATCCTCGTGGCCAGATGGCTCCTCGCCCTTCCGATGGGAACTCCCTTGGCCTTGTTTTTTTTTTTCCCGCCCACTGTTGCCAGTATTTCCCCTCTCCTCCGTTCTCGCTTCCGTATTCTCACGAACTTACCAGCTGCCGGTGGGGTAGTATCCGCGCGATGGCGCTCACCCCTCCCCCCAGATCAGTCGCCTCCCTCTTCCAGAAGAGCAGCGTGTCTTTCAGACTTCGGCCAAGCTTCTTGTCCTCGTACAAGGGCTAATGCTCCTGGTGGATTTTGTGGTCGTCGTCATAGTCAATGTGGATGAAGGGCCTTTCCACATCACTCGAGCCTTGGGTAAGAATATGTTCAGCTTAACTCACGCCGTCTTTTTCTTTTCTTATTACATTTCAAGTGAACATAAGAACATACCTTCAAGCTTTCGCTGCAGGGACTGGTTCACGTCGTGCGAGATCCTCAAGGGGATATCCTGGTCCATGATAATGTCGACCTCGACGTAGTATTTCCGTCCTGCACGGTATGCTGGGCACTAGGATTTGTCAGATTGATGCTGTCGGTGGATTGTCTCGGAATCGCCGCCTGCAGTATCAACTTTTTGGATCTGCTGGCCGTGTATCATGCTCATATAGATGAGCTTAGATATGAATTCCTTCGGCGCTGACCTGCCCGCGAGCAGCCACACCTGCTCGAATGCATTTGCAACCCAAGAGAAGAGAATTGAAAGCGCAACGTACATGGCACCAATGGGACCCAGACACCAGATGAATCTGTCGCCGACCACGGACGTGACCAGTCCGAATATATTGACGGCGATATTTTTCCGGTGGTCGATCTGCAGCGTGTTAGAAGCGGTCTGCATCCTGGCGCTTATCACGGGGTCACCCACGAAGAATACATGACCTGATGGGCATCTGCGGTACGTGAGGCAGTAGAACATCAGGCTGCCCTTTACGACGATTGTATCCCTGTCAGCTGCGGGATGGAAACTACGATGCAAGAGTGCTTACTAGAGATGCTCACGAAGATCATGGGGATCAGATAGAGTTCGCCCGATTCGGTCGGTCCTCCACCCAGTGTGCGTGCGGATTCAACCTGCGGGGATGGGGGATTAGAGCCTTTGATCCTGACGGCTGAGCACCGCTAGGGAGGAAAGGGGGATTGGCGCTGGCATGGCGGACTCGCGAGTAGCTGAATATTGGCAACGGTGGTCATCAGAGCGCAGAAGAGAATGATGCCGATCGTCTCAATTCTCGTGCGGACCTCCACCCATACTCAGCGATGAGCATCTAGCCACCACGGCCATACCCATACCCCATGCTCGGCTCGGACACTTGCAACTGGAAACTTGTAGACGTTGGCCCTGGCCGCCAAGCGAGAAGTTATCAGCTTACGAAAGATGACACAAGATCCATCTACCTCTGCGGGTCAACTGGGATCACATCATTAAGGATCAGGGATTCTACAAACAAAGGCATCTGCAGCAGTAGCGAAGAGCTGTCGAGAAGAGTGGGAAAACGTCAACAGAGTTCACAGAGAGCAAGGATGTCCGCGTTCGGTCAGGGCCATTTACCGATTGTGGCCCAGTCGAGACGGCAGCATAGAGCTGGATTACGAAGAGGCATACGTCAATGGTAAAGGAGGCATTAAGGATCTTCGGGGCCATGCGAGAGTCCTCCTCTGCCTGCTGTTGCCCTTCGTCTCCGGCGCCTAGAAACTGGCCGATGAGTTCGTTCTGCTGGGCGTAGAACTTCTTGAGGTTCTTCTTGTTCCCCTTTGGGTAGCCAATTTTCATCTGACCCTTGGAGACATTGTCGCGGCGATGGCGACCAAAATTCAACGAGTCTGAGGGGTATGGAGGCTCGGTCGCCGTTGCTGGGGATTCGACGATAGCCGCCTGGTCGGTCACGGACTCATTGTCATAGTCCTTGAAGGGGGTCGCCTCCCCGGCCGTGGCTGCAGCGGCGGATCCAGCGGCTGCAGTAACTGCATCGCTTTCACGCTCGAGGTTAGTCGGCCCGTGTCGCGAGAGTCTACTTACACTTTGCAGCGCTCTGGTGCAGATGCGCATGCAGATAACAGCATCCCAAACCCATGGAGCTTCCGGATGCGGACGCCTCTACCAAGCTCTCATGAGGAGACTAAATGGAGAGAGAAGAGGATGGAGACGACTGACCTGACGGCTGGGCATTGCTCTGCGCCTCCTGATTCGTCATCGTGGGATCCATGCTGTGGGAGGCTGTGAGGGTGTAACACAGATGTTGTTTCCGGATGAAAGTAGACGCGTCAGTCGATCGCCGCAAAGAAGATTCATAATATACCTATCTAAGCCTGGCTTGCGAGGCAGACGGGGGGGGAGCCAACCGTGGTCTGACGTTGCAGTCCGTCACAATGCACTCCACCCTCCCCCATGACGAATTCCAACATTGCTGCCACATCATTCCTCTCTCTCCTCTCTCTCCCTCTCTCCCTTTCTCTCTCTCTAATTCGCGAAGCCGGTCCACCTCTCTCCCCCTTAAAAAGCCTACATATATATGAGGTGGGGAAAAAGAGCTTTGACTTGGCTGGCCTAGCCGACTAGGGTCGAGGTCCCGGCTCCGGATATTGAAAGCTCCCTTCCTGCTTGGACCGCTTTTTTAAAATTCCCCGTCTCAAACGACCGGGTCGCTTGGCAAGGGGATTTCCTCGCATCGGTCAAGAGCCGATCATCATCAACTACGGTATGCTTCATTGGCCTAATAATGTTTCGATCCTAGCGGAGTTTAGCACTACCGCGATTATCACGTTATACGCGTTACAGCCACACTAGCACTCGTATTCTGCGCTGTGCGGCAAAAACCGAACTCCTCCCGCACAGTTCCAGCTCGCCAAGACGCTCGCAACTCTGGGCTGTATGGCAGCATGTGTGCACCACACTGTTCCGTAGTGGATGCCCAAGCCGCATTATCAAGCCCACAATTGATGATACCGCCAAGAAGCCCGGCTACCTCTCCGTATGATTCAAAGGTGGTATTCTGAGCAAGGCAAGAGTGACAATCAAACAACTTCTGTCGCCGGTATGAGATATTAGCAACCGCCGTCATCCACCCAACCTCCCCTTTTTTCTTTTCGTACTGTGGAATTGAGCAGGGTCCTCGACACTTTGGCCTGTTTTCCAGGCCTTACTCAGAGCGGCTAGGAGCAAGAAGCGATCTTGGGGTAGATGAGGCTCGTTTCAAAGCCGCCGTCCTTCTATACCGTATACCTCTCACCGGTTAGCGTCAGTACTATTTTGGGTAATTAACTGCTTCACCATTCCCCCAGTGTCCTCGCTCCTCGGCTGCCGAACCGCCGCCGACATATGAGTATGAGGTAGTACGAATTCTCAGGGAACCTTTCCATGTCGCGTGCCTCATTTGCCTGTCGGGGGAAGAGGATGCGGGGGGGGGGGACCTTGCTTCCTTACCGGCCTCGGTGGATCCGGCCAGACGAGGCTCATGCCAAGCTCCTACACTCTGCAGCGTGATCTCCACCATCGACATGCCTGCTCTGGTCGAGATTACTATGTTGCCGTATGTAGGCAGAGCAAGACACACATTGTTGCCGAAACGCCTCGCCGGTGTCGAGCGCACGTCGATGGCCCATCAGATAAGTCGGCCAAGGCAACGTGCTAGATATGCAAGCTTCGACTTGCCTCCTGCAATGGGCGCTTGGGGGACTCGAATGCCCGAAGATGTCAAGTATAGTCGAGACGATCTATTTTGGTGGATGGTCGGGCGACGATATATATCTGGGTAGATATCGATCTCTATGGGTCTTTGTTTCATGGCTAACCGATGATCGACAAGCAAAACTCTTGTCATAGTAATGCGTATTAAAGCGAAGGGCCTGCCGGAATCCTCGAAGACTCCGACCGATATCCTCCTTCTCATGCGCCTTGTCCGTGGTCGATTCCTGGGGGTTCGTCTTTTCTTTCTACCCTCCTTCTCTACTTTTCTATCTTCTCTTCTCTTGGCGTGAGGATCGAGGCCTTTTCGTCTGTTCTAATTGTACACACTCGAGGGTCGCCGGCCGGCTTCGTATTGTCTTTTTTGTGTTGTTTTTTCTTTTTTCCTTTTTATTTTCTCTCTGTGACGGGTTCACTGGTCACCGTATACCTATCCGTTGTGCCTAACGACCCTTTCCCTTCCCCTTTTTAGATTCGGAAAATAGGTCAGGAGATACCTTAGAGGGTAATGGCGGATCAGTCGGAAAAGCCCGTCTGCGGTGGCGGCCAGGAGCCGGGAGAATACGATCTTCCTCTCCATACCGTTGGACTCTGTGAGTAGTGGATACGAGACGTCTTCGTCGGTCATTCCCAGCTAACGGTATTGTGTAGTTCTCGTTTTGATAGCGTCGGTTTTCGGTATGTGCATTCGATCTTCCTCATTGCCGATATTCAAAATTCTAACGGACCACTTTCAGGGGCCGGATTTCCCGTGGCTGCTAAGAAGATTAGTTGGCTCAAGGTACCGTCAAAGGTGTTCTTCGCTTGCAAACATTTCGGAACTGGCGTTCTAATAGCAACTGCTTTTGTCCACGTATGTCTGATCGATTCTCCCCAGTGCACATTGCCATCTAATGGAGGTTCTAGCTGCTCCCCACTGCCTGGTTCAGCCTCTCGGATCCATGTCTTCCCGACTTCTTCATCGAAGACTACCCGCCGCTACCAGGTGTCATCATGATGACATCCCTGTTCCTGCTGTTCATGGTTGAGATGTGGATGAACAACAAGATGGGCGGTCATTCCCACGGCGGCGCTGCTGGTTTCGAACATCACGAGCACCACGCCCCCGCTCCCGTCGGACCTACTCCCACGCCTCCGCGGCCGCCGCGGTTCCCCGGCCGAGACAGCTTCGAGGCTGACGATATCGCGTACGAGAAGAGGATGGCCCAGAAGATGTACGACGAGAATGCTAGGTACCAGCAAGAAAACAACGTTCCCGATGGCTCGGAGCTCGAATTCCCCCCGTCAGAGATGCCCCCCTGGTTTATCGTGTTCTACGAGCAGTACGTCCGCCAGCGCCTCGAGCTAGTCAACATGATCAAGGCATCGTCTGGCAACGCGCAGGCCGAGCCCCAGCAGGAAGTCGTCGTGGCCGAGAAGAGCATGATGGACGAGGAAGGACAGCCCGTCGATCCTTTGGTGTACAAGAGGATGTCCATGAACATTACCCTGCTCGAAGGAGGTATCCTCTTCCACTCAGTTTTCGTCGGAATGACGGTCTCGATCACCATCGAAGGCTTCGTGGTCCTACTCATCGCGATCCTCTTCCACCAGATGTTTGAAGGTCTTGGTCTAGGCTCTCGTATCGCCGCCGTGCCGTACCCCAAGGGCAGCATCCGGCCGTGGCTGCTGGTGTTCGCATTCGGAACCACCGCCCCCATCGGGCAGGCTATCGGTTTGGCCGCGCGCGGTAGCTACGACCCCAACAGCGCCTTCGGCCTCATCATCGTCGGTATCTTCAACTCGATGTGAGTTCAAGTCTGCCAACAAGCGCGTCCTTGATTTGTAGCTAACAGTCCACAGTTCTTCTGGTCTCCTCATCTATGCAGCTCTGGTAGACTTGCTAGCCGAGGATTTCCTGTCGGAGGAGTCGAGCCGAACATTGACGGTGAAGGACAAGAAGATCGCCTTCTGCTGGGTGCTTCTCGGAGGTATATCTCTCTTTCCTCCTGCTCTCCCCCGTTCGCCCATGCACGCAACTAACGTCTCAACGCAGCGATCGGAATGTCCATCGTCGGCGCATTCGCCTAAGTAGGCATGTGCTCGGATCGACTTTGGCGAACCGCAAGTCGGCCCGTGAAATTAAAAATTTAACGTCGGAAGTCGACAGAGCGAGGCGGCAATAATAAAGTCAGCGACTCAGTGTTTACAAGTTACGCACAGCAGACGGCGGGGAGGGGGGGTGATAGAGGCAGGCAAAAATGGCGGAGGACCGGAGCGTCCCGACAACTAGCTATATGCATGGAAAGGCTCCCCTCCCTGTTAATTACGCGAAATATTTTGCCCTACGTATGCGTGGAAGAGTGTAGTGCTACAAAGACAGTCCTTACCGCGAGCCGACGAGACATCGTCGTGCCGAAGCGCGCCCCCCCTTCTCTCTCCCTCGTCGCACGGTTAAGCATCGGGGGACTCTCTGCTTGGCAAGGGGAGGTTCTGCTCGGCATGGCGACAACGAATGGGCCGTTCGACATATCTCTCTCGACATGACGGGCCGGTGGTATCGTCATATCCGCCCTATTGTCGAGTGAAGGAAAAAGAAAGTCGAGTCAAGGGGCCCAGGGAGGGAGGGAGGAGAGCGGAAAGGATGGAGAAAGAGGCCCGGAGGCTGTGGATGAGGGGTGTGGTGGCTTCGAAAGAAGGCGCCCGCCCCCAGCGAGCGAATGCTTTATATACGAACATGAAATCGCGCAGCTAGAACCGAAATAAAAAGAAAGACCACGAGAAAAATAAAAAGACATGTGTGCGAAACTCCTATCGACGTTGTCACTGCTGCCGGCTCCCAAAAACCGTAAGCAAAAGCACGCCCCGGCACCCCTAGCTGCTTCATCTCCGCCCCCCCGCGCCTTGGCTCGCCTAGCGTGCGGGGTCGGATCGGGACGGGACAGGACGGGATAGGACAGGACAGGATGCGACGCGAGGACGGGCGGCGCTCCGGGCCCGTTCGCCAGATCCGCCGCCGACGACGGGCTAGGGAAGAAAAGAAGCCTGCTCGCTTCTTGCTTTGCTTTGCTGATTTCGCGGCATCGGGTTTCGCGGGGCGGGGGGTGCGCGAAAACGCGGAGATGGGTGAGAGAGAGAGAGCTAGGACAAGAGGAAGACGGGGAAGGCTAGGAATAGTAGCGTCGATGTTGCGTAAATGCGCGTGGGGGAGGCAGCGAAGAAAAGAGAGAGAGAGATATATATATATATGCCCGCCCGTCTTGCCGCCCTCGCGCCGCACCGCATCTCGTCGGACCAACCCGTGCCTTGCCCCGTCCTACCCTATTATCGCGTCAATACCATAACACATGTGCCCATCCCCGTCAGAACGGCGACATAACGACACAAGCAACTCGTCCCCCTTCGACCCCGACGTCGGCGTGAAGGAAAAAGGTAAATTATTCTCTTAATATCTACCTACGACCGCCCCCGCCCTCCTCTCGCCCCCCTCTCCCTTGCTCCCTCTCTATCGACCCCCGTCCCGCCGCCCCGGGACGACCATCTCCCTGATACGTTTATAATCACCGTCAGCGTCTGACGGGCCACATCTATCCATCCGTCTGAGGACGAAGGCTGCCCCCCGCGCCCCTTGTCCTTCCTCTTTCTCCCCTTTCCCACCCCTAATTTACCTCAGGCGGATACCATGGGGGGGCGCCGCGTATTTCTTTCCATGTAAGCGAATCCTTTTCTCTAGAGACTACGAACGAAAAACATAACAGGATTACTTTTTGAACTTTCCTCCCCCCTTTCTCGTACAGTAAATCTACAAATGTGTTTCAGGCCATGGATATGCTCTCTCTCTCTCTCCCCCTCTGTCTCCGTCTCTATCTTGTAGACGAGACGTGGAGAGACCGGAAGATCTTTTCATCCCCTCCCCTGTGACCCCATCAGCGATGACACAGAGAGACAGAAGCACAACATCTAAAGGGAGGGCGAAGGGAAAAAGGGAAACTCTGAGAGTACCTAATCATGTAGGCCGGCCGCATCTACCTAACCTAAGAGGATCGGCTCCGTCGAACGTAAATGCGTCAAAGATGGAACCGCCCGAAAAAAAAAACCGATGCTTCGTCCGGCTATTCCATCGCTCATTTTCGTCATACCAAGTTGATCCCAAGTTTTCTCGGGACGCCCGCTATAAGTGTGATGGAAGACTTGTAAAAGGGGGAAGAGGAGGAAGAGAGGGTAAATCCTCGAAAAGAGGGTAGCAACTAACTAGGGGTGGTTAGAAGGAGAATGGGAAAGAAAATTTGGACGCCCTTCCTAAAGGATGATCTCCCCCATCCGAAAAAAAAAAGATTAGATGATGCCGTAAACGCCGCCTGTGTGCAGAGGTTTGTGTATGGGATGGGTAGTTGTCGGATGGAAGTAGGTGTATGATTTCGAGAAAACCTCGGGTATATCGTAGTCTATGTCGATGCGAAACGAATCAGAGAATGTGGGACTAGAGCCGGTGGTCGTGATAGTTGCCGTAGACGCGTAAGAAAATTCCACGCTAACCTAGCTGTGCGTGGCATCTTCGTAATAGGGATTAGGATATGGGGTATCTTCCGTCGGGTCGAGTATTATTTACGTGGTAGTTTGAGGGGTATGCGCACTCGCATCACCAATTAGGGGGTATCGTTCCTATGACGGCGATTGTTCATGTCTAGCTTTCTCTAAAAGATCGATTAAACCCTAGGGTATGGCGAGGTCGACATATTTCTTCGAGGCAATGGATATCGCCATCTCTCCGGGTCGTGAGTAACCTACGAGTCTCATAGTTCGGATCTCACCCTATTCGGATACGCTGGCCATAAAGAAAGGGCTCGTGAACCGGCGAGGTGGTGGTTGTAGGTTTTTCTTTTTTTTTCTTTTAGGAGTAAGGGGTTAGGGTGATTGTCCCAAGTATCGATTCTCCTACGATTCCTCCGCGAAAAGGAATAGGATAGACATATCGGTCGAATGAGCTGTACCTAAACGGGCGGGGAATTCAGGTCCCAAGGATCAAAAAGTCATCTTCTCGAGAGCCCTCGGTGGCTCCTAAGAGGTCATTGCAGGAAACGGTGATCTACCAAGCGGACAGAGCATTCCTCGCGACAAGGCCATAATACGTACTTTCGCCGTCGTATGTCAAAGGCCTGTGTGGCCGCTGTTGGTCTCGACGACGTTATCGGAGAGATTGATCAGCAGCTGGGCTAGGCAACGTTTAGTCGCGGCGTCATCGCGGAGCACCGAGCTGAACGTAGCGTCGCGAAGCGGTTCGGGCAGGCATTGACGAAGAGCCTCCCGGGCACGGGCATTATCACTAAGTCGCAAAAAGCATCTGACGACGTGCTTCAGAAGGCGGGCGGTCTGTTGCTCGACCAGTTGGGCAACCATGTTGCTGAGTACAGTCCCTACGGCGTAGAATCGCTCGTAGGTGGCGCAGATGTAATTAAGGCCGTTGTCATCCAGCAGGATCTTCTGTACAATAAAAATGGCGACCGTCTTGCTCAGCTCCGACCCGGTCTCCATGATTCGCAGGCAGAGGGGGATGATCTCGGTAGTGAGGAGAAAGTTGATCACCTCGCTCGAGTCGTTCTTGACTAGCGCGCCGATTACGCCGAGGGAGGTCAGGCGGAGATACTCGAATGGCCGTGACTTAGACGTCGTGTTCAAAAACGGGTAGAGGAAGAGCGGGATGTGGGCTACGTACAGTCTGTCAGTCTGCTGCATCTGGTAAGGAATGTCGAGGGGGAAGAGTAGACGCGGACATACCGTTTAGGAACAGGGTTCTCGTATCGTTGTGTGACGCGACACACTGGAGGAGCGCGAGAGCATTGCACACTCGATTAGAGGCCGCAGCTGTCAGCTGGGACGGGTTGAGGAGATTGTAGACGGAGATAATCTCTTGCATCAGAGAGGTCATGACACCTGACGAGTTGGGGTCGGGAGGTTAGCCTCGATTCGTACCGACAGCCGACTCGGAGGCAGAATGACTAACCAAATGAATGCCACAGGATTAGGGCGAGCTCGGGCACCTGCTCGCGTTTCTTGCTCAGCTCGAGGAGGGCAGCCTCGCGCGTATTCTCGCTCAGCAAGTCGGCGACAAAATTGAGGGTCCGGCGGTTGTCCTCGGACACGTTCTCTAGGCCATTGTCTTGGACGTGGGTAGCCACCGAGGCGCCTAAGCTCGCTGCGACATTGCCGTGGGCGCCCGCTAATCGGTTGTAGTGCTGCTGCTGGGCAGCCGCGACGGCAGCAGCCTGCTGGGCTTGATGCTGATGGGTGGGCTGCTGGTGGATCCAGGGCTGCTCGGGGTGGGGGTTGTATTGGTGGTGACTGTAGAGGTTCGGGTTGGGCAACATGGTGACGATGGACGGCGCGCGTAGGGCCGATCACGTTGGCCGAGGCGTGGTAGCTGTGATATAGGGCAAGACAAGCCCGCGAGTTCGCAATGACGGTTCGCAACGACGGTCGCTGTCACTTCCCTCGTTTTTTCCGCTTGTCTAGACTTACGCCCGAGGCACTGCAAGGGAGATCTCAAGGTCGGGTCGTCGGATTCGATCAGCTCCAGGATGGCGGCAGGCGTGGGATCGGAGAGAAGGCTAGGCCGATGGAATGTGATGAGGGCCTGTCTTGTTAGGTGTCACGAAGCGGACGCCGACTACCGTTCGATTATAGGCTAAGAAGGCCGCGGAAGGGCAGCCGTCGACGTCGTGTTGGGAAGAGAACAAGGGAGGGTGGAGTGCGTGGGCACCGGACGGCGACACCGGAATCAGGATGGACGTCGGCTTCGTGCCGTCTCCCACACGAAAAAAACGGAGGCGTCTGCGTGGCTCGGAATGCGGCGTGTGTGCCAAGAGGCGGACTTGGGAGAGCGAAAAGTGCGCGGTTGAAAAGACCGAGCGTGGGTGTGGGCGTGGGTGTGGGCGTGGGTGTGGGCGTGGGCGTGAACGGAGGGGGAAAAAAGGTTGAAGGTGGTGGATGTTGGCGTGGTTGTGATCATGAAGGGTCTTCTTTGCTGCCCTCGTCACGACGGGGATGAGCGAGGTGATGGGCGAGGTGACGGGAAACCGAGACCGACCGGAAGCACTGACCACCTAGGAGCCTCCCTCCTTCGACGCCTTTCTCAGCCCTAGATAGATTCGCGGGGTGGAGCGCTGGCTTAGAGTCCTAAAGGTACCTAAGGTAGGTAGGTAGGTACCTCCGATATATTATCATTACGAACCACGCGAGATCGCATATATGCATTCATGTACCTATACCGTCGATATATGGCGATTGTGTCTGCTGCATAACTTACGCAGCTTTAGGAGGTATAGAGTATTTGAGGTACTCTAGTCTGATACGATTGGCCTGTCTGCGAAAGAGGGGTTCGCACGCTCCTCCTCCCTTCAAGTGCCTACACCTCATAAATCAATGCGTAGGTAGGTAGACCGCCCAAGGGTACCTATCTAATATACTAAGATCAAACCTGCGCCACAGTCCGAAATAGGCCAGAGTCTTACGAAGGTAATTGGTCCATGAAAATGGCGAAACGGTCATAATCACGTAAGCCGCTCTACAAAGCCACACGAAGCCACACGCCCACGTCTGGAACGTTCGTACCTACGTACCCGTACGGTTACGCCTATAACGTTCGTACCTACGTACCTATACGCCGTACGTTTACTCTTTACGTTACGTAATATAAGATACTAATTAATAATATACGTAAATAATTAATATACGTTTTAATATAATTATTTTAAACTTATAAATTAAAGACTTAAAGTTAAATGGAACTTTATAATAAAATAAACTATATAATATATAATAATCTATTTAAACGTTTACGTTTATATATATTAACGCTTTATATTATAAAATAAATATAATAAATATAATAAATATAATAAATATAATAAATATAATAAATATAATAAATATAATAAATATAATAAATATAATAAATATAATAAATATAATAAATATAATAAATATAATAAATATAATAAATATAATAAATATAATAAATATAATAAATATAATAAATATAATAAATATAATAAATATAATAAATATAATAAATATTATTACGCAAAACGGAAAAGCTATTAAGAAGGTATAAAGCGTACGCGATACTAGAGTTCCGGATAGGTTTATTTAAAAGTATACTTTATCGAAGACTACGGTACGTACGATGATCTAGGATAAATAAAATTAGTATTACTATATTAATCGAGAGACGGAGAATTTAATATAGTCATTATATCTTAGCTATTCCCCTTAGTCGTAAAGATATAATAGTCGCTAACCTAAAGGTATAAGAGGTAAGGGGAGAAAAGAGGCGAAACGTAAAAGTTATTTATTTAGTTATAGCGGTATAACGAAATAACTTAAGCGCTTATAACTAAAATAAATATACTAATCGAAAAATACCGAATTTAATAATAAAAACGAATGTTTAATTAAGGTAAAAATAATAAAGATAATAATCTAGCTAGGTAGTAAACTCGATAATAAGTATGGCATAGCCCGTACTTACGGGAGCTATGGTTATTCTATATAAGTATAAAGCCTATCGTAGCGTATTACGTAATGCATCAAGAGAGTATATCTTACCGTATTATTATACTACGTAAGTATTTAGGTTACTTTATAAGTAATAAAATATAAAAAGAAGAAAGTAAATTAACTAACTATTTAAAAAGAAAATAAATAAATAAAAGAAATACGAACTATCTCTATATAAATAATAAGAGGTTATGAATTATATTATATAAGCGAACTATAAATTAAGGTAGATAAACGAGTAATTAAAAAGAATAAAGAGTTATATATAAGTAACTTTTTATATAATGGATATAATATTTAATAAAATTAAAAAGTAATATAAAGATTAGAATTTAAAAATAATATAATAAATAAAATTATAAATAAATAATAATAATACTAAAGTCGTAATAAGATAATAATAAATTAAATTAATATTATATATTAATTAAAGTACTCTTTATATACGTTTATATAATAAAGTATAAAGAAAATACGCTAAACCGTTTTATGCTTCTTTAAGTTTTAATATCAAAGACTTAGAACCTTTCTATAGGCTAGGAGAAAAAGGGTAAGTAAGAATCGATGCTAAATTTAACTACGAAAAAGAATTAACTAATAATTAATTCTTAATTAAACGAAGAGATATTAACTTAGATTAAATAGAAAGAAACTAACCTATATTAAATAGAAAGAACCTAACTAAAATTAAACAATAAGAAATTAACTTAAGTTAAATAAAGAGAAATTAACCTTAATTAAAGAAAGAGAAACTAACCTAGATTAAATGAGGAGAAATTAACCTAGATTAAACGAAAAGAAACTAACCTAAACTTAATAAGAAAAAACTAAACTAGATTATACAAGGGGGGATTAGCCTAGGTGGGTTTGTATATAAATAAAATTAAAATAGGTAAAAAATAGATTCGTTAGTAAGGAAATAAGGATCCTATTACATATGCTATAGTTTTATTAGATATATCTTCTTTAAACGGGCCGTATAAACTTTTAGCTAATAAAAATAAAATATCTTCTAAATAACTTCGTAATTATAAAGTTATTTATGGGGTTATTTATAAAGGTATTTTTATAAGGAAATTATCTTTATAAATAAATTAGTATAATAAAGAGTTTAACGTATTATAACTGTCCTCTAGATAGGATAAATATTTACGTTTTATATAATAGATAATAATATCGTCCATAACCTAATTATCCTTTAAATAAACTAAAACCCCTACGGCCCCCCGAAGGGGGGCCCTGGCATGCTTGTAGATGAGCTAAATAGGTAGTGAAGACTACCAAGTAGCGCTGTTAGGAATCGAACCTATCCTTCGTTATATAACCTACTGATCTCCTATCTACATATATGCCTAATTACAGGTACCTAGATACCTACTAATGTATGTATAGCTACCTAAGGCGGTACCTGGGGCAAGTTAGGTGCCCAGGTATGGTCGGGGCATTTACAATACCTATACACTGCCCACCTAAATCGAGGGCTATAAGCATTGCGGCCAGAATAACGACACACACGCATAGTACACAGATTACATGAATACCAAGTCTGCCCGCGCCCGAGATAGATTCTTTCTACATTACTTAGGTGCTTTGTGTTTGCTATTAAGAAAACATCATGGTCGTGAAAAGCCCCTTCACCAAACCCGCCAACCGCTCTGCTTCGTATCCTTACAACCACGAGCCTCCCCCTCCCCTCCCCCAAGCGCGGGGTCGTCTCTGCCTCCATAGGCTCGTGCGAAAACCAGGTCAACATGCCGCCCTCTTCACCACTCCCCCAGGACCGGACCCGAGATTCTGACGCTATCTCACCAAGTCTTAACGATGAGCAGGCTGATCCGAGCCTACGCTGCCGAGACCTCGCCGCTCGGCAGAGGACGCAGGCATCCCCCGGGGCGTCAACTCGAACCTTTTATAGTAGTAGCAAGTTCTCCTTGTCGCGCGACAAAAACGACGCGCCTCCACGCGGCTCTGCTTCACAGACGCAACTCCTTGAGGATATGGTCTGCCATGTTTTTAAACTGCCACGTGTTCCCCTCCATACGCTTAAACTGGATTCCGTGCAGCGAGAGTAGAGGCACCTTCACGATGAAAATCTCAAATTCCAAAACCATGTTGCCGCCCAGATCGCTCTGCACGTGCGTAGTCGTTTCCCCAGGCACTCTCCGTGAAGAGCCGGTTGTGTCTCGAGGGATGATGCTCTCCGGGTCGGAGAGCTCCGACATTGAATCGGCCCCATCGACCCGTCCCCTCCCCGGTGTTCGTGGCGTAGGCGGCACTCGTTCGGCCTCTCTAACCTCGTCACGCTCCCGGTCGCTCCTGATTCCGAAGCTGAACCTGCGCCGGTGGCCGGGAGTCGGGGCCGGGCTACCCGGCACGTCACCGCCCTTCTTGAGGTCGATGCTAGGCGTGTGGCGGCAAGAGAACCCACCCCGGATCTCCGTATATTCGACGCCAAGCAGTTTGAGCACCCTCTTTACGTCTGCGCGAATGGCGGGCACCGACTTCGTAGATGTCGTCGAGACGCTAAAGAGACCCTTGAGAAAGACTGGCTTGGCTAGTTCGGTGTCGTCCAGGCGGTCTGCCGAGTTGCCACTGGCCTCGCCAAGTTCTTGATCCGTTTCCTCGAGAACATCAGCAGCGCGAGCCCCTTCCCTGCGCATTCTCCTGGCTTGAATGCTCTCCCGACGAGCGTGGCTCAACGGCTTCGCTCTCATAGAGGTGCCCCGGGGGCTGAGGGCACTCTTCGGTTCCGGCGGAAGCTTATCAGTAGCCGCAGACTGGTCAGAGCCGCTCGTGGGCGGTGGATCTTTAATGGCGACTCTCTGGGCAGATCCGAACGGCCGTCTCCTGAACTCGGCTGAATTGACGCTTGTCGAACGCCCTAGGCCCTTTTTGCTTCCCGACAGGTTGCCACCCGCAGAGAGCGGCGGGGTAAGGAGGTCGCGGTGTTGAGGCTGACTACTGCCGGAGCGCAGTCGTGTGCCCTGTTCGTCGTCTCGGTCACGTCTCGACCTGCGTATGCTAAAGCTCTTTCGTGGTGTCGTCGGATTTTCAGCCGGAGAATGAACGTGGACCACGGGAGGATGCGAACGGTCCTTATCGAGCCTCTCTACGTCTCTGCGGCGCCTCGTGCTGAACCGCCGGAGGATGCCGGCAGCGGTGCTCTCCTTCTTGTGAGGCAGCTCTGCGGGAACGTCTGGGGGAGGGGGCACAGTCGCCGGCGGCTGGGCCTTTTTAAGCTCTTCAGGGGCGTCATCCTCCCCGTGGGTTCTGGCACGTGGTCGCGATCTCCCACCGGTGGCCTTCTCCCCGGCCATCTCGTAGGTTGCCGTGTTCGTGTGAGCCTCAGGAGGAGGGGCAATATCCGGTAGTGAAGAGTCGGCGGCATTCTTCGGCGCGTGTGACTTCGGCGCCGGATCTACTTTATCTCGGTCTTGCTTTTCTTTAACGAGATAATAGATAGAAACCAGAGGGCTGAAGGCATTGAGGGGGTCGCTGCCAATCTGGAGAGCATCTGAGCTCGGAGCAGTCAAATTATCTCGGCTGCTCCCGGAGTTGCGTCGTTTATAGAAGTCGAACCCAAATCCTCGTTTCTTTTCCACGTCCTTGGGGACAGGCGGCACCTCTTTCTCTTTCTGGAGAAGCTGTACAGCACGCTTATAGTCTTCCGACTCGATGACCTTGGTAAGCTGGGTCTTGATAACTTCCGGAGGGCCAAAATTGAAACCCGTCATAGCATTAATGACTTCTGGTTCGAGAGGGAGCGCCAGGGGTTCGCGGACAGGTAGGTAATTTTCGGGCGGACCGCTATATCCCTTAATCATCCACGGGTGGTTCATGACCTCGTGCATGGTTGCTCTTTGTCGCGGATCGGTAACGAGCATGCGGGACAACAGGTGGCGGCATTCTGTGAACAGGTCAGAAATGTGAAGCGACGCGGGCTAGATACGGGAAGCTTACCGTTCGATAACCAACTCGGGTAGTCAACTTGGCCCTTCTTGATCTTCGCATGGAGGGCCGGCATACTCTGGTCATCAAAGGGGACTTTCCCGCATACCAAAACGTATAAGACAATACCAAAGCTCCAGACATCGACCTCGGGTCCCGTGTATGCGCGAGCCTGGAGGAGCTCGGGCGCGGCAAAATATAGACTGCCGCAAAAGGTCTTAAGATGACCGCGGGGGGCGAAGAGGTTGCTGAGGCCGAAGTCGATGATCTTGATGTCGCCCGTCTTGCTGATGAGAATATTCTCAATCTTGAGATCGCGATGGACGATGCTGTTTCGGTGACAATAGTCGAGGGCGCTGGCAATCTGCCTGCTGAATTTCCTCGCCTGCTTCTCTTTCAACTTGCCGTGGGAGATGATGTAATCTAGCATCTGGCCACCGTTGACATACTCGAATAGCATGTACCAATGATAGTTGGTGCGAACGACATCTCGCATGCCGCAGATGTGTGGGTGCTGTAGGAGGGTCACGATGGCAGCTTCGCGCGCAGTCCGAATTTCCTTGGACTGATCCGCCCTCTCCTTATCAGCTCGACTGTGATGGCCATCCTCGGTCGAGCCACGCGGGATGATTTTACAGGCGACCTAAGCGAAGTAAAGAGTTGAGTTAACAACTACAGATCCTCTTCAAGACGCCCGCGAACTGGAGCGAGTGGCGAAGGGGAGGGAACTGACCTGTTCTGTGCCGTCCTCTTTACGAGCAAGCTTTACCTTGCCCATGCTACCCGCCCCGATGGTCTTGCCAAGAATCCATTTGCCAGATTGGGTTGGGATGGAAGTCCTGGAGGTCCTCTGCTTAGCGCCTGTAGCGCGAGCATCCGCTGCTGCTTGCATGACGGGCGGGATAGCAGCCGGGCCAGCGTTGTTGGCAACAGCCGTCGGGCCAGCCATATCGTGGTGAACGTGATTTGATCGGGAACTGCTACGACGGTGAACACCCTGAGAGTCGGTGCCACGTGAGACCGGGGGAGGGCGGTCTTTGCTGGAACTTCGCTTAGGTTGTTGGGCTACGTTTGAGGTTTCATAGTCCTGCTGTGGTAGAACGTCGTGGAGGGGACGGCCGGAAGACGAGGTCTGGCGGCCGTGGTGGCGGTTATGATGAGAGCTCGAAGGAGGATGATGGGGGGTTGATGGAGCGGAGGAATTGTAGGCAGACGACGAAGCGGCGGTGGCAGAGGTGGTCGGGCGTGAACGTGTCGAATGGCTTCGTACCGGGAGTTGGGCGTGGTGAGATCTCGGAGACGACGAGGACGACCAGGACGAGGGTTGGTGATGGTGACTGGGTTGATGCTGCTGCTGTTGATTATTATGGTGATTGTAATGATGATGATGACGATGACGATGCTCTTCCTCTTCTGGTGGTGGTGGTGGTTGATGATGATGATGATGCTGGTGTTGTTCGGTTGCGGAAGTTGACATTGCTACAGCAATCAACTACGGAAATTGATGAGCGACCAGGGAACGGTAGGTGTGGACAAGGCCACAACGCAATCAGGGCAGAGGCTGGTGATCCATAAAAGTCGAAATTATTATTGACCAGCACAAGCACTGGGCGTCGGTGCGGGTGCTGGCGGACACTTTTCTGTGGTGGAGAGGAGCGCTGGGCAGAGTGGGAAAGCGGCAGAACAGAGGGCGTAGCGTGTTGTCGTTGGAGGCTGATATGAACAAGACCGGCTCCGTGGTGCTGTCGACGGCCTATTGTTCCATAGCTATTTATTCGGCCCGGATGAATGGTCGTCCTGTTCTCTGTCGATTTTGTGTCGATAGGAAGAAAGGGGGGGGATCAAGAGAAATGGGAGCAGACGGTAGGTTGCGTGTTGGAGGTAGACGACGATAGCAAGTTCAGGTGAGGAGGGAGGCATGTGCCTACAGGTAATAGGTATGTACCTACTCAATATGTATTGTCGGTTCTCAGCAGGTGCCTGTGCCTTACAGGCAGGTACCTACCTGGGTACCTACCTATCTACCTACGGCAGTACGAGTAGGCCAGATAGGTACATTAGGCATGTACCTATCTGCCTTACCTGGCTCAGGTACCTCTTACATTAGGTACCTCCTCCCTTCAGGCCAGCAGGTACCTTATGAGGCGACTACCTAGGAGGTAAGGTAGGCAGGTATGCCTGACCTGCCAGTTGGCGAAGCTCCCCCTGGTTTGAACTTGGTCCCGCTGCCGCCCCCAGTGTTTCTTTCCCTGCGCCCCTAGTTGAGGTACCTTGGTATTTCGATAGGTGCTCTCCCTGAAGACGCCCCACCAATCCCTCCATCCGCGGCTCTAGATTGACCTGTTTATATACATACCTATGTACTTAGGCAGGCACCTAAGGTGGTATGTCAGGTACCGAGGGTAGTAGAGGTACCTACCTCAGGTGCCTATAGGCCCTACTGGGGGGTATATTAGATGTCGGGAGTGTTCCAGTCCCCCTTCTCCCTCCCTCCAACCGGAGTGCCTCAGGTGGCTGGATACTCCATTGGCCGTACCCAGGACATGTACCCGATGCACCAAGAGGCTTAATCACCTCGGCACACGGAGTAGGCAGGTACTCTCAAACCTAACAGGCAGGAACCTGTGTACATTAGATGCCCGGGTGCTTGGTTGGAACGTACCTAGCCTACCTAAACTGCCTGGAGCTAAGAAAAGAGAGAGGTAATTTTACTACTGTGCACCTCCGCCCGATAGAGAGAGCCGGCTTATAGGTTGGCGGGGACTCTAATGTACCACAGTTTACACAGTTGATAACCCCTCTTTGGTGGGTAAGCCCTGTTATCTCTATATCCTCTCAACCACGTCCTAGCATACCAGGTACCTACACTCGAGGTGCCGTATTGTGCATCCTCCTTGCATACCTTCTAGGTATATATATATATAGGTATGTACAAGTATTTGCATAAGTTGTGTACCTAGGTAGGGTCGTGGCCTGAAGTGCCCTCTAACTTGTATGTGCCTGGGTTGTTCCATAGAGGAGTGTGTGGATGTTACCTGGTAAGGTCCGAGTCGATCCTCAGCCCGACGTGGTTGAATTTGGTGCCCCCCTTCCCCTCTCCCCCCTCCCCCTCCTTTCCCTTCCCTCTCCCTCCGTCAGCCATCAGGTCACGTAGCAACCCGTCCCAGCCCGTCCCAGTGCCGCCGCAACCCTATCCATCCTACCGACGGCTTCTCCCAAGGAACTAATATCACGACAACCCGACGGGTTGACTTACGCAGAACGTGACGGTAACGCTTGGCTCGGTATGACGACTGTGGCCACGCCCACCTACTAGGTTGTCGAGGTGGTATCGCAGCATCACGGCCAAGGATTGGCCCAATAATCGCCTTCAGTCCCTTTTCCCTCTTGCCACCCATCTTCCGTCCCTCCTTTCTTTTCGGTCAGTTTAGGGCCACCATAGGCCAAGTTTCTGGGACCGTTCCGCTTCCGCTAGCCCTGCGGTCGGATAAGGCTGTATACAGGGCATTCACCACCGGTCCATTGGCACGCCAAGCGAGTTGCATCCCAAAAGAGAAAACTCACAAACGCATCGTGTCGGCGGCCGGTATTCCAAGGTACCCTACCTATATCCTAACGACATTGGACAGCAGGGGTGTGCAGCTCCGGACCCTGAGGTGCAGTCGTGTTGGATACAGCGACGTAGGTACCATCGGTGCTGTCGTGATATGTGCTCTCTCTAGCTCCAGCTATCGCCGCCTCTTTTAGGGTTTCAACTCGAATTCTGACCCTAGGCCGTCGGAAAGGGGGGTTCGACCAATGGGTTCTGATTAGCAACCAGAAGTTCACACCGTGGAAAGCACAGCAGAGACAGTCCTTTACACCCTCTCTGCTCGAGTGAGAGAAATGACAACTGCGAGACTCGAGTAGCGGTCAGCTGCCCGAGCTACGTCTTGCGGTCATTCGGCCGCAAGGTGAAACCAGGTATTTGGAAGCGCAATCCACCCCTCGAGCTTGACGGTCCGGTCCCTTGCGTCTCATAGATTGGTGAAGCGCAGTATATGGCCGCCTCTCCGTGGGTGGTGTGGAGAGCAGCACCCATAGGTATGCCACCCCATATCTACCCACCGGGCACGCTTGAGGCTGCGGGATATGGAGGGTCCTTACGGCTTCCCTCCCTTGTCATATTGACACTCAGGAGCGAGACCGTGAACGTGGAACTGTCACCGGCCTTGGTCCCATTCGTTACTTGGCCTATTATAACGTACGTAGCCTTCGCAGGATGTCGTGCCGACCGAGGACTTGGGCCTACCTATGTGTCGTCCGTATGTGTGAACATATCTATCTATAGGTTGGGTTCGGTAGGGGCCGTGATGTATGTATGTCGCTGACCGAAGCAAGTCGGGCCAACTCTGCATCTTAGTAGGATGTGGCAACGCCATATGCTGAGATAAGTCGGCAGACAGGGCTGCATGGGTATATGCAGGTGCTGCTCATAACACCTTTGAGAGTAACTCAACGCGGGGGAGGGGAGGGGAGGGGAGGGGAGTATGTGAGCCTGACAGCTCATACTAGATTGACTTCTGTTCTCGATATGCCGTACCCAACGCCCCGTGAGAGAGCGGGCCTGGGGCAGGCCCGCTCTCTCTATTTTGTTGAGAAAAGGAGACTATTAGTTAGACGTGGCCGAATGGTTCCCGGACCTTTCTGTACAACTCTCTATACTTGCATAGACACCGTTGTTGAGACCATTGGCTGTGCCTCGCCTCTTCTAACGGCCTGAGTTCTTGCCTGCGCATGAAAGGGGGTGTAGGATATAAGCCATGCCTATCTGCCACCATACCTATCCACCACCTACCAAAGCCACATGTCTTCCTAATAGGTATAGGTAGTTCAACTTCGCGGTTGGCTGAGTTTCCTTCCGTCTTCAGCAACTTGTGCTCGGGTAGGTAACATGTAGAACTAGTTAGCCACCCCGTTGGCTCAGGCGTCTTACCTGGCCAGCTACGTCAATCTCAACATCCCAAATTCGTTGTCGAGTTCATTCGCATACTATACAATCGAGAGCAGGGAAGTGAGTTGTCGTATCCCGCAGTCAAGACCCAGAGGGCTGCTCAGTAACCAGCATTAGATAGGAATCGAGAGTGCGGAATTATTTGTAGAAAAGACAGTGTAGATATGTACAGTGCGAATGTACCGTAGGTAGAGCGCCCGTATTTTATCCAGGGTTATCGATAAGACATAGGTAGTTCCAGATACCTTCGAATTTGGTATGACGCGTGCTGGGGAGCTACAACACCTACATCGATACGTCGATCTGTAGCGCTATCGCCTACTTACCCCGTGCTCTCTTCGCCCTCTTTACACGCCCGACATTTCGCGTATACATCTACCTCCAATCGCGTCGCCGCTTCAATACCACTCCCTCTGTCTGCCTGCGTGCCCACCTCCTGTGCCCACGAATCGCCCCATGTCATCCAAGCGATCCCGCGCCGCCTTCGAAGCCGATCTCCAAGCCCAGCAGTCTCCCTACGTCCTCTTCGGCACGCCGCTCCCTCCTCTCGACCCGGAAGTCCGCGACGATGGCTCCTACGTGCCAGTCTGGAAGCAGGAGGTCCGGGACGAGCGCGGCCGCAGGCGCCTCCACGGCGCCTTCACCGGCGGCTGGAGCGCTGGCTACTTCAATACTGTCGGCTCCAAGGAGGGCTGGACCCCGGCCACCTTCGTCTCGTCGCGGGCAGACCGCCGCAAGGACGACCCAAACTCCGCTGCTTCCGGCAGCACCCCACGCCAGCAGCGGCCTGAGGATTTCATGGATGAGGAGGACCTGGCTGACGCTGCCGAGGCCCAGAAGCTGCAGACCACCCACGCATTCGCCGGCTTGGGGTCCGATGAGGACGGCGCCCGACGCGGTGGCGGCGGGCTCGCCGATATCTTCCGCGTCCGGGGCGAGACGATGGGCGTGAAGTTACTGAGGAGGATGGGCTGGAAGGACGGGCAAGGGATAGGTCCTAAGGTGCGCCGGAGGGCACGGCTCGACGTCGTAGTGAAGCAAGGGGGCGCCCAGAACGGGGAAGAGACGTACCTCTTTGCGCCAGACAACGTGCCCGTGATCTCTCTCGTCAGGAAACTCGATCGCAAGGGCCTCGGCTACGAAGGCGAGTCGAGGTTAACGCCGCTGACGAAACCTGGCGCCCAGACGGAAGCTGGCGGGAGCTCCGACGAGGAGAGCGGCCCCATAGTACGACGACCAGGTACACCGAAGAAAGAAACGTCGTCTAAATTCGCTAAGGGCGGTATCGGTATCGGCATCTTAAACGACACGGGATCCGACGACGAAGACCCGTACGAGATCGGGCCGCGGATATCGTACAACCGCGTCATAGGGGGCAGCAAGAAGAAAAAGAAGGAGAAGGCGGCCAACCCGGCGCTACGCACGGCGCCCGTCTTCATATCTCGCAAGAGCGCCCTGGCCCAGGCGGGGAAGAACATACGGAGGTGCTACGACGGCCGGCTACCGCTCGACGGCTTCGTGTTCGGCGCTGAGACGAACGACGACCTCGCGTCCGCCGTCACCTCCGCAGGGAAGTACCCGCCGCCCGTCATACCGCCGGGCTGGAAACCGAGCAAGCAGCTGAAGTCGTCCGAAACCAGCGGAGGCGCGCCATCGTCGGGCTACGTGTCGACGGCTGACGCGGCCAAGGCGTCGAAGCTCGATCCGCGGGCGCGTGCGTCGCTCCTCGGCGAGGCCCCGCTGCCGGGCAAGTCGGTATTCGACTTCTTGTCGGCGGGGGCGCGCGACCGGCTCGCGGCCGCGGCGGGCAAGCCCAACCTGCCACCGGGCCGGGGCGAGGTGCCCGAGGGCCAGACGCCGGCGAGCGAGGCGGAGCTGCTGCGCCAGATCCCCGAGCTCGACGCGGCGACGGCGGCGGCGGCGCTGGCGCGGGGCGCGGGGGGCCTCGGCGCGGCGCCGTACGCCGACGACGAGGGCAAGCGCGCGCGCTACCGCGCGTACCTCGAGTACGCGGCGGCTCTCGGCGCGCCTAGCGGCAGCGGCAACGACAGCGCGCCACGGCTGCGGCCGCCGACGAAGCCGCCCGGGACGAGCACGGAGGACTGGCTGCGCGAGCTGCACGAGTTCCGGAGCTGCGCGCGCATCTTCAAGCCGATGACGGGGATGATGGCGTCGCGGTTCACGACGGCGAGCTCGACGGCGGCGACGACGACGGGCGCGGGCGACGGCGGCGTCGCCGCCGCGCCGCCGATCCAGCGCCCGCCCGACCCGGCCGAGGAGGCCGCCCGCCTCGGCATGTACGGCGCCATGACGCGGTCCGCCGCCGACTTCTACCCGTCGCGCCTCCTGTGCAAGCGCTTCGGCGTCAGGCCCCCCGCGCACGCGCAGCCGGAGCACGCCCACGGCGGCGCCGCCGCCACGACGACGAAGAGCCAGGGCCAGGGGCCGGAGGAGGGGGCGGGGTCGTCCAGCGCAGCGCACCCCGTCGCTGCTGCTGCTGCGGGCAGCGGCCGCGCGATGACGCTCGACGAGCTGATGCGCCAGGCGCAGGAAGGGGCTACTACTACGACTGCTTCTTCTTCTACGGCGGCGACCCCGCGGCCCGGGGAGGAGGCAGCGCCTAGGCGAGGCGAGGCGGGGGCGGGCGTCAACGCGGAGGTCAACGAGGCGCTCGAGGGCCGGCGCGCGCGGGAGGAGGTGCTGCGGGCGGTGTTCGGGGACAGCAGCGACGAGGAAGAGGACGGGGGGGAGGACTAGAGGGGGGGTGAGGGAAGCGGCTCGTGTTGAAACTGGAGAGGGAGAGGTGCGGCGGCGGCGGCCGATGTAGGTACGCGTTACGATTATATATACCCCCTCTCGTAGCTAAGTCGCCTGCCCAGCCTGGGGGAGCAGAAGAGGGCCGCGGGCGAGGGGCACAAGCGGAAATAAGGAGCCCTCGCGGCTGAGAACGCGCCGGCTTGGAGAACGAAGACTCGAGACTGCTGGCACGTCCGCGTAGCGCCCGCTTGCTGGCCGGGGCGTCGCCTCATTTTCGTCCCTTCTGCCTCGTAGTCTCTTCTACCGCCTACCTGCCTACTTGCGTCGGTAACCTGACCTGGTTCATCTGAGCAGCGTCTTACGTGTCACAGTCACGTATCCTACGAGATAGTTTCGCAGAGTTCTCGGGGCGAAGTTCTTCCCCAGGGTTCTATTTTGTCTACTCTCCCGTCTTTGCGCTATCTACGCTGCTTTCTCCTGCGTTTTTCTCTTTTCTTTACCTCGTTCCAAGCGTGCTGTATATGGCATACGTATATACATCACCACCACTACCACTACCACCACCACCACCCTCTAGTGCGTCGGCTTCGCGATCGGCGCGATGACGCCCTGCTTGAGCAGGATGCGGGGCTTCGTCGCCTGCTGGAACGTCTCCTTGGTCATCCACTCGGGCCCGACGGGCAGGCGCAGTGCCCGCTCGTACTGGAGCCGCGACTCGTACGGGTGCGGTAGCTGTGACGCCATGTACTTGTTGTTCTAACCGACCCAAGATGTTAGCGAGTGCGCTGGTACTGTATGTGATAGGGGAATTATGGGGGACAAAGGGTAGAGAGGGAGAAGGGGGGAGGGATAGGGAAAGGAAGGAAAGCGAGGAAAGAAAACGGTAAAGAAGGGGTTTGCAGAGGACTTCAAGTGGGGTTGGGAGACATTTACCTTCTTGACCTGTCTCTCACTGATGATGACATTCTTGAGGTTGGCGTCCTTGCGATTCTGCTTCTTGATGCCCTCCTTCTTGGTGAGGAACCGTCCTTGATGCCGCTTCTGCTCGCGCTTGCTAATTCCGTCGCCGACCCAGCCGCCCCAGCCGGGGAGGGTGTTGTCGACGACCTTGTCGTCGTCCGCCTCCCCGATCGCCGCCTTCTCTTGCTCGAACTCGGCCACGACGTCCAAGTCGCCGAATGCCTTCTCGATGAGCTCCTGCTCCCGGAACTCGATCGGTGAGTCGTCATCCTCGGCCTCCGACGAGTTGGCTTCACCGTCGTCATCCACGACCCTTTGCCCGCTGCGCGACTTAGGTGCCTTAGCAGAAGCTACTAGCGGGGCTATCACGGCTGCTGAGTCTGCGCCGAGCTCTAGTACCTCTACACCCGAGCCTGCCTTCTTGCCCTTCTGCTTCCTGGGAGGACCAGCTGTCGAGGGCTGGCTCCAAGCACCCGCTATTTCGTCTACGCTCGGGCCTGGGTCTCGTGCGGTAAAGGCAGACGCCGAAAGTACTTTTGAGCGGCCAGCTTTCGCGGTCACAATCCCGTCTCTAGCAGCTTTGAGGTCTGCTCCCGCCTCTTCTTCCCCAATTCTTGCAACAGTTTCGCCCGGCTTGCTCGGTTTCTTTTTCGAAGCCTGCCCGAACTTTCGTCGGCCGACATCGTCGAGCTCTCCGTCGGACTCCTCGATATCTTCGTCATCGGAGGCCAGCTCTCGTCGTATCTGGGCAACTAGTTCGTCGTTGGCCCTTTTTTTGGCCGCTTCCGCTTTCTTCATGAACGCCATTTCCATTAATTTCGACTTCGGCGCTGTATCCTCGACCATAGACGTTTCATCGAGCTGCCGGAGTAATCTCTTCCGTTCGTCGCCTTCGTCCGAGGCCCCCGAGCCGTCGGAATCTTCGTCTGAGCCATCATCTTCTTTCGATGGTTTCCCCTCGATACGGCGGCGCAGTTCCTCATCTCGACGCGCCATATCGGCTATGCCCGTACGCACGCCGTCGTCCCAGGCTGCGCGGCGACCCTTGTTTGCCATCTTGGCCCACTTGCTTTCTCGATGTCGAGCGCCCATCCTCTCCATAGCTCGTTGGCGGTCTTGGGCATCTCGCTCCTCCTCCGAGTCGATTTCGCCAGCTGCGGCCATGACCTCGCGTTCTTTTATCTCTTCCCTCTCTTTCTGTTTTCTATGCACCCGGTGGTAAGATTTACTCTTGATCTTCTTGATACGCTTGGCTCTTGCGTCCTCTCGGGACTTGAGCTCTCTTTCGTGGCGCCTCTGCTGCCATGCGCTCTTGAGATTACCCCTCGAGATTCCTTGGGCGTCGCCAGACTCCAAGTCCTCTATCGGTTTGTCCTTTTCTTTCGCACTCGGTCCCAAACCGCTTTCCTCCATGATTGTCATGATGGTCCGCTCCAATTCGGTCCTGGGATCTTTGTGGCTCAAGGGGGGGAGTTCGGTAGTGTTATGTCTTGCGAGACCGGTTACTGTTTGAGGCAGTGGGAAGACCAAATGGTCCGCCCTTCTGTTGTGCTTCACAGTTTCGGTCCATCGGTCGAGGGACTCGCTCGTCTTTTCGTAGGCAGCACTGCGATCTAGCTTTGCCTGCTGGCGTCTGGCGAGCGGTACCTCGAGCTTCTGCGGCTTGCTAGACCTCTGTTCCTTCTCCATGAGCTTAAGTGACTTTTTGATATGGGGGTCTTTGATTCCTAGCAAGCCCAGGTCCTTCAATCCGACCTTGGGCCTCGTCGTTGGCGCAGCATCTTGCTCCTCTGAATCTTTGACCCCTGAAAACTGAGAAACCCAAGCATTTATGCCAGACTCTGACACGTCGTCGTCGTCATCTTCACCTTCGATGTCGGAAGATTCGTTGCCAGATGTATCGTCGTCGTCCGAGGCAGATCCATTCTCGCTAGAGCCGTCTCCTTGCTGACCCTTGCTAGGTTCGCCATCATCTTCTGAAGAGGACATGTCGAGAGCTTCGGCGAGGTCGATAGCGTCGGAGCCGAGAGAGGCACCGTCAGCGTCGCCAATATCCTCGTCGTCGTCGTCATTGTCATCATCTTCATCCCCCTAGAGGTTGAATTAGCTGTAGCCAACGTGAAGCCTTCCAAAGTGCATTTCTAGTACCTCCTCGCCAGCCTTCCTGTTCTTCTTGCTTCCACGGAAGACGTAGCCCTCAAACCTCTCCTCGTCGCTTTCTCCGAAAGCTTCGTCGCTGTCTATTTCGGAATCGTCATCGTCACCACCGCCGATCCGCCACTCGTTCCCGCTGCTGTCGCTACCGTACTCGACCTCTTCGTCACGGTCCGCGGCTCCCTTTGCGCCAGCGCGCCGCACTTTCTTTGGTGGCGCTTCGTCGTCGTCTTCATCGTCGTCGTTGTCATCGTCGTCTCTTGCATGCTTGTTGCGACCGCCGCTTAATGGGGCGTCTAGTTCACGATTGCGAGGCGTGCGCTTTTGCACGCCGGCATATTCTTTGGATGCGATCGCGAAGGCATCTAGGGCAGTCCTGGTCGACTTGGACTTTGACCTTTTCTTGCCCTTGCCCTGAGTGCTCGACGGGGCTCCTACGGGCCATCCGTGGGCTTGCCGGCCGGGCATGTTGGATGGATGACCGGTAAACTAGCGAGTATTTCTCGTCTTAAATCTCGGAATGTGATAATTGTCATCAACGCTGGTAGATTTTTGCAACGGAACTGCGCATAGAAGCGAGTTATCTCTTTACAAGCTTGATGCTGAAGTTGGTCTAACGGGATTCTCGAATGCAATAGGTACCTAATTGAAGCTTCATTGAGATCTTGGCTCTCGACCTTTTTTTTTTCCCTGGGCGCACTAGCGGGGGATAGATCATAGAGCTAGGTACCTACTAACGATAAGAGATAAATGATAAGCGATAGGCGATAGCAAAGGCGTCTGATCGCTCCCATCTGTAACTATGTAAGCAAGTTATGTAGGTAGGTAGGGTATTCGATCCATTGACTTCGCATCCCGCCCAAGCTTCATAAAGCTTCTTGCGCAATTTTACGCACAACACCCGCGCCGCCCTCCTTCCCGTCCCCGGAACTGGCCCATTGGCACCTCGCATCTGCTCGAGGGGGAGAGGGGGAGAGCACTCACTGTCGAGTATCGCAAAGAGGAAGGAAAGGAAACGAACCCGAGAGGGGAACGAGCGCGCCGCCATGCAGCCCACCCAGGCGCTCCTCAAGGCTTATCGCAAGCTGCGCCTGACCACCAAGGACATCAAGAAGGGCTTCTACAAGGGCACGAGGACCGGGAGCATGGGTCGCCACACGAGGTACGGCGGCTACATCATCGACTGGGACAAGGTCCGCACCTATGTCGTGCCCCCCGGCCTCAATGAGTTCAAGGTATTCGCTTGCCCCCCTCTCCTCCGATCGAGCTCGCTAACCCCAGCGGCAACCCCCGCCAGTTAACCCCCTTCGTCACCAAGAAGATGCCCCCCACCCGCGGCCGCTACGAGGGCTACGCCATGGGACCTAAAAGCGCCGAGGTCTACCTCAACCGCTGGAAGGCCGAGAACGGTCTGGATTGAGAGAGAGAGAGAGAGAGAGAGAGAGAGAGAGAGAGAGAATCGGCCAGGGCGTGGTGCAGGATAGGAGGACGAAAAATACGAAGAAGATGGCGAAAGGTCTCCGTTATCAACATACCTACAGATATCTAGGCATAGTGGCTAGGTATGCGGCGGACAAGGTAGCCGGATCGTGGGCGCCGACGAAGAGGATGCAAGGAAAAAAGGGGAATACGCACCTCGCGCCTTTTGTCAAGTCGGCGCGATTGAGGTTATCGAAGTGGTTGAATGCTAGCAACCCTCCTCCCCTCCTGTTGGCACGATACAGCAATGTCGCGATTGCGATCATCGCCGTGGCCTACGAAAAAAAAAAAGCCCGCACGGTAAAATATGTATAAAACGTATAAACGTGACTTGATGAGTGCCTAAGACACTATTTTCTAAATTAATCTATCTTGTTGCGTGGGTAAATACCGTTACCGCTAGCGATATTATATAAACTAAAAACACACTATCCTGAAATCGACATATGAAGCAGTACCGGGTATCATCCTCCATCTATAGGTTACCTCGGTGGCATTCAACTTATTTCGATAGGGGTAGATCCTCCCGCGCGGTAACGAACGTCTCCAAAGGTGGCCGCGTCAGATCGTCATTTGCAGTTGTCGTTGGGTTGTGTTTTCCGTTGAGGTCGTCGTCCGGTGTGGGAAAGGGGCTAAGGCTTTCAGACGTATCGAAGCCCGTCAGTGTCAGCTGAGGCGCTCCTGTATCCAGGGGCTCACTTTGCTTCAGGGCCTCGAAGTCGACGACTTCATCCCTTGCCTTAGCCGTAGCGACGGCCGCCGCCGCAGCGCTGGTGATCGCGAAGGCATTCGTACTAGGCGTTAATGGGATCGGCGTCGCGACCCGGCCAGCCTGATCCGCCATCGATGTGAGCGTAATCATGCTAGCTGTCTCGGCGTCTATGTTGAGACTGAACGGCGCCGCAATCCCCCCAACGAACGGCCTCTTGCCCGTAATCCCAGTCTCGAACGGGGCGGAATCCGGCGAGAGTAGGCTGCTTCCGGTGGGAGAGGGTAGCGGTTCCTCTCGCTTGGTCTTAGGGACGAACACGGGCATGTCCTCGTCGACATCATCTTCCGCAATTTGTTTCTCATCCCTGACGATCTTCGTTCTGGATCGGCTCCGATTATGCCCAACGTCTCTCTTGGCTTCTCTCTTCTCCTGACTCTCAAGATCGGATGGTGAACGAGCCCCTTGCCCCTCTTCGTTGGTAGCAACCTTGATCTCCGGGGGTTTAACTGCCTCGCGCTCTCGGATAATAGTGGTTTCATCGTGCTTAGATCCCCAGAGAGACCATATGGCGAGGCCTATTCCCTTTACTTTCTTCTTCTCCACGAGACTCTCCTCCGCTTTGCGTCTGCTAGCAAGCGCTGCCGGAGGTGGCATCTCTCCGTCGAAGCCCACGTATCCTGCGGTCATCTCCTTGAGCCTTTTCTTGTGGATCTTCGTACGGACACTTCCGTAGCGCTTGTTCCACTGAGCGCGCGCCTCGAGCCACCTCCGTACCGGGACTTCCTTGACGACCCCTATCTCGGTTGGATCTATGTTGCAGCCAACTAACTCGCTAGCAGGCTCTAGTGGGGTAATTCTACCGTGACGGTCGACGCGCTGACGGACCATGTGGTTCTTGAACGGCGGCAAGGGATCGCCGGCTTTTCCTACTTCGAATTTGGCGTTCTCCCGCGTCTCGGGTCGCTCTCCCGCCGCCGCTTCGTTCACCGGCCCAGCGTCCGAATCGGAACTCGAGATACTGGAGATCGACTCGTCGTCCAAAATCTCAATTTCTGTCTTCTGGGCTCTGGCCAGTGCCCAGGCGCCGAATTGAGCTATCGAGCGGTACATGTATTTTGCTGGTCGAGTGAAGCTTAGAGTCGGCGCAACATGGCACAAGTCGTCCCACACTTGAAGCTGCACATCTGTGGGTTTGAAACGAGCCAACTGCTCTCGCGCCGATTCATTCGTAGCGCACCCTGCAGGCTGGTACTGGGTCGGATTTGCACACTTATGTGCGATATATATCTGCTCATCGCGTAGAATCTCGCCACCACCCGTCATGATGAGCAAAGGAGGTAGGCCACCCAGGGTGGGCTGCATTACCGGGCTCACCAATGGATGTGCCAAAAGTTCGTTTGTCGTATACATCTGGAGCAGCATTAGTTGCCAAGTTCTTGTTACTTGCCGTTTTACATCGCCCTTACCTGGATCTGATCCTGGAGTTGGACCTCTTTTCCCTCGAGTTTGATGGTGATGAATGATGTCTCCGCACGACTGTCAATTGTAGAGCTGCCGTCCCCTGCTTGGGCCGCGTTTGCTTGCCTGAGGTCCTGGGCGAGAGATTCTGTTGCCACTGGGGTCGACTTCGCGGAGCCGGTCTGCTCTAACAACAACGCGTACTCATCCGCGTTTAAAGGAGGCCAGGCCTTCGAAGGCTTATGGTGGAAGCCACAATTAGGAATATAGTCTAGAGGGCTATCGCTAGACAGGCTAGGAAATGAGTGCGTCAAGTCCACCCACGGACTAATGAGAATAGCACCTGCAGGCAAGGGAATTCCCCCGTCTCTCATAGTTACTAGCATACTGAACACCATTCCACCTCCGGCCGAGTCACCGGCCAGGACGATCGTAGTGGGATCGTGAGTTGTGAGGAGGTGTAGATACGCGGCCAAGCAATCCTGAAGCCCGCAGGGAAAAGGGAACTGGGGAGACAACCGATATTTGGGCGCAAAAACCCTGGCCTTCAGCTTTCGCGCGTGTCTCTGCATCTGGTACCGGTGTTCGTCGACGCTCCCAAAGAAGTAGGCGCCGCCGTGAACATACAGCATGACCCTTTTGCCGGCCTCGCCGGACTTCTTGCGTTCGTTGTAGTCGGCCTTCATCTCGATCCATTCTGCCTTGAGGGGACTGCCCGGTTTCCGCCACTGCCACCAGTTCCGGCCACCAACCTTCCTGATCCCGTCTGGACCTAGCTGTTTCTGCAGTAGGTCGGCAGACTCGACAAGCCTCTCTTCCGGAATTTCGACCTCTTCAACTTTGACCCACTGCGGATGTGGCACCCATTGCGAGGTGAAGGCCTGGAGGTCCTCGACCGTGTGGTGGGACGCAAAGTCGAGGAACGATCGGATAAGGTGTAGGCCTTCGTCGTACGAGAGGTGGGCAGTCGGTCGCTCGCGCAACGGTTTTCGATTGAGGTACTGGACCAACTTCTACGTTAGCACGAAGCAACCGGCTTCAGGGGAGCCGGAGGAAAAGACAGAGATAGCCAAGGGATGCCACCAAGCTCCGTCGTGAAACACAACTGGTACGACGGCATCGAGGATACGAGGAGGATTAGAAGGCAAAGAAGGGTTGAACATGGCGAGAGAGGAGGATATTACACTGGGTACGTACGTGGGACAGAAATGTCGATAGGACGGTTGGCGTGACCGCCATTGAGACGGTAGCGGTATTCATCATGAACCTCTATACCGGTGGTCACAGGTCAACACTCCGAGGATGTGCAAGATGCAGCTTTCGACATAGAAGCTGAGATGGTCTCCGGGTACAGATGGAGGCATCCCAGTGCGAATAGGTCGATGGGGTCGGTGGACGGCTCTGAAGGCAGGCAGTACGTGTAGAAAGGAGGAGGGCTAGCTATGGAGCTGGGTAAGGAGGCGCAATTGGGTAACAAAGAGGGGACCTCATCTCCTCTCCCGTAGCACGGACATCGAATATCGTCGATTAGCGGCAGGCCGGGTCGAGAGCCGAGAGAAGACCCGGTACTGTTGGTACTATCATCCCACGGCCACGGCCAGCTGCGAATACTCACCTTTATACATCTATACCTCCTATATACTGCACATCCCAACCGTCCGTCACGGCAGACGCAACACGGGACAGGGCCGGCAGGTTGACTGTCTTGCTCCAACGCGTGCACGCCTGCGTGTACGTGCATATTAGGTATGCCTCGCGCATTGTTCTGACGCAGAATCGCAGTCGTCAAGCCAAGGCCCGCCCCTCGCCCCACGCCCCACCGACGAATACCGGGGGGTCTATCGACAATATGTCTGCAATACTGACACTGTATGGACATGACCTCCATATGATGTAATACTAACGAACGCTTTCCATAAGTATAAGATACTTATAGTAAAACCCATAGTATGGATTTTATTATAATTTAATATAAGCATTATAAGGTAGTTATTTTAATAAGATAAGTATTTATTACTTTTTTAATATTTTATTAATTTAGATATAAATTTTAACTTGACATTATATAAAATAGCTATTCTATTCTTAAAAGGAGCTACTAGATTAATATAACGTCTGTATTATATCTATATTTATATCGCATCCTAAGTTTAATTTGCTTAAGCATTGCGATGAAAATACTTTTAACTATAGTAATCCTTTCTAGGGGTAGTAATAGTACTAGACATGCTATCGATAAACCCTCATTCCCCTAGATAGGTAAAGTCGCTATTATACCTTGGTACCTCTGCTCATACTATGTACCGACGTACGGACGTAGGGGTTAGTGCGCTAGCGAGATCTGCGAAGCAAGGATAAACTTAACCTCTAGCTAGGCAGGCTAATGGTAGTGGATAGCTTTCGCTAAAGCATCACTAAAGCATCACAAGCAACTTTGGTGTAATGGTTAGCATTCGAGCCTTCCAAGCTCGAGATCGGGGTTCAATTCCCCGGAGTTGCACTTGTTTTTTACTTTTTCCCCCTTAGATCTGATAATACCGCCGAAGAGAGGTACCCAGGTAGACATATGCACATGTGGTTACATGGGTATGTGCCGTAGAGGACCAAAAAAATGAGAAAGAAACCAGAAGGAATATTCGACAAATGCGACAGCCCCTCCATCATCGCGAACTCACCTAACGAGTTTCCCCCCTCCAGGCCTCAAAGGAGTTGAGCCCCCAGCTTGATTCTACGATGGCCGCTTCTTCCTCCTCCTCTGTACAGGCAGGACCATCACCAGGTAATTTTGCGGCCCCTCCTAAACCTTTTTTATTTTATTTTATTTTTGATATGATCAATTTCCCTGCCATTAGGCACTCCCTGCCCCAAATAGCGTATTGTCTGTATACCTAACCCTACCCGTGAAAATCACCAGAGACTCGGCAGCTGCAGTTCGAGCAGGGCGTCGCCATATCGCTGCACCTATGGCTATCCCTCACTGTCGCGGTGCAGAACAACCTAGGCGGACCCGCGTCGGCCGATAAGCGCGACTGGTTCGCCGGCGCCGTCGTCGAGATGTTCCCGAGCTTCGTCGACCTAGCCCAGGCGTCGCAGCCGCCGCAACCCCAACCTCCGTCCTCGTCCACGGCCCGACAACCGCCGCTGCCGCCGCCTTCCTCGGCGCAGAAGAAGGGCCCGCCCCGCGACCCAGAGGCCGAGGACGTCGAGGCCACCCTGCTCCAGGTCATGTGGGACGAGTTCGAGACCAACGTCGACGACGAGTCCGAGGTCGAGGTTGCCGACCGCATCCTGCGTGTCCGCGCCCAGTGCGCCGCCGGTCGCTTCGATCTCGTCGAGGATCTCAGGCGCCGCTGGCTGGCCACGCGCGGTAAGTCTGTCGCCGTCCAGGTCACCGACGGCGGCGACCAGGAGACCGACTGGGAGAGCGCCGATGACGATGACGACGACGACGACGACGGTGAGGACATCGAGATGAGTGAGGCGCCGCCCCTAGTCGCGGTGCCTAGAGAGAGAACGCCCCCGGAGGTTGACGGGGATGGCTTTACAAAGGTTACACGAAAGAAGCGTTGAATAAAAAAAGAATAGGGGAAACAAAAGGAGAGCATGCGGGCGGGGTCTGGAGTCGTACATGATCGGATCTACAGGCATTCATGGTTACCAAAAACAATACGGTCGCCAGTAGGGAATAGCATCACCGGTTTCGAGACGTGCTTGAAAAAAAAAAGATATACACAGTGGCTAGACGAGCCGTATCTTGCATTCGAAACCATCCAATGAGCAAAGACCAGAGGACGCCGATGAAAACTCCAATATTGAGTACTGCGTGTCAACGGCCAACAATCCGGGTTCAAAATAATACCGTCACTCCCATTCGTCGTCGTCGTCACTATCCTCCTCCTCCTCGCTGTCGCTGTCCTCCACCTTTCGGGCATCCTTGGGGCTGCTGGGGGCTTGGCTCGGGTTTCCAGACGACGCACCGACCAGATCGTAGCTGGTGTCACTGTCGGCCTGTGATTTCTCGTCGTTAGACTTGCGAGATTCGGCTGGCTTGTGTTGGTCTTTGTTGGAAGGCGCCGCCTCGGCCGGCGGGTGGATCGTCGTAGAAGACTCGATAGAGGCGGGTCTCGTGGGCTTCTCCGCTGGCTTCTTCGGCGCGGTCGACTCGTCCGATTCATCCTCGCTCGACTCCTCGCTCGATTCTTCGCCCCACCCAATCTCCTCCTCGGCAGAAGCAGCTAGATGCGGGTTAGTCAAGTACCAAGTACGTAGAAGTAGAAGGGGGTGGAAGCGAACCCTTCAACAGGTCTCGGCGCCGTGCCTCGGCAGTCTCGATACTGTGGCGCAGGAAATAGTATCGCTTCCAGAAATCGGCGTAGGGGACCTTGTCGGGCACGAGTTTCTCCATGTTCACTCGTAGTTCAGGGTACTTGGCCAAGTCGGCGCTGATAGTCTCGGTCTTGCTATCCGCATCGAAGTCTTTGGCCCACGGAGCATATTCGGCAGTAGCAGGATCCTCCGTAAAGCTCTTCTCGGTCGTGTGAAGGACATGTAGCTGCGCGTCGTATCTCGAAGTGTGGATCACCCTTTTACCCGAGTCATCCTTGCTCTCAAAACGGCGGGCGCTATCTCTGGCATCGCCGCCGTCGGAGCCGGGCTTAACAGTGATGGCATCGCGGAAGAAGTCCCGAACGTTGCCGCCGAATTTTAAAAGCGCCTCATCGGCAGCATCCTCGGCACGTTGAATGTCCCTCAATCGCTTCGCAGCCTCTGCCTTCAGTCGTGAGATTACCGTCTCGGACTCTTTGGGTGCTTCGTCGGAGCCAGAGGCCCTCGCCGTCGTCGGAGTGGTCTCGGAATCCTTTTCGTTGTCGCTCGATTGCTGTGCTCCTCGTTCCGCAGCAGGAGTGGATGTAGTCAGAGAAAGCGCCCTCGCGCGGAGGTTTGCGAGACCTCGACTAGCATCCACGCCGAGCGACGTGACCTCTTGTTGCGCTTCTCGGTACACCGACCCGCCCTTTGATAAGGAACCAGGTTACTCGACAGCCCTGATACAGACTCTGGGATAGAGAATGCGCATACCTGCTTGATCACATTGCCTACCGTACCACCGAGCCACGAGCCCCAAGAGCTGCTAGAGAATGCCCGATACGCCTCTTGGAGGTCCTCGTTGAGCGTGTGTTCGGATCGGCGTTGGGAGGACTGAGAATCTCGGTTGCCGCTGCTGGCACTGCTATTGTTGCCATCCTTAGGAAGAGCCTCCTCAGCTATATGGTCGTAAGCGAGATCCATGGTGGTGTCCGGGCATGCAACGTCTACAACTAATTGGACAGGATCAGAAGGACCCCTGTTCCAGAGGAGAAGGGGGGGGTGATGAGTACGCCACAAACGTCGTACTTGGATTCGACGCTCGACAAGTGCTCAGCGCCGTATATGAGTGTGTACTTGTGTATGTATGTATGTGTGCAGGTGTAATGTGCGTATGTGTTGTCTCGTCGAATGCGTGAGGTTGGCTGGTCTGTGGAGATGGGGGGGTTGTCGGGTAGACGAGGCTGATCACCACTTTCGATCTGCCGATTGACGTATGGAAAGGCTCATGTCCCCCCCCACGGTAGGTACATTAGGTGTACCTGCCTGTAGGTACTTCGGATAGGGGGTTCGATACGCTGTGCACGCTACCGAAGTGCCTGAAGACCAGAGGCATGCTACCTTACACCACGCTGGGGAGGTACATACGATAGGTCAGGCGCCTAGAGAGCCCACAGAATAGATTCCTTCTATCCTATTCGACCCTCACTCTGGCACAATATTATGCAATTCGTGCATAGCAGGTAGCCGCACGTAGGAGGTTAGGTACCTAGGTACCCATACCCATCTTACAAGTACCTCCTAGTGCACGTATGTGGGGTCCAACAAGGTACAGACATCCTACGTGCCCAGGTAATACCTCCTACCTGACAGCCTCCTACAGCCTACAGGGTGTAGGTACCTTGCATCCTTATATCCATTCAATAAAGAAGGGGCCGGTGCATGAGTTGACCCATTGACGGGTTCTGATGCAAATCACGTGCCACCCTGAATCCGGCTCTTCTGGCCCTGTTTGCCACAGCAAAGGCACCCAAACCAAGCCGGCCCTCAAACCAGCTTCTGCATTGGCATGGCATGGCAGGGAATGGCATGGCCAGGTAAGTCTACACACTTGAGACGGCACCATCTGTATGCTACATCCTATTGGATGCCTGTCCCGGTCTCCTGTCCTAAAAGCAGCCAGCATTCCATCGGCATTCCATCTAACCCTTATCCTGAGTAGTCGACATACGAGAGACGGCCGGCAATGCTGCCCTACGGGGTCTTGGTGGTCGAACCACGCCGGGGTCTTGCGTTTTTCGGCCACGCGGATACGGGTGCCGCCGGTACTCAGATCGGATCGTCGTGTTTATCAGTGCCTACATCGGTATATCGCTGTATCATATTCCTCGACCCTGACACACGCACCTGTTCACCCCTACGGGAGAAGTGCGGGAGAAGAAGCCACGATCCCAGAGGCTGATCCGGCGCTCCTCCGCCGGTATTTGCCCAGTCAGCCCAGGGCTCGCGTTCCCCGACCTGGCCGCCTTCGTATCACCCACACGGACCAAAGGGATAAGAGATGGATTGTCGAGTATTAGTCGTAGCGTAACATCTCACCGAAACAGGTACAACGTAGGCCTCAAGATATCCTCGATGGTTGTTGCGGCAGATGGGCTTACTCTAATTCGGACGAGCCCGTCCGGTGATGTCGAGCCTGGACTGGCCGGTTAGCCAAAGGATACTTATAGCATGATACCAAGATCGCCCTCTAGGGAAAATATCACGCTGATCACCGAGCACAGACCCAGGCGCCAGGCTGGCGGCGAGTTCGTCATCCAATTATCTCACCAACATCCCGGCGCGGCGAGGTCCTTACCTCAGGTGCCTATGTGGCCGTTAGACCGCAAAGAAACGGTACCTATCTGTGTATGTGCGCGTACGTACGTACGTATGTATACACGCTGCACACCTGCACCCACACGCATACTATACCCAAGGTATTAGTCGGCACACGAGTTCGCTTCGCCTTACCCCGACTCCATGTGTGTAGTGCTCAGAACTGTGTGGAAGAAACACGGCAAGGGAGGCTCGGGACCACCAAAACTAGCTCTAGAAGGCATTCATATCCCGCCGTGCCAGCCCGCCTGCATGGCTGGCAGCATCTTCCATTGGGTATTTCAGACGCCAAGGGCCCTGACTAAGTGGTCCGCAGCCCAAACGGTCAAGCGACGCATCGATCTAACCGCAAGAACACCTGTTGCTTCGCTACTCTGTACTGTATTGCGTACATGGTACAGGAGTGCTCGCTAGGTGCCCGGACGGGGGGATGATTCGCCCCCCCAGCTAAAGGCGGGCTTCCTTGCCCTGGCTCGTATCATCCGCACAGTATGTGTGGGCGAAGGAGCGTCATCAAGTGAGCTCGAGGCATCCCATCCTTCTTTCTGGTGGGGGTTTGGTGAGGGGGGGTTAGGGGGGCTTAGGCCCGAAGCCAGGAGAACGCGCAGGAGAGCAGGTGAGGAGAAAGGGATGGTGTGAACGTAACATCGAGGGAACAAACCGAGGGGGGGGCGATCAGCCACAGCGCGCTCCGCTATGTCCGAGTTGCCTACGGAGATGGCACTGAGCTGGACAAAAGCCAGCGCTCGACTTCTCCCCCGCCACACAATGACTCTCTTCCTTTGATTCAGGTTGTGCCATACAAGTATACTACAGACGCTTACAAATCGGAAAATTGCTTGCTTTCTGGCCCCCTCTCTCGAATTCCTTCCCTCGCCAGAACGGCCCTCACCCGCACCCATCGCAAATCGGTTCTCTGCATACCTGTGCAAGCCTCTCACATTGACACGCTGTCCCATCCTATCCGAAAGAGAGGGGGGCGTGTTAACAGTGTGCTCTATACGCCAACTCCCTCCGCAAAGAGAAAAAAAAAAACCACGCCAGGCAGCAAGTCCGCTGTCTCGTCCGCTTTCACATCCTCCTCCATCTCAGCCTCAGGACCCTTGAGGAGGCGAAATCTGTTTCTCCCCTCTACCCATACGGCCACAAACATCTTTCAGCTGGGTCGTCGACGAGTTTTGGCTCTCAGATCTATCCTTTTCGGATAATTTGGTCGTCTCTTGAGGCTTCGAGGACTTCGTTAGCATCGAGCGCGGCAATTGCTGCGCTCCAAACCATCGCTCGTCTAGCATCGCGAGTTATCGTCGTTGGTGCCGTCGGCTCACGTCGTCTCACGTCGCCGACGCCGTAGCCCAATTAGGAGGGGCAACCGACGTATTCAAGCCGCATACACCTACTCAATCTGCCTTTCCTTTATTCCATATCGTGACAGTATACTCTAGATCCGTCCCCTGTTAAACCCGGTCGCGATGGCCTCGGCTCACTCTAACGTCCTACACAACTTCATACTCACGCCTCAGCAGCAGAACCTGCTCTTCCGCGCGCTGACTTCAAACCAAGCGAGCAGCAGCAGTAGCAACGCAAGCAGCGCGCTCTCGCCCGATACCTTGGCCAAATCTCCGACTCGGAACCAGAAGAGCCCAGCTGGTTTTGACGCCACCAACACTATGCCCAACGGCGTCGCTAATGGGATCCATCACGGCCTTCAAGAAAGCCCATTCCTAGACTACGACTACGATCTCGGGCCCGATACCGGTTTTGACTTTGACTTCAGCAGTGACGGGCATGCCAAGATGATTGGAGACCTCCCAAGCGGGTCGCCGACAAAGGAAAACTCGAAGGCCAGCTCTCCTGATAACGAGAGCCCGGACAAGCGAAGTCACCCGGACGACGAAGAGGAAGAAGACGTAGAGGAAGGCGGGGGCAAGCGCAGAGAGAGCGAAGGAAAAGTCCCCAAGAAGCCTGGTCGCAAGCCACTTACGAACGAACCCAGTTCGGTAAGTCGCCAACCGGTGTTGACTCGTCAGCCCCGCCGATTGTGAGCTTAGTGTCTAACAGCACATTTAGAAAAGGAAGGCCCAAAACCGCGCCGCGCAGCGCGCATTCCGAGAGCGCAAGGAGAAGCACCTGAAGGATCTCGAGACGAAGGTGGAAGAGCTCGAGAAGGCGTCCACGGCGACAAACAACGAGAACACTCAGTTGCGCGCACAGATCGAGAAGCTGACGATGGAATTGAGCGAGTATAAGAATAAGCTGACGCTTGTGAACACCGTCCGCTCGCCGCCCGGAAGTGCACGACAAGCCCAAGGGTTCGGTCTCGCCGCCATACAGAATCTCAACGATGTCAACTTTCAGTTTGAGTTCCCCAAGTTCGGTGTCCTTCCTGGCCCGAATACGGGTATGAATGGGAACAAGCAATCATCGTACCAATCTTCTGCGTCGGGTGGCAGCCCCAACGGCCATGCAAGCCCACCGGAAAAGCCGAAGGATCAGGCCACCCCCAATTCGACCAAGAGCCGGGAAAACTCGGATACGCAATCGAAGGATGCTTCGGCGAAGTCGTCATCTCCGTACGGGAGCACATATGGCGGGAGCGTGTCGAGGTCAAGCTTAGACTCGGGCCATTACAGCCTGAACGGGACCAACACCGGCTCTCCTTGTTCGTCGACGGCCAACTCCAACATGGGGCCGAGTTCTTCTTGCGGCACATCCCCCGAACCGCTTACCCAGTCGCCGCTAGGTTTCAAACCTGTAGATACCATGACCACGATCGGCGAGGAACATCCGGCGCTAATCGGCGATTCTATAAACCGTAAGTTGGTGACTTTTTTCTTTTTTTTCTGCGTTCATTGTCTCTATATGCTGACGATGGAGTTCTCGCAAACCAAACTAGACTTGGGTAACCTAGGCAACATAGACTTCTCCAACTTCGACTGGCTATCGCATCAGAGCAACGGGCAGTTTGACCCGCAACTATTTGGCGAATATCGGGAGCCGCAGGACAACATCTTGGCGAGCGCGACGTTCGACGACAGCTTTTTTAACGATGCCTTCGATGTCGACTTCACCACGCCGTACAATATAGGGACGGCAACGGCAACGGCACCGGCACCAAGCCCCCGCCCACCCAAGAAGAACCTGATCGCCGAAATCGACGCCCGCAAGGAGTCGGAAGACACTATAATCACCACCAATAATGGCAAGCTCCTTACCTGCAACAATATCTGGTACATTTTTACCCTCCTGCTCCTTTCGAGCGAGCGTTTCTGTGCCTGGACCCGTGCTAACGGAAGAACTTCACTAGGGAGAAATTGCAAGCCTGCCCCAGAGTGCAGTCCGGCGACCTCGACCTCGACGGGCTTTGCTCCGACCTCCAGAAGAAGGCCAAGTGCGGAGGCTCGGGAGCGGTCGTCGACGAGCAGGACTTCAAGGCGGTCATGACCAAGTACCTGGGACCTTCGGCCGGGGAATGCTCGACAGGCCCCAACTAAATCTACCTAGCCTCTCTCCCCTCTCCCTCTCAGCCTCCCCACCCTCTCGTTTTCCCACCCATCGCTCTTTTCTCTTTTTTTTTTCCCCTTCCCGTTCTCGGCCTTTTTCTTGCTTTTTCTGGGTGGAATTTGGAAGAGATTATCGATACGCAACATACCCAGACCGACCAACCGGTTTCATCAGGACAGACATGGCGGGGGAAGGGCGTAAACGGGCATTAGACAAGAATCGCCTCAGCCAGCTTAACCTATTTTGCCACCACCAAACCAACCCAATTCAACCATTCCATTGGGTACGCACTGGCGGAGTTTCGGCGGGTGGGCTAGGTCGGGGGACATCTCATGTAACGGAAGTAAAGGGGGCGAGCTGGGAAGAGAAATACCAAGGGGGTGAAAGCTTGGAAAGCGCGAAAGAAGGCGGAGCAGTGGATTCGGTCGAGGGCCAGCAAAGGGGTAGAGGGTGAAATTGTGTGTGGTGTCGATGGCCAGGTACGCCTCTGCGGAAAGCAGACGAGATGTAACACTACCATTGCTCATATCACCGCTCTTACTACCCTCGACTTCGCCCACCTCGACTGTCCCTCTTCCCACCTCTTTCGTTTGTCATCATTTTGCTGCCGAAGATATGCTGCATGTATCCTCACAATCATTGGGAAACGGAATTGCTGCATTTGTGATGAGACAAAGGCGGAAAAGAAATTATCGAGTTGTTTTCCTTCTCTTTTTGGGTATCCACATCGTCCTGGCCATTTTGCCATTTCCTTCTTCGGGTTGTTCTGCTTCTTTTTATCCTGTCTGGCTTGTTCGGATCTCGCCGAGTCAACTACACACACTGCCGTCTTCGTCACTCTCCTCCTCCTCTCCCAACTCGACGCCATTCAAGCGGATGAGGATGTACGTATGCACGTACGCGCATACGGCCTTCGCCCCACCCAGGCGCGGAGAGAACGGAACGAGGAGGGTGGCAGCAGGTGGCGGCAGTAGGGAGAAAGGGGGAGGGAGGCAGCCGTACGATACGGCTTAGCCCGCCGAACTAACCTAGCCTACCACCCGTGGAGAGCGGGTGGGCGGGCATATGGGCGGGTGACTTGGATGGATGGCCGAATGCTTATTGGAGTTACGCCTATACCTGTTCCTACGTCAATATATCGAGGACCCGTAAAGGGGGGGAGGAAGTGTACGTGCCGCACGCGTGCGGAGGGACGAAGGACGACATGAACGACCACGTAAGTACGAGGAGTGTGGGTTGGGCTTTGATGGTTGATTGTAATTGCTCAGTCGATAGGGTTGAATCGAAGCGAGTTCAATAGGACTCATGGGTTTGTTTATAGACGGAAGATGTGCTACTTGGTGCTGACGCCGCTGCCTCGCGTTATTCAACCTGGGGATTGTAGACGTATATGGCGGGTGTATCGGGGTATGATAGTGCATCCCATCACGTCAATCTATTGGGGTTCTTGTCCAACGACCTCCCTACTCCGACAACCTCCTCCGCCATGGGCGGGGATGGGAAAGAGTTGAGACATGTTCTCTGGGTGGTGCCCCCCTCCCCTCTCTCTCCTCTCTCTCTCCTCGCTTCTACTCTCTATAGACATCACGGAGGAGAGAGGGGGGGAGGGGGGGGGAGACAAGCTCCCTGTTGTGAACACCAGTTGGGGCGCATACCTACCTCAGTAGGGAAGCACACAGAGAGGATCGTCGTGAGCAGCGAGAAGTTCTCATGAAAGCCGAGCCGACAGGGCTAAGGGGAAGCAGACTCGGAGATAGATCGCACACTGCCGTCCTGCTCCTCTCCGTGTCCTAGGAGACGACGGGCAGAGCAGTCGGATATATAAACACTTCCCCACCTTACCGTTCCGCGGAGAACCAGTGCGACACCCACGCAGAGGGGCATTATCAAGCTGCCACAGCACCTCGGCCGTAGCCGAGACAGAGGTCGCGTTGGCGAGATAGATGCCTGCGCACATCAAGCAGCAGTCCATCGCCTCGAACCCCTCCCCGCCCTTTATTGTTTCGGAAGCCGACCGCATGTCGCTACCCGGCGGCGCCGTGCGGACCGCCGCAGCCTCTTTTTCTTCGGGGAAAAAAAAAATCCGTTCGCTCCCCCCAACCACAAGGGACAATAGAGGGGCAGCAGGAAAAGAAGAGGAAGGGGAAGAAAAGAAAAAAGAGAAGGAATCCGCTCGCCGACGAAACCGCCCGCCGAACATAACGCACGCACGCCGAGTCGTCGCGCTGCCATCTCTCTCTCTCTCTCTCTCTCTCTAACCAGGACCCGGGGACGAGGGGCGAAGCACGTGGGGCGCCCCTGGGGACAGCGGCGGGATCTCCTCCGCCGCGCGCAGTCGTGGGAATTCACCTCTTGGCCCCGACGGGGGGCGACGTCATGGACTAGAGCCAGCCGTCACCCATGCCCCCCCCCCCGAAGATAAGACGTAGGTGGGAAGAAGGGCGTTCGAGAGCTCTTTGCTTGAAAGTCAGAGCCGCTGCGAAGAGGGCCGTCTATTGCCGTGCGAACTCCACCACGCCGCCCTACTTTGCTCACCTCCTCGCCCTAAACTTAAACCCGGGTGGCGGAGGCCCGCCCCGACCCTCCCCGCCTGGATATCCTCTCAACGGAAGTAACCGGACGGATGAGACAAGCGGTGCCGTCTACTCCTACCTCTCGCAATCTCGATGAGCGAAAGATCACGGGTCAACAGTAACATTGGAAAAGCGTATATATATTCGTGATTTCCTACATAATACTAGGGTATTCGTCCAGGCATGTCCCTCCCCTTCCTTCCTCCAATTCTTCATCAGTATGAACATGCCGACCGCACCAGTCGTGTCTATGATATGCCTCTCCACCAATTAACACGGAGCCGTCTGTCTTTTTCGTCTTTCCCAAGTATTTCCGCGAGCAGCGGGCAACGAAAAGCTTGACCTTGCTGAACCTGCCCGGCTAAGTCAGACAGCTTTTCCAAAGGTACTATTTTCAGGGAGAGGTGGCAATCTAGGACGGTACAGCCCCAACTCCGGCCGATATTATCGAGATAGTCGTCTAGAAAATTTCCGAGCCAACTTCGGAAGATAGGAACTGGCGATTACATAGCAATTATAAGCTATAACACTGCCCCGAGCGGCTTCCTGAACGGGGGACAGATGATGTGTGTGTGTGTGCGAGTCGAAGATAAACCGGGCATGTCGGTATCGTTCGACTAAGCTGTTGAAAGTATCGGTATTACTCCTGGGGAGAACCGAGGCCGATGCCGCCTTTTGGTATCGCTGCATCACCAACGTTGTCCGAGAGTATTCGGAACCGACTGGGGCATCCGGGTTGGCGCATCGACGACTGTGGTTGCCAGCCACCGATCTAAGTGTCGTGAGCGGAGTTGGAGAGCCCATTGGACTGTAACTGCAATTCGGTAAGATCCGCGTGGGTTTCCCGACCCATGGTGGATGAGGGCTATGATCGCCGGCTAAAACAAAACGTGGGGTCTCGTTGATCGTCGCCGGGCGTCCGGAAGGCCGTTGATGAACGCCCCTCCCTTGCTACTAGAAATCAGCGGACCACTTGCCGCGCCCCTTCTTTGCCCAAAACTCCCCTCTCTTTCGGCTTGGGACTGTGGCCCCTCTTCTTGCGACCAAAGAGCCCAAACACACCACCGCCCCCGGAACCCTGCTTGTCGTCAGTCGCGGCACTCGCATCAGCCGGCAGCGTAGTATCTCTGCGCGCTAGGTCAGACCAGCTACCCGTATCCTCGAGCGTCACCGATATCCCGCCGGTCGGCGACTTGACTTGTATGCCCGACGGTTGAGACATGCTCTTGGTGTACGTCCGATGGTAGGATGCTAGTGGTGGCGGCGCTTTCGGCACGATCTTAGGCGTACGGTTGTTGTTCTGGGAGCCCTTGTCTGACGATATCGAATCCTGTGCTGCCGAAGGCTGGTATAATTGCCGCGAATTGCCGTTGGTAGCGGGAGCCGCGGTGACATCATCCGTAGTGATGGCCTGGGGTTCACCGCCGGCTGGACTGGAGCTGGAGTCAAATTCGCCAGATCCTCCTCCGTTTTGTCCTGCCGTGATTCTAATATGCCGTTAGTCGTCACGGCGGTTGCAGGATAACGTCACATGAACACTCACTTCTTATAAGCAGCCACGGTATAATCGAACGGCCGGAAGTCTCGCTCGATGGAGCGGTACAATTCCTCTTCCCGAATCTCCTTTTCTGTGGCGTCGTCCTTTAATCTCTCCCTAGGCTTCTGTCTCCGGGCCCTGGCCTCTAGCGGTGCTTCCTCCAGTAGCAATTCTTCGAGGTCGTAAGTAGCGTCAAAATTGGTCTTGTCCGCCGACGGGACAAACACTGGCTCTAGTTCTTTCCTTTCCAAGGCTTCGAAGTCAATCGATTGGAAGAATGGCTCATTTATGAAACTGCTCCAGGTATGGCCCAGTCTCTGGTCCGGGTTCGGATTCAGAGCGGAACCGATGGCGTATAGACACGGCAGCGAGACGGGGGGTTGCGTGACGGGGAATTTCGGGCTCGCGGCGAGAATGACATTTGTCAAGGTCGTTTCTGAATTGCCCTCGAAAGGACGCTGCAACCCCGTAAGTAAAAGGGCCCGGAAAATCATGGTCCAACTCTGACGGCTGCTCCATACCTTATTGTATATGCACTCGTAGAAGAGCACACCCAACGACCACCAGTCGGCTCTGACGTCGTAACCCTTCCCGGCATAGACTTCGGGGGCGAGGTAGGCGAGAGTGCCGGATTTGCTCGTGAGGACCTTTCCGGGGACGACATCCGAGGCAACGTTCTAAGAGCCCACGGGTTAATTGAGAAGTCGTAGCAAATACAGAGACTCGTGTCAACTTACGAAGTCAGTTAAGTGAACATGGCCGTCCGAGTCGAGCAACACGTTGTCTGGCTTCACGTCTCGGTGTATGATGCCCTGTCCATGCACGTATCGCAGTGCACAACCCAGTTCGGCTATCCAGAATCGTACAGCATCCTCGGTGAAAGTCTTCCTCGAAATATGGAAACGGAGATCGCCTCCGCTCATGAGGTCGACCACAAGATACCTATGGGCGCGTAAGCGATATGGAACAGGCTACTTTGCTGGTGATAGTGGTGGCTCGGGCGTACATATACTCGATATCTTGGAAGCTGTAACGCAAGTTACAGATGAAGGGATGGTTTACGTGCTCGAGCATTCGACGTTCTCGTATGATGTTCCGGACGCTCTCGGATCGCACCACTGCAGTAATAAAGTCAAGTCAATACGGAGTGTTCCTCGTACGCGAGTGCACGTATACCCCCCCCTTTCGTAGGAATCGACGCACCCTCATCTTTGCGAATGTACTTGAGGGCAAAGGACAAGCCTGTGTCCTTCCTCTCGACTATCCGCACTTTACCGAAGGCACCGCGGCCGACGACTCGTAGCAATCGGAAATGGTTGAGGTTCACTATAAGCGAAAAGGAAAAAAGGAGTCAGTCTACCAGTCGGGCCAAACCGCGGAAGGGCGAAGAGGTCTCCCGAGACAATTGAGTGGAATGGCGCCTCTCATTCGGAAGCGGGAGAGACATTGCTTACCTTCGCCGTTGAGTTCAACGGGCTTGCCCTGGCTGTTACCCATCGGGAACTCGAGTTCGACGGGTACACGTACTTTCCGCAATTCTGGCCGCGCTCAACAACGCGAAGACGCCGGAGTTCGATGGGTTCGCCGACGGTGAGGCGATCAAGGAACGGCCTGAGGTCCTCGAGATGAAGATGGGCGGATTTATTAAATCGCGAAACGACAAGAGATGGGCGAGGAAAAGATGCCGGGAGGTCGGGAAGATCCACCCTGAAATCTTTTTTTTTTTTTCTTTTTGTATCCTCAATCTGATCAACCACACAATTATTAGGTAGGCAGGGAGAAACGGGACTCGGTATCCTCTCAACAGCCAGCACCAAGGCAGGGAGACGAACAGCAAGAGAGCGAGTGGGAGAAAGAAGACCCAAAACGATTAAAACTCAAATTCAAATAGAGAGAGCGTGTGTGAGAGTGAGAGACAGAGAGGGAGAGGGAGAGGGAGGGAGAGAGGGTAATGGTGGAGGAGGAGTTGAGAATGGGAAGAGGAAAATACGACTGTTAGTTGAGATACCGCCTCTAGATGGGATAAGCATAAGAGATAAAGTAGTGGTGGTAGTGGTTAGCGGTGCTAAGTAGTAGCGGTGATAGTGGCACATCCATCCTAGTTGTAGGTGGCCTGCTTTGTACCTACAAGGTATGCGTGTCCAACACATGTGCGCATAGGCTGTCCAGTAGAGGTGGTATACCTAGGTACGGCGTGCTTAGCAGGTACCTCACGTACCGGAACTAGGTACCTAACTACCTAACCTAACCTCCTGCCCACCACTTATACCGGCCGCCAATACTGCAGGTAGGTTAGATATCTAAGGTAGGTAGGTACCTTGGGTACCTAGTTGCGTAACATAACTGATACGTACATCCATAGATGTATGTGCAGGTAGAGGGTCGATAGAAGGAGAGAGAGGCGATAGGTACCTCTCAGGGAGCGGGACCAGGTTGAAGGGTAGACCTAGGGTTATGCGGAGGTACCTACCTAGCTTAGGGGGTACCTACGGGGGCATCGCCGTGGGTATCGCCGTGGGCATCACCGACGACTGGCCGAGTTAGGCTTAGATAAGGAGGCAAGCAACAGCGTACGGTTCCCGGGCTTCAACGCAGGCTTACGCTACTCGCACACGATACACATCGATACATACCTACATATAAGCATAGCAGCACGCATAGGGTAGGGGGACCTAAGGCAAGTCTCTACCTCTCGCCATGGGCCGTACACAATAATAAACCCGTACTGACGCACCTGTACGGCACTTAGGGTGTATAGGGTGTGCATACGCTGTTGGATGGCTCAGAGGCGGGCACGCACAATATGACCTCGAAACGTGGGTTTTCTCTAGGGGCTTGCAGACGCCTAACCGCACTGAGCATCGCGAGAGGATGGATCATCGCTGCTCAGCTGTGGAGGTCCCATGTGGTATTCGTAGGCCGGCCGCGTGTGGCTCGCCCCCCCTCTAGCCCCACCGTCATCTTCCATCGGCATGGGTCTGCTTACTCCAAGCATGTATACGCGCAAGCCCAGGTAGCTATACATAGCGCAGACGCCAGGCTCCTCGCATCCGAACGCGTGTCGGGCTCGCAGCAAGGTACAGAATACAACTCCCTCAGACTTGGCCATGGTAAAAGTTGCAACGCGGATCCGTGTTTCAGCCCAGAGGCCGGGGGGATGGGGTGGTTCGTGATCTGGGCATGTCCTCTTCTGTGGCTAGTCCCACCATTGGCTCACTCGCCCCGAATAACGTCCTATGGCACAACTACCTACCTAGGTATCTACCTACCTAGCCACCCCAGGCTAGCCACCCCAAGCTAACCACCCCCAAGCTAACCACCCCCAAGGCTAGGTGGCTCCACGCGCATTAGGTACTTTGCCAGAACCGCCAGAGCACGCCAGATCCCCCTATTACCACCTTAGCTGACTGCTCACCCGGGTAGGTCCGTAGGCGCATCTGGCATCCTCTTCCACGCAAGGTTCTCTCCAGAATCTAGAACGCGTAGATACGTACAGGGCGTGAGCTAGGTATCTCGGACGTCTCCATCCTCCTACATCAATAGATCGATCTATTTCTACGCTTTCCACGTGCGCTGACTTCCGCTGGATGGTCCTCTCCGTCAGCAAGAGGCATGTGTACTATAGAGCCCATACGTCCGAAGCCAAGGGACACCAACCACCGTTGGGGAATCAGTACGGATAGGGCAGATGGGAGGAAAGGAAACATGTCACGCACGGGATCTGCCCTCATAAGCCTACATCCATGAGTCGTAGGTAGAATGTAGGCGTCTACGTTTTACGCAACAAAACAACAAAAGGGCACCCGAGGTATGCACCTGTGGGGGTACCTAACGCGACCGGCCTTAGGAGGGAGGTTAGGTGCATAATCTACCTAACCCTACCCTGAATCAATCGCCACCTATGGTGAGATGCCCTAACTTTGGGTGCCTAAGCGCGGAGGCGCCTTTTCCTTCTCTTCTTTTTTTTTTCTTTCGATGAACCTCACTCACCTAACCATGACGTTGTAGGTGGTTTGAAGATGGGAGGAGTTGACGATGTAACGCACCATGGCCTCGTTGGGTTTCCCAGAGGATCTCCAAGTTACCGATCTGCTATGCTACGGCTCCTCTCGTCCCACAACTCTGGTCCCATATTGCTTCTCTGTGCCTCTCTCCCTCCCTCCAAGGCGCTCCTGCGAACCGAACGCTTCTTCTTCTCATATCCGGATATGCCCTCGGGGCTAAGCAAGCGGATTCTCCCGATCTAGCCATGGGGAGCGCCTTATCTCGGTCGCCTGCATATTTTTGGCCCAAGGCCGATTCTGCCGGTAACGACTCCTACGCCTAGCCAACAACCCTGCGCGGGCGGGATCAAACAACACTACGGCGACGCTATGCCGCCTTGCGTGCAAACACCCTCAGCTAGGGCGGCGCGGCCGCAGATGTCATCGATCCCAGCTACCACGTGCAGCTCCTCTCCATCGATGGCTCTATGTTCGGCCACAAATGCGCCGTCTACTGCGACGCGACGATTCAGCGCTCGCATGACGTTGCCCCTGAATGTCGAGAGTCTACGTGCTACCAGCTTGTCCACGTTGCCTTCGGTAGGATTGGTGTAACATTTGGTGAGATTGGGCGGGCAGCAAATGGGAACGACACAAACGATGATGGGAAACGAAAAGATGCCGCCAGCAGGTTATATTGATCGTCTCCCTCGGCTTTCTCTCGTCGTCCCCCTTGCGGTAACGCTCGCTAACCATCACCCGGTCTATCCGGGCGTCCCCCCCACGGTGGCCCCCGAGTGGACGCGGACATCGCGACAACTTAGTATGGCGCTTATGTATGTCTGAGATGTCGAAAGACGTCTGCGTCGGAAGTGTAGGGCTCGCTAGCTGCGCTAACTGCTTAATCTGCCCGTCGGTCAAGGGCTAGTGCCGCTATGGCCGTAGCAGGAGGTTGGATTCCGCCAGCTCCAACCGAATCCCGCGCAGTTGAGATAAAGTCATGCCACATGTAAATCGTATCACCGGAACGGCCGCCTCGTCATGTATCTACGTATCAGCGGATGGTGCACTCCTGCTTCAGGAACAACCAGACGGCCGGTTGTCGTCAGCCGCGGCGGCCGTGTAACCACCGCGTGAGACGAAATGAGTCTAATTTTACAGCGAGGTCCGGGGAACGGTCAAGATGTGCAAGTTTGATGGCGTCTCGTGTTTTCTTGGACGTGCCTGTCAGCGTTCAGAAGGGGGGCCAGCGTCCGACAGAGACCGCACCCTAATAATAGGTGCCGCAGGGCTCGACTTACATCAGGGCAGCGAGACGGCGCATCCAACCTCCCCAGTTGGTCTCTGATCTCTCCCCGACTGGTAAAGCTCGGTGATGAAAGACGGCGAGAGATGTCTTGGCTCTCCCAACTGGTGATTCGTAAGGGTATGCGGGCTGACGGTCCTGGACGGCTACACGGGCGGCACCGGCGGGCAGATCAACGGCTGAAAACACAGCATGGTGGCCCCCGCGACTACCTACCGAGACGGACATAACGACTGGCATTGGTGGACGAAGCCCCGAAGAACGGGAAGGGCATCATCGGCAGATGCATGTACGAGGGACAATAGAGTGATTAGTCAGACGCCTAATCGCCCGCGAATCGGCGGCGCCGAGCTCTCGCGAGGTGAGTGTCGCCGAGACAAGGCGGAATGGTCCGGGCGTGCAGGATCTTCAGGATCTATTCGACAATGGAAGGAGTATTGGTTGGAGGCGGACGCGGAGGTGGAGTCGGCGGGCCGTCGTCCTCGTCTGCCTTCTTGTTAGCGACGGTGACGTAGGGACGACTTAGCGGACGCGCCTATGCAGGTACCCCAAGGCGTGAAAAGGCGTCGGGAGCGGTGATAGGAGAGGGAGGGCTCGGCAATGCAATGTTGCTGCAGGCATTCGTTGATCTGGCGGCCACCATTGGGTTCGGGGGGGCGGATGGTCAGAGAGGCAAATCGGTGTCGCCGAAGCTCGAGATTTAGGTGGATTGTATAGCAAGGAAGTATCTACACGTGCGAGCCACGGCTCGAGTCGACGGTGGATCGGCGCTATGGTTCGCGAGCCGAATATGCGCCTAACGGCCCCGTGATGTTCGGCGCTGCTGTCTTGAGCGCCCAAATCAAAGAAAGAGAAGTGTTAGTCTCGCCCCCCGGATCGTGTGTGAACCGACCCGAGAGGTGTTGCAAGTAGAACCCCGACGCCGGATCAATATCGGTAAAACTTGAAGAGAGATATTACCTACAGTAAACGGTTCATGGATATTGCCTGCTATACGCACCTGAGTCGTGTTCACCTGCATACCTATGTACCTACTGCATTACAGGTATGTACCTCCGTGTACATAACGTCGTCACTTACCTACAACTTCGGTAACGGAGTTGACAATATCTATCACGATACCTTGGCCTACACGTACAAAGCCCACCCCGCCGATCAGCCAACAGCCAGATATACCTACCATGTAAGCACCAACAGCTTCCGTTCGGTCAGGAAAGACGACCTCGAGAGATACGGGCACTGGCCTCTCGGACCCATACGCAAGAGCCGACAAGCCCACCGAGTCGCGTGGTTGATCGATCACGCCCCAAGACAGGATGGGAGCGCGAGGAGTCGGCCGTCTCTCGCGAACGGACTCACAATTCCCATATTAGCACGTGCCATATCGAGGCCTTGCCGTCCATGCTGTGTGCATACCGAAAGGGAATGGCGGTAAGGAGTCGGTACTACATGGGCGATGCTATTTTTGAGCTGCGCTATGCACGTACACGCGTACGTTCTTATTAGATTGTGGTTAGGTGAGATTGCGAGATGCCATCACTCCAACCCACACGGCATGCGGCTACAGGCTTCAATCTGCTATACCCTGAATTACTCCAGACGCAACCCGGATTCGGCCCTAGAACGATCTGTCTATTCCCAGTTAGCAGCAACGCCCTACCTGCAAACGTATCTCTCCTTCTCCACCCTAGGTAGGTAGCCAGGCCAGGCCAGTCCATTGATCCCTCTCCGTAGCAACGCTGTTTCGATTCTTCCGCTGTGTAGGTAGGTAGCTCGTGCATCACGTAACTAAAAGGGGGCTATCCCCGTACCGCCATCCGCAGGGAAACTCCTTTCCAGCAAACCGGTCGAGGCTCGTAGGCTCGCATTGCTCCTCAGTCAGGTGGTAGCAGGGAAGCCTGCTTACACTCGTATCCGAGCGACGTTTATTGCGCCCACATCCATACCACCACGCACACGCTCTCCCCCCCCCTCACCTCTAACAACGACCTGAACCAACCTGCAGCATCTATATGCAGGCGCGCACGCGCGCACATGCCGCCGGGACCTCCCATCGGACGAGCTGGGCTCGTGGGGGAAGAGGAGGAAAGGGAAAAAGGAAGCGAGAAAGGGGGTGCCAGGCAACCCAGCGAGCGCCGCCATGCGCATCCCGTCGCCCGCATGCGGAGATTGGGATGTCAGCGCCTGCCGGAATAGGCTACTGAGGACGCGACGGTGGCGCGCCGAGGGCGTGGAATGCGGAAGGTATAGATGGCGTAGAAGGCGCGTAGAAGGCACGCGACGCATGGGGAGGAAGAGAGGGAGGGGGGGAGGGGACCAGAAGATGGGAAACGATCCCACGGTTGCTAATACCACGACACGATGTTGTGATATTGCTGGCGGATTCGCTTGGGGTAGGTAGGGTAGGGGGGTTTGACAGAAGAGCGTATGTACATAGAGACACGCACACATGGAAAGGGGCGAGGGTTCGCTATTGGTGGTGGGGGTTCGGGAAGAGGGTACCGCATCCTTCAGGATGTTTCCAGACTACCCACCTCTATCAAACATGTTGTTGACCTTGGCTCCGCTCGGGGATAGGTAAGCAGGTGGCAGCGACGGTGGCAGAATGTCGTTGGGAACAATTCGGAGCCGCGTCTATCGAACGGAGGGTCCTATTGCTATAAATAATTCCGTCGCCAGAACCGCCGCTAACTCCCCCCCCCCCCCCCGAGCAAGCTCGTCAGACTCGCAGGCTAGCCCGTGAGGCTGGCAGATTGGCGGCCAGGAATAGGATCTCAGCGCGTACCTGGCAAAGAGGAGGCTAGGCAAGTATGTAAGGTAAGCTCCTGGCCTCGGTAAGGGGGAAGGCCTTTCGCCTCTGACCCATCGTTTCGCGTGGATGGATATATGTAAACGTGACTTTGTGTTATAACGCTGTTAGCCCGGATATGTATAGGTATACGTGGGGTGTTCTCGGCGTGCTCGACGTAGGACATGTCCGGGAAATGATCGCACCCTGTAGCCTGGTTAGTTGGCTTACCTGCCTAGGGCACGTAGGGAAAGGAAAAAAAAAAATAGATGCTTGCCTCCGTATCTGTGGTCGTCGGATCCCCAAATCGATATATAGATGCGCGTGAGCGCTTGGGTAGAATACGGTAGGACGGAATTCCGGTTTTGTGTCGCATTAAGTGTGGGATCGCGTAATAAGTGATTCGAAGGCAATATAATTCGAGGGCAACACGCGCCGATCAACCCATACGTACGGATGGAAAATGAAGCCAGCGGTTGGGAGTCGTCCTAAGCTTACTTTTATCGCTTACTTATATCAGTTGAGGGGGAGAATTGGGGGACAGGTTACCTAAGATGCCGAGCTGCATTTCCCGGAGAAGCAAATGCCTCAGCTATCTACATCAAGGCCTACTATCAGGTACCTACCTATCTATCTACAGGTATGCATGTACGTATTATTATCAGGTAGCGATCGAATAGCGATCGAATAGCGGGAATCTGAGATTCCGTTAGGTGTTAGGGTAGGTAGGTAGGTAGGTAGGCAGGTGTCTGCCACCTCTCCTATTATGGCCCAAGGCACCTAAACCCACGGCATCTAAGGGTGCACCGATGTACCCATGGACTGTTATCTGGCTGTCTTTTTTCTCTTTCTCCGCGGCGCCAGCGTCGTCTAGGAATTATCAACTCCGGGCCTCCTCGGATTGACCAATGGTACGGAGGGGATGAGGAGGGGTGGACGGTCTTATCGAGCGGCGCCGACCGCCGATACCGATAAGGAAGTAAACTGACGACACCGCCCGTCCAGTCCACCTAATGCCATTACACACCTGCTATTGGGACAGAGAGAGGGCACCGCCCTGCTGTCACCACTATCTAAACGACATCGTCTCCCACATTTCGCCATGTCGCAGCCCGCACCGCCGCCGTGCCTCCGTGGAAACCCGCAACCTTCCCACGGCTATGCTAATATTGCCGACTCTCGCAATTCCATCGCCGAAGGACACGGAGACAGCATTCCCAGTCGACCTGGTTTTGCGAATAGGTGACGGCAGCCGCCTCTACAGGCCCCCAAGGTACCCACGCGGGATGTTGACTCCCTCCCTCGTCTCCACCGTCTCCCGATCTTGTCGCCTATCGGGTACATCCAATGGCATCGCGGCTGTAGATGCCCCGGCTGGAGTCGCCTCTAATGGCTGGCTATCTATTGGATACCCTGGCCGTGAGGCATCTTAGTCCCCGGAGATGTGTGTTTCTGCTATCGACATTGCTTTTCCCTCATGTGTGCCCTCGTCGAGCTGCCCTTCTCCTGCAATGTCTCCTCCGCGTGGTCTTCTTCTGCATTGCATTCCTACACTCCCCTCCCCGCCTCTCCCCGTCTACTTTCAATATTCTTCATCGCCGCCTGCTATTCCTTCCGGCCTCGTCTTGCCGTCCATCCTCTTCCTCAAGCTCTTCCTCTCGAGGAACGCCCTCGCTCCGCTCGCTAGTTGTTCCATCATACGCCTGCGATCCCTATAGTATATGTCGTTAAGCAGCATAACGGCAACGTAGCAGTGGTGGCTTTCGCGTACCCCCCCGCGCCTTGAAGATGGCTGCTGGCGAGAGGACTAAGTTGGTCGTTGTTGGCCTGGGAATGGTCGGCATCGCCTTTATGTAAGCCGTGAATGTGCTCCATAGGTCGAGCGTTCTCGTCGGATCTCTCTAACCTTGCTTACTAGAGAGAAACTCTTGAAGCTTGACGCGAGAGCTCGCGCATATGATGTTGTTGTTATCGGCGAGGAACCTCACCTCGCCTATAATCGGGTCGGCCTTACCAGCTTCTTCAGCCATAGGAAAGTTGAGAATTTATACCTGAACCCGAAAGAATGGGTTAGTGAATATGCTCAAGCCTCGCGAACGCTCAACCAAACCTATTCGCCATGGTCACTCACGCGTGATGCAGTACATGTCGCACGCCCCGGACGGCAAACTCAATTACCACCTGAACACCCTGGTCACTAGCATCAACCCTGCGAATAAGACTGTGACCTGTGCCAGCGGCGACGTAGTCTCGTACGACATTCTCGTTCTAGCCACGGGGTCCGACGCTGTGTTGCCGGCCGAAACCCCCGGCCACGGCGCAAACGGAGTCTTTGTCTACAGGACCATCGAGGATCTAGAGAAGCTCATAGCCTTCGGAGAGTCACGTAAGGGGACTGTCGGCGCCGTCGTCGGCGGTGGCTTGCTAGGCCTCGAGGCAGCGAACGCCCTGATGGACCTGAAATGCTTTGAAAAGGTCAAGCTAATAGAGAGGAACCAATGGGTACTTAGCCGACAGCTCGATGTCGAAGCTGGAAACCTAGTTGTCGAAAAAGTCACCAATCTCGGTCTCGACGTCTTACTTGGCAAGCGGGTAGGAACGATTAAGACGGATGAGGAGAATAATGTCATAGGCGTGATTTTTGACGACGGCGAAGAGATGGATTGCTCTACGGTTTGCTTCGCCATCGGTGTGCGACCTCGCGATAGCCTAGCTAGGAGCGCGGGTCTCCTATGTGCGGACCGAGGCGGCGGGATCCTCGTCAACGACGACCTAAGCACGACCATCCCCGGCATTTACGCTATCGGCGAGTGTGCGAGCTGGCAGAACCAGACTTTCGGCCTCATCGCCCCCGGCGTCGAGATGGCTGATGTTCTATCCTTTAACCTCACGCAAGCCAAGCTCCACCAGCCGAGACGTTTCAAGCGGCCTGATTTGAGCACCAAGCTCAAGTTACTGGGCGTCGATGTTGCCAGCTTTGGCGACTTCTTTGCTGATAGAGATGGCCCCAGTTCCTGGCCAGTGAGAGCGGCAAGAAGGAAGACGGAAGACCAGAGCGCTGCCGGCGGGCCTCAGGTTAAGGCCCTTGTTTACAAAGACCCCTTCGCTCAAGTTTATAAAAAATATCTATTTACCGCCGATGGTAAATATCTGCTCGGCGGTATGATGATTGGCGATACGAACGATTACATAAAACTGGTGCCCATGGTCAAGAATCAGAAAGAGCTAGAAATACCTCCGGCGCAACTCATCCTCGGTGCGAAGAAAGAAGGTGACGACGGCACCGACGACCTCGAAGACGACACCCAGATCTGCTCTTGCCACAACGTTACGAAGGGAGACATCGTCAACAGCATTAAAGATGGCGCCTGTAAGACTGTTGGCGAGGTTAAGGCGTGCACCAAGGCTGGTACTGGTTGCGGCGGTTGCATGCCACTCGTTACGAGTATCTTTACCAAAACCATGAAGGAGATGGGCGCCGAGGTGACTAACTACCTGTGTGCCCATTTTAACTATTCTCGAGTCGATTTATATAACATCATCATGGTAAAGAGACTCAAGACTCTCGCCGAGGTCATGCGGGAAGTAGGAAGCGACAAAGACTCAGACGGCTGCGAAGCTTGCAAACCCGCGCTGGCTAGCATCTTCGCGTCGCTATGGAACAAGCACGTTATGGACAAGACCACGCACGGCCTGCAGGATACCAACGATCGATTCCTGGGAAACATCCAACGGAACGGCACCTTCTCCGTGGTTCCTCGCGTATCCGCCGGGGAGATCACGCCAGACAAGCTCATCATCATCGGCGAAGTTGCCAAGAAGTATAACCTGTACACCAAGATCACCGGCGGACAGCGCATAGACATGTTCGGGGCTAAGAAGCAAGATCTGATCGATATCTGGAGCCGGCTGGTGCAAGGGGGCATGGAGAGCGGACACGCCTATGCGAAGTCGCTACGGACCGTTAAGAGCTGCGTGGGGACGACGTGGTGCCGGTTCGGTGTTGGCGATAGCGTAGGCATGGCCGTCAGGCTCGAGGAGCGGTATAAGAGCATCCGGGGTCCTCATAAGATAAAAGGCGGCGTGAGCGGCTGCGTGCGCGAGTGCGCCGAGGCCCAGAGTAAAGAGTGAGTGTAATGTGTCTGTCTCTATCACCGCAAGATTATTTCCATCAGAGCGTAACCGTGCTGACGGCTTCCCCCCCAAAAGTTTCGGACTCATCGCGACGGAGAAGGGCTTCAACATCTTCGTCGGGGGCAACGGCGGCGCGAAGCCGAGGCACGCGGAGCTCCTGGCCAAGGACGTGGCGCCGTCGGAGGTGGTCCCGATCCTCGACCGGTACCTGATGTTCTACATCCGGACGGCGGACAAGCTGCAGCGGACGGCGAGGTGGATCGAGAGCCTGCCGGGGGGGCTGAGGTACCTGCAGCAGGTGGTGCTCGAGGACAAGCTGGGGATCTGCGCGTCGCTCGAGGCGCAGATGCGGGAGCTCGTCGACTCGTTCTTCGACGAGTGGGCCGAGGCGGTCGGCAGCCCCGCGATCGCGGCCAAGTTCCGGCAGTTCGCCAACACGGACGACGCCGTCGAGGCGATGGAGACGGAGCGCGACCGCGGCCAGACGCGGCCGGTGCGCTGGCCGCGCGACGCCGCCGCCGACGACTTCGCCGGCCTGCGCCGCCGCTGGTCCGCCACCGCCTGGCAGCCCGTCGTCGAGGCGAGCTACTTCGCCGGCGCCGACGAGGCCCCCGGCGGCCTCAGCGCCACCATCAAGCGCGGCGACACCCAGCTCGCGCTGTGGCGCGTCCGCGGCCGCTACTACGCCGCGCAGCAGATGTGCCCGCACAGGCGGTCGTTCGCGCTGTCCGACGGGCTCATCGGGCAGGACCCGGCTCCCGCCCTCTCCGCCGCGCCCCCCTCGGCGCCGTGGGTCTCGTGCCCGTTCCACAAGCGCAACTTCGACCTCGGCGACGGCAGCTGCCGCAACGACGCGGCGCTGTCGATCGCGACGTTCGAGGCGGAGGAGCGGCCCGCGGCGGCGGGCGACGGCGGCGCGCCCATGGTCTACGTCAAGCTGCCGCCGGTCGCGGAGCTCGACGCCGCGCTGGGCACGTCGCGGTGGATGGTGCGCAAGGGCGAAGGGTGCGGCGGCGGCGGCGGCGGCGGCGGCGGCAGCGCCGGCGAGTTCGACGAGCTCGACCGCAAGATCGGCTTCAAGGGCCGCCGCGCCAAGAAGCCCGGCGTCCGGCCCACGGCGGACTCGGACGCGCGGGCCCAGACGCGCGGGCCCCTCGAGGTCGCGACGCCGACGACGGCGGGCGGGTGCGGCGCCGCGCCGGATTGGTAGGCGGGCAGGCTGGCTGCGGCGGGAAAGGGAGAGAGAGGATCGGGCCGTATATACTAGGTTAGGTAGTTCTTCGCCTAGCTACCTCGGTTACATGTCCTTACATAGATTTATATATATATATATATATATAGACCGCGACTACGTTCTCGGCTTCCCGTGGATAGATACAGCCGGCAGCACATTGTCTTCGCGCCCTGCTCGTTCGCCCCCCACTGGCCCCGCGGTCTTCCTCCCTCCCTCCCTTTATTTTCGACGGACGCGGCCGGGGGGGTGCGTTCCTATAGGCAATACGTGTAGACCTTACACGCCTTCGCAGAATCGACAATCGCGTGCACGAACTGCCGCTGGTATATATACACATACGTAGACTGCGGTGGGTCGGAGATAGGCGGGAATGGGTGAGAACCTATATCCCTTGCATCTTTAGCCTCTCCGAACCTAGGGCTGCTTCGTCGTATGCGACGACGGTCACCGGTGCTTACTACTACCACTGCCAAGTCGATACGAGAATGTCGATGCAGAGAACGGGTACAAGAAAATCAATTCTGTTTTCTTGTCACTACTACCGAAGAATAATAACCCTCCTCTTTTAGTTCTTTGTTTCTGTTCTTCTCCTTCTCCCAAACACGCCAGAGAGTGGTTGGTTACACATCTAACAAGCCCCCGAGACCTTGCAATCGACCGCGATTGACTATATTATTCCTTTATATCCATTGAAGGTCTAGGCGCTGAGAGGGAGGGGAGGGAGTGAGGGGGGTTATGCGAGAATAGTATAGAAGACAACCACAGAATGGTGACATGCCCTACTCATCCATCCATCCATCCACGCAATGCTGCCCTCTCTGTGGCAATGGGTATAAGAGGGGTCCAATTTACTCCTCGGCCTCGCCCTGGGCATCCTCGCCGTACTCCTCCTCTTCCTCCTCATCGACACCGGCATCCTGGTACTGCTGGTATTCGCTAACCAAGTCGTTCATGTTGGACTCGGCCTCGGTGAACTCCATCTCGTCCATGCCTTCACCAGTGTACCAATGCAAGAAAGCCTTTCGTCGGAACATGGCGGTGAACTGCTCGCCGATACGCTTGAACAGCTCCTGGATGGCGGTCGAGTTACCGACGAACGTCGATGACATCTTCAAGCCACGGGGTGGGATGGAGCAGAGGGCGGTCTGGACGTTGTTGGGGATCCACTCAACGAAGTAGGACGAGTTCTTGTTCTGAACATTGCGCATCTGGTCCTCGACCTCCTTCATCGAGACCTTGCCACGGCTAATTTGATTAGGGTTAGCAGTTGGGTTTGTTTGGGGGGGGGGGGGGGGGTGAGAGGAAGGAGAGTGAACACGAGGCTTACAAGATGGCAGAGCACGTGAGATATCGACCGTTGCGGAAATCCGAAGCAGCCATCATGTTCTTGGGGTCAAACATCTGCTGGGTCAACTCGGGAACGGTGACAGCGCGGAAAGAGTGGGCACCGCGACTGGTCAGGGGTGCGAAGCCGACCATGAAGAAGTGTAGACGAGGGAAGGGCACCATGTTCACGGCAAGCTTGCGCAGGTCAGAGTTTAGCTGACCGGGGAAGCGCAGGCAAGTGGTGACACCGGACATGACGGCAGAGACGAGGTGGTTGAGATCACCGTACGAGGGGTTCGACAGCTTCAGAGTGCGCATGCAAATGTCGTACAGGGCCTCGTTATCGATACAGAAAGTCTCGTCAGAGTTCTCGACCAGCTGGTGGACGGAGAGGGTGGCGTTGTAAGGCTCGACGACGGTGTCGGAGACCTTGGGGGAGGGGACGACGGAGAAGGTGGCCATCATGCGGTCTGGGAATTCCTCGCGGATCTTGGAGATCAGCAGGGTGCCCATACCGGCACCGGTACCACCGCCGAGAGAGTGGGTGATCTGGAAGCCCTGAAGGCAGTCGCAGCCCTCAGCTTCGCGGCGGACGACGTCGAGGACCTGGTCGACGAGCTCGGCGCCCTCGGTGTAGTGGCCCTTGGCCCAGTTGTTGCCAGCACCCGACTGGCCGAAGACGAAGTTGTCGGGGCGGAAGAGCTGGCCGAAGGGGCCAGCACGGACGGCATCCATGGTGCCGGGCTCGAGATCGACAAGGACGGCGCGAGGCACGTACTTGTTACCAGAGGCCTGTCACCCGGGGCACGTTAGCGTCCTCGTCCTCCGTCCGATGGCATCCCTCCACATGGCCGCAACCACGTACCTCGTTGAAGTAGACGCTCATGCGCTCAAGCTGGAGCTCCGAGGTGCCATTGTAACTGTCCACCGACCCGTCTGTCAGCATTACCGTCCCTGCCGTGTCGACACATCGCCGGGTCTAGATATACGTACACGCCATTGCTGTCGAGACCGTGCTCGCCCGAGATGGTCTGCCAGAAAGCAGCACCAATTTGGTTGCCCTGCGAATCCTGTGTGAGCGCTGCCAGATTCTAGCGCGATGGGGGTTCCTGTTGGTTGTGGCACTTACGCATTGGCCGGTCTGGAGGTGAACCTATCAAGAGAACGAGACACGGGTTAGCTTTGCAATTTTCATCCTGTTGTGTTGGGTTGTTGACAGCTCAACGCCGCCGAGAGGACCACAAGACGCGGTGGTGGTCGTGTCATGTATGCGTGACAGAGCGTGTGTGGAGGGGCGTCGCGTTTCGGTACTCGGTTTTTTTTTTCTTGGTCTTGGACTGGGCTTGGAGGGAGGCGAGGGGCAAAGGGGGCTGTATCATGACTTACGATCTCGCGCATGTTGGCGGTTGTTGCTGATTAGGGTCTAAGAGGAGGAGGGGAGAGAGAGAGGCTGGCAAGCGAGGAGGAAGAATGAATGGATGTGGTTTGGGGAGAGGGTTATGTGATGGAGGCTGAGGGCAGAAGAAGAATAAGAAGGATAGGAGAGGAGCGGTGTGTGAGTGGTATGAAGAGAGGTTTGTGTTGTGCCTGGCTCGGGAGACAGTCGAGAAGAGGGTAGCTCAGGTTGTCTGTTTTTTTTCTTTCCTTTCCTTTTCTGTTTCTCTGCCTGGAGAACTTTCTAAAGGGAAAGGGCGGTTCCTATTCGTTGCTACGGGGGAGGAGCCCCTCTCTGCGGGTCAGTGTGCTTGCAATTCTAGAAGTAGCACCTCCGCTATCTCCCTTACCTGCATATCTGCCTGCTACGTACCGAAGTGTTGTACCCTACAAATACCTGGTGGGTACCTATAGGAAATGAATACAAGGCAGGTATATCATTTGGTTCGATTAAGTATCCTATCAGGTAGGTCTGTACCTTCCATGTACCTACCTAGATACCCTCCGTGTCCTACTACACGTGCTTGGCCCAACCGGCAGACGCCAATCGATAACATCGTAAACATAGATTCTTGGCGTCGGCAGTCCAATCACAAATGATGGCAGGTACGTGCATACCGATAACCCCTATACGAGAGTATATATATCACATCACAGCTATGCCTTAGGTACCTACCTACATGTTCGATCTGCTACCCGCCCTGGTAGGTAGATAACCGATATCAGCACTCTACTCATACACGTATATACCTGAGGTACCTGGTTTACAATTCTCCTTTATTGGCTCTAGACTGCCAGATCCTCGTCGCTGTCTGTCTGTCAACTGCCTATCAGGAGGTATGTACCCTACGTGCCTCCTGGGCTCCCTTTCATCAACCCCATCTCGCTTCACGTTATTACATTATTACATATATACATATTGAACGGTATGCGTGGAGCCAGGCCATCTCTCGTCCCCTATTTAACATGGAGGCTCATATGTAGGTCTTACATGCCTACCTACCTAAGTACTTATGAAATCAATATACGCCAATGTCAACGAACCAATTCCGTTCTATGCATGCATCCATCTTTGCATATTTATACCTATAAATACGGCAAGCATGTAGGTATGTTTACAACAGGTGACCCGTTGGCATTTCTTAATAAAAGGGGGAAAACCTTCCCCCGTTCGTACCAACTAATTCCGTGGGTGGATGGCCTCGGGATCGCACCGTGACACGTGCCCGTGCGTCGACTGCGTAGCATTTGCTGCTATCCGGCTTTATTGTACTACCGGGGGCTTGCCTTGATTGGACGCAACAACAACAACCGGACCCTTTTCATTGGCAGCCGACCAGCAACCAGGGAACCGCCGGGTTGCCCCGACCTGCCCCGTCGGCGCGTCGCTCGCCTATTCTCCGCTTACCTACCTACCACCTACCTACCTGAGGCGTGCGGATGGGGACCGATGGGGGAGACCGACAACCTGGCCAGCACTACGTATTCCCGATCCGTGGTACAACCTCTCCTTGTCAACGCCGGGCACAGAATCATCGGTGCCCACAGGCGCAGCTAGTTAGATAGGACGCTGTAGTCCCTCACGGTCAGGCTCACTTCACCTTTTTTCTTCCCGAATTCTTTTTTCACTTTTTTCTATTTTGGGTTGTTTTGGTGCCTAGACAGCCTTGCCTTAACCTGAGCCTGCCGCCCGTGTCTACCTGTACAATGCATTCCGTTTGCCGTGTCTGTCTGTCTTGCCTTGCCGTACCATGCCGATGCCAATGCCGTATGAGAGAGATGGAGAAAAGGGAGGGGGAGGGGGCAGAAGGAGAAGAAGAAATAAGTCGACTCTTTTATTTTTAATATTTTCCTCTTCCGAGTGGAAACCAAACAGAATGCGGTTCGTTAGTGGAAAGGCGCACAGGATGTCGTAAGGTCGAGGTTCCTAAACAAATGCCTTGGGCAGGTGCTGAAAACAAACGAGAGAAGACATATATCATAAGAGGAGCTCCGTACTCTTCTCGTACTCTTCCTCTTCTTTTCCGTCGAGCCTCCGGAGAGTTCATGGACGCGTGATGCGGGGTGTCGGCGATGTAGTAGATCCCGGCACGCGCCACGTCGACGGTGCCGGGTCTAGGAATCCACCCCCAATCCCCGTGTATGCGTGAAATATATAAATTAAACAACCCCGTAGCGTCCATCACGGCGTGCTGCTTCGCCCCGCCGGGCCACCGGAGTAATGCGAGTGTGGACTTGGTACGTAGAAATCGGTATTCGTAGTACTTCGTGATCCTATAAGTCTAGCGTATCATCATTTGAAGTGGAGCGTAGACGTCAAAGCCTATGCGGAGTCGTGCGGTAAGAATAGCAGCCGATATCGAGCGCCCCCGCGGGAACCAAGAGTGTGGTTATATCCAGGTCTTGCTGTAAAAGGGTACGAGTAGAGCAATATTGAATTAAGTCTGCCGATACGACGCTTCCCTCCATGCAGTTGGACAAAAGCCCAAGGTTCCTCCGTGTATGCAAATTAGAGCGACCGAAGAAAGCAAAAAGCGAGCCGACCCTACGCTATGCAAATCAAATATGTCGCCTTTACCTATATGCGGCTCTCCGTAGAGGAGAGGGACGGGCAGGGGGGTTCATCGGTAGTGCATCCCGTAGTCGCCAATCTTTTCAGCTGACCGTCATCATCTGCATGCGCTGGCTGAGCCCGTTGGACGGCGATGTGCCAACGGAGCCGCTGCTCAGCACAGAGCTGCTGCTGTGGCTATGGGGCATTCGTTTCGTAGGACTGGACGGCGGCTCGTCGAAGACCTTCGTGAAAGCAGGACTCCCGTCAGGTCTCGTGTTTCTCGGCGTCCGTGCCGGGCTTTGCGTGACCGGGTCCACTTTCCGGATGAGGTCGGATAGGCCGTCTCGTAGATCGCCCGCTCGCTTCACTAGCTCTTTGAGGCTATTCGTATCGAAGTTGACCTTTCCAGCGGAGGGGTGACTGCGTTCACGGTCTATGCCCGGTCTGGGTTGCCGTGATTGCATAGCTTCCATGACGGATTTCGCACCGTTGACCGATTTCGACTCGGGGCCGAAGATCTGCTTCTCCGGAGTATGAGGTGGGTCAGGCGCCAGTTCGTTGACGGCCTCGTCCCAGGCCCCAAAAATATCATCCTCCGGAGAGAAGACGGAGCGGCGTCGACCTTGGGGACGTTCACGGGCCACGGTGGTACGTTGGTCCAAGGTCACTCTGGACGGTCCGTAATCGTCGAGGGAACTTCCGTCGAATCCGTGGTCAACGAAGCGAGGATCGATAGAATCTTCGCCGGCGTCTAAAGGGTCGGGGGTATCTTGAGAGCCAGTTGCGTCTGCCGGGTCTTCGTCGGGTGAGGCAAGGGTGATAATACCCTCGGCTTCCTGCCAGAGCCCGGCAGAGGATCCGCCAAGCATGTCCATTTCGCGACCCAGCCGACATAGTCGCTTCAGGTCGTTGACTAGGAGAGAGAGCTCCCGGATCTGTCCGGAGTGAGCCTTAACCGTAGGCTGAGTAGCTTGAATAGACGCAGGGACGATCATCGAAAACTGGCTATCCTTTCCCTCGGCAACGTGCCCGAGATCGTCTCCCTCTTCCTCGAACTCAAAATCATCATCCCAATCCTCGCTCGCGTTCTTCTGGCCCAGCCCCCAGGTTCCAAATTTAGGGACCGACTTGGCGGTATCGGGCTGATCCGGGACGACAGGGACGCTTTGGCTTCTCACGTGGACGGGTATAGGACCCTTCCGACTCGCGGTACGTCCGCCCCTCATATCGGTCTCGTGCTTCCCGTGAACCGTTTTCGGTCTCGGGTAGCCGCCATCCCCATCCATCTTCTCGTGAGCGACGGCTTCTGTCCAGTCAAAGACCGTACTTCGAGGCCGCTCGCTAGCCGTGTCAAAGCGGGCGTTGCGTCTTCCATTGCCATTGATATGACCCAACGCCGTTCGGAGATTTGGACTGCCCTTACGTGAGTTCATCGAGCCCGGCGGAGAAAGATGGTTATAAATTCCGCTGTCATCCTCCTTATCCCAGTCGAGATCGTCGTCGTCGTCATCTAGAGAAAGCCGGCTGCTATCTTCTTGCGAGGCGAAATTGGGAGAAGCTGAGCTGTAACTGAACTCCCTGCCCTGCACGGTCGTGCTATGGAATCGCGCTTCGGCGTCCTTGTACGCCCTACGGACAGGGGTGGCGACGCTTTCGTCTTCCTCCATGATTCTGTTCCCCAGGTCGAAGGACGGACCTAGGATCTCTTGGATCGACAGTCGCTTTGGCTTGTTATTGTTGCCAGCTGTGCTTGGTGGTGACTCATCAAACATCGATCCCAGGGGGCTATCGAGAGTCCTTCTGCGTCCCGACGCCGCTGTTCGTAGCGAATCAAATGGGGTATCCGTCTTGAAGTCAGTATCGTCGTCATCACAAGAAGTGAACCCACGGTGATACTCGGAGCTAGCACCTGTAGGGACTCGCTCGAACGTCCGTGTGTGTGACGTATTCGAATTAGCTATAGGTCCCATGGACTCTTCGGGTTTGCCTTGGGCGGCGGTAGACGATGAGCCTAGCTTGCTCAAGTCGATTTGAAAACTGGAAAGTCGGGAAATTGGCGGCAGAGGCGATAAAGAATTCCGTCGGCCGTTTGGGGGACGGAGACCAGTAATGAGCTCTGACCCGACGCGCCCAGTCTCCTCCGTACCGCTCGAAGTTTTCTGATAGCTGGCTTGACAACCAGCCTCCATCGGCTCTGCAGTCGTCGGGGTCGGTGCAGATACGTGCCGCTGAGTTCCGGCTATGGTCTCGCCGCGCTTACGGCGCCGAAGGCTCCCAGTTTTGGAGATCCAGGTGGGAGGTGGGCTGAAATGCATGGAAATCGAACGCCGAGGTTCCCTAGAAGGTGTATTATCGGGGGAGAGAGAAGAACCGTTCGAAGTTTGCGGGCTGCTGTCCGTGTTGGTACGAATACCCGGCTCTGGGGTTAAGTTTCTCGGCTCTTCCAAGGTGTAGCTGCCTGCGGTGAGCAAGTTCGGCGTCACAAGATGCACATGCGGCTGACCTTGCTGTTCTACGCAGATCCGCTTCACGCCGGAAGGAGGAGGAGTATTGCCGTCGCGGCCCCTTAGCGGGGAGGACTTGGCTACACTGCGCGATATGCGGGAGTGCCAAAATGACTTCCAGGTTGTCAACCCGTTGGCAGCAGCACTTAAGAAGGACTCGGCCGTGCTACCGAGTGTATGACCCCCGGCACGATTTTCCTCGTCTAAGGAGGATGACAGCACTTCGGTGTTGATTTGTTGATGCAACGTAGCCGATCTCTGATGACTTGTAGCTGGCCTTCGCAGGGTCATCTGCGGCCTGGGTCCTCGCCGTACTAGAGAGGTATTGTTCGTCCCATTGACGGCCGATGCACGCTTGACCAGCTTGTTCGGAGGTAATTGGGCAGGCGTCTGCCCCGACGGTGATAGGATCGGTGCCGCGGAGCCGTGCGAGAAGGTGATCGAAGGCGAGTCGGGGCCCACACTCGATCTCGGGCTTTCGTGCTGGGATCGTGGGCGTATCGAAAACCTCCGTATCCACGATCCGTTCGAGGAAACGGAATCCCCCGAGTCTTCGGCGATCGGGGAAGCGGGTGCAAAATCGGCCTGCCTTATGGACGGGTAGCGCGCAAGAGGGGATTTCGTCGACGTGATTTGGGTATGAGACAGCCGCCGAAGGACTCGTGGTTCGCCTGTCGCATTGGCCGAGGGAAGCAGGTGATCCGGATGCTGGGCTGGGTCGTTGCTTAGAAGCGCGGGCGTAGGGAGGGCAGAGTTCGTGGTTGCCGGCCGCGACGGTATGAATACATTAAGAAAATCTTTGTCTGCTATCGATTTCCTCTTCCTCGAGTCTGGGCGCGGAGGTGGTTGTTCTTCGGCCAACTGGCCGAAGGCCAAACCCGTTGCCGCCGCAGCAATCGCACTGCCGGCTCCAACAAGCTAATATGGGTCAGCAGTACTCCAACAACCATGGCCCACACTGTGTGTCCTGGTGAATGGATGGATGAATGCACCCAAACTGAAGAGGAATAACGGACAACAGTGAAATGATTTAGAAAAGACAAAAAGAGAAAAAAAATCCCACGAGAACCCGGGAGATCGATCCGGGGATGCTGGTGGTGACAATTCTTGAGTCCAACCCCCCAAAAACACAGGAAATAACGAAATGCACCGAGAGGGATCCAACGCAGCACCAACTAAGCCAGGCATGGGAGGTGATGGGGAGAGGCTTATCCGGAACCGGCCCGTTGCTCTGAGCAGATGTTGTGATTGGCAATTTGCCTGAACGGGACGCGTTGTGGACTTACGCTGGGAACGGCCTGCATCTTCAAGGGGCGGGCGTTAGATGGGCAGAGAGAGAGAGAAGCCTTCGGTCTCGAGGCGCAGGAAAGAGGACTCGACTCTATACGACGTTCTCGTGACCATTGTTCATCGAGACATTGGCAAGGCTCGTGCAGAAAGCTGGTGCCGGAAGGGTCCGGAAATGCCAATAAAGCTATGTCTTATAAGATTCGGTCCTAAGTACGTGTGTGTAGTGCACCAGTTGGCCAGCGGCCGCGGAGAGGGCCTGGCGCGACGAGGTTCTGTTATGCCGACGGGCCAGTATCGACTCTAGTCGACTAGTGCGAGCTGGCCAAGAGCAATTGGATGGGCGCAATTGGGTCCGGGCAGCAAGTCCTACTCGAGCGGCGAAGACGGGGCCCAGCGGGCTGTTTGGTCTCAGACTCGGCTGGTGAGGGGATCCCGCAGCCAAGGTCAGGGCGGGATAGGAGAACGAGCCGTCGAGACGTCGTGGCTGCTGTCGTCGTTGTCGTCGTTGTCGTCGCTACCGTTCACCCCGCCGTCGGTGTCGTTGTGAAGTTACCGCTCGCCGTGTCGTTCCTAGCCTTGTTCTCCCGTTCTGGTCGCAACCGCTAGCTGGCGGCGGCGGTGCTCCCACTTACCGCTCTTAGCAGGAGGGTCTCGGCAGTCTCCCTTGGGCACGCAGAGAAGGCCGGTCGCTACGAGGGTGAGAAGCGAAAGGTGGAATCGGTTGAGTCTGGGGAGGGTTCAGCTGCAGGAGAAAATACACATGCCACCTGCAGCATATCAGGGCGGAATAGCTATTATTATTACGGGTCTTAAAAACCTGAGCCTCTGCAGAAGGAAAGGAAAAAACCGAGATTGGTGAACGAGGGCCAGGTTCACTCTGATAAAATAATAATAACAACAATAATAATAACCACAACAACAACGGGGGGCGGAGAAAAAAAAAAGGCCAACCCTGGGCTGTTTACGGAGCTGGATACTAATGGGCGGCCTGGGCTGCGAGTGCTACCTGACTATGAACAGTGACGATCTTATAGATCCAAGCCATAGATTCCCCAGCGAAATGAAAGGGTTGACGTGCCTTCTGTAGTGGGTGTGTACGCACACAATACAGGTTCGCTGCGTTCCATCTACGTATAGACATCCATACCTATATGTATAGACACCGCGTGGGCACAGCTGCCAGAACCAAGAATGCTACCTGGGAATCCCGGCCGGTGCAGGTATTGGTAGGGGAGCTTGGCCGGTATCTCCCATGTACTACAAACGCAGCAACTCAAGGCCATGGACCTTGGCCCTGGACGCCCTACGACGGGCACGAAGGGACGACGTAGGGTAGGTATGGATTGGACAATACTCATACTCATAGAATGGCTGACCCCAGCCGACGCATACCTCCCTAGGTACATACCTATTCATACATGAGGTACATACAACACGTAAAGAACTTGTCTCCTTTGAGGTACGTGCATACGTATTCCAGCATGTTGCCGTCCTACATGCATAAGACGGGTTGAGATTAGGTACCGTAGATATCTACACGTACATACGTCCTGTCTAACGTATGAGTAGGCATGTAATATATGCCTGCCTGAGGTACATTGCGTGCTGGGAGAGGCAATGTGCATGAGTCGAGCGTGTTGTGCATCGTATTCCCCCCCCCCCTCCCCGGGAACGGGGACAATATACATGCCCAACCTGCCTGTCAGATATCCCATGCAGTTCCGTTGTAGGAGGGGGATGTTGTGCTGTGTTGGTTTTGGAGATTACGGGTAGTGTATGCAGGTCAGGTATGTTAGGAGGTACCGAATGTTCTTGTAGGCACTCGCTTACCTCCCGTAAGATACCTATACCTATCTAGGTACCTCCTATCTAAGGGCCCAGTAGGTACCACGGCACGTCAGGGTACTCTAAGGAGATAGATTGATGTATGGAGGAGGAGGACTAGGTAAGGTACGCGTCGTCGGTACCGTGCAGCACAGGGGGAACCCCACTTCCGCTGTCTTGACAATCGCCCGTGCGACAGGAGACGGGAAGTCCCTACAGGTAGTAGAATCCATGGGCAGTGGAATCCATATACCTACCTCCTACGTAGGACCAAGGTAGGTAGGTACCTAGGTAGGTAGGCAGACAGGCAGTCCCAGGCATGTATAGTATTAGGGTCTACCCACATCGAGGTAGTGTGTTGACAAGTGCATAACTTGATTTCCAAAGGATTCGGGTCTGGCACGGAACCAAGAATGAGAGCATGTCGGACTTCCCTACCTGTTCCGTGCCCTCTGCTCTACCCCTACTACTATACGTACGGATGTAGGGTATTACATCTCAGGCGCCCCCGTGGCATCCGTATACACGCTGATTCACACACGTAAAGACGTGTTGGGTCGTATAGTAGTAGGTTATGGCACGTACTGCCGCTTGAAGAAGCATGCGACGTAGTATGAATTCTAGCACATAATATGTTTGTGCACAGCAATGTCTGCCGCCACAGCAGGCAAGCAGGCAGGTAGGTAGATGAGTTGATTGCATCATCTTATACTAGGTGTTTTTCTCTGCGGATGGGGCCGTACAAGAGGCGACATATATGGATGCTGCTGCCACGTTCACAACACAACACGACACAATACTACGCAATCAATCAATTAATTATCGGCCTTCCCCTACCCGACGACAACATCCTTACGCACGTTCGTATGTGTCGACATACCACAGCCGTTGGTGGCCTTGTTGTCATGAGCGTGTGCGTGTGTCCGTGTGTGTGGATTTCTGAATAGCCTGAATTGTCGCTGGACACCATACCACCGTCCCAGACTTATCAGATGCCTCTCTATATGCGCGTACGTAGATGGCAGTGAGCGGGCACGGCCTGCGTCAATACCATCGGGGAATGCCTACTAATGGACGATAATTATGTGACATTGGTGTTTAAGGCGTGAGAGTTCCAGATGCTCGGTTTCGTGTCTAACCGTGGTGTCTTAGCCGTCACGACACGGTGGCAGGTGAGGTAAGCATATGTGTATGCCTAATGTACATGCACCGCTACCTGCGCAGGTTCCTACTTGCTACCGACCTCAGGTTATGTACCTACCTAGGCGTTGAGGTTGATTTTCATGCCACGATAGACATCAGATGACAAGAGTAGAGGATCGCTTTCAACTGCCAATACAAAATGCATACGTATTTGTGGCCCAGATACTAACCTAATGATCCATCCAGAGACATGGCAATCTGTGATATCATTATCCCGCCCCGGGACACATTGGGTCAGAGAGGTTGTATGTCGGCGGACATACGTACGTTGACATCCCTCCTTAGAGGTACCTAATCTCCTTGAGCCTCTCTCTAAGTACGGCGGCCGGACCTGATAGGTAGGCGTAGTAAATGTTGCAGCGCGGACGTGCCGTAATATTGGAAGAAAATGCCTGTAGGCAGGCTACGAGGTGCCCGACTCCCAGCCCATGTACCTTATGGGATTGATGAATTTCAGGTACTTAAGTAAGTACTTACATACACAGCTATACAGACACTCTAGAAGGAAGTACCCTATATACTCAGGGCAGGGTACCTTAGGTACCCAGCTGGCCTAGGAGGTAGGTACCTCTTGTTCCCATCACGTAATATTACCTAATCGCACCGGCGTCCTTGAATTCAGCTCATCGACCTTAGAGGTAGTCTATTACGTTCGAAGACATCCCCAGGTACTCATATTATCTCCATGCACGTCGCTCCATACGCCATCTCATCTTTTTCGGCCCCGTCGCAACGCGGGACAGACTCACCATCCCTCTGACGAGCTTCGATATAAACTACGATATCGGAATCCATGTGCTAGCTAGCAACTACATATGTACACGGGCTCTGTAAATACCCAAACGCACCGCAGGATAACCCATCACCGTGTTTCTCCGACGGCATCATCTCGACTAAATAAGACGATCAATCGTCCTCTGCCCAGGAGGTACCTGCTCGCATCCACCGCAGATCCGGAAGGGCTCGCCAGATGTCATGTCTTCCTCTTGTCGTCTAGCCGCCCACCGCTAGTTCTCCCATGTAGGACATGACAACCGACGAGGCTTGACGCCCCTCGATACAATCCATGTTAGTCTGTGTTATTTGCCCGCCAAGGCTTGCTCGTCAAGCCGTCAGTGCTCTGTCCCCCAGGGAAACCCCCGTTACCCCAAACACCCCTTCAGCCAATAGCAGACTGTCCGCCATCGTACGCTGCCGCGAATCGTAAACAGAGGTAAGCTGTGCTCGTGGGAAACAGGCAGGTCATACGACCTCTCGCTCCCCCACCCCCAGCGCTTCCGATGCCTTGTTTCTCGCCCACGTATGCACGTACCTCACTACCTCCTCTCCGCCCATTAGGAAGGCGACGATGTTGTTGTTTCTTCTTGTCTGCCTCGTCTACGTAGTCTATAAGCTTCCTGGGGATTTTTACCGTTCCGTTCGGACTGCCGCCCTACTTCCCTCAGGAAAAGTTCGCCAGGGCGTGTGAAAACGGAAAGGAGAGCGGACGGATTTCTGTTGCCCGCTACCCACAAGATGGCTGCATAGAACAGAACAGCATTGTGGGCTTATCGGCAAGGCCAGTTGGCGACTAGGAGCCGCCGGGTGATGAGACACACATGCAAGTATTACTTAGATTGCGGCGCAACCAACGACAATGCCAGCATTGGGCAAGACAGCTGCTCATCCCTGGTGTTGGTGTTATTGTCCCTATTATTGTTGTTGCTGCTGCTGCTGCTGCTGCTGCTGTGTTATTATTGCTGCCGATACAAGGAATCTCATAGGAATCGAGCACCGAGACCGAGACACCGATGGACACGGGCCTTGCTTTGCTTAACTGCCATACTCTAGACATGGTCCCCTGTCATCCCATGCCACGATCCGATGGCTTCTGTCGTTAATCACATTACTATGGTATATCCTCAAGTCCGAGGCCATGTCTATCACATGAGCATTCGCCTCGGTCTACGGGCCAGACAAAGTCAAAAGTCCGCATGCTTAGTGGGAGATGAGAAGGAATTATTTGCATATTTCTGGCCAGGAGTGTCAGAAGCTGACGGACTCGAGCATTTCATACCAACCGCGAGGCACTACGTACATTTCGCTAAAACACGGCTCGTTTTACTCCTGCCGGACATCTTCCGAACGGCAAAGCCATACTGGGCAGCCAGCCGATCCGCCAGATCGCGAACTATGCCTAGATATCCTACCGTCGGCGTATGAGGATCGAGGACCTACATTACAACAGACCAGAGTTGTACTAGTCTGCCTGTACACAGCGCAGCCGGGTGCGGCAGGGGTCCACGGAGCTGTCAAGGCCACGGCGAAAGCTGGAGATGTGGAGACGAGCCTCCCCCTAAAATAGACGCGGGTATCCAGTCTTACCTCCTCCTTACCCTTCGGCCTCCACCGATCGCATTGATGATGGCGGCATTTTCGACTACGGCTGTTCTGGGCTGCATATGTCCCTCGGTTGGTCTGGGTGGCCGTAGGCAGGGGCTGGGATCGCAAGTGGCAACGATGATGCCAACAGCAACTTTTCAATCCCCCAAGGCAGGAAAGCAATGGCGACTTCTATCCAATAATGGCGCGTAAACAGGTGTTTCCGGTTACAGTACCACACCTCGCGAACAGCATCTAAGCAGAGCTACCTAGGTAGGCCACACCATGCAGTCCCCTCCGGCGGTCGATATCGTCACCAGCTGAAACAAGCCTCCTGAGATTCCCTGCGGAGAACCAACCGTTCGCGATGGTTCCGCGGACTACCTATACGCCGTCTTCCTCCTCGGTTATTGTTCTAGAGCGCTTCAGCAGCACTGCGAACTCGCTAAAATGTTCATTTTACAGAGCCCACCGATGTTAGATGGGAGACCCCGGGAGCGAATTCCAACCTCAGGGCCCGAGTCGCTACCAACAACTTATTCCACAGGAGAAACACCCCGCGGGAATCGCCATCATGCATTGCAACGAGACGAAACGCCTGGAGACTCTATCCTAGATCCACCCCATTCGATCAATGGCTGCAACCCACCCCCAACCGTTATTCTACTTCCACTTACACTCGGCGTTGCATACGACAAGATATAGCGCTTGAGCTAGTCTGTGAGTAAGATGACGGTCAATGGAATCGCTCCACTTTGGTGTGTGGTGTCATGTTGTCCGGTTGATAATTGCAGGTTTCTTCCGATGGGAAATCGGCAGCAAACCCTATGCCGAGTTATATTAACAGAACCGGACCGCGAATAGCAGTCCTACCCGCTGCGCGGGGGTAGATTGACGGAGACGGCCATGTAGTAAGGGCCTCTCGACTTAACATCGCTGACTTACTACCTATGTAGGCCATCGATAAACACGTTCGCGATATTTAATATCCATGCGGAGCCAATGATATTCCCAAAGTGCTCAAGTTCTAAGCAGGATCGGCTTGTAGCTGAACCTCGAAGCCACTGCCACAGTATCACGAGATAAATGATGTTAGATTCCCTCTCACGAATCGAAATACGCTCATGTGTACAACCCTCCCCTCTCTCCCCTTTTCCTTTCCCCACCATCTCACACACATACCACACACGCATACACACACAGCGCGCGTGGGATTGTTGAACAATTGTTGTCTCACTTTGCTTTGTGTTTCGTTGATCTATTCCTAGGTCGAATACGCTCTTATGTGCATGTGGGTGTCACCCACATATGCACATGTACATGCCCCGGTAAGGGAATGTGAGCTGTTATGTCATCGGTTCCCAGATCTCGAATTCACATCGAACCACACACCCAAAGGGCTTGTGAGGGAAATGCCGTAGCAGCAGACACGACGCATACATCACATCGGGAGCCGTGCTGGTCCTGGCGGTGGCCGCATCACGAACTGCATCATGCTTAGGCCTGGTATGCAGTCTACTACGTAATCCTGGGGATCCCCCAGCCCGTTACATCTCGGGGCAGTCAGGTTGGGTATTCGTTCGCGAACCTGGCGAGAAACGGTCCCGACTGCCAATAACGGAAACGATGGCTGCAAACGAGACACCAAGCCCGGCTGAAGAAATCTCTGCGGCCGGGTTGGAAGGGAGTGGTTTGCCGTAGCTGGAAAGGTGCAGAAAGGGGCCGAGCAGGGAGACCCCGTAGCATGGCAAATCAGCGATCAGACGAATCGCGCGTCGAGAGAGAGCAAAAACAAAAAGATCCCCCCCAAAAGCGACAAGAAGGATGCGCGTTTTTCCCCTGCCAGGTATGTTATATAGGTATACATATACATATATTTACAGGTAAAATCCCAACCCCAATCCCATTAGGGAGGGCGCGTGCGCGAGGCGGTCGCCGTCGCGTCACCCGACACGCGCCTTCGTTCCCGCCCGGAAGGTGTTCGTTATGGCCATAGGTGCATCGAAAAGTCGACTTCCTATTCGCGAATGATATAAAGGAGGGAGGTAGATAGGCAGGTAACCATGCCAATGGAATGGATATTAGTAGGCACATATAGTACCTACATATTGAAAGTACCTATATAAATTTTCAAGAGAGCGGACGAGATCGGTCCAGGAAAGCTCATTTCCTATCAGCCCCTTTGGCCCCTTTGGCCCCTTTGGCCCCGATCATCGTGGTTTGCATAACCTCCTCGTTCTTCACCCTGGGTCCCATAGTAGAGGACCAGCTCGCTGCGGCTACGCGTGTGTGTTATGTATGCGTATTAGCCACGTTAGAGTTACCAGCGACGGCTTTGATACTGGCCGATGTCGAATCGATCTGGCCATCCCAGCCAAGTCCAGCCCTTCGCATCGAGACCACGCCCTATTCCATATGTTTACATTATCCGTACATCCAGGCAGGAAGGGCTACCGGGATCGCGGTTTGGCCCTATGCCCGTAAGAGGATAGCCGACATGGGGAGAGGCGAGCTGGAAGTCCCGACGTGACGAAAGAATATTTCCCTGAATGGTAGGTACCGGGGACGTGATAGGCTACCTAAACGGGGAGTGATGATCTCGAAAGGTCGATGGACGCCGCAGTCCGAGGCCAACGCGGACTAATAACACGCGACGAGCCCGGTCCTGGTAATCGTGCCCCCGTCGCCGACACGACAATACAATCAAAGACTGGCGGGTTCCTACGTGTATACCAATATTGGCCGTGATGAGATCTTACGCAGGTACTAGTTCGCTAGCGATACATAGTTCGGCCGGCAGTGGGCGAGGAACCAATATAAGTAAATATCGGAGGCAATGTAATGGGCGGGACGGGACGAGATCCCATCACTCGGAATAGGAGAAAGCAAGGCCGGAAAATAGGAGAGGGGGAGGGATCGACTATGGATATGTGCAATCCGTTGCCTTCCACCTAAGAGACCATAGCAGGGTAGGTACATACCCGCCCACTTACATACATGCATACTCATACATGCATAGGTACATACATGCATGTCGTTATCATAGGTAATTATCATGCACGATACCGGTCAGTAGGTACCCGGTCAGTAGGTACCTAATGCAAGGGAGAGAACCTCATGTATGCGTATGTACGTAAGGGGGGCCGTAGGTCCGGCGCTATCCCCCGCCAGGTGTCAGTCCAATATGAGTGCTCATATGCTATCAACATGAAGGCAACGCCACAGTGGCACAGGCGATGATGCGGGACACAAGCGGCAAATGTATGAGTATGCGCCGCTACTTTTTATTCGGACGACATTGTGGGCTTGTGTCGACGCCTTCGATGAAGCAACCTATCATCTCCTAACACGCCCACGTCCACACCCACCCAATCTACTCATACGAGACGGCTTGCCTTTACGGGCCCTGCAACCGGCGTGGGAAAAAAAAACCCCCCCGCAAAAAATCAGCCCGGACGGCGAGGATCCACGCAACTGCAACTCCCAAGCGGCACTTCTCGACTCCAGAGACCAGCAACCCCCCCCCACACGACAGGCCAGACAAACAGCTGACCGCTCGCAGCTTATCTCCCGATCCGCGCGAGGGGGCCGCCGCCGATACCAGACATCCTTCCCAGCTCATCTCCGGCCACGCCCGCTTTGTTATGGAGGCTGACATCAGAGCCGCCATCCCGGACATCGACCCGGTTGTTTCCGAGTATTCTGTGGGCTATCTCAGACATGCATCGACCGCCTGGGTTGGCGACGAGGAGGAATCTCCCGATCTGTCGCCCCTGGCCGAGGCCGCCGCCGCTATCACCGAGCTCCTGCTCTCCGCCTCCGGCGACGTCACCGGCTCCAACCAGGACAAGATTCGCGCCCTCGTCTCCAAGTGGGTCGACAAGTATGAGGAGGTCAACAGCAGCAACGGCGAGAGGCGCGGCCCGTCTGCCGTGAAGCGGCTCGACCAAGCCATTCAGGTCGGCGCTCAGCGGAATATGTCCTCCACCTTGGCTGTGGCTACCGGGACTGTCGACCTCGAGTCCGCAAACGCCCGCAAGGTCGAGTCCAAGGTCGACCGGAAGAAGCTTGAGAAGGCGGAGCGCAAGATCGCCGCCAAGCAGAACAAGAAGCAGTTCAAGACGGTCGAGTATGAAGCGTCCCGGCTGCTCAACCAATCCGATAGCGCCCAGAGCTACGAGGAGTTTTACATGGCTGTCAATCCTCTCCAGCTTGGTTCAAGCGGTGGCACCAACAAGACCAAGGATATCAAGATCGAGAACGTCGACGTCGGCATTGGTGGCACGCGGATCCTTACCGATACAGACTTGACTCTCGCCTACGGACACCGCTATGGCTTGGTCGGCCACAATGGTGTCGGTAAATCCACGCTGCTCCGGGCGCTGTCCAGGCGAGAGCTCCCCGTCCCGACACATATCTCCATTCTCCACGTCGAGCAAGAGGTGAGACCGACGCCCGCTGGCGGAGTCTTTCTTGCATTCATGTGCTGTGCTAACGAGGGTAGATCACCGGCGATGACACGTCCGCCTTGCAGGCCGTCTTGGACGCCGACGTTTGGCGTAAAGTGTTGCTCAAGGAGCAAGCAGTATGCTTCTATCCTCCCCAAACGCGGCAAACCTCACTGGCTAATCTCGCCTCTAGGAAACCGGCGCACGCCTTGCCGAGATCGAATCACAGCGGTCATCTATGGCGGATACCTCTGCCGATGCTGCTAAGCTAGATCATGACCGGGAGACACTCGATCAGAAGCTTGGAGAAATCCAGGCTAAATTGGCCGAGATGGAGTCGGACAAGGCCGAGTCTAGAGCTGCCAGTATTCTGGCTGGACTGGGCTTCTCGCCGGAACGTCAACAATTCGCCACCAAAACATTCTCTGGTGGTTGGCGCATGCGTCTGGCCCTCGCCAGAGCCCTTTTCTGCGAGCCTGACCTTCTGCTCCTCGACGAACCGTCCAATATGTTGGACGTTCCGTCGATTACCTTCCTTTCCAACTACCTCCTAACGTACCCTAGCACCGTCCTAGTAGTCAGCCATGACAGGGCGTTCCTGAATGAGGTTGCGACGGATATCATACACCAGCATTCGCAGCGACTCGATTACTACAGAGGCGCGAACTTCGAGTCCTTCTATGCTACTAGGGAAGAACGCAAGAAGGCTGCGAAGCGAGAATACGAAAACAACGCGGCACAGCGCGCTCATCTACAGGCGTTTATCGACAAGTTCCGCTACAACGCCGGCAAGGCTGCCGAAGCGCAGTCGCGCATCAAGAAGTTGGAGCGTATGCCGGTGCTGGAACCGCCAGAGTCGGAATACAGCGTCAAGTTTCGGTTTCCCGAGGTGGAGAAGCTCTCGCCGCCTATCGTGCAGATGACGGGCGTCACGTTCGGGTACACGAGCGACAACATACTCCTCAAGGACATCGATCTCGACGTGCAGCTGGACTCGCGGATCGGCATCGTCGGCCCCAACGGCGCGGGCAAGACCACGATCCTGAAGCTGCTCATCGGCAAGCTCTCGCCGACAAAAGGGGTGATATCGCAGCACTCGCGGCTGCGGGTGGGGTTCTTCGCGCAGCACCACGTGGACGCGCTGGACCTGACGGTGAGCGCGGTCAGCTTCATGGCGAAGACGTACCCGGGGCGGACGGACGAGGAGTACCGGCGGCAGCTGGGGGCGTTCGGCATCACGGGCACGACGGGGCTGCAGAAGATGGAGGTGCTGTCGGGGGGGCAGAAGTCGCGGGTGGCGTTCGCGTGCCTGGCGCTGACGCAGCCGCACATCCTGGTGCTGGACGAGCCGTCGAACCACCTGGACATCGAGGCGATGGACGCGCTGTCGGAGGCGCTGCGCGAGTTCCAGGGCGGCGTGCTGATGGTGTCGCACGACGTGACGATGCTGCAGACGGTGTGCAGCAGCCTGTGGGTGTGCGAGGGCGGCACCGTGTGGAAGTTCCCCGGCGACGTCCAGCAGTACAAGAAGCGGATCGCGGCCCAGGCCGACGCCGCCGGCGTCGTCAAGGCGCATTAGAGCGCGGGGTGGGTGACGGGGGAAATTTTTGGTGGGGGGGTTTTTTTTGGGGGGGGGGGAGATGAGCTAAATAGCGAAGACTACCAAGTAGCGATGTTAGGAATCGAACCTATCCTTCGTTAAGTAACCTACTGATCTAGGAGGAGGAGGGGTTGTGGCCTGGACGAAAAGGAGGGGGGGAGAGAAGATGTTGGGCATGTATGTGGATGACGAACGAACGAATGAACGAGTGAGTGAAACGCACGTTCAACCATGGGAATATTTCTGCTTCTCGCCTACGATCGTCACTACTCCTAGGAGCCGCAGCCAGTGACGAGATTACGAGGCAGCGGGAGTGCCTTGCCCTCCTTTCTCTTTGGTCCGCGAGGTATCCCCTCTCGTCGGCGTGGACGCCGTAGCTCTCTCTCACTTGCCATAGCCTGGGAGAGGAGCCCGCTACGTCGAACCGGCGCACGATCACATGTGCGTACGCGTGTGGCGAGTGTCCGAGACGCGGTCCTTGACGAACTTGCCGCAGTAAGGTTTGGGGAGGTGGTGGTGGAGGGGGTTGTTCAGGTGTCCCGGAACGCCGGTTCGATAAGGCGTTTTAACTCCAGACGCGCGTCTCTCTCAGCACCACTGCTCCGTTACTACAGAATGCGGCTGGAGACATGGTCTAGCTTTTCTGGCGCGGCTGTGGGTGGATCTGCTTCTCTCTCCCTCTCTCTCTCTCTCTCTCTCAGGTGCTGGCAGGTCTTTGTCGCAGATCTACCGGTGCCCCGGGCTTCTCGCAGTAGGTTAGATCCCGCCGCGCGCGGTTGTCAACGCCCGCAGGAGCTTGCGATTGCTGCGTGTGGCTAAGTATCGTAAGGGGGGGGGGGGGGGGGGGCAAGTCGTGCTCAACGAGGCGAAGCTTTCGCACGGTAACTTAATAGCAACCTACGTCTAATGTTGCGATAGTGCCCTCCCCCGCCCCCCGCCTGCCTCCTACCGCAGGAATGCGCTGTTTGCCGGAGAGATTACTCTCCCTTGTGCCCACACACCAGGACGCAAGCAAGCCACGTCTTTGGTACTGTGTACGTAGGTGTGTTGTAGTAGCGAAGCTGGGGTTCGTGGAGGGAGGCAACCCGTACACTACAGGAGTTCTCGAGGGCGGGATGGCCATCACCAGCGCCCCCCATATTAACTAGGTACCTAATCCGATCTACATTCCTTCCGTTGCGCTGTGGCGCGGGACCGACAGGAGTTGTGGTGGATAAAAGAGATAGGTCGAGCCGGGATGGGCGAGGCTAGGGAAATAATAAGAGGGGGGGGCCCGCCCGTCAGAGAAACAAGGAAGTAAGGAAAAGACTGCGAATTGCCCTCGCGCAGAGGAAGACGGGGGGGATATGGTGGGAGACGCGCTCGCGCGAGATGTCGTTGCATAGGAGTTGCTGACTTGGGCTGACTGGGAATAGTTGCAAAGCAGCCTAGCTCCGCACGCCTGCAGTGCCCCGCGGGAGGCCTCGGGATAGCCTCAGTACCCCTAGGCGGTCCCCATTGGTAGCGAGGTATACTTACTACTGCTACTACTACTAACTAGGTACCCTGTAGGAACACGGAAGGTTTGCTCTCTATGGTTAGCCATGAACAAACACTCCGTCCGCTTCCACACGTTACGGACTGCGACCGCGGCTGGTGCGAGAGGGCCACGAAGCAAAAGTCTATGTGCGCGACGAAGGCGTGGGAGGGAGCCGTGAATCGATCTACTGCGGATGCGTCGGAATCTACCGCGGCTGTCTGCGTAAAAATCCCTAGAGAGAGAGAGAGAGAGAGACTGACGTGGATAAGGGAAACAGCTGGCATGTCGACTCTCACACGCGGGTTGGTCGGGTTGCAAGGAGCGGAACAGGATGCAAATATTTGCAAGTGCGGACATGCAAACGAAGCGCGAAGAGAGAGAGAGATGGGGGGATACACAGTGTGGGAGACATTCACGCAAATCAAACGGTTCTCGCTGCAAATAAGTGCACCATGCACCCAGAGTACAAGTGCAGGAGGTAGAGAAGATGTAGTAGTCACCCTTCTGGGGTAGGTAGTCAGCCTTGGGTTGAAATCAGCCCAAGGAGAGCCGGACAGTCGAACTTGGCAGGCCACGGCGTGGGATGGCGGCCACTACGCAGGACAAGTCACGGGGTATCACAGACGACCACTGGCGGTGGCGGGTTGTTTTGGGGGGGGGGGGGACCGCAACGCTGTATTCGTATTCATACTCACGGCTCGAAGACCGCGAAGAGTGACTAGATAGGACGGGGAGACCAAGAGACTCTGACGATGGTGAGAGGAAAGCAAAGAAAACTCCTCCCTAAGGTCGCCTTATAACACATCCTCCGATATACGACTCGGGCGAAAAATAACAAGTTACCGAAAATGACGAGAGAGAAGGCCTGGAAGAACAATGCCTAGATATATATCCATGGTGGGTGGCGTTGAGAAAACGACCACGACGATAACGTCGAACCACCTCCTAATAACAAGGGCGGCTGGCCGGCCGACGGCCGCCCTCCAGTTCGCTCCGTGCAATGCACAGACCCGCAATGTTCCCACGCAAGTTACCCCGTTTTTTGAAGAGCGATGCTCTTCCAATGATCACGCTCCTGTGTCAGCTGGACGATTTGCTCCTCGAGCTCCTCGAACCGTTGTGCCTTGCGCTCCCGAGACTTACGAGCCGCCAACGTGTTGCGAGCCCGTTTCATCGCCACAGCGTCGGTCGAGTCTTCCACGACGATGGGGGGAAGAGGCCTGTCCCGACGACGAGAGCTCACGCCCGCGATAGAAGAATGGCGGCCGTGAGCCCCAGAAGGTGGCGAATGCGAGCTCTTGGACTTCCTACGAGCGTTGGACGCCGCCTCGATGACTTCAGACTCTTCCACCGGTGACGCCTCGACAGCGGGGGCGGTGGGGGCCGGATTGGTGATCGTGTTCTCGGCGGGGGGGAACAACGAGAACCAATTGTCGTTAGTCCCGCTGTCGATATCGCTAGGGCCAAAGTTCGGGGAAACTTCGTAACTGTCATGAAAATCCGGAGAGCCGTCGTAGATGGATGGCGACGTCAAGTTCGTGAGGGCGGACGAGTTCGGGGCAGACGTAAAAGTGTCGTGAAGGAGCAGGTCCCGAGGGGACACAGTACTAGACGCCGAGCTCCCGTTCATATCATACCCAGGAACGCCAGGAGAAGGGTAGGCCGTGCTGGCCCCACCCTCGAAGGGCGTGAAGTCCTCGAAGGCGAGAGCGTCTATTTCGGGTGAGAAAGGGCCGTCAATGCCGGGGGTAACGTTGGGTAGATTACCTTGAAGATTCATGTTGGCCGCCGGTTGCTGAGTGCCAATGCCCGGTTGGAATGGGGGTACAGGCGGATGAGCGACACGACTCCTCTGAACGGGTGCGGCGGAAGACGGTGAGGACAAGGGTGCGTATGGCGATTGCTGGGTCTGGTTTTGCGCGTGAAGATTGTGCAGGTTGGTGAAAACCGTAGAGGGAGAAGACTGATGCCCTAGCGCCTGGATGATCTGGGCCACTCGGTGGTTCGGCAGAGAAGGCCGAGGAGAACGGTGCGAGAACTGTGCCGAGTGGTTGAGATGGGGATGTCGAGACCCAAAGGCGGCTGCTGCTGCTGAGGCAGAGGCGAGGGGGCGGTTAACGTTCTGTCCCTGGGGCGTCGGTTGGTCGAACAAGACAAAGTCCTGCTGCGGCGGGTGCTGTGGGAAACGGGATTGCGCGGGTGGTGCCGGCGGGCTTGACGAACTGGAGGGAAGCCATGGTGTCTGTTGAGAATCCGTGGTGACGACTGGGTAGTCTGAGGAGGGAATGGTGGTGATGGTGGTGAGTGAGCTTTGGCGAGAGCTGCGAATGGCCTCGTTCAGGTTCAGATCAACCTCGTGAGGAAGAACTGGGCAAGATGACAGAGTGGAGAAGAAGCTGTATTGTCCGGGAGACTGAATCTTGGCCGTGGCTACAGAGAGCACTGGGAAGAGAAGAGCGACACGAGGTCAGATAGCTTAACGCATCTTGGAGAGATGCCTTACTGTACTATACGATATGTGTGTGTTCTGGAGTCGGGCGGAAGATGAGGAAGAAAAAAATAAAGAAGAGGGGAAGAAATTCCGAAGGCAGGCGGAATGGGGGTGGGCAAGCCTGGTTTTAGTAATTTTTTTTCCTCTCCCTCAGGGTCGGGCAATGGATTTAGTGGGAGCAGAATGGGTGGTAGAGTAGGTGGACTGGCAGCAGAGTGGATGGGCTGGGCAGAGAGAACGGATTGGGAGCGGGATGAATGGGTAGGGGTCAGTAAGACAGGGGAGGGAGAGAAAGATACACGCATCAGAGTGGGAAATATTATATATCTAGGAGGTACCTAGGGCAGGTACCTACCTAATCTCCTAAGGTAGCCTAATGTAGGTACATACCTACTCATTATGTACCTCTACCTCTTAACCTTTGGCTCCCACCTGCTGGGCACGGTGCACGTATGGAGCGGAGGTGGAGGGTATGGAGGTGGGTCTTAGGTACATAGGGCAGGGTATATAGGTGCGTATATGTAGGAGGTACCTCCTCTTTGGAATAAAGAGTACCTACCTCCTACCTAGGTAGGTACCTGCCTGTAGGGCGTCAAGGACACCGGGTCCTGCTGCGGACCACCTCAGGCAGCTACCTGGTACCTATGGAAGTACCTAGGTAGGCAGGTAATACAGGTACTCATATACGGGTAACCGCTACAAATTTCCGCTGCGCAACTATCCTATCCCAGTTTGTGCGGGAGCGGTCCTATCCCAGTTCGTGCGAGAGAGAGAGAGCGGTATGGTGCAACTTTGCGCGGTACGCACAGTTTTACATGGTAGAACCTTGTATTATAAAACACCTTGCAGTATACAACCTGATACCGCTGAGCAGCAGCACAGAGACAGACAGAGACCCGAGGCGGCTTTTGGCGGAGCGAGGACGAGGAGGATGCCAAAGGGCGTGTGAGTCATAGGCGACGGACCCACCAGCCCACGGTCCTACGTGAGGTGAGCGGGCCAATGAGACCCCCTCCGGCGCGCTGATGTATGTGTAGGCATGCGCTAGCCTGGCGTTGGTTTACCAACACGATCTGGCTGCGGACTGCGCACTATGTACCTGAGGCGGTACCTCCCGACTTGCGAAATTCTGGTGCTCAGCCCCTTCGGTGCTCCGGCCCTGATCCTACTTTTAACTCGAGATTTCGACACGGAAGACTTCTCCCCGGACACCGACTGAGAGAACGTAACAATTCATAGTTTACAGCGTTGCGGGGGCCTCGGGCCAGAATTCGAACACCAGGTGTCGTGAGGGAGCAAAGATCGGGAGTGTCTCGACGCTACGTGACGATGTATAGTAGGAATCGATGTACCGATACTTCGCAGGCATCGCACGCCCTCCATGCCCTCCTATGCCCTCTGCGTGCGTATTGTACATACGAGGCATCCCTGGTCCGGATCCAAGTGGGCCGCATCGGTTTCGATTCCATGTCCTGCGCCGCTTGAGATATTTAGGCATGGGTGCGGTTAGCGGGCAGCGAAAGTCTTCAACGCTATCACGTTGCGGGCCAACCCAATTGGATGGTTATCGGCCAGGCCCAGATGGGAAAGTCGCCGCTACCAGACTTCCCATCAGCAACCACGGGATACGCACATACGTAGGCCTGGAGCACGGGACAGACCAAGTGAGGGAGGGCGTACTTGTTGACCGTACCGAGCAGCTTTCCGACTTCTCGTTCTAATTGAGAGAGAAAGAGAGAGAGAGAGAAAGTCGGAGCAACCCGGGATTCCTCACGGTTGATTAGTAGGCATCCTGTCGGCTCGAACGCGACGGAATGCGACGGTGACCCGTCTCCTTGCATCACTAATCTGCCGCGTGCCTGCACACAGTACGCTTAGGTATCGATGGGGACCATCTTTCTTCAATGCAGGCTCTGCCCTTCCTGATAGGACTGCGTGCGAGCGGAGTGGCTGTGCCCCAGATCGCAACTCGACTTTCTCACGCCCTGCTCCGCAGCACGTCTGGCAATGCCGGTGCTGTGCTGTGCTGTTTTCTTGATCTCTTCTTCCGTCGAGATCGTGGGGGCCCACTGCCGCTGCAATTCGATACTGACGCGGGCGCGTGGCAGATGACAGTATTCCTTCGCGTAAGGCGCAAGAGATGGAGAGCCCAAGAGGCTGGTGCGTGCAGTTCACGGCCATGCTACGAATCTCTGTCTGCGCGGCTTCGCGTTGTCGATAGAAGTGCGCATCGACGCGCCGGCGCATACGCGCATCGAGAATTTGAGAATGCGATGCTAAGTGGGACGAATGGCAACCCCACACTGCAAATGCGGAGGGGTCGCGAAGGAGGAGGAAGGGAAAAAAAAAAAGGTCCTATTTCCAATCCCAACCAGTCTCGAGTCCCGGTTCCCCGCCATCGCGACTTTTTCCATCCCGCGCGTTGGGACGGGAGACGAACCCGATCGAGACAAGACAGAACGAGACACGGCCTGGCGAGAAGGGCGCGCTCGATCAATCGGATCGCTCAATGGGCGACACTGGCCGCGATTCTACTCCCTGCCCAGCCCAGATCGTCGTGACTCATATAATCCGACTGCGCACAATGCCTTTTCTGCGTCCGCTGTAACGCCAGGCCGCTCGACAGTTTGGGGTAAGCGGGTTTTGTGTCTGGGACCCGAGACCCTCCCTATACCAAGGGATACTTTGTCGTCTCACGGCAACGTCGGAGGATCTAATATCCCTGGATTAGGACCCTCCTGTGTCTTCTTTCCAGCCAAGAAACAATAGGACAGAATGCTAGGCAATTTGGAGAGCATTTATTTCTACACGAGAAACAGCTGTTATCCCCCCTGGCGATGTGGATGTACACGTATTATCTATCAACGTACGTATGTATATGTACCTGCTTGCCTACCTGGCACATAGGCGCGATTGTACACCTCTGAGACACCTCGCGCGGAGCCAATCCTATCCCGTCACGCATCAGCACGCTACGTTGGTTAGGCCGTCGATATTAATTCGAATCGCACTAGCGGATAGCAACCTAGGATCTTCCTTTCCGTTGACGAGACGCAGGGCGCAGCCTCTTGTCCGTATTCGTCGTCGTCCTTGGCCGACGGCGACTTGACGGCCCGCCTCTCTGTAACCTGCCCTCTGGGCTATTCGACGGGTTATCGAAAACCCCCTTTCCCTTGTATTTCGCGGGCTGGGTCGTCTTGGATGCACAATACGCAATTTCGAGCCATCTGTCCTTCCACCAATCCATCCGGCGCCCAACCCGCTCCGTGCCTTTGGGATCGCATCTCTTGGCCCTAGGGATTGACGATACCCACGCCCCGTCGGCGATAGGTCACCTGGGGACCTCCGCGCCTGCTCACCTACATATACGTGTGTGTGTGTGTGTTGTGCGCTTGTTGGTTTCCGGGAATCTGACAGAGCGTGCGCCCTATCAGCCCTACGGCAGACACAGTCTTGCATCACCTTCCTCTTCCTCTCCACCCTCCCCAGACTCCTACGTGAATATCTGTCCTCACCCACCACGCAGTTAGGCTTTATTAGGTAGGTATGCTAGCAGAGTGTGCCTGGACTTTAGACGCATCTTGAAACGCGAGTGCGTTTACGAGGCCACGTTACCACTACAGACTTTCCTAGGCCGCGGGGCGGATGTCGAAGATCTGGTCCGGGGCTTACCTCTCGTCAGCACTATATCCCCCTGCTTTTATCCTTTAGACTATTTGGGCTTTCGACGGTACTTTTAACTGCCTCCCTCCTAATATCGCCCAGTTCCACCCGCAGTATGTATTGATTACCTATGTTGGTATACCGAGCCCACGCTACGCCTTCTGTGTATCCTGCAGCCCAGGTAGATAGACATACCACGCATAAGTCTCGTCAGCTGGTTTACTATCGACTGCGCAGATGCCTTGGCCCCCTGGTTCTGATACCCCTTTCCGTCCAGCGACATATGGGTACGATTCGTTATACGTTTGGCTGTACCTACACGTGCTTACGTATAGTTACACATACGTGCATAAGCCACGGCCTGTGAGGTGTTAGCAGCGCCACCGGCCGGTTGGGGGCCGAATATGAGCAGCGAGAACCCGGGAGGAGAAGAGACGAAGGGAGAGAGGAGGAGGAGAGAAAGCGAAGAGTAGTAGAGGAGTCTGGCCCTGCCTCCCCCTCCCTCGAGAGATCGCGATCGTCACGTTTACTTACCTGTGCTTCGTATCCCCCTGTCAGGTCCGCGGACCATGTTGGTTGCCTTTTTTTTTCTTTCTTTTTCTCCACAGGCGCTTCCGACGCCCACCCGGCCGCGAAGCTTGGTTCCCCATGCTCAAGGCGGCGTCGTCGGGTGTGGTCTCGGAGCCTCGGCAAGGTCGAGACGGGGCGCGCGTACGACGCGAAACGGACCTCTCAGATATCAACCTGCATTTCCCTAGGAATCCTCTCTTTACCATCTGACGTCGGCGGGCTAGGCAGACAGCTAGGCAGGCAGACAAACTAGGCAACCACCCGATCTGCTCGCGCCTTTAGGAGACGGCGTGTGCGGCGGCCGGTATTTCGACGAGGTCGATTGGATCGCGAAACTAGCTGCGTACGTACACCACCATGCGCTGCCTTAGGCACCTCTGTGCGTAGGTACTCCCCCCTTTGGGTAGCGCGATGCGTACGCAAGCCTACTACCACTGTTGCCGCTACTACTTCTAGGCAGCGGAATTAAATATCTGAGGGATAGGGGCCTACACGCACACCTACACACGCACGAGAGCATACGCAAGTATCCGTGGAGCCGATCACGATATCTTGTGGTTGATCCGCGACAAGTGCAGATCTATGTTCTCCCCCCCCCCCCTGCGTAATCCGTACGCGGTCACCTGGATCGGACGTAACGAATAGGTACCCTACCTGGCTACCTGCTACTTATCGCGCTATTCGCCCACCTCACTACCTGCCTACGTAGCCATCCACCAACCGAGACATTTCTTCTTCTTGGGGCTGACGCGAGCAAGCGTGTCCCGTTATATCCCGACGTGGAGGTTTCTTCTGTAGAGGTAAGCAGAGCAGGCGGGCAACCCTTTAGGGTCGTATGAGACTACATCATGTAAGCGAAGCAAGAGAGAGAGAGAGAGAGAGAGGATGGACAAGAGCGCGCGGCCTTCTTAGACCACGCATCCCCCTGAACAGCGCCCTAGGTAACCCGGGCTTTACCTTGCCGTGTCCTTGCTGCGCAATCGATGCTCTCGCGGACACAGAATATGGCGGGTAAGTACCTACTTGCCTAGTAGAATGGCATGGAGACGCAACGAAGAGACGACGCCTCGTGCGTGGCTGCTTACTCAGGAGGTACTACCTACGTAATAGTACGCGCTTCCTCGCTTCGACACCACATGCAAGTAAGCCGACCAACCAAGAAGACTACCAGCACAAAAACACCTATTACCTTCGCCGGATGGCCCGTTACGACAGCAGTGTTCCCTCTCCCTCCCCCTCTCTCTGTCTCTCTCTCTCTCCTCCTGATCTCGTATTACCAATATACCACGGCCGCATGGAACGTTGCTTCGGCGCTCGGCTTCTCGCCGACTGCCCGGGAGCCCGAGTTACGCAGCTACGGGGATACTGAAGTTTTCAAGGTCATTCAGCTAATATTAAAGCTACCGCGATACCGCGTGTGCGTCGAAGCACCTATGGAAGTGTATGTATGTATGTATGTGCGTGCGCACCATAGCAGTGCGCCTGAGGCGGCGGGGGGCGGTGCAGACGTGTCGGGCTGGGCACCCCTCGACGTACCCAGGCAAACCGCCGCCGCCGCCGCCGTCTCGGCCACCGCCGCGTCGCGGCTCCTGCCCCTTGCTGCTGGCCGGCAGATGCGTACGCGCGCACAGCAGCAGACAGCCTTGCCATTGTAGCAATAGTAGTAGCACTAGTAGGTAATAGCAGTGGTAGTTTAATAATCACGAGGGCGTGAGGATGCGAGCTGGAAAGCGCGCTCTCGCTGCTCTTCTCCTTCGCACCGTTCCCGCGTTTCCCGGCTTCTTGTTCCCGCGAAACTCCAGACCGGCCCCGATGAGAAAAGAGATAGAGAAGGAAAAAAGGCAGCCTTGCGCCTCTGCCGCGTCCCCGTATTCCCCTCCCGCGCGCCGTGCGGGATGCTTCGTGGCCGGCTGCCGTGCTCTGTGCGTTGCCGCGCCTCCCCTGCTTTCGTCCTGATTGCGGGACGCGCAACACGTGTCCCTGACGCGTCGTGCTGATGATAGTAGCGATTGTGAGGAGCGAGGCGAGGGAGCAAGGTTAAGGCTCGAAGAGGCGTCGGCCGCTTACGTGCGCAGCAATAGGTAATGATGATAGGTAACAGTCGGTGGGTAGAGGGGTGCGTCCGGAGGCGACATGTGTGCCGCCGCCGCCGCCGCCGCCGTCGACCGCCCGTAGCGAGGTGTCCCCGCACCGGTCCGTCCGGGCTGCGTGTGCGGAGAAGAAAAAAGTGTTCCAGGTCCCGGCCCGACCGAGGTCTACGGCGACTCGGCGTCCTCGACGTGCGCGAGTTTGGCGGAGGCGTGGCCGGCGGCGGCGAATCCGTCCCCGGACGAGGTGGGCGCGGGCGCCGAGTCGACGAGGGCGTTGTCGCGGACGACGAGCTTGCGCTCGGCAATGTTGCGCATCATCTGGACGAAGGTGGAGTTCTTGAACTTGTCCGTCTGATTGTCCGCGACGGAGTCGAGGATCTGCTGGGCCGCCAGCGCCAGCTCCGAGTCGTCGGGCTCGTCTCGGACGGCGGCCTGCTCCTCGGCGGCGGCCAAAGCCTCCTCTGCCTCCTCTGCGGCGAGAGCCGCGTCCTGCTCGGCGAGGTCTTGCTCGGCAAGCTCGGCAGTGGCGACGCGCAGGGCCTCGACTTCAGCCTCGGCGTAGCGTTCGGACTGCGCGTCCGTCTCGGCAGCCTCGGCCGCCGAACCGTTAATGCTCATCCAAGCGCGCATCTCGGCCTCGAAGTCGAAATCAGAGTTGAAATCCAGGGGCAGCTGAGCGGCCTGGTGGACCGCGGAGATATCGACTTGTGCTTGTGGGGAGGCGAATGAGGGAGGGGTGTAGATCGGATTGCGAGGAGCTAGGTGCATCTGGCTAGGCATGAATGGGCCAGCAGTGCGGACGCCGCTCGCGAAGGGGTGGACGACGCCTGGTCCTCCTACGCCAGGTTGGATCTGGCTGGCGGGGCCGCCTAGGTTCATCTGGTGGAAGTCGGCAGCCCAGTTTTGGCCCTCGGTCGCAGCTGTAGGTATGCCAGGTTTGTAGAAAGACGGGACCTGGCTATAATGAGGACCTTGTGCGGCGTAGGGAGCAGATGCCAGGGGAAGGGATGGGCCAGGCTGGTGGGTATTAAGTGAGGCATGGCCGCCCTGGAATGCAGAGAACTGCTGGTTTGCGGCATTGAAGCCCAAGCCGAGGGATCGGAAACCCTATATGCCAGAGTTAGTCCACTGTGCATTGAGAAGTTCCCTTGGGCGGGAGTCCCCTTGGGAGCACTTACTTGTTGGATGCCGTCAACACTGCTGGAGTTGGCGCTGGTAACCCGATCCTGGTGCAGAGCTCGGTCCCGATCGAGGTGCTGGGCTAGGCCTTTCATAGCATTGGAGGGACCGCACATGCTGTCAGCCATGGTGGACACTGGCTCGCACACTGGCTACTAGGGGCGGATAGAGAATGTGTAGTGAGGGGTCAGGGTCGTGGGGCAGTGTGGTGTGTGATTTTACGAGAGTGGTGACGGCGATGACGGTGATGACGAGTGCCCCTTTATCGGAGGAGGAATGGAAGGTTGATGGTATTAGAATGAATGACTGCACCGGAGAAAGATTAGCAGGTCTCACGGGTGAGGCACACACAGGGGAGGGAAAAAGGAAGAGGGGATTTCTATGAGTATTTGGGAAGAAGGGGAAATTTTGATGCGGCGAAGTTCAATGCCTAGGTAGGTAGGTAGATATACCGAGGTGAGGCGCTCAGGTGGTGAATCAGCACAAAGGGTACTGAGGGCAAGTATTGTAGTCGCGTTGTAACCTCGATGTGCACAAGATGGCTGGGGAATCAAGCAATCAGGAATTATCCCACTACGCAATGCTGGATCGGAACAGCTACACTTACGTGCTGTTCTTGTACGTGTAGCTGTGCATTTACGTAGGTGTTGTTTTATATGGAAGCTGATCACGTCCGAGGTTCGACGCCGGCATCTGGCACCTGGTCTCTTTTTAATCAGCTGGATTAGCCTCGGCAGGAGACAGGGCGGCGTGCAATCGCCAATGCAAACACCGGCCGAATGATGTCAGGGAGGGAAGAGACGAACCCCCTTAGGTACCTAAGCGTACCTTGTACCTTACATATATACCTAATGTGTATAGGTACCTACTAGTATAGAGGTACGTGCCTCACCTCTTAAAAACGGAGTTTCCTCGATGTAGCTATGCTACTCTGTAGCACTTGTTGATGCGATCGTGTTGCAGCAAATGGACAACCTAGGGGAGAGCCACGGCATTATTGGTGACTAACTGAGCCTTGTATCTGTGTTCTTAACAGCCGCTTTGCAGCGCTAATTTCTTCTCAGGAGGTGCTGGACACTGCAGTATGAACGCAAGCCGAAGAGCACAGAAACAGGTGCTAGTCTAGTTATGTAGGTATATCATCTAGTCCGCTTGTCTCTGTTCCTGTGGATTGATACTGGCAGATATAGGAGAGGTGAGAACAGGCTTGTGATGAGCGAACACACTCCTTCTCATCAACCTTATTGGTACTAGATCCCTTTATCCTAGCCTGCTACACATCGGCGCTCTCCTTCCTAATAGACTACACATGCGCCGGCGAGGCGCTTGCTTCCTCTCCTTGCTCTCTGAGAAACTAGCTCTCTTGTAACCTCAGCCTGCAGATCTCGAGCTCAGTCAAGCGGAGATCATACATCCGACACTATGGTGGTCTGGGAGAGTGTCGAATCGAACCTATTCGAATCGTAGAGCAGTAAGGAGTCTCCGTCGGAGATACTAGCAAAGAGTCTTAACCCCTAGCTAGAACTTATGTGTACAGTATCCGTCCTATCGGATAGACGTAGGGGGAGCTCAACAACTAAAGCGCTGAGAAAGGTGTATCAAGACGCTGGAGGGAAGAGGTGAGGGCGAGAAAAGTAGGTATTTAGATATCGTGAACAGTCAACCTCTCCATCCAGCAGCCAGCCTGTTAGCAGAGCGCGGCTGGATTGTGCCGAAGATGATATCACCTTTTAAGGTACTTGAGGATGTACCTACCTATGCGTAGGTACCTAGGTACCTCCTACACCAAGACGAACCCCCCCCAATCAATTGCTTCCTGAAATCTGGCAGTCTGGACTGGCCCATAAAAAAGGTACTTTGTACATCCGCAATTGATGCGCTTCCTGTCTCTGTACCTCGCGAGTGGTGGGAGCTCAGGTCTGAATCGCCTCTGACTGCCTGTTGAGACTACCAAACTTCAGGACAACAACCCGGCCAGGCTTGGTAAACGAGGACAGCCTCTATCTCGGACCAGAAGCTGATATCGCCATCGTTTCCCTCGTACCCTCGTCGTACCCTCTTCCCTACTACCCTTCCACTTATTTTCACTATGGTATGTCCTCTCGAAACCACTGTAGATGTCGGCAGAATTGCCTATCAGGAGCTCGCTGACCCTCACCTTGTGTTAGGCGCAAGTAATATCAAATTCTGGCCATGATGAGATGATCGTATGTGAAACGCCACGGAGAGGAACCCCATACCTTGCTACGAACCGCCTCGATTCAGATAGAGCTCCGCCTGCGCTGCCGCCTCTCTCTCCCCAACACGCTTCTCCTACGAGCACCACTGACAACTCGCCAGCATGACGCTGTCCTCGACTACTACGGTCGACGGCTCGCAACCTGTTCCTCCGACAAGACGATCAAGATATTCGAGATTGAGGGCGAGTCTCACCGATTGACGGAGACGCTCAAAGGGTATGGGCATCTCTGCGGTACCGGAACAGCAACACTCTCCTGACATTTTTGCGTACAGACACGAGGGCGCGGTATGGTGTGTTTCGTGGGCGCACCCCAAGTATGGCAACATCCTCGCCTCGGCTGGCTACGATGGCAAGGTCTTCATCTGGCGCGAGCAGTCGAACCAATGGCAAAGGATCTTCGACTTTGCCCTCCACAAAGCCTCGGTGAATATGGTATCGTGGTCGCCGCACGAATCCGGCTGCCTTCTCGCTTGCGCCTCGTCCGATGGCAACGTCTCCGTCCTCGAGTTCAAGGACAACAACTTTTCCAACGTGTCCTTCCCCGCGCACGGCCTCGGCGTCAACTCGGTTTCCTGGGCGCCTTCGACGACGCCCGGCAGCATCGTCTCCTCGGCACCGGCTGGCCAAGGTGCTCTCAGCCAGCGCCGCTTCGTCACCGGCGGTTGCGACAACGTACTGAAGCTGTGGGCCTACGACCCGGCTACCCAGGGTTACAAGCAAGAGAGGGAGCCGTTAGCGGGGCATACTGACTGGGTACGAGACGTGGCGTGGAGCCCGACGGTGCTCCAGAAGAGCTATATCGCGTCGGCATCGCAGGATAAGACGGTGCGGATCTGGACGAGCGATAACTCGAGCCAGGGCCAGTGGGCCTGCAAGGTTTTGAACTTCGAGGCAGAGGTCTGGCGGGTCAGCTGGAGTCTTAGCGGGAACGTGTTGGCCGCCAGCGGCGGCGACAACAAGGTGTCGTTGTGGAAGGAGAACCTGCGGGGCGAGTGGGAATGCGTCAAGACGATGGAGGAATGAAGGGCTTCCTCGTACCAGGATGAAATAACGAGTTGCACAGGATCGCACCGGCGCAGCCCGGCGTTTAGACGTAGACGAAGAGGGGAATCATGTTCGGTAGAATTCTGGGTCCGCGAAGACGGGGCAAGTCTGCATCCCGGAGCCCTGAGACCCGTGGAAGAGATGTGATATCCTGCGGCGGTAGTCGAGATAGAACTACCTCTTAGGTTACCTCGGAATGAGATGGGACGTTTATCTTGACTTGGGCCAAGAGAGGTTTCAGCAAGGTCCCTTCTTTACGCCGAAGTTAGCCTCACGTAGCAGCATCCCGACTCATCGTCTCATCGTTGGATGCACGAGAGCAAGGGTAGTCCCTTACAGCCGCTCTCTGATATCGTTGCCATCGTGCACTAGTAAACAACAACGAGGTTCTAGTCTGACGTCGCGTCCAAACTGGAGACTATATCTACATACCTAGGTACTGCGTATAGATATGTTTAACCAGGACGTCTTCCTCTCCGCGGTCCTAGTAGTACCCACATAGGTACATCAAGATCTGAATACGTGCGTATAAATCCTCTCCAACAGAGGTAGATACTCGCTATGGTCGCCTGAAATTACGACAACGTCTGAGTGTGATGCTACTATACACATACACCCTCGTTTTATACCAAGGGAGATGCTGCATTCCCGACCAACACCCAACACATATGAATAGGACCGCAAGGAACCGATTGGGGGGCGCTGGCGGTTAGTGCACCAGTCACAGCACTGTAACCAGCTGAAGGCGGCTCGGACCTATCTTAGGTACCTTTAATTGCCTAGGACACCTTCAAGGGTACCTAAGGTTGCCCTAGGTTAGGAGGTAGATAGGGTACCTAAGCCTAGAACTTGGCACCGCCTGTAGGTACCTCCATGTGTAGGTACCTACCAGTAAATTGACACCGAGCACCTAGCCTGACCTGATGCATGTACCTGGGTACATTCCTTCTTCCTTCCCAACCTGGCACACGGAGTACACCGCCGCCAGAGGTACGGGTCGAGATACATCCGCCCTCCCCATTTTTTGCGCCCTTCAGGGGAGACGCCGGCTGGCACTACATAATAAGAAGAGTAAGATTAACGACCTATTATCGCTGTGGAGTTGCGGACTGCAGGTGGTATCTTGTGTGATCCTCACCCTCGCATCCGTCAACTTCATATTTCCCCCGTCCAGTTATCGTAGAAGCAACTTGTCACTCACTGCACATACTAGAAACCCTCACTCGGCCGTCTGCCTCCCCCCGAATGCTATCCCAGTTCGTCGCTACCGCTCATCGCTCCGTCCAAGACGTCGTCGGAAGTAGAGCCAGTTGCTCCCCCATGCGACCCGTCCGTCAACCGGCTTGTGTGCATTGCTGCCGTGCGTGATCGATTCGATCCATCTGCGGAGACCGACCCAATCGCTGCCATCAGATCAGAAGATCAGAGTCCCCAGGGATACCGCCACATTGTCTGGATCACAGGAGGCTAGCCGCGGACGGTCCGTGTCCACCGGGCTCCCACCCCCCAGAATCCGAAAAGAAGACGAGGAACAGGTAGACGACGAAGCCGACCTGAGGTTCGAGAGCGACGAGGTCGATAGCCCTGACCGGACACGTTCGCCACCTCCGCAATACCCATACCCGACTTCCGAAGCCTCTGCCTCGACATCCTTCTCGCTTGCCTCTTCCCGTCCCGCCCCGCCGCCGTTCTCCAGCCTATACACCTACGCACCTACCGACGGTCTCGTCGACGATCACTTTAGGCTTACGCCGGTTGCCTCGTCCCCCGGCCCGGAAACTGGTGCATCGTCTGCAACCGCAGCACCGGCCTACGCTCCTCCCGCCTCGGCCTCGCCCGATAGCAACCCCCTCGAGAGGTCCGGTTCCTTCGAGGAGACTATCGCAGAGACCAAGCGAGCCCTTCCCCAAGACGTCAAGCGCGACGCTTCGAGTCACAAGCTTGACGATCCCAGCGAACCCCCTCCTGCATACTCGGAAGGAGATAGCCCGTTACTCTCATTCACATACCTGATGGCGGCCGCCGGTGGTGCGTCGAGTATCATTACTCAAGTTCAGCAAGGAGGACCTCCTATTAATGCTATCGGAGGTAAGAGACCCGCGCGAGGAATCTTTCATGGGACCTGGCGATGTTAAGACCGGTGCGCAGATGTCGGAGCCGACGAAACCATCACCATGGACCTGCGGTAAGTCGGCCGTCGCCGAAGGATCTGATTACGGCACCAGCGTTGCTGACGGGACACTCTATGTAGCGGCACGCGCTTCGTGCTGTCTAGGGATGAGCTACTAACCCTGCCCGAATTTGTCCTCTTATCCTTGTTCCCTAACGGGCTCTTTCCCGAGGGCCACATGGGCGGGTTTGCCGAAGGTGATGCCGTGCAAGTCGATGTTAGTACACGCAACGGCCATCCTATTCTTACCTAGACTCCCCCTTCGCCTACCTCCACCCCCGGCCTCCCTTGTTCTCCTCTGCTCTCACGCCACCCGCAGTCTCCGTTCCGAAATACAAGGCAGATATACACACCACTAACCTCGCATTCCAGTATGATCCCGCGTCTCTGCAATATATGCTAGATTTTTTCCGGAACGTAGCTCAGTCCATCCCTAACGAATCCTCCCCTACGGCGTCGCCCGATGGCGGGGTGGTTCCTGTGGACTCACTGGCCGCTCGGGGCGAGGATGGAAGCAAGCGGGCCGGCATTATCGTCCTGCGGGAAGACCTAGACTTCTACGCGATTCCTCCCCGACCGGACATCAGCCAGGCCGCTATGATCGAAGTTAAACGTGCGGCGGCCCGAGCTCTGCTCAAGCAGGACGGTATCTTTTCGGGACTGAAGCGAAGCGACGAGCCAGGAACGACCGAGGCGCACTTGATCGAGATGCTTACGGCTGGGTAAGTCACAGCAGCATTCTCAGACGCCCTGCGGCGGGGGTTGGTCTCCGGACGATTGCTGACGCGTTGACGCAGCGGCTTCAACCATGACGATAGGTGGGGCCACCGTGCTGGCGAGCCTAACAAGGCCGTCGTCTGTAGCCTGGCCCTGGCTCGGCTGCGGAGTGACATCCGCGGCAACGACATGGGCAGCAGCGCGGTCGGCATGGCACAAAAGCTGCTGCTCTTCTGGAGAAAGCCGGCCCGTCGCTGCTGGTGGGAGGGTGTGGACCTGGAGGAGGTGGAAGGGGTGAATGGACCGCTGAAGGTTTGGATCCGGCGGGTGTGGACGCTTGAGATGAGCGTCATAGGTTTGCGTTAGCGATTTCGGCGGCGTGGGTGAGCATACGGGCGTTCGCGTGACGTTTCCTTTCGCCCACACCAGCTTGGTTGCTGCTGCTGCTGCTGCTGCTGTTCTTCCCCCCCGACCGAACGCGGGAAACTATGGGTTATACATACACACATGCCAAGCCCTACGGTACCTAATACTCCCTGGTTTCACTACCGGCATGTCACAATAGGCGACGATGGCACCCCCCCTTCTTCACGTTTGTTCATTGTCGTTGTTTATATTTGGGGGTTTACTTCTAAGCTAGGATAGCAAGACGCTGTTTTGTCCCGCCCCTGGCTCGATATCGCACCTCTCCTTTCGTAGTTGGTTCGTCTAGGCTTGCTAAACACCCAGCGAGGCAGGGAGATGGGAAACGGAGAAGGGGAGAAAATGGGAGACGAGGAGGGTGGGAGTAGACAGCGTTCGTCGTCGGGAACTACCGAGAGTTATACCTACGTGTAATATTTGGGGTTGCAAGAGAAAGAGACACCCGATTCGTAAATATGGACCTGGCCGTGAAGAGGTTATCCATAGCTCCGGCTCCGGCTCCGCCGGCCCTGGTCGGCCTAGAGTAGTCCTGCTGAGCCTGCTGGTGGGTATTTACCGCGTCTACGAATCGCGGGCTGCCAGCAGCTAACCCTGGCGTTTTTTCTTTTTCGTTGACCAGGATGGTTATCGTAACAAGCGTCGAGCTGGCTCCCTTTGCTGGCACGGGGTGTGTTGTATGATGTTACGTATATATATATACATAATAGGGGATAATGTCTATTAATAGGAAGAGGCGAGAGTCGCAGGGTTGCTATAGGTGCGTTCGGTAATGTCTTAGCCCTCGACGGTTTTTGTAGCCTTCCCCGCAGCAGGCGGCGTGACAACAGCCAACAACAGCGGGGATTAGGAATAAGGGCTGTAGCCGCCTACGGGTAGGAACCGAGTGCGCCTGTGATGATATGGATGTTAGGTACCCTCCTTTTGCCTTAGGTACCTACCTACCTACCTGCATATAGGTAGGTCCTAGGCCTATAACCAGCGGATATTTATTTCCATTCCATGTGTGCGTGTATAAGCGTACCGTTATTTATATAGGGGTGTATGTTATGCTTGAGTATCATGTAATGCACGCGTATATGTATGCACGCGGGTTCGCCCGGGCTGGGCCAATTCTTCTAGAACGGCACCTACGTGTATGTGCCAAGGCGCCTGCAGGCAGCCTCCTACTTGTTTACTCGCTATGTGCCTATGATGGTTATGTACCTACGAAGTTGACTCGCTACTTAGGTAGGTAGGTAGGTAGGTAGGTAGGTACCTCATCCCAATGCTATGCATATATCCGTAGCGCTACCAGATCGGTAACGCGGGAGCATATCGATCGTACGAAGTTTGGCTGATGGTGTGAACGAAATGAGCCAAGTCCCGTCTTCCCACCGACCACCCGACTCTATACCACGTATCTACACATACCGACTACATCACCACTTTACGCGCACACCTCCGCTGTACATACACAACCTACTCATACACACGCATCCGCAGTCTGAGTGGCATTCGCCTTCACCGACCTTTTCCCTCCTGTCCATTCTCCTCTCCCTCTCTCTCGTTCGTCGTCCTCCGTCTGCAACCGCACGTCATCAGTGATAATACCCGAAATCGCTGAATCACTGCTGCCATCGCCGCCGCCTCTTCTTCCTCTCCTTCTCCGTCTCTCGCCGTCGCTGCCTTTACCTCTCTCTACCTGTGCCACTGGCCGTCCCGGTCGGGACTCGACACGCACAGGCAATTTGTTTGGGCCTTGGACGCCTCCCACTGTCCGTCTTCGTCTCAGTACATAAAGCCTTTGTCGCCGAGGCGCCACTTTTTTCTTTTTCCTCTGACTCCTCTCCGGCGGACGAGTCAGGCACCGGCTCGTCAATTCGGGGGCGTAGGGACGAGACGCCTCATACATACCTCCGCAGATTGGTCGCGCCTATCACGGGCCGTAGGGGCTCTTACAGGAGGCGCATACATACATACATGCATACACACCTCCGTCTTCTAGCTGAGTACGGAGCACAGCCCGGTTACCATCGCGCTTCGAGCCTCCCTTGCCGGCCTGCCGTCCAGGATTAGTTGCTGAATTGGCCTGAACGTCTCGAGGTCCTCCTACGTGTACGTTCTCGAACGCTCCAACGATATTGCGATCCTGTCGGTCAACGCGTTGGTGCCTGAAGCTACCGGCTGCTCCCCTCTCCCCCTTCCTTACCACCAACACTCTATCTGCTACGACCACCGCTACCGGCAACTAACACTAGACTGTAACCATCGGATATCAGCATAATGCGTCAACATGGCTGAGGATACTTATTCCGACACGCTCTCCGTCTCTTCTTTCGGCCCCCGCTACCCTGCTGTTCTAACCACCACCTCATCCTGTTCATCGTTCCACGAGATGCCGCGCACTAGGAGGCTGCGTCTTCTCGTCGCTGCGAATGGCCAGAGGGATGTCGCCTACGCCCAGGCCATCGCCGTGCGCCTCCTCAAGGACTCCCAGATCGAGACCCGGGCTCTCGTCGACGAGATACCCATGCGCCTGACCCACGATATCATGGTAATGGAAAATCGAAGCCTAGCTGCCTTGGCTATCGATGCCGACCCGAGGACGAGAGACGCCATTGAGTCCGCCAGACAGACCGCCTTCGAGCTCGTGGACTGGGCCGACCTGCTCGTCCTAGCACCCATCGACGCGGATCATCTCGCTAAGATGATGTCCGGCATCGCCGACACTACCCTGCTGGAGATACTGAGAGCCTGGGACGTTTCCAAGAAGATTCTACTGGTACCCGGCATGTCGGTGCAGATGTGGGAGAATCCCATGACGAAGAAGCAGCTGAGCAAGATTAAGCGCAAGTGGGATTGGATCAAGGTCATGACCCCCGTGTTGTGGCACTACGACGGGTCGAGTTCGCAGAAGCGTATGGTGGCCTGGGATGGATTTAACGACCTCGTCGGCATAATCAAAAACCAGGCCGAGCTGATGAGCCTGGGACACGACGTCGAGGTGGCTGCGCAGCAGGCCATGCAGACGGCCGCTCTGAGTCGGTCCTCCAAATGTCTGCCGCCAGAAATATGGACCATCATATTTGAGCACGTCGGCGACTGGGAATTAGCGACGGCCCTCGGCGTCTACACGAATCTCGAGACCCCGCCGGAATGGAAGAGCGACCGCGCGAACCTGACCGATCCTATTGAGATCTACATGCATGATCTCGAATGGCTGATCTTGTCTTGTCCGGGCCCTGGAGCGATCTGTCAGAAGCTGTCGGAAGCGCCGAAGGAGCTGCGCTACGTCTCCTACCTCACCGTCAAGCTCATCATCAAGTTCTCGTTGATCAGCGTCCTGACGTACCTAGAAACGAATCTGAGCAAAGTCTTCTGGGCCTCCTTTAGCGCCAAGTTACTACCGAACAAGGCCTCTGGAGTGTACGGCCGCATCGACATTCTCGACTGGTGGAATACATCCCCGTCGTTTTTGAAGAAGGAATACGACGCCGAGGCGCTGGACAATGCTTCGCGGATGGGATACGTTCACGTGCTGGACTGGTGGCTTCGCTCCGGCCTCCCGCTCAAGTATACCGAGGCAGCCCTCGAGTCGGCCTCCGCAAGGGGACACCTCCTGGTATTGGAGTGGTGGAGAGATGCGGCGCTCAAGGACGACAGAACCATACTGAAATCCGGCCGTAGCCTCTTGAGCGCTGCTCAGCACGGACAGACTGCCGTTCTCCGCTGGTGGGAATCGTCAGGAATTCCCGCAAGCTACAGCGAAGGCGTATGCAAGATCGCCAGCGCCCACGGCCAGACTGCAGTACTCGACGTATGGCACGAGCTCAAAGGCGACAAACTGTCCTTTGACTCGCAGGTTCTCGTGGCACCGACGAGACAAGGGTATGTCGAGGTGTTGGAATGGTGGAAGCGGTACGCCCGCGGAGAGCTTCAGGCCGACGGGAGAGCGCATCAGGTGGAATACAAGACCTGCGATATCGAAGAAGCGCTCGAGGATGCGATCGGGGACCTCCGACCCGTTCGAAAATGGTGGGCCAAGAACGGGTTGAATCTGGGCTTGGGCACCAACGAATGGATGAAGACTCGGCGACTCTAGTTTGACGTGTAGTTAGATTGTATATGAGCATATGTCAACACGACATTAATACAGACGTACGTGTGCCCATACACGGATAATGGCGCGGAAATTGGTGGCGTATATCCGAGTAGTCTCACACTTATCCTGCCTACCATGTCTATCCTACCTAGTACCTCATGCGACCATCACGCGCGAATATCGGGCACGTTTTGCCATGTACGTGGACCATCCTGGGACACAGTGAAATGTATGTAGTGTGTTTTGTAAGGGAGGTTTCTCTATATACGACTGCGAGGAAATTAACTAACGAGTAGGCAAGTTCGACAGCTTACTTGACCGTTTCCCGGGTCGCGTTTCTCGCGAGAAAGGGGCCGACCCCTCTTCCATTTCCACTATATTCGTTTCTAGTACCTCGCTCGGTCAACCCAACCCAACCGCGCGTGCCACTTCTCCGACTCGGCCGGGGGGGGAGGAAGGGAGGACTCGGGGCCTCAGATCTTCTCGCCCTCGAGAATGGGCTTGGCCTCGTCGGAGCGCCACCAGCTGACGCCGGGCTCGCCGGGGAAGGCGTAGCGGTCCATGCTCTCGGGCTTCATCTCGACGCTGTAGCCGGGCTCGGTGGGGGTCTGGTAGTAGCCGTCGCGGACGGCGGCGGGGTGGAGGAAGTGGTCGTGGAGGTGGTCGACGTACTCGAGGAGGGAGGGGCGGCCGCTGACGACGAGGTAGTCGATGGTGCTGAGGTGCTGGGTGTACTCGGGGAGGCCGACGCCGCCGGAGTGGGGGACGACGGGGACGCCGAACTTGGCGGCGAGGAGGAGGACGGCGAGGGCCTCGTTGACGCCGCCGAGGCGGCAGGCGTCGATCTGGCAGACGTCGATGGCGCCGGCGGCGAGGAGCTGCTTGAAGACGACGCGGTTCTGGCACATCTCGCCGGTGGCGACGCCGACGCCGAGCGGGCGCAGCGCGTCGCGGATCGCCTTGTGGCCGAGCACGTCGTCGGGCGAGGTGGGCTCCTCGATGAACCAGGGCTTGAACTCGGCGAGCTCGCGAACGTACGCGATGGCCTCGGGGACGCTCCACACCTGGTTGGCGTCGACCATGAGGACGTTGCCGCGGTCGTAGCCGATGACGTCGCGGGCGAGGGCGAGGCGGCGGCGGTCGGCGGCGAGGTCGGAGCCGACCTTGAGCTTGAAGTGGCGGTAGCCGGCGGCGAGGGTGGCGCGGAGGAGCGCGCGGAGGCGGTCCTCGGCGTAGCCGAGCCAGCCGGCGCTGGTGGTGTAGGCGGGGACGGCGCGGCCGGCGAGGACGTCGGCGAGGCGGCGGGCGCGGGCGGGGTCGGCGGGCGCGGCGCGGGCGCGCAGCAGCGCGAGCGCCTCGTCCGGCGTCAGCGCGTCCGTGATGTACCGGAAGTCGACGCAGCGCACCACCTCCTCCGGCGCCATGTCCGCCACCACGCGCCACACCGGCTTGCCCAGCGTCTTCGCCCACAGGTCCCACGCCGCGTTGACGACCGCGCCCAGCGCCAGGTGGATCACGCCCTTCTCCGGCCCGATCCACCGCAGCTGCGAGTCGCTCACCAGGTGCCGCCACGTCGCGCCCCAGTCGCCGACGACCCACGCGAGGGTGCGCCCGCGCAGCCGCTCCGCCACGTGGTTGATGGCCGCGCAGACGACGTCGTTGCCCCGGCCGATCGTGAAGGTCTGCGGTTTGCGGTTCCGGCGTTAGATTTCCGCGAGGGCCTAGAGTGGTTGAAGGGGGGAAGGGGGGGGGGGGGGGGGGCGTACCATGCCGTGACCCGTGAACTCGGAGTCGGTCTCGAGGATGCAGTACGCGGCGGAGTAGTCGCCGGCGGCGTTCATGGCATCGGACCCGGTCTTGTCGAGCGACGTGGGGAACCGCACGTCGCGGGTCCGCCAGCCGGTGATGGTGATGTCGGGCATGCTCGCCGGTGGTGCTAGCTTCGCGGGCTACGACGGCGTCTTCGGGGGCCGCGAGGGTTGGGCTGCAGATATATCGACAAGATGACTTATACAAAGGGTACTCGGGTAGATGCTGGGGGGGGGGTAATAGAGTGGTGTATACGCTGACGAGGGGATTGGATATATAAGTGCCTAAGTAAGAGAGAGGAGGATGAGGAGGAGAGAGGAAATAAACGATCGAGAGAAGCTGAGATTTATTATTCCATTATAATAGCGAGAAAAGAGGACTCTTGACGGGCGACGAGGACATCCATCCCACCTCGCATCCCGACATCGTGGGGTGCCGTGGAGGGGTCGACACCTTGTGGGGATGGACGATACCGATCGGGTCGGCGTCGGCGAGAGGAGGGGAGGGGAATATTAATTGGTTACAAATACGGTCGGGCATATGCGGGTGCTCTGCACAGAAATGGCACATCCTGACCGTGTCTTTACCGGAGAGTCCTCGCACGACTCAGTACCCTGTTGCGCTCTGGGTAAAAGCAGTGGTTTGGCCTGATTCGTGGATAAATCCAACGGGAACACCCTCGTCTCTAGGATTGCCCCATTAGGAAGGGGGGATTTCGAGCCGAGCCTGTGTGTTCTTGTTGCTACGTAACGCCTCGTCCAGGCACGCACTATAGTCCTGTGACTAGGGGATGGGTAGTTACTTTCATCTCTGTTTAATGGCTGGGTATATAGCTAGGTATGTATAATCGAGTGGTGTGATAGGTTAGGTAGTCGGGCGTACAGAAGAAGACAGGTAGGCACGGGTAACATTGCATACATTGCCTTGAAGACCTACCCTACACCTAGCCACTATCGAATGCCTCTATACTGTATAAATACTCCTTAGTTTCGGTTCGCTAATGGTTCGTCTTCAGATATCGGTCCTCGACCAGCCCAGCTACCGTGTTCGCTGAGAAAATATATATACCTATTCCGCCCACAGGTAGGAGCCGTTGACACGCCCATCAGATAGGCTTCAGGACCTTGAGCGCGGCGACAAAGAAGCAGGTCCAGGCGGGGAAGTCGGCTAGGGCCATGCGGGCGTAGTGGACGTTGAGCCAGCGCTGGATGGCTTGGGCGCCGGGGCCGTCGGGGGCCTCGTCGGCGTCGATGGCGTCCTTGACGCGCCACATGATCTTGGGGACGAAGGCGAAGTGGGCGAGGGCGAGGACGGAGCCGCCGGCGTACCAGGCCGAGACGGAGGCGGCGCGCCGCAGGGCGACGTAGTTGGCGACGCCCAGCGCGACGGACGCGCCGTAGCCGAGGAAGATGAGGGGCAGGCCGCGCCAGAAGAAGGACTCGAAGTAGCGCGGCGCCAGCTCGTTGACCTTGGGCCGCTGCGGCCGCAACCCGACGAGCGTGCTGAGGAACAGGTGGGCGTCGCCGGCGTGGACGAGCGTGGCGGTCGACGTGAGGAGCGGCGCGACCCGCAGGAGCGTCACCGGGTCGAAGAGCCGCCGCGACGCCATGGCTCGGAGCGGCGAAGGGAGGCAAGGGCAAGCAAGAGTGCTGGGATGTGGTGAAGTCGGTCAGCTGAAAAGATGCCCGATGTTTTCTACGGTGGAAGAAGCAGAGGCGGGCTTGGATGGGACGAGTTGACGAGGAGGCTGTCGGGGTTCTCGCCGGGTATTTATCTCGAGAACGCGAGCGCTAACTTACCGGCTCGTCCAGGGCCCATGACCTAGCCGTCGTGCCGCAATAAGCCGGGCCAGCAACGAGATCTGTCGAGACGCATATATGGCTCGTATGGCCTCCCTGCGGCGGAACTACGAGATCACACCAGGTGGTCGCATCTCTAGGGGGCGGGCACGGAGTAGAAGGATCGTGTTGGACGGGCTGGTGGTGAAGGATGCGAAGACCTGCTAAGGAATGGATTCCACCTTTGTCCGTGAGATGATCGTCCGGACCCACATCCCCTCGCGCTAATGCAAACTGCTTACACGCTCCAGCTTATTGGCCAAAAACGAGGGGAGGACCCACCATGCTGTCCCTAGTACGTGTATTGTACTGGGGATACCTATTATTATGTAATACGACTGCAGAACTTATAGCTAGGTATAGCTAGGTGTGTAGACGGCCTTGCTAATATCGCCTATATTCTAGGTATTGTATACCTACGGCTTATTATCGGCCCATAGAATGTATTCTGATATCCTATATGCAGTTAAGCGTCGTAGGCAGCCTGAATATTCTAGACGCTAGGCAATTAACGTTGTTGGAAGCGCGGGGGGGAACAGCCACAGCTGCCAACAGCTGACTTCAGTGCTGATCAACAGGATAACAGTTGTAACGGCAGGATGACGGCTGTATCTGTGATCGACCAGCTGTGGATGGCAGCTGGGAGAAAAGAGAAGAACTGAAAACGACATGTACGTGTACGAATACATAGCGAAGGATGGCGGTCGAAGGGTGTATGCTTATCTGGCTGGTAGCTGTTGTAGATGGCTATGAAGGATGGTAAGAAAATGAAGGATGGATGGTGAAAATATAGGTACCTATGTGCGAGACCTACCTATACAAAAACGCCCAGTCTGCGAAGGGGTGACCGTAGAGGGGTAGGTTAGGTTAATACCGCGACCTGTATACCTACTCATAACTCCGACCGCGCGAGGAGAAAATACCTCGATAATGCAATGCATCGTGTCTCTCTTATAGTTTTTCGCTATTTACGCTTACGAATATTACATCCGCGGCTGCACAGATCATCGCCAACGCAGCCGGCGCTAGATAGGTAAATGCATTAGGGACTTCTCCTAGATACTGCCTTGATAGGAAATTCAAGGACTAATACCTACTGATCGAGTAGCATCAGCGAACCCATCCCGTCCTTAACTGCCGTCTTGCCCCAGGTTGGGGTAGACTTACGTATATAGGACTAATAGACGTGCCAGCTAACCGCAAGAGAAGTGTCTGTTGACGGATACCCGGTAGGAAGTGTCATGTCCACTCCGCTCGCCCCAACTCGACGCCGAGTGGCGCTTCGACGTGAGAGAACCCCGAGAAACGTACACTAACATATTACATATTGTATATTGACGCCTGAAGTGTGTGCTGGGTGCGTAGTGCAAGTTGCCTATCGCCGCAGAGAAAAAAGGAAGCGGCCAAATCTGGCGAGAGCGCTGTGTTCACATCCACGCGCTTCTCTCTGTCCTCGCCCATCTCTCGTTGATTCGATTCACTAAGGACGCACGCTCACTCGCCATGACCGCCAACGGCATCCAAAATGGCGAGAACCCCGCTGCCTTCCAGCTGCATCTGATTATCGTCGGCGCAGGTCTAGCGGGGCTCGCTGCGGCCATCAGCACGAGGCTTGAGGGCCACCGGGTGACGGTGCTAGAGAAAACCGCGAAACTAGAAGAAGTCGGTGCTGGCCTCCAGGTGACGCCTAATGCAAGTCGCCTCTTCCACCATTGGGGAGTGTTCGATGAACTGAGCGCCGTGGCGACTACCCCCTCCTACCTCGCTGTACGGCGATACGATGGTACTCGCCTCCTGGCATTCGAGGAGCAGTTCCAGGACAAGATTCTGCAGCGATACGGCGCCCCCTTTTGGGACCTCCATCGGGCGGACCTGCAAATAGCTATGGTGCGCCGTGCCCGGTCTCTAGGGGTCGATATCCATCTGGACACCGACGTCGTCGACGTCGACTTCCAGCGAGCTACGGTAACTATACAGACTGGCAGCATTCTGCACGGCGACCTCATACTTGGGGCAGACGGTCTGTGGTCGCGCACGCGAAGTCTCCTGTTGAAGCAGCCGCTGGCGCCCAAGCCGACTGGGGATCTCGCGTACCGGATCATCCTAAACCTAGAAGATATACGAGACCCGGAGCTGAGGGAGTGGGTTTCGAGCCCTTCTGTCAACTTCTGGGTCGGACCAGAGTCCCACGTCGTCGGCTATTCGCTTCGGGGAGGCCGCGTATACAACCTGGTTCTTTTGTGTCCCGACGATCTGCCCCAGGATGTTAGTCGGGCCGCTGGCGATGTGGACGAAATGAGAAAGCTCTTCGAGCCTTGGGACCCCATGTGAGCCGGATCGCAACACACCAACTTTTCGTCGTCGGCTGACGGGCGACGCCGAACAGATTGAACAAGTTCCTAGCCTGTGTCGACAAAGTAGATAAGTGGAGGCTAATGCACAGTAATCTCACACTCTCTCGTGTCCGCGCTGCGATGGAAAACACGATAATATCTAACGTTGAATGTGGGGATCAGTCTCGACCCTCGATGCCTGGACGAACGAGGAGGGCACATTTCTGATGGCGTGAGTTCTACCAAGATTTGACGTCGCTCCGTCCATACGTAACATCCCGGAGTAGCTTGCACTGACTCGTTGGAGATTAGCGGTGACGCATGCCATCCCATGCTTCCATATCTTGCGCAGGGAGCCAACTCGTCTCTAGAAGATGGTGCCGTCCTCGGCCGGCTGCTCAAGTACGTAACTCGCCGTGACCAGATCGCTCCGGCGCTCGAGATGTATCAGATGGCGCGGAAATCGCGAGGGGAGGCGATCGCAAGAGAGGCATTGGGACAGGTCAGTGGGACTCGAGCTTGGGAGACGTTTATTTATCAACTAACGACGATCGAAGAGGGACTCGTTCCACCTCCCGGATGGCCAGTTGCAGGAGCAGCGTGATAGCGTTTTCTTGGCCGATTTCGGCAAAGAACCGCATCCCCCTTTCCCAAGTCGTTGGTAAGGAGCGAAACGGGACTATTCTACTGGGGATGCTGTGGAGAACTAACGGCCCATTCCTGTACTAGGACATGTCCGTCAGTCCAGCCATGGCTGTTTGGCTACGACGCCATAGCAGAGGCCGACAAGGCTTATGAGGCGCATCCATTTTGAATCCGCTCATGGACTCGTTCAACAATAAGCTAAAGTCCTAGCACGAACTGGGGAGTTGATCGATAGGTCACGATGCCTGAAAGATGCGAACCACGTCTACCAAGGTTAGAATAGGGACAGGGGCAAGCTGCAGTGAGATTCATACGTCACTATTGTTCACACTATATTCGTCCTACAGAAGCAAGCAGGAGTTAAGCAGCGGGATTCACTCCAGCATAATGGGTACTATATATTGCCTTCGAGGCTAAAAGAGGAGGGGGGCTATGCGACTAATATAGTCACACCTATCTGAATAAGATCGTAGGAATTCATAGGGTCAGGGTTATTTTATCGGGTCATGTGCCGCGCGAAGGCTGAGACACCAGAGAAATCCTGGGTATGTAGGCTTGTTCTAAGATGTAGACACCCTAGAGCAAGCCTACATACCCAGGACGTCTCCCTATGGACGGACGCTGAGAGGATCTCAGCTTTGTTGAAAGGTGGAGAGCTCCATTTCATAGCCCATTATTCATATAAAATGCGGTTGATCAATAAGCGAAACAAAAGCTTGTCAAAGGCTTTCCACAATTAAGAACAGAAGACCAGGAGTTCTTGGATTTATGAAGTGCGATATGCTAGTGTCAGTGCCATGGATGAAGACAAAGAGATGACTCATACAGCTGACTATGGTCCACGACACCACCCCGCTTCCGGCACGGCGTTGTGGTGTGTCGGAATCGGAATACATCTTAGAAGCATATAGTGATTGTTAACTGCCGACGAAAAGATATTTCGCTTGCCTATGACAAACTATGGAGGGCAACTGTCGGCGAGATGGAGACCAATCAGGACGACCCTTACTCTACTGATAATACCCATGCTTTTATCCCCGGTCAAGACGGAGCATCCGCTCGAGCAGTATCTGAGGCGAGAAGACTCTTGAGCCATTTCGAAAAAGCAGGGGAGAAGAGATTTGAATTGGAGAGGATCATAGGGGAAGGTGCTTGGGGGGTCACCTTTAAGATGAAGATCAGAGAAAGGTCGGCTCCATCCCATGAGTGGAGACCAATGAGGAGATTCGTGATGAAAAGGTCTCTGACCGTGGCCGCGAGGCAGAAGATTCGACGGGAAGAGAGGGTGCTCAGGGTATGTGTAGCCCCGTATGACTGCGGTAACATTTATGGTAGAATGAGCAGATACGTCTAATATTTCATTGTCCCACAGCGATTACGAGGGTCCGTACATATCGTCCAACCGTACAGTCTGGGAGACAGTGTTTCAGCTCGCCTGATGTCACGTCTTGGGGAGGGAACGTTGCTGATGGAGTGGATTGGCAACGGCCTCCTTCACGATGTTATTCATAGGGCCGCTGACTGGGGCCATCCCCTGCCAAACAGACTACTATGGAGGCTTTTCCTCTGCTGTATGTAGCCCTCACTGGGATGCGAGAGGATACACTAAGCTAAAGAGTCTGGTGCAGTGTGTCGGATGGTGATTGCGATGGCTTGGCCACCAGGGGGGAGCGGAACAGTAACCCCGAGTGTCGAGGTCCTGCCGATACCGAATGCGGGAGGCAACCGACCGCCCAAGTCCCGCCTTATTCATGGCGATTTGAATGCCCGTAACAGTGAGTAACCTAGCGTTGGCAGGAGGAGAGTAAGAAGAGATGTTATTAAACAGGTTGACTAGTTATGATTGGCGAGCTAGAACCGCAAGAACACCGTCTTGTCCCCGTACTGAAGCTCATTGACTTTGGTTCTTCTCGGGACTTGCCTAAGGGCCTAAAGTGAGTCGTCTAGGCAACGTATTGGCAGACTACACACTAAACAGATCTACAGCCAACCTCCAGATCCTGCTGTGAAGGGCAACTTGCTTAACATCGGGCAAATAATGCTGACGATAGTAGGGGGTAGTCATAGAGGAGGCGCAGCAGACATGGTGGTGAGAGACCATGGAAAAGAGAAGACCGTCAAGTCGTATGCGAGAGACCTGGACGGGTTGAACAGGTTGTACAAAGCTCCAGCTAGCATCGCGGCTCGCCACGGAGAGAAGGTTAAAAACCTAGACCCGGACCTACGGAGGCTCGTAGTACTTTCTGTGGCATCAGATGTGAACGAGCGCTTAGATCTCGAGGATCTCGTGGCCGCGGTGGAACATTACGCCACCGCGAAGACACAAGCTCATTATCTGGGCTACAAGTATTATGCCAACGAGTCTGACCAGTCGGTGGCTCGCATCACGAGAGAGCTGATACTTGGTGCAGAAGATAAAGGGGTAAAGGTAGATCCCTGGGGCAGGGCGAAAGGGTTAAGCTTAGAGAGCTTCGAGATTCCCCGTCTGCAATAGCGGCTTATACTAAACGTGTAGTTTATAGGAGTCGGCTCAACCTAGGCTCAACTCACCATCCTTTCGGGAAAGCAGTTGGTATCAAACACTGAACCTAAATCACCTAAGCTACACTGCGTGCCGAGTCCCGAGCCTTCATGATAGCAGCATCACCTCAACCCATGCATTCGCCCGTCTCGTGTCAACGATTTGTATGGGCTTTGCGCACCCGTGACCATAACTGATGCGGCACTTTTCACCTTCGGCTACAGAAAAAGTTCTAATTTACCTGAAACTACTTCTTCGCCACGCCAATTCTTGGGTTGCTGGCGAGATAGCCTCAACAAATCGAAAAACGATGGACATGCCTTAAGTCGACTATAGACCCCTTTACCCATGGGGGGGCCCTGTCGATGGACAAAAATAACTCCTCTAGATCTTCTTGGTCGTGGGAGGCCGCGGGTCAGAAGCCCGATAGAGCACCCCGGTATGAAGATCTTGACGTTTCGTCTGACAACACTACCTTGGTTTCGCTAGTATTCGTCCAAGCTTGGTGCTAGGCTGATACTGGGATGCTGGTGGTGTCTGGCGGTGTCGCGTGTCCAAGGTGCCCTCTCACCCAAATATGTTGCGCCAATCACAGCTGCGGCATTTCACACGTCTTTAGTTCGTCTGCGGCTGCTGGCGATTCTTTCCGCACCATGTCCGTAACCGAAACCCGGGGCGATGCTTGGCACTGACAGTGGGAACGTTTCGACGCGCTTGGGCGGTTGGTCCCCGAAGCCAAAAATACTCGCGACGACAACGGCCTTGGCGATAGCTCGGCTCGACTATCCAGAATACACGAGCACAGAGGGCGAGAAGAAGCCGCGCTGGCCGCACCACGGACCTCGACGCCTCGACAGAGACTCCCTCCAAGAAATTGGCTTGTGTTGAGTTGCTTGGGTCGGTATAACCTAAGCGATAAGCTTGGGGCTTATGAACGAGGTCATGTTTGAGGCTATCCAAACCAACCGTATTAAACCCAGTGTGAGTGCACGCGATGAATGAAGTTATGAATGTGTCTATAAAGCAGAGTGTATATCCATCTTCCGACTCGTATCTTGTCCTGATGAGAGTCTAGGGACTGCTGTCAGGTACAGTACAAGACACCACGGCAGCGTGTGGTATAGAGTCAAGACCTCTTCCCCCTTCACTTCTCGGTTCATGGCCTTCATTTAAGCCCTTTTATTCATTTCTCTCAAATTACTATCCTTATTTGGGACCGAGAGATTTCCTAAAGTTCAAATATGTAAGCAAAACCAAATGTTGCAGGTTACAGAACGACTTCTCTGCAAGCGATGACTACGTCCGCTACGGTCATGCGTCTTTGACTTGAGACCATATACAACGGGAACTAAAACTAATCATGCCTTTCAGAAACACAATCCTTCATAATACTCGATCCCCTACCGACAATCTATCTCTCACACCCTCGAACGTTAGCCGTCCGGCTTATTCAACATGACGCAAATACACCGAAAATGCAGCCCCCTGCGGACGCTCGTAGCCCTCCTATGTCTCTCCAGCCGGGCGGTCGCCGACGACGACGACCCGACGTCGAGCCCGAGCCAGGTGTCGACGGCCTTCACGGACGCGGCGACGGGGATCAAGATGGAGCGGTTCTTCGGGGCGCGGACGACGTTCGGGTTCGGGCTGGCGCTGCCGGCGACGCCGGGCAACTCGTTCATCGGGCAGCTGTCGTTCCCGCTGGCGGACGGGGCGGGGTGGGGGGCGCTGGGGCTGACGGGCGAGATGGAGAACAACTTCTTCCTGGCGACGTGGCCGGACGGGCGGGGCGGCGTCATGGCGTCGTTCCGCCAGGGCACCGACGAGGACGACCCGCCCGAGGTCCGGGGCGGCTTCGCGGTGCGCACCATCCCCGACGCCACCAGCGTCAACGCGACCTTCCTCACCCACACCTTCCTCTGCGAGGGCTGCCTCGACGCCGCGCTCGGCCTCGGCCCCGAGTCCGCCGGCGGCAACGCCGTCATGGGCTGGGCCCTGTCCGCCCGCGCCGTCCGCAACCCGGCCAGCGCCGGCGCCCGCCTCGGCTTCCACGAGCGCGGCTTCGGCCCCTTCACCATGCGCCTCGCCCAGGCGCGGTTCGCCGAGTTCGACGGCTGGGCCGCGCTCGCCAACGCGTCGATCCCCGGGTCGGCGCGGGCCATCCCCGTCTCCCTCAACGTGGCGCAGAACGGCGACGGTGATGATGGGGACGATTCTGGCGACGATTCCGACGACGACGACGACGACTGATCGCGTCTGGGGGAGCTATGCGCTGAAGCCTCTCTCGCCCGAAGGGGGGGGGATCGAGATTGAAGGGGGTTATTATTGTCTTTTCATTTCTAAGCGTTGCATTCTCTCATCACGAGAGAGGTCACATTTTGATTCCCCGAAGGATCTTGGTAGACAACATCACATCCTATAGAGCTGTAGTCTAGAGCAAGCCTCCAAAGCTAGGTGTTATTATTGTATATGATCAATACCTACTTGCTATCCGAACTTGGTGACTGATATTGCCCCTGAACACATAGGTAGATGATCGTGACTCGAGATGATCACCCTATTCCGGATTTTCTGTTCGCTTCGCTACATTAGATATGTCCAGATGCCCGGAATTGCAGTTCTCCCTTGTGCGAGAACCCCCTTAGGAGTTAGTTTCCGTTTGTGTGCCCTGTTAAGCTATGGGACGTTGTTATCCTCGACGCTCAAGAAAGTGTCAAGGCCAAGCCGCAAGTCGAAGCAGAACTTCTATTTTTGTATTGCGGTAGAACTGTCTTGAAACACTGTCTACGCTGAAAGCTTTGTCTGCGCATTTTCCACCCATGTCTCATTGAAAAAGTCCGACGGGGGTAGTGTTGTGGTTTCGCCGTGTTCTAGAGCGGGTGCTAACTCCCGCTTGGACCAGTTTTTGTGCTTGGCGCCCCAGTTTCAAGCTGACATGCGGGATAAGGTCGTAGGAGGTAGTAAGAGACTTCACCATAGTCTTACCTATAATACAAGTTTACCCGGTAACCAGTGGGGGCGGCGGCGGTTGAGCCGTATGTCTGGGCGGTAGAGAGGTGTGCCACCTATTTTGGGATAACATTCATTTGCCAGATGGGAAGAGACCTAGGTGCGTTTTCTCGTCAGCGAAAGTCAAGACCCGAAGGGAGTTAGTTACTCTATGCTGCTACTTAATAGGTAGTTTTGGTAGTTGACCTACTCAGGTATACCTACACGTAGATAACAGGTACTACGCTGCATACCTAGGTATGTATGGATGTCCATGCCTGGTCTCCCACGGTCCGAATGTTGTCGGATATATAATGCCACAGGGATTATCCATGGGTTTTTAACTGGTTGGCCAAATGAGTTATCGCGCCACCAATTTCCTACAAATACCGCAGTCTGTCTTCCCCACGGAGAATAACCTTACCTATTTCTCGGTATGTGTTTAGATTGCCTCTTCTATCGCATGGCCTGGGAGAGAGGCCCGTGATGGCCGCGTTCGACGGGTAGAACGTAAAGGCGCGCCCCGATAAGCACATGAGGAGGAGTTATGGAGATATGCATATATGAATACGTACCTATCTACCTCCTACCTTAGGTAGGTACCTCTCCTAACCTCTTATCGTTACGTATGGGTGGGTACCTCGCACGTACATACGCATGTACATACCCACGCATGCACACGCGGATATGTGCATATGTAGGTACGTGGTACCCACCTCGGAGAACCTCAGGCTATATGATCGAGAACTTGCTGCGTTGCAGTCCCCGCTGACCTGCTGTTACCCAGTGCCATCCGCACTTTACTCGCCTTGCCGCCCTCTTCTCTTCTCCCTCCGCCCCTCGTCTGCCGTTCTGCGGTTCCGACGTTGTTCTTTTTCTCTAATCGACACCAACTGCACGCCTCTTGCCCAGACTGCCACCACGTCCAATCTCGTTTCTAGATGTGCGTGGGCACTGTGAAATGGTAGAACGGGGACTGGTACCGGGGTAACGCGAACACTACACAGAGAGACAGAGGCAGAGAAAGTAACAGCGTGCTCGCGCGCGGATACATTCCGAAACATGGCTTCGGCCAAGGCTGTCGTTCCCTCTCGCCGCCCGAGGAGGGTTCGCAGGTTCACGCGACCGTCTGATTGGCCGGTTTGGAACGCCGACTTTATCGAGATGCTGGAGGTGTTGGACCTGCTGCCCTATATTACCACGAGCGTGCTGGACCCGGCGGGATGTGCTGATGCCCAGACGCGAATTCTCCGACGGAACAACCGTTTCCTCACTCTTTGTATGATACGTGACTCGCTGTCGCTTGAGATGAAGAACAAGCTGGTTAGCATGGGCTGCAATATTTTCGACTTACACGGGGATCCTAAGATGGCGTATGATCTGATTCGCAAGATTGCTCACCAGGAGGACAGATCCGATGACGAGGATACGGAAGGGCAAGAAGGGAAAGATGCTGCGACGTCTATGATTTCGACTCCGCTGGCGTCCAATGCCGCCATGGAAGACCTAGCTGGTGAGGACGGAGACGAGGGCTGGACTCCCGTTGAGCTGGCTGCGCCTCCGAATTTTAGACAAGCGGCACCCGAATCGATACAGGATCGTATTGTGCGCGTACGGAATGACCTCCGAGATCTGACGGCTTTTTACAACATTGAAGGTTCGGCATCACGATATGCGCGGCTCGACGTCTTCTACCGGGACGAGTTGTTCGACCTCGAGAGGCAACCCTTTGACTCGTACACCTCGCAAGAAGACAGGGTCGACCACCTCCTGCTTCGGAACTACATCCGGAGGGCCCGGAGGACCCTCCAGCTGGATCGCGCGCGGGACGCCAAGTTCGCCGCCTTCGTTGGGCCATTCGCCAGTCCCATTACGGCCTGGTGCGAGACACGCCAGCGCGTTGAGCCTATCGACCCTAAAGAATTTGCCAGCAGCCTCAATGCGATTGTGAAGCTGGTCTCTCAAGCCCGGGACCACGTCAGTCAAAACGCGAACAAATATTCGAAGGCTACAGGCTCTCGCGCCGCCCGTACGGTTGACGGTCTCCGTAATAAGCTCGCCGAGACATACGCCTTCTATAAGGATTACGACCCGCTATTTGATTGGTGGGTTGCTGAGCCGTACAAAGTCCTCAACACCGCCTTGGATGGGATCGTCGCTTTCCTTCGTGAAGTCTTGGTCGGTGTCTTGCCTGGCGACAATGACACCATCGTCGGGGAGCCTATTGGCAGGGATGGCCTGCTCAGCGACTTAGAGGCTGAGATGATACCGTATACCCCTGAGGAACTGCTACGCATCGCGGAGAAAGAATACTCCTGGTGCGAGGCTGAGATGATCAAGGCGTCAGAGCAGCTAGGTTTCGGGACGGACTGGCACGCCGCCCTCGAGCACGTCAAGACCCTGTACGAGCCTCCGGGGTCGTACCCCGCCTTTATCCGGTCTCTCGTCAACGAGGGCTCCGCGTACGTCAAGAAGCATGACCTCGTGACGGTACCGCGCATTGCCGAGGAGGCCATCCGCATGACTATGATCGAGGCGGAGCAGCAGAAGGTGTCGCCATTCTTCCTCGGCGGAACCTGGATGCAGATGTCGTACCCGACGCGGGAGATGTCACACGATGCAAAGCTCATGTCGCTACGAGGCAACAACCGGTACTTTAGCCGGGCGACCGCGTTCCACGAGATGATACCGGGACACCACCTGCAGGTTTTCGTAGGTGAGCGCAACCGCCACTACCGGCGCGCGCTGTTCGACACGCCCTTCTACGTCGAGGGCTGGGCACTATACTGGGAGATGGTGCTGTGGGACCGGGGCGACTTCTTCCGCACGGCCGAGGACAAGGTGGGCTCTCTGTTCTGGCGCATGCACCGGTGCGCGCGCATCCTCTTCTCGGTGCGCTTCCACCTCGGCCTCCTCACCCCGCAGCAATGCGTCGACATGCTCGTCGAAAAGGTGGGTCACGAGCGTGCGACGGCCGAGGGCGAGGTGCGGCGCAGTCTCAGCGGCGAGTACTCCCCGCTCTACCAGGCGGGATACATGCTCGGCGCGCTCCAGCTCGTAAAGCTGCGCGAGGAGGCCGTCGGCAGGGTCGGGGCCGGCAGGCTCCCCGAGAAGGAGTTTCACGACCGGATCCTCAAGGCCAACGTTATGCCCATCGAGATGTTGCGCGCGCTCATCCTGGACAAGGAGTTAAAGCAGGATTTTAAATCCGAGTGGAGGTTCTACGACGGCAAGCTTTGAGGCGCGTGTCCCGTCTACTTCTACGTCGAGTCGTTGCGTATGCGCTGGCGTAGCACGCTTTATCATCGAGGACCGGGCGGCAATGTGGTTTACGAGTTACGATATGTATGCCGGGGTGAATGAGATTACATTTCGTGTTTTTGCTCAAGGTGTGCTGTAATGGTCGTCGAGATTGTACCTGACCAACAACCTCCGCAACCTCTCCGTGATAGGTATAAATGCTGGTCCTTGGGTTCGCGTCCCCCGAACACAATTTATTGACTGACTACCTAAGGGAATAACCATCGACAAGAGCGCGCTACATAACAGGGTTCTTTGCACCCTAACAACAAATCGCTATTTTGCGCTGCTGACGTATGAAATCACCTGCTGATTCAGCTCATACACTGTAGGCGTTCAACTTTGCATATGGCTTTACAACACGGTAGATACGCCGATATACGCACCCTCTTAAGACACAACCCCGTTAAACCGTAGTCACCTTAGTAGGGTGCATATTACTGCGCATCGCGGCCGGTACCGGGCCGGCGACATCTCCTACCAAGGTCGTATTCGATAGCTGCCAGGGGTAATCCGCTAAGTCCACGTCAGGTACATAATGCGGGACGGCCCTCCGAAGCTCCCAACCGTGCAGATAACGCCATAGGTATATCAGGCACACCGCGCCTCGTTGCCGTGTGATAGGTATTTTTATGTTGTGATTGACTGACACCTAACCTGTCGAAACTCGCCTACGCGATACGTGATTCTCCAGCGGGCTGAGGGTTAGAAACTGTCGCTTGACGTTTAGAATGGAATACAAGCGCCAACCACCGTCGACCGACGCCGCGTGGCAGCAGCGCCCGCAGATCAGGCCGCGCCTCATCATCCACGGCGGCGCCGGCAACATCACGCCCAAGGGGCTGGGACCGGATGGGTACAAGGCGTATCGGCAATCACTCCTTACCATCGTAAGCCGCACCAGCCAACCCTCCCACACATTATTCCGCGAGTACCTATCGGGACTTCCACGTCCGCCGTGCTGTGCTTCATTCCTACGTCGATCTACTTAGTGCCCTGCCTCTTTGGCTCTTCCCCCTCTACCTACCTACCGATTCATCCGCTTACTCGCCCGTCTACCTCCTTAGGTCTCCAAGGCAGACGTCTACATGCGGCAGCCAGTCCCCTCGCCGCGCGGCGGCGCGCCGCAGTACCCGTCGGCGCTCGAGGTCGCGACGTACGCCGTGACGCTGCTCGAGGACGACCCGCTGTACAACTCGGGGCGCGGCGCCGTCTTCACGCGCGACGGCGTCAACGAGCTCGACGCCTCCGTCATGGTGTCGCGCGGGCGCGCGAAGCGCGGCGTCGGCGTCACGGGGCTCCGGCACGTGCGGAACCCCGTGCTCCTCGCGCGCGCCATGCTCGAGCACGGCGACGGCGACCTCGCCCGCGGCGCCGAGGCCGAGGGCGCGGGCGGGCCGCACCTCGACGTGCCGTCGGCGCAGGGCCACACGATCCTCTACGGCGCCACCGCCGAGGTCCTCGCGCGCCGCTACGGCCTCGCCCTCGTCGACCCGAGCTACTTCTTCACGCAGCGCCGGTGGGACGAGCACGTGCGGGCGCTCGAGCGCGAGCGCGGCGGCGACGGCGTCGCGACCTGGTCCGCCGACGAGTACCTGCCGCAGGGCACGTGCGGCGCCGTCGCGCTCGACGCCGACGGCGTCGTCTGCGCCGCCACGAGCACCGGCGGCCTCACCAACAAGCTCACCGGCCGCATCGGCGACACGCCCGTCGTCGGCGCCGGCTTCTGGGCCGAGGAGTGGGCCGAGGAGGCGGCGGCGGCCGAGAGCGCGTGGCAGGCCGGGGGCGGGAGAAGCCTGAGCCAGGGTCTGCCGGGCCCCGTCGTCGAGCTGTCGGCCGGCCTCCGGCGCCTCCTCGCAGACTGCCTGCCGGCGCCCTTCGCGTACTCCCCGCTCTCGCTCGCGCCGCTGACCCCAGTGGGGCCGGACGCCCGAGCGACAGCGACAACGACAACGCGCTCCCTCGCCCTGTCGGGCACCGGCAACGGCGACTCTTTCCTGCGGGTGGCTGCGGCGCGCACGGCGGCGGCGATCGCGCGCTGGGGCGGGGCGTCAGGGTCCGATGCGGTGCGGCGCGTCGCCGGCGCGGGCGGGGAGCTGCAGCGCAGCGCGGGCGACCGCTGGGGCCTCACGGGCGAGGGCCAGGGAGGCATAATCGGCGTCGAGAGCGTGGTCACGCGCGACGCCAGCGGCCGCGTCGTCGCCTCCCGCGCCCGCGTGCTCGACGAGTACAACTGCGCCGGAATGTTCCGCGCTTGGGTCGACGACGATGGTAAGGCCGTCGTTAGGGTCTTCCGGCCGGGGGAGAACGGCGAGGAGACGTTCGAGGGCGAGGGCCGGCCGGAGGACGTCTGGCGTTGGAGCGGCGAGAAGGCATAGAATCTGATTATTAGGCTATGTGCGTTTATAGAAGTTAGACTAGACCTGCTGCTTGTTAGACGTCTGTATCTACAATTGGAAAAAGGGGACATGTCAGTGGACAAGATTCAACGAGCCAGCCCGATGGAGGCTGCATATGTCAACATGATGCTGTGAATTGTGTATTTGTTTCGGGATGCGCTCGTGGCCTAACGCAGCGGGGTTTGGTCATGGTAACCCGTCCTAATAATGGCAAGATCCGTCTATTTTACATACAACCTCTGCACTATACGCACGAGGATGAGAATACCGTCGTGAGACCCGTTATCGAAAGTACAAGAAGCCGGTCAAAACGATAGACCGGGGATGAGTAGAGTGGATGTGCGTTTGTTCTCGGTTTGCCGGAGGACTTATGCGAACGCTTTCTCGGGAGCCGGCGGCGGTTGCGGTACCTGCTGTCTAGTTAGCCATCGCGAGCCCTCCTGCGCAGGGTACATGTCGGGGTGCGGGAGCGAGACCGACCTCGAGCTTCGTCGAGCTGGCGAGCATGCGCTGGAAGCCTATGCCGACGCCCTCGATGACGGCTATCAGGACGGCGCAGCCGATGGCGCCGTTCCGCGCGGCCTTGTAGCCGCCGCGGATGGCGAGCGCGCCGCCGGTGAAGAAGCCGGCGATGATGGCGTTGTACGGGTCCTCCTTCCGCCGCACGCCCTTGACGGCGCAGTCGAACGTCGAGAAAAGGCCACCCCACACACCTGCGCGCCGCGGTCAGCCTCGCTGTTCACCTAGGAGTTGTTTCTTCTCGGCCGGGAAAGGTCCGGTGCGTACCGAAGTTTCCGCCGAGCACGGGCGCGCGCGCCTTGATGGCTGTGATGGCGCCTATCCTCCTCTCGCCCAGCGGACTGTTCCGGAACCCCTTGATGCCGTGCCATATAGTCCCGCCGATAGCCTGGCGAGAAAAGTGGACGTTAACGACGCTCGCCGGACGCGGCTACAGGTTTTGAAAAAAGACATACGCCCATGGCAAATGCGCCGCCGAAGTCATTGAGGATGACCCACGGGCAGGGGTCTCGGGTGTGATCCATCTCGTGGCCGCCGCAGGTCGGGCTGCAGCTCTGGAATTACGGAGGTGGTGTGGTGGGGGAGAGGCGGGATCTCTCTGCCTGTCGGTCGCGGTCGCGGGCGGCAGGCTGGTTCTCGATTGTCGGTGGCGCTTATTTATTGGTTATAATTGCCGATACAAGGCCTCGTAGGAGCTGTTTGGGAAATGGGTATCGTGCTCGGTTACGTCGTACGGGGGGATCGAGAAGTGAAGAGGGCGGCGTTCGGCAACGATGAGAGATGAGGTCCGATTGTTTCGTCCCCGAGTAAAAATTATTCCAGCTTTGGGGCAGGTACCCAGGTACTCTTTTCGCTGAGTAACACGTGCGTCACAGGCTGTCGGAGTCCGGTAAGACGATGCTGGCTCGCGATAAGCCATAAGAGGCTTATCGAAAACGAGCTACACGCAGAACAGGGTCCCGCCTTAACGTGCGAAGTTACCGTATTCGGTCGATGCTCCCGCCCTACTATTTTAGAGTCTGGATGGCAATGCGGGAGCTTCCATTGGCGTCCAATAGCAGCTCTCGGCGGGTTGTTTGAGGACCTGCTCGACGTGCCCCGATATATGTTGGTGTATACCTGCGTCTCGTGCCGCCCGGTCTTCGCAGGCTCTCCCTGCAATTAGGCCCGACACCTCTTCGCTTAGAATCGATATCCTACGTGAATGCCGCTGTAACGTGTGCCTACGATAATCTGCGAGCCTGAGTGCCAAGGGGGGGGATTCTGGCCTGACAAGTTGCCTTGTGCCCTTCCGATGTCGGCTATGCACCTCACACGTCGTAGAGAGGCCAGACATCAGCCACGCCGCCAATACCCAGGTCATCACGTACGATACGTATGTATAGCATCCCCCTGACACTTTCCTTCCTGCGACAAGGAGAGAAGGGGAAAAAAGGAAAAAAAAAACACGCATGGCGAGGTGGTGCCACCCACATTGGCGGATTCTGCTGCTGTTGGATTTCTCCGGGGTTGGTCTCTGATGGCTAATACGGCATTTCAAATGTGGGTTCATGATCCAGGTAAGCGTGAGATGGCGAGTTGCCTGGTTGGCCGCCGGTTTATTGCTACCCAAAAGGACGCGGTATGAAGATAGGAACTGAGGCCAAGATGGACGCCGTTTATAGGATAACCATGACGTGTGAATCGTGCTAAAGTGCATCATCCATCCTAGTGCTTTTTTTTTCATCTTTTTTTCACCCCTTTTCCGTATTCCCTATCTGTCTCCTTTTTTAAACTTGCGGTCAGGCTAACAGCATGTAATAGAGAGAGAGAGAGAGAGACGGGACGTGTGTCTTGTGCCGTCCTTGTGTACTTACATGCGTACCCTACCTACCAGGTTAGCAGCAGATAATTAGAGGGAGCTGGAGGGAGCCTCAGGGAGGCAACTCATTGGCAATATTTACTTGGATAATTCCGTCGTGCGGGAAATTGGTAGGCTGTTGATCTGCGACTCTTGTCCCTAATTCGACGCCACCGGCCCCATGTTCCCCTGCCCTGGGTACCTGACGCCCGTCCCGTCGTCTACCGTCGTCTACCCGAGTCCCGAATGTACCTACCACAACACTAGCCATCTGTCTCTTTTATAGATCCCGAATACGCCGCGGCACAACCAACATCCAGGCACGAGAAGTTTGATCAATCCAATAAAAGCGGTAAGAGAAAAAGAGAGAGAGAGCCGCCGCCGCATGTGTCTTATCTCACGTAGCCAGGACAGACGATCGCGTCATACACCTGGTGTAATTCATTTTCGTCTATATCCGTCCTGACTCACTGATCGAGGCTATATATAATGCGCTGCAGCCAGCCCTAACACCCATACCACGCTCGACCTGGGCGATTGATCATCCGAAGATCCCTAAGCCATGCTCGTGAGTTCCGCTTACCGTAAACCGGCTATCGGCGTTGCTCGCAGTATTTAAAGAGGCCAATGTCTGCCCCCTCGGCGCTCTCTCTCCCTCTCTCCCTCTCTCGTCTAATCTTCCCGCATGCTTCCCAACTCTGCTCACTGTGACCGTCTGCGGCAAGAGAGGGGGGCGAGCAGCTACGCGACTACATACCAGCGTACCGAACCGGCTGGAACCATGGCGGTCGGGCTTGGCGCGATAGCCGGTGGCTGCCAGCGATGCAAGGAGATCGAGGACGAGGAGGCTAAAATAACAGAGAAGATGGGCCGGCTCGAGGCTTCCGGTGAAGAGCGGCGCAGTGTCCGCGACGACCGCGCAGACCGTACGTTGAAATCTATTTCGTCCCCTTGCGTTCCTGGTACTTTACTTTGCGGCAAGGCCCGTGGCACAGCCAGCACACACACACACACGCACACACACATACACAGAGAGAGAGAGAGGCGGACAGAGAAAGAGAGAGGGCGAGGGAACACGCGGTGTACCCAGGTAACCTCACGCTGCCTAGCCTGCCTGTCTATCTGTTTATCTTTCTTCGGGGGGGCGGGGGCGGCCCTTGGGTCTCGCTATCGTCTGTTTCGCAGGCGTGGTATCGACAATCCTTCCGCGACGCAGCAGGCTGTCGCATGCCTCTATCCGGAATACCGGAGGGACCGTGAAGCATCCAGAGCTACCAATCTGGGATGTATTCGACGCGGGTTGACCAATGGCGGCGTACGCCTTCTCATGGCTGTGCCCAAGTCGGGTCATGTAAGTGGGAAGTCGGGGGAGACAGCTTGGGATCGCCGGCCCCACTTGGTCTGCTTTAACCATCTGCCTCTAGGTCGCTAGGTACCTATGAGGTACCTACCTACGTGAGGCGCCGCGGGGACTAGAGTTGTGTACCTGTGGCCCCTCCGCAAAGTACCCTCAAGCTCCCAGGCCTTCTTGGGTCCCCTTAGGCCTCCCTCCGCTCCCCTGAAGCTCGTCATGACAGCTTGCAATGTGCTGCGTAGTAGCGCTAAGCTTATACTATGTAGTTGCCTAGTACGCTGGAAAGATCCCCCCCCCCCCCCACCTCGTGGTTGATCTGCGAACGATCACCTCTCTTAGTTCCCTAATTACGTTACGGAACTCCCTACCTACACCTTCACCACGTCGTCTCCAGCTTCGATAGTCCACCCCCCCCCTTCCTCTTCCTCCCCCTGACGCGTGCCTCCTTCAGCCCCCCCACCCTTCCATTCCTTCTACCAAGATAACACGTTCCGTTTTGAGTCTGTTGCCCGTCGACACACCGACAAGCTGTCTCGCCCTCCCTCATGTTCCTCGGGTGGCAATTGACTCGTGAATAGCAATTATGCCGTCCGCAACGGTGCCGAAAATGGCATCGCCCTCTGCCATCCTCGAGGTCCCTCCGCATACGACTCCCCAGCTGCAGCACACCCTCAACCATGACAGCTCCGTGCTGGCTCTCGTCGTGGGCAACGACAGCGTCTACGCCGGAACCCAGAATGGAGAGATTCTCGTGTGGCTCCTGGGCACCTTCGAGAAGGTCCATCATATCCAGGCCCACAAGCGCAGCGTCATGTCTCTCTTCCTATCCAACGACGGCACCCTCCTCTTCTCCAGTGCCAGCGATCCTATCGTGAACGTCTGGTGCCCCCGGACTATGGCCCGGCTCTACGAGATCTATAGCACCAATGATTCCTTCGGCGACATATTCTCCGTCAGCTATTCGTCACAATTCGAGACTGTCTACTACGGCGCCCAGAACACTTCCATCCAGTGGGTCAATCTCCAGGATGCCGATAGACGGTCCTCGCACGACTCGCCAAACCACCCCGACCGCAGGAACCATCGCTTCTTCGATTCTCGTGCTGTCGGCGGCTCGAGCACCCCGCGACCCACCGACGAGCGATACGAACTGATACCGCGCCCGCAAAACGTGCTCGAGACGGACAAGCGTGCGAATAAGATGTTTGCTCACTATGGATATATATACTGCATGCTGATGGCGAAGAGCGCCACCGCGTCGACGGGACCGGAAGAGGATGTGCTGATATCCGGCGGTGGAGATGGAACCATCAAAGTATGGAAGCTGGGTGGCCGAGATATCGGCCAAGATGGGTACGAGAATGGCATTGTGGAGATCATGGTCCTGGGAGAAGATGATGCCATGTCTGTCATGTCCCTGGCCGTGGACGGGTCGTTCCTATACAGCGGAAAGCTGGATGGCATAATTGAGCTGTGGGACCTCGACACAAAACAGAAGCTAAGGGCCATCAAGGCTCATAAGGGCGACGTGATGACCCTTCAGATGGGCTGGGGCTATCTATGGAGTGCAAGTCGGACCGGGACAGCCTGCGTGAGTAACACGCGATCCGGACCCCACCTAACACGGCTTCTAACGGCAAGATAGAAACATAACACTGTCCATTACGGGGAGTACCAGCGCGACTCTTCACAGAATGTCAGCCAGAAGTATCAATGCCTGACGCAGTGGAAGGCGCATGACGGCAAGGTTTTGTCGTCGGCTGTAACGACGCACGACGGGAACCAGCTGTACATTACAGGGGCAAACGACAACAACATTGCTGTTTGGGTCCTCGAGAACGAGGCTGCCGTCGAGCTGCCGTCGCTCGACGGGCATGAGGAGGACATGATGATAACCTCCCTCCGCGAGTTCGTCTCCTTCAAGACTATATCGTCTCGACCCGAGTATGCCGAGGACTGTCGTAGGGGCGCAAGCTTCCTCCGCACCCTGTTTAAGAGGCTTGGCGGCGACGTCGAAATGCTTAGCGGCGACGACACCCGACACCACCCCGTGGTTCTCGCCAAGTTCTGCGGAAAGCTCGAGCCGGCTACGGAGCGTAAGAAGGTGTTATTCTACGGCCATTATGATGTTGTCCCGGCGGACACGAAGAACGGCAAGTGGAGCAACGACCCTTTCCAACTCACCGGGACCAACGGGTACTTGTATGGGCGGGGCGTCAGTGACAACAAGGGGCCTATTATGGCTGCGCTCTATGCTGTCAACGACCTCATGCAGGCCAAGTCGTTGGATTCCGACATCGTCTTTCTCATCGAGGGCCAAGAGGAGTCGGGCTCGCGTGGCTTCAAGGAAACGGTGCGAAAATATAAAGATCTTATCGGCGACATCGATTACATACTACTAGCCAATAGTTACTGGCTCAACGACGACACGCCATGCCTGACCTACGGCCTGAGGGGAGTTATGCACGCTACCGTCTGCGTGGAGTCAAGCAATCCCGATCTTCACTCCGGCGTCGACGGTTCCTATATGGTCAACGAGCCCTTGTCGGACCTCATGGTATTGCTCTCGAAACTCAAGGGACCTCGAAATCGCATTATGCTACCCGGGTTCTACGACGGCATTCTTCCCCTCACAGCTGAGGAGGAAGCTCGGTACGACGACATTCTCTCGGTGCTGACAGAGCAAAACCGGGGCGGCGCGTCGGCGGAGACGGTGAAGGCGAACCTCATGGCTCGCTGGCGGGAACCGAATTTAACCCACCATAAAGTCAAAGTCTCGGGTCCGGACGGAAGCCTGATTAGTAGTCACGCAAACGCGAAGATAAGCGTTCGACTCGTCCCGGGACAAGAGGTGGAAGAGGTCACCGCTTCTCTAACCTCCTTCCTCGAGAAGGAATTTAGCAATCTCGAGTCCGACAACAAGCTCACCATCCGAATCGACAATCAGGCGGAGCCTTGGCTTGGCGATCCCAGCAATTACATCTTCCGCACTCTCGAGGAGGCCCTCATACAAGCGTGGGCGCCGCTATTTTCTAACGATGCCGACGGCAACGACAGCAACGGGGCCGGAGCCGCCAAGGGGGCTCAGACGAACGGCTATTCCTCCAAGGTCCGCAAGCCACTCTATATCAGAGAGGGCGGTTCTATCCCGGCCATAAGATTCCTGGAGAAGGAGTTCAACGCCCCGGCGGCTCACCTGCCATGCGGACAATCTTCCGACGCGGCGCACCTGGACAACGAGAGGCTGCGGGTCGTGAATCTGCTCAAGAGCAGGGAGATCTTATCTTACGTCTTCAAAAAGTTATAGAAGGGAGGGATCGCATCGTGATAGACAGCGAAGCTGCATGTTTAGGCGTGTTGGGGCAGACCGCAGTGGAAAAAAACACAAAAGCAAGAAGACGGGAATCAGCGTGGAGTTGAGGTGCTTGATGCAAAGTAGAAGTCCAGATACCCTTTCCCTGTCGCACCTCGCCCTTTTCCATCCTGTCAGCGTATGGGCTATGAATCTCTAGTCTTTAGCGATAATTGCGATAGCAATTCAGCGGCAGCGTTAGCATACGTTGGGTGTATTTTCTATTTCTAATTGAGAATAAGATGACATATTACCTCCGTGCGCCTCATTTCCTCCCGTCCCCCATCCAGCCTCAAGCAATCCCTTTGTGTTGCAGCCCCGGTTCCAGAACAACAACCCGGCTGGGTCTACTTTGGTCGACGCCGACTTGATAGTGAGTACGAATCTCACGCAAACACACCTTATTTTCTCGCCTTCTTCTCTCCCACGCCCCTAGGCCTCCAGCAGCATCCGAGTTCTATTTCCCCCCTTCCCCTTTCCTCCTTGTCCCCCTCCTCTCTTCCCTTCCCAGCAAGCCCCGCACCCAACCACGAAACCACCGCCCACTCCCAAAGCCGCAGCTACCAAAACGGCCAGAAGCGAAAGCCCCGGCTCGACCGGGGATGCTGGTCGGCGCGGCTCGGGGGCTCCTCCTGGCGGCGGCGCGGCTGGGGCTGGGGCTGGGGCTGGGGCGGCGGCGGCGGCGTCTCGGCGTCGGAGGCGGAGCCGAGCGAGACGACGGTGGGCGCGCGGCTGCGGCGCCGCGCGCGCCGCGCGAAGTCCTGCGCCGCCAGCACCGCGAGCCGCTGGCCCTCGGCGAAGCCGCGCCGGTACGCGGCGTAGCCGGCGCCCAGGTCCAGCGCGCTGCGCCAGGGGTCCGTCTGGGCGGCGGCCGAGCGGCGCCGCGGCCGCGAGGCGGTGCTGTCGCGGGGCGGGCGCGGGCCGCCGCTCCCGCTCGCGTCGCGCGCGTCCGGGCCCTGGGACGTCGGCCGCGCGGGCCGCCGCGGCGCGCTCCCGCGGCTGTCGCCCCCCACGGACACGCGCCGCGCGAGGTCCAGCGCGAGGTCCTCCGCTGCGGCGGCGGGGGAGCCGGCGCGGGGCGCCGGCGAGGGCGGCGCCCCCCCGCCGCTGCTGTCGCGCTGGGTCCGCGCCTCGCCGGCGGTGCCGGCGGGCGGCGCGGGCGTGGCGCGCGACGCCGAGGGCAGGCGCTGCGGGCGGCAGCGCGGCTCGCGGTGACGGCCGTCACATCCGCAGCCGCAGCCGCAGCCGTCGTAGTCGTAGTCGTGGCTGTCGTAGCTGTCGTCGTCGCCGTCGTCCATCTCGAAGCTCAGCACCGCGCTGCCGCGGAAGCCGGAGTGCCTGTGGGCGGGGGGCGGCCACGAGGTGCGGTGGCGCCGGCGCCGCGGGGGCTCTGGCGGCGGCGGCGGCGGCGGCTCGTCGCCGAGCCCCAGGCTGCTGCCCAGGTACCGTATCAGCACCGAGTAGCGGTGGCAGCGCCCGGGCGCGGACGCGTGGGAGTCGTGGGGCATGGCGCCGCGCTGTACTGCTGGCCCTTGCGTTGCGGATGCGGTTGGTCGGCGGCAAGTGCGCGGATGCTCCTCCTCGCTGCGGAGCTGGCCGTCTTCGTTCGCGGTATTGCCTTGGGATGGCTGGGCGCCGGCCTCTGCACCTACCTATATACGCGCCAGGAATCGCGGCTTCACGGCCGCTCCGGACCGCTGCAGAAAAGACCCCTTGTCGAGACCACAAAGCGGCGCCGGCTCGCCAGGCACCCAGCGTCTCTTTCCCCCCTTCCCTCCTGAGACACCGCGGTGCGGAGTGTGCCCTGGGCCCTTTGTGCTCTCCCCCGCGCGGCTGCATGTCGTCTGCAGCGCAGGAGTTGCTCACCCGCCTGAGACCCGCCATTTTGCCGTGCTAAGACTTCTCTGCCCTTCCGAGATGCTGGTCCAGCCCGACCGCCGCCGTTTTGTCGCTGGGTACATCCGTCTAGCCCTGCGCGATGCCGCTCGCGCCTTCAACCGGCCGTATTATTCTACGCCGGTGGTAGGGCGGTGGGCTTAGTTGGCGGGACGGAGACAGCGCTGCTCTTATCCGACACCCGTTTCCTAGAGTGCCTGCGGGAGCTAATACGGGTTTACACACATCAATAAAGAGTAGCTGGTTGTAAGCTGCATTGTGAGCTTGGGATTGATTCTAGTTGAGAACAGTGGAGGGTTAAAAGAGATACCGAGAATGTGCACGAAGTGATCTGAGAGTTATAAAGAGATCCCTTCGTTCTATCTAAGAGGTGTCCAAGGGGCTCTTATTTTAGCTTAATACTGCCACGGCTACCCCTAAACCAAATGTTCGGCTCTAGAGCGAACACAATCTAGGTACACCACGTATTATACCTACATCATCTAGGAATAAATAACTTGAACAGGTTAGGTAACAAGCTGTAGTTATTGTCAAAGTCGTCCGAAAATGATACAACCTCGTTACACCAGTCTATTATTCATGTTTTCAGGGGTGGACCTCATTTTTAAAACCATTGAGCGATGTATTCAACCATTGTTTAGCCAGCATGCAATAACGCGTCACCCACGACTACGAACCAAACTCGCAGAGCCGAGGATAGCCCTGGCACAACTGCTTAGCCGCTCGTTTTGCGCAGGGTCTTGCCGTTGGCGAGCATCGAGGCGCAGAAGGTGATAAACGCGAACGTGGCAGATGTAGCAAACGAGTGTCTCAGTGCCTCGTGGTACACCATACGCGCCTTGAGTTGAATATCGGGGGGCAACTCGCGTAGCACTTCGGTCGAATGCCGGATAGCGTCGATAATCTGTAGCTCACGTTGATTAGCGCCTCTAGAGCACCGCAATAACGAACGACATTACATCGGTTAGTAGAAAAGAACACACTCTCGCTTTATCTGGTACGTCACTCAAGGCCTCTGGGAGCCGGACGCTGAGCGTGGTCTGGACTATGGCAGAAGTGATGGACACGCCCCAAACGGCGCCAAGAGATCTTATGAGGTAGACCGTAGACGAGCACACAGCGTGATCTAGATGCTGTTAGATCGCGCCACACAGACTGGAAAGCGCACAACTCACCGGCGTGCTCGAATGTAGCCAAGGAGGTGAATAAGATGCTTGGATAAATCAAGCCTACACCTAAATTATTAGGAATAATATAGACGAAATACTTCCAATTAGAATCCACAAAACTTAAAGAAGTTACCAGTCCCGTCCCGATTAGCATGAAAGCGGCACCAACCCGGATAAGGATCGGTAGTTTACCCCATCGCGACATGACTATACCGGCGATGACGCCTCCAGTAGGCGTTGCCAGGGACGGGATAGCAAGACGTGCTCCGGCAACAGCAGCGGAATCGAGCAATACTGTCTGGAAAAATAAGGGTAGTTGGAAAATATACTATCGAGATGTGTTAGCTTCCAACAGAAAAGGGAAATAGAGAAGACTCTGGAGAATACTGACTGAGTAGGAAGAAAGGCCCGCGAAGAGGTTCGCTATCTGGATTGTGATAGGAAAGCGTCCTTTCAACATCCGCAAAGGAATGACGGGTATCGCGGTAGTCTTGGATTCGACGACGAGGAATAGGCCAAAGAGCAAGACGCTTGCGACCAACAACCCTATAACCAGGGGACTGCTCCAGGGCAATTCGTTGCCGCCCAAGCTCAGTCCCACGAGTTGTACCACTATGGCTACGACCAAAAGCAGAGAGCCGGAAAAGTCAACTATGCGCCAGATCTCCTTGAAGCTGGAGCCCCCGTGGAGGTTGACGGTGTCCTGGTTCTCGATAACCATGTAGCCAAGAATGAATGCCGCTATAGAAATAGGTACTTGCTGCTGATTATTAGGAACGTACGTGGATATGGATGATTAGAATGCTTACTAGGAGGAAGCACCAACGCCATCCGATGCGGTCGGCTATGGAGCCCCCGAATGAGGCTCCGGATATGGACCCAAATCCGAAAATGGCGTTCTGCATCGCCTGGTACATTCCACGTTTGCGGAAGGGGATCATATCCGAATTGACGATGGTAGCTGAGCCCGCTTAGTCAGGGGAGATCAAGCAATATTAAGGGGGGATAGCATACCCATAGACATAAGTCCTCCGCCGCCAAACCCAGCCACTGAAACAAGGAAAGTCAGCAACCCCCTTTTTGACAAAAGCTGATCGTCGGGACACGTTTTGGGGATGAAGACAGCGATGTAAGTCTAGGACGGTCTATCCCTCTCTACCGCCGAGACACATTGTAAAAAAGGGGGTAGGTGATACGCTAGGTAGGTAACGTACGGGCCCTCATGCAGTCAAGGAGGATCATATTGTGGGCGAGGCCGCAGCCAAGACAGCCAAGGGCAAAGGTTATGGTGGAGAAGAAGAAGCAAATGCGGCGACCGAAGATGTCGGATACGCGGCCGTACAAGGGCTGGAAGGCAGTGCTCGTGATGAGGTAGGAAGTGGTGAGCCAGGACGCATTGTTGGTGGCGCCGAACTCGGAGCTGATGACGGCGTATGTCGCCGCAGTGATGGTGCCGTCGAAGCCGTAGAGGAAGACGTTGGCCATAATAGCCATCTCGATCCAGACGAAGTGCCGCGGCGGCGCCCACCCGTCATCCTTGGGCGCGGAGGAGGAGGGAGAGCCCAACAGGGGTTGGCGCTCCCCAAGTTCCGAGTCGTGAGACGTGCTCACTTCCGACGTAGCAGTCTCTTCTTGCTCGGTGCTGTCGTCGTCCGCAAAGCTCGGCCCGCCAGATGAGCCACTGGCCGACGTTGGAGATGGGGCGGCGACGGTCATGGTAATAGCGGGTTCTCGATTCCGGGAGCACCAATGCGATTCCAAGAGTGAGCGTGATGGAAGTATAGCTGAGAGAGAGATGCCTGGAGAGAGTTGCTATAATATCCTATACGGCGATGACTCGAATCGTGTCCAAGTTTTTTTTTTTTTTCACTTGGCTGTGCGGGAAACTGGATGGCGCCAAGGCGATGCATGTAACTGGCAGAGTAGAAGAGGGATGGTGGGATAAGCAGGGGAAGGGTGTATTATGCACTAGCACCATTAGCCAGCGCGGCGGATGAGATGGGTATCACAGAAGAGTCTAGGAGCCCAGGAATTCCCCCGCTCCGCCGGGGCTCCGGTCTCCTCGTGCTTCCCCGAGAGAGGACGGGAGATTGCGCACATCGGCGGGTTCCCAGGCTAAAATGGTGTCATTGTGGATCCTTCCGTCGCTATTCAACTCGCGCCTGCGCACTTTCCTCACCTCGATGACTCCTCGAGCCGTACTGCATCGCGCCTGCAGCAGTCACTTCTATCGGCGGGTGCTGGTTGGGCAATTGTCGCCTGTCCCTTCCCCTTGGAGAAGACCGTACCTAACGTATGCAAGGTCCGAGGAACCCCTCCTCGTGATGGCCGTCGTCGTATTGGCTATGTACGATATACGCAGCCGCCCGCCCGGTTTCTATAGAACTCGCCTGTACCTGTCTGGAGCTATATACAGGTACCTAGAGGTAGGTATCTAGAGGTAGGTATACCTTATATATACTCGGCATGTACCATTGCTCCCCCCTCTGCCTTCTCCTTCTCCTCCTCTCCCCTCTCTCCTCCCATCACTTCCTTTGGCTTGCCCTCTCATTTCTGGACACACAGTCGAACAATATTGCCCGATTCGCGTGCGATCAACACCGCAAAGAACTATCAGGAGTGGGCTATCTAGGGCTCATAGACGTAAACCAAGGTTAATGTACCCTCCTCTAGCATTGCACCATGGCGTCGGTTTCTAACCCAGCCAGTTCCGGCCCGAACCGTCTCTACGCGTCGCCGCCATGAGACACACTCCCGTTCTCGGCGCTGTCCTCGAGCTGTCGCTTCTGGTGGCTGCGGATTGGCAGTTCAAGTCCCGATCGGATCTCGCTCCGCCGCGGTTGAACATCACCATCCCGGCCACCCGAGAGGTTGAAAAGGGGTACTTGTTTGTCTCTCCCTTCGCCGGCTATCCCGATACGCCCACGGAGCAGCACGGGCCTAGGCAGGCTGGCCCGTACATCTTCCGCGACAATGGCGACTTAGTCTGGTCCGGCTACGGCATCTACAGCATCTGGGCCACCAACTTCCAGGCTGGCCGCTGGCGGGGCAAAGATATCCTCTACAGCTTCGAGGGCGATCACAACCCGGGCTACGGCCACGGCCACGGCCACGTCACCTTCCTCGATAATCATTACGAGACCATACGTGAACTTCGGGCCGGAAACCACAAGCTCATTGACAAGCACGAGTTTCACATCGTGAACCAGGAAACCGGCCTCGTCCAGATCTATCAGCCGGTCGCCCGCGACTTGGCAGCCTGGGGTGCGAGCCCACAGCAGCAGTGGATTGTAAATGCTATCATTCAAGGTAGGTACATATTGATCACGAGTATTAAATCATATTTCGCTGCAATGGGATGCTGATGAGACAATTAGAGCTTGACATCGCTACTGGCAAGCTCCTCTTCGAGTGGGCAAGTCTGGATCATGTCTCACCTGATGGTACGGGCAGTAATCTTATCAGATGATAAACAATACAGCTTTCTAATTATCCCCCCCAGAAGCGATTCTACCCATCAACCCCGGCCAAGCTGGTTCTGGCTACAATAGCTCGGACGCTTGGGATTACTTCCATATCAACAGCGTTGACAAGGACGTCGACGGGAACTATCTGATATCCGCACGAGACGCGTGCAGTATTCACAAGATCAACGGCACAGATGGGGAAATCATATGGAAATTGAACGGGAAGGATAGCTCCTTCAAGGTCCCTAAGAATGCCGAGTTCTGCTTTCAGCACGATGCGCGATTTCTAAGCCAGTACGACGACGTCGAGGTCATTAGCTTATATGACAACAGCGCACATGGCACCGAACACGGTACCGGTTCCGAGGTCCACACTGCACCCACCAGCAGCGGAAAGATCATCAAGGTGAATACTACCTCGTGGGAAGCCGAGTTGGTCCAGGCTTTCTTCCCTCCGGACGGCCTCCTCTCCAAGTCTCAGGGCTCTACCCGAATTCTCCCCAACGGGAACGCCATAGTGAACTGGGGCTCCTCCGGAGCAGTGACGGAGTTCCTCGCCAACGGTACACCCATCTTCCACGCGTACCTGGACTCGGGCGAGCTTGGTATTGGGGTCGAAAATTACCGCGGCTTTCGCTACAACTGGACCGGCCTCCCGACCGAGGATCCCGCCATCGTGGCGCTCGAGTCCGACGAGGGTATCACCGCTTACGTGAGCTGGAATGGCGATACCGAGACTAGGGCCTGGAGGTTCTACGCGCAAACCGACGAGAAGGGGTCGAGGAAGTTTCTCGGTGAGGTCGAGCGGGTCAGCTTTGAGACCTCTCTCCCAATTGGCCACGAGAACATCGCCGGAATCGTCGCTGAGGCTATCGGTAAGGATGGAAGGTCGCTACGGACGACGGGGGTGGCTTTCGTCGAACCGGAAATCCGCCCTATTGAAAGTCTATCAAAAATTATGATCGGTGAAGCGGTTACCCAGAAGGCTATTTTCAACTCGGATGACATGTAGGGGAAACATGAAATTTTGAAGTATTTACAGCTTAAAAACGTAAAGCTTCGGATGAGACCGTGGAGTTATCACCTATATTATGCGTCCGCCACGAGAGGGTTTGGACACACTTCCCATTCGGAGATGTGGACTTGCATAGCTTCCTACGTGGCAACATCATAAGGGGAGGGACGCGCTATTGTGGAGTTCGAATCAATACGTGATGTAGATTACTATTAGGAAATAAAACACTCAACTGTGGCACGTCAATCTCGGCTCCAACAATTCCCTTCTTCGTGGGTGGATTAGTGTTGCTGATGCGGCTTAGACCCGTGTGGTGGGCGTACTGACTGTAGCGCCGTCACGGTGTCTACCTGCGAGATTAGAATGAGTTGGCATTTTGCAAGACTACAACCTCATACACTTGGGGCATATTACAAAACACCAATAACCATGATGGATCCCCGTATCAAATCACTTGTCCGTAGATCCGAGAGCGACCTAGGAACCGTATGGAACGTGTGATAAGGGGGTTAGATAGTTATTCCGCTATTCTCTGGTAATTATAGAAGACATCTAGAAGGGAGGGCCGAAGCTGTAAGTGTGGTACCAGATCAACATCCGTGAGAAGCCCATTTTGTACTTTTGATCAATCGGAGATAATTAGTAGAAGCTTCCGTCATGGAAGAGACGTCATAAGGGTCTCGGCTGGATCATGACAAACGACGGGACACTCGGGCTTAGTTAGCTTGCCTAGTGCTAGTACCTAAGCCTCCCGCGCGTGGATGTTTCTTGCGGCGAATGACTCGTGCGAGATGAGGTGTCTCCTGATATCTTCAAGTACAGAATGACATGTCTAAGTTGTGAGAAGAATTCCTTTCAAAATGAATAAAGTCTATATTTTTGGAGGTGTTATCGGTGGTATTCGGGCCTGTTTTACCGCCGGGATACTAACTAGGAAAGGGGAAGCAGATTTGACGGTGTCACGTACCTAGCTTTTGCAGGTGAGCTACGGTTATGTGCGCAGGTTTGCGCGCGTACGAACGAGCAAGGTGTGGGACGGGAGACATCAATCAAAGGTGACTGTCCATTGAAGCTATGAAAGAACTGAGTGAATAAGAGCGACGGAAAGCTATATATAGCTATAATATAGAGAGGTCTCCGGTGCTGAGGTAAGCCAAGACGTACGAAAGGAGACAGAGGGGGCAAAATCCTATGTGACAGACGGTTAATACGCCTCGTATTAATATAACTTATGCTTATTTGTCTTAAGATCTATCGTACCCCTTTGTTGATTCGAGACCGACTCCAATACACTCCGTCGCAACGTTTTCCTCACGGCTAGAAGGCCCTAGCAAGTGATGAGTTTTCATTTTCCTCTGGTTTTTCAACTGTCTTCATGTTGAAGACGCACGCTGCGTAGCAGGACACAACAACGCTACTAATAAGCACTTTAAACAGCGTTACAGAAACTTGGCACCAAGGAGGAGGGAAAGCGGCAGTTAGTTTCACCAATCTAAGCGATGCCACTCCGAGCGACGATAGGAGCTCGAACATGGCCTGCAAAGGGCAACGACGCGATATTCGGCACGTACGCACACCGCTATCACGGAGACACGAGGCTCGATATTTCGCAACGACTACAACCCGTTAGCATGGGTTGCATACATGGGGATACAGGGAGTGGCATCTCGTGTTCGTTGGCCAGGAGGTGTTGCTGAATTTGACCACGTAACGGAAACCTATCACGACCCAGCTCGATCCCCTCTGGTGTCTCACCCCCCGTAGGCTGACAAGAGAAAACATTGGAAATGCTAAACTAAGCATATGAATCCAGCACAACGATGTGGTCGAAGTTGGTGGGCCAGCAATGAAGCGGAACATTGATTCCGATGTCTCAAGTGTAGCCGAGCGTTCAAAGGGCAGAGAGATGCCCTATGACGTTGAAGAACCCCTTTGAACTCCAAACCAAACACCCTAACGCTCGAAAGGAGCGCCAACTCCTAGGATAGAATGCACGCCAGACTCGAATATTGCCGGGATTACTAGACGATCCGCTCGTCGTCCATCGTGTCTTCGGAGGAGAGTGGAGGCGGTGACGATGTCATGAGTAGTAGTATTGGGATTGGTGGACATGGGAGGATGAAAATAACGCTGCTGGTCCCTCGGATAGCAGCCATGCGGGACGGGTCGAGGCATGTCCCGTGTTGATACGAGAAAGTCGCATCGGGTTTTTGTGGCTCGGGAAGGGGGAGGGGCCGCTGCCCTGTTACCCGAGGCCATCCGGCCTTTGTCGATCCGGAGTCGTATCCGAGCTGAGCAACGCACCGATTTCCAGCTGAGCGTAAACGAGCGACTCTCATTAGGCGCCCTGCGAACAGGCCGTTTTCGCTGTATCTGAGCGCTTCTCGCCTCATCATCATCATAGCCACGCTATGCTAAGCAAATCCCGGTAACGCTATACCTAGATGTCTTAGACATCGGCACTACACGTTGCGATCTGTTTGTGGAAACGTCTAGGGCCATCTATCGGTTCGACGACCGCTGCCAATTCAGGATACGGCCTAATCTTTTTTTCTCGCTCTTGCTATGACTTGGGCTATGCTGACGGCCGAGGCCGGTGAACTGGTCTGGCCTGACATCGGGCATAAGAGGGCCCATTTCATGCATACCACGATAATCTCGTATTGAAAAAATTGGCGCTACAATGAGGGTGGATATCCCCGAACACGGAGGAGCGAGGAGCAAGAGGAGAGGAAGAACTGCATAGAGGGAGAGAAGAGAGAAGAGCGAGTGTCAGATGACATCGATACGTGAGATATTCTTACATTGCATTTAGGGAACCGACATGCATTAGATTCCATCACCTATACACATGCATAAGCACGCACAACACGTATGCAAGGTACATATGTCTCCATGCATAGGGTATTGAGACACGCATATGCGCTAAGCCTGGAGGAAATGTGCATAGGCACTTACATGTACCGATGTACATATACGGCATGTAACGCTGTGGCCCATCACCTTGGGTAACATGGACACTTGCTGCGACTGGAGTTACTACGTTACATGCCGATCCAGCCACCCCATCCATCACACAACAACAACCACACCCGGTGACAAGCCTGGTGACGAGCTGGCACACGGTGGCGTGTGGGGATAGGCGAGCGCGCGGAAGGATATGCCGAGACCAAGGGCGAATAGGCCCGTCCGGGGAATGCGGGCCCAGCCTATAGGGCTAAACTGACGATCATTGCCGCGCGGGCACCAGCTGGAAACGGGATGGGGCTATGGCCTGTTCGTGGGTTTGGTGTCAGGCCCTGTCCGCTGGCACCGTACGATGGGCTCGCAGCGCATCACCGCTCGCCACCTTGCACGCACAAAGAAAGGGAGGCGAAGGCCCCAAGACCCTAGAATACGAGCCCGAGCCGCATCTGTCTCATCAGAGATCAAGATTCCTAGGGTCCCCCGCAGGGCCCGTTGCTGGATCCCGTCATGTGACCGTGGAGAGACCGTTGCCAGACAGACGAGCCGGCAGCCAGCAAGAGCATCAGCAGCGCGCGCAGCGGTAGGCGCCAGTCATCAATACGAGAGATTCCATGGCGAGGGTCAGATGGCCCTTTCTATCCTTCCCTCTGCAGCAGCCCCCTCCTTCCTTCGTCTCCAAGGAGCCCCGATCGTGCTAAACGAGCCCGGTCCAGCCGCCGACATCATGAGAATACGAACGACACGGGGATCGACGCAAGGAGACTGGCCGGAACGGTTCGCATCTCGCTCCTCTACCGGCAGACCTAGCGTATAAAACACCTAGCTATCCGCCGTCGAGTAGGATCTTGTCTCTCACCCTCTCACCACCATCAGCACCAGTCACCGTCACGAGTCATCAAGTCAACAACAAACACCAACCGGTACACCTCGCTAAAAAAAACAATCTACCTAATCTTAATCTCTTCCCTACCCAACCCGCCACCATGCAGCTCACCAACATCCTCGTCTCCGCCCTCCTCGCGGCCGGGTCGGCCGTGGCGGCGCCCGTGCCCGAGGCGGTCTCGGCCATGGCCGCGGTGCCGGAGTGGACGATCGAGAGCCTGCAGCGGGTGTGCGACGCGGCGGACGACGCGTGCACGTGGTCGTTCGGGATCAACACGCACCTGGAGCCGGAGCCGGCGACGCCGTGCTCGTTCGTGGCGCGCCGCGGGGCCCGGCCCGCGAGCCAGTCGGACACGGTCGGCAACGCCTGCGGCCGCTTCACCGTCAGCTCCGGCTGGAGCGACTACTTCGGCCCCGACAACGGCTTCACCACCCTCAGCGTCGTCGACTACGCCGCCCGCCTCATCGTCTGGCCCGCCTACACCGACCAGCAGCTCGCCGACGGCCGCGTCGTCTCCCCCGACCTCAGCTTCGCCCCCGCCACCCTCGCCTAGAGGGAGAGCGGGCAGAGCCGCAGAGAGCTTGTGGAGGGTCGCCTCGTGCGGAATAGGAACGAGGAGAGCAAGGGGAGAGAAGGACGGGAGGACAGACAGCGGTCGAAGGGTATAGATGGGGGTCACGACCTGATGGAATGGATCGAGTGGCGCAATGCTTAGACACGATGGCAACGGGCTTTACATGATGACACTGGAGAGGAAAAAGAGAGCTTTAAATAATCGCTAATGGGTTACGGATTGCTGTATAAAGCGATTTCGTTCATATTCTAAGTATCCCTCCGTCTCTATGGCTGGGAGGGGGGTCATTTATAAAGTCCATTCCTTCATTATTCCGCTTATCTCGGTTGTCTTAATTCTCCAAGACTTGAGTGGGTCCGCATTGTAACCTCAACAAACCTTTCCGACCTAGGCTCTTCAGCTTCATGGCGCGTCCTCGATTGTCGTCGCCACCTGCAAACTATGCTGCGTAGGTATCGTCTCGCTATTTCGATCGCCCCGGCCAGCCCAGACGTGCTCGGCTTCATCCCTGTTACTCCTTGTCGTTGAAGGGGTCCGACTTGTACGCGCGTCGCGCGGTCTCGAAGTCCGGCTTGTAATGCTGCAGCGCCAGGGTTGCGAGGCAGAGCAGCTCGTACTGCCAAAACCACATATTCCGATTATCTAACCATAGGCCCAGGATCTCGTCTATCTCCGCGGGGACGGACGCGGGATCGCTCTCCGAGCTGCTGCCCCCCGTCTCCCCACCCCCCGCCTCGTAGTCCTCTTGCGACCAGGGTGCCTGGACGTTCTCCGTATATTCCACCTCGACGTCTTCGCCGTCCTCCTCGAAGGTCTCCACGTTACATAGGCACGGGCTGCTTAGAGGGAGCTCCGGGTAGTCGGTGGAAGGGTGATTCGCTTGATCGGCGTCGTCTGGTTCCAATTCTTCGGCTCGCTCAGGCTGCGCAGGCTTCGCGGCTGCGTCCTCGTCATCAGCTGTATCCTGCTCGCCACCAGGCTCGTCTACCTTGTCACTGGGCTCACCTTCGTCGGTCGTCGATTGGGAGGCCGGGGTCTGTGGCAGCGACACTTCGGGCGGCTTCTTCTCATCCGAGTCTTCGAAGAGACCAGGCGGTTGGTCTGGAGTGCTGTTAAAGGGAGTGTTATTGGATTCTTTTGACGCATTTTCTTCCTGCTGACCCTCGACGAGGAATCCGGTTTCGTCGTATATTCCCGAGGTATCGTCGGCGCCATAAAGGTCTTTTGCCATGTCCTCGAAATAGTCTTCAACATTTGCGTATCCTGCGCTAAGGACACCTTGCATGTTGGCTTCGGACAGGTGTCCCCGATCGACCAAACGCTGAAGGTAACGCTCAGGAAACGGCTTGACCCTCTTCATGATATCTTCGACGATTAAGGGCTCAGTTGAGTCGGGGATCTGGGTCGTCAATATCGTCTGGCGCAGACGGGTTAACGACATGCGTAATTTCTTTAAATACCACGCTCGAGTCTCTTGGAACGTCAGCATCGCCTCGTTGTCTCCCTTGGTGAATTGGCGCAAATCGTCGTGGATCTGTCGCTGGAGACCAGCATAGTCGCAGACTCGAACCCGAAGTTGTCTGCGTAACAGCTGCACTCTCAGTTCTGGTTCCGTCTCCCTCCCCCCTTCCTTGGCGGTTTTGCCCATTGAGGATACCCTGATGCGGTTCTCTGCGTATTGAGAAGCCTGGATGTATACGTGTGACTGTTGATTATTGTTGGTTTTGGGGGGGGGGGGGGGGGGGGTTGAGTCACCTGTGTGGGCGTGGGCCTTTCTCTCAGACGGTTTCCCTGCGTGAGGCTTGGTGAATAGAGAGGCGGATGGGAAAGAGGAGCCAAGAGATTCGAGATATATTGGAAAGTTAGGTGTTTCACACCCTTCTTCGCGGGGATGGATACCGTGGCTAGAAGTGAGTGAGCGTCGAGCTTGTGCGGGCACAGGACATGTGCTAGTAGAATCATATATTGCAAATGACAACGCTTGGCACTGTTCGACAATAAAGGTGCCTTTGTCGGTACGAGAACAATACTATTGAATGGATTGTAAGTTAACAATGTCTAGCTTTGGTGGAGGCGAGGAGACAACGGTTCTGCCACAAGGGTACCCGGCCTGGCGGTTCTTTGTCGGCATGAGATAATATCAGGCGTCAGAGGCAAAAGTACGAAGGGGTTTCTGGTCCGATGTAGTCGAAGTATTACACAGCTTAGGTAAATGCAGCGTAGTGCCTGCAGGCCATTCTCGCCTGGGCAGGTCTCGTGATAATATAGTCTATGATGGCAGGCACGGATCGCTTCACACACCCGCCGAACGCTCTGCGCCTTATCAGGTGGCCTCCCGACGCGCAACGCCCTTCTCTAGCATCTCGCTTCTGCCGCAGACGTACGCTTAATCACCTGGAGCCACTGACTCTCTCCCTCCGGCGCCTTACTGTCTCCCTATATTATACCTAGCTTGCTTCGGTGCAGGAGATTTGGCTCCTGGCGAGGCGCGATGCTTATTAAGACCTATGGCCACACCCACCGACCTGTCTGCCAGGTGCCGTGCCTCGTAGTAAGTGCGAACTCTAATCCGCTCGTGACGTACCTTAGGTTTAAGTGTGAGGTTAAGGGGCCGACGGGGTAGATCTGTTCGCCGCCGACATCCTCCCTGGAGATCGATCTGGGCTATCAGATCATTTAATTAGTTTAGTGTACTCCCATCTCTCGCTTCTGTTTTCTATTGCCTTCCCGCACCTCCACATCTTCCGCTGCCCCTGCTACCCGGTAGACGGACGCGATGGATGCTTATCTTCCTGTCCGTATCCCCTTTGTCATGTAGCTTCATCGGCCTTCCCTCGTTGTGAGCTGTTGCTCTTTCTTTGACGTTTTGCTTGCGCACCTGTTGCGGTCACTGAGCTACCTGACGTACCTAGGCCCGCATGCCGAAACGGTAAGGACGGGAGGACGGAAGGTGTCGTATTTCCTCAAACGATGATTTTCCTCGAACTAGTACCTAAGTGTCCGGGTGGCACTTCAAGATAAATCCTAGGGGGCAACCCCCGTAGCCTCGCCATGCCTGCCATCTCGGAGTAGGATCTGGATGCTACCATCTACCCAGGTATATCATCCAGGTAGGTTAGTGTTATGCTTCCAACCGGAATCTGTACGCAGCAATATCATATTGGTGTGCGGTTCGGTCAACAATGATACCTAGGTAGGCAATATACCTGTCAACCATATTCCACCCTTACATAGGTAGGTACCTACAGTAGAGGCACAGCCTTCTGAGACCCGTACGAACAATCGCCAGCGGCGCAGGTAGGTGCGTGGGTAGGGATAAAATAAGACCCGAATTATTCTGCTTCGTAGAATAATTCGGGCTTATTTTTAGCGTTTACGCTAAAAATAATAACCTATCCAGAGGATAGAGAGATATAGGAAGTATACTTAGTTTAGTTAATAACGATTTTTAGAGCTACGAACTTTATTTATAATAAAAATATAGAAATCGTAAAAAATTATATATAGAAAACTTATATAAATATACTTAGTTTATTTAATAACCATTTTTACGTTTACGAACTTTATTTATAATAAAAAATATAGAAAACGTAAGAAATTATATATAATTTTTAACGGGATTAAAATCTAAGATTAGGAAAGATCAGGAAAGATCAGGAAAGATTAGGAAAGATCAGGAAAGATCAGGAAAGATTAGGAAAGATCAGGAAAGATTAGGAAAGGTTACTGTAAAACAGGTTAGGAAAGGTTAGGAAAGGTTACTGCAAAATAGGTCAGGAAAGATCAGGAAAGATCAGGAAAGGTCACTGCAAAATAGGTTAGGAAAGGTTAGGAAAGGTCACTGCAAAACAGGTCAGGAAAGATCAGGAAAGGTTAGGAAAGGTCACTGCAAAATAGGTCAGGAAAGGTTAGGAAAGGTCACTGCAAAATAGGTCAGGAAAGGTTAGGAAAGGTCACTGCAAAACAGGTCAGGAAAGATCAGGAAAGGTTAGGAAAGGTCACTGCAAAATAGGTCAGGAAAGGTTAGGAAAAGTCACTGCAAAACAGGTCAAGAAAGGTTAGGAAAGGTTACTACAAAACAGGTTAGGAAAGATCAGGAAAGGTTACTGCAAAACAGGTCAGGAAGGGTCAGGAAAGGTTACTGCAAAATAGGTCAGGAAAGATCAGGAAAGGTTACTGCAAAACAGGTTAGGAAGGGTTAGGAAAGGTTACTGCAAAACAGGTCAGGAAAGGTCAGGAAAAGTCACTGCAAAACAGGTCAAGAAAGGTTAGGAAAAGTCAGGAAAGGTCACGGCAAAATAGGTCAGGAAAGGTTAGGAAATAAGGGTAGAAAACGCGTTAGAAAAGGTTAGGAAATAGGGGTAGAAAACGCGTTAGTAAATATACGTAAGGATTTTAAATTATAAGACTCCATTTATCCCGCCGTTTTTATTGGGTGCACGCATTTTTAGAGACCCATAACGTGTTTTTTAGCCAGTAAAAATAGAGTTTCCCCTAAATAACCCCTTTACAGGGGTATTTACAGGGGTATTTAACCCCGCAATTAATTAGCATGACAGGGGGTTATGCGTATTATAACTATCCTCCGGATAGGATAATAAATTTTTACTCATCTCGCTCGGGTAGGGCAGAGGTTCGCGGCATACGTGCACGGGCTTCGTCTTCATGTTCGCAGCCACAGGTACCTGAGCATCTCTCAAATAGGTACCTACACCTAGGTGATGCATACCTAAATGTAATGTAGTTGTGCTGTTGTCAGCGCCTCTTCGGCACACGTGTCTTTGACACCTGCGTGTACGGCCACCTATGTGACGTCATGGTTCCACGTCATATAATCAATTATTATGCGCTGTTTACATTACTACTGCGCGTTTTGGAGGGTTCACTCTCGTTATTTCGCTGCCTTATTTTTAAGGCATACAAAACGTTGAAAACTGAGCCTAGCTTATTGATTGAAAAGGAGCAGCTCTAAATACACTTGCGAATCAACCAATCACAGGGCTCCTTTTCGGGTGCCCTGGCATCCACACTACATAGTGCATTGCATTCTAGGTAGGATGCGGGTAGCGAAGTTATGTCTAATCGTATGGCGATTCTCTGACAACCCTCCCGCAGCACGGCTCCTCTACAAGTTCACCACCTTTTCTTCCCTCCTATTCCCTGACTCCCTCCCTCTCCTCTGTTAAAACCCCGCTAGGAGCGTTTCATGGTCCTCTCGGTTCTAGTGGCTTGGGACCTCGCCTAGCCAGCGAATAGGTGGGACTCTCTCCAACGCAGCGATTTGCCAGGAGTCTGAGCTGGACCTGATTCCTTGGCCTGGGAACCGAACGGGGGGGTGTTGTGTATGATGGCGGCCTCTGAGATGGCCGATACGATGTCACCCACTTCCGGTTCTCCTTTTTTGCGTGACTCTGGGGCTTGACAAGCCTAACATGCTTTAACTTGCCAATATAAACTGCTATTCTAATCAAGGAAGGATCGCAGGCCCATCTTTCGTATACCTATATTCTCAACTTCGCGATTTTACTACGCACCGAAAGAGCAGCTCGCACCATACGGAAAAAAAAGAGGGGGGAAACAAAAACCAGAGAGATAGAGCAGGGAAGCGCTTGCCAGCACCATGGCGGAAACGGCATCCCTCCCGCGACAGGAATGTCTTCAATCCGCAGGCGGCGACCAGCCCAGCCAACTCGGCGGCGGGGAACGCATCATTAAGGATGTCAAGCCGACTGTGCTGCAGCACCTTCAGAAGATCTACGCCGCGCACGCCTCGCCCGTCGATAAGAAATGGCATAAAGAGCAGATCGTCTCGTTCTTGCACCAGACCCAGGCCGAGGGGGTGGCAGACCCCTCTTTGGCCCACCTCGCAGCGCTGGACACTCTCGATTTCGCCGGCTTCCTGCACTACATGACTTCGGATGCCGCCAATGTGATGGCACCCCCTCCGGACATGGACCTGTCCTGGCCGCTAGCTAACTATTTCGTCAACTCCAGCCACAATACCTATCTGACGGGTAACCAGCTTAGCAGCGATTCCGATGCTGACGCCTACCGCAGTGTGCTTCTCCGTGGCTGCCGCTGCGTCGAGATCGACGTCTGGGACGGCGATGAGACTGATTCGGACTCTTCCGTCGACAGCTCTGACGACGAGGATGCTCGCGAGATCAAGGCCCTCCGGAAGGCCAGCCGTAGCGAGAGACTCGCCTCAAAGCTTCCTAAGTCTCTTAGTAGTCGATTGAGCAAGCGCTTTTCCGGGAAGAACGCCGCCGAAGAGCAGTCCAAAGCAACCGCGAAGGTGGGCGACGGCACCGCACCACTGACGAAAACCTCCAGTCAACAATCGGTAGCCGAGCCAAGAGTTTTACACGGTTACACACTCACCAAGGAGGTTTCGTTCCGCGGGGTCTGCAAGGCCATTCGCGAGTATGCCTTCGTCGCATCGGACCTGCCGCTCATCGTCAGCCTCGAGGTCCACTGCAGCCCCCAGCAGCAGGAGGCCATGGTGCGCATCATGAACGAGGTCTGGTCGGAGTATTTGCTGCCGAGCGTCGTCGAAGACGCCAAGATCCTTCCCGCGCCGGATACCCTTCGTCACAAGATCCTCGTCAAAGTCAAGTACGCACCACCAGACGCGCCCGCTGCTGTCGCCGAAGCTACGGGATCTGTGCCAGCTACCGCCAATACGAAATCCAAGGCTGCCGCCCCCGCAGCCAAAAAGCACGCGAAAATAATCCAGGCGCTATCTACGCTGGGAATCTACACTCGTGGCGTATCCTTCAAGTCACTTTCACAACCTGAGGCCACGATGCCGACACACATCTTCTCGCTGTCGGAGGGCGCGGTGGCGGATGTTCACGATTCCGAGGCCCGGCGCCTGTTCGAGCACAATCGCCAATACCTCATGCGCACGTATCCCTCTGGCATGCGTATCGGGTCCTCGAACCTGGACCCCCCCGTATTCTGGCGCAAAGGTATCCAGATCGTCGCCCTGAACTGGCAGAAGTGGGACGAGGGCATGATGGTCAACGAGGGCATGTTTGCGGGCACCGGCGGCTACGTGCTCAAGCCCGAGGGATACCGCGGTAAGAAGGCGACTGCCGCGATCAGCAACGCTACGGGGGAGGAAGCGTCGGCCGAGGCAAAGGCAGAGCCACCACCGCCACTGCCGTCGTCGTCGTCCGACGAGATGATCCGGCACCAGAGGCTCGACCTGACGATCACGGTGCTAGCGGGGCAGAACCTGCCGCTGCCGGAGGAGGACGACACGGCGAGCGGGTTCCGGCCGTACGTGAAGGTGGAGATCCACACGGAGCCCCCGCACGACGAGCACCCGACGCACCCGGCCCCGGCAGCGGAGGATCCGCGGGCCAAGGAGGGCGAGTACAAGGCGCGGACCAAGAAGCAGCGGGGCGTGGACCCGGACTTCGGCGGCGAGGCGCTGGCGCTCGCCAAGGCGGCGCCGGGCGTCGTCGCGGAGCTCGCGTTTGTGCGCTTCCTCGTCAAGGACGACGAGATCGGCCGCGACGACCTCGCCGCCTGGGCCTGCGTCCGGCTCGACCGCCTGCGCCGCGGGTACCGCCTCGTGCGCCTGTTCGACGCCGAGGGCAAGCCCACCGAGGGCGTGCTGCTGATCCGGGTCGAGAAGAAGCTCTCGTAGCGTTAAAAGAGGGACAGAGCGTGCATATGTGCGTGAGGGGATAAGGAGTGAGAGGTGATGAGGCAAACAAATCTGCATGCGGGGAGTAAAGTTGCGAGATAGGATGTTTATGACGGATGGACGAATAGATGCCGTTCCACGTCGCAGCATTAGGGAGCGGGGCGTCCTGTCGTTAGCTGCCGGGTTTTTTTACTTGAACGGCTTGAAAATGAAGACGAGGAATCTCGCAGGCTAAGCCGGGTTAAAATCTGTATTGCGCGTGTGTATACGTATATGCCCCCATGCCACATGGGTGTTCTCCCAACGCCCAAAGGATGAATATCCGTGTTAACGCCTCGTGCTTAGCAACCGCTCAAGGCTTCTCTATCGCTATTTTCCCTTCACCTTTCTATATTTATATTCTACGAATATGCATGCGCACTTACGGCCCTCCAAGCTCCGGCTCTATCACGCTGTGGTTGTCCGTCGTGGATATCAGATTGATGGTCCCCCAGGCGCCACCGCCCTCCACGTTGGCCCGGGCCGTCAGGAAGGCGTGCAGCCTCGTCTCGTACGCGTGCGCGGACAGCGCCGAGGCTTGGGAGTCCTGGAGATCGGCGTCGCTGTAGGAGTCTGTCTCGGCTCCCTGACTATCTAGGAGGAATGCGTCGTGGTCACGCTTACTCGGCGGCGGTGGCGGCGACCTGGTTGTTTCCGGCGTGAGCGCGGGGCCAGGGCAGCTTACGTCCTCCGCTAGCGGCCCATCGTCTGCTGGTGTGCAACTCCCATCGTTGGGCTCGTCTACCGCGGGGGAGTCAGCAGGTGGGGTCGGTTGGCTTGAGGCGTCGGGGTGAGCCGAGGTCGACTGCGTGTCGAAGTCTGCCCCTGGCTTGCCTTCTCTTTCCCGCGAGCTGCGTCCAAGGCTCGACCACCGCTCCATTAGCGCATCGTGCTCAAAGCTGTCGCCAGAGCAGCAGTCCCCGAAGAGCCCCCGCATCGTGATGCCCCTCTTGTTCCAGGACCGCGGGTTGACCGTGCACGGCCAGATGTCCTTGGGCCGGAAAGTCTCGACGAAGTGCCGCAGTTCGGGCAGAGACGAGTGTCTCGCGTACGGGAAGACTATGTGATTGGGAAGTGCGTTGTGATGTTCTCCTTGGTCACCAAGACTTCGGATCGGGTTGCAGATCGCCTTCGCTTTCTTGACCAGCGACGCTATGATCTCCTTGAAGGATTCTTCTTTGGTAAACTCGGGGGCGTCTAAATCGAGGACAACCTCCCGAAAGCCGATTAGAGCATTCTCGAGGATGTCCTTGATCTCGTTCCCTGGCTGAGCCACCAATTCGTTCTTGTCGCGGACTCTGAAGAGTGTCAAGAGCTGCCTCACACGGAGAAAGAAAGAAAGAAAGCGAGTCCTGCCTTAACACTTACATGTCGATCAGTTTTGAGATATCCTCTGGGTCGAGCGTTAACTTCTGGGCAAGGTCATCGCCGCCTCCACCGATGCCAACTTCGACCATATCTCGGGCATTTTCAAGGTGTGCCACGATGGGCTGAATCCAGACTATCGGTTTTACTTCTGTAACATGACATCCCATCCCTTTCTCGCAACTATGAATCCTTACGTCTTCGTCTAGTGTCAGACACCCCTCTCGCTGAATATTGCCGCAGGTGAACCCCACGAGATATGGGGCATCCTTCGTCAGATGAGTCTGAGCAGCGAAGCGGTTATCTGTCGACTTTGTTACGAGTGACTTGTATATGCCCATCTTGTACTTGTCCACGTGGATCTTCGGAAGGCTTCAGTCATACGGCGATATGAGCGGGGGGAGGTTCGTCCACCGTACCTTCGAGCCTAAGGCCTTCGACAGGGCAACCCAGACGTCTTCATACCTACCACGACGTTAGATGCTATTATTGGACCGAGACATAGACTACTTCACCCGTAAGTCCACGCTTTGATATGGAATATGGTGTCTTTAGGATATCGGGAAACTTTCCCCAGGAGCTCACTGAGCCCCTCGGCCTTGGTCTGCAGCGGAAAGTCGTCCAAAATCGACGTATCGAGATAGATACGGTCGAGAGTCTTTAACCCTGTCGAGTACTCAATCATGGCAGGACTCCGAGCGACCGAGCTAACGAACCATGGTTCACTCCTCATATCCCCTGTGTAAAGGATGGCTTTGCCGTCGCCCTCAATCACTAAAGAGGGGCCAATGAGTCAGTATTGGTGATTCGATAATACCGGGCCACACGTACGAAACATCACAGCACCAGGACAGTGGTTGGCATCGAGAAGCGTGACCTGGATGCGTACGCCGGGTTTCAGCTCAAGCTCAGTAGGAGTATCGAGAGGAATCGGCTTTAGAACTTTGGCAAGGTGCTTATATGTCTGCATCCGCGGATCCTCGAAGATGCCCCTGGCATAGTTCAACCGGCAAGGGTACCTCTCGAGGCGAAGCAGAATCTCCCTAGTTGCGGCCGAGCAATAGACGCTGTCACAAACCCAGTCGTCAGCACGGGCGGCAGATCCATAAAACACGATGCGCGCGTACAAGGGGCTTCTGAGCCTATCTAGCCCGGCCAGATGGTCAGTGTGCACGTGGCTCAGGAAGCAGGCCAGTGGGGGTTGGAGGCCGAAGCCGCGGAAGAAATCAACTTGATTCAAGTCAGCATAATGATAGTACTACCGGCTCGGCGATCAGGCAGACCCCTTATGTCTGTGAATTCATGGATGATGCCGTTGAAGGTCGACATGTTGAACCACACTGCCTGGTCCATGGGGGATGCAGAGAGGCGGGATCAGAGGCCCTGAATCATGGCATGCATTGGTTACGTGCCGCAGGACAAGGGGTGAAATCGAGGATGACGGCATTGAGGAATCTCCTTAGAATTTGGGTTTAGAAAAAATTTCCAAGACCTGGCTTGTTGTTTTGGTGAGAAGGGCGTAGAGACCTAGGGGTGGTGAATGGCGAAGAAGGGAGCTTAGTGAGAATTCCGTCTGTGGCTGTGTCCTGTTGCCAACAGGCGGCGTGTGGCTTTGACAGCTCTTCTCCAGCCAATCATAACCTGCAATATCGGCTCGGCGGGCGGTTTTTCCGATATCAATACGCCGTATCGGTACGCAGATACGTCAACTACGACTGAGATTGACACCCAAATGCTCTCTACCAACGGTCACCAAGCACAGCTTGCCATCCAATCGAACTCCACTCCGTGAGCTTCATCTGAGTACGCCGACGGCCAGGCTGCCTCCGCCCGTCTTCGGCGTTACATAAGCCCCTAAAACCGAGGTTAAAACGGCGTATCGGTCGATACGGCGGGAGGAGCTTCGCTAGGCCCCCTGAAAACCTCAACACCCATCAGCAACTCCTGTGAGATAGCCTCGCCACCGGACAAGCATCGTGGCAGATTGGCTTCCAGGACGTGAAGGATGTGCTGCTATTCGCATCTGAACCAGTCGACCCTCAGCTATGTGAGATATCGAGACGTTAAACATAAGCCTCTACGCGATGCAGTCGCTTAAGTAATGCGACGCCAATGCGCGAATACGCCGTATCCATATCCATCGTCACCATCAGTCGCCCCCGTCGTGACTCGAAGCGCATGTATAAAGGAACCATCGGTATTTGGGACTTCGCGACATCAGTTTAGTCCCGCCACGCCCGTCTCAGCAGTTGAGAACCTGTACTTAAATCCCAGGCAAATCTGCTCACCTCTCAGCTCGAACCAGGCCCCAGCAAACCTGCCTTAAACAACCGCTAAAGCTACTTATCACTAGCCTATATCTCACCGCGCCAATATGGATTTCCCGGGTGGTTCATACCAAGCGGGGGGGAAGATCAAGATCAACCTCACCGGCACGCAGGAGACGATGCTAGCGCCCCTGATAGCGAGGGCCAAGGATGCGCAGATGCCCGAGTCCGTACTGCACGACGTGTGGGCGGTTCAGACGCTGGCGCAGATCGACCACGACTTTGATAAGTTCCAGATCGACGACAACAAAGCTTCGCTGCACACGCTTCGCGCGCGCCGGCTGGATATCTGGACCTCGCAGTTTCTCGCGAACAACCCCACGGCGACCGTCCTGCATATAGCTTGCGGCCTCGACAGCCGGTGTCTTCGCCTCAACCCAGACTTGACCCAGGTGCGCTGGATCGACCTCGACCTGCCCGAAGTCGTGTCGTTGCGCAGCGCTCTCATGCCGAGCCCGCTGGGGGATTACAGCTTGATCGGTGCCGATGCCACCGACGACGCCTGGCTCGAGCAGATCCCCACCGACCGGCCAACCGTCGTCATCTGTCAGGGGCTGCTCATGTACTTGGAGGAAGAGACCGGAAAGCGCCTCATCCAGCGGCTCGCCAGTCACTTTCAGACGGGAGAGCTCATCATTGACTGCGTCGGCACGCTCCTCCTTTCCCTCCAGCACCAGATCGAGACGCTCACAGCCACCGGATCTTCCTTCAAATGGGGCGTCGACGACCCCAAGACACTGGAGGGACTGCACCCGAGGCTGAGAATGGTGGAGTGCCTCGGTCTAGCTGAACTGGAGGGATTCGAGCGTATGCCGCTCAACACCCGGCTGATGCTGTCGACCTACTCGTACTTGCCGTGGTTCCGATATCTCAGCTCCTACGTACGGTACAATTTCTAGAGCTATGTACCCGGTTGGGCCGTTCAAAACTGCCCCATTTCGCGCTTTTATCATTACCCCTCAACCATAGATTGGGATGGCATTGTCTTGCGGATACATCTTCAAGAGATGGCTGTACAACGTTTCAGGCCTAGAGTCTATTTTTTTCTTCTCTTTCTCGTTTTAGAGGTATGGGTTTGAGACTTGATAGAGACTGCTGGATCAGTCAGGCTGGAATGATGTATTGCTTTTAAAAGCTGGTGACTCTACTTACCGGAGAGCGTTGAAATTCATCTCTGCTCTGTGGTCTATGAACCAATGGCTTGGATTCTGATGAGCTAGGTCATATCTCAAATGTGACTGTCCACTAGAAATCCACGTAATGCTGCCCTACGACAGTGCTTCCAAGAGAATCCGATCATAGTTCCCCAGTGTCAGATCCAGAGCCGGGTGTTAAGCCAGTTTGTGCGGCGGAGTTATTTGTAGAACAAAGAATTCTAAAATGTGCTGTCTCATCCGAGCAAACAAAAGGGCGGCTATATTAAGACGATGTGGAATTTTACGAACTTCCGTGGTTCTGTATGGCCTCGCCCATGAGAAGAATACGTGTTGAAGGAGTGAGAACGTCCGTCATCATGGATCGCCGACCTAATCACCGTGAGCGATTTCATCTACCCCTTTCCACTATAGCCCCTAAAGATATCAGGGCCAGTGACTAATCCAACCGAGTACCAGAGCCAGGGGCATCAGCATTGCCATACCCCTTAGAGTCCACCATTCCAGCAGGCCCCTCGTCCGAGCCGGAGCCGGGCCCCTCCCACCAGCGCCAGCGCCACCACCAGCACGATGGCGCGCAAGCATCGTCGTCGTCCCATTCGCCCCTGCCAGCGCATTCGGATCCCTTCGCGCTGCTTCGACGCTTCAACACGGTGTTCCTGATCGACGACTCGGCGTCGATGGCGCCGTACTGGGGGCAGGTCGGGGCGCTGCTGGAGCGGGCGGCGCCGGTGTGCGTCGAGCGCGACGGCAACGGCATCGACCTCTTCTTCGTGAACCACCGGCCGCGCGGCTACGCGGCGTACTGCCTCGTCGACCGCGGCGCCGAGCGGCTCGGCTACCGGCACATCGGGCGCCACCGCGCCGCGGGCGCCGGCGCCGGCCAGATGCGCGACAACGTCGCCGGCATCCTCGCGAGCGTCCGCCCGCGCGGCGGGTGCCGCCTCGGCCGCAGCCTCGCGCGCCTCCTCGACGAGCACCTCGCGCTGTGCCCGCCCCCGCTGCGACGGCCCCGCGCCCGCGGCGCCGACGGGCGCCGCTGGCCCACCCCTCTCAACCTGATCGTCGTCACCGCCGGCGAAGCCGGCGACGACTTCGGGGGGGTCCTGGAAGGGCTCGAGCGCAGGCTCGAGCGCATCGACGCGCCCCCGGGCCAGGTCGGCGTACAGGTCTTCCGCGTCGGAGACGTGTCGGATGAGCTGCGGGACGCGATTGAGGGCGCTAGAGGCCCGGCGGGCAAAGGGCTGGACCTGCCGGATTTCCTGGACGTGACGACGTGGAGCGGGAAGCCCGGGGAGCTATCCGAGGAGGCTTTGCGAAGGGTAATCCTAGGTGCGGTTGAGCGAGGTTTTAGTAAAAGGGAGGCGTAGCTGGGTCATGCTGCTTTATTGTCTGCTTTGTCTTTGAGGCTCCATAGAGGGACGGCGTTTTATGAATTGACGAGTCTTTGTTCATGCCGTATTGTCAACGGTCGGCGTGGTCATAGAGGCCTTGCTTCTGATGGGGACAAAAGACATCTACTCCTAGACGATCCCGAAGTGTACCTATATCTAGCTCTCCCGCATTAGATCGCATTCGTAGGAGCATTAGACAATCAATCAATCATTGTGTTCTGAGCCTCGAGACTACCCCGATACGAGAAGATGCCTCTATCATTACTAAAGCAGATCTCTGGGTCTCGCCTCACAACCAGAGAGAAACTGTTGCGAAAAGCGGAGGGCGTCTATGTAGCGCTCAATTGCGTACACCATTTCGAGGCGCTGGAGGATAAGGGAGCCTACGGCTACGGTAAGGAGTTTCCCAGGGAGCTGTACAGGAACGGGCTGGAGCAGCGCCTCGTGGAGATGTGGATGGCGGACACGCCGGGGGCGGCGCGCGTGCGCGTGCTCAGCGGCATCGTCGGCCCCAGGGAGGGATACTCGGCGAGCTGCGCGGGGCGAGAGTTCGCCAAGTTCCTGCGGGCGCGCAGCCCGCAGCGAGCGGTGGTGGTGCGGGTCTACGCCAAGAACCGCAGCGCGACGCCGGACGCGCTGCTGCTCCAGTTCCTCGGCTCTCTCGTCTGGGGCCTGCTGGCCCTCGTGCCCGACGCGTTCGAGGTCTCCCCCGCGGACGGCCTGCGCCGCCGGCACTTCGAGGCCTTCGCGCGCGGCGGCGCGGACGGCTTCGCCGCCGGCCTGGGCATACTGCGAGCGCTCCCCCGGCTGGACCTCGAGGGCAAGAAGATGCTCTGCATCGTCGACGGGCTGGATCTCGCCGAGGACGAGACCACTGCGGAGAACCTGCGCGCGCTAATGGAGGCCCTCCAGCACGTTATCGAAAGCAATCGCGCGAATCTGCTCTATACCGTCCAGAAGCAGACCAGCTTGATCAAGTAACTGGTGGCGCGATTCCGATAATACCTCCCTAATATAAATGAGACATTTTGCTCTCACAGGGCAATTGGAGATACACTTGGCACGTCTTGAAGGACCGACTGGCCGGATTTTGCCGACGCGTCGGCATTTTTTAATTGATCGAAAGGAAGCTGGATCCGTTATCACGTCGCTAAATTAGATTAGAGAAGAGACCTGTAGCGAGTTGTGAGTTGTCGAGTTGTAGCGGGGCGGGCAGAAACAAATGCTCTTCTGGTCTTGTTTTCTAGAGTAGACACGCGCGACGCGCGGAGACACCGCGCCAATAGCTGACAAAGACACCCGCCCCATTACCTGTCACGATGGGGCGAAGTCGTCCTTATGAGTACCTATATTAATGGAGGAGGGGAGGAATGGAAAGGAATAGTGACCAATATGTCTGGATGGATGCATTAATATGAAAGAATAAACTGATCAGAGGGACCAGGATATAAAAGACAGAGCCGAGAGCACGCTGCTGGCGGTTGTTTCGATTCGGCAGCTCGTATCCCGGCTCGCTTACTCATCTCATCCATCGTCCCGTCTCGTCGACGACACCGAACCCCCCTACCATCTCGCAACTCGTCCATTGGTCCAACCCACCCCATCCTACCTCTCGGAAGAGCAGATACGGACCTGCAGCGTCGCCAAGGCAACAGGGGATCGGTGAGCTTTCGGAGACCGAGTCGACTCTCACATTCCTAAGACGGGAAGGCGACAAGGAAGCCCAAGACTCTAGGCCTATTAGATGCCCTTCCCCGCGGTAGCATTAAAGCACAGGGACCATGCAGCAATTTACAATACCTGCCATTCGCAATTTGCACGTCGATCACGAACACCCAGCTCTGGGGAAGCGCAGCCGGTCCAGGGTGGTATACCTGCCTCTCTTGCGTACATATAAGAGGGACGATGGGGTGATCATCGTTCCTATTTGCACTCTCCCTCCCTTTCCTCCCCCTCCTATCCTACTCTCCCTCTTCCCTCTACGTGAGCCCTGTTTCCGATTCGGAAGTAGTAGTAGAGGAAGAAGAGGAAGCAGCTCAACGGAACAGAGTTGTTGTCGCTGTCGGCTTAGGCTCGGAAGCATCTCAACATGAGGCTGACACCTTGGCTGCTGGCGGCGGCGCCGCTGGTGCTGCTGCGGACCGCGCGCGCCATCGAGCCGCCGCGCCAGCCGCACCAGCCGATCGGCAACGGCGACCGGATCCTGACGTGGAACGAGACCGTGGCGAGCAACCGGTTCGGCGCGAGCTCGCGGTCCGTCAGCTGGCTGTCCGGCGGCGACGACGGCCAGTACATCTATGCTGGCGATGACGGTTCACTCATCCTCGAGAACTTCATCACAGGCGAGAGCTCCGTCTTCGTGCCCGCCGCCAGCATCCCCGAAGGCATCAGCGGCTACTGGATCCGCCCGGACTTCGCCAAGGTCCTCTTCGCCACCAACTACACCAAGCAGTACCGCTACTCCTTCTTCGCCGACTACTCCGTCCTCGACGTCGCCTCGGGCGAGCTCACTCCCCTCGTCGCCGACCAGGCCGGCGACATCCAGCACGCCGCGTTCTCGCCCGCCGGCGACGCCATCGCCTTCGTGCGGGGCAACAACCTCTTCCTGAACAAGAACGGGGCCATCACCCAGATCACTGACGACGGCTCGCCCGACTTGTTCCACGGCGTGCCTGACTGGGTGTACGAAGAGGAGATCTTCGGCAGCCGCTCGGCGCTCTGGTTCTCGCCCGACGGCGAGGTGCTCGCCTACCTCAGCTTCAACGAGACCGGCGTCGGCACCTTCACCGTCCAGTACTTCATGGACAACCAGGAGATCGCGCCGGTGTACCCGCGCGAGCTCGACTTGCGCTACCCCAAGGTCGGCACGACCAACCCGACCGTGGCTCTGACCCTCCTCGACGTCGCCTCCGGCACGAAGCGCTCCGTCCCCATCGACGCCTTCCCCGCGGACGACTTGGTCGTCGGCGAGGTCGCCTGGGTCACGGCCGCCCACGGCAGCGTCATCTACCGCGCCTTCAACCGCGTGCAGGACCGCTCGAAGCACGTGCGCGTCGACGTCGGCGACGACGGCTCCGTCGCCACCGAAGTCGTGCGCCAGCGCGACGGCACCGACGGCTGGCTCGACAACGACATCGGCATCCGGTTCGTCGGCCCCGTCAACAGCTCCGCCGCCGGCGACTACTACATCGACGTGTCGGACGAGTCGGGCTGGCAGCACATCTACTTGTACGCCGTCGACGGGTCGAGCGCGACGCCCCTGACCCAGGGCGAGTGGGAGGTGACGTCGGTGCTCAAGATCGACAGCGAGCGCAAGCTTGTGTACTACGCGTCGACGCAGGCGGACAGCACGGAGCGGCACCTGTACTCGGTGTCGTACGCGACGCTCGAGTCGAAGGCGCTCGTCGACGACACCGTGCCCGCCGTCTGGACCGCCTCCTTCTCGTCCGGCGGCGGCTACTACATCCTCAGCTACCGCGGGCCCGACGTGCCGTACCAGGAGCTGTACGCGATCAACGACACGACGACGCCGCTGCGCACCATCACCTCGAACGAGGCCCTCTGGAACCGCATCCAGGACTACAACCTGCCCAACATCACCTACTTCACGCTCGAGCACCCCGACGGCTACAGCCTCAACGTCTTGCAGCGGCTGCCGCCCAACTTCGACCCTAGCAGGAAGTACCCCGTGCTCTTCACGCCGTACGGCGGGCCCGGCTCGCAGGAGGTGGTCAAGTCGTTCGAGCCGATCGGCTGGAACGCGTACGTGGCGTCGGACCCGGAGCTCGAATTCGTGCAGTTCATCGTCGACAACCGCGGCACCGGGTACAAGGGCCGGGCGTTCCGGGCGCTCGTCGCCTCGCGCCTCGGCGAGTTCGAGGCCGCGGACCAGATCTGGGCGGCGCGCGAGCTCGCGGCGCAGCACGCCTGGATCGACGCGGAGCGCGTCGCGATCTTCGGCTGGTCGTACGGGGGATACCTGTCGGCGAAGGTAGTCGAGGCGGACTCGGGCGCCTTCTCGCTCGGGCTCATCGTGGCGCCCGTCGGCGACTGGCGCTTCTACGACACCCTGTACACGGAGCGCTACATGAAGACGCCGCAGCTCAACCCCGAAGGGTACGCCGCCTCGGCCGTCCGCAAGCCCGAGGGGTTCAAGAACATCGCCGGCGGCTTCTCCATCCTCCACGGCCTCGCCGACGACAACGTCCACTACCAGAACGCTGCCGCCCTCGTCGACCTGCTCGTCGGCTCCGGCGTGCCCCCTTCCAAGATGCAGTGGCGCGTCTTCACCGACAGCGACCACGGCATCTCCTACCACGGCGCCTCGACCTACCTGTACAAATACCTCACCGAGCTGCTCTACCGCGAGAGGATCCGCGAGGGCGAGGGGCTCGCGCACCAGTGGACGCGGCGGAAGGCGTCGTCGTCATCCACGGCGTAATTTGTCAGCGAACCGTTACCTAGAATAGATTAATTCTTCGAATTTCACTGCCTGTTTCCTGTCTTAATATCCACCGTACATCTAGGCTGTGCCACCACGGGCTAGCGGGGGGATGCCTCGTTGCCCTGTTTCCTATCACGCCCTCTCAGCTTGATACCTACGCCCTGAGTGGTCCAGTGTAGGCAGATTGCTCTGTTGACGGGGGTGCCAAGGAAGCAACAGGCGCCCTTGGTGTGGCCGGGCCCGTCCTACTTCTGGCGTCTGTCGTGTAGACAACACCCTTGCTCGTTGTCTGTCAGCCCGACCGCCCCCCAGCACTGGATGGATAGAGCCCAAGGTCATGCGAGTAAACTCCCAAGCCACCGCCACGTTGAGATATACTACCTATCCCGCTACTCACCTGACCACCAAGTATGCAGGACAGACACAAATATTTGCTCTCTGGCGCCAATTCCACTCACAACGTGATACAGATCGAACAGGGCCTTCATTCCTCCAAGGCCCGTGCTGGTGATGGTCGGCGCCCCAGTAGCACTCGTCACACAGTCGATTAATAGACTGCTAGTAAACTGAGAAATACTGTGCACTGCTTGCCTGGTCATGGGCTGACGTGATACACCTACGGGTCTCCCTCACCCGAGACCCCTACTTCAGAGCCGGGGGGAGAGGGGGGGGGGGAGGGGGGGGGTGGTGGTTGCACCACTGTCCTTCCATTCCCAACGGTTTAGAATCGCAACGAATCGTCTTATGCATGTTCCAAGCCGTGCCTGAAGCTTGTCAGCGTATATGTTCTCCTTTAGTTGAGCCTCGGGTGCATAGGTAGTTGGTGGTTAAGGAGAACAGCACCTACACCGTAAGCTCACCGAAACAACATCACGAGGACCCCAGGTCTATAAGGGCGATACAAACCCCAATGTAGAATCCGCGTATGCTTGCCCATGAGTTTCCCTTCTTAGTTTCTCCGAGGCAATTCGGAAGCCTGCCGTGACTTCCGCCCAACCTGAAGATGTCCGATATCGTGTATAAGCTGAATGAATACGTAGGCTTTCGTGTTGACCAGTTCATGACCAACACAAGCTTCAAGGGACAATGCGCCCAGATGATCGAAAACCAACTCCAAAGAAACGATTCGAAATCTACCGACGAGATCATCGACGGGTTCGTTGACCGCTGGGGCCACCGGATAGGGGGGCAGAATGCGAGGGGCATAGTTTACGACTTGTGTAAACGATATTGCGGAAGGGACATACTACGCACTGTAGACCTGTTCTGGGAGACTTCTTGGGAGGCAGACGCTTACATTTCTTCTGCTCAGGTATTTAACATCGAAACCTTCTCGTCCGGCGCAACGAACTATATCCTCCCCTGGCTGGCGCTCACGGCGCAGCTACCATTCGAAACGGGCGAGTACGCTGTCGTTACGAACGTCATGGCCTTCTGCTATGCATTAGGGAGCCCGATGCTCATCTCCTACTCCCTAATGCTTACTGTCCTCAACCAGTACTGGCTCCGAAAGAAATTTCACCACCTGGAGGACTCGGACCGCCCTTTGCACGGGAAGTCGAAAAACGCCCGAATATTCCTTCAGGAAAGCCAGCAACTGCCGCTGCGGCTGTCGCAGGAGGACGGTAGCCTCGGTAGCCTAATCGTTCTCGACCAGAACACGGACTGGTGGGAGAGGCTGAAGAGGAACATACTTCTCACGAGGCGCGGCGTCACGCTTCCCTTGGTGGCACAGATGCTGGCGGCCATCCTGTCCTGGGTGCTGACGGTCGTCGCGTCGTTCGTGACCAGCCTTGGCAACATCACCCAGGCGCTCGAGTTATCATCTGGGACTCTTTGGATATGGCTGGTAAGCTATCTCGCGTCTCGATTTTGCCTAGGAGCCGTTCTCTTTATCGCGTGAGCCTGTTCTCGATTTCGCGTTGATATAGACATATTGGGAAAATCATTGCACAACATGCTGCGATTTACGATTAACGGACGGCTCACGTAGTTCGGTAGATACCTGTCGTAAGCGGTTGGATTGCTGTCGGGACGCAGACGGACCACCACATGATCGGCTATGCCCTGAAAAGGGATAGGATACATATCGTCGGACCCACGAGAGCGGGTAGCACGTCTAGCGACAGCCCAGCCGATACGCCTACAGAACACCAGAAAGCTTTCGAGATCGCTACCCAGCGGAAGCTCTTGCGCCCGCTGGCGCGGTCTCTCGCGCCCGATGAGACCCCTCACCCTGAACAAGAGGCAGAGGGAATACCGAACTGTCTCGGCTGCAGCGTCGCCGGGGACGAGAAGCAGCCGGGCGCCACTTTCAACTATGCACGTGTATTTACGTGGTGGAACGTGGTTACCTGCCTGCACGGTGCGTTCGAAACAGCCAGTGCCAATTTAGAAAGGAGGTCGAGTCTGGATACGGAGACAGTCCCCCCACGCGACAGGTTGAGTATATTGCTGTCCTGCGGGCTCGCCAAGCGAAATGGCGACGGAATCGAGGCCAAGGAGATCAACGAGTATCCCTCTTGGGGCTCTCTCGATGCCGACTTATTTAAACGCATGATCTTAGCGGCCTGCATGGCAACGTACGTGCAATGGGGAACGACCGGCGCGGCTATAATCATCGCGCTTCTGACCGAAGTCAGAGGACTCGGTTGCCGTTCAGGGAGTTACATCATCTATGGGCTGCTCAGCACAGCGTCCTTCTTGCTGCTCGTCGTATCGTCATTTCTTTCGCACGAGGCGATGCTGCGTCACGAAACCGCACAGCGGGCGAAGGCGCTTGGCAAGCCGGCGGCGGCACGCGGCCTGCTAACGGCCTTCCGGGTGTCGGCGGTGGCAACGCGGCTGCTCGGACAGGTAACCATCGTGGCCAACACCGTCTGGATTTTGGTTTCGTCCATGTGGGAGATCACGGGCTTCTACGACAATTGCTGGTGCAACACGACGTACTTGAGCAAGGGATCGAACGGCTGGCTAAGCCTATTCACGATCGAAAAGGAAACGGCAGAGTCGGCACTGGAGTCGTGGGCCGGCGGGGTGTTCTTAGGCGTGGCCGTGGTCATGTCGAGCGTTATAGTCATCTTGCTCTACTGCCGCTGAAATCGCAGTTAGAGTGCGACCGCTCATTCCGGAGCCGACACCCAACAGACATCGACCGGACAGGTCGGCTGCGAGAGAGCAATGGGAGAAAATGACAATTCAGGCACAGGGGGGGGGGGATCGGAGCGACAGCGGAGGCGAGGGTTGGGGGTTTGTTGATGGGAACGTAAAGATATACCTGCCGGAGAAGAGCGCGAGCTGGATAGGACGGATTGGGGGGGGATGTTGTTGTACTTACATAGCCAGCATATGGGACTACTGTATAATTGCATACCTAATTAGCTTAGATATGCGACTCCGTAATTATCCGAAGCTCCGTTATTGACTGCGCCTATCATCTGAGAAAAACTCCGAGGTAGAAGGAGTAGGTAGTTAGTACGTACGATATATTCAATTAAGCAGTCGTAGGTTCGCACCCTCCCCTTCTCCTTATCGTAGGGACATAACCTCGGTCTCTTATCGATAGGTACGTATCCTGCTTATCAGGAGACGTGTACTTATTTATACTTCTGCAGTCCCAACTACTCAATTGCATATATTTTGACATTAGTGTGTGTTGTGGAGGGTTCACTCTCGTTGCTCCGCTGCCTTATTTATAAGGTGTACAAAACGTTGAAAGCTGAACCTGACTTATTGATTAAAAAGGAGTAAATCTCAGTGCCAAAACGGCGATTAAATAGCTTTAAATACAGTGACAAATCAACCAATCACAGGGCTCCTTTCAAGTGCTCTGGGATCCACATTAGGCCGGTCATGTACCAATTACTCCGAGTCAACTGGCTATTGCCGGATACCGTCGGGACCCCGACTCGATCTCACATACACACCGGCGACCCCATCCCGCTTTCAGGCTCCACGTCGTCTCTGTTACCACATATGGCACATCGGCGTCTTTCTCTCTACGCCTCGTTCACCCGCGCCATACCAGCGACAGCCCGCCCACGCACTCGGCGTACCGTGTGTCCCAGAGCTAGACCTCCCCCCCCCTTGCTTCTCTCTTAGTCTCTTCTCCTTCCGCCGAGGGGACCCCGCGCCCACCCCGTACCAACCTCAGAATTCCGTCGCGTAATCCTGATCGTCGCCCTGGCCTTCTATTTGCTACCATGTGCCTGTTACCCGGCCTTTCTCGTGTGGGCGGCACCCGTTCCGCTCCCCGCCATCCCTACCTCTAGTAGCCGTCTTAACTCCCGTGCTGGTTTCCCTTCGACCTTCCCGAGCACACTGCCGGCTGCGTTGATAATCGAGCGTGGCGGCATCGCATTCGGCACTCCAACTCAATCCTGCCCCGCACTAGGTTGTTAATCTGCGTTGCGAGATAAAGACGAAGAGAAAGATAAAAACGAAGAGAAATAATACACATCATCTTAGACCGTCGTTGCCGTTGTTGCCTGAACCGCCCGGAAGATACATCCTCTCCTCGGTCTATAATGCCTGTCACGCCGTTCGAATTCGGTGAGCGATACAGATACCAGAATGGCTTCGGGTCCTACTTAGAGTGAGTTGTCCGCGCCTACCTCCCAACCCGTTATCCCGAGCCCATCGTGAATGGAACCTCCTTCGACTTACATGCCTCCCTCTATTCGTATCGTACAGGACTGAGGCCGCTTCGGGCGCACTACCCGTCGGCCGAAATTCTCCCCAGAAGCCACCCCATGGCCTATATGCCGAGAAGTTCTCTGGCACCGCGTTTACGGCGCCACGGCACGAGAACAAGCAGACTTGGCTCTATCGGATACTCCCCTCCTGCGCGCATCCCCCCTTTTCTCGCGCTACGGACGAGTTGCTCGGGTCCCAGCCGCTCACAAATCCCTCCAAGCTAGAATATATACCAAATCAGCTGCGGTGGGATCCTTTCGATCATGATGATCAAGCCGATTTCATCTCCGGCCTCCGTTTAGTTGCCGGCTCCGGCGACCCGACCCTCAAGCAGGGAGTAGGCATGTACATTTTTGCCGCTGGAAAATCGATGGATGAGCGCTCCGCCTTCTACTCAGCCGACGGAGACCTCTTGATTGTAGCCCAAGACGGTGTTCTGGATATCAGGACCGAGCTCGGTTGGCTCCTAGTCCGGCCTATGGAGATATGCGTCATACCGCGAGGCGTCAAGTATCAGGTCCATCTACCATCCGGGCCTGCCCGCGGGTACGCACTCGAACTCTACCAGGGACACTTCTCCTTGCCCGAGCTCGGCCCAATCGGCTCAAATTGCCTGGCGAATGCTCGCGATTTCCAAGCCCCCGTGGCTTGCTTCAGCGAGGACTTCGGGGCTACCGCCTCTGTGGGCTCTAATACTTACACGATCACAGCCAAGTTCAACAATTCGTTTTTCCAGACGAAGCAACCCCACACCCCGTTCGATGTTGTGGCCTGGCACGGAACTTACTACCCGTACAAATATGACCTAGGCAGATTTAACACGATTGGGACCATCTCGTACGATCACCCGGACCCATCCATCTACACCGTCCTCACGGCTCCGTCGGACCACCCCGGTACAGCCGTCGCCGACTTCGTCATCTTCCCGCCGCGTTGGCTGGTGGCCGAGAACACCTTCCGGCCGCCCTGGTACCACCGAAACACCATGTCAGAATTCATGGGTCTCATCGCGGGAGAGTACGACGCAAAGCGGGGAGGGCAGGGCGGTTTCATGCCTGGCGGCGCTAGCCTCCACAACGTCATGAGCGGACATGGACCGGACGCGAAGAGCTTCGAGGGCGCGAGCAACGCCGAGCTCAAGCCGACTCTAGTGGGAACGGGCAGCTGCGCGTTTATGTTCGAGAGCTGCCTGCTGATCGGCGTGACGGAGTGGGGGCTCAAGATGTGCAAGAAAGTCCAGGAGGGGTACAGCGAGGAGACCTGGGGCGGCGTCCAGGTGCATTGGAAAAGGCCCGAGGGCGTGAGGGAGGATAGCCATCTGTTAGTCTGAGAGCCTGAGATGACCGGATATCACCGTGCAAGCCTTCTGAACTCCGAACCCGCTACTCGACTCATGAAAAGGCTAGTAGGTGGAGAATATATGCTGACGATTCGACGCCCGCGGGCAGAGCTTGATGACCTGGAACTAAGCCGACCACATAAAGTTGGGTCGGTTTTATCAATAAGTGTACTGAATTCTATTGATTTATAAAGCTGGTATCATTATTTATCCCAGTGCTTGAGCGTTTTCCTATTGATACTCGACATCTTCGACCTGCGAGAAGGATGCAGGCACAAATGTGGACAACCAAGAACCGAGTGACATATCATAGGCCATAGTCAGGGCAGCACACGGTACACGTGGCTAAAAGAAATATGTGATTGAGTGAAGTATAGACACAGATACTAATACAATAAGTTGATATCGCACATCAAGCAGAAACAAGACGGAAGCGCCCAAAGATATGACCGTATCCTGGAACTCCGATAGCCTGTACATTGAACACGGAACTGAAGGCCGGGGCCCTCGGAAATGAGAATTCACCGGGTGCAACATATTATCTCCTAACTCGAGTGGGCAGCAGCAGGAGTAGGCGGCGCAAGGTTGAGCTCGGGATACTCGGGGAGCTGGCGGCCGCCCTTCTTCTCAGGCGACAAGCGGGAGAGCCAGTGATCTAGGCGCACGAGGTAGGCGAAGCGCACGAAGAGCCGGAGGAGGGTGAGGAACCACCAGCTGCCGGGGCAGAGGATGTGGGGGACGCCGGCGACGATGTTCTGGACGTCGGCGACGTAGGGCTTGACGACGGCGTCGTAGGCGTCGAGGGCGGCGGGGACGGCGGCGGGGTCGCCGCGGTGGCGCGCGATCTCGCCGGCGAGCACGTAGGCGCCGGTGAGGGAGACGGTGGTGCCCATGCCGGAGAGGGGGCTGGCGCAGTGCGCGGCGTCCCCGAGGAGGGCGACGCGGCCGCGCGTCGCGCGGGGCGCGCGCACCTGGCCGATGACCTCGGCGTAGAAGTCGTCCGCGCCGGGCATCTGCGCGAGGAGCTCGTCGACGCACCACCCGGCGCCGCGGAACTGCGCCGCGAACACGTCCTTCTGCGCCGCCGCCGGCTGCCGCTCGATCGCCCGCCGCGTCGCGTCCGCCGCCGTGCGCACCATCAGGTACACCTGCGTTTGCGCGCGGTTGCCCGTGCGCAGCATCACGGCGCGGCCGCCGCCCGGCTGGTAGAAGCGCGCGAGCGCGTCGTCGTCGTCGTCGTCGTCGTCGGCCGCACCGCCACCGCCGCCGCCGAAGCGCGGGAACGACACCCGCGGCACCTGGAAGTACGCCGCGTACACGTGCATCGGCTTGAAGGCGGCGGCGGCGGCCTCCTCGCCGAACAGCATGCGCCGCGTGCGCGACCACTGGCCGTCGGCGCCGACGACGAGGTCGTACCGCCGCGCCGCGCCGTCGGAGAACACGACGTCGACGCCGCCGTCGTCCTGGTCGAGGCGCGCGACGGTCTTGCCGAACTCGTAGTGCACGCCGGGCGGGTAGTAGTGGTCCTCGTCGCCGGCGCCGCCGCCCCCCGGTCCCGATTTCTTGCCCCTCTCCTCCGCGTCGAGCGCCGCCTGCCCCTCGAGGCTCGCATCGTACAGGATCTGCACGAGGTCGCCGCGCATGATCTCGAACTCGGTGGTAAAGGACAGGCTGCCGCTGCTGCTGTCGGCGATGCCGAAGGCGCCGAGCACCCGCCCCGCGCTGTTCACGAACGCGAGCCCGGCCTCCTGCACGCCCTTGGCGCGCACCGCGCCCTCGAGCCCGAGCCGCTTTATGATGGGCACCCCCCACGACCGCAGGTCGAGCTGCAGCCCGTTGTGCCGGATCGTCGGATACCGCTCTATCACCGTAATGCTATGTCCCGGATCCGAACGCCGCAGCATAGTGGCGAATGCCGGACCGCAGATGCCCACGCCGATAACGAGGACCTTGAGCGGCATGGTTGGGTATGTCTAGCCGGCGGAGTATTCGTAACGTAGGCCGTCCTTTTTTTTATTCTCTCCGTCCTCTCTGTTTGTTCGTTGGTGATCTAGCCTGCCTCGTTCGGCGGCCCCTATCTAGGCATGGATCGTACGTCTTCGATACGACTAGGCATAAACAATGGGGGGAAACCTTGGGTAATAGTAATTGCGAGTTGAGTGTATACGGTAGGACAGGTGCACCATCTCCAAATGGGGAGGCGGGCAGTCTTAAATATAAGAAGTCTCAATGGGGTCAGCTTGTGGTGCTTCCGCTACACGAGATGCATAAGGGGTTTAGTAGTAAGGGCAGCATGCGCAGCTTCAAAATGGGCCGCATATGCAGGGATTCTGGGAGGCCTGGAGATCTTATGGCGTGTTATTTTTCTGCGAGGCCCAGAAGCCTAGCTGAAGGAATCGTATAGTTAACGGTGGAGGAGACATGTTTCCATTACAAGGCGAGGTTCGCCAACGAGGTTTCCTCGGATGGAGGTCGAGTTGTCCGTCTTCACCCGAATATTACAAAGCGGTGACACCAGCATCGATCACCAGGTGGCACAGTAGGACCTGAAGGTATTCTTCGATCAGGATCATGTAAACAATCGATATGCCCGCCCCGCCACCGTAGTCGCCCGTACCTCCGAGCCGAGTCCCCGAGTTTTCAAGTCCGGGTCGGGTTGCTCGCTTGAACATCTCCGATAATGCCCTTCGCCTTATGACATGCAGGCAAACTCCCAATTCCTACTATTCCTTGCGTGAGTTCCGAGTCAAAATTCCAGGGCTTTGCTTAATCACGGCCCAGTTGTCCTTCCAAGCGGGTTGGAACCATATCTTAACAAGGGATGAAGGCAACTTAATCCCACCCTACCGTGAGGAGACTACTGTGCCTATAAACCGTATACCAGCTGTAAAGACATGCCACCAGAGGTCGCTAATCCAGAAGCTCCCGTCACCGTCAACTTCGTACTAGGCGTGTCGTCACTATCCCCTCCCCTCCCCTGCGCTTGTTGATGGCTATAGCCCCTTGTTACGGAGATACGCAACGGCAACATGAGCTAATTACCATCACATCCCCGATTCCCTCAGGAACAACTGTCGATCATGAGAGAAAAACTGAAGCGGGCATATGTATTCATCCGTCTAGCCGCTTAGCAGCGCCCCATTCCCTGGTCTAAAATATTATCACTTCTAAATACTGGGTTTGGTTTACCAGCTCATGGCATAGACTTCGGGGCCGAGAACAGCTTAGTGGCCGAGAAGAAGTCAGGTTGCGATATTGACAACAGCCTGCATTAGCCACGGCTTTACCCCTCGGTATTACGACTTTGTTGCCTAGCTGTGGGACGGTACCTGGGTAGGGTATGTCTCGTGCCGATCCGTGAGTCACAGAATCCTCATGATGGCCTCCCCTGCGTGCAGGAGGCCGCGCGTATTCCTTCTTATCAGATCCTCGCGATTCATCTGATAACCCCTCCCCCCCCTGGGGACGGAAGAACTCCTATCCGACCAGAGAGAGAGACGGACATCCTCTTGACCCGATCGCAGTTCAAGCTCATGCCTAGCCGGCTAGTATTAGGGCTGGGACAAATGTAGGAGCTGGGGTGCCTTGGGCGCGACCCGGTTTGGAGGAACGGATAAGCAATCCAACTACCTATGATTGCATGTGAATATTATCCATATCACGTTGTTTACCTGAGGGTGGCCTCGTGTCATGATTCCCCTATCCGGCACCATCTAGCCTCCCATGGCATGCCCATTGTATAGGGGCCGGGGCGCGGCGATCTCGATTACAAGCTGCTCGCACGCCGAGTACATTATACCTATACATACCGAGTCGTAGATTGATTACACTCGAGACGGCTCTCTGAGGATATTTGTGTCGCAGAACGGCACATGCTCACTCGATTCGAACCCAGTCGCAGTAGTAATCTTCAAGCCGCGATGTAATAACAGATTGCTTGTCTAGCAAGCTTAGCCAGCGCAGGATCCTATCGCAGCTCAAACCATCCAAACCTAGGATCCCGTACGTTAATACACGTTGCTCCCTAGCGATATCCGGGAGGCAGCGGCACTCTCGAATCGTCACTTAATATTGGCCCATCAATCATCAATTTACATTAGGTATTACACTAGTACTAGGAGCACGATTCTCTCATTTCCCACCGTAACATCTACTCGCCTTTTCGCAAAACCAAACAACGAAAACGCCGTGCCGACACCGACCGCGCAGCTCCCTTGCTAAGACCGCTCTAGGCCACCTCCTCGCATGGGCCAAGGGGCCGCCAGCAGGGCGGGACCTACCTATCCCCCGTCTGTGTGCTGGCTGCGAGCGAGCCCACCCGCCGGTCTTCCGCGGGCGAGAAGCACACGCATGTGCCACGACCCCCCGGGGCGCCAGTGACAGGCCAGAACCGCGGGCGCGGCGGCTGATTGGCGAAGCCGGACGCGGCCGCGAGCCTCTCACCACCCCCAGCGTCTTGTGTGTCGAGGCCCGGCGGGGCGGACCAGCTGATCCCACGTGTTACGGGATGCAGTTGGCCTGCGCGCGCCCCCAGCACGCTACGTGGCACAGCAGCGGGTGTGCAGACACGGCCTGCCAATGGCTCGGTGAGCGTCGAGGTTTGCGTCTTGATTCGAGAATGCGAGCGTCCGCGCTGGGTCGGATCACAGTGGTGCGAGAGTTGGTTACCTGTGGTCCTGAAGCCGTGTGCCCGCACGCTGTTGAGTTAGGAAGAAACCCCCCCCCCCCCCCGGAACTAGGCGCCAGTATGGGTGTCTTACGTTTTGTCCTCGAGTCCGAGCTTCATCCCCGCGGGATCGTAGGTAGTTCACGGTTATCCGCGAGATTGCGAGCGTGAAACTTGAGTTGCAAATATTCCTTTTGTCTGTTCCGAGTGTATCCCTCGGAACGAGAATAAAACTACGCCCAAAAACTAGGCTCAATTTGCCTCCGGGCCCGTTCATTCATCCATCCCAATGCGTAGCACTAGACATATAATAATACACAGAAATCAAACGTGGAGGCGGCCCTTGAATGTCAGGCCGAGCCTCTGCTCCGTAATCTTGTAGACGTCGGGGAACCAGTCGCTCAGGGCGTCGACCCCGCGGCGCTGGACCAGGGCCGCGAGCGCGCGGGCGCACATCCAGCACAGGACCATGCCGTGGCCCTGGAAGCTGGCCGCGACCCAGAGGCCCTTCTCGCCGGGGACCTCGCCGACGAAGGGCAGGCCGTCGGGGCTGTAGCCCATGATGCCGGTCCAGGCGCGGCGCACGCGGCCGTCGGCGTGGTCGGCGCCCCAGCGGTCGCCGAAGTACCGCGGCAGGCTGTTGTACAGCGCCCGCACGATGATGTCGTCGAACTCGGTGTCGTCCGTCGTCCCGAACTCCGACGCCCCCTCCGCCGCGCCCCGCACCAGCGCCCCGCCGATCACCACGTCCCCCGCCCCCGGCGCCCCCCGCCCCGGCCGCCGCTGGATCAGGTAGTCGTACCCCCCCGCGTACACGAAGCTGTACGTCGTCGGCAGCCCCCCCGCCGGCAGGCCCTGCCCCGGCCGCTGCGCCGTCACGTGCCCCCGCAGCGGCACGATCACGCCCTGGAACCGCTTCCACAGGTGCGCCGTGTACCCGTTCGTCGCGAGGATGACCTTCTGCGCCCTGATCGGGCCGCGCGGGGTCTCGACCTTCCAGCCGCCGCCGGCCAGCTTCTCGAGCCGCAGCGCCGGCGTGTTGGTCTGCAGGTTGAGCTTCTTGTCCAGGCACAGCTTGAGCACGCCGACGGTGAACTTGTACGCGCTGATGCTGCCCGCCTCGTACGAGATGGCGCCGCACACGCCTTCGTCTCCGCCCCGGCCGCAGAAGAACTTCTCTCGGACCTCGGCCGCGCTGTGGATCGTGTACTTGGCCGCGTCGTCGTCCGGCATGGCCGCCTGCATCGCCTGGACCGCGCGCTGGTCCGCCTCCCACTGCGCCGCGTCGTACACGATGTCCACGGTGCCGCACGGGTTGCTGTCGCACTGGATCCCGTGCTCCTTGGCGAAGGCGTGGACGGCGCGGATGTTGGCGTGCTCCAGGCGGGCGATCTTCACCGCCGTGGCCGTGCCGTACTCTCGCTCGTGATCGAGGAACGAGCGATAGGATGCTGCTTTGGTGTGGCCCCCTACCAGATAATAGTGATGAGCGTCAAGTACAACACACATGTAGTAGGGATTGAGGATAAAAGCTACCATTCCGTCCGGTGGCGCCGGAGCAGGCTAGCCGAGCCTCCAGCATGACGATGTCGCGAGCGCCATTGCTCAGCAGGTTGAAAGCCACTGCGGCGCCGGTAATCCCGCTGCCGATGATGACGGTGTCTGCCTTTTCCGGCAGCGAGGTGGTCGACTGCAGGTCGGCAATCTCGTCTGGCTCAAGCTGCCAGTAGCTCTGCGTGGGATTTCCCCTGGGCAGAGTAACGGGAATTGCGGCTCGCTGGTCCATTGCCTTCGTAGGGATAGGGGTATGATTATTGCAAATTGGCGTTCAAAGCAGATACGCACGTAGCTCAGCAGCAAGTCTGTTCTATGGCGCGCCCGACGACTGGTACGATATATATTAGGTGGTGATCTTGATCTCGAGGAGTGGAACCCGGCAATATCCAAGCTGAGGGCTGGTATATCCGCATAGCCAGGCCGGTTGGGACACTATCGTCTTGACTTGCCAGCAAATAGTAAACACGTCTATACGCTGTTCCAATTATGAGACGCTGCGATGATGCAGCCGTGCCTTATATCGAGATCTAATCACGCTGGCTTGGGCCCGATCAGGAGAGTTGCAGATACGAGGGATGACTCGACCACTTAAGGCCGCGCACGATTCGCCCAGAAGACAGCTGATATTTAGCTTTGTCGAGTTGGTCGCGGAGCCGGCAAGGGGACGGTGCACAAACAGCGCATTTTCCTGTAGCACTGTGTGGCTGAGCACCGTGACTGGCAATGGCGGCATTGGGACCAGGTTTAGATGTCCGCGGCATCTGGGGATGTTCGTCATATACCTCTCCCATAACTCGGTTCCAAGATCATTGCCGACTGGAATAAGGGCATATCGGGCTTACTACTTAAGCCAGAGCACGGAGCCAGAGCTGGTGTTGCCTAGAACTGCTAACAACTCCTATGTAGCATCCGCGTGTCTATCCGGTTATAGGATAATACGGTTGATAATCCAGATTCGATCATGGCAATGCTCCATGTCTATTAGTTCCAGTATCATAATGCCCCCCCGGTTCTGTCTCGAAGTAGATTCCAACATAATACCTTTGTATTGCAATATATATGCGTAATATGTATATGCAATTATACGGCGAACATGACGGGATATTACTATACACGTTCTACTACTACGCCCGGTTCTGTTGTACCTAGTTATAGCTTCAAAATCGAAGTAAAGTCCAGTCTGCCGGAAGCAAGAGGACCAAAAACAAGCCTCAACGTAATTACTAATCGCGAATCACCACATGCACATGTCCTAAAAAGGCTGCACGCGTCAGCGTTGTTGGTTTCCAATTTCCTCCATTGTATTCATACTAAACCTTTTTTTCCTCCCGCGAATCTTTTGTCTTGTCGCGTTTCCGAATCCGAGTAGACATAAAAAGCCACCCTTACCTTAGCTACATACACTCGAACACGCTGATGGCTACATAGCAGATGTTTTTTTTTTCTTTCTCTTTTTTAGGTTTCGACAAGAGGCACCGGGGTTCCATCGTGTCAAACCCATCCCGGACACTCGTGCACTCTTGGCCCTCAACGCCGATAATGGCGTGGGAAAGGCACCGCCGTACCTCGTTCAAGGCCGAAGAAAACGAAAACACTGCCAAGATGACCTGCCGCACGTCTACTGCCAACCGGCCTGACGTATCCGGTGGCTCTTACTTCGGCCCCTGAGCCTGCTCGCCTCCTGCTAGCAGACCCGCGCTCGCAGCGCTCTCACCCACTCTAACCTCATCTTCGGGCACGCCGGCCGCAATACTGCCGCTGATGCTCAAGTTGCTCGTGGCCCGGTCCATAGCTCTCCGCTCGCCTCTCCGGTCTCCGGCAATGCTTGTGCCGCCCCCGATGGTACCGCCAACCCCGGTTGCGCCGCTCACGCTCATGCTCGCTGTCGTGCTAGTGCTCCCGCTCCGGTCTCTTCCGCCGCTAGCGCGGCTGGCGTCGCTCTGTCGACGATCGCGCAGTGCCCTTTCTAGCTCTTTGATGCGTCTCTTGAGCACCTCGTTCTCACGCTTGGCCGTCTCCAACTCGTGCCGGTAGTGAGCCGTCTCTTCGTAGCGCAAAGTTGCTGGCATGAGCCCAGGCGAGAGCTCGGATCCGGGTGTGGCCGCTACGCTGGTGCTAGACGAGATAGAACTGCGCGGGAAATAGCTCGACCCGTTGTCGTGAGGAAAGCCGTGCGACGGAGTATACGAAGACCCGAAACTCGTGGAGATGTGGTAGGGGTGCGGCGAGTGGTTCCGACTTCCGCTCCGGCGCGACGCCGCACTGTTCTGCCTGCTCATCCCGGGTGCGCCTCGGGGATTTCTGGCTGCCTCGAGGACCGAAGCAGCACTTCCAGAGTGGGGTTGGGGAATTGGTATCGGTGCGGGCGTAGAGCCTTGGGTAGCCCCGGCAGATTGGTTCAAGCTGCGCGTACTTGTACTCGAGCTGGTCCGGTGGTGTCGACGATCAGCACTCGTTGTTGGGATAGGGAATCCTGGGCCGGAAAGGAGATGAGTGTCGGTGAACGACGACGGGTGGGTCTGATCGGCGGAGGTGGACGCGCTGGTCGACGAGGCATTGGAGACCACTGAGGAGTTCTGCGCGGCTCGAAGTATGGTCAAATCGCGGGTCAGGCGGTTTACCTAGTGCCCACCACGTTAGAGAGAGCCGTGACTACAATATCGGGGCATGCCGAAGGCCATACCAATAACTCCTGCTCCTGCTCTAACTGAGAATGCAGCTCCGCAGCCGTCAACGGACGCGGGTGTCGTAAGGGTCCTGGGCCGGCACCAACGCCAGTGTTATCCTGGCCCGGAGCTGAAGGCGGGTGCATCAGGGGAACTCCCGATAGGGGCGGTGACGGGAGCGAAGAACCCGAGGACGCCCGGTGAAAAGCCTGCTGATTCGAAGGCAAAATGTTCAGCGAAGGCGAGATGGGTGCTGGAGCAGTAGACGAGGTGTACGAGCGACGATTCTGGTTGGAGGATGAGGCCTGGCGGGACGCAGCCATGGCACGGGGAGAGGGCAGGATGGAGTTGAGGTCGGGCATGTTTGCCGGGATAATCTTGGGCGCAAGCGGCGTTGTCGTCTCTGGACTGTGTGGTTGGCGCTCAGCAACGAGGAAACGAGTCTGGTCGGTTATGAGGACACCCTAACAGGCAAGATCAGAGAGCGATACGAGGGCCCGGAGCAACGAAGTAGTGGCAGCTCATGGTCTTATTCTCTTACGGTCAGAAAAATGCTGAGAGGGGATTTGTTGTTTGTTTGGGCTATCTGGGTGAAGTACCCAGGGCGGTCGCGTTAAGAGGTCAAGAGGTCGCCAGTTTGGCCCGCCCTTGTCGGAAAGGTCCCGGTCGTCAGCACCATACACATACACGTTCAGGTACAGGTAGGTACCTACTGCTGTCCTGACGACAGGGGAGATGAGGTAGCTGCTAGGTACCTCTGTACCTAGGGCAGAAGCATCAACCTCTCCGGGTCAAAGCAGGTACCTAAAGCACTGAGGGGCCTGCCTCTTAGCAGAGCCTGGAGAGGTGCCTAACCTGCCTACCTAGAGGTACCTATCAATGCTTGGAGTTGCACCAGGAGGTGGGTGGATGCATGGAGGGTGGCTGGAGCTAGGTACACTCGGTACCTAGGTACGTATTCGAGCTACCTCCCGTTGACTCATCCAAGCCCCACCTAAGCTTCATTGACCGCAAGCACTCTCATGGCTTAGGTCTTAGGTACCTACCTCCTACGTGCGTGCCTGAGGCGCCCAGTTCCCCCATACATTTGTGGCTGAAGCACATCTCGGCCCAGAAGCTCCGGCGGCGGTGGCTTTTGCGATAAGCGATAAGAGCAACTGGGTATGAAGCCATGACGTATGCGCATCTACACGGCATTGCAATACGGGATCATGACGGCATCGACGATATCTCTGATGTCAGAGCGGCTTTGGCAAAGCGTTTACACCGGATATCTTGGTCTAGATTGGCTTCTGAGCAAAATATACGATCACTGATCACCGATCTCTCTTAGTCTTGTAAGGGTCCAAGGGTCTATTTAAATCCTGGCAGAGCATGTCGTAATTCGTCTCGATCGCACTGCCATTAATCCACCTCTACACATCGACCGAGATTTGTCCACCGAAGAGCGTGCACTCCTCAGTAAGACTCAGATCGAGAAACCCTACGGTCTAACCCAAGCGCATCCCTAAGACAGAATCACACAAGTATCAGCATGTCGTCCGCCAGTCCAAACGAGGGCCGTCAATCACCGCCTCCGGAGCGCCAGAGCGGCCCCCAACTCAAGGATGTGCCCGCCTCCGGCCAGGGAACGGACGAGGCGCCCAACAAGAAGGAGAAGTTGCAGAATCAGCTCAATGTTAGTGGTCTAGACCGTTTACTCCCTTGCTCCCCTTTGTGCCCCCTGCCCTCGGCCCGCCTCCGCCAGAATTCTAAGACATGGCAAGATAAGAAAATGGCCAAACGAAGATTCAAACTAACAGCGGTTATGAACTGCAGAACTTATCCTCAAATCCCAAGGGCCCCCTCGAGGACGCAGTGAAAGAGAAATTTACCAAGGGGGCGAAGCCGTCGTCCTGAATGGATAAGGAGGTTGTCATTTCAACCCCTTGAGGGTGCTTGTCCTCAGGTTCAGTACTACGCTACCTACATAAAATGACAAAATACAGTAGGGAGTCTGGGAGGGGTTTTAGTGTGTCTCAACGTGACAGAATTTGTAGTTGCTTAAACCACGCGTCATACGATCCGAATGGGTTGAGGCGGGGCTGCTAATAAAATTTGACACATTGCTGGCAGATATTGTGGCAATAGTGTTGTTCAGTTCGCTATGCCTTTTTCCGTGATATATGAGGGAAGGAAACTCGACAGGGATCATAGCATAGGAAGCTATCGTGATATCAAGTGCTAGCAGTTAGGATTCGAAGACCAATACAGTTACATTATTATCTACCGGCGAACTCTCCGTACAAGTAGACAGCAGGAAGGACACGCATGTGTAAGCTATCAAGATAATAGGTACCCTTGTCACCCATTGGATAGCGAAGCCGGCTCACGTAAAGGCACGGAAATTCCCATATCGAGCAGATCATCGCAATTCCTAGCTCATCAAACTATCCACGCCATTCTTCTCCTTATGCCTTCTCATCTCCGGGTGCTTTCGGGGGGGCGGCCGTGGTGGTGCTTGGCGGAGCAGATCCCTCGGTACCCGCTTTAGGGCCGGGGACGGGAGCTGCAGCTAGATGGCGCACGTCAGCAACGGATCGAATCCTCGGCGGTCATCGTCGGTAGGTAGGTAAGATCGGGACTTACTAGGATCGGCCGTAGCGCTAGCGGTGGCAGCGCCGGCGGCCGGCTGAGCGGGCTTTTCCGGTTCCTTGCCGAAGACCCTTTCGAGTCCCGAAGCCTTGTATGCGCTACCGCCGTGCTCCTCTTTCTTGAGATCAGCCAGGCGACGGGCTTCGGCGTGGATGTCGTGCACCTGGCGCTGGCCGTCGGTGTAGAACTGGACCAGCTTCTTTCCGGTGGGTGAAGTGGTGGCCCGCTCGAAGTACGAGCTAAGGCCGTGGAATATGCTGTTGGCCCGATGGCTGATGCCGTAGGACTGGTCAGTCGCCTTGGCACGCTCGGTGGCGTGGTACTTCTGATCGAGGTTGATCAGGGTGTTCATGAAGCGGTTAGTGACGCCATGCTTGTGGTCCAGCTCGATCGCACGCTGGAGGGCGGCATCGCCGACGACGTATCCGTGGGCGAGGTACTCGGCAAGGATGCGGCTTCGTGGCTTCTCCTCCTGCGTGATCTCGTCGGTGGCGCGGTCGGCGTGGATTGCGTGGGGCGTGCCGTCGTCGGACTTGCCGTCGGCGGGAGCGACGGAAATCTGGCTGCCCTTGAGTTGGGTGTTGTTCAGGAGCTGGGCCGTCTTGGCGGCAGTCTCCTTCTCGAACGTGACGCTGGCATCCTTGGTATTGCCCTCGCCCGGGGTGACCTTGATATCGGTGATCTTGCCGCTATCACGAAGATCCAGGCGTTAGTTCGACGTGCTCGCGTCGCATTGGGAGGTCGGTAAGCCGGGGACGTGGAGCGAGCAGACTTACCAGAAGCTGAAGAAGTCCTGAACTTCCCTGTCGTCAGCCTCGGCATTGATGTTCTTGACTAGAACGGTCAGATTGGAAGCCATGTTGATAATGGGCAAACACGCGATCGGCCGAGGGCAAAATGGGCGGAGGTGGGGGGTTCGTTAGTAGCGGATGGCTGCGTCGAGATTGTAGATAGGCGATTTCCGGTCAGGTTGGCGCAAACGAGGACAGAATCGCAAAGAGTATCGAGGAGATAAGTGAGGGGTGAGGGTCGAGGGAGGTAGCGTGCAGCGGGGGTGGGCAAAACAATGGAATTAAAGCGAGAAATTGTCATGGGGTCGAGGGCCAAGCTAAAGACAGGTAGGTACCTATACCTCAGTATTCTTGCCTGCCTGCCTATACAGGTACCCAGGTAGGTATGGGAGGCCTGAGCGGGAATGCTCAAGAACTCTTCACATCCGTCACATGGGAGTCGCAAGTAGGTACCTCCTTCAGGCAAAGTGTTACCGCGTCGTCTGCGGGTGAGGGGAAACGAGGGGTAACACCACACGTCATTCCACGTTGTCGTGACTATCCCTGGGCACCGCCGACTGTGGCTGAGGACGCGGCCATTGGCGGCTTGATTAGGTGCGTCATAGGTAGCTCGGCCGTTTATGTGAAAGTACCTTCCCCTGCTTGCAGTAGTAGATGAGGTACCTCCTACCTGTCTGCAGGGTACCTTATTTTCCTAATCGCATTATGCAAACGTGCTATGCAAGCTGTGGTGGTCCTCGTCAGCCACCTTGCATTACGCGCTCATACCAGCTGCGTCCTACCCTCATATTGTCCCCCGTATACTGGCCTCGGTAACAACGTTGTCGACACGCTAGAACTGAACGATTAACATCGACGATCTTCCATCTCCCGCAGAATCTTCTCGTAACGCCCCAGGCGCCCCAATGGTAACATCTAGACTCCTCGTCATATGCTACCTAAATGTCTTACACGTCTACGCACGTGGGAATAGATCAGGCTCAATTTCCATGGGGATGACCTCAATCCGTGCTGGCTCTGCCCCTACCTCTACTAAAGGTATCGTTGCTGGTAGTAAAGGCGCGGTTATAGGTAAAGCCCAGGAGAGAGAGGAACATAAGCCAAGCCCACACTAACGACCGCAACGCCAGACCCAGCCTAACAACAATATGGTTAACAAATTGACGACAACAGTGCCCGGGGTTGAGTATCTACAATCTACGAGTCAACTCGTGTCAGTTATCTATCTGATATCGGTATAGCTTAAGGCGATTCAACGCAAACCAAAAGCGGGGAGACGTCGCCAATATTCTCAGCGAATGGCCAAGTATGATGAGTCCGAATTAGGAGGCACGACTAACCATATCAGCCTTTAACGAGGATAGAAGACGCGTCTGGCGGGAGATCTTAGCACGATAAGGGTGGTTTTAAGTCATAATAGTCTTCAGTTAGTAAGAACAGCGCCATAAAGAAAACACCGACGATAAGTGTCACACAGAGGTATCTCTCCCGGCAGAGCTAATGAGCACGAGTGCTGAAGCCCCCGCAGCTGCTTCTGAGATGTCGAGGTCAGATACTCGAACACTACAAAGGTATCGCTCTCTCGAGCTGATTTCTAACCTAGGCAGTAATAATGATAGGTAGCTTCAGCGCGAACGTCAGTCTAATATTATGCCTAACGTCACTGTGTTAGGGTTAGAAAGCTCCCATTAGCAGCTCCAACGATGCCCCCTATAAGTGCGACAGCCGCAACTAAGGCAGGGCGATGATTTCTTTTCCCTTCTCTATGGAGTATGATACTCCTATAAGCGCAACTCGTTACGAAGCGCAAGGGCGGTGCCCAACCCGCAGCACACCCGGGAACTTAGCAGCAACGCATGTATCGAAAAAGGTGCTGCCCCGAAACGGCAGACTAGACGGCAGAATAAACGAAGCCAAAGAGAAATCTCCGCTTTCGACCATATACATCGCCCAACCAGTCCGGTAATAAGACAATAGTGTCTATGAAAAACTGCTATCCGAACAGGCTCCGAACCAGGTCCCCTGCGCTACCAACCCCGAAACTACACCCTAATATCTCGCCGATAATGGTATACGCCTGACCGGTACCTGGCTCTCTGGTGGCGTTAACGAGAGTTAAATATAATTCCCAACTCTTATTTCAACTCACTGGCGCACAGCTGAGCCATGCAAACAGACACGACCTATTGAGCTAGTCCAGCCGCTGGAGCGTAATCTCGCAGCCCTCGTGATCCTGGATAAAATTTCGATCCCCGAGCCCGCAGAGGACATTGCTTTGTTGCGTTAAGTCTGCTTAGGACCAGTTATACCGCTAGCATGTCAGAATGGGGATGCATTCATGAGTATGTTGGGCTAAATTAAAGTATAGAAGCCTTAACCTTCTTCTTTTCGTAAAAGGGAATTACGTCCCGTCTTAATATCCGTACTTCGGGGTGTTTTATGAGGAACCGGTCTTGAGGCCAAAGGTTGTTAATCATTTTTACATGCCTTAACATACTTTAGCGCTTAACATTAGTCCTTGCAATGACCTCCTTCGTCTTCTCTTTCGGGGATACGTGGCCCCCTACGTTATATTAACGTGGCAGGCAAGTTCGAATCCAACTTACTAACATGTGATACCGCTAACTACTAGCCATCAGCGACCCTCTCTACATACCTATAGGGCTAGGTCTGGATATATCCGCGAGTAGCTTGTCGGTTAGTCTTCTCACCGAACTTGAATTCTATGAAGGGGATTTCCTTCATAAAAGTGCTATATCTCACCAAGAGCGATCGTCCGGACGCCTTGCAGCCCTAGCGCTGTCCTAGGTCTATATTAAGCTCTATCATAGGATAGTTTGAGCAGCAATTCCGAGACGGGCAGGCGAAGGCGGAGGATCAGTCTCGTGGTCGGTCCTGCAGACACGTATCTGTTCACCGGATCGGCTCCAACATTAAGATATCCGCGATTTTCAACTCAAGGTAACAAAACGCATGACCACCGATAGGGCTCATGGAGAGTCTCTACCAGTCTACGAAGAGAACTGGTCGCTAGCAAGGTGTGAGAGGCTTAGTTGCTAGTTTAAACTTGGCGAGCCTCCTTGTCAAGCGAGGTCTCGAATTCCGATTGGCCCTTGACGCGGTTCGGAGTCCGAATATGGCAATATCCAGTCTTCAACTAAGTCCCCATGTGTCTACGCATCCTAACTGAGCCTTGACAACGAGAGTCCATGCCTGCCCAGATCTGACCAAACAATTCGTAATATCTACTATAACTACGAATATGCCCTAACTCGAGAGGAAAATTCCCACCCATATATGTCAGAAGGTACGAATGGTCCTGCTCCTGACATACAACTCGTGAGGTGCATTTAGGGGACTGCGAGGAGCAAGCCATACTGTCTGTAAGTACAGGTGGCTGTGTCATGAAAGCATACGTTGAGGGGACTAGAGCATAGGAAGAAATCATAGGTTTGCGCCCACGATTAGGGAAAGCTCAAGCAATGCAGCCTTTTCGAGTGCATTGCAGACTTCCATCTGTGACGTGCTACCAGCACAACTTGTAATCCCAAGGGGATGATAATTGATAAATCATGTTGCTCCTACGGTTGAACATCAGCAAACTGACCGGTTTTTCCCGCCGAAGTATCTTGATGTCACCAGCCCTACGCTACTGAACTTCATCTCCTATTACAATATAGTAATACCGTCCGGTTCAGATATCTAGGGAACCAGCCGGCTGCTTGACTCCAACTCCATTACGAAGCCTCGCGCCTAAGTTCACAAGCCGAAACAAAGCAAGAATCAAATATGATGGCGATCCTAGCCCCTCTTAACATGGTACAGAGGGAAAGGAGTCCCAATGATTCACCGCCGCATTAAATATCGCTATTAGCGAGACCGCTTTCGACGAGTCCCTTCCTCCGCAACGAGTCGGCCAGCATCATCTTCCACCTGGAGAATAAAGTCCAGGGGAACAGATCTCTAGATCCACCACAGATGCTCAATAAACCGGAAAGCACCGACCGGCGATGCAGTGTGTGCATATAGCGCGATATAATATTCAAGGAAACAAAAGCCACGCGCTGCTATTGCGGGTGTTACTAGCAGTCCCGGTACTGCTATTGGGGAGCCATGTCGTTATTTGTGCCTCGTGATGCCAGGTCCCTTGACGGCGACAGTGTTGGACTCCAGGACGCCTCATACCGTTTCCATAATAAGAGGGACGGCGGCTGTTGCGTCGGGAGGCCATACGCTAAGACTAAGATCCTTCATAGTTTATGGTGACCCTCAAACGAGTATAAGATAGAAATTAGCAGGAGTTAAGGTTGAGCAAGCTGCTAACATAGGCATCGTACGATATATAACCCCTATTTTCTACATCTACGAAACCAACTGAACCGAACGCATACGCTTGAGAAGGATGAAGAGGGTATCTCAAGTCAGGCAAGCGCACACACAGCATTCGTGCCATCTGCCAAGCTCTTTCTTGAACTTGGTACATTGCGTTTGACCCTAGTATTGCGCCGATGCATCTAATCGAATACCACTGGACCTTATGACAACTTAGATATGTCTTACTATAACCGAACTACATTATAACCATAGCCTACGCGTTACAGCCAGACAAGGCGGTGACCGTAGAGAAACAATTCGCATGAGTTTCCTCTCTGCCTGTCAACACTCTCCTTCTCAATCACACTGGTGGGTGCAAGTTACGGGCATGTCGCCTTTGACTACCCTTACATGGGACACCAGGAGCTCTGAGGAGTAAACCCGTATATAGAATGGTCGAGGAACTAGTAGTTTTGAAATTACCTACGTCCTATTACCGACTTCGACCCTGCAGTAGTGAATGAGTAAATATCATCCCACCCAACTATGCCAGGGAGAAGAAAGGATTAAACGAGTGGATCGTGTAGAGACAACAAACGCTAAGAAGAGCTCAACTATTCCTCACCGATATCCTACAACAGATAGGTTTCCCACAGGGCCGTGTCCCCGTCGAAAAGACACAGACGTTGAGCATCTAGGCCCAGAGCAGACGCCACCAGCCTTCAGACATATCTGACTCTGCGCTGACGACTCATCGGGTCCCAACAAAAAGCCATGAGTAAACAACAAAAAACATCAAGGCCTTCTATCGCGCTAACTTGACAGCTACCAGATCCAGCTGTGACACAGACATCAAGGAAGGGAGGGAACGCCGGGTGCAAAAGAAAAAAAAAAGAAATTGCGCCCAGGCAAAATGAGACCCTGCCGCGTCAATCGAAGGGCCGATCAGCATCGCCTCCAGCGTCGTCCCTCCCTTCTGACTCACTCACTTCACTTGCTCGCTCACCAAGACAGAGGGACGTTGGGATTCGCAGACGGGACGAAAGAATCGCCAAGGCGAGAGAGAATGGCTCCTTGGCACGGCGGAAGGACAAGCGACTTCGATTGAGGCCTCCAAGCGGCTGCCGGCCTTCCTTTCTCACGCTTCCCTTCCTCCTCCTATTGCCCCATTCGGGAATAGGGGAATGCGCAGGGCAGAGCAGTACGTTTCGTTCCAAGTATCCTAGGGGGGGTTCACCCAGCGGTCGCTTGCGAGCGGGCCACGCCTAGGACAACAGTACGGCGCGGCGCAGCACGGCAGATCACGTAGTTATGTCTGCCTCCGCGCGGGTGGCGGTAGGGCCGCCCCAGGCATCGAAGCGTCGTCACTTGTCGTCGGCGGCCATTCGGGGGCGGGCGGTCGGTCGCCTCAGACGGTGGTCACTTGACCTGGGACCCCAAACCCATCATCTATCGCCATCGACACCCGAGGGTCGATAGAACCTGGCCTGCCCCCGCGCCCCCCAGAGCACACGCACGCACGCGTGCACAGCCACCCCCCCCCCTCGGTAAGCACTTTGATTTCGACCGAAATCCAGAGATTAGCGTAAGGCGAGGGGCGGGATGCGGTAAGCGACCTCGGCGCGGCGGCACTTGGTCGACCCCCGTCGGGTTAGTAGGCAAGCCCGCAGCCAGTCGGACAATAAGTCAGTCAGTCAGGTGTGATACATACCTAGGCCGGCGCGTAAGTCTAGAGGATGAGACGGGCGGATGCCGGGCGTGATGATGATGATAGGGAAAGCAACGCGGGTTGGTCAGTTGGCACGAAGGAAGTCAGTCAGTCAGTCCAACCCAGTCATCCCAGCCCGATCTATTAGCTACGGATACCGAAGAGACTGACTGACTGGACTGGACTGGGTTTGGCTGGCCGGGGGGCCGGGAGCCGCGGGCCACGGCCGGCCTGTATCTGTGTCTCTCTCAGGTGACTCATTTAGGCAGTGCGTCATCGGCATGGATGGGAAAATCGTGGGAAAAGGGCGGTCGCACAGAGATGAGCAAGGATTCCGCTTGCTTCGTTGCCGGCGACCAGTAGTTGTCAATTGAGCCGCGTGTCTTTGTTTTTTTCTCCTTTATTCCTTTCGCTTTTCGTGTTTTGCACGTGGCAATAAATCGTGTTTGGGAAGAAGGAGGCGAGACGAGTGGCGAATGAATGGTGAGCCAGATCCCACAGTATGATCGGTAAGTCATCTAGCAATGCGACAGTAGGGGGCCGACGAGTGGCCGGTGGTGATGGTGGTGTGTCCTGATTTGTATTACGGCGGCGACGAGATTGCCCTGCGCCAGCCTAGCAAGATATGGCGAGGCGGTTCGAGGTGAGCGCATTTGGTTGCTTTACAGAGGATCCGGGAGGTCGGGAGCCCGGGAAGGGGAGGCGATAGGGATGAGATGGAGGCAGAGAGAATGCAGCGTGTGTTAGAGTGGTGGTGGTGAGTCGGGCTAGGCTGACGCGTGTTGACGCACACCAGAAGGAGGAATGGATGGCGAAGAGACGCCGAATAAATCAAACCCATACAATAATAAATATAACCGATAATATGCGTGCATTTATATGAATATATATGTATATATATGTACCTATATAGATAGATGAAATTGTAAAGTTTATATAGGATGAATCACAGGTGATATAATCCAAAAAAAAAAATACCTCCCTGCTAATAACAATATTAATAAAGCAGGTCGCTAATACTAGCTGGAACAACCTCGCCATCGATCCCGTCTTACCCGCCCGCTTGTCTTATTCGAGGGAAGTCAATCATGGAGGCAAAGCGAGGCCAGGATCGATGGTGCGTGATACACGAGACAGACACAGACACGGAGAGAAGCGCAGAGAAGCGCAGAGAGAGGGAGAGAGAAATCTGCGCACCCCGAGAGATCCGGATCGATGTCTACCCGGACGGGCCACAGCCACCGTCCGTTTCGACGGCCGTCGTGGCGCAAGGAGGCCTACCCAAGTATTTAGCAGAAAATACCTACCTAGCACGTAGCACCGGCGCAGCGGTCGCGGGTAATACCAGGCGGCAGTTGTCGCAGCCGTAAAATAAATAAAAAAAGATAACAATAATACCGGCGAGTAAGACGGCTCGACGGTCTATTTGCATTCTGCATGCCTGCCTACGCAGCCTACCTACCTCGCCCACGCACCACCTGCCTACCGCGAGGCTGTCTGTCCCGAGCCAACTCGCCCGCCGCCAAGTGCGCGCGCAAGGCGAGAGGCGAGGCGAGGCGAGGCGAGGCAAGGCCAACTCGCAAGCTCGCGAGGGGCGAATCCTTCGCGGCGCCGCGCGCGTCTCTCCTCCCCACCGCCCGACAACACACTCCAGCACAGCGCAGCGCTCTCTCTAGGTACGTGTAGGTATCTCTCTCCCTTCCCCCGGGTTCGGCGGATCCAAAACACACCCCGTCGGCTACAGCACACACATGCACTACCTACGTGCCCATACTACGCAGTAGGTACCTATGTCTACGCACACGCACCTACCTGCAACCCCCACTCCGCCCCTACCGCCGCCGCCGCCGCCGCCGCCCTCGACCGTCGTCACCGTAGTTTCGTCGTCCTCGTGACGAAGCGCGCGCGGCGCCTCGCGTGCGGCGGTGGGGGGGGGCGGGCGAGCAGGAGGAGGAGGAGGAGGAGGAGCCCAGCGCTGCTCCTTAGTGGGCGGGCGGGCGGGCGGGTTCCCCTTATCGCTCGCTCTGGCTCGCGCCTCCACCTCAGCCAGCCAGCGGTGCTCAAGCACGCGCGCCAGCGAATCGACCGAGCGAGCGTGTGTGCGCGGGCGCGGCGGGTCACCGCCTACGGCCGATCGGACACGGCGGGGCGAGGAGAGGGAGAGGTAGGTAGGCCGGGGAGTAGAGAGGCGGGGAGAGGGAAGTGCGCGTGTGACGAGATGTGAAACAGACTCGGATGGGGGCAATTATGGGCTGGGCCCGGCGGGACGAGGGAAGGCGAGGGCGTTGCGATGGCGGGAGAGATAGGTAGAGTAAGGATGCGCTGAGAGTCCCCGCGGGGAGCGAATCGTTGGCCGCGGCCGCCCGCTATGACGGGTGGATGGCGCCCGGGCTTGGGATCGCCATTGGGTTGGGCTGGCTTGTCGGCGCCGCACGGATGGATATATGAGTAGGTAGGTAGGCATGTATCGTGAGGTATCCTAGGACTCGAAATTGTATACGGGTTGCTGCATGTGTCGGGAGAGGATCGATGACGAGTTTTTTTGGGGGTTTATTTCTTCCTATTTTATCTCCCCCCCTTTTTTCTTAGTCTCCTGGATTTATCATTATTCTAGTTATTATTTCGTAAAGTTTCTTCCCCTGTTGAGCGCCAACAGGAACAACCGTAACTACGAACACGCTATCCGGACTTACGGGGTGCCAGCCAGCCAGCCGCCGCTGGCGGATGGAGTCGAGATGGATCCGGATAGAGGCGTGCGGCTATCGACCTCGGCTACGCAGGGCAGGCACGCATAGGCATCGTATGTAGTTGGTATGTAGGGTAATTCGAGGCGAGGGAATACTCGGACACACGCATATTGCAACGATTAGGCGCTCCGTGGCTTTCGGCGTGGCCCCAGCACGTTCGTTGTGAGTATACCTACCGACATTCACAGAGAGAGAAATCAATCCGGTCGCCAACAGAAAATGGTGGAGAGTGAGAGGAAGAGAGGGGCGTGCCCGCGGCGTTGCCAATCCTTCGGTTCCTGTCGCGGACTTGTGATTTGCCCGCGCGGAGCTCGCTTCCGCTGCGAGAGATTCCCGAGGGGCGGCATTTGAGATATGACGGAAGAAAAAAGTACGATAGGTGCGTCCGCCCCATGTAGCAGATGCGATGCGTACCCGTAGGACCCGTAATGGAGAGAGGTCGTAAGTGGTGTCGGCGATGCCGTCCGAGTCACCAGTTGGCGGGAGATACATACAGATGAGTTCAGCTCGATGGGAATGCTGATTTGACGAGTTGGGCATCCGTTGCTGTCACAGACTAGCATACGAAGAACGACGGTGATAAGAGAGAATAACACAAGAGAAATATGTGTAATTGAAAACGGCAATATTCCGGAAGAAAGTGGAGTTGGCGAGGGAGAATGCATGCGGACTTACAAGGAGGTAGTGTGCATGTGTACAGGTAGGTATGTAGAGTCAAGAGAGGGAGAGAGAGAAAAGACGCAACCCCCTAGGAGGCCCTCTGTCCCCCCCTGGCTTCGAGGTACATATGGCCAAACTTGGCCCCATCGTCACATGTCTGGCTCGATAGGGACGTCGATAGCTAGTTCGGAGTCGCAGGGAGGGTGTGTGATAGGTGCGTGTTTAGAGCGGCATAGCCTCGAGACGGGGATATCGGCAACGCTCTACACATTCGTCTGGCTGTCGAGGGTGACACGTCAACGCATATGTACATTATCCAGGCTTCTGGGTCGCTACGCTTCGAAAAGAGGATAGATCGAGGGAGGACCAAACCCAAAAAACACCCCTCGCAAATAGAGCGCGGCCGTAGGACGAAAAGGGGTGCCCACTAAGATGCGTTATGTGCAGCACCTCGCAATCCGGGTGGCCCTCCCTGCTCTCCCCCCTCCAACGTACCACCGGTCGTCTTGCGCGATGCGATGCCCCAACACGACAGCGGCAGCAGCAGCGGCAGCAGCAGCAGCAGCAGCAGCATACCTACGTGATTTGTTCCGCCTGCCATTGGGTCCTGTGGTGTCGGGTGGCAGACGAAAGAGAATTGGGAATTCAGGTCGTGCCGGCGTGTTGGCGAGCGAACCCACACGGGTGCCTACGATGACTCGTCTCGCGGGATGGCGACAGACCCTTCGGTACCGCACACACGAGGCATGATGGTTCAGTCGACGGCAAGTCATCGCATTGGCTCGATATGGGGGAAGGGAAGGGGAAGGACAAAGGAGGACGCCAAGTAGGGGAAGGTAGGCGGGTAGGCAAGTAGGGCGAGTATACTACCCTACGTAGCCCATCCATTGAGAGAGCGATCTGTCTACAAGGCAGTACACGATTCGACCGATCTGTGTGGCCGTATCATAACAAGCTCATCATGCAACGTATCGGCGTGCGGGAGACCAGAAGGTCGAGTCAGGATCGTCGAGGCGTCTGCCCCTCCAGGGTCGTGACGAGAAGCACAGCAGAGTTGGGTTGAGCCGCTTCATGCGAACGGGGAAAGCGAGTAGGCAGTCATGAACTGGAAACAGCGCAGAGAAGGATGCCCGGACAATGGCAACATGATGGCCCTGATCGCCAGCGTTTCGTCCTCTCTCCGTCTTCGTCGTGTACAGTATAGGCACTTACACACACGTACACGCGCACACACTGGCTTACACGCTCGACACGTGCGGGCTACGGCCCTACTTCTCGTCAAGACCCCCCTCCAACCGCTCAGAGGGCGGTGGCACGGAAGACCTGATAGGCCCGGTGGATGAGCATCTTCCCACCACCCTGACAACGCTCCCCAAGAGAACCGACGCAGGGCGAATCGTCTCGATGCCCGTCACTAGCCTATGTCATATCAGATTTGTGTCACACGTTCGAAGGGTGAAAGGAGAGTGATCAGCCATTTTCGTGCCTTTCTCCTCCTCCCCTTCGAAGCCGTCCGCTGCGTGATTCTGGTCTCGAGGGATACCTCTCCACGTATTCCGCCTCCCCCCCCCCAATCGATCTTCATCCTCTTCCAGGCCCCGTCTCTTCTGGAGCGCCGCGGGGGGTTGAAGAGGGGCAGCGGGGTCACGTGTGACTCTATATCAATGGGCAATACGATGTGTACACGAGCTTCATGCTTAGGAATGCTTTATTTCGCTTAATATTTGTTGATTTTGAAAATTTTATTCCGTTTTGTGCGTTGCTCCTACGTCACCTACCGCCCACGTACACCGTCGATAGGTCCGGGGGATGGAACTCGGTGCAGGACCTGCGACCTACTGCATGTGTATATGCGCATGTATGTAAGGCATGAAGCAGAGGGTGAGGGAGATAGAGAGACTGGGAGAGGGAGGAGGGAGGAGGGATGAGGAGTCACCAGTGCCCTGCAGGACGATGCTGTCGGCTGGTTAGAGAAGAGTCGGTGAGTGGCAGGAGACGAGAAAGAAAGCATCTATGTATGTATTGTCTTTATCATGCCAGAGTCGCCTGTCTAAGTCGAGGCCAGTCGAGGCATTCTGTCTTCTGTTTTGTCGATCTGAGTCGGCGGTGGAGCAGGGCCGAGATATTGGCTGTTGGGTAACGGACTACGGGGATCAGAGTAGGGTATGTATTGCCCATTAGGATAGAATACTGTCGCTAGCGCTTCCATATGGCAGAGATCCTGGATCCTGTGGCTTGACCAGGGGGGGTATATGAGACTGCATAGTACTGAAGAGCCCCCCCTTCATGGCTCGGTCTTCTCCAATCGGGTCGTGCACATCGCTATGGAGGCATGGAGTCGCCTCCAGTCGGGTCCCCCATTGACCAAACAATTTGGCGGACGCTCTTCAGCTTATACATATTGGACATCATTGCAGCCAGCGATTTTGCGCGTAGGGCATGAGGACATGAGCATACGGAGTCCCTACTCGTATGAGTCACGGCTGATGGTAGGTCGATAGGATGAGTCCGTATCCACCGCCTCTGTCACTCTCCTGCGATCACCCAGATTCACTCTTCGCCCCGTCCTCTCCCGCTTCACTGTCGTTCCTTTTGCGTTCGCATAGATCGAAATGTCGAGAGCATATGGCTGGCGAAATGAGATATGGGAGAAAGCAAAAAAGAAAAAAAATTTTCCCCCTCTTATGTCGTATCGGGGGATGAAAAGGTGGGCCGGTCACATATGCATAGACCAAGTGCGGGACAGGGGGAGAAGAAAGAAAAGTCGCCCGAAATAGGGGCCGCAGGGGGGGGAGGCAGCTTGCGGTTCGAGAAGACAGCAGGGGGGATAAACGGGGGACGTCAAGGTGTGAGCCGGTGAGACGAACAGACATGCAGCTAAGCAGTTAAACCACCTAAATCAACCGGGGAGAGGCCAATCTCTTTTCTTTCCCGTCCGTGTCCCACCGCATGAAAGGCGAAGGTGGGCTAAACCGAAGGAAATAAAAGACGGAATAAAATGAGATAAAAAGGATATGCCATGTCCCTCGAGAGCTGCTCGGTACTGCGCAGTACCTACCTACTTTTACGCGGCATAATACCCATGTCGGTTCTTCTCACGGCCGCCATCGACGGGTTCACCAGGCACGCCGGAAGAGAATAGAGAGTACCCATATATACATATACATATAGACCTGCTGTGTAGTGACATGCCAGCGATGGGTCCCCTCGTTGGCTTGACCCGCGGCAGTGGGATGCAATCTCCGCTAGACCAACACCTGCTCGTGGCCCTGAGGCTTGATCGCAATGCTAGGACAGTCTTGTGCGTACTGTATGGGGACGTAGGGAGCCCACGAGGCGCCTCCCTGTGCCTATCACGACATAGCACAGTACCGTATAGGTAAAGTGTGTTGCGTACGTATGTATGCGTGTGTGTATGTGTGTCTATAGCTGCCCGTAGCCGCTGAATTATCGAAATATTTAGGTGGACGCGCGCACTATCCGAGTGATTTGTAGCTAGTTGTAGCCGTAGCCGCCGTCGCGACATGCGCCCGAAGGCTCATCACACAGTCAGTCTCTCTACTAAGCGGCGCCTGATGCCTCCCTTAAACCACCGGAGCTGTATGGTTGGAACCGGCCTACCTGTGCAAGCAAGTACAAGATCCGATTTCACTAAGCGTGCCTATAATGTCGCAACGTTAGACCGGTTGCTATAAGTAGGCTTGTGCATATACGTCTCTATCTATACGCATGGCTATGCCGGTAGGCTGTCCAACTGACATAGGACCTATTGTCGAATGCGACAGTGATCTTGGGTGCCGGCCTGTCGCACATTGCCTACTGATTGGCTTCCGCCTATCGCATCGCCAGCCCAGTTGACTAATTTGGGCGTGCTGCGGGTGGCTTGAGTCAGATAGGGTTTCATTCTCGTCGATGCTGCGCCGCTGGGTGCCGCGTGTGTCAGAAGACCGGGAGGCGATGAGCCTCTTAGAGATGGCCGTTTCCAAGACCCGGGTCTCGATTCGGCCTCGGTATATCTCGACGCTGCCTACGCCGAACCAACACCGCGCACGCATGGAGTCTGTAGAGTGAGATGAGGAAAAGTAGGAAAATAAGATAGACTGGGGGCGTCGAGCTGAAGGAATACATATTATAGATTGCGCCGAAACACGGTAGCACCTGGTCTGACTGGCATGCCGGGTTTGATTGACCAACCGCCCCGACATCTCACCCCCCCCCCCCCCCCTTTTCACTGACGCCGGCGAGGCAGTGGGAGCACACGCACGCTGGGGTTGTCGTGGGACGTATCACGAAAGCAACTCTAGGCGAAGCGGTAATAGGCGGAGAGATGGGGGACAAAAAAAAGGCGTCTATTTTGGATAGATCGTGCACATCATGATAGTGAAACGGAGGCTGAGAAAGTCCTTCTAGGCAGAGCTCGAATGTCAGATACGTATAACGGACAGCATCTAGATCGACCGTAGGCACCGCAGTGCACACCCGCGCCGGAATATCATACCCGGCAAAGACGGCATGCCGCGCACTTCCCTGTTCCGGTACGAAAACTTGTCCTTTGCGGAATGCGCAGGCATCGAGATGGCTGGCTACCTAGCCAGGGGATCAGAAGCGAGTGGATAAGTCTGGTACGTAGGCTCCAAACCGACGTAACCCCTCCCGCCTCCAACCTCCGTAGGGAGGGATGGTGGTGCCAGAGGTGGTAGTGATGCGGCAGGTCACGTCGTCGATTTCTCGATGGGCACCGCCTAGTTAGGAAAGCGACGAAGATCTGAGCTGCGCTTGGAATGCAACTACGTAGCCGGACGGTGAAGCGCAGAGCCTTGTCATCGACATCATACATGGTCGCGGAGAAAAGGTGATTGGAGCGAAAAGGGCGAGAGGGCTGCCGCTGCGACCTCCACGTTTTTCTCTCTACCCGTCTCTTTTCCTGGCCGCTCCCCGCCATGCGCATGCAGGGAGGCGCAGATGACCGTCTTTGGAACGAACCATGATCAGGGGTCTGTCGGCCACCGTCAATCCCCATCCCTTTCCACGGCCGAGTCTGTTTGACAGCAGAGATAATCCACGACGAAAAGAACGGCAAACAAAAGAGGGGGCGGGGGGAAGACCCCGATATCCTTCTAGCTCAGCTGGGCTGCCCTGGCTGTCCCTCTGCTCAGTCCGCGATGGGGCTTTTCTTGTTGGCGATACCAAGGATCGAAGCGCCGGATGGCACGCTGTCGAGGAAGAGGGTGTGTAAGACGCGCACACCCTCTTCGGCTTCAGCCCCCCGTGTTTGCGCCACGGCGATAGCACTCAGGAAAAGCGGGCGGCTTTCTCTTCCCCTTTCCCCCGATCGGGGTCAGAATACGTAGCTTGCACGCTGACGTCGATACCCGCACTTGCGTATTCCATTCTCACCCAGCTCATGCGGCTGGTAATGAGGAGAATGAAGAGGAGCGCCTCTCGTTCAAGTAGGTGGGGGGATTCCGGAGAGCGATCCTCCTCACCCTCTCCTCGTAACCGTTTGGGATACGCACAGTGCCGCGTTGAGGGGGTTATGAGGAGGAGGAGATGTTGGCGGCATTATACGTTAGTAGCAATTATACATGCGTAGTAATGAGGAGGGACACATGGTCGATGCAATGCGCATGTAATGCACAGTAGTAGATACAGTAGTAGATAGCCTAGACGCTACCGGCGCTCGCTCACCCACTTCCCCGCGCGGGAGCTATCGACCGACATGATCGCTTACCACTATTCGACATATCCAATCCCGGCCTTGCTGCCTCTTCTACTCATAGATCTCGAGCTATTCTCCTACAGAGGCGTCATGTGCATGTGCATGTCGTGTATAGTATATACCTATATATATATATTTCTTTGCGCCTTCGGGGCCGCGCGAGTCCGCTCTCGAAATCCGGCCTCTTCCTTCAACTCACCCTCCCGCGCAACCTGGGAGCGAGGCAGAGAGAGAGAGAGAGAGAGAGAGAGAGAGAAACGACATCTGCCAGACTGCCACAACGATCTGACGGTCCGTGGGGAACGAGGAACGCGAAATGCCGCCCCCATCAGTCCCAGCACAGCGCCTGTCCGGTTCATAGCGCTGCAAACAACGGACCCGGCCCTGTCAACACCCGCTTGAGGCCCGTGTTCGAAGCCCGCTGCACGTATCACTTACATATATGAGTAGGCGTATATATATATACATACACGAACATGAACCAAACATTCGGTAGACTGATGTGAGAGCACTCGTTCACTTTACTCACTCGGAATCGTTTATCAGTTCGTAAGGGTGCGGCGAATACATACAGACCTAAAGCCGGGGTGAAGCCAATCCATCCATCCGGAGCGCCAGGACCGTCTCATCCACACTCGGTTCTCCCATCGACAGTCCAGCCGAATACCCGACCCAACAACAACGATTTCTCATCAGACCTGTTGGGAGTATATACGAGTATATACTTTCGGCATCGATCCGGCTAGGACTTTGAAGTATTATACGGCGTTTCGAACAAGCAAATCGCGGATCACGACTCGAACGCCAACAGCTCCTAACCTTCTCTCCCCCTTTTCCCTCCCGTCGACCACCAACCCCCTTGGGAGCAGCAAAACGACGGAGATATCTGCTAGTGATTTTTTAGTTGTCGATTGTTGCGCCTCATCGAATGTTTACGTGTAGACAGGGGTGGGGGGGAGACCGGATCCCTGAATTTTGAGCCTCCGAAGGGGTCCTTGCCGTTGGGTGGATGAATCATCGACAAATCCCTGAGCTGGGAGACGAAAAAATTTTCACCAGAATTTCTTCCCGGAATTTTGGTGGGCAGGAGACAGGCATTTCCATCGCTGTCAGTGCGCGCCAGCCTATAGAACACAGACGGAGTTAGGAAGACCCAGGCGCAATTCCAATTTCGCTAAAGGGGGCAACCGAATCTGGACATCCCTGGGACCCAGGATCCTGAGGGCGTCATTCAACTACCTCGAAAGGACAGTTTTTTTTTCTTTTCGCCCCAGTCAACAAAGTTCGTCTATGCCGGGGGCGGCCGGACTCATGTGAGTTACGGCCAGCGGCTTTCTGGTGCGAACACCCCCGAGCTCCCTGATCCGCGATTGTCGAGCGGCAGGGCGGCAGGGTTGTGACAGGGAGAGACGACAACCCATACACTATAGGTAGGTAGGAATTACCCAGTTCCGGCGAGCCGTCACGGTCGTCGCAATCGTGTTTGCCGCCTAGTCTTGGCCGTAATCAATCCACCCGTATCGACCCCGGGAAGAGCAGAGGATCCATCCGTACGCGCACTACCGAGATACGAAAACGAGAAGGGCAGCGGATAGAAGAGAGGGATGCTGTGGCCTCTCTGGATGGCTATTTGCTGATCTCTGTCAGCAAATCAGTCGGTCCAAACGATAGCAGCTGAGCAGAAGGCGGCCGAGAAAGACGAGCGAGAGAGCATCAGATACCAGAACACGCACTGTAGCCCACTTTGGGCGGTGGTGAAACAAAGTGCGAATCGGGCCCGGACGGACGTTGTGGCTGTGCCTCACTGCTTGGTTGTGGTGGATAGCCATTTATTATTATTACTGTTTTTTTCTTCTTCTTTCTGGTTGTCCTCCCACGAGTCACCCTTGTCCTTGCCTCTCTTCTCGCCGTGTTCCCCGTGCGTTTCTCGGCGGCATCTGGGCGTCTCTCCTCAACACCGCCCGGTCTGTCTAGTGGAGAGAGTTGACTCAGCGGCAAAGGCCGGACAATCCATTGTGCCTCCCTTCAGTAGTAGGCTGGGGATAGGTTACCTAGGCACTTGTTAGGACAAAGAGGAGGCAACGAGCCATCGTCTGCGTGTGTGTGAGTGTGTGTGGGAGTGGGAGCGGGAATGGGAGAGGGAGGAGTGTGTTGGGTACCGAGTGTACCGCTGCACATAGGTACACCCGGCTCTACTCATGCCCAGTGCTCATACGCCCACACCCCAGTCTCTATCCCTTACCCTCTCCCGGCCCCTCTCTCCCTGTCTTTGGACGTTCTGTGTGTGAAGTGTGCTGGGAAGTGTGCTGGGAAGTTTGGCACACGCCCTCGCTACCTGACTTGACTCAAGCCTCCAGGTATGACACACCACCTGCTCATACGCAGGAGGTGTGGGAGTACTGCTAGGTACCGCCTCGCAGGCCAAAGGTACCGACCTGTCTGCCTGAAGACGTATCCCGCCCTGCCTGGGCACCTATGGGACGTGCAAACCTGAATTCGCCCGCCCCATTGATCAGTGTACTCGGTTGTACCGCGCCCGCCACTTACCCTACGGGGTTAGGTACTCGACACATACTGCCCTTCGGGGAATGGTACCTGGTTGAATTACCGGCGCTGTGCTTTGGGTACGAGAGCGTAGAAGCCATTGCCAAGATACGCTCATCTTTTAGGCTAGGACCAGGCCTGGAAAGACAGGGCAAGGGATACCCCTGTTGACAAATTTGTGAATTTTTTTCGGTACCCTTGCCAGCCCCTCCCTCAGAGAAAAAAAAAAGGAAGACGGAAGAAGGATTTGGCTGAAAATTTTCGATTTTATTCTCATTATTATTATTCTTTTTTTTTTTTCTTTCCGGCCTCGATGCTCCAACAAGTCGTGCTATTATTAAACCCGACCAATCTCACCTCCCCAACATACTAAACCCTCCTCCTCCTCTCTCTTTTTCTCATCTTTGGCCTCTTTTTCGCCATATCCACCGGACATCAATCCATATATCACCCCGTCCCCATCCCAGCTGCCATTCCCCTCCCTCTCCATCCGCATTACCAATCGCAAGCCAACTCCATTTGCATTTGGCAACCCGCCCGTCCGCACTCTGCTGGCAATCCTGGACTCCCACGGAACGGACCAGCAACTTCCAACAACTACCGCACTCGCCTTCCAGAGTCGAGCGCCAATTCGGCTTGCATGCCCGATCCTCCAAGGGGATATAAGAAGCAGATCTTGACATGTTCGCTCAACCACGACGGCCTTCCTCTCCCCTCCCCACCGACCACATACCCAGGTGACAGGCGTCACTCCCTCGCGCGTCACGACACAGGCGCCACCTAATTCTGGCGAGAAGCGAAAGAGAATATACCCGGGATTGAAGACAGGAGAAGAGAAGCAGAGAGCGTAATTGCAGGTCGAGAGAAGAGAGTGCGAGAGTCTCGACGAGTCGCATTGCTGCGGAGCGACATATCCACTTATCCACAACCTCCTCCTCCTCCCCCTCCCCCCCCCTAAATCTATTTTATCTCGCGTCGCGGACGGCCGCCGTCGACGAATTCTACCAGCTCGGAGCTTGGGCGGGAGCATCGCGCACCGAGTCTGCCACGATGAGTTACGGATCACCCTATGGAACCCCTCATCACCGAGGTGGTGATGCGGGTTATTATTACGACGTACAGAGCCCCTCACCAACACCTTCGCCACGTCACTACCCATTTTACCCAGCTCAGACCCCCCAGCGGCCCGCTACCCGCGCTCACGTTCACCACCCCAGCGCCGGCTACCACGATTTCCGACCCTCGACCGCATTCTCGCCCCGATACAAGAGCACCGGCGAGTATGCCACCGGCCTAAGCCCTAATGTGAGTTCGCGAAGTCAATATTTCTCCACGGGGCCTCGGCACGAGCGTCAGAGATCCTTCTCCTTCCTGCGGGCCCCTCGTGGGGACTCGGACGAGGTCGAGTTTTTCGAGGTCGACGGTCACAGATGCGTACTCGTCGCAGGGTCCAAGAGTCGTCAGCGCAGAGATTTACGTTTCTATGCTGCTCCTGGACAAGGCACTGATAACTACTACCAATCGCAGGGTGCGTCGTCGATGTTTCACGAGAAAGAGAGAGCCGACTACTCGCGCTATGACGAGCCTCCGATGCGCTCGGCCACGAGGGCGGGCTACCACGCCCGCCGCTCCTCGGCCACGGCGGTGCCCATCCAGCGCCCCTCCACCGCCCGCCCTTCTAGCTCCCACCGGAAGCGGCCTGTCGCCGTGGACACCAAGAAGGCGACGGAGGCGGATGCGAAGAAGCATAGCATCCCGGCCGGGTACTCGCTAAAGAACTGGGACCCGGCCGAGGAGCCCATCATGCTACTCGGGAGCGTCTTCGACTCCAACTCTCTGGGCAAGTGGATCTACGACTGGACCGTCCATCACCACGGAGCCTCGACCCCTATTGCGGACGTGGCCGGCGAGTTATGGGTCCTGCTCATCCAGCTCTCGGGCAAGATAAAGCGAGCCGAGGAGGTCGTGCCCGAAGTGAGGACCCAGGCTAACAAGGAGATGATCGAGGACTTCATCGAGTCGGGCGAGCGCCTGACGGACAAGCTGCGCGCCCTGCTCAAGAAGTGCGAGGCGCCGATGTTGAGATCCGCCAAGACCAAGGATGCGTCCCACCTGGGCCAGAATGCCGGCGTGGAGTTTGTCAAGACCGTCTTTGGCCGCGAGCGCGAGTTGGAGCGCACGGAGGCGTTCATGCAACAGGTTCGCCTATGGAACCTGCGGTTCGACGCGAACTGCGAAGACATCCTGAAGAGGCCGAAGCAATAGGTGTTTTGAAATTTGCCGCCCTGGTTTTCATCCCCCCCCAGGATCTTACCTCCCCGTGCCCGTCGGATGGGGCTACCGACGGCGTTCCCGCGGACGGACCATACCACATTATACCCTACTACTACTACTTTTACGGAAACGGATCGGGTGACGAGGAAGGATGGCGCTGCCATCGTGTATCAATAGAAAAATGGTTTGCAGCTTAGGTGGTTTTTCCGAAGTGGCACGTCGATACCAGGATTTCCCCATTCAGGATTTCCTTTATCTGTCTTATTACACTCGCCCCGGGGCAACCTAGCATGCATCGGCGGGAGAAGAGGCCTGGATTTTCCCAACTCGTCTTTCGTTTTTCAAGATACCCCAGATGGAGTGAGAGAGGAGAGTTGGAGAGGGAACGTGATTACATTTCGCGCGCAACGCGCAAGCGGTTGGGCCAGAGCAGGAGTGCGATATACCCCGTCAGGGACGTTGTTATTCGGAACCTCAAAAGTTGGTATCGGAAAGACGGGATGTTTTGGGTTTTTTTCTTTTTTTTTTCTTGCGACGGTACGGTGGTTACTGTTGACAGGAATTGCATCACCGGGTCGGTTACCGTGCCGACCCCCGAGAGAACAAAAAGAGTTTAATAGTTATTATTGTAACGATGGATTCGTTTGCCAGCCGGGTATTGTATTGGCTTCGTCGGTCATCGCGTCGGCGGAACATCAACGGGCGTTGTGTCAGGCGGCATCGACGGTTGTTCTTGTCCTATTTATACCGGGCGCATTTCATAGAGGATCTACATCTCTCTTCTCACGGTTGTTTTCTAAGGCAGGGTCTGGGTTACTGCTGGCTGGCTGGGAGATACCCCCTTCTGCTTCCATTCTTCCCTCATTTTTTTATAGCGCAGCGGTTGGAATTACGAGACGACAAAGTAATATATTATAGTCCCCCCTACACGTTGCCGCGATGCCTCTGACCTTGAAAGTGAAATATGGTGTCTTGACTTCGACTCCTGGTTCTTTCCTTTACCTTGTGTCTCCGGCACTTATTCGTAGATCCTTGACTCTTGGTGACCATACTAGTATAATGTCGGCTGCTTTTGTCATCAGCTCGACTCTTACCCCGTCGGCTTGTCCTCGAGGTTATTGTGATGTGTGCATACATTCGTGAATCTAACCCTAACCCCCTCCCCCACCCCGGCGCGTCCCCCCCAGTATCGCTTGGCCGGCCCTACCTATTACTGTGTCTCGGGAGCCGGTCGTTTTCCCCTCTGCGTCGTCTAGGCACGCCGCTGCGCAGGCAGGCCCCGCAGGCGCGCGCACATATGAACGGACGAAATGCAAAATGCCTGTCGCCGCGGGACTCGCCCGACGTATGCATTCCACACACCTTCTCCTCCCGTTCACATACTTACCTCTTAGGTATTAACTCCTTCACTCACCGGACTGGCCACGCAGGTGCTCGCCGGGAGGGAGGGTCACGGGGAAGGGGAAAGGGTCTCCCTGCTTGGCTCGCTCTCCTTCCAAGGTTCTTTCTTTTGCCCGACGTCAGACCGCCTCCGCAGCAGTATATGTGGGAAGGTAGCTAGGTAGGCGGGAAGGTCGACGGTTGGAGGAGAGTCGGGGTAGGTGGCGCACGTATAAGCGCCGAGAGAGAGAGAGGAAGGGGAAACGTCGAACCGACGGCGGTGTCGGTGTGTTATCGTCGTGGTTCCGCGACTTGCTTCCGGTTTCTCTTCTCACGCTGGACCTAGGTATGTGCCGCACTGCCAACCACTCGCTGCATACATACCTCTGGCCTACCTGGGCTGCCCGTACCAGTCACCGGGTAGCATATACCCCCGGGACTTCCGGGGCAGCGCTCGGGCGTTGGGTACTCGAGGTAGAGTCAGTCAGTTACGTGCGCTGTAAGCCGTCGCTTGCCTCCCCCCCCCTACCGTTATGCGACTCGCCCAAACAAGCCTGGCAGCAGCAGGCGTACTGGGTAATAGTAAACCAAACGCTGGCTTACCTCTTATACGGGGGGGGGTGCCCTAGAACGGGTCCGCGGGATCGGGATGACAGATACAGCGTGTATAGCAAACGGTATATCCTTTCACCAGATAGGGAGGTCGCTGGCTCACTTAGGTAGTTTTAGACAGGCTACAGTTTCTAAATGCACGCGTTTCATTTCACAAATTCGAAGGACGGGTAAGACTCGTCGGGCTGCTCCCAACCACGGACCCATCAGCCACTGGGCTAATTAAGTCTACACAGATGGGAAGGGGAGGGCACGGCGGAGTAGCGTGTCCGCTGATTACTAGGAGCCCGAAATGAAAGGACACCTTATGAATAGAATGGGAAGTGAAGAAGAGAGAGAAAAAATTTTTTTTTCTCTCTCTCTCTCGTCCTGCTCTCCTGCTTCTCCCGCAGGATGGGCCGTTCGACTACGCATCGGCCGGGGTGCGTATGTACGTACGTACATACATACATACCTCCTCCAACCTGTACGTATGGATTGCTCGGGCGTGGATGGCTACGGCAAGGTGTGAAGGAAGGGCGAAGAGGAAAAAAAAAAAAACTTCATTGCCGTAATACTGTCTGTCAGCCTCCCTCCTCCCCCCGTCTTGATTCCCATCCCCGTCCCCCCCCCCCCCATCCATGCCCATGCGCCGTCCTAAGATGCCCCGTTACGGCGACGGATGGGACGCACATTACATCCTGTGCATACTCTACCTGCCTGCTCATACATACATACATACGCATACCGCTGTACAGGCCAGGCCTGCATGTAGGTAGGTAGACGGGCTGGCAGGGTGTCCTGTCGCCCAAGGTCGTAAAGTAATATCTCATTCCAAATCTGGCAATAACATGCAAGATCCTCCACGGCACACCCACAACCGAAAACACGCACACACACACACACACACACACACACACACACACACACACACACACAAAAAAAGTTTTTTTTTTCTCTCTTTGTCCCTCTCGCTTCTCTCTGTGCGTGTGTCACTTCCCTCTATCCGTCCGTTTCTCATGTCTCTTATTATTCATGTCTCTTCGCCTGTTTTACCCGTTTCTCTCACCCTTGAGTTCCGGCGTTCCGGCCGTTCCTCCTACCCCCTTCCGCCTCCCGAGCGAATCCACTGTGTTTCTTACTCCCCTCGTCTCTTGGCGCGGTTTTTTTTTTCTCTCTCCCCCCCCCCTTCCCCTTTTCTTTTCTTTTCTGGTACTTACGCCAAAACAATATCTCTATTTTGGTTTCTTTTTTTTTCTACTCCCTTTCTTTTTTGTTTTCATGTTTTATTTTCGTTTCGCGACGGCAATTTCTTTCGTGCGCGGGCACGCACGCGCGGTTGAGACACGGAGACGGTGGTGGGTGATGGAGCGAGCGCGCGAGGGAGAGAGGGAGGATGGAAGGGGACAAGGAAAGTAAGTAGGTAATTGGCCGAAATTACCCTTCGTGCCTGTGTCTAGGTAGGTGGGCACCTTGGCCCCTATAGTACACACATACATGCTGAAGGTGATCTTGTTGTATGCGGTGTGCCCTGTGCGAGAGAGAGAGAGAGAGGTAGAGGTATGTAAGTAGGTAGGCGGGTAGGCATGTAGGCATGTGTAGGTTCGTGTAGGTTCGTGTATGTAGGTATGTGCTGCGCAGGCCACTCACATCGCAACGCGTTCCCGAATGCGAGAGGCCGGTCCAGTTCGATGAGTATACTGTATTATCCCTACACTCTACCATCAAAGCATCTACGGTGGTAACAAATCGCTCTTCTAGTCGTGTAGGAGCAGTAAACAATAATACTATGTACGGGTCTCTGGGTGAGGAATGTTATCCTGTACAATTGTCAGCGCTTCGAGAGGTTCATGCCTCTCCCCCGCCTCGTTATTCTTACACAAGCGCATACATACACACGCACACACGCACACATGCTTAGCATGTCGTAGATACTACCTACATGATATACTTCCGCAGTGTGCAGCTGGAGGAGATGGGATGAAATTGTCGTGGGCTCTACCCTGGTTACAACACGGACCGCAATATGTTTTAGGGCTCGATGGGTAGGGTTACACCCCTGTCGGCCCTCTCCTCTCTCTGTTTCTCTCTCTTTCACGTCCTCTCACGCTGGCGAAAGGCACACAAGTAGATTCTGCTTTTTCTCCTCGGGGTTCTTACAGGTTCTCGTAGCGATCCTAGACCACCCCCATCCCATGTTCATATGTACGTGGTTTTTTTTCCAGGTTTTTTTTTTTTTCCCCTTATTTCTTTCTAGTGTACTACTCTCGGCTTACTTCAATCCTGTCTCCTTCATTGCTGATGCTGCAGCAACTGCTGCAGTGTCATCCCGTCACGATACTCGGTTCCGCAGGCCTAGTACATGCCCCAGGCAAGTCAGGGGAGGCAGGTAGTGTATGTGTGTAGGCATGTCAAGCAACGTGCTCTATCACTATCGTCTGATACCTACGTGCTACACTTCGAGCAGACGAACCAAAATTTTTTTTTCACTCACCCTGTCTAGTCGAACCCAACCCCTCTCTGCCGTCTACATACGTACCTACTCCATGTGTTCTATCTGCTGATGGGTGAGTTGAAGTCGGGGTATGCAACTCCAACTCGGTTATCGTTCTCTTTTTCTTTTCTTCCTTTTTGTCTTCCTCCTTCTATCAGCGCTTGTCCCTTTGCTTTGGTTTAGTATCACCTGCCACCTGGGGAGGGTTAACAAATGCAAATAATGGACAATTCGACTTGCCTGTGTGTTGCGACGATTCCAGGTTTTCCCGTCACGACGTCTTGCCGGTGGTTAGGCACCTACGAGATGTCGATAGGGCGCCAACGGACCCGCCCGACCTAGGGAATGCCTTGGTTAGACCAGAATGCCAGGGCAGTCTGGGCCGGTAAGGGTACCAGATTACCCTGTTCTATGTACACACACATGTATGTACTTACAGGGCCTCCCTGGGTCTATGCCCCATGTATCCCTGTTAAGGTATGTACATACCTGCGGCACGGCGGCAAGACGGCCTGGGAATGTCTTGGGATTTCGCCGCCATAGGTTACAGCACAGGAATCCACTTCCACGCGAAGGACTTCAGGGGGGGGGGGGTTGGAGGTTGGAGGGGAAGGGATAAATTTTCCCATTACTCCGCCGCCCGCATCATCCACCGTCCGGGCACACTTCGTACGGATGGCTTATGTGCATCGTATTACGAGTACATGCATAGGTATGTACGGGTTACTTACCATCGTGGGATGCTTATGCTGCCTGTGGATGACTAAACTATACGTAAAATACTCATCGGGAGGGTGGGGAGGAAAAGGGGTAAAGGGGGAAAAGAAATAAAATAAAACCCGTCTATCCCCATTGGGTGGCATATTGCACTCAGACCGGCCATTCACATTACTACGCGCGGAATTGTGGCTAGGGCGTTGGTGTTGTCGAGTCGGTAGTTCACGGGTGGATGGACCGAAAGACGGATGCGGTGGGAGGGAGGGGTGCGTGTATCAAACGAACATGTCGAACAGACACGAAACACATACAGCGAAACACATCTTCCCTCTCAGACTCGCACTCTGGGTGATTTCGTCTACGTGCGTGGTGCGAGTGCGTGTGTGTGTGTGGTGTGTGGCATCTGAGTCCGTTCTAGACCGCGAGGGACAGTACGGACAATATCGTGAGAATCCCTGACTCGGCGGGATGGGGCGGGACCCGTGTCATTGTCGTCCTCGTTCGAGCCGGCACACGGCTGCGCGGAGACGGGGATGGGAAAGGACAACAAGAGCATCATCGTCATCCTCATGATCATCAACATCATCGCTGTCCCAGTTCGGTTCCTTGCATCGCTCATCTGCCCGCCCCTAGGCCTATCGGAGACTTTCACACGACCTGAACGAACGTTCGGGTAGCGAACGACGAGGGCCTCGGGCATTGGGATATATGTTGTTCGAGTCACTTGCTAGCCGGTTGGACGCCCTTAGGCCGCCGTTATCCATCGGCCGTCTCCTGCAGGAGTTGAATTACCACTCCCGTCACGTCGGGCCCGACTAGGCTACTGATTGCTCTCCAGTCCCCCAATCTGCGAGCTTCTCCAAGGTCATCTTCCTAACGCCTCCCCCCTTCGTCTCCTCGTCTCCTCATCTCCCCTCAAATCATGCGCGTCTATCGCGGCAGCTGACAATTCCCAGTTCGCCTCAGCCTCCGCTCTGCTGCCTCGATGTTATTGTTGCTGCTACTACTATTACTGCTGCTGCTGCTGCTGCTGCTGCTGTGATTCACCGTCCCAGCCACGCTAGACAACGCCGTCTCCAAGCTCACGTCTCTCCCCTCCCTCTCTTCTCCCCCCATCCGAAATCCCGTTCCGCCCCCGTGATCGCCGGGATAGACTCGGGCGGGGCTGGGCAGCGAGAGGGGTCTGCGTCTCCAATTGTGCGCTGACGTCGTCCCGTCATCTTGCCATCGCTATCCCGCGCGGCGCTGGCGCTCTGTGGGACGACAATAGATCGCCCTGGCAGTTGGGGTTGGCATGGGGCGCGCAGCCATTCTGCAACCTCACCTCTACCCAGCCTAGGCGGGCAGGTAGGTATGTATTTTAGCGGCGAGAACGACGGGTTAGGCGGCGCCGGTGCAGCACGACGCCTCTCCCAAGCGGCTTAGTTCAGGTCGGTCCGGTCAGCGTGGCGAGATGCCAATCGTGCGCAGTGCATACATGCCGTCGGACGCGCATATAGGCATATTAAATAGTAGGAGCTAGCTAATACGGTACGATCCTAGTATAGAATGCTCTGCAGCGATTCCCATCCCATCTGTCCATCCGCATCCCGATCCATCCCACCTCCATCATACCTTAGCTGCTTAGGTGCGTTAGCTCCGCATTGGGATGCAACCGAAATAGCATCAACGGCATCATCACCAGCGCTTCGCTGTGACGTAGCTGGCGCGGCAAGGCGAGACGACAAAGTGTGGCTAAGTCACACGCATTGGTTACCTAGGTGGGTATACATCGATATACACACACGAGGCGATGGCCGTCAACAGTCTCGCTGCACGTTGCGCGAAAGCGGGGGGCGCATCGCTGCCTAGATCGGCTGGTCCTCTCGTGATTTGGGGCTGTATATCGTCGTATTCGAGCGTCGCGGCCGAGGGCGAAGGGGGGGCGGCGAGAGAGAGAGAGGGGAAATTCCAGCGCGAGTGAGTATTTCGCCCCCCGCTGGTCCTTTCTCCTCTTTTCCCTCCCCTCGTCTTCAGACCTAGGTGAGCATACACGGCTGCACCGGGTGAATGCGCACCCATCCCGCTGCGTCTCTTGCACGAGGCTCGGTGCATGCGCGCGGGCGGCGGGTATACACATATGCGCTGCGCCCTGGCGGCGCGTCGCCAGGACATCAAACTGGGCTAGACGAACAGCCGCGGTAGGCTCTTGGCCAACCGCTGGTCTCCTCGTTTTGGTTCTCTACACGTTTTCGGGATATTTCCCTGGATAATCACCTTCATGTTCATGATGTTGATATTAGCAGTGCGCGAATATGAGGGCTGGGTGGCATGAGTTGCGGGTTGCTATCGGCACTCTCTCCACTCCACCGTACTAGGCGACACAACGCCGTCTCTCAAAAAAAAGGCAGGCCCGCATTCCGCAAGTGGTGGATGGTCTCTGCCAGTCGTCTTTAGTAGTTCCAGGTGTTCAACTCGTTCTCTACAGGCCACCGATGCGTGATCTTCCGGGATCATGTGTAAGTGTAATAGTTTGGGTATAAGGGTATGTGTCCGACGTGCACAGCCTGGTTGAACAGCCTAGCCGAGGTCGGTTCCTAGCGCACGTCTCCGACGTTGTCTTGGTCTTTGTGCGCCGAACCGCGCGGAGTCGGCGACCCGGTGTGGATTGCCCACGCCGGCTGGAGGTCGCGCGGGTCTGTAGGATGGCACCGAACTCTCGGCGGCACCTCAACGATTCTCCATACATCTTCTCAAAAAGCCGGCGATGTCGTCCACTCCCTGTGGCTCGTTGACCCAATGCCCGCCGTCCTCATATTCCCGCCACTCTACTTGGAGACCGTGCGACGAGACGATGTCCCGGAGTTCCCGGCCGTTCTCGATCGGGACCACGCCGTCGTCTGCCGAGTGTCCGAGAAAGATTGGCATCTTTCGCACAGAATCTGCGTCGACTTCGGTCGCCTGCCCGTTCCCGAAGATCGCCTGAAGCTTTTCGAGGCCGTCTTCTCCCTCGCACTCTCTTGCCTGCGGAGCTAGAGGCAGCCAGCCACACAGGCCGATCAACCCGCCGAATCCCCCCCGCATCTCGGCGAAGCAGGCCGCAGCCGCCGTCGCGAAGCCCTGGCTGATCCCACCAAGGAAGATTTGCCCTCGCGGCAGCACCTTCTCCTCCTCCTCAACGACGGCGAGGATCTGCTCGATGCTCTGGCTAAGCCCGGGTCGTTGCAGCTCCGGGCGCTCCGCTGGGTTCTCGACCGACCACATGTCGAACCATTGCGATATTTCGGTGCCGAAGCGCTCCGAATGCAAGGTCGGCGCGCTGGGGAATACCCATCGGGTGTCCGAGAACAGGTCGAGACGTGTCCTCGGCTTCCCCGCCAGTTCGGAGGCCTCGCTCTCGAAGAATTCATCGGCGAATTCACGGGAGTCGCTGTCACGGCCGTGTAGGAGGATAACCGTGTATCGATGGGCGTTCTTGGGTTCCACTCGATACGGGGCGTTGTAGGCGGCGGCCATTTTGACGTTGCATAGGTTCATATCCCCCTAGATACTCGAAGTAGTAGGTAATGATGTTGAAGGATCATAATGAGGTTACCCGCTTTCTAGCCTGCCTCTCCATAGGTAATTTAAACACACTATCCCTTCTGTTGCTCATCTACCATTGGAAAATGTTCGTTAATTCGCTGCGCCACGGCACATTATCTCAGCGCTTAGTTTCCGGGTTTGGCGTTTTTTTCTCGGGCCAGTCCGACATCAATAGCCAACAATCAATGGCGAACAATACATAGCGAACATGTCTGTAGCCACGGACTAAGAGGCCACTCGCCGTGTATGGTATAGTATTCATTGCTACCTACATCCGTAAAATCTACTCGAGCTTGTAAATACGACGCTTTAGCTCTCTCTCCTCCCTGTCAGGATGTCTGCTGAAGTTACTTTGGTCTGAAGAGTCTTGGTTACCCCTTTTTAGCTTATAGGCATCAAACGACGAATAGTCTGGCGGCAGTAGTTTTAAAGCATAAAGCTGGCGAATATTTGATGCTATACTGTGTTATTTCCCAAGTTGGTTGATTAAACGATATAAGTTTAGCGACTATCGACAGTTGAGTTCTTCTCAACTACCCAGCTATCTCACGCACTTAATTGCAGGCACACGAAAGCCTCGTGTCTTAAGACTCCGGTGTTATACTTTATAGGCACATCTTCATCGCGGTTGAAAAGAACCTCTAATGGTGGTAGCGTGTAGTATATGGCTAGGACTAAGTACACCTTATATGTCGTTTCCGGCACTGATATTACCTGCACTTACAAGAGCAGGTTCCGGGTGTTTGCCGAAGACGATAATAATGGTGTCTTCATGGTAAAAAATTAATTCGTCGAAAGAGTCCAGCGTGCAACCTTCTACGAATGCCGTCTTATTACTACCACTACTTCGTTAGCCACCACAGTGAATCCGCTGCGACTACTGATCCACGTCAGAACAGCATGTTCTTTACATGCGGCGCCAACAAGTTTAGGAGAAAGACGGTACTCAAGCGCTACAGCCCAACACGTAGGGGTATGCAGGTACCCTAACCACTTCCCTTAGATAGAAAAGGTAAGGACCTAAGAGAGATGAGGACGGCGATGCGAAGATGCGGGACGGCAAGGTGCAGATTCCACGCTGACTTCTCGAAGGCAGGATACGCACACACCTCGTTAGACAGAGGGGGGCATGTGTAACTTGATGGCGGAACACCGGCGGCTATAGCATGCAAGTCATACATCATGTATCATGCCGCGCATAGCAGTGGTGGGAGGACAGGCACGGCCCAGCCCAATGAGACCGCTACCATCGGCCACACTGCCATTATCTTGATCCTAAGAGGTAGCAGGCGGAGCGGGCTCGGGCATGGGAGGAGCTGGGGCAGTCCTCTGCCTGCCTGCCTGCCTGCCCCTGTGCCAGACATCCATTATCATAATCCATTATTATTAGTAGCCGCGTACTTGGAGTGCTGGTATTACACTCCATGCCTAAACTTACTAACGACTAAGAGGCTGCTATCTCTCTCTAATACCACCTCAACCACCTCAAGCCCTCGGACTTCCGTCCCCCTCCCCTTTTCGTCCTACGGAACGGATAGAAAACGCGTATACATATACCTCTACTTAATGCATTGCAGTCCGACCCCTCTAGACCGCACCATGTCCCCCCGAGACAGATGAAGGACAAACAGGAAGAGGAAGAGGCGTAGAAGAGACGGACGCTTACTAAATTGTCTCGAATCGATTTTGCGCGATGCGCTGCGTGTGCCAGTTTGGGACGACCGAGCATATATTACCTACATATTGCACGGAGCGATATCCTCACTGGCCGCCTCCGCGATCCGGACCTCCCAGACATTTCCAGGCATATATATCGCGGGCCGCGGTGACGCTGATTATGGCTACTTGACGTTCCACATCGCCTAGTTGGAGAGCACGACAGCCACACACTCCGTCCGTACGCCTCGTCCAGACCGACGAAGGGGATAGGAGAAGGGGGGATCGAATCGGGTGGGCTTACCTACGCCAAGGATGGGGGTTGGTTATGGCGCTGCTTTTAAGAGGTAGGTATTTTGAGGTTACGCCGTATGCGAAGTCATCAATCAGATCAATCAGCTTCTGCCCACCCACCCATCCGTGACACCCATCCATCCTCCATTCCATGTGTCGCGCCGTAGCCTTACATACCTGCCTGCCCGCCGCGGTGCGACCAACAACGCGCCAGCCCCTCCGTCCAAATCCCTCCAACCTACCCCGTCTGCCCTCGTCGTCCTGGAGGGGGCGTGGCCGGCGTGCTGACGAGAGGATGGGAGGAGGAGGATCAGTCTTGCCGAGACACACTGGCCTTATCCTTCTGAGTGCGATGCGGCGGCAGCCTAGAGCCTTCTGGTCCAGCCTGCCGTTGCCGGCTACACACGTGGGAAAATGAGGAGAAAAACAGCTGCGAGGGTGCCTAAGGCATCGGGCAGTCGAGGCGTGGGGAGACCGGCGACGAGCTGACGGGAAGGGAGCCGGGTATCGGGTACGCACAACACTTGCGTGGCACACGTCCAGGACGTATTACCTTCGTGCGCAGGCCGTCTGCCTATTTATTCCGCATAGGGGAGCCTTGGCTCGCGATGCCCGCCCGTCCCATACCATCCCGTGACGAGGCGGGCGCGCATGTCGCATGTATGTGTGAGGCGACAGGCGTCTGCGACATGCCGCCGCAAGTAACGACAGCCCGATATTATCTGCTACCACCTAAGTACTAGTGCCCCCTCCGTGAGACGGAGTCGGTTTTCGTCTTCCCGCCTCCCTCTTTTTTCGTTTATCGCACCCCCCTCCCCTCCCTCCTCTCCCTCTCTCCGAACCCGACCCCTCGGTGTAATATAAGATATGATTTGACTGACGTCTAGCTCATTACCGGAGGGGGGGCCACTTCGATACGTCCGTAGAGGCGGGTAAGCAAATTAGGTTGGCCTGCTGCATCGCGTCCGAAGAATAGTCGCGGGTAGAAGTGCTGTGAGAAGGGGGTTAGCTTATCTATATCTTACTATACAGATGTCGTGCCACGCGTGTTCCCGCGCACGAAAACACTGCTCTGATGGCCCTGGTGTAGACGAGGGCAGTCGGAATACCCGGGCAGAATACCCAGGTGCATGACCTCATGGAGATGAGCTAAACAACGAAGACTACCAAGTAGCGCTGTTAGGAATCGAACCTATCCTTCATTAAGTAACCTACTGATCTCATGGTAGCTGTAACAATGTCTTTTTCTCTGTGGGGCCCCTTATGCTTCGTTAGCCTCACGACGTGGCGGGGGCATACCTATTCTAGCAGAGGACGTTGGGCCTTTGAATAGCCATTGCGTAGGCATGCTTTTTATTCACTAACTTCTGGATTATAACTTGTGCCCTAGCTAGATCGGTATCTGTTGCTGTGTCGATGCAGTGCGAGTGTGACTAGGTGAGGCCAGGAGGACTTACGTATCGTCCTCAAGACTCTGGTATAACTAAGGCAGTTGGACCGCCGAGTGCCCGTCTCTACGCGAGGTTTACCAGCATGAGTGATTTCGCCAGTGTTTCTCAGAATATTACCATCTATGACAGGTGCGTCACAGTCTTCTTCAATTTCACCCCTTACGGCGTCGTCGTTCCGCCCAGATAGAGACGAAGTAACACTAGCGTAAGGCGAAGGTGAGAAAAGAGTGAACCAACGGCGACGGGGCGGTTCTAATTCCGGGCACACAAAGGCACTGGGGATAGTCACTGCCGTTTCTCTACAGTGTCCTTCTCCGAAGCTCCTCTCTTTCCCCCTTTTTGTCTCCGACAGGGAAATTGACGCTTGTAACACATGGCTGTGACCCTCTCGCTCCCTAAACACGCGGCGGTTACGTACGCGGAAGACAAGAGATTGGGGGTAAACAGCTTCGGTGCTAGAGGGGGGAGGTGGCGAGGCAGCGACGAGAAACAATCGCCTGGTCATCTGTCGCCCGTGTGGAATGTCGAGCTATGAGAGATGTTGGGGCGTTGACTAGTAGGGAATCTCAGCGTAGCTGGGTCGGCTTCGTACCCCGTGCCTGATAACCGCGCGCCGCCGCGGGAGCTATTGGCGGTTCCGTTGGAAGCTTCTTAAGGACCAGGGTGGATTCTGCTCGAATGTCAGTTAGCCCGGGCTTCTCTCCCAATTTACCTTTCCGCCCTATCCCTTTACCATCTTTTCACTCCCCGCTCACTACCTACATGCGGCCCTAATCTCATCGACGCGAGTCGGGAAGATGGAAAAGCCGGACGGAATGTAAAGAAAGTGCTATAGGCTATCCCTTTGCCAAAGGAAGGGCGTTCAGTTGCACTTGAATTAACTTGAATTGTGTAGAATACCAGGCCCTCGGGATCGAGTCTATCGCCGGCGCAGGAACCCCCGGGCTGTCAGCTGGCCGCGACGAATTCAACGCGAACCCGCTGCCAATGCTAACCCAGATGGTACGCACAAAGCAATAAAACTCCCTGGCTTGAGAGTTTATGAAGTCCGTTACAGTGCTCAACCTCAACCTTAAAACCTCCACGGGTCGTATATCTGCTCAGGATACCCGACGACATCTTGGAGCAAGGAGGGCTGGCTCTTAGTAAGGGGGCTGCACGATATAGACATATATCAGCCAAGTCGCAAAGCCAGCCGCAAATCGCATGCTCTAGGAGTAAATATAGAGTAACGGGTCCCTTTATCAGCGTTCAATCGGTATTATGCATTTACTACAACGGGCCGGGCAAAGATATTAGGCCGACTGAGTTTGAAAGTGGAATTATAAGGACAATAGAAAGTTAGCCTGATTAAAAAAAGTATTATTACTAACGAGGTGGATTTTCTCAAGATAACGGAGAACTTTACGGCATACTATCAACCATTAATCCTATGGATTAATCGACCAAGAAGACAGGTATTTTCGAATAGCGAGAGATGAAAAATGCTGAGTCTAGATTTGCATTCCCCAATGAAGCAAATACTTCACGAAGCTCAGAAGGACTTGAAGATACTATTAAATTAATGAAGTCCTTTATAATGCCATGAGAGTTTATCGGAACCAAAAGGCAAATGATATTAATCAAACTATATACCCCTTCCCTATTCATTCCAGAGATTTCTGTGATTGGGGGGAATGGACAGCACTCTAGAGTATGCATTTGTGGTGGAAAGGCACGAGCGTTCGTCGGCCGATTACTATTACAGATACGATAAATCTGTGAATAAATACTGAGATTCAGCATTATATATATATAGTGACTCCGTGCAAGACCGTATTTCAACTATCTTCCCATCACTTGTAGCGGTTTATAACAACCTCACGCTAGAAGAGTACACATGGGTTTGAACTGTTAATCAAAGTCATCATATCCAACAACTTGCCATGACAGTATCCTCCATCAGACATCCGTATAACCCTCGTCCTCTGCAGTCCGGGCACGAATGTCTGTTCCTCCTCGATGAGGCAAGGGTCAATTGTTGCATGGTGTTCCTAGGGCAGTCCTGGCCCTGCTGGGCGGCTTGTTCACATCTCATCACCATCCCTGCTGGGCAAGTGTAACCATAAGCATCAAATCGGTACTGATTGGTGAGAATCCAGCATATTTTCGCAGGTAAATAATAAAGTATCCGAATAAATAATTTTAAAGTAGATAAATATAAGCTTTAAATAATAACTGAGTTACGGTAGAGGGTATATATTTTTAAGCTATAGTATATTATTTAATATTCTACTATAATAAAAATAAATAAACATTGAAAAGAGAAAAAGTAACCTAAGGCCTTTTTACAGAGACCTTTTTAAACCTGTATTCGTTAATAAAAAAAGGTAATTGCTAACTAATCTACATTCAGTAAATGCTAACGAATTATTATCTAATAAATAAAGGTAATAAAAAGATAAGTATTAAATGTAATTAAGTAATAAATATATAGAAACCGGTCTATATATAACTACCTTATCTTTACAACCGTTCCTTGGATGTCATTCAGCCTAGCGAATCGCCATGGAAGAGTTCTCATCTACGCAAGTTTTTGAGCATGAACTCTCACTTAGAGAGCGGATGGTAATACTATATCCCTCTCGCGCCATATTATAGTCTGGTTTAGAGCTAACTCCCAGCAGCAAAAAGAGCCTATCTTAACGAGCTCGGGATATATCGAGCTCCTTCCTTGCCGCACACAGGTCAAAAAATATGTCGTCAAGGACATGCCTAAATTCTGGCGCTCACAACAGCGGGACCAGCTTAAGCGTGAGATCGATACTTACACGCACCTCCCACTGCACCCCCGCCTCATACGCATGCTCAGCTACAACAAAGACGGCGACGATACCTCGCTTACTCTAGAGTATATGCCTAATGGATCTCTCGCAGCATACCTCAGGAATAACGCGGCGACCGTGACGGCTGAACTCCGCGCTCGGTGGGCCCTCCAGGCAGCGCAAGGCGTGGCGATGCTTCATGCTCACAGCGTCATCCACGCCGACCTGAAGCCAACAAATATGCTGCTAGACAAGGGCTTAGGGCTCCGCATAGCGGACTTCTCGGGCTGCTCGCTCCTTGGGAAGCCACCCTATATCCTCGAGAGCGGTCCGTTCTATATGCCGGCGGACTGGAGGGAGCATAGTGAGCTGCCCTGCAATGTAACGACGGACATATTCGCCCTCGGATCATGCATCTTCCAGATCGCCACGGGGAAGAAGCCATACGAGGGCCTGGAGGATGACGATATAGAGAAGAAGTTTGCGAGTTGGGAGTTTCCGGGGTTGGAGGGCATCCTGTTCGCAGAGGTCATCCGCAAGTGCTGGTTTAGTGAGTTTGAGTCCGCCGAGGCGGTCCTACAGGCGTTGAGTATGGAGGTGCGGGATATACTCGGAGATTCCGAATTTCCTTCAAAAGCGCTAGGATGAGGAGGCTCGTGCGATAATAGCCAGTACGTAGGGAGCATACCGGTCTTTATCGCCAAAAAGATACATAACCCCCTGATATGGTTAGATTCCACCAAACCCCGTATGTCTCCTCGCGGAGTTTAGAAATTTATAGCTCTGTACGCTCTGGGACTTGGTCTTCAGATCGCGGAATGATGGAGGTTAGTTAGTTTTATCTAGTAAGCCAATCACCACACATACACCCCGGAAAGGTCACGGACCTACTTATACGTATCCAACTTTTCTCCTTAGGCAATAGTCTTGTTTTATTGCCCGGGAGAACGCTCCGAAGCGTAGCCTCGTTTCGAGCCACCCCTTTAGTGGCGTCTTTGGACATAACGTACTATGTAAGTATGTCGCCCTGGAAGCATATGATGCCACTGCTCCCCACCTTGGTTATGGGGGAAGTTTCAGATGCTCTCTAGTCAGACAGGGGGGAGTTGGAGAAGAGAAGAAAACGGCCTAGTCGTCTTCGCTAGCGAGGACAAGTGTACAACGGAATATAGGGTATATATCGTCACGTGATCGCGAATCTCTATGGTTATCACGAGAAACTCACTAGGTACATACCTCATTCGACTCTGTCCTCCTGGTACGATCACGGGTTGGAGTCCGATTTGTACCTACTCCTTTTGCCTACTACTTTCTTTCGAGAGAATCTTGACCATGGTGTATATCCCCGCAAGTCGACTATAATCGGCTGCAGCGAGTAACAACATCGAATCGTGCACGCTTCCGAGGTTAGTGGCTATGATCGTTGCATCCGCCTTAATAGCCACAATCTGGTGTTTATATAGAGCGTGCAGGACAAGTTGTTGCTGTTGTTAGTATTGTGTTCAGAGCCCTAGGGAGGAACAGGATGCGGCCACGCGACCCCTCTCGTGGCGTCGGAGAATCCAACCCGGCGGGGGAAGAGCACGGGTCTTTGGGCTAGGTTCCCCTGGCGACCTGCTGGCGCTATCAATCGGCATTTTCGACTATAGGCGGGTTCTACCTACGTAGGATTTGAGCCGACAGCGTAAAGACAGCGGGGTTTGGACCCGCCTTCCAGATCTGTCACGCGCTCGAGTGAGGACGAAGACCAATCGAGCATGTCCGGATGCCCGAACGTGCGGTTGGCCGTTATCCGCAAACCCAATGGCTGGGTTGGTTCGATCCCGACTAGCGGCAGCGCTGCGGGCCCGTATGTAGCAGGATGCCGGTCCAAGGACCTGGGTCTGAGACTGCCTTTAAACCACATATGTGCATGATTGTAGTCTACTAATACGTAGTAGGTATAGGTGTGTATGTGTCTATGTACGTATGTATGTGTATTTCGATAGCACCTAGTCCCCCTTTGTGTATCGACTGGGAGCTGGGTTGTTCGTGTTAACAGATTGGAGGCGGTTAAGGGGGGCCGTGCTGGCCTAACAGTAGTTGCCGTCGTTAGTCTTGCTACCCTCGATACTGCCTAGAACGCCTACTCAATCTCTGAAAGCCTCGGCACGTTGCAGTTTCGAATAATACTGATAATGGCTTGTCCTTAGTGCGGGCCCGAGGGCGTGACACTGGAGGATTACGACTATTGGCAGTGGGTAAGGAGATGCATGGTACGTATTGCTATCATCGCCGAATCTGGAGGCTAGAGGTGCTCGGAGGTGCCGCGGGCGTTATTAGTCGAGGCTAGATTATAGGAACCTCTGGTGAGACAGGGTCACATGTAATGTCCTCAACTCCATTGGGCATAGCTATGTAGGTATATGTGTGCATACGCACGTACCTAGTCATATAGAGGACGCCGGCGTATCCACCTATATGGCCTCAATTATTAAGCATCTTCCGCTCCCACGTGTAGCGGCGCCGACCCATGCTCTCAGAGGGTCGTTGAATCTGTGATCAGACTCATCCAACCTTCATCCTTAAAGACATCATCCAAGGACCGTTGGGGTCTTTAAAGAAAGTTGGAAATAGCGCATTTCTCTTTCAGGGGTAGTCCCGGCTCTTGCTAGGACAGAATCGCATGAGTTGGCATCGGGAAACCAGCGAAGATTCCCTACGTAGTAGTTGATCTTCATTTTCACATGATGTGATGAAGTAGATAGGCGTTGGTCATCGTTGGTTGATAAATTGAATACAACTACGCGTGTCGAGAATGATGCCAACTGTGGCCTCATCAGGCCATGTTCGATAGCTGGTGGTGCCAACGATTGGCTTCACATTCATCTATCGCTTCATACTGGCGCTATACCTATTATAACGCATAATGCTGACATATAGCTCTTATATCCGGCATGGGTACTGTTGTACGCACGTTCTCCAGACCCGGTATTTAGGTCTCGTCATTGCTGGGTCTCAACGTGTTCTGTATGGGGTGGCGAAGAGGAGATGCCATCTTCGAGGGAGAGAAAACAGCGACTCGGTACCCAGCCAAAGGGGCCCTGGGGAACGTGGGAGAGTAGGATGGCTTGAAACACCGTGATCTCGTCGCGCTGCTACGTAGAAGACACGATGGCTCCTTGTTGTTCCACCGCGCTTGTGTTTCTGCAGGGGTCCAAACAGGGAAGATGCCTGGAACGGTTCCATTGTCGGGCCCAAATTGACACGGGGGGTTGGAGGGCTTACGACTCTCCTGGAAGACGCTTGACGTCTTCAAGTGGGAAAGAAATAAGTCAATATTGATTAGAATTAGTCGTTTCGACGACCGGCCCAACCAGGGCTGTGAAATTGGACATACCCCTTTACCATACCGAGGCTCTGGCATACGATCCATTGCCCACTACCGTAGGAGGAAAAATTCTTTGTACAATGCCAAGGACGAAGGGAATGCAAAATGCGGCGTCGTGATGTTTTCACGCGTCTGCGAAGCGAAACGCCTGGTAGCGAGTTGATATTGTAGCAATCATAAAAGATAGACGTGATATTCGTAATTGGGTTATCTCAAAATATGTGAGCGCTCTGTGCTCGGGTATGTGATCCGACCTCCGCAACTTCCGAGGTCATCGAAATATCTACAGTTTTGTGAATACCGCCATCCGCGGTGTGAGGAGCCGGTGGCCTGGTCGGTGGGACGAGCGGGATGTCGTCGAGGCTCGACGAATTTTCCCCTCGGAACGATTGTCCTGTCTCGTCCGCGAGCAACTCTCCCTTCGAGGTACCAAATCTCCTGCGTAGGCTATGGGTGCTGGTAGCTACGTTCGCGTTGGATTTATCGGCGCTGGTGCCCCGACTGGTGAGCTTCCCCTTGGCAGCTCTGAAGAGCGGCCCGAGAGTGGGAAGCGAGGAGCATATCATCAAGATATATCCTTCTGCCATGCCCAGGATGTCGAGATAAGGCACCGGATCTAGGCAAAGTTCATGAGCATGGCGCATCCTGAGAGAATGTAACAAGGGCAGGCAACTCACATGTTGGATCCGTCGCCGAGATCCTAAAGGCTTCGCCGAAGAGTGATAATTTGATGACCGAAGCGACGAAGGCCAGCGAACTGAGACTTAGGGCTCCCGCGACGGCGAGGCGATTCCGCATGGGCATGTTGAGGCGCATGACGAAAGGGATCGGATACAAGGCGAAGAATAGATCGAGGAAAGCCGAATATGCAGACGCGAAATAGCCGAAATTTATCGAGATGCTGATGTCGGCGCAAGTCCCCCCCTCGATGCTCTTATCCCATCCGAATTCGACGGGATGGCATTGTTTAAACCACCAAACAGAAAAAGCGAAGAAACACGCTTGGGAGGTGAGACCAAGCGACCAGAATAAAATCGCCGTCTTCGTACCGTAGTCGAGGATCCGCTTCAGGAGGGCGATGATGGCGAATTTGGGCAATGAAAACTGCCATATCAAGACCGAGTTGATGATAACGTTGTACTTAAGCGCCATAATCTTGTCGTACTCCTCCAATTCCCATACGTGCTTTCCGAGGCCATGTTCGACCCCCTTCGTCGTGAGAACCGAGACGACAAGGCTGAGAACAAGGCAGAAGAGGATTATGTAGTCATCCAGGCCCAATCCCACTCGGTCGTGCCGCCTGAAGCGTAGGCGACATACAATCCTCAATCCTACTATGACTATTACAGAGGGAGAGGAGGTGAGCAAGTAGGAACCACCGCGCAAGACGGAACACGATAGACGTACTGGTTGTGACGGCGAAGAATGACCATAGCATTCGAGTAGCGAACACATCGTAATTCTCCGGCCACATCATTGTCAGGAGGTGAGCGAGCCCTCTCTTTCTCTAGCGATCGGCGGACTGCAGATGATTCGTGCTAACTAGGTCCCAAAGATAGATTGCCCTCAGCGTACCACCGCATCCGGCCTGTGCTGTCGACGGGGAGAGGTGGTCTTGCACGGGCAAGCAGGCGCCGCAAAAAAATTATGGCGACGGCGGCGAGTTATGGCGGCGTCTGTGGCTTTCCGGTCCACGGATCCAGTCTCAGCAGTCTCAGCAATATTGCCTACGCTGCGCGCCCGAGGAGAGAAAAGTCGGTCGCTGATTAGTCTGAAAGCCACGAGCCTCCTTTCTGGTAACGACTCCACCATCCAGCGTTCGCCGTCAGTTCATGTTCCGTAGTCGGCTCGAAGTCTTGATCTCGGGGGTTCCCTTTGAAAAGAATGTTTCCAACTGGCGGTGATCCAGCCGGTTCTCGGCCAGCGTTGAAGTAATGGGCAGGCAGCTAACCCCAAGTACTTCTCGCGGGACGAGCTCCGTAGCAGGTAGTAATCAAATAAATCAAATACCAACCTAGCGAGATGCCTGTGGAAAAGGCGGGTAGGAGTCTGTGCTATGCCGGGACTCCGCCAGCCTGGTCGACCGGTGCCAGGCTTGTCGATGGGCCAGGCCCCGATTGGGTCTGAACATCGTTGCCCATGTCGATATAAGCAAGCAGCAAGGGGAGGCATCCCCACCAACATACTACGTAGGACCTAGTTTGCGACGGGTCCATAACCGTACGACTAGCACAAGAGGAATATGTAAGTGAGAGGGAAAAAGACGAGAAGGACGTATACCCACTGCACCGAGGCAAGACTATTGTCAGCGGTAGCCCTATGCGTGATGCTGCGGCGTGCTAAACTAGCCAACGGATCGCCGAATAAGTCCACTCTACAAGGTGTGGCGCGCGTGATGGGAGCGGGTTCGCCCGCAATATTGAGTGAGTACTAGACGTCATGTACGTATTTCGGCGCTGCTAAGCTTCTGCTATCATCTCAGATCGACGCGAATCTAATACCGCAGTAGGGAACCCCTTACTTGCATTCAGAGACAGCAACGGCAGCGGCAATGGCAGCGAAAGGGTCTTCCGAGTGAGAGGATTCCCCAGGAGAGCTCGCACGGCACGTGGACTCCGCCCTCGACCGAGTCTAGACAGGCAGTCCAGTCCGTAGAGAAGAAGGAATATCGAGGTTGGCTTCGCATATCTCTCCAATAATACCACATACCAATTTTTTTTCTTCAATGGAGGGTCTCGACGACAGATGCTAGCGGTCAAGTGATAGCCCCGTCGACTTGTCATTTATTGGACGTTGATCCTTGTTAGCGGGCTCTGCGACTGTCATATCCCGTCGGCCCCTGTCGTACGTTTGCCCCTGACATCCGTGGCCTTGGCGGACGCCCACTGGGTTGGAATTCGCGTATCACATCTCGTCCTCGCCAAGCTGATTGGTGTGCCCTCGTCAGCACATCTGAGTATTGAGGATAATGTATTATACACATTTCGTATCGGTGCTAGACTGCCAGCGCCGGGCAACGGGTTACATGGCGTAAGATATGGCAAGACGGACCACCACCTCGAGTCTCAGGATAATATCCATCTCTCGCGGACATGGGGGTGGACACAGTAGCAATGGCGCGGCGACCGAGTTAGTAGAGGGAGCTACGTAGTCCGGTCTCTGCCCGTATGAGTAGGCATCTATTCTTAAAGGGGGAACCAGGTCGTTTGCATAATAGGTGCCAAGCTATATACCACGTAGCCGCTCTTGTTATTACCGACTTTTATGCTGCCGTTTACGTAGTCGACGGGATTGACGGAGCGGGTTGGCATGGCGGATATGTAGATGCCTTTGATCTCCCGCCGGGGAATCCTTGACTCGCCGACCAACCGATCACTTTTTTGACATCACAAGCCACCCGGCGTGATTATCATGTAGGTTTACGCGCCACCGCGTATTCACACGGTATCGTTATAACTTGACATACCCCCCGCTACGCATGTAGAAGATCCTCGCCTCCCCCCTCCAAGCCCAGCCCAGCCGGCGCCTCTACGTACATACACGTAGGTGTGTGTGCGGATGTAAATGCCTATATGATACAGGTACGTGTGAGTGTGTGTGTGTGAGTAGACGCGCTGGAGGGATTTCCCCGCAAAAAAGACAAGAAAACAATATTAACGCCACACGCTGTACGCGCGCGCACACAACATCTATCGCCCATTACCGAATGCAATGCATGGCGAGTCAAGCGAGGGGAACAGTCGTATCGCACACGAAGGATCACGACTCCAACTTCTTTCTGGCCGGCCGATGCAGACGGACGCTCAATCCGGAAACCCCGTCCAGTCCCGCGCTGCCCTTGACTACCGCAATCAGACGCGGACGGGGTAAATGAGCACGGGGACCAAGAACGATAAGTTACATCTCTCACACCCACAGCGTTCCTAAATATTTTGCTATCTTTCCCCCGTTCCTTTTCCGTTCCTACCTATTTCTTCGTCGCCGTGCCGAGGAGAAGAAGCAGCTCGGAGGAGGGGAGGGGAGGAGATGGAGGGGATAGGGCCGATCATCGCTATCTCCTTTCAGGTTTTCGACGGAAATACGTACATACGCATACATATACATACATATCATGCCCGTGTCAGGGGGGCTGGGCGAGGACACAGCCGGAGAAAAAAGAAGAAGAAAAGATTGATCTAGCCCGACCTGCGCTCCCGGTCCCTTGGCTCTCCGTCGCCAGCAGGACACGCACGCGCACACGAATCTCAACTCAAACCAGCAGACCGGTACGGGGCAGAGCGCGGAAAGGGTCGTCGATCAGGTGGGTGACACGCGAACAGACGTCGACGGGACCGGGTCGCAACTGGGCCAGGAACAGCAGGCTCGGAAGGATTTTGCACATGTGTGCATACCGACGTACCTACATAACGCGTATGCATGGGCATGTCAGGCAGAAAGCGGGAAGGGCGAGAGAGAGCGAGAGAGAGAGAGATCAGGAAGCGGAGAGGAACGCGGGAAGAAGAGGGACGACCAGGCCGGGGATGGGTGGACCAAGATAGGCAAAGATAGTCGTCTCGGCCGATATTCGACGTGTGATATAGCCTCCCGAATGCTTGTCGCGCTGCACTCCCGTCACCTTCGCCTGCAGATCCGACCTGCCTAACATAGCGGGCGATGCCAGGCACGAGAATGAGAAAAAAAAAAGAAAGACATTCCCCAGAAAAAAAGAAAGAAAAAAAAAAAAGGCCGGCTCGGACGACCGCGAAGGTCATGCGCGACGGAGCGGTGATGCGATGAGATGGCTGGTTGCGATCGTCGGGTCCTGTAAACACGCCGACATATACAACGCGGGCATGCATACATACGCTACGTGCATACCTACGACATATTTACACGTGAAAAGGGAGAGAGAGAGAGAGAGAGAGAGAGGAGAGAGATGGATAGCTGACTAAATTTACTAATACCCAAGCGAATGCTTACGAGCTAACAAGCGAGAATAAATTACCCCTTTCTTTCTGACCTCTCCGTTTTCTCACTGTCTCTCCGCAGCTTACCTTCCCGCGCTCCCTACTTGGCTGCCATCACATATACGACGTTGGAATTCCCGATGCGGCAAACTGCTTGCAGATGAGATGGGAATACAACGCGTATACCTAGTCGTAACCTGGGCGAAGTTGTATATGCCGCGTGTTTCAGAGGCAGGCAACGAGATTACCCAGCGGAGACCACCACGTAGTGACACGAGCCCAACGTGATGGGTAATTTAGATCCCAATCTTCTCTTGTTTTTCTTCGGCGGGTCCACCACGTGTTTCTAGGGGGGTTCATGATCGATCGACCATCCTAGCCGTATGTATGTACGAGATATTACCGCACGCACTCTCTCTCTCCACCGTGTCTGTCACCTTGTCGACTTTTTTTTTTCCCCCTCTCTCCCTGGCTTCCTTCTTTTCCGCTTCTACTTGAGGAACTTCTCGCCGTACCCTGTTCCCGTCCCCCGCGAAGCATCAACCTCGAGGGCACGGCCGTACTCGCAGCCGCCCCAGAAGCGGCCCTCGAATATAGGCTCGGGCCGTTCGATGAGCGCGCGCTGGATCCTCGCAGCGCTGGCGAGGAGGCGCTCGGCGACCGCGTCGTAGTCCGCGAAGGTCAGCTTGCCGTCGCGCTTCTGGAACCGGCCGTCCACGACGACGTGCGTGATGTCGCCGACGTTCGCGTGCAGGATCACTGCCGCGACTGGGTCGCGCCACCCGAGCATCCCCGGCGAGCGCCCGTCGAACACGACGAGGTCCGCCTTCGCGCCGACGCGGATCACGCCTAGGTCGGGACGCCGGAGCGCGAGGCCACCCTGCCGCGTGGCTAGGAGGAAGGCCTGGTTCACGGACATGGGGCTGTTAGTCGGGATCCGCCACTGCTCGAGGACTTTGTCGTAGAGCCGGGAGCGGGTGCGCTGGAGCCAAATCCGTGCCTGCGTCAGCAGGTCCGTCGAGAAGGCCTGGAACGTGTCGACGCCGAGAGAGGCCTGATCCAGGATCTGGTGAGAATTCGGGTGTGACAACCCGTAATGCATCTCTGACTCGGGTGTGACAGAGATATACTGATTCGTCGATTGGAGCAGCCTCGCTCCCGCCGGCGTGATGCCCATCGCGTGTGAAAAGACGACGGCCATGTCCGTGTCGAGAACACCCAAAGGATGAAGAAGCTCCGGTGAATGATCACCTGGATCGGGGATGTCAGCAATTCCCGTGTAAACGCACCTAAGCCACTGCCGCCATCCCCCCCTCGGTCTCCTCACTCTCCTTATTCTCTCCATCCCGCCTCTCCTTGGGGAGCACTTACCCGTCCAGGGACCTCCCAAAAAATGCGTCGTAAGTACCGGGACTTTAAGTTCCCTTGCACACCGTTAGCCACAGTTCTCCGAATTCAGTAAACCGTGTCCTGCTTACTTGGTCAGGGCAATCACTGCCTCAGTGTCTTCGGGCGGCGAGAGGTACCAGCCATCATACGCGACACCGAGCGTAACCCGGTTGTCGGACGTCGAATTTTCCTTTGCCCACTTCTTGAAATTGTCGATCTGTTCCGAGAGGGGGTAGCCTGGCGCGGCGGAGAAGGCAGGGCTCCAGTAGACCCTGGCGCCGCTGTCGACCGAGGCCCGAAGACCGGCTTCCGCGGTCTCGCTCGACCATGTGTGGTGCGCGTGATCGAGCGACGTGGTTACGCCGGCGTTGAGGGCCTCGAGCAGGCCCGCAAGTTGCCCGATGTACACGTCTTCGGCTGTGTAGATTTCGGAGGGGGTGCTGCCGGCGAATGCAGACACATATTCAGGCATGCTACTGGTGGAGGCGAGCGTCTTCTGAGCCGTCTGCCAGCCATGGCGATGCGTGTCTACGAAGCCGGGAGAGATGATCTTGTGTATACAGTCAATAACCTCCGTGCCCTCAGGAAGCTCGGCCGGGTGTGCTGTATCATAGACCTCCGCGATGCGGTCCCCGGTAACTAGTAGCGAGCCATTGCGAATAACCCTTAGCGATTCGGCTTGTTCGTCGAATGCGATAATGGTTCCCCCCGAGAAGAGAATGGAAGTCGGACTCGCTAAAGCCATGGTATAAGGTGACAGGTGGTGGGTAGCACGGCGAGGATATGCGATCTGATCTGGGCGTTTTCTATCTCGTCACGGCGGATACGGATATTGCTTGGGAAGATGGTAGACAACCGAGAATCGAGGAATGCGAATACTTCTTATGTGTCGCGAGGGGCACCCCGCTTGCGACTCGACGCCGCGCCAGTGACTTCCTCGAGGGGTGCATCAGACCTGCGGCCTGCTCGGCCTTTCGCGTCGAGACGACCGGTGCGAGGGGCACCGCTGGACCTGCGGATGTTACCCTAGCTAACTCCGTCGGGGCCTTTGAGGTAATCCTTTGAATCCTCATGGTGGAGACCGACTCTACACTCTACGGCTTCGTGTCGACGGCTCGGTGGAGTACGAACGGTGCCTTGACAATCCAACTTGATGGATTAAGTAAGGGCTCTCTGGCATTACTAACTGGAATTCGAATGATTACCTACTTAGATACATTATACATGCTTACATCCATGATGCAAGCGCCGTGGTGAGTTGATTACATGGTATTACATAACCACAGCCACCTCCATGGGGCAGGTCGACATGAGGGGAGGGCTCATCCTTCCCTGGATATGAGTGTGTGTTAGTACGGAATGAGGTCATGCTCGCTTCTGCTTGTCTCATTGGACGGTCAACTGAGCCATCCCCGAATTGTCTAGCGCCTCTCTTTACCCCCAATTTTATGGCTATAAGGTCTTGTAAGTAGACCATCGGTCATCCAACAGCATCCCTGCAGAGGGCGTGTAACTCAGTGGTAGAGTGCTCGCTTCGCATCAAGCTTCTGTAAGACAATTATAGCAGCGAACACCTGCGAGTTTGCGAGAAGTCCAGGGTTCGACTCCCTGCTCGTCCAGTTCTTTTTCCATCTCGTGCCTCCTATACCAAGCCTACCATTTTTGGTTGGTGTATTCAGCCAGCTTCATCTTGTTCCTACATACTTCCTTTATCGATGTCAATGAGTGACGGCGAACGACATGCGTGCTTGCGTCTTTTTCTTTTTTGCAGGTGTAAGCAATATTTGGGGTGATATTTTCCCCAATCGTCATACCTTATAATGGTTGAGATTGCACATGCAACTTCTCTCTTGCGAATATTCTATTATAAAGAAGGTGTACGTATCTAATGCTTGATGGGCAAATCTGATTGTTTTCGAGTCTTATTGTTTCGATTTTATCGCTTCCCGTGCTTGACTTCCTCCTACCACCTGCAATGCCTGGAGACCCAGAATGCCCGCAATCAGGAAAGCCTCCACAGCCAGGATTCCGATCCAGACTTCGTCCAGAGGTGTTATTTTATGGTTACCCAGCAGCACCTCTTCTAACCAACATTTTAAGGAGCTATAGGAGATCTGCGGCATCTACGGACAGTGGCGCGTCTTCGGTTCGTGGGAACGGAATATCAGCCAGGTAGGCAAGGTTTGTTGGTCTGGTGGGTTAATGTCACGTACATATATAGAAGAATATAGTGCGTATGTATATACCTTTAGTGTCGTGGTGTAGCTTGTAATAAGTATGGGTTTGGGAGGGGGGGGTTGATACTCACATCTTAAGATAGCCAGTGCTTATTTTTTGTTTCCGTCACTGGCGACTTGAGAAATACACGGACAAGCCGCTATCGAGGATGACTTGACGGCGACCGGGCGATATAGCTGCGATGGGCACGGATTGGGGCCTGTTTAACCTAATAACTCATATCCTCGTAGAATGCCAGTGCTATAGCGAGTGCTGAAAGGCGGTGATATATATATGTCTACATGTCATGCCTTGACAAGTCCGATGCACCTCTTGAAGTGGACACGTTGAAGGGATCTCGGTAAGGTACGTATAGGTAGGATCCGAAGATGTCACACGGGATTGCAACTAGATGTAAATCCTATCTGTTAGTGAACACGTGGGGGATACTGGCGCATCCGACGGACTCGGGGTAGCCTTTGCGGCGATGATAGGGACACGGGTTTTCCGAAAATTAATGTGACAATTGATACGTACGCTCTCTGCCTCCACTCGGACGAGATCCCGCACTTTGTCTGGTTTTGGATAAATGCGATATTACCTACATACATATTTGACAGGGTGCTAATCATCCCATCCACCCGACTCAATTTCCCTGAGCCCGGACTTGCCCTATGGGTGGGGTAAGGCTGAAAATGGCACACACGATGCGTGCGGTAGGTATATATCTAGATAGGAGAGGTTCATTGGCGGTTCCTGGCCTTTTTAACCCATTCACATCACGTAGTCCGCCATCTTCCTTGTCTATCGAAGAGGAGAGGGAGGTGGTCGTAGTAAATTTATAATACAGGATCGCCGGCATCGTTCCGGGAACTCGAGGGGGGTCGTGACGCAGCTCCGTATTGCCAACTCCCCTTATGAACAATGACCTGCCCTCTCAACCTAGGAAAAAAAAAAACCTAAACTCCGCGTTCTCATCGACGTTATATAAGGCGTAGCCATGCGTCTTGTGTGTAGCTGACTGGGCTTATCAGCTCGCTTTCTCGACCCTCTCGCGCTCGCGGAAGTCACCCCCTATCGCCCTCCACCAGACGTCGCAACCCCATCGCAGCGCTCTTTCGGCCACGCCGGTCGGTGTCATCGCTGGTCGGACGTCGAGGTAGAAGACGGGCTCACCCGTAGGCTCCGGCGGCCCGGAATAGTAATCGATAATGTAGCGAACTTCTTTCTTCTGATCATCCGTGTCCCGCGAGACATACCAATCATGCCGGTCGAAGGGGGGTTCGGTGCTGTCGTATTCATTAGCAAAGCAACACCAAATTTGAACGCCACAGCCGTCTTACCCGAAGGCGCTGGGATATATCCACCCCATGACCTGGAACATGGCCGCCTTAGGTGTCATATCCTTCGGTCGGCCCTGGAACCTGACCAAGCTTGGGCTGAGATCGTTGACCTCCTTCTCGTATCCGTGCTTCTTCACCATCTTCTCAAAGTTTTGCTCTCCTCGACTACACTTCTGCCAGCCTTTGTACAGCCCGCCAGCAAACCGCTTTTCCCAGTCCATAATCTCGGCCCAGGCTCCCTCGTTGAGGAAGTTGTGCACGCTCACCATGCTCTCGACGGCAGTGACATCGGTGTCGGTGTAACCCTTGCGGAGCAGGGCATTGTACATCTGCTGCGGGGATGGGTATTCCCAATTCCCATCGCCGTCGCCGCGGGGAATGGTCGAGGGTTCGCGAGAGGTAGGAAGAACGTGTGACTGGTTCGGGGCGGGTGCTTGGGATAGGTCGCGGAACATGTAGTTAAGCGGGTTCAATTTCGAGAAAGCAGATTGCGGATCGGGTTCCCTTCGGGGTTCTCTGGCATAGAATCTAGAGCCATGCGGCACAGGGCACGCCGAAACTGATTCGGAGGGCGACGGCTCACGCTCGACTAGGGGATTTCCGACGGAATTTGGGCTCGATGTAGAGACATCGGCGATCTTCTGGTGTTTGTGGATCGGGCATCCCTTCTGATAGAAATGTCGGTTAGCATATGCTGCGGCACGCCACATCGTAGCCGCGGGGTTCCATAGTGACTTACAGGGGGTGATATGGCCCCATCCCGAGGTGGCGGAAGAGAGCGATGCGATAACGATGGAGAACCGGCCTTGCCTTGAGGACTGTCCGCCCAAAACCAGCCCATAGTGGTAGGCCGGCCGTCGGGAGCGAGGAGAGAGAAAATATGCTGCTAGGGGATGTGATATAGCTATTGGGGGGGTGCGTGGTCGACGCGGAATCCAGCGAGACTTAGGCACCGGGGGATGGTGATCTATCTATCTCGGTCTACTTATTCCCTGAGGTCTCGCCTTTTTTTTCATTATTGGTTTGGCGCGATTAGAAAGGCTCAAAGCCTGGATTGGCAGGGAGTTGCCAATGGCCCCACCCTTTGGCCACAGCCAGTGCCTAACGTAAGCTACGCCTAATTTGCCGGACTTTTGCCGTCTTCGGGTTTCTCCCTAGGCCATGGCCACCAGGTACCTCCTTGCCCAGTGGTGGACGCTAGGAACATTAGGTACCCCTCCAGACGGGGCGACCCCTGCCTACCTACAACGAAGGTCCCCACTACGTCACTGGTGCACATGCGTTCGCTTCGCAGATACAGCTGGCTGTTAGCTTACCTTCCTTCCGCGTTGCCCGGGCGTGCTCCGGACATTCCCACCAAACCTCAACGTCCCAACACCAAATCTGCATTTCCTCTTCCAGTGCCGCATCCTCCAATGGCCTGAATATCGTGGCAGCCTCTGAATTGCGCCTATGCTTGGATTTGCTTGTCCCTGGGGGTGGCCCATCATGCGAACCAATCCTTCCCGCCCCTTCATACACCCCGAACTCCTTTAGAGATGAGACTATTCGTCTTACTCGGCCGGTTTTATGCTCGCCGATGCTCCTCTCAAGCTTCCAGCACCTCTCCGACTATCATTTCCCGTTGGCGTTCGCCGCTCCGACCCCGCCTTCTCGGCCCTCGACCCCGGGCAAAGCCTCAATTCAAGGGCCGAATCCTCTGGGCCACATCCAACGCTGCTCTGGGAACTGCGGTCTTCGTCAACCTATCCGAGAAAGACCCTGGGGGGGCGGAGCGGACAGCCGAGTCCCGTATGCTCGAGGTCTCGCGAGAAGAGCTGAGGAAAACCGTCAGCGACCACGAGAGGGGAGTCTTTCGCCTCGGTCACAAACTCGTTATCCTGTTGGATTTGTATGTGTGGGAACCGCTTTCGACTGGCTTGCGGTTTATTCAATTGGCCCTCATCTTCGTACCTGTGCTTTTAGCAGTGCCCGTCATATGGGTTGGGAGCCGGCAGCCACAGCGCGATAACGAACGACCCGGCACAATATGGTGGTATAATCTCTTGGTTAGATGTATGGAAGCGGCCGGTCCAGCGTTCATTAAGGTGTGTCTCATCAGAATGCGGACGCGTGCATTATGTCCGGATCCATGCACTGACCTAATTTTGCGCCCGACAGCTTGGTCAATGGGCAGCCTCGAGGACGGATATCTTCCCGACCGAAATGTGTAGTATCATGTCCAAGCTCCACTCGAACGCGCCCGCACACTCGTTAGAAGCAACAATGCGAACGGTCGAGGAAGCGTTCGACGGCCGAAAATTCGAGGATATATTCGAGGAGTTCTATACCACTCCCATGGGCGTGGGCGCTATCGCGCAAGTATATAAAGCAAAATTGAAACCGGACCTTGCTGCGCCAGGCGACGTCGATATCTTGGAGACTCGTACTAACATACGCCGGAGCGTCCGCCGCCAGGTAGACACTGTCCTCAAGAGCGTACCGAAACGGGTTCCTTCTTCTTACGTTGCTGTTAAGGTCTTGCACCCTCAGGTGGAACGGACGGTCCGGCGAGATCTCCGTATCATGGGCTTCTTTGCTTCGCTGCTCAATGCGATACCCACCATCGAGTGGTTATCGCTCCCCGATGAGGTCGCCCAATTCGGAGAGATGATGAAGCTTCAGCTCGATCTGCGCATCGAGGCTGCCAACTTGGCTAAATTTCGCAGCAACTTCAAGGACCGCACGGCGGCTTGGTTCCCGTTCCCATACCTGGAATTCACCACGCGCGAGGTCCTGATTGAAGAGTATGCGCAGGGTATCCCCCTCTCCGATTTTCTGGAGAACGGCGGCGGGGTCTTTCAGAGAGACGTCTCGCAAGAAGGCCTCGACGCCTTCTTACGCATGCTGCTGATCGACAATTTCGTGCATGCCGACTTGCATCCCGGTAATATCATGGTTCGCTTCTACCAGGCTTACCGGCCAGAACTCGGCTTGCGCCGGTCATCCCATGGCCAGAAGCCGCATCCGGAGGTGCAGGCCGACGTTACCGAGCAAGTTCTCGCTCGCCTGCGCCCTTATCGCAATAGAAAGGACCGCGCTGCTTGGGAGGCGGAACTAAAAATGATCGACGCCGAAGGCTTCCGGCCTCAGCTGATCTTCATTGACACCGGGCTCGTAACAGAGCTCAACGCGACAAATCGTCGGAATTTCCTGGACCTCTTCCGTGCCATTGCCGAGTTCGACGGATATAAAGCCGGTCACCTGATGTGCGAACGTTGCCGACAGCCCGACGCCGTTATTGACGAGGAGGTTTTTGCGTTGAAGATGCAACACCTCGTCCTGAACGTGAAGAGCTCTACGCTCGCTCTGGGCAACGTGAAGATCGGCGATATTCTGCAGCGAGTCCTCGATATGGTAAGGCAGCATCACGTGAGGCTAGAAGGTGATTTCGTGAATGTTGTGATCAGCATCTTGCTGTTAGAGGGTATTGGTCGTAGCCTCGATCCCAATATCGACCTACTCAGCAGTTCCCTGCCAATCCTCAGACAACTAGGCACCCAAAGTGGAGCAGAGATGATAAAAGGCGGTGATTTCTCTATATTCTTCTTCTGGGCTGGGCTGGAAGCGAGAAAATTTATGCAGGCTAGCATCGAGGACGTAAGTTCGACTGCCCTATACCCGACCCCAGCGACGACGCTGACCTATCTTTACACAGGTGGAGAGATGCGTCAAATACGACCTACTAGCACCAAATATTTAATGTATAACTACGTAGACGCAGGCATGCATTTACAGGCGTTCGGCGAAGAAGGCGGGTTTAGATGCAATACAGACCACTCTTTCACAAGCGCTTCATAATTCGAACCGAATTTCGATCATTCATGTTTTGGCCGGACAGGTGGTTATCGGCCACGAGGGATTATGGATGGGCACTTATACATACATGCAGACCAGCTAATCCCCAAGCTACCTAGGTAGCTCTTCTATCCCCCCCTTTAGCTCAACTGAGTTGCCAGCCGCGTGACTTGGTCGAGGAGAGCCTGGCTCTCTCTTCCAGCGTTCTTGAGCACTTTGTCGCGGAGGTGGTTGACCTGAAGCCCCGCCGCGGTGGGCGGGTTGCCCTGGGCCGTCTGGATGCGGCTGACCTGCATTTCGAGGAAGAACTTGGGAACCTTGATAGCGAGGGAGCCACCGACGCTACGGATGCCGGCCTCGGTGGCCAGGTAGACGTCAAGCATATCTTCGAAGTCCTGGAGGTTGGTGCTGGCCAGAGGGGTGGCGGTGGCGAACTGCGATAGAGCGAAGGCGAGCGGCGACTGGCTTGACTTGGAGAAGTCGATGTCCGAGTAGGTGGTCGATCCCAAGGTCACGTCGGGGACGCCGGCGATGGTGGTCGCGGACCTGCTGCAGGTCACGGATGAGGCGAGTCTCGTAGCGATGTCGGAGGTCTCTTTGGGAAGCGTGTTGCTCCCGATGATGAAGCACGCTCCGTTCTGGCGCGGGGCGATCGGTGCGGCCTGGCCGATGTTGGTCACGCTCAAGGGGACGGTCACAGGCGCCGCGACAGCGGTGCTAGCGATGGCCGCAACGAGGGGGAGTGCTACGCGCATTTTGCCTTTCTTCGACGACTTGAAATTACAATTCCGACTTGGGGTGGGTATTAATCATTAACAAACGAAAGAAGAATTAACAGATACTCGTTGGTCACAAGTCAGGACGATCGACGGGAAAGGATAAAAGTCTCGTGCCGGCCAAAAACGAAGGAATGATCGAAGAAGTGAAAAGAAACCCTTGCCCAGAAGGATGATGGAGATCGAGAAGTGAAGTGGTGAGAGCGGCCAAATGTCGATCATCGAAACGAGGATCTCCCGCGCTTTTATGTCGCCGGCTGCGTGTCCAGTCCCGTGTAGGTAGACATGTCTACCCGCCCGAGAACACGAGAACGATCCGAGTAACCGAGTTGCACACGGCCATTCGTCTCAAGTCTGATGGTCTTCGGTTTGAGACTGGACTGTATGGTGCCATCGCTACCCCGGAGTCCCCTCTTCGAACGCGACGGCTGTGCTCGCTCTATTGGCTCCTTACGGGGCGTCGACCCCTCGATATCGTCGAGAGCCTCAACGACGATCCCCTATTAGGGGACAACCATCCACCGCCAGGGTTTCACGATGATCCTCAACCAATCAGGGGGTGTGGGCTCAGTGTGATCTCCGAACCCCCTGTCCCGTTGGGGCCCCACTATCGGCTACCCTTCCATCTCAGCTTCTTTCGAGTTTCAACTTCACTCTGGCGCATCAACACCCAGACTGTAAAAGTCAGCAGGACAAGCCCATGTGCCTGCAGGGGTATGTATGGCTGTGACAGCATTTGTCTTGTACGTATATGGGTGCTACCCTTACTTGGCCGTGAAGGCACATGTACTTGACATACCTATTTATTCCCACAATCTGAGCCTGCTAGCTATACGAGATATAGGTACCCAGCGGAAATGAAGACCACACAATTACCTAATCCAGGACCCGAACGTGTATATCGGTAACCCAACACCCTTTCCTTCCTCAATGGCCCAGTTAGATGTAGCTGGCCATTTGCTTGGTGAGGACAATGGATCCTTCATGGGAGGAGGCCCAGGAGACCCAGGCCGACAGCCTTGAGAAGGTCGTCGGCGATGAACTTGACGGCAATGAGCAAACCATCGACGGCGAGGTTAAGGGACTTGAGAAGCCCGACTAGAGAAAGGACCAAGGGTAACAAGTCGAACAAGACGGGGCCTAACATTGCTCTTTGTTAGCTTCGGATCCCGAGCGCGAGGACGACGCGACATCTTACCGAGACCGAGCTTGAGGAGGATAAACTTTACGGTGCCGAGGAGCTCCCAGAGAATGAGCGAGACGGTCTTGATAAGGTCCGCCTTGACGAAGCGGCTCTCGACGACGGCGCGCTTAGTGAGCGTGGCCGACTTGTCCAGCAGGTCCGAGATGGCCTGCAGCTGAGGGGCGATGGACGCGGCTGCGGGTTTGGCGTCCTCCTCGGGAGCGGCATCACGCACGGGGATCAGAGTCTCATCTAGTTCTTTGTTAGGCAAGGCAGGAGCAGCCATCCGTTTCCCCCGCGAGCAACATACTGATCTGGGCTGTTCGCTCCTGGATCTGGACTAGCAGGGCTTCGAGGCTCGTCTCGATACCGTCGATGTCCTGGCGCCTCTCGACGCGAGCGTCGGCGACGGCAGGGTTGCCAATGCTGGCGGCAAGGGAGCAACCTCCCAGGGCAAAGAGAGCCAATAATTCGGCCTTCATCGTGGACAAGTTTATCGAGACTGACACGGGGTGGAGCGAAGAGATCAGCACGGGAGCTCTGCTGAAGGTGCTGGCGCTGGCGAAGGATAGCGATAGACACATCCTCTCTCGAAGGGTCACGTCGACTCTATTTATCCACCTACCCCCGTGGCCTTTTCTGCTTTCGAAGCTCATCGCCGCCTTCAATTACGTGCTTCTCGAGGGAGCCATCTCTATGTCGCCTTGTCTGAGTTGCCCTGTCTGAGTTGCCCTCATGGCACTCAGCGCACGGCCATGTTCAATGCTAGCTGCATCGTGACGTTGGCATTGCCAGGGCGCATCGTATGCAGTTGCAAACTGCTAAAGTCTTTTAATGAAGCCAATATATGCTCACGATAAATCCGAGCTGCCTGAATGCACCTCCTGGCTCGTAGCACACGGCTAGGCTTTCTCATTGGTAGGTAGCGGAGGAGTCTTTGCTCCTCTACCATGGATACAATACCCGAACGCTAGCTCATAACTCGATAGCACCGGACTCAGGGCTTAAGCTCGTGGACGACGGCCTGGGACGTCATGCTGGGCCGCTCCGCGATGAAGGTGGTGCCGCTTCGAGGGTTATTGGCCTTCGTTTTACGGCCCCCGACATTGCGCGCTGTCACGCAATCTTCACGGCATCTTTCCGCACTCAGCCATATAGCAATGGATACCCGAGGGACATTACCTTACAGCAGCATCGGCACACAGTAGGCTTCGTGGGGGCGTAGAAGACGTCTCAGGGTAGGAGACTGCGAAGGGAAACGCGAGCGACAAGCCCTCCTCGCTGGCCTTACGAGTCCCTGCTACGGTTCGTGATGCGCGACTAGGTGATCAACGCTCTCAGGATTTAAGCTTCTTTCTCATGCTCGGTTGCTAATTATATAACTACCGGCCGGTCGACTCGCTTGTCGATCTCTCTACGTCTCGCGTACCTGGCGGGGGGTCGGTTACACGTTCGAAAACCTGTAGGTATTGTTTCCCCTTGCTCCCACACCCTCAGCACGCACGAAAACAGGTTCTACCACCGTCTTTATATTGCTTGTGTTATTATCATCCGCACTATCGCAATATCGGGTCGAAGGGCTAGACTTGCCACTTCCGGCAATGATTGTCGGACCGGGCGAACCACAGGTGTAGCGTCTCACATCGACCGAAGTCAGCGGCACGGCCGTCGTATTACCCTCTTGCACATACCCACCAGAAAGGTATCCCTCGCGCGTAGGTCGAAGTGGTAAGCGGGCTTGGGAGACTCATCCGACCACCGGGGCACTTTGTCCGCGTAAGTATCCTCTCGGGCCGTGCGATTCCTTGGCCTAAGACAACTATCCCAGCGCGCGGAGCCGTGTATATTCCTCAAGACAGTGACACGTCTCTATTGGTGCGACGGGGGCTCCTCGGGCGGCAGGAGACGCCCTTGGCACGGCAGAGGCATCGGTATATGCTGCCCGCAGCCGGCCGGAAACCCCGTGCCCAAGAGCCATTGGATGGCTGGGTATGCGTCAATGGCACGGTCTCTCGTCTCGACATGACGTGCAGACTGCTCTGCACAGAGCTGGGCAGCGTCGTGGACGGGCCGTCTTGGCTGGTGGACGACGGAGCCCTGCTGCCTGTCCCCATGCTATGGAAGAATCGCTGTAATAGGGCGCAGCAAACCCGAGTGCAGGTAAGGAGGTGGCGGCGTCACCGGCACGGCGTGCGTTCACATTGCGGTGGTGAAAAGAGAAATGCCGGTATAGATAGAACCGGCTCCCTGATGGAAGCGTACAGGGAGCCTCACCACGACGACGGGAAACACCCCTGTTTCTGGGTACGTAATAGATACCTAGGTGTCTAATTAGGCAGTTATATGTCGGCACTTTCCCTTTCCTTCCCCTTGTCTTGGCGGCTGTCGACGCTCCGTTAGGTACCTGTTTAGCGCTAACGCTGGGGGTTATGCGTGGCAGCTACATGCAGGTACCTTGCCAAAGGTTAGATACTTGGTACCTACCTATACAGATAGATGTAGGCAGTACCTGAAGTAGGTACATGGTAAGTACACGGGACATGACTGGGGTGATACGCACCTATCTAGGAAAGGTGACGGACTTGACTAATTGATTCAGTGCCTCGGTACTTTGGTGTTCTGTGTCAACCTACCTAACTCCTAGGAATCCTCTCCTTTTCAATACTTATCTCGGGAGCTCGACAAGAGTAGACAACCTGAGAAGCTGACGCTGTCGAAGCCGCAGCGGGATTTGCACCAACCGGCTGCTGGGCAGAGGGTGCCTTGTTTCTTACCAATCCCTCCGCTCGCTGCGGACACTGTCAGCATGGAATATCAGCAAGCGTTTAGAAACCTGTAGGTGGATAGGTCATCAAAGCTTCTATGCTAGCATCAGCATTGCCCCCTGGATGGATTCCATCTCTACTTACATCTGCAATATTTCCTTACAACCTCGATTCCGGCCTGTCTGTTGCAGGTTAGCTAGGAGTTATCCGCGATCAGGGGGGGGCCCATCTGCTCTCGGCAGAGCACATAGGGCACCAGTCCTGCGCCCAGTGTATCAGATTGAACACGAGCACCTGTTGCTCGTGGAGCCGTGCTTCCAGTCGCAGCAGATCGGCCTGGGCGCCAACGCTTCGCGGGTCCGAAGGGGGGCAGCACCGGTCGAGATCGCTGACGTTCGCCGCCCGGATGTCGGCGTCCTCCGTGAGCGTGTGCAGCAGCTCGCACGCCGCGAAGAGCTTCTCCTCGAAGGCCGCCTGGTACCGCCCGATGTGTGCGAACCGGCGCGACAGCCAGTGCGTGTCGAGCTCGCCTACCTTCGTGTCCCACGTCGCCGGGTAGCTCTCGGGGTAGGCGTCTGGGCTGTCGAGGTACTCGAGGCGCTCGTGGCGGTGCTCGAGCACGAATTTGGGGCATTGCTCGGGCCCATCCTCCTCCTCCTCCTCCTTGATGTAGTCATGTTCCTCCTCCATGCTGCGGTATGTGCGACTCAACCGGCCCCTGCCCACCGGCCCTCTCGTGCCCGAGCGCGCGCCCCTCACACAAGCCAGCCAGCACGGTTCGATCTCGACGACGGGCATGCAGCAGCTGTGATACTCGCAGCATGGAATGCCGTCGAAGGAGAACTGCCCCGGTCGCGGGAGCGAGAGCTCACACCGGTGGAAGCGGGTCCGCCGCGGGTTCGCGACGACGGGAGGGTCTGGAGCTACCGGGTCCGTTATCATGGGTATGCGCACGTCGTGGTGCATCCGGTGCGTGATCCGCCGTATGCACATCCTACCTATTTTATCGACGGCGATAATGTGGTCGGGATGCACGTCTGGAGAGTGGCTAGTCTACGTCAAGACACCAAGTCCTACTGAGCTAGATGCGTGTCTCGCTTTGCGGGCTTGCTCAGGGACCAGAATTCGCAGCCAAGAAACAGTAGCTTAGTAGGTTAAGCTTTGTTGTCTCTCGCGTTTCTTTCTGTCTCAGGGCGGTTCCTTTTTTGCCTACAGCGGGTCCTGTTTATGTCTTCGCGGCACTCCGCGAGCTAGAGAGGGCGGCTGGGGCTGAGATGGCGGAACTGGGGAGACTGTACGGAACGTCCGCCCGACGTACCAGGACTAAGCGAAAATTTATCCAAAGTTGTAAGTGCAATAACATGTCGCCCGTTTCGAAACTTACCCTCCTGTCCTGTAGTTTTCTCTAGAGTCACGACATAGGATTTTCCGGGGGATTCTTTGTCGGGCGCGAACAGTCGGTAACAACACCATTATGGCCGCGGCCGCACCACATTCAAAGGCTCTCCTTGTATCACTTGAATCTTGACGAGACGAGAATAACCCGAATAACTTGCCGGGGTGGTCGATTGACTCAAAAGCAAGTGGCTCGAAAGTAAGTGATGCCCTTAGCATTTTCCATACAAGGCCTCATACAATAGAGGCAGGTAAGAGGTGTTTAATCTCTAACTGTATTAGTTAATCTCCACACCCAAGTATATACAAATATAGACAAAAGGTTATGCTGCTATATATACGAATCACTAGGTTAGCTTAGCAAGGGCTTTCCTGAGAGGCGCTGCCCGCGTCGCGGGGGATGACACCGGCAGCGACGGCGGACTGATAGCACCAGCGCCACTCGTCGAAGCCGCCGATCCAGTTGCACTTCCAGGTCCAGAAGACCCAGCCGCCGGAGCGCTCGAAGGCCTGGGCCTGCGCGGCCCAGTACTTGCGGTACCAGGCGACCTGGTCGGGGCGGCCGCGGATCTCGAACTCGCCGTTGGACTGCACCGAGTCGGCCACCGCGAGCGACCACTCGCCCATGATGATGTCGCTGCCGCCCCGGTAGTCCCGGCACACCGCCGAGATGTACCCGTCCTTCGTTGTCGTTACCGACGGGTCCCACTTGTAGTAACGGTGGTCGTCGTACAGCGCAAGACTCGTGTCCGGGAGGTGGCTGCTCGGGTTTCCGGAGCCCCACGCGATGCCCTGCCAAGAGGATGTTAGAAGTGCCTCGAACTAGAGCTGTCGCTCCGAGTGGGGTGGTAGCCATACCATCATCTGTATGTGCAGACGTTCGTTGTCAGCGACGCCCAGCTGCCTCTCCCGGTCTCGGATGCGTGTCCAGGCGCCGGGATAGAAGTTGGCGACCATATTGGCGGCCAGGTCGGGATACTCGCTCGAGTGAACGGGCTCGTTCATGACCTGCAGGGTGCCGACGGTGCGGTAGTTGTCGTTGGTGTGGATCCGCTCGGCCATCCATTCGAGGAACTGGTACGTGCGCTCGTAGTTCTCCTGGGTGTAGAAGCCCGGGTAGTCGACGCTGTGGCCGGTGAACTGCTGGCGTGTCGTCTGGCCCCCGGGCCCGGCGTGCAGGTCCATGATCACGTACAGACCCGCGTCACGACACCAGCCGACGAGCCGGTCGAGATACGCGAGGCCACCCCGCGGGAAGTGCTCGTCTGCCTTCACGAGTCTCTCGTAGATCCAGAATCCCACCGGGATGCGCACCGTGTTGAGGCCCAGGCTCTTGATCTGCCATATGTCGTCTTGCGTCGTCCAGGTATCCCAGTGCCTGCGGAAGGCTGCGTCGGCGGCGTCCTGGCCCAGCGCCTCCACACACTGCCATTCATCATTCCTATTCCCACAGCCCACTACGACGCCGGTCAGAATTCGGATACGAAATATGAGCGCTAAAAGGCGGGAGTTATAGCCGTTGCCATAGCTTACTGCTGTTCCATTCGTCCCACGCCATCCAGGGTTCAATGATAAATTGCGATCCAAGATTGACGCCGCGGATCTTGTCCGTGCTTGGGAGCCATCGCCTGGCGAGGCCAGTGGACGTGCTGGGAGAGTCGAGGGCTATCGCGGTGGTTAGCAAGCTGCGACGAATATCAACCATATCGACTGAGCGGCGTCTTACGTGCGGAGCTAGCAACCCCGGCAGCCGCCAGGGTTAGTATCGTCGCCAGCACTGATTTGGATTGCATCTTGGTCACTGCTACGTGTCGCAGAGCTGCCGTTGAATGCAAAGACGCTGGGAAGCAAAGGGACAGGCGGCAGGCCTCTCCTTATATGGAAACCTGCTACGACTTGCCCAGCTCGTGGGACAGGTCGGGAACGGGCACACCTTGCCGCATCGTATAGAGCGATGCGGCGCCGATGGCTCTGCAGCATGGGCCTCTTCCCCTGAGCCAGGTAGAGTAGGCGATCAGCACGGCAAGCTGGTCGCCACCTGTATGCTGACACCAGCAACGGAGCCCGAGACTAAGAAGCTCAAATTATTGGCAATTTCCCGATGGATGAAACGAATCCCATCATGTAAATACTGGGCCTCCGAGTTGCCATATACCTAGGCAGAAGGGTGTTTTTCGCTTCGGCGGGTCTGATATCAGCACGTGTGACGGAAGTCTGGATGGTGACTCGGGACGGCATGATGCTATATTCGTAGTGTCAACAGCAGGTTGTTTGTTCACTGTGGTGGGCTACTAGGACAATACTGCTATAGAATGTGACATAGGTATACGAAGGAGACCCTGCCGTTGGATGGAGCTTGGTTAGCAAGGGTGCTATTTTTGTCGACCTCAGTTACGCCTCCGTCGCCATTGGTTCGCGGCCAGTTCAGCTCACACAGTAAGCCTATCCCAGAGCATGATAACCCCTGCACATATTAGCTGAATATATTAGGCCATCAACAGTTCCGTAGCTAGCCATCCATTCTCACGACGGTGTCTCGTCTTGGCTGATGCAGGCAGGGCAGGGCATGTCCCGACCCAGCTAGCCCTAGGTATCAGGCGTGCTGTCGGAACGGCCGAATCGCGTATCTTAACCGGCCCATGCCAGCGGCTAGGTTGGAATGCACTTCGGGGATGGTGAATTCGGTGTTGTTGTGTTGTGGACCGGCATATCTCGCTCCGTAATGGCCTAGCCGCCGCGCTCTGAGTAGAGTAGGCAGTACGAGGCTGGGGGGGAGGACGAGTAGATGATCCGACCCGGCGGCTTACAGAAGTCGCATCACGCCCCGTCCTTGTCCTATCCCTCCACCTCGACTTCCTAGCGAGCCTGGTAGTGACTGGAGGGAGACCACGCGAGCTACCACCCAAGGGGCGACGGCCTGAGAAGCAGGAGACGCTTCTGTCCACGATGCTAAATCATCCAAGATGCAATGCCGGGCATGTCATTGTACATACCTACATACGGTACGATCGTGTTTACGAGCTGATCAAAGCGGTAGGCTACCTAGTCTTCGCGAGTTCCTTCTAGCTATTTTCTTATCTTTGCCGGTACTAGGGGAGGACTTCGAAGACGACGTCGCGCTTCCAAGAGAGGAATGACGACTCCTATCTGGAGCAATGGCACGTCGATAAAGCATGATACAGAGCGCATTGAGTTGTTGAATCAACCAGCGAGTCCCCCGGTGATGGTAATAAAGCTGTGGTTTATTTAACAATGAAGACGCTAGTACTACGCAAGTTGACAATCCTTTCTCTATCCTTTCCCCGTGCCGTAGCAAGCAAGCCTTCGCTATAGCAATTTACGACCTCTCGGTGCCAAAATTCTCTTTATTATGCCATCTAATAGTCGTGCAACCCTAGACAAGTAGGCAGACGTTTCGCTCAGAAATTGTTGCATGAAACGTAAGCGCCTACATTCTACGAGTTCTACATATAGGCTTACAAGAGCAGATTTCTCAAGTGATAGAAATTAGTGGCTTCTTCGTACGGGCTCACGTATGCATTTCGTGATGTCATTCCATCCGACTCCAGAGGTTCTCTGCAAGCTTCACTCCTTCTATTTTGAGAATCTTTCGTGGGATCATCTATGCCGCTTAGGGATTGTCGGCATGCGATATATATCGACGGCTCCCGCGCTTGCATCCGTCTTACTAAAGGTACGTTTATTGATTGTGCTATATATGCGTACAAGCCACCCCTCGACAGCCCCTGTAGATAGGTATACCCTACTTTGTGAGCATCCTAGCAAGTGAGGACGGCTGGGCCTGGGATCTTGTAAGGCCTGCCGCCGCCGTTCGGGTTCCCGCTGTTGTCGTAGATGTTGATCTGGATGCCGGGGTCGTTGGACTTGTACGCCCCTGGGAAGCTGACGAAATTCGCGCCGGCGTTCGTGCCGGAGCCGGTGATCCGAATCCTGCCTCCTGTTAGGACGCGGGGGATACGTGTGTGAGAGGAAAGAGGTGCTGGCTTACTGGGCACATTCCATGTAAAACTGGGCCTGTCCCGGCACCTGGGCGCCGTGGAGGGCGATCAATTCGACCCGCATCAGGTAGTCTCCCGGAGCGATACAGGTGGGCATGGTGAAGTAGTGCCAGCCCTGGTTGGCGATCATCTTGTCAACCGCCCACTGTCCGTTGTTCAGGCCGTCTTCGGCAACCTTGAACCACTTCAGGCCTGTCGGCTGGGCAGTAGCAGCGTTGTCCACCTTGGCCAGGTACACTATGATGGGCCCTAGACGACCCGATCAGCTCTCGCCTCGCGATGCTACGCGCGTGACGCTATCCTAGACTCACCCTTATGGCTCTTGGCAATGGGGTGGTCGGGGTCATTGGCACTTTGAGCTCCTCCGATGACGTGCCCCCACCACGCGCCTACCTTCGCTCCGGCCGGTACGGTGATGACGGTGCTATCGGCATGTTTTATATCCTTGTTGCACGCAAAGGCCGCGTCGTTGACGTTCTGGATAGGATAGTCGCTGTCCGGGGCACGAACGCCCTTGAGCTGGCCCTGGTCCACTCCGTTCACAGAGACCTTCTGGAAGATGCTGTGGCCGGAGGCCAACGACGCGAGGCCGAGGATGATCGACGAGACCTTCATAGTTGGCCCAATATGGCTTGCGAGCAGCTAAGGCAGTCCGATTGAAGCGTGATAGCCTGGGGGTATCTCTCTGCGGACCCCACGACAGCAACTTGCACGCCAACTTATAGCTAGAGCATCGCGACACCGATTCAGGGCGGCGGCGGCTCCTGATCCGCAACAATATAGGGAAATTAAGCGGCAGCACAACAACCCGACCCTGCGCGGGGCGTCATATTGCCGTACCGTCCACCCGCCGTTCTATTTCCCCATGGAGTTCACGATCAGCCTTTAGTTTCTACGTTATTCCATATTTCATAACTTGCTCATCTTGGGATACTTATGCCTGGTCACGCGGAGCCAACACGATGCAGTCCACTGATACCTACTCGATCCCAGACAGAGGCCGGCTCGCACCTAACGTAGCGGACTGAAGACTGACCACGAAGTTATGTTGGCTATACTCAATCCCGAGGCAGCTTTTCGATACCTGCCATATCGCGTTCTAGCCTAACTTGAATCGGCTTCACGGAATGACATTGAGTGGTATTGCAACCCTTGAGACCTGCAACTGACGAGGAGGAGGATGTACGTGAGCAGATTTTCGAATTTTGTACTTGTAGCTTGGTAGGGAGCCATGGGCTTCGGGAAGCCATGAGGCAATATGTAGGTAGGTAAGTAGCTTTGGGAAAGCTTGGACGGCAAAGCCGGTTTATTTGATGGACAGATTTGTGTAAACCTCGCCTTCGCCGAAAAGATCTTGGGCTCATCGTGACATGTCCAAGCTGATAAGGCGAGAGTATGGGAGCGGTGGTTGTTATGAGAAGGATTCAAGAGGTGGTATTAGCTGGCTCAGGTGCCTTAGGTAAGCGGGAATACAGAGGAATAAAAAGAGACTCACTTAACATGTTTATGTGGGTACCTCACTTACCTCTTTCTTGCGCAGTAGGTACATAGTAGGTACGTCTCAAGCCTATTGCATTCTTCTTACTTTGGATGACCTAACCACAGGTAGGAGGTACCTGGATATCTGAAGGAGAAAAAGGTAGGTACCTAATGTACCTATCAAGCACCTAACCTTCACAAACATCTGGTACCTCTTAGGAATGTAGGTACATGATATGCTAGCACCTTTTAATGACGTGGGCAAGTGCATTAGGCTTTCGCCCAGGTAAGTTTAGGTACCTAACCTATAGCCCGTGAAATCGCTCCCGGGTAGATTAGGTACTTTGAGAGGCACCTAAAGTACCTAACCTAACCTACCTAGGTACCTACCTAAACCTCGTAGGCATTCCGATTAGGTACCTCTCCAAGTCCCTCGGGACAGAAGAACCTCGATGGCTGAGCCAAAGGGGGTTTAGCGCTCAAGTTGGATTCCACCAGCTTACCGCACCTGATTTCCTCGTCGCATCCCACGAACAGAACAATCCGCATTCGCATTTGCATTCACATTCACATTCCACCTGGTTGATTCATCTCGACTTCCCCGCTCCCTCTTCGGCAACATCGGCTTTAGTTCGCCTACTGGAGAGTTGCAACCCGACTGGTGCACCATGTATAGTCAATTCTATACACCAACATCCGGGCCTCCCCCGATGCCGCCCCAGCAGCCGCCGTTGCCCCCGGCATCGATGCCGCAGCCGCCTCTGCCTCCCCTTCCAGCGCCTTCTTCTTCTTCATATGGGTATGATAGGCACGCTCGCCCGCTTTCATACCCTCCGCCGCCACCGCCGCAGCCGGCTATGGAGGGATCATCGCAGCCTTGGGCTACGAACTACGGCCCCCAGGGCTACCGAGACACCTATCAGTCCCGCGGCCCCTACTCCGACCTACGCCAGGGCCAGCACCACTCGGATACGCGCCGTCAAGTTGATCAAGATCATCACAGCAGCCGCGACAATTTTCATCCGCCTCAAGGTGACTTTACCTTCCGTGTAGAACGACCGGCCGGTGTCGAACAGTACAGCTCGTATCGGCCTGTCGAAAGAGATCGACGCGGCCCAAGGAAGTATGCCTCGTACCGTCCTCCGCCCCAGGCCAGAAACAATGCTCATAATAGAACCGACTATAGCAATGAGCGAAGTGCACGCCATTCCTCGTACCGCAACGACCGAGAGAGGCATTCCGGCCGCGATAGCCGATCCCGTCGCGATGACGGCCGAAAACGACGCGAACACCCGCCCCGCCAACACCGCCCGCCGCACCATGGCGGATCTGGGAGGAGGGAACGCGAGAAAGCTGCCGACAGACTCCTCTTGTCGAAGAAGTACGATGACCAGGTGGAGCTGATGCTAGGCGACACCACTGGCCGAGCTACTTATAGAGATATAGATGAACTCTCCGATAGCGACGAGACGGACATGGACATTTCCGACAATTCCGACGAGGACACAGCCGAACCCGCGACCAAGCGCGCACGGACATCCGAGACTGCCGGTCCCGCCGGTAAGGGGACGACTCCAGATCAGGAGGTGCCGCGATGGTCGAATCCAGACCCGTACACGGCGCTGCCGCCTCCGGACGAGGGGACGCGCAAGAAGAGAGACATGGTGCAAATGATCCGCAAGGCACGTGTAGAGGCGGAGAGAAAGAAGGCAGCTGCACAGACGGAGGGATTGGATTTTATCTCCTTCGACGTTAGCGACGTTGAAGGCGACGAAACAGGCGCGAGCCCGGGAAAAGCGAAGGGTCAAAATATCCCGGACCAAGGTGAGGATCAAGGTGGGAGAGGAGCGATTGGACAGCAGCAGTCCTTAACAAAAAGCGTAACTGCTGAGTTAGTTACACCCAAAACTCCGGCGCCCATTTGGCCCCAAGAGGCACCGGTAACTCTACCCCCTCTGCCACTGCCACCTAGCCTTTTCCCCTCGTCCTCCTCGGTCGTCGCACCATCTACCACTGCTCCCGCTCTCCAACCTACCAATATTGCTAGGCCGGCTAGGCAAGAGAGCCAAGCCGACCTGACCCCTTCAACCAGCCTGGGAAGTCGCAAGCGGACCATCGACGACAGCATCAAGCTGCCTCATACCTCTCTGAAGCCTGTCACCAAGATGCGCTCCGATGGGGGCGTGGTGCCCGAGTGGCAGAACCGCGGCCCCGACTCCTGCCCCTGGGCATCTCAGGACCATTCCAGCATCCCCTCGATGTCTACTCGGTAAGTGTGTTGCCGGCTGCGCGCTCCGTCTCGGTCGAGATCTATGCTAAACCCTCGCCTCCAGTCTCCACATGGAAGTGGTGGACTTCTACGAGTACGTGCGGCCGCGGGATTTCGAGGAGCGCATTCGCGCCCAGATGGTCGACCATCTTCGCAAGGTCATCAAGATGAAGTGGCCGGATGCGGATGTTCTCCCCTTCGGCTCCTTTATGTCTGGGCTTTATCTCCCTACCGCCGATATGGACATCTCGGTGTGTTCTAACAGCTTCATCGACCACGGGAACCCCGTATATGACCGCAAGAAGGATCTTTGGGCCCTCCGAAGCCATCTCCTATACCACAGAGTCCCCTATCAGGGCCAGGTCGAGATGATCTTGCATGCTAAGGTGCCGTTAGTCAAGTACAAGGATGCGAAAACCGCCCTCAAAGTCGACATGTCGTTCGAGAAACTGGATGGCTATCGCGCCATCAATACGTTCTTGCAATGGAAAGAGAAGTACCCGGCTATGCCGACCCTCGTTTCGATTATTAAGCAATTCTTGCTAATGAGGGGCTTGAATGAACCGGTGAACGGCGGGATCGGCGGGTTTTCCGTGATCTGTCTCGTGGTAAACCTCCTCAACCAGATGCCCCAGGTCCAGAGCGGCGCCATGAAGCCGGAGCATCATCTCGGCGACATTCTGATGGAATTTTTCGACTACTACGGAAATCACTTTCACTACAAGACGGTCGCAATCCGCATGAACCCCCCCGGGCTTGTCTCTAAGGTGAGCGCGGCGGGAGAGGAGTCTCCAAACGTGCGATACTGGCTAACCCCACAAATCCAGAGCCAGGTTAGCGATGTTGTATACCGAAACATGGATCGTCTGTCTATTCTGGATCCGAACAACCCGCAGAATGACATTGCTGGTGGGTCCTCGAACACGGCCACGATCCTGCGTCATTTCTCGAAGGCCTTCGACGCTCTTCGAGAGCGCATGGCGAAGCTCGCCAAAGGCACCGGGGCCCGCAAGTTCAGCGATACCATCCTCGGACCCATTCTTGCCGGTGACTACTCGAGCTTCCGAGACCAACGCGAATATTTACGTAATCTAGCGACATACGAGACGTCCGGTTACCAGCCTCCGGAGTGGCAGTCAGCGAGCGCATGGTAACTAATCAGCCTCTCATGGGTCGTCCTTTCGAGGCCCATCCGCGTGCCGTGGACACGCCACGTACTCAAAACAATCCTTTATGTTGGCCTCCGGATTGCGAGGCATTCGCTGGCATCCTAAGAGGAGAAGACTTGTTGTGTGGAGAGCAACTCGATCCCGGACTGCGCAGCTCTCTGGAGATTCATCGAGATCCATTGCTACGGCGTTTCCAGGAACAGTAAAGTGAACGGACACCTTGATACCCTTTATTGCCTTCCCTTTTTTTCTCCACCTCTCTCTTTTTACCTAGGCAACCCAACGGGAGCCTTCCGTCGAGATCATATGTATTATAATAGACGGAGATTCTGCTCCATATCTACCACCGAGTACCGGGCATCACATCTCGACCACCTTCTTCGCACCGCTCAATTGAGATGCTCTATACCCAAGTGGCAGGAAAACGCGAAATTCTAACTCTAACCCGGGTCCCCCTCTCTCCCCTGAACCCCCCTTTGTCTCGCGATAACATTATCTGCAGCGGAATAGACCGGTCGTGACTATAATTTACTGGTTTCTTGTGACACATCGCCTTAGCAATGTGGTCTGATTACCGTTAGAACATATCTTGTTGACACTTCACAGACAGAATGGCAGTGTCGCACAGCTCGCACCTCTCGACTAGTATTAGAGAGTGACGATGAACCTTGCCGGGGTGGGCGTGCTCGCAAGCAGCTCCCATTAACCCCTCTCCTTTTCTCACCGGGTGCCGGGCAATATGCTGGGCCCTGGAGAGGAAACGCACCATCTCATGCCGTATGCGCCAGCGCCCCGAAATACCTTCGCAAACACCCACTCGAAACGTCCCAGCGCCAGTGGGCGTCTCAGGCTGCTTCGAGCAAAGTATCCTACAAACACGGGCTAAAGTATCAGGTGTTGGTTAATCGACCATTGTTTGGGTTAGAGGTTGGGATGTGGCATTCGAGTCTTAAGATGGATGGATAATCCTACAAGTCTATTCCTAACTTGCTCGGTATGTATACACCGTCCTCTATGTACGACGACGTTCGCCCCCCCTGGTACCGCCTCTTCCATACAGATATACGTATCTTCAGCTCCCTTCAACTCTGGCCAATCGCCTCACAAGAGTGGTCGTCATGTCGCCACTACAACACCGAGAATTAGCATTCAAACCGGATTCGGACAGAGCGACAGTCTAGCAATAGCTGGGAGACCCGAGACCTACAGAGCAGGCAAGACTAGGAAAGCGGTGCTCCCGCTTGAGACGGGACTCATCAACGCAGAGAGGAGGGACTTATCAGGGCAACGGGCCCACTTACCATGCTGCACCACCGAATGCACTCTATGCGCTCGGCGTAGATGTCCAGGTTGACGCAGCCGCTCCAGAGGCGGCCGACGACCTTGCCACCGCATCCGAACTCGGCCGCCTCTGAGAAGCCGTACCATCTGAATATACCATCGTTAACGACGGAGACGGAGACGCTGTTGGACTCGTTGTTCACTTGTGCACGCGGAAACGGCGTTAGCGACATCTCGCGCCCGTGGTCGGGTAGTGCGTTAAGTAGGCAGTGTAGTGGCGCGAGGCATCAGAGACGGGGGTGGGTTTGGTATATCAACAGCCGTGTCCTAAAGAAGTGTATGGGACAGCAGAATTCGGTCTACATGGAGGGAGGATATAGGGGGGGACGGGCGGGACGCCTAACTTACTCGCCACTTGCCAGTACTGCGGCTTCATGCCGATGCTCGCATGCTTCACCCACCCCTTACAGTCGCTCGTCGCGAACTCTGTCACCGAAAATCCCGCCCACGCGGAGACGCGGCTGACGGTCAACGAGAGCAGGGCAGTGGCGAGGGTCCAGGTCGATCTCATGGTGGGCTAGTAGGCCAAGAGGGGAGCGACGTGTTCCCCCTCCCCAAAAACGGAAACGAAGAAGAGACGACAAGAGAAACCGACTATGTTAGTTTTCTAAACCGGTGAGATGAGAAAAGGTGTTCCCAAACGTCGGAAAACCTCGACTATGAGTAGAAGCGTTTGGGCCTCGCGTGGCTTATGTACTCGGGCGTATGGGCGGTGTTATTTATAATTATAATTAGTATATGAGACAAAGGTGAATTTTGCGGAGGCTGCACCGAGACAATGCAGCCAGAGGGTCACATAGAAAAAGACCGGTGTGGCTTTGGTTAAGTCATTCAAAGAGCTGACATCAATACCACGCGGAGATCACCCAACGAGTTCTTGGATATATATGTCTTTGAGTGCCACTGCCACTCGTTGTAGTATATGACAACGACTGTTGAAGCCAAGCCGGGGTGTGACACGCGAAACTCGAAAGAGGAAGCACCTTTACTTTGTAAATACCTATTGAATTTCAACATTACTCGCATACTTATAATATCCTTTCTATTTCAAGATATTCCAAACGCAGCCAGGCGTATAACCAAATCGTTCGAACTCCCCCATACCTCCTGAACGTTGGATCCAGTATGTGAGTAGAAACCACCCTGTACTAACCGCTGTGCAATCATATTCTTAGATCACGTCGTTGTGGTATTTTCCACACATCAAACTCGGTAGAATCGAATGTTAGAGGAACTCTCAGCCGAATAACTAGGTTCACAGATGCCTCTCTGGCTGCTTTCCTCAGCAGGTCTGTCATATGCCACTGCACAATCTGCCAGACAGGCTCCGAGTCTATTGCCGAGCCTTCGCTGATGGTTATCGATTTGAGAGCGAGCTTACGATCGCGAGTTTTATCGAGAAGGTCGAGCAGCCACGCGACGTGGTCCGTGTTCAGCCTCTCCTCCCAGCGCTCACCAAACGTGTCGGAGGCCGCGCGGGCTTGCACAACGTCGAGCGGCCAGAATAAGCCCATCGTGCCGGGGAACCTCAGATGCAGCTCAGTCAGGCACGCCGGCAGCGATTCCCAAACGCCCTGCGCCCGCGGGTCGTCGGCGGCGAGGTGGCCGGAGCCGAAAAGCAAATAGCTGCTGAGAGTAAGGCTAGTCAAGTTCACGAGGCGCGAGAGGTCGATCACAGATCCGTCGTGCGTGAAGAAAACGTGGTCGGTGTTGAGAACCAGGTCAGTCAGGCTACTCGCCACCGGCAAAAACAGAGTTCCGTAGAATTCAGGGCTCATAATGCCGTGCATGCTGTAGCCATCTACGTGTGGCTTATCGGGATTCTTCATGATACACTGGAAGGACTCCCCCGGAATCGGAAGCCGGAGAGAGGTCAAGCCCGGGGCCCGCGACATCAAGGTCTGCAGAACCTCGACGTAGACGGGTTGGAAACCGAAGTGCAGACGCTTGAGGTTGGGGAAGGGCGTTGTCGACACGGGCTTCTCCGAGGGCAGCTCGATCGATGCTCGGACGACAATCGTCTCCAAGCTCGGCAGTTCGCATATCGAGGCCAATTTCTCGACGGGAAGCTCGTTTTGGTCCCACTGCGTCCCGCCGAGGAGCTCGATGTTCAACGTTTTCAAGTTAGGAAAGCCTCCCTCCTCGCATTTATACAACGCCTCCAAGTGGTTCCACGACGCAAAGCCAAGCTCCGTCATTAGGCTCGTTAGCGAACTCGACCTGCTCAAGTGACGGAGGAATTCCTTATAGGTAATAGAGCCGGCCCCCGTAAAGGGAAAATGCAGGTCGGCGGAATGGATGCGGTCTACGAGGGACGGCCTATTCCTAAACGACCTGTTCAAGTGTTTTATTCGTTTCACGTCCTCTGTTAAAAAGCGGTCGAGAACACCGAACCCGAAGCTAACACGCTCGTAGAGAAGAGCGCCAGCTACCTCAGAGAGGTAACGACAGGTCAGCGCGAGGGCGCAGAGATTGGAACGCTGATAGTCTCCATAGGTGCGCGCTTCCAGAGAATCGACAAGGCAGAAGATGTCGGTAATAATCTCGACGGGAATACTGACCAGCGACATCTTTTTCCCTTGATGTTGAGCCGCGACACTATCACGAAAAGGGGAGCCGGGCCGGGCGGATTTACCTACACGGATGGGGAGTGGTAAAAGGGGGACGAGTCCTAGAAGCAAGCAGAGATTTGCGGATCATGTAAATAACCCCCAGTCCACCGCAACGCCCATTAGCTAACCCGCGCCGCACGTACATACCTACAGCACATACATGCATAAAGGAGACGGGCTCACGCATACATACCTATATATGCAGGCAAACCGCCGGCTGACCACATGAGGCACCTGAGACTGAGATGGGATGCCTGCGTGCCGCCTAGAGGTAGGTATATGAGATATGTAGGTCTCTCAATATACGCGCATAGCGTGCGCCGGTCAGTAAGCCGGTCAGGCCGCCACCGGCCTTCTCCTCCAGTAGGCACCAGAGAGCGCGGCATTCGCAATACAAGAATATCAATAGCTAAACAGTTGATAGGTAAGTATCTCGGTAACGTGGGATGGAATCGGAATGCATACTATTTATAATATTTATTTAGGAGCGGTATACCACGGCCGGAGATATCGCCGACAGACTATACGGCAGCCTCGCCACGCCAGAGTCGTGCTGGTACCATGATGTTGTTGGCATTACCGGCGCAGGTGGCGGGTTGGAGGCGAAACAGGGTCAAGTTAAGCCAAACACGTATCCAACGGCACGTCCTACGCCAACCCATACGGCCACAGTGTGTAATTAAGACTCGGCTGTTGACTTGTATCTTGCATATTCTACAGGGATAGCCAAAGACTCTCGAGACTTGTGCCACTTGACCTGTCCTCTATAGGACCTTGCCATTTTCCCACTTGTCTTCGTCCCACCCGACCATCGTGACAACCTTCCCCCGATCGAAATACTTCTCCTCGTCCGGAATCACGGCCTTAAGGTACTCGGCGTCGGTGTAAACCTAGATGTGAGGCCGTCTGCGTCAGTCACAAGCCTCGAAATCGCCGGGATATCCGTTTCCACGGGGACCTAGGTAGCACTTACCGCCGCCAGCTCGTCGAGGCTGCGCGCCCACACACTCGCCACCCCGTCATAGCTGGCCACGCCCACTCCGAACTTGGCCAGGTCGACGGAGCTGTCCGCGTGGAACTGCGAGTACTTTACAACGTTTTTGCGAATGATCGGGACGGAGAGAAACGCCTGGGCATGGCGCTGGGACCAACTAGACACGACTCCTGGGTTAGTATATTAACTGCCCTCCCCTCCACCGTCTGCTCCCTGGCTAGAGCACGAAGGACATACTACTCGTGAAACGCTTCAGCGGACACCCCGTCTTTCCTAGTGATGAAGAATGTCACCTTGATAAGCCCGTCGCCCTTAGCCATGGTTGCGGGAGTTTGCTCTGGGAGAGTGGAACTGGATCTAGTTTGTCGGGATGGCTATGAGAGTCCAGCGTTCTATAGGTAGCAATACTGTTAAGACTCACAGCGTGCTACCAGAGAGGTAGGGCAATATATACAGTTTCAAGTGTCGACATCTAGTACGACTGTCCATGCTGGTCCCTTTGAGAACTGTGACAGACATGACAACACATCGATTCTAGTCGTCACCACCACCGACGCCAAGAACGGAACTATCCCGAGACCTGCATCCAACTGCGGGGCATCGATGTGCTCGTCTCTAGGTTGTCGCCGAAGCCCCACGCCACCCGGACAGTCGGTGTTGGTACATCGATACACAGCCAACTTGTATTCGGCTTCAGTAGTCGATGCCCCTATAGCTCCCCCTCGGCGCGGTGGAATATCATTGTGCTACCACCCTCAGCACACTCGAAGTTTCTGTTCGAAGATGTAGTATAAATATGAGGCTTTCTATAGTCCTGGCTCGGGAAGTTCTACCGAGGTGAGAGCTGCAGCATCCGTTACGATAGAACAGGAGACTCAATACTCAGGCCTTCAGACCACCACTACGTGCTTCTCGATATCTCGACAACCTTGCCGAAGCCACATTCCCCGAGAAAGGTGTAGAGAGTAGAGTCGAACGAAGTAAGTAATATTCGGCCATACCCTTACGTGTCCCGCCGCCATCACCGTCTTCCCTGCTTGTATATTGGAAATATGAGCATCGCGAGGGTGCCGCTGTTTAATTCGCGACCTCGTACTCCTGATCTTCTGGCGGTGAAGACGGAGTTGCTCCCCGTAGCCGTTTGCTGTCGAGGACTAATATATCGGGGCATGCATGTCTAGAAAGCACGACATGGCTATCCCCGCTTAGCGAGGCCGATATCATGATCTCGGGAAGCTCATAATCCCGCGCTTCGGGAGGGTCAAGGATGCAAGGGGTTGCGTTGGGGTCGATTTACAGTCCGCGGGTCTCGGCTATCTGGGATGTCAATGCCGGCTCTGCAAAGTGACGGGAAGAAAAAGCAAAGCACCCTCGAGTCGTGGCATGCGTTACTAAGACATGACGCTACATGCCGATCGGCATGCGATGGCGTTGGGGAAGTGCGGTCAGAGAGAAAAAGGGGGTAGTGGAAGAAGGGGGCATCCGGACTAAGTCTCTTATTGCAAATCATCTAGGTAGACGTAGCTCCACGTAGCCTATGGAACACTCGACGATGCGCACATCGTCCAATGTAATAGGATATAGGGTTGGGGCAGGGAGCAAGGGAGAGAGTATTTGGGCTCTAATAGAGAGGCGAGAGGCTTGAAGAACTAGGCACTGAGGAGAGGCAGCAAACCCTAGGTATTATTGGCTTTGTGTTAGATTCCAGGAGAGGGTCATGTATCACAGAAGTCCGCCCGATTGTCAGTCGTGGACATCGGAAAAGCAAATGCGTCCCTAGCTGTTCTTATCACGAAACGAGGGTCGGAAAAGGGCTGGCGTGTACTGTGCAAAAGCTCACGGCGGTGTGTATGAGAGGCACATAATAATCTAGTCGCCCATCACTCTGATTAGCTAGATACTAGAATACGCCACCCGACAGCGCATATGTCCCATCTTTCAGCACGTACGATATAGCCATAATATGATCATCGGACTATCTTTTACTGTATCTATCCCTGACGATGAGTTGTAGGATGAGCTCCCGGGATGTGAACAACAGCGTGGGCTGAACTCTACGCGAGGACGGTCAGGTTGTTTGGCACGTCCGTTTAAAACAGCCGACAGGATGACAAGAAATAGCCCTAATGCGCCCAAGCGAAAGCAGCTGATATTCCCGGGAACCCGCCGACAAACATCACAATCCATCTTCCATCTCAGGCGATTCCTACCCGCCACAGATAGGTAGGTAAACTGACAACCCTAGCTCCGTCAAGCCGAAGGAGCCCCCGCCCATTGGATGGAGTACGAATCTGCCTCCCCTCGCGCAAGCAAGCGCGTGTCCCCTCCGCGGCGACCTCAGGCAGAGTAGTACTATCTATCACTCCTACGACGTGCACTTTGCAGGGGATGGGGTAGGTAGGTAGGTAGTAGACAGCCTAGCAAGGCACTTCTGCAAGGGGAAGGCTGAGAGGCTGAGTGAGCGGGGTAGGTAAGTTCACCAACGAAGCCTCGACTGGATACAGGGGGCACAACTCACAGACCTTTTCTACAGTTGAGGCTGTTGGATCTGGTGGGCGGGAGATAACGAGATTGTGGCCCACGATGCTTCGGCTCGGTACGTGTGTCGGTCTCCGACCCTCGGAGACCTTCGGAGACTTTGCGACGGAGTGCCCGTTGGGTATATTCGGTAATAGTCCGGACTATCCCACGGTTAGTCAGCCTTTGCTTACCTCACGGGGGAGGCACCTCGCTATGTAATTATACTTACCTATGTACTGAGGTATCTATATATTCACGTGATACCAGAATTGCTACTGAGTTGGGTACCCCGATACCCGGTACCTCGTATCAGGTATGCATTTCTAGGTCGTTAATCTCAAACTTCCCAATTTCCACCCTCCCAACAGGACCTCGTAAAGGCGCACCGCGACATCTTATTGTAATCTGTCTGCCCGGATCGCCGGGCATCTGTGCTAATTAACCTCCTCTTCCTGTCGTCCAAAAATCCCTCTCAGTGTGGCGCCTCGCAAGCGTGCATAGGTGTATGGCAGCGTTCTTAGTCATGCCATGCCATCCTGCGTGGCTATGCTCGCTAGATTCGCTCTCGAGGATGCTCGAGCGCATGTCCGCGAGCCCTCCGTTCTGGAAGTCGACGAGGAGGCAGCCGACGACCGAGCGAACCACACGGCCCCGAGGGACAGACATATCAGCATCACCGGGATGCGGCGCTGCATGACGCATCGACCAACAAGTACATGAACTGACGATGACGGCGAAGAACGAACCCGCGTCTCAGATCTCTCGTTGCCGCTGGGTTGATTGCTCTGCCTGTCGTGGCCATGGGCCCGCCAAACGCCGAAAACGAGGAAGACGGATTCCATCGCGGTTTCGCAGGCCGCTGTCCATCGTAAAGCGACAACAGAAGAGGTCACTGTATGTAAGCCGCGTGCCATCTTGATGGATCCTAGAGAACCCCGCCGCGTCGCTTTTTTCTGCTGTTGGTTGCGGATGACGACAGCTTGGCCCAGGAAGCGCGACAGCATCGGCCGTCGTCACTTACATGAGGCAGACGGAGGGAACAGGATGGAGATCTGGCCAACACGTGAGAGCAAAGAGGGAAATAAGATCCGTCCGGTCGTTTCTATTTCAGTCGTGGTCATAGCGATACCCGGCGCAATCCCCTCTGCGAGACCAGCCGGAGAGAATTAAGGCAGGCCGCGAAGATTAGCCTACTACTACTTGATGCTCCACGAAGTCCGCATGCGACCTATCTAGGCTTGGGGTCCTGAGGTCCGTCGACTCGACCCGGTTCCAGCAGGGCATTCTGGTAACGCAGTATGTCGCCGACACCGTTGTAGTCCCCTTCTTCCCCTTTCATTTACCCCAGTTATTACCTAATTGCGCTCTCTTGCGTGCGTGAAGAATCGAAAAGCAGACCCATCGCGAAACGTGAAGGATCTCCCAAATCGAAGCAGCAGTTTCGAGAATTTTTATCCGTCTACCCCCTCCCCGATACTCTCTAGGCGGACGAATCCATCCCACGGATATTCCGAGTGGGGAAATCGTTAGCTACCTGTCTCTCTGATCTGGCTTCTCTCTATCCTTCTATCCTTCCGTTTCTCTTGGCAGAATCGTCGACCTATTCTTACTCTTTCTTCTTTGCCCCCCCCCCCAGTTTCAACAGGGCATCCGAAGCAGTAGGCCCGTCGCAAGTCGTCGATGCTCAGAGGGATAGTCTTCTTTCTCACCGGCTCCAGCGAGGCGGATGTGTCGGCGATACCTACGTTTTGCGCGCCCCGTGCTGATATCTCTAGTTCTATTTTCGGGCTGGGGCCTTTCTTGGTTCACTCGGGTTCTCGCGCGTCTTGTGTATGTGTGTGTGTGTGTGCATGTATGGCGCCGGCACACGCGCGCAGATTCTAACTGACGATGCAGCACAGCGGCGCGCCGAGGTCAACGGGCAGTCTTCGCGTGACGTAGCATGGCCGAAGAAGAGGATGAGAGTTGTGTTACCCTGCCATGCTTGACAGCCGGGGTCCAGCGCGGTTCTCGATCACGAGTAGGCTGATGCAGGTGAGATCTCGACAGCTCCGGGGTAAAAGGGACGGAGAGGGTAGGGTAGGGTGATGCTGTCAGCGTCCGGCCCCCAACCCCAGATGCACGCTCTACCCAACAGCAGATCGGTGCGCCTAATTCTGGATAGTGAGCCGGGACACGATGAAAATCCCAATACCGAGGGTCTGCCTGCATTGCAGATGGTCGGCACTTCCGAACAAACCATACCCAGCGGCCTACAGGTAATACCCCCATTAAGGGTAGGTTACATCCACACATCCACACCTCTGCACACCTATAGCTCCGTATATACAGGCGTAGGCCCCATGCAGGCTGGTAGATGGGTAGAATCGATAGGTGGTAGTAGTAGCACGATACCGTTAGATTCGGATCTGGCATAGGCACGAGAAGAGGCCATGCGGCCAAATATAGACAGGCGCCGCCGACAAATCGACCGATGCATATTTCCCCGAGACCTGACGAACACCGAGAGCAACAACGACGACGACGACGACGACGACGAGCACGTGAAGAGCCGAGGAACAGATTCTTGGACGGGCACCGGCACCCTTTTGGATCTGGCAATTAGCCCCCCCGCGCGCGCCCACCCACTTCTCGGATCCTACACGCCATTCCGCGGTTTATAGTAGATTGACGATCCTCCGCCCCGTCTGTGTGTCGGTATGCTCTGCAATGCGCTGGCAGGCAGGCAGGCAGGCAGGCAACGCCCAGCCAACCGGCCCACAGACGTCTGAGACATCTCTCTCGTATGTAATTCGGTATGCATAGTATGTAGGCGGGTAAGATGGATTGTATTGACTGATAGTCCTTCAAACCCAGCCATCTCAAGTTACATGCATTCATTCTCGCCGGCTGTCGTCCGGCAAACGGCCCTTATTCTATCTTAGTGCGGCGCCAACCTGATGGGGCCGTCTCTGTATGGCGGATAGGTATGCGTCGATGGCGGCCAAGCGACGGCAGCCTGGTGTCAAATCTATCGATACACAGATGCCTTACTTACCTACCTACCTAGGTAGATTGGATAACCCTCTGCCTACCTATACCAACATAGCTACATACCTGGATGCACACATGCCTAGATTAGGCACACTTCCCCATCAGGCAAAGCTGGCTTACCTACCTACCTCCTAGCTTTGCTGCGGCGCCGGCTTATCCCATCTATCTACCTACTACGCCTCGGCTACATCGCACGGAGGAACGGGCGGACGAAGGACGAGAGAGAGAGTTAAGCTTCTGACTCGTCGCGTCGAATTGATAATCACCAACCCGCGTATCGCCGAGCCAGCCTCGCACCACGCTCCGCGCGGCGGAGAGAGCGAGAAGGAAAAAAAAAGGGGGGGTCTACGTATGCACACACACACACACCTCCGAACCAACCCCCTAACCTCGGCCGGTCGCCTGTTAGGAGTTGATTAGAAGCGACACACGACGTAAGAATGGCAGGACAGGTTATCCGTAGCACCCGCGGTGAGCCGGCGCCCTCCCTCACTCGCTGCCGGCTTTTGTCGATCTTGTCTGTCTGTCTGTCTTCGTTCTCTGTCTGTCGCACACACGCTCTTTTTTTTTTCTCCCCGATTACCTATCTAGGAAATGCCCGAAACGCGCCAAAGCTTAGAAATGCGGCGTCGTCGTCGTCGTCGTTCTCTCTACCGCACCGTCCCGGATGCGCGCGCGCACAGGCGACGGCGATAAGCGACGCGTATGACGAGGATACACAAAGTGATGATTTTCTGTCCCTCCCTCCCGTGGTTTTCTCATGTTGCCTACGCGGGACATTCTATTATGCATGTGTGTGTGTGTGTGTGTGTTCGCGCGAGAACATTCCGAGACAGCCTGGATGACCAAGCAGGCAGAGTAAGGGAAAAAAAAGGGGGGGGGGTTGACTAGTGGAAAGTTGCTCGTAAGCATTGATTTTCTCTGCTATGCTGTGGCTGCGCCTTCGTCTAGAGGCTGCCGAGGAGGGGAGAAAAGACTACATGTAGGCTCTTCTTCGCTCCCTCTCTCTCTGAGTAAGTACCTAATTATACTCTTTCTCTCCCCCTTACCCCCGTAAAAACTCCCGTCTCCCTACCCATTATGAATAACGCCCGCCGTGATACCTAGCCGATATGCCCTGAAAATGTAATGGTGGTGGTGGTGGTAATAGTAATAGCAATAGTAATAGTAAGAGTTTGTTGGTTTCGTCGTCCGGCCCATACGCCCGACTCCGCCTCCCCCCGTCTTATCTATCGGACGGAAGAACCCTAGGCCCTTTCCCCTCAAAGAGAGGGCCGCAAATGTGTAAACTGACAATGTCCACCCCCCTCCCCCTCCCCCTTTCCCATACCCCCACCCTCGACCTCCTTTCCCCTTTCATGCCCGCTGACCCGCGCCGTCCCGTGTGGTTTTTTTGTAGTAGCGCCTCCGCACACACATATCGTAACTAGTAAATTTTGCGCCGCTCCGACATTACCAAGTCAAGATTCCATTCCGATCCAAAAAAAAAAAAAATTTCTCCCGTGTGATGTTCCCGTTCAACTCCTCGCTATGATGCGTCGAAGTCAAAAAGAAAAAAAAATCGTTGTATGCTGCAGACATAGAAAAAGGTGTAGGTGGCTGAGCGAATGTGCGAGGGGCCTAGGCGGACATGGCGCCGAACACGCGTCCCCACACGCTGCGGCCGGTCCGGGGGCGCTTGGCCTTGATGGTGCCGTCCTGGATGGCGCGCAGGTCGTCGGGGCTGACTTCGTACGGCAGCCTCGTCCGGCTGGTCTTGGCCGAGGCGGGGCCGCGCAGGTAGTGGTGGGTCTGGTAGTACTGGCGGTACGCGACGGCCTTGCTGCCGCTGGTGTTGGTGCCGACGGCGATGACGGGCGGCGGCACGTCGAGGACGATGTCGAAGGAGGAGGAGCTGTCGGACGGGTAGCCGTCGGCGATGGACAGGCACACGTCGTCCGGGTCCGAGAGCGGCGTCGACGACCGCGACGACGTGTACGACGACCCGCTGCTCGAGCTGGCCGACGAGCTGAAGACGAGGCCCGGCGTCGGCGACGCGTCGTCGTGCACCGCGCGGATCGTCTCGTAGGGCGAGGCCGCCGCCCGCGACTCCGAGCGCGAGCTGCCGCGGGAGCTCGGCGGCGTCGGGAACTGAGGGACGGTCCACTCCTCCGCCTCGTGCTGCTTGCGCAGGCGCTCCTTCCGCTGCTGGCGGCGGATGTACTCCGACTCCACCTCGTCGCGGATGGGGGTCAGGAAGGCGTCGAACTCGCGGTAGAGGTCCTCTTCGGTGATGCGCAAGTCCCACTCGAGCAGGAACAGCAGCTGCTTCTCCATCAGGTTGACCTCGGTGCGGCTGAAGCCGAAGGTGAAGGTCTCGGTGCTCATGTGGCTGTAGGTGGCCCAGTGCTTGTTCTTGGGAGAGCTGTCGTTGAGGTACTTGGCCGAGAGGATGAGGGCGGCCAGGAAGATGCGGTGGGTGGTGCATCGCAGGCCCTTGGCCATGGGCATCAATCGCGACTTGAGGCGGGTGAGGTAGACCAGAGTCGACATCAGCGTCGGCACCTGCACGTTAGAAGAACGGACCAGTCTCGTGATGAACTCCTCCAGCGTCGGCAGGCCGCTGTCGTCGGACGTCACAGCTTTCGGGGAGGGGGTTCGAGGTGGCGAGGGTTGTTGCGACGGGGTGTGGGCCGGGGGGGGCATCATGTTCGGGTCGCACTGAATAACCTCCCGCGCTGCGCGTGCCAGATGCGCGATCATGGACCGGTCGACTCTCCGGAAGATGAACTGCTCGAGGGCGGCGGCGTTGAGCTCGCTCATGGGGACGCCTGATCTTGTCGAAGCCATTATGTGCGTATGTGTGGGTGTGTGCGTATGTGTGTAGTAGGTGTGGGCGTTATGTGTGAGCGAGTGCGGGATGAGGTGGTTGGTTGTGCGTGTAAGTCAGAGAGAGAGAGAGAGAGATAGGTGGGTCCAGGAAGAGAGAGTTAAGGTAAAATCCAACCGGACCAGCAGGGACAGCTATAACCCGGAGGGGAAAAGGAATATTAGGACAGGTTATACAGAGACCTGAATAAAAAAGCAAGCGATATCTGGAGAAGCGAGGATGTTGGGAACGAGCCGCTCGAAATAATATACTATCCAACGGTAGGTGTAGGAGCGGTAGGATGTAGGGGCGTATCAATACGCCGTGCAGGGGGTGGGGTGTGCGGGTGTGTATGCGTGTGCGTATCACGAGGCGAAGCCGACGGTCATATCAATTCCCAGGACTGACTGCGCAGGCGACACCCAGGAACCACGGGGCAATTCCCACAACGGATTAATCTATTGTAAATGAGTACGTATCGATGTCGTGTGCAATGCGAGGCCCGGTCGAGGCTGAGCGCGAACTGGGCAAATCGAGTTAGTTCGACGGCTGATGCGTGAGACGGCCTTGAACCGGCCAGGTCTGGGCTGGATCCGGCAGGAGTGGCGTGGGGAGGGGATGGTGCAGGGATGTCGTTCGGAGGGACGCGAAGCCCACCAACGAACAGGCAGACAGCGAGGTGGGAGAGAGAAGAGAGAGAGGAGAGGCAGGGAGGAGAGAGAGAGACGAGTTGAGATGGGACGAAGCGGGACGGAGCCGGTACGTCTCTATGTGCAGGAGATGGGATGAGGTGGGTGTGAGGGCGGCAAGAGACGAGTAGTTTTAGGAATACGACAACTAATCTTAAAAATAAAGACGCAGAGGGAAGGGAATTCAGCGATGGAATAAATAAATAAAAAGTAAAATAGACGTACGCAATCGAACGGGACGCTGGCAGCGAGGCAGTTCTGCTGGAAGCGGTTATGCAGGGGGGCAGGGGCAGGGAGGATGCAGGAGAGAGAGGCCCTATTCGGGACGGCGGGTGTGGCCGACAGGGGGAAGAGACCCTGAGGGGGGTGTCTCGCAGGTTCGCTGAGTTGGGCAGGCGAGCGCCAGGAGGCAGACAGATCTCAGTTCAATCCAGCCCAGGTTCCTCGCCGTCGGGTGGGGCAGCTCTGCCGGATCAGTGATGCGGAGGAGAGCGAGCTTGCTGGACCAGTTTCTCGCCTGTCGCCGGCCGTCAAAATAGATTCCGAATTGTCGCAGAAGTTGGAAATAGAGAGAGCGTGAAACCACCCCAAGTTCGGCGGCAACGAAAAGTCTAAGCGCGCGCTGAAGTCTGGCCGATGCACACTCCAATCGCAATTTCGCTCTCGTCCTCTCCAGCGGTATATCTCTGCTGCTTTTTGGGGTTTACGATTCCGGTCTATCGAAAGCGGATGACTCGACGCAGCCGTCCAAGCGAGAGAGGCGTTCGCGAAACCGCACGGATCGAGCAATGGCTGCGAGAGCTGACGTGGATACACCTGTGCCGAGGACGTCGAGCCGGACTAGCAGACAGTGCAGAGGGGGACAGGTGGTGGCGATGGGCTAAATCAACTAAGCAGCTGGGCTGGGCTGGGAAGCCAAGTGTCGACTCGTCGTCCTGCGCAGCGAATGGTGAGTGCGGGAGGGTGGCGGAGGTGCACGACAGAGACAGGAAAAAAAAAAAAGACCAGGGTCCCGAGCCGGCGGAAGACCTGGGGTTGACAAGATTGGCCGATGCGATCGCGATGGTCCAACCCACTCACTCCTCAACCGCACTGAAGGCGAACGCGGAGTATGCCTTAGCGATCTCACGAGAGGTAGCAGGTTGACTCTCCCCAGTAGGCTGAACAGGCTGGCTGCGGAAGCGAGAGAGGCGAGGCCCAGACAAGAAGAGAAAAAATGACGAGAAACAGAACAAGAAAAGACAGGAAAATACCTCGTGGTTGCAAGGCGCTGACAAAATTCCAAAAAAGAACGGCACCCGACGGGCTCCGAGCCTGTAAGACGCAGCGGGCTCCGGGATTTGGCGGGGTCTAGGAAAAGCCGAGGAGGAAAAACGAGGGAGATGTGCAGTCACGAGGACAGGCGAGAGGACGTACAAACCCTGGCAATACCGCGGCGAGCGGGATCGAGCGTCGGATGGCCGTGTGACGGTGACCGGTCTTTATCTGGCGTGCGTCTGCTGTCGGTGCTCTCTGCTGGTGTGGTATCCCCCGGGGACCGGAGCCGAAGTGGGTGTGGTATTCGCTGCTACTTATAACCAGAAGGAGGCGGTCGGGCAGGCGACGAGTTGCAGAGAGATATGGCCTCTCAAATCATTAATTGCCGAGCGAGGCGTAGGGGTGGGTTGGCGACGACGGTGATAGACTGGCCAGAGTCTAGAAAAGAGTGGGCTCGTATCGTGGGAGCTCGTATCAGAAGTTGTCGTCAACGTGTGTTATCTCTCGTAATGGGCGAGAGAGGGGACGAAACAGGAAATGCGATGCCAAACGGGATTCCCTTCTTTTAGTACCCGTCGAAGTCAACAGAAGAAAAAAACAGGTCGTTCCACACAGTGGGTTTCTTCGACTCTCGGCTCTCTCTCTACACAAAGACAAGGCAAAGCGCTACTATTGATGGCGATGAAGCGGATGATGGCGATGGGAGAAACAAGAGAGAGCCTGTGTAAAGGGGTGCGCACGTCTAGACCTATATCTACTTTTTTTTTTGTTTCCTTTCTACAGGGCGTTCCCAATACGGCTCATCCAATGTGCATCCCAAGTATGTATGGCATGTAATGGCATGTAGGGTTGTCAGGGACGCCCACATCCAGCCCATCTCGCCCATTCACCCTGGCCTAGGGATGTATGTACACACAACTAGACGCCGCCGAAAAAACCGCGTTGCCACGATTTGAATGGCTGCCAGTTTACAACTCATCCCAGGGCCCGCCCGCCTACAGCATGCGCCGCACGATCCCTTTGATTGAGGCGGGTTGACGATGATGGCGGCGGGTGGACGATCCATTGGTGCGAATGGCTCAGAACTCGAGACATGAAACAGCGAGAGGAGGGCTGGTAGCGTTGTAGTATTGCACAGTTGGCCCAGACGACTCGCTGGAACCACCCGGGACCCGTCACGAACCCTCCAGGGGGTGGGCAGCTAGTCGCTGGGCGTCTTGCCAACAGGCTGGCTTGCTTGCTTGCTGCTGCTACCCAAGGCTAGGTACCTAACGTACTAATCGCCGTCGATCCGAGAGGGCTGCCTGCGTAAGGTAGGTACCTAACTAACGCAGTACTTGCAGAGACAGGCTGGTAGGTACATACATATTGTAGGTACATGGATGGACATCGACGGGCACGCGCCCACACAGGCCGCAGACGCAGCGCCCGTCGTACCCGGCAGGTACTCCCTCGCCGCAGCGACACGCTCTGGCGGCGCAGGCCGTCCACCCCTCGCGCGCTGACGACAGGCCAGCCGGGCCAGGGAGGTCCTCCAGATAGCCGCGATGCCCTGTTTCGTCCCGCCTGCCAATAGCATCGAGACAATCACTGCTCAGCGAGAATTGAAACGGCCGGAGTAAAATAAGAGCAAATGGTCGGCGGGTTGGAGGCCACTTCTATTGCAACCCCTTCCACCCTCCCAGGGCTAGTAGATCTGCGTCGTCGGGTTCCCCCCCCCTTCGTCCGCGTGCCTTGACCGCCGTTAATGTTCTCCCGCGCAGTGCGGGTTGCAGTCATCGTGGGAACGGTCGTGGGCACGTCGTGAGCTGCCCCCGCGGACCCGCGCCCAGACGCCGGCAACCTAGACACGGACTCGGGACAGGGCAAGTCGCAAATAGCACACGCAAGTCGCACTCTGGTCGAACCCAATCGATCCGGCATGGCCAGGATAGATTCGACAGTCGACGGGACGCGCACAATCACACCTGCACAAAGTCGACCCCGGAAAGAAGGGAGCGATGGCCATCGTCCACTACGTGGTACGCCTCCTGCTGCCCCCGTCCGAAAGGCCAGCCCACGAAGACATAGGCTAGCCTATAGGTACCTAAAGCAGTCTGTCGATGGCTTACGTAGCATCGTCCGAAATTAAGAAACAACCAGTAGTCATCGAGTCTATCTTGTCTCGTCGAATCGAAACAGTCCCGGTTCGCCCGCCCCCTGGCCTACCCCAGTTTTCTCTACGACCTGGTCTTCGCTGGAATTTACACCGACTCTTCTTACCTAGGTAAGACGTCGACGCATCCCCGAACCACCACGCCTAAGTCGCAACAGATTATGTAAATTACCTACGTGCGTACACGCGTACATAGACATATGGGGTCCGAGTTGCCAGTAGCCTCCTCAGTCAGTCTCCGACAAGACAGCAACATGTGTTTCTAGCCTCGAGCCTTGGGTTGGGTTACCACATGTGGCCGGCACCGTGTGCCGTGCTCTGCGATGGCGAGATTCGTGCAGGAGGCGACGGGAACATTCCAGAGGACGCGCGACCGCAGACCAGCATCGCGGGTCTCTTCGACGGGTCGAAAAGTTGGCGTCCGCCTGTCTCGAGGTTGGCCAGCCTCCCCCACGACCCTGCCTCAACTCGGCCGTTTCCACAGAACTTTTCGATAGACCAGGGACGGGGAGCGATCCCTTCGTAACCAGACAATCCCACAGGGCATCCCGCCAACGTTCCGCCAAGGCCAAGCGGCAATCGTGAAGAAGAGACCGTACTCATATTGCTCTTATATACAATGACGAAAACTGCCGTAGATAACGACATACAATTGTGTGCATGCATGTATGTGTGCCCGCACATACATACACACATACCTACCTACGTAGCTCACACTTACGGAACATGTCAGTATGTAGGTATGTGTGCATCTCCAAGTCAACCGACAATCTGCCCCTCCACCGTCATCACTATTACCCAATCGGGACGATGGCCATGGCGGCGGTTCCAGATTGATCCGAGATCTCGCACTCTCGCACCCCCTTCCCTTCCTCGAATTGGCACCACCTATTGTCCAGCGACCATCGCTGGCTGGAATGAGGTGTGCCGGCCATCTATAGAGAAGGGAGGAGAGGGCAGCCTTCCTTTTCCTTCTTTCCTCTCTCTCCTCATCCCTCTGCCACCGTCCGAGACCGTCCCAATTCTCCCAACCCCTCGTTTGGCGGCGTCACCCCGTGCGATTGACTAGCAATGTCTTACACAGCCCTAGCGAGGAGATCTCTGCTCCCTGTCCCGTGTCGCCGACCTGAACCCATCGTCATCGTCTATCGTCGTCATCCCTGGCCCCCCCTCGAATTCCCCATATTGCGGCCAGTGCGCGGACGGGACCACAGCCCACGAAAGCAGCCGGCGGCGTCGCGGACTTGGCGGGCGATGGAGATGCTTGAATTCATTATCAGGGGCTTCGTATCGCAACTTGCATGGGGTTATGGGGATATACTGAATGGAGAAGCTGGACGGTAGCCAACGGAGGAGGAATGCATTGCATCCAGCCCACCACAGTACGTTTATGGTATGCGCCGCACCGCACCACGGCTGGGCCGACCCGTATCAGATTATGGCAAGTGAGTTGTTCATCCCATCCAGAACCGGATAAACCTCCTCTCACCGCCCTTCACCGCGGGCCGAGCTACACAGGAGCCAAGTTGATTCCTTCTGCCCCCAATCAACACGGCTACCTATACGCATATATCCGACCTGCTGGTGTCGTCTAGTCATCCTCAGCTACGCCTGGTCGAACCGCTCTCAGGAGCTAGGCCCCAAGCGCGATCCTAGGCAGCGGTTGGCCAGACTCTCTCTTCTCCCTCCCATCAACGCGACCCTGGTCAGACCAATTAACTGCAAGACATCTACGGGAGCGGGCAGCAGCTTAATGCCGTGTGGCTGATCGACCCCGGTCCCCTCCTCAGGCGCCCCTCCTCCTCCCCTTTTCTTCTCTTCCCCTCTACCGGGGCCGGGATTGGCCCTGGTTAGGCACAAATGGTGGGTGTAGAGGGTCAGTCATCAGGCCGACCTGGGCCTCGTGAAGCGTACATATGCCCGAGCAATGGACAGCTCACTCGTACATACATGGCATCTCCGTGCATGCAAACAAACAAACAAATAATTCGCCGGCGGTTTACACGTTGCACGCGACATCCACACCAGAGCAAAGATAGATGCCCGTATGTATGTGTGAGCATGTAGGTATGTTCTGTATGGACAACTGACGTGACATTGTTGATGGCGCCGATCTCTCTGCCTTGCCGTGGCCAACTTGCCCCATGTGTGTGTATGCTACGTCGTACACAACACGACTACACCACCTGCTACTACGAGATAACCTAGGTAGCACTTAGCATACCGAACGAAGAACTCTTCCCCCCCCTTTCGCGAACGTCCCTCCTCCTGCGAACTTCCACGCCTCCCTCAGCAACAGGAGGGAGGGAGGGAGCAAGGGACACTTCAGTCAATCAAGATTCGCATCTCGCCATGTCCCAAAGCGGCAGAGCGCAAGTGTGGCTCATCGAGACTACCACGTACTCCAGGCAATGCCATCCGACCAGTGAGCCGAGGATGAAACCCCTATCACGCCGAGACTACCTTTCCCCAAACGGACAGAGCCAAGCTGTGGCTTACGCACATCATGTCTCGCGATGCCCGCCAGACCTCTCGGCTGTCTGCTCTTGTCATTTCCACTTCGACGCCGCGGCTTCGTCATGCAGCCCCCCCTAGGCGTACGCCGCCTTGGGGACCATCCCCCCGCCAGTGAATCAGGATTATGGGGGGAAAAGGGAAACAAAAATAAAACCCGGCATGGCTAGCAGCTGTACGTCAGGGCCGAGAGGGTGTAGGTAGGGCATGTCGACGATCCAATGAGTCCTCGCGAGAGGATACCGTAAGATTCCCAAGGGGGTGCCTCCTATTCTAAGTTATGCCAACGCGCTGCAACTGGCCACTCAGTCGATCCGATTGCTCCGGCCCGCCCGTCGGCCGATTCTGCAGCAGATGCGTGAAGGTCGGCCGGAGGGGGGGTGGAAGTTCTACGAGGATTGGGGTAAACTCGGGGGCGCCTCACCGAGCCAGCAACGCAGGAATAGGGTGCGATCGACGAGCCGCCCCGCCGTGCATCGAGGGCGTGTGCGAGAATCCGTTTCTGGGTTCATTGCTGTCTCCCTCTCTCGCTCGCGCTCTTCATCTGACACATACCTACCACACACATACACACATATACACATACACACGACGGTCGAGTAACGTAACAACCACATCAGGCTGCTGCCCCTCGCGCCCAGCTCGCTACCTAAGCTGCATGTCTCAGGACAATGGAAGGGCAGACGCGCAATACGCCCTGTCCAGAGGCGAGCAGGTGGACCAGAGCGCTGCTAGGGTCAGACGAGAGAAAGCGATCGGTGCGGCGCCCGCGTTCGAGAGTGTGTCGATGGCCTCGGCCGCAGGCCTCAGGACTGCAGACGGGCGAACGCTGCCCTAAGGGGCGGGCGATGTCGCAACGCGAACTTCGTCCCTTCGTCCCTCCCCCTACGCCAGAACGCCTGGGACCGGAGTCGACAGCTGCCGCCGGAGGCCTAGGGAGCATTTCGAGGCTGAGGCGGCTGCTGCCGCTGCGCGCTACCCGCTCCCTCAGGACGGCGCGGGTATCGTGGTGCCGGCGTCGCGGCGCGGGCGCGGCAGCGGGCGCAGCGTAGGAACCTGGCGTATACGGGCGGAAAGTTCCTCTCCCGACGCGATGCAATCCTCCCCTCGAAGGGCGGCTAATTTGCTTGCATTTCCATTCGACTTTCTTGTTCCGGCCTCCTTACCTTCACATATTCTGACCCGCAAAAAAAGAAGAGCCTCCCCGTTTCAACAAGCGCAGCGAGACCCTATCCGATGATCCTTTCTCTCTTTCCCGCCGCGTCTCCCCGTAGGTATGCCCCGAATTACAATTATCTTTGCTGTCGCACACCGTTCTGGCCCAGCTCCCCCCCCCCCCCCCCCCCGGCGAGAGTCGTACCGCGCGCTTCGTATGCACATTAGGCGACCTGGCCCATGCCGAGGACGTGCGTGCGTGCATAGGGAGCTACATACCAATGTACAAGCAGGAATCTATATATGAAGCAGGATAATGCTTGGATGGACGGGTATGGGGGCGCACAGAGGAATAGTGCCACCAGCCGGTAAGGCGCGCGACACGGGGTGCGGAAAAAATACAGTGCACTGCAATAAGAGCTCGTTTTGTAGCGCTCGCTTCGACCCCGGATTTTCCACCCATCGGTACGCGCTTAATTTCCGACGAGGGCCAATAACGCTGCCGGGCTGCCACTAAAAATAGCTACCAATTTGTTTACACGATGTACATATATGTACGTGGATGCTATGCGACGTAGGGCGTGTGTGTGCACATAGGGCTATCGTCTCCTCTCCCGCCGCGGGACAGCTTATCGCGGCGCGCTATGACTGTGATGAGGGGGGTGAGAGGGACTGTAGATAAACATGGGACCAGGCACGAGGCTATCGTGGGTTAGCGTAACATTAGCCCCTCGTGAGGCTCGTCACAGACGCTATGGTTGCATCTTAGGCATTACTTCCCGCCGCTCTCGCGCTCGGCCCTCCGTAACCACTACCGGGAACAAGACGAGGCGATCTCTGGTGCTAGGAGTCATCGCGGTACGCGTGGTAATCGCTAGCACGTAAAAAAGACACCAAGCGTGAGTTAGACACGGGGCCTGAGCATTCTTGCCACGAGACCCACGAACCATTTAGGCTGAAATCTGGCTCGCTCGCTCGAAACTAGACACTCGTCATCCAGACAATTGTCCTAGAGCTGTTCACGGGGCGGGCGTAAGTTAGGTTTGATTCCTGCAACTGTGGCCTTTTTTTTTTTTTTTTTCAATAGCGCAACTCCGTACAAACGTGGGTGGAAGGGCCGGAAATCATGTAATAAGCCACTTGAAGAGAGGCGTCAATACAGTTTTGCGTTCGCGGCTGAATTGTCAATTAATCCAAATTGAAGAGAGTTGCCGTAGTTTCCAGGTGTCTTAGCAAACACGTTATAATGGCGTGGGCGGTCCCGGAGAAAGCCAAACACGCATGGCAGCTTGAAACCCACTTAGACAACTCTCCCGGGCGACGGCCGAGCTGCAATATGGGTTAGCCCCGAGAGCGTGTTCGGCCAAGAGGAGTGCCTGCACGGGCGGTTCCAACGGCACGAACACAATATCGTACACCTTGTCTCGCAGAGACATGGCGGACGCAAGTCATCGATCAGATCCGTAGGTATATGGAACGACTAGGTTCGGTTTCCGGCCGGGGTAGCAACTCGTCTCTCGGGCAACAGCCCGGGACCCGCGGCGCGCCCTCACATTCCTGCAAGTCTTTCTAGTATTGCGGAGAGGCGTATCGTATGTATTCGGGATATATTCGATGATGCGTCGAGCAGGCACCAGGGCTATCCCGCCGAAACACGAGACTCTTAACCCAGCCCTTCCCTTCAATGCGAAGGGGGGGCGAGGGCGAGGACTTATGGGAATCCCTAGCCGGCAGACCCACAAGCGTACGCGCGTCTCTAAGCCGAGAGGCATGTGAGATAGCAACAGACGCCTATACCCATCCACACCACCCAGTCCCGTCTCCTCACCTCGCCGCCGCTCTCCTCGCCCCCTCTGCGTACGTACACGCGTCCCAGGCAGAATCGACCGACCCAAGCCCCTCTCGCGTGCGGGCCCGAGACGCGAGCAGTCGCGGTCGCGATTGCACCCACCCAGGCCCTACCTAGGTCTAGCTGGCCTTTCCCTCTGCCGCCCCGCGCACGGCTCTGGCCCAGTCGTCGCGCAACTTGCCGTCGCGCGATCGTCCTCGCCGTCACCGCCTCACCGCCGGGAACCTCGGGCGCCGGGCCTCTGCGCCGTCCTCCCGCTGCCTTTTGCTCCCTGCATCCCCCGCCGCGACAGACGGATCCGCGCACCAGCCGCCCCTCGCACGCGCGCGCGCACCTAGTAGCCTGCCCGTGTCCCTCCCTCCAGCCAAAACGTGCGCGCGCAGCGTCCCGCCGCGGTGTGGCGCAGGCGTACCCGCCCGCCCCTGGCCCGGACCCACCCGCCCATGACGACGGCGGCGGCTGCGCCTTGCTCCCCCCCCTATGCGGCGGGTCCGTCGGCCGAGCTCTCGCGCGCCGGCGCAGGGGAGGGGGGAGGGGGGGACACGAAGCGACGAGCCCTGCGCGCGTGCGGAGGGGTCGGCGGCGAAGGTAGGTTGTGGGAGGGGAGAGGGCGGATGGATGGCAGAGGAGAAGCCAGGAAGGAGAGGCGCGGACGAGAGACGCGCCGAGGTATGCTCCTCGACGCGGCGAGCTCGGAGGGGGACCGCACGCACGCACGGAAACAGCTCTGGTCTCTCTGCCCGCCTCGCCTCGGCCCGGCCTCGCAGCTGCGAATGCCGAGGAGCCGAGCCGGCAGCGCGTCTACGTCTAGCAGTCTAGCGAGTCTACGAAGGGGGATCTTCACACGTGCGAGGCCAGCCGCTGGGGCTGCCGACGTCGACTACTCATCCGTCCCGACACAGTGGCTTCCTAGGCATGTCTACAACTCCTAGGACGAGCCCTCGCGTAACCATCACCAGTGGGAGCATGGCAACAAACAGGTCAAGAACCTCGTGTGCACGGAGAATTGCAATCCGGGATTTATTGCTCTACCTCCGTACGGACGCGAACGGGCGCGCGCCCGTCTCTAAGCCGGGCGGGGGGGGGGGGGGGGGGGGGACTAGTACGGACAGAAGGGAAGCCAGACAAAAAGAAAACGTAAAGGGGCACCGGCTGGTAGCACTACCGGGCCGGCGTGCACAAGTCGGGACGGGAACCCCTCCCCTGACGATATGTGTGACCCCTGGGGCTGGGAAAGCCTGGGCAGCCCTGGGGAGGAAAAGAAAAAGGAAACGTGCTGTCTCGTACGCAAGTCCTGTTCCCCTCATGAATCCTCTCTCGCGCCCCTTGTGAACCCCTCCTCCTAACGCTCTGTAAAGTCATTACTTCCACATGTTTTCTAGACATTAAGGAAGCTAGCTAGAGCCTCCCTCTCCTACGAGCAACCCGCATAGGATGCCGTGTTTATGGGGATCCCCCGGTAGAAACGTCTTTTTAATGATACGATGATGCTGTGTTGTACTGCGTACGAAGTCTTCCCGTTGGGGTCTCAACGCCTAGGTCCTCGTATCCTGAATGGCGAGAGCGATGATGGGTGCTTATCGTAAGCATGATACTTGCTCTCTGGATATCATATATCGTATTCTATGCCTTGGACGATATACCTTAGGCGTAGCCGGCGTTGCGGGCTTGCTGGCGATGAAGCTCCTTGAAGTAGGGGTGGTAGCATGCTTGTTTCGCGGAGATTCGGCCGGCAGGGTCGTACACGAGCAAGGCCTCTAGGAGATCGAGGCCAGCTTCGTCGAGGTTTGTGCATAGGGTCTGAGAGGAATCGCGAATCCACTTCGGGAAGGATGGCTTGAAATCGGGGTAAGAGGTAACACCGGGCCAGACCTCCTCGGTAGGGGTGCCCAACAGACTAAACAAGGGAGGATGAGTAATTCTTTGCGCATATAGGTGTGGGGTGGGGAGACCTTACCGGAACGTCTTGAAGATCTGGTCAATCTCCGAGTCACCTGGGAACAGTGGCTTTCGGGTGCACATCTCGGCAAAGATGCATCCTATGGACCACATGTCGACACCGGTGGAGTACTGTCGACCACCAAGCAAAATCTCCGGGGCTCGATACCAGAGCGTAACAACCTCGTGGGTGTAAGTCCTAAGTGGGACACCAAAGGCACGGGCCAAACCGAAATCAGCCAGCTTCAGATTCCCATCGCGGTCGATCAGCAGGTTCTGGGGCTTGAGGTCTCGGTGCAAAATGCGGTGGCTATGGCAGTATCGAACGCCATCGCAAAGCTGATTCATGAACTTTCGGACCATGCTGGTACCGAGTCCGAGCCGTCCCAACTCCGGGCCGGTGCCCTCGGGCAATGCTTTGCCGCGGCCGCCGTCGCTGACGGGGAGAGCTTCCATGTATTTCTTGAGATCTAGGTCGAGGAACTCGAAAACGAGATACAGCTTATGGCCTTCAGCGTGGACGATGTTAAACAGTCGGACGATGTTGGGATCGCGCATCTCCTTGAGGAGGGAAATCTCACGGATGGCCGTGCTGGGTACACCTTCGTCGTCGGACTCGAGGCGAATCTTCTTCAGGGCAACGATGCGACCGCCGTGGGCGAGGTCCCGCGCCTTGTAGACGACGCCATAGGTGCCTAGAGGATAGGGTTAGGCCAGGTAATGGTGGCAAAGATTCTGTTGTTTCAAAAAGACAGAGGTGGACTCGACTTGGCTTGAAGATGGAGGGAGACCGCAGGCATGGCCCTAAAGGCGAAGCTGGCATCGGATAATGATATTCGAGGGCGGAGAGGCGAAGGACGAAGGACTGGGATGAAAAGGGGGTCATATCATACCTTCACCGATCTTCTCGAGCTTCTGATAGTTGTCCATCCTCGAAGACGTGTAATTCCCGAGACGGGGTTGGGTCAGGGAAGACGAAGAGGAGGGAGGAACAGATGGATGTGACGTTTCCCCAGCGGTGATGGACCTAACTGGAAAAAAAAAAACAGTTGCCCGCAACAGTGAATGGCCGTGCCCCAATTATTGTTTACGCAGCACTAAAAGCTGGAGGGGAACGGAAGGCCTGGGAAAGAGGCAACGCAAACGAGGGGCAACGGTGGGAGAGAAGAGTCCACGATGAATATGGCGGCAGCGGATATGCCGAACTGGGCTTCGACGGGGCAGACGTAGGGAGCGGACCAAGTCGAGCCTGTGCGATCTCGCGATAGTATCAGAACCCCATTGATACTATTGCGGTGATGAGCAATGCGCGTTCGCTGCTGTTCACTGCGAGCCTGGGGAGGGGGACAGGTGTTGGGTTGTTGGCGGGTTAGCAGTGAGAGGAATTGGTGGAAGACCTAGCTGGCGTCGATGGTTGGCCAGATGGGTGGTTGTGATTGTTTTTCATAAACAACGAGTCCAAGTGCCGTCCCGACTGCGGCTGCGAGGCGGACACGTACCTGCTCGCGCACTTCTCATGTACCTTCCTTACCAGTTGGACATACTTTGGGTACCTTCTGTAGCCGACTCCGGTACTTTGAAGCCGTCAGGATCAAGAAGTACCTTGGGTACCTCACCTTACTACCTGGTACAGGACCCCTCGCCTGCCCCTGAAGAGGTACCTTAGGTAGGTACCTAAGGTTAGGTGACCCCCATCAACGCGTTACGCGCTATGATTGGAATCTTGGATTTCATCCAATCATCAAACTCTGCGGGAGAAGTCACGTTACCGTGTTGTGTGGCTTGTGGCGCAGCTTGGGCTTGCCAGCAGTCCCGATACACAGGTATACCCCGTATATGCCTACGACGGCAAGTCCCCTACCCTTTATCGCCGAACCCTTCCCGACGAGACCACCCTGAAAAAGACAGCCATCACAGATCTTACCATCCGGTGGCATATATTAAATTTCCAGCCCGTAGCTAGCCGCCTAGGAGCAGAAGGGAGGCCTCTCTCCTCTTGTCTCGGATAAAACAGCTACCTACCTTCCGCCCTGACGGGTGGTCGGTCAATGAGTCAACACTCGCCATGACATTCGACCTCACCACCCTAGATGCCCATGAGCAGCCGGACGACGAGCTAAAGGCGACCTGGAAAAAGTATTCGAGAACCGACCATGCCGACTTCGTCAGCCATCCCGATATCGACGAGCTCGACCCTGCGAATAGCCGGGGATCGTTTCAGCTAGCTGGACACATCCCTCACGAGAGACTCGTAAGCTCCTTCAGCCAGCTCGAGGGCGACGGCTGGGACGCCACGCGCACGCTTTCGGACGCCCCTATCTATTTCCACCCCTTACTTCCCGGTACGTCTCGGCTCGGCCCCTGAGACGATGTTTCGGTCGCTCATGGGAGAGTAATAGGCTTGCTCATATTCCCCTCCCTCATCCCCCTGAGCACACAGAAAACGCTGCTGTCTCGCATGATCCACCGGGACCTGAGTAACCCCGTCCACCAAACTAACCTACACCTCCACTTCGGCCTTCCGTACCGGGAGGAAGAAGCGGTGGGCGAGGAGGACGTCACCGCGCGATCCTTCTTCTCCTATCCTCCGGACTCCCCCGCTAGATTTACCCCCAAGGACTCAACTGTGCACAAGCCCCTGTCCATCAAGCAGGTCCTAGATCGGAAACTGTCCTGGGTCACGCTCGGCGGGCAGTATGACTGGACGAACCGGGAGTACCCGGACCGACCGCCACCGGCCTTCCCGCCGGACCTTGCAGACTTCCTGCATACGCTGTTCCCGGATACGCTCGCGCAAGCCGCTATCGTTAACTTTTACACGCCGGGCGACACGATGATGTTGCATCGTGACGTGAGCGAGATGACGGACCGGGGCCTCGTTAGTCTCAGCATCGGATGCGAGGCCCTGTTCATGATCTCCCCCAATAACTCCGCCAAGCACAGCGGCAGAGCGCCTGCTGATGGTGAGGGCAACGGCGATAGCGCGCCCAAAAAACCGTATCTCCTCCTACGCCTGCGCTCCGGCGATGCCATCTACATGGCCCAAGAGTCCCGCCACGCCTGGCACGGCGTCCCCAAAGTCCTCAAAGGTACCTGTCCGGCCGCCCTGGCTGACTGGCCGGCGGAGGGGGGTGGCAAGTTTGAAGGGTGGAAGGGGTGGATGCGCAACAAGCGCATCAACCTGAACGTTAGGCAGATGAAGGAATGAAACCCATGGGATCCTGATTGTGAAATTTCGAGAGAGCCGTGTTGCTCTCCATTCTATGCACAAGAGCACATATGGGTAGTACGTGCCAGCGATCTTGGATTGAGCTATACCTACCGTCTAACCGCCTTCGATACTGGAACGCCGCTAGGCAAGACAACTGCTGCGCTCCCGAAAGGAAAGAAGCGCCAGCATCTGCCTCGATCTGGACACCGCAAATCATCTCGCGATGATGTCGCATGACTTGATAGCCTGAAACATTTGTATATCGTATCAACTCCAGCCATTTCCCTGCCGAAGAGATGTAGGAGGCCTCCAACGCACCCGCACACTCGCCCGCCCGCTAGCAAGTATACATTTTCAACCTATCTACATATCTATATACTCTCCCCCTAGTGTGTCCTTCTCCTCGCCCCGTCTTCCTCACTCTCTCCTCGCCCGTAAGCGGTCGTACCTTAGTACACTCTGCAGCAGCACCGACGCGCCGGTCGTGCAGCCTTCGGGGCTTGTGTACTCCTCAGGGTGGTGGCTCACGCCAGCGCGCGACGGCACGAAGATCATAGCGGTCGGGCACCTGCGGTTGGTGTACACGCTGTCGTGCCCGGCGCCGCTCGACAGCTCGCGGACCAACCCCGACTCTTCCCCCGCTCCCTGTCCTCCCACCACCGCCTCGGCGGCGCTCCTCACGGCGCCGACGCACTCGTCGTCGAAAACGGTCGCCTTCGAATCGGTATCGGTGCGCCACTCGACGCGCGGAGGGGCCACGCCGGCGCCCTGTGCGCGTGGCGTCGAGAAGTAGTTGGTTAAGCCACCGATGTCGCGGCCGGCGGCTAGGTCGGCGAAGTCACGGCGCAGGTCGGCCTCGGCGGCATCGACGGTCGCGTCCGCGGGCGCGCGCACGTCCAGCGTGAAGGTCACGCGCCCGGGTATCGTGTTCGTGCTGCCAGGGCTCAGCGTCAGGATGCCCGTCGACGCGAGCGCCGCGTGCGCCGTCGCCACGCGGTGCGAGTGCGTGATGAGCCGCGCGGCGACGAGCATGGCGTCCGCGCGGTTCGCGAGCGGCGTCGTGCCGGTGTGCGCCTCTACCACCCGCGCCGTCAGCTGCTTTCTATTTCTCTATTTCTATTGAGGATAGGATAGGTAGCAAAAAAGGAACCCACCCCGCCCGAACACGTCGATGGTGAACCACCGGTAGGCCTGGACGCCGCGGACGACACCGACCTTCTTCTGCTCGGCCTCGAGGATGGGGCCCTGCTCGATGTGGAGCTCGAAGTGCGCCGCCATGGGCGTGCTGCGGTAGCTCGCCGGCGTCGACCCGAGGTAGCCGATGCGCTCGAGCTCCGACTTCATCGTCGCCGTGCCCCCCCCAACTTCTTTCAGGTTGTGCGCGCGCTCGAGCGGGATCTCCCCTGCCCACACCCCCGACGAGACCATACTTATGGGGAAGCGCGCGCCCTCCTCGCTGTTTTCGATCATCCGTCGGTTAGCGTCACCCTATCCGAGATGCACCCGTGTTATCGAAATCCCACCACCGCCGCCTCCAACGCTGGGGAAAGGTGGAGAGCGGGGAAAGAGGAGAGGGACATCGATTGTAAGGGACTGTGTAACTAAGTAAACTAATGGGGGGAAACAGTACTTAGTCCAATTGACGACGCCGACGGGGAACTCGGTCTCGATCTTGTTGTCGCGCAGCACGGTGAGCATCTCGATACCGGCGAGGATGCCGAGGATGCCGTCGTAGCGGCCGCCGCTCGGCTGGGTGTCGAGGTGGGAGCCGGCGAAGGTGGGCGGGCCGGGGCGGCGGCCAGGCCGCACCGCGAAGATGTTGCCCATCGCGTCAACGGTGACGTCGCACCCGAGCCCGCGCGCCGTCGCCACGAACCAGTCCCGCGCCTGCTTGTCCGCGTCGCTGAGCGAGAGCCGCGACATGCCCGTCTCCGTCGGCGCGCTGCGGTGCGGTGGGGGGCAAACGAACCCGCGAGTCAGCAGGCAGATAGATTGGTAGGTATCAGGGGTGCGCGCGGTAGGAGCGGGAAGACGTGCGGGCGAGTCGGTACGACGGGGTGAGGCGGTCGAGAGCCCAGGCGGTGACTTCGCCGGGGGGAAGGGGGGAATAGGGATGACACATCCACTTACCTCCCCCAGCGCTTCCCCGTGCCGAATGCACAAGTGGAATGCAACGTGTCCATGAGCCTAGCCTGCTGCGCCCTCAGCGCGTTGATATCGGCGTCTCCCATGTCCTTCACGCGGGCGCTCGAATACAGACGTAGGGCTCCTCCGGACGCCGGTAGCCGCAGTGCCGAAATCGGGGTCCGGCCCAGAGGCGGGAGGCGCATCGTCGCTACGGCTGCGACGAGGTTCGCGCGGTTAGGCATGCCGAGCAGGTGCCGGATTGCGTAGGCCATGGCGAAGATGAACAGAGATCTGGCTCTCGGGCCGGCGTGCAGGCGGCTCCGCACTGGGTTTTGTCAAACCTAGGTCGATAACCTGTTCGTAGAGGGCGGAGGAGGGAGACCAGTCACGTGCCGATGCGCTGAGGTGCAGATGATGTCGCCGTTGACTTGTTTGCTCTTATCTCTTCACCTATCTATACTCTTTATCGAGCGCAATGGATCAGTTGGGCCATTTCCGGTGAGGGGTGTTGCAACGCAACGAGATCTGGGACGAAACATCAATTTGGAGGTTCCCGCAGTAGATCGGTAAGCAAGCCCACGTCGGGTAAGTACACTTAGTAGAGCCTCAACCCCTTCTTGACTCTCCTTTTATGTCCACATGGAAGGGGGCTTGAGGCTGAAGGCTGCAGTTTGCTCAGTGGACTGTTTATTTATTATATCAAGTGCCAACTCCTGTTTCCTCTCTCTATAGCCAATCGCGACACTTTCCTTTCTCAGGTCTTGATGTCTTCAAGTCGTTATCAGCTTGCATTTCTCTTCGCTGTCCCCGTCAGCCCAGATAGCCATTTTATAACATCCAACCCTCCGTACGAATAATCATGATTGGTATCACTTGCACCCAACTGTCTACTGATATCGTGCCAGGAACGTGATGTCTAATCACAGAGTCTGGGCGTATGTGTCTACGCTTCGGTTACCCACCAGCGAAATGTGCCGATCCACAACACCGTTAGCCGTATTAATAGCTTAGTTCAATTTCATCTACCGACCTCATCACACGGGGCCCTGTCTATAGAGTTGGGTGACATAGCGCAAGGCTCACTCTGCTGGGCGGGAGCACGCCCCCGCTGACACTCAAGACCGTGATGGCGTTCATACATAGCATAGCTGGGCGTGTCAAGACATACTACGCAGTAATATTCTGCGCATGTGGTGAGCAACGCGATGAGGATCAAGGAGGGCTGGGTCTGAGGTCTCTTCCATCTGCAGGACGCGCGATTATCGCGTCGAGAAGGAACTGATTTAGGATGGGGAGGCGGTCTTTTATCCTTTTGTCTCTGCTGTGGCGCCCCCAAGCCGTCACTCCTTAATTCGCGGGATCATCATCGTCATTGGTTCTCATCGTTGTCAATTTGCTTCCGGCGACCTCATCAGGGAACTTCTGCGCATGTGGGACTTCCTGGTGGCTGACGTCCGCCTAACTTATCTATCATCGGGTCATCCCCAACTCCGCGTTCGACCGGCCGGTTTATCTTCGAGCCAGGACAAACACGGGAATCATTTGTGTATTGAGGAATCGCATGCCCGTAGGGTGGACATATAAGAGAAGCTAAATAATAAAGGAGAGGAAATAAAATGCCCCTTCGATGCGGGCATCGTGTCTCTCGTCGTTGTTGGGGGGATCAGGGTACGAGCCATCGAAGGTGATGGGTCGAGTCCGGGGGAGAGTCGCTTTCGATCTGCAGCTAATGGAGCCAGAAACTTACGGCGTGGGTGGGCACGAAATTCGCCCATCAACTGGCCTTGAGTGGCTGAACCAAGACTGGTCGACATTCAGCTTCGCCTAGCTCGTGGCGATGGCGTCCTTGTCGTTGCCTGGGTACCCTGTCGCGGCTTTCAGCTCACAGGGGCAGGGCGCTCCACGAGCAATGCCTGCCAGGCATCGCGGATGAGAACGCGCGACTCGAGGCAGAATAAAGCTAGTGTACCCGTACGTGATGTCGACGAGAAAGAACCGTGCTTGCTTCGCCACCAACGATCATCGCGACGCCTGACTCCAAAGCGTGGGACACCGCCCAACTTCATCTTCTTCACCAACTCGGTGACTTTCCCGCGTTTATTCGTCGCGCGCCCATTCGGGTTTCTTCGCTCATTTAACAAGTGTTTGTATAATATGGCAAAGAGAATGTTGCTAGCATGGGGTTTCCTCATGTGGGCGCCTTGGAGCGCGTCGCTCGTTATGGCGCAGGAAATAGTCTACGTCACTGATCTCTCGATCTTTACTATGCTAGTAAGTTGGCTTTTTTATATTCTGGTTTGGGGATTGTTCCTTCGTAAGAATGACAGGCAACCGTATGAGGAAAATAGGATAGGAGAAAAAGGGGAGACACACGACCGAATGGTTCTAGTAGAACTATTACATGACCATGGACGCCAAGGGCCCGGTTTGAGCAACTACTGAATACTGCGGAACGATGCTGATAATCTCCAGGCACCATGTGCTGCTTCAGCGGTCTCCGCGAACGTTCAAATGCAGACATACCAAAACTGCCCCGAAGCAGTCACCGAGCTTCAGTCCTGCGTGTGTACGAAGAACAATAACTTTGCCTCAATAGCGTCGCAAATCTCGAGCTCGGTAAGGTATAGCTGTGGCGCGACTGCGTCCGAGGACCAGTCGAGCGCTGCTACTGTGTATAATGCGTATTGCAACCAGGATGCGATAACGCCCTTCCCGACGCCGACGAACCCAGTGACACAATATATAACCGACTTTTCGCAGTATCATGACCTCGCGCCCTGCGCTGCTTCTGGGCTGTCGTACGCCGTTCAGTGAGTCCGATATTTTCCTTTGAGTCCTATATCCTTCCAAGAGAGATCGCCGCTAACATCGTTCAGGAGCATGGTCAGTTCGAACCCGGACCTGGTGTTCTCCGTATCGCGTCTGACATGGAAGAGTAGACGTACAGCCTATGTCCCAACGAGCCGAGGCTTCTCGCATCGTGCGTATGCAAAAAGAACCAGAACTCTCTACTGGCCAGCCAGCGAATAAATACCTCGGTGAGATCGTCGTGTTCTTCGCAAACGGCGGACATCGAATCGGCACAGGCTTTATTGGCGGGTTACTGCGGATTGGTGGACGGAACATCGTCATTTCCGAGGACGAGCAACCCTCCGGGAGACAGTGAGCGACCTACCGAACTTATCTCTTAGGAAGATTGGCTGACATAGATGCTAGTGACGTATTTCATCACGGCACTTCCCGAGTACAGTTCACTGGCCCCCTGTGCGCGGACTGCGGTATCGTATGGTATATTGAGTGTAAGACTGGCACCCTCGCATGCTGGGCGGTAGTTCGGCGGCTAACGTATGTCTTCCAGCAAACACGTAAATTATGCCCTGCAGGCCCGCAAGCCCTCGCGTCGTGTGCCTGCATCAAGAACGGCATGCCCGGCGTCCTCTCCAACGATGTTACATCGAACGTGAAATACTACTGCGACTCAACTGCGACAGAAGATATTAGCTCGGCCTTGCAGGTTTTCAGCTTGTACTGTAGTGCGGCTAGGGGTTCAATAACACCTGCTGGGGTTACCGACTCGGGTAAGTCTTGCGACACGGGCTGTCTAGCCTCTTTGCATTAACGGTCTGTGATAGTCGCCCAAACGAGTGCCACGGGGGGTGGCGGGGATTTGGGGCCGACACGAACTGGAGCCTCCGAAAGTACCGGAAGCGCTAGAGTGCCGGGAGTGCCAGGAGGCTTGGGAGACTCGGGAAGCCTTGATCAATCTGGTGAATCGAACAGCGGGACATCAAGCACGAATTCAGGTGCCAATTCGAACACGGGCACGATCGTAGGCGCCGTGGTTGGCGTGGTAGGCGGTCTTATAGTCGTCGGCCTTGCCGTGTTCATCTTTCGACGGCGAGCACAACATAACAAAAACCCCAATGTCGCTTCGGCTGCTGGCCCCGAGGTTGGCGGCGGCAAGCCGGAGCTCGACGGGTCTGGATTCGTGCCTGCGCCTGGACCGACCAGCCCTAGCCCGAGCACGCTGGAGGCTCACGCGGCGACGCGGATGGACAACGTGTCCCCGGTTTCAGCGCACAGTTCGCCTCCCAAATCTGAGCTGCCAAGTCAAGGCGCTTTCCCGCCGTCGCCGATAGGCCTTCAGCCATCGGAGTTGCACAATCAGAATATGTATTCGCAGACGCAAGAGCTGCAAGCACAGAGCGCGAACCCGTCGCAAATGCGCGGCCCGCATTCGCCATATGGCGGACAGGAAGCGCTCGGCCAACCGATATACGAAGCACCGGGCCAGCAGCAGCCGCCGACATACGAAGCCTACGGGCAACCGAGGTCAGAGCTCCAGGGCATGAGCTGGCAGTCGGGGCCGGTAACTCAATACCACGAGATGGATGGTGGGCCCCGGGCCCACTGAGCGCGTAGATGTTGAGAAAAGAGCACCTTGAAGTTGTATGAGAGGGTGCCGGAGATGAACGGCTCCGACAACCAAGCTAATGACCGCATCGGCTACTCTTAGGCCCGTCCTCGGACCGAGAGCTGAGCTCGTCGTGAAGCTGGGTTGCCCGGAGTCGCTATCAGCCGCGATAAGGCGTCGTGACCCTGTGATGTGCATATTTACGGTGCAAAGTCTCTGACGCCATGGCTACGTCTATGAAGCTGTCGGGATGAGAACTCGAGAGATGAGAGAGAGGGAGGGATGAGTCTGCGCTGGGGCCGCGTGTGCTTGGTTTTCGCGCTTACGGCAACTTGATATGGGCATATCCGGCTCAGCGACGATACCCGCCGTTTTGGTTCGGCATAGAAGCGACAAAGCGAGATGGATTCGGTCTAGGTGATCGCATGTATAATTGAAGTTGAAGTCATAATAATATGTAGCACCGGAGTGCGGATGGTTGCTGGCCATGATGTATGGATTATGTAAGTAGAGTACCTGCACAAGTGGGATTCTCAGGTACTTCCCTAATGTAGACATCGCGTAGCAATCTGAAAGTACCTTGCTTTGAGGGGCGCCTCTGATTGGGCCGCAGTGCCAAGGGATGGGGTCTTGTGCGCAAAGCTCTCTTAGCGCTTTTAGGTAGTACGTGGGACAAGTATCAGTTACCTAAATGGGTAGACAATTCCCTACCGGCCCTAGCCTAGGTCCTGAAGAGAGAGAAAGTACTCGGTACGGATCTGGATACCGGCCGGAGGTTGTGTGCTGTGGGTGACTTTAGGTACCTCCTAGGTAGCCTCGTCGCGCCAACGCCTGTGCCGAAAACAGCGGTTCCTCTACCTCGCTCTATCGACAAAGAGACACTCTTAGCCTTGACAACAAACCCTTCTCCCATCCATTTTCCATCTCCATTCCGCCTATCCACACCCGCATCTCCGGCTGTTGATTCTTTCATCACTCGGGACACCTGACTGTATTTGCATCCTGGTGTTGTCCGACTAATTGATCCGTTAATCACAGTCTGGTCAACCCCATTTTCATTCCTTTGCTTAGTTTTTTTTTTCTTTTCCTTCCTTTTTTTTCCCTGGTTCTTCATCCTCTACCTTCATCGCCTTACCTTCCTTTCTATTGCGCGCCGGCTCTCCTCCTCCCCGCGATAGCGTCGATATCGCCCTAGTCACCGCTGCTACGGGTCCTGTTTCCCGCATCCTATCTGTATTTCGGCCTTCTCTCTGATGGCCACGTCGCGGTCGCGTGTTTGATGAGATGGCAGCCGCAGAGGTCGACCTCGGCTACCTAGCTAGCCATCTGGGCTTCCCCGAGACTAATCTCACAACTATCGCCACCGATCCCACCGCCGATCTTGTTAGGGCCTTCCTGTCTGCCGTAGCTGCCAAGGGCCACGAGTACGATGCCTTGTTCACCCAGAAACTTCAGTTGGAGGTAGAGCTCGAGACATCGGTGCGCAGTGCGGAAGCTCGACGTGACGTGAGCAGCGAGGCGGCCAAGAAGGCTCTGAAGGATGTCGAGAATCTCCGGAAGAATCTTAAGGATGAAGGTACGAGGCGCCCCTTGTCGTATCCCCGCCTGTTTAACGTGGTAAATATTCACATCGATTCGCAGAGACGAGACGACAAGCTCTGGAGAATGAGTTGCAGGCTATCAAATCGTCTAGCTCGACTTCCCAATCCGAAATCGACAAACTCCGCGCTCGCGTTGCCTCCCTAGAAACCTCGAATCGAGAATCTCTTGCCATCATCGATACCAAGAATTCCGCCAACGAGGCGCTTTCTCAGGAGCTGCAATCCTTACATCAGAAGAACCTGAAGCTGAGCCAGGAGATCACGGCGCTGCAGCAATCTGTCCAAAATGCGAACAATGCCGCCAACAGCTCCAAGTTCCGGGAGCAATCCCTACAGCAGCAGTTACAGATGGCTCAGAACAGCAGCGAGTTCTTCGAAAAAGAATTGAAGACGAAATCTGCTGAAGCGCTCAAGTATCGCAAAGAGAAGGGCGCTCGAATCGCCGAGCTCCAACGCCTCAATGACGACGCTGCTTCCAATATCGAATCCCTCAAACGTACAGAGCAGCAACTTCGACAGCGGTTAGATGAAGCTCAGAAGAAAGTCGAGGACTCCCTCACTCGGGTGCAGCAGTTGCAAGAAGCCGCCGGCCGTAAAGAAGAAGACGCTAGGCAAGAATGCGATAGTCTGCGGCGCTTGGTCAATTTGAAGGAGCAGCAGACTCTTACCCATAAGAAACGCGTCCAGGAGGTGGAGGCTAGGGAGGAACAGATCAAGCGGGAATGTGAAGACAAGGTCCGACGAGTCAGCGAAGAAGTTGCCAGAGTTAACTTAGACAAGGAAGAGCTCTCGCAGACCGTCGAGTCTCTTCGAGATGAGGTTGGCCGTCTCGAAGCCATTATCGCCGGTGCGTCTTCCGCACAGCCTGGGTCTGCGCCGCAGACTCCGCGGCCGTTGAACGGATCGATGTACCGCGCCGGCTCCCCATTCGCTACGCCTGGCTCCACGCGAAAGGCGCTTTCTACGACACAGTTGATGGAAGATTTCTATAAGGTCAAGGGGCAGCTGAATACGGAGAAGCTCCGTAGCAGCAATCTTGCCAAGGAGTTAGACGACGTCATTGATCAATTGGAGGCCAAGCGGCCAGAGCTCGATGAACTCCAAGCCGAGAACGACCGACTGCAACAGGAAATCAAGACTATGTCTCATCTCTCTGACGAAAGCTTCCGAGAGCGGGATATCTCCAAGAAGGCAGCACGCAAGGCCGAGGCAGTCGCCGCGGATGCCGAGAAACAAAGGAAACTGTTGCAATACCAGGTCAAGAGCCTGAGCGCACAAATTCAGATGCTCATCTTCAACGTCCACTGTCTTGAGAAAGGTGCAGAGAAGCTCACATTGGAGGAGCAGCATGCCCTGCAAAGGCTAGAGAGGGGTCAGATCGACGACCAAGCTGCGGACGAAGAACTCAATGCCCACAGTTCGATTCTCGAGCGTCTTGTTGTGTTCAAAAATATGAAGGAGCTCCAGGAAAGAAATGAACAACTCCTCCAGGTCACTCACGAACTTGCGGAGAGAATGGAGAACGAGGAGGCGATCGCTGCTAAGAGCCAAGCCATGGAGGACCACAAGGAGCGCATTCGATTGGAACAAGAACTGGAGATCTTCCGGGACACGCTCAGAGGCTTCCAGATCAAGACCGAAAGCATCACCAAGGAGCGGGACATGTTCCGTCGCATAGTCGAGTCAAGGGCATCGGCCGATGAAGCTGCTTCGGTCTTGGGTCGTCCGACACAAGATGGCGTTCTTGCCAGCATCGAAAACAATCCAGCTGCAAACGACGACAACTCGGATTACACCAGCCTGCTTCGGGATCTACAACAAAACTTCGACCTCTACCGAAATGAACAGACGGCGGACCGGAAGACCATGAAGGAGCAGATAGAGAAGCTTTCGGCGGAGAGGAATTCGCTCCAAGCAGAAGTTTCCAAATTACAAAGCCAGCTATCTCTAGCTTCCGAGCGCTACGAAATCCTCCAATCTAACTTTGCGGGTCTACAAAGCGAGAACAAGGAGTTACAGAGGAGGCATCAGGCCATGTCCGAATCCGCTGCCAAGCAGGACATCCGCACTCAGCAAGTCGCCGAGGATCTGGTCGAGGCGAGGGGGTTCCTCGAGAGTATGCGTAGCGAGAATGCCAACCTCAAAGCTGAAAAGAAATTATGGAAGGATATCCAGGATCGGTTGAGTCAGGATAACGAAAACTTGATGCAGGAGAAGGCGCGTCTCAATGGGCTGCTAGCTACGCAGCAGAGCCTTCAGAATGAGCGCGAACTCGCCGAAGCCGAAGCAAAACGGCGCCTCCAGACTCAGATTGAGACTCTCGAGGGCGATCTAAGCGCCACCAAGCGCAAGTTGGCTGACGAAGCTGATGAAGCAAAGAAGACACAGCTTCGAAAGGAATATGACGCTCAGCAGTTCCAGAAACGGATCGACGAACTTACCTCGAACCTCAGTCAGATCCGGGAAGAGCTTGTTGCCACGAAGACAAGCCGCGACCATCTTCAGAGTAGATCTGACGAACTGGCCATTCAACTGCGAAGTGTGGAGGAGCGCGCGGAGCGGCTTCAACCAAGGCCCACTCCTAGGCCAGGATCTCTCGCTACCCCATCCGAACAAGGCGTCGCCCAACCCGACACTGATGAGCGGGTGCAAGAACTAATCCACGAAGTGACGGATCTCAAACGCGATCTGGAGATGACGAAGTCTCACCTCGAAAATGCTCAAGTCCAGGCCGAGCGCTACAGGGAACTGAGCCAAGCATCGGAAGAAGAGCTAGAAAGAATGAATTCTACCCAGGAACAATATCAGCAAGAGATGGATGCCGCCATTTCATCGAAGGATGCCACGATCAAGGAGCTCGAGCAGCGCGTTGAGGATCTATCTTCGGAACTGGCAAGATCTAACGGAGAATTATCAAACTTACGGGATTCCCAAGCCGAGGTGGCTCGGCGTTTCCAGGACGAGAAGGCTATATTGGAGGACGAACTTAAGCGCCTGAAGGAAGACGAGGAGAGATATACGGCGTCTTCGCAGTTCCACCAACAAGATCTTCGCGCGCAAGCTGAGATCGCAGGAAATGCCCAGCAGGCCTACGAGAATGAGGTCATGAAGCACGGAGAAACCGCGAAGTCGCTGTCAACCCTGCGCGCCGAGTACAACCAATTGAAGACATCTGCGGCGACTTGGAAAGCGGATGCGGAATCGGCCAAAGCCACTCTGCTGCAGAGTGAAGGTTCCTGGGACGAACGGCGTCAGCGATTCGAGCGGGAGATTTCAGAACTTCGTGCTCGTAGAGATGATGCTAATGCGCAAAACAAACTACTACATCAACAACTAGAGGATGTGACGAAGCAGGTTTCTGCACTACAGCAGAACCGCAGTTCGACCGACGAGTCACTCGAGACGATCGCCGCGCAGCCTTCCAGTTCAGATGCAGATAAATTCCGAGAATTGAGCAACTATCTGCGGCGTGAAAAGGAGATCTTGGAGGTACAATACGATATCAAGGTCCAGGAAGCCAAGAGATTCCAGCAGCAACTTGAATATGCGCAATCACAGCTTGACGAGGCTAGGCTCAAACTCGAGCAAGAGCGCCGCTCGCAAAGCGACAACGATCGAAGCTCTACTGCCCACAAGGATCTCATGAGCAAGTTAGAGGAGCTTAACCTCTTCAGAGAGAGTAGCGCTGCTTTGCGAGCGGAAGCCCGTCAAGCACAGGCCCAGCTGGCCGAGAAAACCGCTAAGATCTCGGAGTTGGAGGCTACCATTCAACCGCTCGAAGCACAGATCGAGGAGCTTCAGAGCCAACAGGCATTTAAGGAAGCCGAGATGAAACAGCTTCACGAGGATCGTGATCGGTGGCAGAAGAGAACGGAAGACATCTTGTCGAAACATGGAAGAACCGATCCGGCGGAGGTGGAGGAACTTAAACAGACCGTTGCCAAACTGGAGACGGAACGAAATGCGCTACAGGCAGCCGAAACACCACTTCGCGAGAAGATAACCGAACTTGAAAAGTCGATCGAGGAGAAGGATGCCAACTGGTCGGTGACGCGGGAGAAGCTCGTCAATTCGGCCAAGGAGCGATCGAGAACTCTCACTGCCGCGAGGAACGAAGTAGTTGTGGAGAGGGACCAGCTTCATTCGAAGCTGAACGAAGTCACCGGCCAACTCTCCGCTACCCAGGAGGAATTGGAGGCGTCCAGAAAGGCAAGAATTAGTCTGGAGGAGCAAATCAACAGCTTCAGACGCCAGGTTGACGCACTTCAAGAGGAGGCGAGGAAGAACACTACGCCTTCTGCTCCCGCAAATTCACCCAATAGCCAGGTTCTTTCCGACTTGCAAGCTCAATTGGCCACAGTGCGATCGGATCTGGATACCGTGTCCTCGCAGAAGGCGGCAGTCGAAAAAGAGTTACAAACCGCTCGTGAACAGCTGGATTCCGCGATCAGCGAGCGAGACCAGGCCATTTCTGAGGCGCAGACCAGGGTGGCCAATGGCGACATACCTACGGAGAATGGGGTGGACACTTCGGAGAGGGATACGCCTCTGGCGGCTCCCCTCTCAGATGACGAACGAAAGGCTCTGGAAGAGAGGATCTCGGAAGCTTCAGCTAAAGCCGCCGAATGGGAAGCCAAGGCCAAAGAGCTAGACGAAAAGCACGATCAGATTGTGAAGGCGAGAAGCGATAAGATGAAGGAGTCGCTGAACAAGCGCCTAACCGATTACAAAGCTCAGTGGGAAGAGGACAAGGTCCAGATGAAGCGAGATGTTGAGAAGATTGAGGCAGACTTTAAACTTCGCTTGGAGCAAGAGCGAAAGATATTAGAGGCAGAACATGGTGGTGCCGCTCGCGACATGAAGCCACCTGCTACACCTTCTCGACCGACTGCCTCGGAGACTCACACGGGAACGCCCACGACATCCAAATCCGACCTCGGCGCGTTGAATGACAAAGAGATTAGGGACCTCGTCTCTAACAACAGCACGATTAAGAGCATTATTCAGAATAACATTAAGAACAAGCTCGCGATCGAGACCAAGAAAATGCGCGAGGAGCATGAAGCTACGATGAAGGTGGAATGGGAGCAAAAGCTCACCCAAGCTCGAGAGTCGGCGACTCAACTGGCTACGTCCAAGAGTAATCTGAAATTGAACATGGCCGAGAACAAGGCCCGCGCCGTTGCTGCTAAGTTAGGAGTCGTGGAGACGGCGGCAAGGGAAACTCCGCAACGACCGGTAGCTGAGGTGTGGGAGATAGCGAAAGTCGCGAGAGCGCCACCACCACCAGCTCCCGCGCCGTCGTCAGCCGCGCCAGCGTCGACCATTTCGACAACGGGTATGTATACTCGTCCTGTGATTCCGCGATATTTTCCCCCGTTGCTAACAGCCAGCTAGCTTCTGGCCGCCAATCGCCCAGCGTAAACGCAGGTCCGGATGTCCAAGAACCGAGAGCCACCCTGCCCAGCGGTATCCCTAAGCCGGGAACGGTGCCGAACAGCGCCCCGGCTCTACCTAATCCCTTTGTGAGCGTCAAGCAAGAACCAGCAAACCCGCCACCTGCGGCTGCGAATCCCTTCTCCCAGGCGACACCAATGCCCAGCTCCCTGCCCGGATCGAATATAGCACAGCCGTCTACCCTCCCCGTAGCGGCTCCCCAAATTCCAACCAAACCTACGGGTCTCCCGGTGCCGGGCACTCGTAAACCGAGCGGGCCTCAACGTGGAGGTGCTCGAGGCGGAGCGCCGCCCAACCGTGGCGGCCGTGGAGGCGCGCAGGGTCGATCGAGTCTCAATCCGTCGGTGGACACCTTCCAGCCTGGCGGTAAACGTCCTCGCGGAGACTCGGACATAGGCAACGGCGCGAAGAGACCTCGAGGTGGGGGACCGCAGTGATGATTGTGAGAAGGGATATATCCTGGATGAGAAGAGAATATATTCTCGGACGTTGTATTCATACTTGTAACCCGGCGATGTGCCGGTTTTTATCTAATGAGGAGGAGCGGAAACACGGATACTGGATGGGCCGAGAGATCACAACTTGGAGTGAGCATACCCGTTTAGGGTCCGGGAAAAAAAAAGACAAAGGCGTTAGCATTACTACGGCTACCATATTCGGTGAACAGTGATCTGAGAGGGGTTTTTTTTCCTTCGCGTTTTTGAATGAATCATTAAATTTCTCCTGTGCATGCCGTAAGCTAGCCATCCTGCGACGTATTCATGGCCCTAGGTGAAGCTGTCGACGAAACCTAACTAGCCATTATATGGAGGCCGTCCTATTGCTCTCGATTTAGCATCACGGGCCGACGGGTCCGAGGAGGTTGGAAGGTGGCGCCTGTCCTAAGGTTGGGCGGTAGTTGTGGGGCGGCTGTGGACTGATATTGCTAGGGTATTTATTACCTACCTGGCAAGTACTATCTCAAGGCGCAGTGGCAGAGTGGTCTAATGCGCAAGACTAGAAATCTTGTTCCTTCGGGAGCGTCTGTTCGAATCAGGCCTGCGTCGGCATATCTTATTTTTGCCCTTTTCGCGTATTGTCCACCTTTCAGTGATACGAGCGATCCCCTTCTTTTTTTTTTTCAATCAAGTTGGGGTTTTACACGGCCCGATACTATGCCAGCGCACCACTACGTCGAGCTCCTGTTTTCGATTTTTACGCAGTTGCTGCCGGCATGGCATTAGCCACGACAAATATTTCCAGTAAACGAGAAAGGCACGTCGAGATCCGTCAAGATTTCAACTGTGTCTCGACAATCTCTCAACTCTCTGGTTCGTCCGTCCTCGGAGGAACGTGTAGCAGCTTGTTCCCACGCGTTCCTATGTTACCATGCACAATAGCTTCCACTGTTGATATTCGTAGAGTATCGCTGCGACAGTATCGTTTCTGGGTGCAGAATAGTTGGGGTATTATCCAATCAATAGGGATTGCAACGCTATCCGATATCAATCCTTATATATCGGCCTATCTACTCTTGATGGGATTCAGCCACGACGTTTCCCTCCCTGCCTAGATTGTGATGGTGTCTATGATGGGCTATTATCGAAGCGAAACCAGGACGGCCTATTAAAACACAACTAATCTTCAGCTTAACAACATACCGATATACATGTATTTTTAGATCGAAACAGTGCGCTGAGGGGCGCTGAGGTTGTTGAGGGGTGGGAAGTAAGGAGCTCGTCGAGCGGCGGAGAAGAGGAAAATAAGCGTAAATTTAGGCGAACTTCCTGGCCCCTTCGCCGACTTTCTCTCCCGCGCATTTGGGGGCGATGTGCCTAGATGTCTTAATGAGTCGTAACACCACGGAATTAGATTGGTGCAGCGGGCACGCCCGAATGGACATCCCTCTCGTGCGGTGTCTGGGAATCGACCAATTCTCACAGCGAAGCCTTGGCCGAGGGCGCTCTCTCGCCGGTGTTCCTCTCGGAGCTCACGATGAGGGCGATCTGACGGCTCGAGGCGATGATCTCGCCGTGGACGTCGCGGACGAGGACGTCGAGGTCGAACTTGCCGTCCTTGATCAGCTTGGACGTGACGCGCACGGCGAGCCAGTCGACGCCGTCGTCGGGCAGCGCGGCCGCGGTCTGGAGGTCCAGCACGACGGTGGGGAACCACAGGCTGGCGCGCTCGCGGTCGGCGCGGTCGCGCGGCGGCGCGAGCCGCGCGCGCGCCTCGGGCGCCGCGAGGAACGCGTGCAGGTTGTAGGGGAAGGAGTCGACGACGTAGGCGAGCGCGGCGCGCGTGACGCGCTCGCCGCTGGCCGCGCGCACCCACATGTCGAGCACGCCCGGCGCGAGCGGCTCGCCGCCGCGCGGCACGAAGAAGCGCCAGTTGCGCAGCGACGACAGGCCGATCGCCGGGGACCGCGGCGGCCGCGCCTCGGCCCAGCGGGGGTCGGTGCCGGCGGCGAGCGCGGCGGCCGAGGGGGGCGGCGGCGGCAGCGCGGCGGCGGCCGTGCTCGCGTAGCCCGTGGGCGCGCTGAGCCCCGAGAAGGCCCGCAGGTCGACCTGGGTGGCGTAGGCGAGGACGGCGCAGCGGGCGGCCGCGCGGTCGACCCAGGGCGCGCGGGGGAGCAGGCCCGCGCCCGCGCCCGCGTCCTGCCACAGGCTCAGGTGCAGCGTCGACAGCCGGCGGCCCAGCCGGACGTCCTCGACGACGACGACGGCGGGGCCCGGCGCGGTCCGCCGCGGGAACTCGAAGTGCGCGGCCAGCGTGTCGGGCTGGCCCCGCGCCCGGAGGTGCGCGCGCGCGGCGGCCAGCACGCACGACGCCGAGTAGCCGCCGTTCGGGACTGGGGGGCAGCAGCAGCGTTGGCGGGGAGGACGGGACGCGGGGGGACGGGGCGGGGCGCGGCTTACCGGCGCCGATGCAGAAGCTGGCGTCGAGGTCGACGCGGTACGTGTGCGAGTCCAGCGGCTCGACTCGCATCGCTTCCGAGAAGGGCACGAAGGCCCGGTCGCGGGACGTGTCCGCGGCGGCCATGGCGGGGGATCCTAAGGGGTTCGTTCGTGGAGAGGGGTTTGCGGACGGGGTAGGAGGGGTGTGTAAGTGAGTAAGCTGGGAGATCGAGTCGAGTCGGCGGGCGGGTTGGGTAGGTTGTATACCTAAATCAATCCCGGTAGGTAGGTATTATTACCTACCTGCATCCAGCAACTTGGCTGGTCCCTGCGTCGCTGCAGTTAGGAGACGTACATACTTAGGTATAAGGGGTCAGCGACGCATCCGGTTAGATGTGGAATAAATACCTACGTAGATTGTCTTGCAACCTCGGCGTGTACATACATACAAGGGTGTAGGTGGTGAGGTGATAAACGCCTGGGCACCACGAGCTTACGAGTGCGATCGGCCCGTGATGGCGATTCAATGTTGAGTATTTTTTGGCAGATTTTCTCCAAGTTATTGTGTAAACAGTTTTGTGCAAGGCGCGGAACTCCCTAGAGGTGCCTGACGTGCGAACATCCAAGTATTCCTCTAGCCTCCCGCCCCTCTTCTGTTCGCCTGGACCGATGCCGGAGTACAAGCTGTGCGTCCCAAACGGGTCATAAGATTATGATGATGCTCGGTATGGGTTGGGCTATTGATGGTGAGCATGTGGGCAGGTGTATGTGTCTCACATCCTACCTACATAGTGTCGATGTATTCCCATGTGATCCTACTTTCGGAGATGGCGGGATTCGAAATACGTACGATGAAGGGTGCGGCGCCTCGAGAGGAGAGGTCGAATGAAGATATCCGAACTACATGCCTACGGCACGGATAAAGTGGGAAGATTGGGCGTAGGTGAGCCTATGAGCCACGTAGTGCACTACAATACAAGCTAGGTATAGCACGCTATAGCACACCCACCACCTAATAGTAGGTACCCAATGCCGACGGTCTAGCAATAATAACACGCTATATCAAGATATAGGTACTACGTTGGTAGATATTCCTATCCGGAGGATAGTTATAATACGCATAACCCCCTGTCATACTAATTAATTACGGGGTTAAATACCCCTATAAATAGCCCTATAAATAACCCTATAAATAACCCTATAAATAACCCTATAAATAACCCTATAAATAACCCTATAAAGGGGTATTATTTAGGGGAAACTTTATTTTTATTAGTTAAAAAACGCGTTATAGGTCTTTAAAAATACGTATACCTAATAAAAACGGCGGGATAAATAAAGGTTTTCTTATTTAACGTATCCCTATTATCCCCTAAAATCCCTACGTATATTTATTAACGCGTTTATTTATACGTTTCTATTCCTATTTATATAATTCTTACTCTTCTTCGTATCTTATAATTTATTCTTATAATTTATCCTTAGTTTAATTAAGATAGAATCGCTTTAAGTTAAAGAATGTCGTACTTACGGAAGAATTTAAGCTATCGAGTAATTTATTAATTTACGAAATTACGTTATATCTATAAAAAATTATTTCTCTTACCGCGAAAATATACGCCGTTTTATTTAGGTTAGTATTTTATATTAATAGTTTATACTTTACCGTTAATTTTATATAGGATTCCCGATCCGATCCTACGCTTAAGACGCTTTAACCGGTTCCGCGATTAAATATTACTTATTATCGATTATATTTTACTACCGCGTAGCCTCGGGTATATAGTTTAAGCGTTAAAGAGGTAGCTTTACGCGTAAGTAATATAATAAGCTATGCCCATAGTAGGGCCCTGGCTAGTACCAGGGCTTAGTACGTGATTAGTACCTACGGCGGATAAGGCTAGCTATCGCAAGTACGGCCTATAGGGTATACTTTCTTCCTTTTTCTCCTCGTTTAGCTTTAGTTTATTAATATACGGCGTTTACCTAGCGAATAGTTCTTAAAACCGTAATAAAAAGCTAGACTAACCTTCTTTTATCGTTTTACGGATTAATATTTTAGCGAGCGGAATTAGTAATAGGAACGGCGATATAGTACTAAAGGAAGCGGTAGCTAGTAAAGTTAATAGTCGGAAAGGCGGTATTAGCTTTTAGATATACGCGCCGGCGGCTCCTACGAAGAGGACCGACGAGATTAGTATATCTTAATACGCGGAATTAGTAATAGGAAAGGCGATGTTAGTACCTAAGGAAGAAGTAGTTAGTAAAGTTAGTAGTCGGAAAGGCGGTATTAGCTTTTGGACATACGCGCCGGTAGTACCTACGAAAGAGGACCGATATAAGATAACCCGAAAAGAAAACGACCGATAGCCCCGAGAAAACGTAGTTTAAACGGTAATTTCGAGATAAAAGAACGACGAAATCGACGAAAAATACGGCTAAAAACGGCGGAAAATTTTTTTCCGGAGAAAGATAGTAAAGCGTTAGAGTATAACGCTCGTCGACGAATTAAGAACGCCCGAGGCGTAATATAAGGAAGGAACGGCGTTAAAATAGCAGGAAATACGATAAGGTTTCGGCTAGAATAATAGTACTTCGATAAAGGTATTAAAGGTGCTAGCGGTTTTCGGAAAGACTACCGGTTTCTCGGTAGTATCGATAAAGGCGCTAGCGGCGCTAGTAGTAAACGGGAGGGCGCGCCCCCGCGCGTCCTTAGGCGGAGCCTTTTAGATTCCGTTAGCGGTATACGATAGACGATAGTCTTTAAACGAATAGGAACGGCGTGCCTTAGTACGTCTTCCGGCGGAGCCTCGCGGTTTCGTTAGTAATACGGATAGACCCCTGGCCTTTAAACGAAAGGATAAGCCCTTAGCCTTTAAACGATAGTAAACGAAAGAGCGCGCCTTAATACGCTCTTAGGCGGAGCCCTTAGCTCCGCTAACGGAAGATAGACGATAGTCTTTAAACGAATCGAACGGCGTACTCTAGTACGTCCTCTAGCGGATCCGACGGGATCCGCTAACGGAAGATAAACGAGGGTCTTTAAACGGCGGTAAACGAACCGACGATCCCGTAGCTACGGGAGCTAGGCTAGACCTAATAGGCGCCCATACGCGACTTCGTACGCGGGGCTTTAAAGCCTTACGGTTTAATAAAAGGATCGGAACTAGTAGCCCGGGGAGCGGATAACGTAACCCGGGAAACGGACGAAGTACCCGAAAGCGCGAAGAGCTCCCGGGTAAACGGAAACGGAAACGGCGGCCCTAGGGAAATAGCATACCGGGGGAGCTAGATAGTACCCGGAGCGCCGGTAGTACCCTAGGAAGAAGAGGATAAGGAAAGGGGCTTTCGGGAGGAAGTAACTACCGGGAAAGCGTACCCGGTAAGCGAAGAAACCCCGGAGACCTACGGAGGAGATCCCGGGGAAGAGTAAGACCCGGAAGAAGAGCGTCGGGAGGCTAAAGGCGCCCGGTATAGTATCCCGGGAAACGAAAGGCCCCGGGAAGGAAACGGCGGAGGAGGAAGAGACCCCGGGATATAGTATAACCGCCGGGGAGGAAAGGAAGGAGGCCCAGGGGTATATTAGCACCCTAAAAGGCGGAGGTAGTAACCCGGGAAGCGAGTAACGTACCCCGGGGAACGGAAGTAATACCTAAGGATACGATACGTATCCTAAGGCGCGCGGAGAAAAACGGGTTAGGTTATTAGGGCTAAACGCCGAAGAAAAGGGCGGTAGGGCGTACTTTTTTTTTTTTTTTTCCGGAAGGGGACCTTATATAATGAATTATACCTATAATAGGGCCCTAGCTAGTACTAGGGCTTAGTACGTAATTAGCACCTACGGCGGATAAGGCTAGCTATCGTAAGTACGGCCTATAGGGCATACTTTCTTCCTTTTTCTCCTCGTCTAGCTTTAGTTTATTAACATACGGCGTTTACCTAGCGAATAGCTCTTAAAACCGTAACAAGTAACGTATTACGATAGTAAATTCGAAGACGGTATAAGGTAACCCGACGTAATAACGGTAACTCTTCTTTTATTTCTTTACTTTCTTCGTTAATAATATAATTATAACTAGCGGATTTAACGGTAGCGCTAGAACTAGCGCTCCGGGGGCGACCTTTTCGAGTACCTACGCGAGAACTAGCTCGTCGAGGCCGACTTTTACGTACGCTTACGTTAGAATAAACGCGAGAACTAGTTCATCGAGGCCGACCTTTACGTACGCCTACGTTAAAACTAGCGCTAGAGCTAGTTCGTCGAGGCCGACCTTTACGCGCGTTTACGTTAGAATTAACGCTAGAGCTAGTTCGTCGAAGCCGACCTTTACGGCCTCTTACGTTAAAACCCCTTACGCTAAAACTAACGCGAGAGTAACCGCGCCTAGGCCGACCTTTTAATTAGACCTTTCCTTTAAATATCGCTCGCTTTTAAAAGCTTAGTAGCGTTTTTAATCGTTAAAGTTCGTTTATAATTAAGCCGCTACGGTAAGAGAAAGACCTCGACGCTAGCGTAATTAACGATATCGATTACGCGATTTTAATATAGTTTTAGTTAGCGTTAAAATAAGAACGACGTAAATATTATAGTCGTTATAAGAAATATTAATTTAATATAGATTTAAATACCGCGGGTATTTATAAGCGTTATCGTAATAAAAACTAAAAGAGGCGCGTAAATAAGCCCTTCTTTTTTAACGTAAGTAATTATCTTAACTTTAATATCCTTTCTTCTTTTAATTTACTACTAAAGTTAATAATAATCGAAGAATTACTTATTACGCGGGTTTACGTAATAATAAATATACTTATAATTCGCGGCTAGTAGTATAAATATCGCGGCTACGTCGTATACTTTATACGTAACGTTAATAAAATATACGATTATCTTTTCCTCTTTCCTTAATATTTTAATATCGTTTTATTATACTTACGCGAGCTAGCGTAAAATCCCGAATAAATAACTTAGTTTCGAATTAAGTTTAGAATACGCCGGCGCGTTATCGAAATATAGCTTAAGTATTTAAAATATAACTACCCGGGTTATAAAGACTTCAAATAAAATCGCGCCGCGTTAGAAGAGTTACTTAACGACGGTAATGTTTTTAAGTAGCTTAATATTTAAGACTTCGTCGATAACGGTTAAGCGCTTTAGGCTAGCTTAGTTACGGAAGGCGACTTAAAAGAATTAAAGGCTTAATACGATAAATTTATTATACTAAACGTTACGTTAAAGTAAATTAAAATAAAGCGTTTAAAGTTAGAATTAAAGGAGGTACTTATTTCTAAAGGTTATTTCGTTAAGCTTATAAGTACTTATTATTTATCTATGCCTTTTATTCGCTAAACCTTTATTAACGAATTTATACGTTTAATTACGTTATTTTTATTAGCGTTTCCTACTTTATTTCCGCGTAAAGAAGCTAAATTTATATATCTAAGGTAACGTAAGATCGATTTCGACGATTAAATATAATACGTTATACGTTAACGCGATAATCGATTTACGTAATACCTTACTTTCCGCTTTATCGCGTTTAATATATTTATACGCTAGTAAGCGATAATAATAAGTAAATATTTCGTAAGAAAAAAAGGCGCCTAGTAGTAATAAATTACGCGGTAGGATTTCGAGTAAGCGTTAGAGAATCTTAAGAGTACCGAGGCTAATACGTTATTAAGAAATATTACGCGCGTTATAATTTATTTAAAGGATACGCGGCTTTTTTAGTTTAAACGAAAACGCAAATACGTTACTTTTATTAAGTACTTCGGGGTTCCTAGCGCTTTTCTTACTTTAAGCCTTATTAATCTTTACTAGCGGAGCCTTTTTTAATATATGTTACGCTTTTAGAAATAGCTTTCCTCCTTTAAAATCTAACGCATACGCTTATCCCGCGTGTTATTAAAAACTAATTCCTATATTATCGCGTAGTATTTTTACGCTCGGAATTAACTCTTCCGTAATATCGTTTTAATTAAGAAGTTCGGTTTATACGATTATTAATATCGATACGAATTTTAAAGGCATAAAAGTACGTATTATTACGGGTTATTTTAATTTGAAGGTAATTCGTTACTTAATATAATTTCTTTCGAATAACGCTAAAACTACGCTCGTATTTAAAGCTACTACGCCTTTACGATTAACCTAAAGCCGCGCCGGCGTTTAGATTAAAATAAGGATAATCCGCTTATACTACGGCCTTTAAACGCGCGGCCGTCGTTTCGTTAGCTCTTTTAGATTATTAATCGTTACTAACGTTATAAATATTCTCCTATATATTATTTCCGTATTAATAAGCGTAAAGCGCGAGAAGCGGGACAAGGTAATAGCGTTTTACTACCTTTAAAATACCGATTTCTTTTCCCGCGGCCGTACCGCGTTTACGCCGAGATTATTATATAGCCGTATAAAACCTAGTAGTTATTTAAAGCGTAACGTAACGACGAATAATTAAATTAATATAATCGAATAATTACCTTTACTTAGTTAATTAATATCGATATTTCGCCCTATATTAACATAAAAGTTATTATAAATTACGTAGCGAAGTATTATTTTAAAGCGGAAATTAAAACCGATAGTTATAGCGTCTTTACTAAATAGATCCTTTTAAAGGTCTCTAGCGTAAATCCTTTTCTTTTTTTTATATCGAAGTTAATAAATAAATTAATCGGGAAGCGAGATTACTTTACGTAAAAGATTTACTATATATTATATAGGCTATCCTTATAAATTAATTCGCGTATTATACGTAACGTAAATTACCGGCTTTTAACGGAGTAAGATTATAACCTCGAGCTCGGCTTTAGCGACGTTTTTAGCGGGCGTAATACTTATAAGAAGTATTTCTAGCGCGATTTAAAGGTATTAGAGGTTATTAAATTAAGCTTTTTTCGCTTCGTATCGATTTAGAATTTTAATAAGCTATACGCTTACGATTAGCGCCCTTTTTAACGTAACGTAAAAGAACGTATACTTAATTATTACCTTATTTATCGTATAAATAAAGACCTTAGCGAATTAAAGTCGTTTTACCGCGTTAAGCTTATATTAAATTATTCCTATATTAACGAGGACGAGTTACTTTTAATTAACGGTACTTAATTTCTAACGTATATACTAGCGTATACGCGATATTAAGTAACCTATTAATACCAGGATAACTATTATAGCGACCTTTCCGAACCCGACGAAGAAAAGTTCGAGCTCCTAGAGGAAAAAGAATAGGCTTTAAACGAGGAAGACTAGGTTAAATTAACGCGTTTATTCCCGAATTAAACGCTTACGTAGGAAATATTTAACGTACTTAGGAATAAAGATATCGACGTAAATTACGATTAAGCTATATACGTAACCCGATATAAGTATCCTTACTTTTACGATTTTATTTATTAGCGCGAGATAATAAGTATTACGGATACGCCGGAGTAAGAAATCGTTTCCTTAAATACCCGTAATACGTTAAATCCGAAACAAAGGCTAATTTACGATACCGTTCTCGGCTACGTATAAAGTCGTAGCTAAAACTAGCTCTTATTTTAAATCGACGGTAGTAGCGGTACTAGAAAATCGTATCTAATTAAGATTTTAATCTCTTACGTTCGCTAGGCTTTTACTTAGGATTCGGTAGCCCTTACTACCTTAATTAACGTTACGAATAATAATATTCGCGGGAGGACGATATATTCTTTCTTTCGTTTACCCGTAAAACGTAGCTTTAAGCCGCTCTTTAATAACGTTTTCGTTAAGGTATAACGACGCCTTACTAACCTTCGCTATTTAATTATCGACGAGAAAAGTATATTAAGGTTACGTATACTTAGGTTTATTAACCGCTATTTATAGTAGATATTCCCGCGTAACTCGCGGATTTTTAATAGCGTAAATATAATCTTAATCGGCGACTTCTTTTAATTACTTTTAATATTATTAAAGCTTATTTATACTTTTAATTCGACGTATCTTTCGGTAAACGAATTCGTTAGTTATAATACGTATAAAGCTTTTTTTAAGTCGGTATTTCTATCGGTAGTTTAACGTTAAGTAAGCGAAAACTAAGCGCCTTTTCGAAAAGCGTTAAACGAATTACGCTTAGCGTAAGTCTTTACCGAATCGTTCTAGCTTTTATTTACGAAAATAGCCGCGGTATTAACTAAGTAGGATCGTTTCGGCTTTAAAAAGGCGGTACGTATATACTTTACGCGTAAAGAGGTACTTTAGTATAATTTTAATTATTTCGTAACGCTTAATTCGTTAGTTATTTAAACGTACGTTATTTATTACGGCCGAAAAGCGTTAAACGCGCTTAGCGACTTAATCGGTAATATTTCCTTTAAGTTATTACTTTATATAAGCGCTCGAGTAATGTTATTACGTAATATCTCTTCCGAAATACGGCTTATAAATAACTCCTAAGGCTTTATTTACGATATAAGTTAAGCGTAAGGCGTTAATCTTAAACGCGAGCCGCTAGTAGTAATTATAGTAGCTTTCGACGATTACGATAGGCCCGGGTTTAAAGATATTTAAGGAAATAAGCTACGCGATTTTCGAGGGAAAAAGGTAATGTTAATATTACGCGAACGCTAGGAGTTCGATTATAAAGGTATTTCCTATATACGAAAATAATTTCCCCTGATTATTTTATACGTAATAACCGTTTATAAAGCGTAAGGTATTATTATTTTTTACGCTATCGTTAGAATTATAAAGAAGGAATTCGCGTTAGGGTTAAATTACGTCGCTTACTTTAAGGTTACCTCGTTATAAGGCCTAATATTCGACGAGCCGTTTTATAAGAATGCGGTATATAAGGAACTAATAAATGGTAAGTTTCTTTTTACGTTCGTTAATATTTAAGTTAATATATATTTCGTAGGTATAAAAGTTAAGTTAAAAGATAAAGATCTCCGTTTACGTATATAGTTATTTACTTAACCTCTATACTTACTACGATATCCTTATAAATAACGTACTTTAACGTTATAAATAACGAATAAAAGTAGCGTATATACGTTAATTTTATCGAGCGAATATAGTTTATAATACTTTAATTAATCTTTATATAGCTAGACCGCGTAGAAGTAAAGAGTACGGATATAAAAGTAACGTAAATATATTATTTTTTATATAAGAATACGTTTTTCTTACTTTAATTACGAAGCGTTTCCTAAAGTACGTCGCTCCTTCTTAACGTATAAAGATATCGCGACTTCCTTAGTAATTAACGCCGTGCCTTCCTTTAATCGTAACTTCCTATAACGCTTCCTTATTTACGAAATAAAATAACTTATTTCTTATTATTAATTACTTTTATTATTTCCTTTCCTTTTTTCTTACGTTTCCTACCTTTCCTATAACTACGTAAGTTTAAACCTTCGTATATAACTAATTAAGCTTAAAATAAACGCTAACGATATTTCGTAGTCTTTTATTTAATGAAATAAGATTAAAGTAGTTAAAAAAAGTAAGAAATTTAATGCGCGCGTGATAGATTTAATTAATTAAAATAATATTTAGGATTTCGATTACCGAGCTCGTTAACTTAAGCCTCGATTAATTATCGACTAGCGACGCCCGCCGCGTAACTAATATTAATACTACGATAGGTAGTACTAGCGGCTTAGCGGCCGCCGGCGGCGGTAGCGACCCTCCCCTTCCTAGTATACCTTATAAAGTAAGTTATACTTTATAAACTTTATGATATAAAAAAAAGTACGCGATTAAGTAATAATATACGTAGGCGTTAATTTTATTATATAGAATTTACCTATAAACCGAATCCGCTTCCTTATTAATAACGACGACGACGACGACGACGGTAACGACGACGGTAACGACGACGGTAGCGACGACGACGGCGACGAGAAAAAAGCGTTACCTTATAAGATATACTTTAAACGAATTAATCGATTATAAGCGAACGCTTACGTAAAAAGAACCGGTATATAAAATAACGTAAAAAACGTAAAAAGTTACGTATACGCGATAATTAATAAGTATAAAAGATAATCGCTACTATTATTATTATAAGAGTTATTACGCTTATACTAAGGTACCCCGGAAAGCCGAGCTAAAGCTCGCTAAATTTATAGAATTAAAAAAAGCTTTCGATTCTAAAAAAATTAATAAAAAGGTACGTTAATACGTAATAAAGTACGCTAGCGTAGAAATTCTAATTTAAAGTAGGCTTTTAATAAAGTCTATAAGAAAACTAGAAAGGTAATCCGGAAGGCGGAAGAGCGGGTTATAAAGTAATAAAGATTAGATATTAACGCTTTTTTTAATAACGAATTATTACGAGAAATCCTACGTATATTACGAGAAAAAAATACGGGTACGTAAAAAAAAGTAGAAAAGAAACGTAAAAAGAAGTAATAAAGATATAAGTTTAAGGGTTTCGTAGTTTTATTAGGCATAGCGCCCTTTTTTAATATAGAAATTACGTACCTACGTAATTTTAACTTTAAAAAAATTTTTTTATACTAGATTTCTTTTATGTTTTATTCTTCTTAAATTTATTTTATTATATACGTTTTTTATCGTAAATAATGTACGCTTTACTTAATATAATATACGTTAACGTAAAAATTTAAACTAGTTTCGAATTTATAAAAGATAGTTTCGTATGAACTATAAGTTTTCTATATATAATTTCTTACGTTTTCTAGGTTTTCTATAATAAATAAAGTTCGTAGCTCTAAAAATCGGTATTAAATAAACTAAGTATACTTTCTATATCTCTTTATCCTCCGGATAGGTTATTATTTTTAGCGTTTACGTTAAAAATAAGCCCGAATTATTCTGCGAAGTAGAATAATTCGGGCCTTATTTTATAGGTACCTAAGTACCTAAGCCTCGCCTATACTACCTATCGGTTAGGCACCCGGTACAGCGGATCTCGTGCCATACCGTAGGGCAACAGGCCCTGTCTAACGCCCACCGGCACGCCACGTGCTGAATCCCCTACCTAGGCGTAAGATCGGCCGATCCCTCCAGCGATCTCATCACTACAGCCTTCTAGAACACGGACGCAAAACCGCCTAAACCAAGTCGCTGGCATCCTCTCGTGAACCCTTCCGGTTACCGCATCTTCCACGCTGCGTATACCTACACGCTTCGTATACCTACCTTCCTACACGTTTGTATGCCGCCTACACGTGGCTACTCTAACCTGTGCGAGTACCTCCCCTTGAGAAGAATAACTACGAGCCGCTGTAGCCCTCTTAATGCGACTCTATATGTCGCGTCACTGGTGCAAACCTGACGCGAATCTCGGGCTTCATGTATGCGGCCCACCCCCTCAGGTCCCTATGCACATCGACCTGGTGCCCCGAGATGGACTGCAGGTCGAACATCCAGAGGACCTTGGCCATGAACGGCCCGCTCTGCCACCACGCGATCTCCTTGCCTGTGCACATTCGCGGGCCCTGGCTGAAGGGCTGGAAGTCCTTGCAGTCGTCGCCGGCAAACCGCACGTCGTGCAACGGGTGGTCTTCGAAGGGGGGGGGCACCCCCCTTCGGAATGAATGTCCTGTCGACCACGGCGCCGAGGCTGGTGGCCGGCATCCTATCAAGCACGTTAGGCATCACGCGGAGAGGCTCCATCAGGCAAGGGGTGAGGTAGGGCAGAACAATAGCGGCCTCAGAGACTTGCTGTCTTTCAGCGCGTTCATCTGCCTGATGTAGGCCATGTCTGCCGAGATGTCGACGCATACCCAATCCGTCAAAGTAGGCAAAACATCGCCCTTGGGCACCTCGCCTAGAGCTCTCATGCAATCGATGAAATTGTTAACATATACCTATGTGCAGAATCGACTCCTTAGCCTTGAGCGCCTTCCCAGGCCGGTGACAATTGCTCGACCGCCTCGCGATGTTGTACATGATCCCATTCCTAGATGAGGCCCCCGTGCTCGTCGTTGCCATGATTGTGGATTTGCGTCTTTGGGAAGACTAGCTCGCTGGGCGCGATCCGAGCGACGTCACCTGGATGGACCTGTGAGCATCAGGGAGTAAATTCCCATTTTGCGACTCACCGAACACATGCCATACTTTTTGATAGCGTCCTCAGCTGCCCGAGGCCATCGCCCCGTTAATCTATACCTCCGAGTTAGCTACCGGGTTTTGACTACCTATGTAGACTTTGAAACCCATCCTAGGGCAGGAGGTGGGTGCTTGCGAACGATAGGCATTCTAGGCGTTAGAGATAGCGACGATCTGGGAGCTGGGGTATTTAGACAATATTATCATCCTAGAGACACACTTGCGTGGCTATCCTGCCGGCGTTGTTCGGACATGGGCAGGCAGGCGACTCTAGGAAGTGTCGGCACTCTTTGGACCACTTGCACGGTTCTTTTCACGTTATAAATTGTAGAACCTCAACTACTTTTCGTCAGTAGGTATAAAGAACACACCCCCAACAAATCCTGTACATATACGATCGGTTCTACACCTACATCTACACTACATCGAACTATTTTCGTACACGTATGCCAGGCTTTTTTGGGTGCACGCCCAGGTGGGTGAAGTCGCTCACCGCCCGAGCGTCCGCCTGGTGCGTGGTTTCTGGCCAGGCCAGCCCCTTGGCGCTGCTGTCCTCGCCGAGGTGCTTCCACCCCTGGCTCTTCTTGCAGGCAGGATTGAAGCTGCTGCGCTTCACTGAGTCTCTGACCGAGTGTGTCGTTATTCGTGCCTACAAGCCTCGCAACCCATCGGCCGTGAGGATAGCTGGCTCTAGAACGTGGTCGGTTTGGCAGGCTGTAGTGGAACACGGGCAGGCAGCAACGGAGCATGGATGCAAATATCTGGACGGCGCTCGGGTTCGATACCATGCTGAAGGGGTCTATAATAGTAGTGGGCGGATTCGTTAGATGGTGAACCGGTGTGAGGAGAATGGGGCGGAAAGGGGACAGGGGACCTACATAGGTATGTCCTCCTGGGAATAGGTGATGGGGATCTTGGTGATGCCTATGAGGCTAGCCCTCGATCGAGCATTCCGGTTAGTAGCTACGCTCCTGGACGGCACTGGAGAAGGGCGTATAAGGCGCCGAGGCCGAAAAGGAACCGTGGCCTCTCGAGGGGTCGGATCATGTACGTGGCTAGAGCCACTATGGTAGGATCGGTAATCGTTCACCCGTCATGTTGGTGGCTCCCCGGTACAGCGCGATCGAAATATCTTTGGAAACACCGGTAATGTAGGCCTTAGAAAACGCAAAATATGATGAACAGTACAGTCTGGGCGATCGCCAGAACGTCCATCCAGATCCTGTAGGTCTTGTTGACGCCGAAGATGCGGCGGCAGAGCGCCAGGACGCTGAGCTTGACGGTGAGCGCGTGCACAAAATAGAAATACAGACCTACCATGTCCCACTAAGTAGCCAGTCTTCATGTCAGTGGGTACCTACGTATTGGCGCTATCGAACTGGGACGAGAGGAAACAAGGTGCATCTCTACCTACAGCCTCCACGAGCTCTCCTCAAGTAGAATATTGAAGGGACATATTTGGTGTATGCGCTTATAGTCTGCTGGGCTTTCGGCGATTTCTTGCTCGATTTCGCGTCCGTTGGGGATGCTGATGGCTGCAGACCACACCTGGAACTTTGTCGGCGACGGCCAGATGGGTTGAGAGAAGGCCGTCGCATCCGCTGCCTTATTCCCATCAATGCCCCGAAGTTGACGCCGGTGATAGACAGAGCGGCCACGGTAGCCAGCCAGTCCTCGGTGCTGGGCTTCCGCCCATTCTAGCGGGTCATGGCGAAGCGCAGCGCCGTCACCGAGATGCTGAGGGGAGTGAACACGACGAGTACAACAGATTGCGCCATCTCGACGGTGCTCTTCTCGGCCGGCGAGTCCTCCACGCAGGTAACCAGTCGTCAATTAGCCCGAAAGCCACGGTGACTATCGCCGTCTGTGTAGATATGTGTTGGCGAATGATTCGATTCTGCTGGGAGAGGCCGATTGTGAGAGCGTCGAAGCCGGGCTGGGCAAGCAACCAGCGACAGACAACAACTGCCAGACACATGCTACCTCATCCAGGTCATAAGAATTAATTACAATCCGGTTTCAACCCAACCCTGCGATGTAGCTTTATATGCTCCTCTATGCGCCTCTCTACTCCTCTTCGGATCCACGCCTGCCCACACCTAGCTACTTACGCTTATCATCTTCACTTTATAGAATCTCTGTATACATGCACATTGTGAGATAGTCGGCGTCGGGTATGGCCCCGGCTAGGCAAGGACCCGGTTGATCTGAGCACGGCGACGCCATCACGGTTCTTGGGATAAGAAGGGGGCCTAGTCTAGGTAGCCAGTGGAGGCCGGCAGCAGTTCGCTCCCTCCCTTCTATTTCACTGAAGCGGGGGCTGGCAAAGAATCATAGGTAATAGACTCACCTTCCATCATCGTTGGTGAGCACACTGTAGGAAGCTGTTTGGAAAGCTATCCGCTCCCTTGTGCTTCTCGCGCCCCTCGTGCCCCTCGTGCCCTTTATGTCACTTATACGCCAGCCTAAAAGTCGACACGTTACTATTGCCTTGGCTGTTGATCAACGGGACATTGCCACCACCGGTACTGAGCGCCGTTTCCCCAGCGATGTACATCGGCATCCAAGCTCTAGGCACCCCTGCACGAACCCGGAGCCGTGGCAAGCGAAGTGTCGGTCCTGAAGGAATACCGCCACGAGAACTAGCAGTATCATGGCCACACCACCGTCCAGGAGGCTTACTTCCTAGCCGGAGATAGAGCCAACCGGCGGTTTGACGCCACACTTTTCGGCATCAAACCCGCCGAAGCGAACATGCCAGATCCCAGATGCGCTTGCTCCTCGAGGCCGTGTACGAGGCGCTCGAGCAATCGAGGTGTGCTAAGGCGGTTCGCTCGCGGCCGGGGTCAGTCTGTGGGCTGCTAGGTCACTTGACCCCCGATAGCACCGAAGAGGACATGCGATCGCGTCGCATCTTGCGGGTGTCTGAAGTTCTCTAGCTCAAGGGCCACCGGTATCAAAACACTGTCGTGTCCCCAGCGGCTAGCTATGTGGTTAGCGTGCTCGAAGCCGAATATTCTCTGCGGAAAGGCTCTCTCACCTGTCACGTAGAGAGCCACCTATACTTAGCTCTCTACTTCTTCACTGGTTGCTCGCTTACCAAACATAGCTTGTAGCTCCCTCCTGTATATATATACCTGCCTAGGTAGCTCGTATCTCCTTTGTCCATTTCCTTCCTAGTTAGCTAGTTGGTCAATTTAACTTCTTCAACCCGCATTCCATTCCTCCCACGGCAGAGCAACCTCAGCTCCATACGTAACTCTACCGATCTACGTAATATCATTGAAATACGGGGCGTTCACGTCGCCTCGGAGATCGTGCTCGAGCATGGCGATATAAGCATAGGGATTCTCCTCTTGCTCACAAACATTTCAAAGTATGGTGAGGACGTGATCGAGGCGGAGTCCCAGTTCTATGCGACGTCCGGGCAGGGCACCGATCCTCTGGAGCTCAGTCTAGTGGTCGGGTACATATTCGCTTAGGCCGACCCTCCGATACGATCCTCACCCCTCGATGCTCTCGGTGTGCAAGTTTCGTACCTGTCCGCGGATGTGAGCTTCGCGAGTTTCTTTAAGAGCTCGATGTTTCGGACGTTTCGTCTCGTTCAGAGAATCGGACGGGGTGGAGAGAAAGCTCGGCACTGCGACAGGATCTATCATCGAGGTCGAGCTAACGAGTCTCTCGATGCATCCCCGAGCGTTGGATGCTGCTTTCATATTATGATTAAATCTCCTTAACCCTATCATACGGCGCATACTCTACTGGTGTATAATATCGATGTCCCCCTAAGAGATCTTAGTCACCCTATGCCCCAGGTACAAGGACTAGATTGTGTCCCACTAGCTCAACAGATCGTCGATAATGACGGGGATTTTTTTTCGACTATCGTATAGCGTGTCGCAAATCCACGTGCTCAAATCGTAGAAGGTCATAGCCCTGTATCCTCGCATAGCCTTGATCGTAGCTCCCCTTAACGAGGTCGCGGCCTTTCGTCTACGCTCGCTAGGGATAGACCGCCGCTGTGAAAGCTCGGCCTGAGTTTGGGGAAGAACCTGATTCCCATAATTAGAGGCGTAAGCCAGCTTCCGACCCAGCTGTGTCGTACTGTCTGGCAAAGAGGGAACATGGGCACGATTTATTCGTCACGTTTCTATCACTACGTTCAACTCCAGACCTCGACGACGTATTGCATAATATACGACGTGTGGTAAGGCCTGACGGCTATCTTCTCGTTTTAGAGTTCCCACCAGGCGTAGCTCCGCACCGACAGCTTGATTCTGAAGAACAGCGAGCCCGGTCGCAAACTAGCTGCCGATCTAGGACCTCCTTATAATCGGCCAAACTGGCCTCGAAACGACTCAAGCGATCAGGCAACTCTCCCACGTCCTTCGACCGCTCTGCGGTTCACTCAGAACTATTGCCTCAATACCGGACCAACGGTAGAGATATTGGTACTAGGTACGTTTATGGGCGTATGTGATGGGACATGATACTACGGGTATTATTCGTCTCATAAGTTATGGAGCCTCGGCCCAGATTCTTTGCTCTTGACAGCCTGATACGACATGTTGCTTGGGCAATCCTACGCTGTCCATGCTGTGCCCCTTTTCGGGTCGATTCCCACTTCGATGTTAGCTAATCATGGCGGTTCTTCCCAACTCCCCATGCATGATGTGACAACCACTATATATGCCTACATATGTCCGTAGAAGAAACTGGAGAAACTGGGGAAGCTGAAAATCTGGGGAACACCGTGTCAAAACATCCTGGAGCCGCGGTATGCCCCGAACGTTATGCTTATATGCAGACTACACCATTCATGGCTGTGGCCGCGAAAATTGCGCAATGCCCCACATCCCCAGACGGCCTTGGTAATGGAAGCCGTTCGGCGAAACTAACAAAGGTTTTTTTTTTTTTTAATCCTCCTTGTTGTTTTGGCCGTGGTGACGAGTATGAGAGAGCAGATGTATCGTGGAGCCTCTAGAAAAGGGCACGATGGTATGTTGTTCGGTCGTATTTGGAGAAGGCGATGTGCAGGTTAACCCCGTAAATACGCCCTGGGCGTCTTAGCAACTGCACATGCCGCCGAGCATTGCGCCGTATTATTACATGCCAACACTCATAGAAACAACAGGAAATGCCCTCGCAGAAGAAAGCAACAGCGCTAAAAAGGCCCGATGGTGCGAGGGAATGCCGACGAGGATGTGATTTGGGTCTCTTGTGTTGGCAGAACGCTTCACGGCGTTGATAATGAGATGCTGAGCAGGAGAAAGGGGTTAGGGGAAGAGACGGGCGTTTGAAACTGCAGAAATGACCATTAATATTTAATAGGAAGAGTGCTGGTACAAGTTGACCACATGTGATTACGCCGCTAATCAAAAGGCATTCTATTATAACGTAGGGGAAAACTCATTAAAGAGAGCGGCGAATTAGTGTCTGTAGCGGTACAGTAAGCCGTGAAATAGCTATGGAATAGGACCCAGTAATATCTATCATACTATGATCTATATTAGAATAGATGACTAGGAGTTGTCTTGCCAAGACCGCCGGCACCCAGTCAGATGGGAAGTCCTCGGGGTCCCCACGTGCCACCCAGACAGCCATCTTGGCTAAGGAGGGCAATTGGACCAGGGATCAGGTAACTAACACATTGCGGAGTGATGATCAGCTCATGCACAATTGCCGGCCCCTGAGATGCCCTCGCCTGGCTGGCACGTCATAGGTCGGGTCGCTGAAATCCAGGAGGGGATGAATGCCACACCAGCAGGGGTGGCGGAGTTAGTGACGGGGCTCTGTGCCAGTGGCTTCGACCTGTCGGCCCAATCTTGAGCCTCGGCCTCTGCATGTTTTAAATTCGGCCCGTTAATTATCGAAATGACCGGAGGTAGTGGAGCCCCTTGGCTGACCCGTACGGAGGACAACGCTCCATCGCCTCTCGGTCCCCCCCTGTGATGGCCATCATCAGTGATAACATCTCCTGTTGCGGCAAGTGGCAGGCTCTTGCCATAAGCAGCAGGAGTAGTTCGTATACCTATATATATAGAGAGAGAGCGGCCCTTGCCTTAGAGTTATCGTTAGAGCTGGAACATTCGCTGCTTGTGCGTTGTCTGAGATTCTTCTTCGTGGCCGAAATCCACCCACGATCTGTGATAAATGCCGACATCGTAGATGGCGGCAGTGAAGATTTCAATGACTTAAACTCTACAAGAAGGATCCGAGCTTCCCGAATTTCTTGACTCGATATCTCATCCAACAGTCACTTGTACCATCCGCCACCATGCCTTTGCCGTGGGCTTGGATAGCCCTGCTTTCTCAACTAATAATTCCCCTTGCCCTGTCGGCGGACACGCAAGCGTGGAAGTCTCGCAATATCTATTTCGCTCTCACAGACCGCATCGCCCGCAACAGCGATGATAAGGGAGGAGGTTCCTGCGGCAACCTCGGGAATTACTGCGGCGGCACGTTCCGCGGTCTCGAGTCAAAGCTTGACTACATTGCCGGGATGGGCTTCGATGCCATCTGGATCACGCCCGTCGTAGCGAGTTAGTGTGGATAATACATCGTGGATTATCTGCTTATCCATTCGACTGACGCGATTAAACAGATACCAACGGTGGATATCACGGATATTGGGCCTCGGACTTATACAGCATCAACCAGAACTATGGCACGGCAGACGACCTGAAAGCTCTGGTTAATTCCGCCCATGAAAAGGTACGCGCGATATATTAACTATTCTTTGCGTATGCTTTCTACGATTATGCTCACCCGCAATTCTTGGATAAATAGGGTATTTACGTGATGGTCGACGTGGTTGCGAATCACATGGGTCCAAACATTGGCGGCCACAGGCCGGAGCCCCTGAATCGCGAAAGCTCCTACCATTCGGCATGCGAGATCAACTACTCGGATCAGAACAGCATCGAGACCTGCTGGATCGCCGGTCTGCCCGACCTCAACACGCGGGACCCTAACATCCGGACGCTCCTCAAGTCGTGGATCAGCTGGCTCGTCCGGGAGTACGGGTTCGACGGCGTGCGGATCGACACGGTCAAGCACGTCGAGAAAGACTTCTGGCCCGAATTTTCGGCGGCTGCCGGAGTGTACGCGATCGGCGAGGTGTTCGACGGCAACCCCGACTACCTGGCGGGGTACGCCGGGCTCATGCCCGGGCTGCTCAACTACGCCATGTACTACCCGGTGAACAACTTCTACCAGCAGAAGGGCTCGAGCCAGGCGCTGGTGGACATGTTCGACCGGGTCAGCGGGCTGTTCCCCGACCCGGCCGCGCTCGGCTCGTTCCTCGACAACCACGACAACTCGCGGTGGCTGAACCAGAGGAACGACCGCGCGCTGCTCAAGAACGCGCTGGCCTATGTCATCCTCGGCCGCGGCATCCCCATCATCTACTACGGCACCGAGCAGGCCTACGCCGGCGGCGCCGACCCCGCGAACCGCGAGGACCTCTGGCGCAGCGACTTCCGCACCGACGCCGAGATCTACTGGGCCATCGCGCGCCTCTCCGTCACCCGGAAGTCGGCCGGCGGCTTGGCCGGCAACGACCACGTCCATCTCTACGTGGCGAATACCGCGTACGCCTGGAGCCGCGCCGGGGGCAACTTGATCGTCCTCACGACCAACAGCGGGTCCGGCTCAAGCTCAACCCACTGCTTCAACACGCGAGTCTCCAACCGAACGTGGAAGAACACGTTCAGCGGCGGGACGTACTCGTCGGACAGCAACGGGAATGTCTGCCTTAACGTTACTAATGGCGAACCTGTTGTGTTACTCGCTGCGTAAAGAAACGCGGTGGGAAACGTGGCTGGATGTATATAGAGAGCTGCGAGTAAGCAAGCCAGAGGGCACTTAGTACACTAGATGATGATCATAGTCCCATTGAAGTGTATTTACGCGAATTCCTTTCATGGTAGGACCCCGACAAGCCACTTGATCGGACTTTTAATAACTCCATCGCGTTCTCCGTTACTTACTACACACCAACGTAACAATGTTACGTGGATGTACCTTAATTATCTACCCCCTTATTACGCAACTCGTTTCCCACAACTCAACCTGTTAGATATATTTACTCGGACATGCTCCTAACTGTAGGGAAAGCAAAGCTAGTGTGTATTTACAATGCTTATACTTTCACCACTTATAACTCTACGGCGAAACTAACTTAGACCGAACCCCTTCTTGCTAGCTGTTAATTCGTAGTAATATTTGGGATTTCCGTTTAATAGTGACTTCGGAAGCAGCCGGCTGTGTGATGCTGGATATGTAGGCGAGGATCGGTGAAAGGGTTTGGCAATAATGTTCTACAACAGTATTTCCTAACAATACATATTACTAGTTTTACTCCCCACCCTTCCCCCAAACAGCACACGTAGCCTTACATGTAAAACTACGGTAATGTCCTGTCTTTGCTAAGCGTTTCATACCGTTCTCCGTCAATGTCTAGGTAAGTGCTTATTCTCAGTAGATATAACCCAACGCAAGGTATTTTCACATGCCTTGAAACCCCTGCAACTAAAAGCAGAACCAATGCAGACCATGAAGGCTATTATAGAAACTAGAGAATACTACAAATACCTCACATCTGGTATGAATTTTGAGTTCCGAGAGCAATGGAAGTATTAAACAGTAGCATCAGCAGCAAAAACTGCTAGGGGACTTTCGACGTCATGTATTATCAATAGTTTGCCCAACCCTCCTCAATCAACACTGGAAACAGACAAACACTTGGGTGGTTACAGTAATAAGTCAACGGCACAGGGCATGAAATTTGGGATGCAGATACAGACATCAGTGCTCCTTTCACACCTGCCACTGGGCCTGCAGTACACATACAGGGTTACAGCATGCATCTTCAACAAAGACATTGGTGAGATGGCCGAGTTGGTCTATGGCGCGAGGTTAAGGCCACCTTAACATAGCCTCCTCGTGGGGCAACCCTCGTGGGTTCGAATCCCACTCTCATCAATACATTTCTTTTTCTCGCTTTTCTTTTTACACCTCAAAATGGCAGGAATTTAACGAGTACCGATATTAACATCTGTTAGAGATGTAAAGAAACGTGGCCTTTCCAATCCTCAAGATACACAAGTAATAAAGCGCTTTGCCGAAATTATGGTCCTCAGCGCGAAAGGCCAGCTTAGTAAAAAGGATAAACTTCTAACCCCCTTCAGCTTACGATGTCAAATACGCCGATTCCACAATGCATAGGAACGACACGACGATCTGAAGATACCCTTAGATATTAAGCAATTAATAGCACTAATACATGAATATCCTATAGTGCTAATATCAGGGATAAGCTACTGTACTTATGTCACCTAGCAATCGAACCAGCCCTTATATGCCAACATACTACAAGTCGTAGAATGTAGGCGCCTACGTTTTACGCAACAATAGGGAAAACCGTTATCCCATTGGTGTATCACCGCCCGCCGACTCGACACCACCACGGCCATTACCGTCAGCAGCAGCCGGGGGAACCCCCTACCCGACGACGCCAACGTCTGTAGCACTTGTAGAAACAAGGCCAGCGGCGCCAAGGAGACTACGGTCGGTTCGTCTAATCTCCCTCCCTCGACCTCGATAGCCCTACACTCGGGGACAACAACCACCACAGACCCCTCTCGTCCCCTGGACTCTGAAGGGCTGTCCAACAAGGCCCTCTCCGGCCGACAAGTATACCCCCCTTCCCCTTTCACCCAATCATCACTGGATAGTCACCAATGTATATCTGCCACTACGGCCAAACTCGTCCGCCAAGGACCGCCGACAAACCAAATCCGAAGGGTCGAGCAGTCCTACAACGAGCTAGGGACATAACGAACGACGACCACACCGAGTGGAGAGATGCGGGTGGGTGGAACTCTTTTATCATTGTATTCAGCGGTTCAAATACGGATCTGCGTTTCTCGCTCTCTCATCTCCCTTCGCGTTGGTCCCTGTATTGAACGAGGAGCGTCGCGGGAAGAGATGGCGTCGGGAGAGTGCTGCGAGAGTTGTAGCTCTAATATTCCTCAACATATCATCCACGGTGTGATCCGGTTCTATTCTCGCAAACTGGGTGGTGGAGGAGTATTTATGTAAAAATAAATCGTAAGAAATCTTGGAAGGATTGCGTTTCGGATGTTGAATCCGGCGTCGAACAGGACCAGAGCGAGACCGCCGCTGTAGATACCTGTTGTGCTAGCTTTCGTAGTCCGAGGTCATCTATGGCTTGGCTAAGTCTCAAAGGACTAGAAGATGTAGGTATAGAGTAGCGGAGGTATCAAAGGGTAGGGAGAGTTAAGCAGGCAAAATATAACCTATACTGGGATTGAGAAGCTAGTCTGGAAGGCGCCGAGCAGACAATGTAGCCGTTAGAACCTAAACCCTCGTGCCATCTAGAAAGCCTTTTTCTCTTCATGTTTCCAATATTACTCCCTGTCCTCTCTCTAGATGGTCCGGTGTTTGTGTAGGTAACTGGTACTTCCTGGGCAGTCTGCGTCCCTGTACCATGTGTCCAGATAATTTACACATTGCTGTGGTGCACAACACGCCTCCTAATAGTTATATCTTCCTCTATTATATAATATATGAGCTAGCATAGCCTTATGTAGGACAGCGAGGGTTGTGGAGAGTTGGGGATCGACTAGAGAAGGCAGAAGAGATGGCAGGATCCAGCACATTATCGCATGCGAATCTATCCCTCTCTTCGTTCTGCGATCGGTAAGTAATATCGGAATAATAGAACCGAAAACGCCATCTAGGCGGGAACTGTTCAAAAAGAAAGGGAAAGGGTATTAAGAACGGCATGAAAGAAAAAAAAGGGGTTAACGAATGCGATCCAGAATTGAGGCTGCTCTCTGGACAGCTTAAGTGCTGGCTTGAGAGGATTAGTTCTCAAACGGATCATCGGCCGCAATGTGACACTTCTTTGAGTTACGGAAATGACGGTGAAGGAATGAGAGTGAAGCTTATACTTGTATATATATATAAAAACCCCTGTAAGAATTACTTAATTCCACCACATTGCTATAGCACAACTATAGCTATAGGAGGCCAACTGAGAGAATCAAAAGGCCCCTGGGTTGAAGCTTTGACCAAACCTGGACTTCGTTGGTTAGAAGTCCTGATGTCCGGGGAGAGGGAAGCGATGCGTCTTAGGGTGTTGACAGCAGCACCATGGAAATCTAGCAGGATGTTGGAGACAGAAGAAGTTATTTCTCAAACACAACTGTGTGAACGGGATGCAATGTTGACATATTTGAGCAAATTACGGAAGCTTGGTCTCTCGTTGTCCAGGCCAATATATGGAGACCAGGATGATGGTAGCCTGACCCCCTGCGTGGTTCTGGAGCAGTATTGATATCCGCCATCTGCCCTCTCCGCTAGAAGGGGGGGCGCGATCGGCTGACACACCTCTTGTCGGGCACAGTAAGCAGGTGATGTGTATTTACCTAGGCATGTGCGCAGTGTCTGGCTATACAAAAAGCCACCAACAGCGAGCTTGTTATTAGCATCGATGCGCGCTATTATCTCCTGATACCCGCTATCCCTACCTACTGCTTCCACATGGAAAAGCGGCAAACGATCCCTACCTCATCAACCGAATGGACTTCCCCGGGCGTTCCGTGCCCGAGGGACGGGTATTAGGTATTACGCTAGCCTACGATGCGGACGAATAAGATCAAATGTGGTTGAAGGTAGGTATTAGAAAGTTATGCCCTCTATACTCGTATACATACCTACGCAATCAGCGACATGCTGAGAG